>NC_140104.1:10779385-12054885 GCF_964237585.1 Gallinula chloropus
TTAAACTAGATATGGGCTCCTTTTATAACTACTTTCTTAAATTTCCCTTACTGCCTGTAATAAAGCTGGGGGATGTAAGTGCTGCCTTGGTGGGTGGTATGCCTCTTACTGGGAAAACTTTCTTTCTTGCCTGTGCTCTATCTCAATCTGCCCTGCATGCGTTGGCTTGTTTCTGATCACTGCTACTGCAATGGCTTCGTGTTTTCCTGCTGAGTTGGACTGCACAACGCAGTTGGCTTTGTCTCCCAGGCTAAAAATGGCCAGGAGACTTCTGACAGATGAATTTCTCCCTCCGAGGTGGGGAGGTGGCAGGAGACAAGGCGGGAGGGTGCTGCTCTGGCGGTGTCTATCTGTTTACAGGTTTGCTGCGCTAATTTAAGGCTCTCCCCAGATAAGTCATCTGTTTGGAGCCTTAATCCACTCAGACTCATCTGGAGACTCTGTTCCTTGCTGAAAGCCACATATCCTCACAGCAACAGGATAAATTAACCCACTTCCCACCAGAAGATCAGGGTCATCAGATCCTTTGACCCTCTCAAACTGCTGCAGTGTGGCACCATCTTCAAAGCCACCACTCAGGACCCTTTTCCCCCATCAGAGCTGATGAGGAGACAGCTGTCCCTGTAGGGAAAGACCACTGGTGAGGAGAACAAAGCACCCAGCCCCACCTTTGCACACGGAAATGAACTTGCTGCCTCTGCTCTCTCTGGCTGTGCCTGTGTGAGACTCCAGCCCTGGGCTGTGGGCAGCGACGTGTTGTTTTCAAAACTCTCTTCACTTTAGGTACCTGACACAGGAAACAGCTGCACAGCAGCAAAGAACAAACTTTCCATATGCACACTGAAATGAAGGTGGCTGCGCAGGCACTGCCGTAGCTCAGCACTCTGTGGGAGAGGATGTGATGGTGGTGAGGGGGAGGTTTGTTTGCCTAACACAGCAGCTTCACAAGTTTTTTTCATAACGTCCTGAAAACGTGGGTCCAGGTTCTGCACTGCCTTATCTATTGCACTGATGCTAATAGGCCAAAATTCCTATGGCTGACATCATCCCACTGTTCCTCTTACCTTGAAGATGACTAACGTTACAGTTCTAGTACCTTCCACACATTTACCCTGCTGTGTTGGAGGAAGTGAAGAGCATTGCTTGTTTTTTCAGGGAATACCTGGACTTCAGTCCAAAGGGACTTAATACCCTTCATACCGACTGGGATGAGTTTTTAGAGAGACTATGGCAACATATCTTCATTAGGCTCTTCAGAAGGGGAGAATTAAGAGGACCAAAGAAGTCCTGCTGGCAGACATACTCTGAAATGAAGAGGTCACTGGGCCTCAGAGTAGGCTAAGGATTGAACATGCCTAAAGAGACAATTCACACTCCAGATTTAATCATCTTAGCATGTTAGCAGACACTCAGCAGGCTCCTGTGGGATAGGAGTGGGTGGAACATGGTGACACCCACACCTTTGTGTGGTCTGACAAGAAGCAGCCATTCAGCCTTCAGCTGTTGATCTTGGATGGAAACACTGGTTTGGTTAATGCCCTCTTTGCGTGTGGCCTGTGCCTGGACTGCGTGTCCAGCCGTGAGCGTGCTTCCTGCAGCTCTGGGCATGCTCATGCAAAACCTGCCCCCAGTGCCTCCTGCATTCTACTGGTGACAGACCTACTGAGGCCTCAGCTACACAAGGAGAATCCCAGCTCCATGCTGGACACAGAATGACTCTGTTACATCACTGCAGGATCAAAGCATGGTCAAATGTCCAAGGGGAGCCAAGCAGCTGAAATGACTGGTGCAAGCTGTTGTACGGCTTGAGATGCAGACACTGGGGGAGATGATGATTCTATGAATAAATCATATTGTTCTTTTACAGCATGTCATACATATGTCATGCAAGTGTAGTCCATGAGTTTGTGGGGTGGTCAGAGGTTAAATGAAATCCTGCTGCCCAACAAGGGTCATGTTGGACGGAGTGCAGATGCGGTGGTGTTTACCGCTTGCCTCTGCAGCAGGCAGCATGTGGCCCTGCTAATCCTGTGACCTCCTGGGGAGCATGAAATGCCGACCCAGAACTCAGACAGGCAGTGCCCTTTTCCCTGCAGCAAAGTGTCATTTCATGCTCTGGGCTGGGCAGCACCCAAGACCCCAGGCAGATGTATTTACCTCTTGTCAGACAGTGATTAATGGCTGTGCTCACATGCTCTATTGCAGCATGGTAGTGATTTAAACTGCTACCTGTCATCGCTGTAATTTTGTGCACTTTAAATTCTTTATGTATTTGTCCCAGCAGAGTGCACCTGCTTCCAGCAAGGAGCAGTTTCTTGGCTGTCTTGTGACCTGCTGCCTTCAACTCCGTCTGGTTGTGCATCCCCTCGAAGCCTCTTTCTGCCTGCTCTTTGCTCCCACGTGCTGAGAGATCAGGTTATTGAGTCAATACTTCTGCTCGTGGCTAAATGTAGGCTGCAACTTTGACAGAGAAACAGGCTTGTTCCTTAGGTCTGCTTTTGAAAAGCAGAATTGGAAAATAACACATGCTGTACGAATGGACAGTAGGAACTGAAACACTGATCTCACTAACGCAGCCTGAAGGCAGTGTCAGTCTCAGGCTGGTATTTCAGTCCTTAGAGCAACAAAACCAGGCTCAAGCACCTCTTACTACTGCAGGTTTCAAGATAGGAACTTTCTTGAGGATTTCCTACTTCTGTTGAGTAAAGTTTCAGAAAAGAAAAAAAAACTCTGTGATGTTTCCATCTTCGTTTGGTCTCAGCATATGGACACGCACTGCATGACTTAATTATTCCAGGACTAATTAATTTACACATCTGTTATCTATATGTCAGCTGGTTTAAGAGCATTGCTTGTAGTTAATCACTGCAGTTGTTTTGGGCAGTTTTTAAGGGCTTGTGTTTGTAATGTTAGTTGCATGTAAGAAATCTGACATCTGTCCAGACAGCACCTAAGTGCATTTAGTCTTCTACAATGTTCAAGTAAAGCCCTTCTGTTCTGTTCTAATTAATAACTTAAGTTCTGAGGGGTTTTTTTTTCAGTCTGTGAATGTGTGGTATGTGTTACTACGGAATATGAGGTTCTTGCCAGTCTCTTGACCTCTGGAAGGATTGAGTTACCCTCCATTTCTCTAATGTGCTGATTTTTCCATTGCTCCTTGCAACAGACTTCATTTCTGCCTAACAAAATGATTTTTTTTGGCACTGCAGCAAGCTGGCACTGCATTTTCTTTACAGCTGTGAGGAGCCATAACCAGTGATGTGCTCTTGGCTAGATAAGATGACATTGCTTAAATTAATGCAACCAAACCATATTCTAGCAAAATTGCAGCATCACCAACCTGGCTGCTTTGTCCTTTTCTCTGCGAATCCCTGAACCAGGATGGTCGAGACCTTTCAGACAATCTCAGTCCTGAAGCAGTTGTCATGATGCTGTGTAATTTTTTTAAACCCCCTCTCTGCTTCTCTGAAAGTTTCAGCTAATAGTTGGAAATAAAGCCCAGACTCAGTTTTCCTTTGGCTTCGAGCTCTGCTGCCTGGTCACAGGGGCGGTTGGTTTTATGCTATCGAGTAGGTGTCGTGGATAGAGGTGTGTGTGTTTGAACTTGAATCTCCCACTGCCAGCTCACTTGTGCCTTCTTAACTGGCTCTGAGCACGTGCCCTCCACACCAGATTTCGGAACAGTATCCTATTTGTGTGCCTCTCTGCTGGGACATCCTGCATTCCTATGGGAAACAGAAAACTGAGCTGGCGCCTAAGGTTTGTCCGTTGTTTTCCCACAGTCCTGGTTAAATTGCCTGGAGATTGCAGAGCTGCAAGAGGCAGGTTTTGCTTTGGGGCTGTGCTGTGTCCAGGACGGGCTGAAGCAAGCTGCCCCTCCCCAGTGCCCAGCTCTCTGAAGTTCCCCTTGTGCTGTAACATCTCAATTCCCAGCAGCCAGAGGACAAGATTTTTTGTTCTAATGAACTTCCCTTTCTTTTCTCCTGAGGGGTGATGAAACTAAAGATGAAATAGCATTGTAAGGCAGCTGCTTCTCTTCTCCTTTGGCAGAAAAGGAGTTGTCAGGTCTCTGCATATGAAAGTTACTGCCAAGAACTTATTTCCTCCATCTCCTGCCGAAGAGAAATTAAGGTCGTTTCCAAAGCACCGAGTTGTCGCTGCCTGTTTTTGCAGGGGAAAAAAAAGGCTTTTGATGTGCTGCTTCAAACCTAGTTTCAAAGTTTGCAAATCATCCCTGGCTGGTGTGGCCTAGATTTGGGGGGAGGAACGAAGCAGGGGGGGGAGGAATAACGCGCCTACCCTTGGCAGAGCCCCATTCTCCCCCGCCCTCCTGGGGAACCGTCGGTCCTTGAGCGAAGGGGAGCTCCCGCCGGCCCCTCTCTTGCCGCTGCCCCGCAGCTCCACGTGCGGGCCGGGGGAGGAGCCGCCCCGGTCCCTCCCCGGTCCCGCCCTGTGCCGGGGCCGCTCCTGCGCACTGACCGGGCGGCGAAAGGGGCGGGGGGGTAGGGGGGGCGGCCGGAGCGCGGCGGCCGCGGGGCAGAGCGGAGGCGGCGGCTCCCCATGCCGCGGGGCAGGGCGGCCGCCTCCGCGGGGAGCCGCGATGATCCCCTACTTCTCCGACAACGCCGTGATCTCCCAGGGCACCATCGCCCAGCTGTGAGTACCGGGAGAGACCGGCATCGACCGGCAAAACCTCCCCTCTTTCCTGCACCGCTCAGCCCGCCCGGGTTCCGAACGGCGGGTCCCCTTTCTCCGGGGTGCCGCCCGGGCCGCGCTTTCCCCGCTCTCTGTAGCTGATTCGGCTGCAGGTTCCCTTCGGGCAAACTTTCCCCTGGGCGCGGAGCCGGCACCGCAGCGGGAGGCGGCGGGCGGGCGGCAGCGGGGGCACCGCAGGGCTGGCATCTCTCTCCTCCGGGACCGAGGAGTTGACGGGGTTTTTTTTCCCCGATACAAGAACCCCGCGCCCCAACCATGCGGCTCGGTAAAGAGTTAGTAGCTGCCCGAGGGAACTTGGGTCAGCGCGTCCCCTCGCCGGGGCGCTGCGGGACCCCGGGGGGCGGTGCGGGGGTCTCCTCGCCGCCCCAGCAGACCCATCACGGCCGGGCTGCCGTGTCTCTAGGTGTGCAGGCTTTCCCGAGCCCACGTACCTCGGCCTCTCCTAGACCTCAAGCGGCGATTAACCGCTGGGGTTTATCGCAAGGCGGCAGATTGGGGCTGCGGATTTGGCGTTGGGGTTTGGGGGGGGGGTTTACCGGGTCGGTGCAATAGGAGCCGGACTGAGCCCTTATACCCCCAGGACCTGCAGGTCATGAGGGAAGAGATGCGAGCTGATGCCAGTTTTTAATTGCTGTCAATCTTGGGGGCAGCTCTAAAGCGCAGAGCCCCGTGCCCTGGACTAAGCCGCTTGAAAAATCAGCCTCTCCAGCTGCACACCCCCTTTGAAATGCAGATACAAGTAATCATTTAATTTGTAGACAATTAACAGGGAGTCGTAGGGTTTGGCTGGAAGGATTAAGGAGGGAAGTGGCAGCTATGGGGCGGTAGATAAGGTTTTTAGAGAGATAGTCGCTGCTGTCTTCACGTGCTTGATATTTCTTTAAAGAAACTAACGGCTCTTTTATCTCTTGGAAGCATCATGAAAGGCTTAAAAATAGTAGAATAAAACGGCAGGTCCCACCTGGAGCTGTGTTTTTGTGGCAAGAAGCTCCTGCTAGAAATTGAGCTGCCTTGCACTTCTGAAGTCGTTAGTAGATATCCCTGCTTATGCAGAGTCCTTGGACTCTGTGGCCCCTTCTCTGAGCACAAGCAATCACTGCTGCGTTGGGTAAATCAGTCAAGTCTCTCTGAGCTTTTCGAATTCTCCCCAAAATACTTGTAATTAGTCCTTTTTTTTTTATTATTCCCCTGCTCACAGTGCTGCTTGTAAACACACTGGTTTTACCTGTGCTTGCTGGTAGGTTTAACTGTGATCTGCCTGAAATGTTCCTTGGAAGCAAGGATAGGAATTGGAAATTCCCTGGGCTTTGGGAAGTAGCTGTAATTCTGGGGGAAAAAAAACCCAACCTACTATAGGCTGAAACATTTCCTTGCAGCTCAAGATGATTTACTAAGCGATATTAGGTAGCTAGGTAACAATTTAAGTGCTTTTAAGATGTTTGCTTTGTACACTGCTCAAACACTTGAGCCACAGTTCGAGACTGTACGGAAAGGGATCAAAAGAAAGGGAAAACACTGCTCGTCTCCGTGCCCTGCGTCGCTGGTAGCCCTGAGGTCTTGCATCTAGTAGGTTAAATTACTGCTTGGTTGGAAGGACCACCCTTTCCTTTTCTGGGGAGAGAGATAACTGAGTTATCAGAGGAGCTTATGCTGTCCTTTGCCTCCTGGAAGGAAAGATTAATAAGCATGAGAATGACAGAGCTTTTAGCCCACGCATAAATGTTCACCCAAGGCTGGGCACTGGATTAATAATTTGATAGCATTCTCAATCAGGACAGTGTTGTCTTTCAGGCTGGCGTAATAAAGAAGTGTGTTAAAATGCATACTCTTCATTACAAGTTCACAAAAGCTGATTAATATCAGGTGCCCTTATTTCATCGTGGCCAAGACCTAAAAATCCACATTTTGTTGTTTTGCTGTGCTAAAAGTGTGTTCTCTGTGGAGTGGGGAGGGCAGTAGTGACCCAATGTCATCAGAAACTTCTGTTTCAGTGTATTCTTTAGTAGATGTATTTGGCTCATCAGCTCTGACTTTCAGAGATCAGCAGAAATTACTCTTGTGTTGACGCTTTTAGTCAGTAATGTAGTCAGCTGCTCTGGTTCTAACTCATTTCAGGTTCACAAGGATTCAAAATCAGTGTCCGAGAGACTTGTGTTTAGCAGAATGCTCAGAACTCCCAGCTGGGAACTCGTTCCAGAAAGTCTTGCTACTCTCATTGAACCTAGTGGGAATTCTGCTGATTTACTAGTTCTATTTGTGTGCAGGATTCAAAATTTACTTTGGTCTACTAAAAACAAGGCAGCTGATGGAGAGATAGAAAGAAAAAGGCCAAAACTTCAGGCAGTCTGCAAATACCAAAGAGTTTTGAACAGAAGAAACCTGGATGAACTGCTGTGGATCGGCTCTTCCTGCCTGCAGCCGCTTCCTCTGCCGTCGGCCAAGTTTTAGGTGTCTCATTCATTGTTGGTGCCCCTGAAGTGGTTTTTTCCGTGTCCCTGTGATAACACCAGATTCCTCTGTCCCTCAGTTTTCCTCTTTATCTTGGTAGCAAAGCCGGATTGTTCAGTGATGAGGGTACTCACTTGGGATTTGGGAAGACCCGGCTCTTACATCCTTCCTGTGGGACGGTGGCCAAGTCCCACCAGGCTCATGTTCAGTCAAGGGAGCGTGGCTTGGAGATGCAGATGGATGCTTAGGTTTCCTTTTGAGCCTGAGAATTAACCACCTGGCTTTGGTGCCTGCATCCCCTTGGCATTTTTGTCCATTTTTGTCTACTTTTGTCTCTGCCTCAGCTTCCTTTCCACAAAGCAGCAGTGAGAGCCCTCCCTGAGCAGAGCTCCTGCTCAGCAGTGCCGGTTACTCCTTCATCCTCCAACACTTTGGGAGCCAGATGGATCTAAACCCATGAATAGGCGTGCTGCTTTCCATGGTTCTCCTACTTGCTTCATACCAGCCTGTTTCCTATTACAAGATGTTATTGATAGGTTTTATAAGTATTTTAAACTTTGGGAAACGAGAAGAAGGAACTAGAACAGACAGTTTCTGTGCAGGGTTGTGGGTCTATCTTAGAGAAAAGTAGAAAAACCCACAAGTTGAAGAGAGTTGCTTTCCACGAGAGGTGAAAGGTAACCACAAAATGTTCTTGCAGTCTTGGATCAGCAGCTTATTGCTCTCTCACGTCATCAGTGTTCTTGTGAGTGACAACCCTTCTGTGTCGGGTGAAGAAACGATGCTTTAGGGCGTAAGAGGAAGTTACGGGCTGGGCAGGTAGTTACAAACTGTACACCAGGTTACAGCACCTGGGAATTCAGGCTCATTGTGTTGCCACCTCCTCGCTGCAGACCGTCTTTGTGTGCCCAGCCTGCCTTGGCCCTTGTCCTTCCCTACCCCTTTCACTTACCTTTGTTAGGCAGCTGTGGCTTTTATGCTCGGAATTTTCGTGACCATCTGATTTCCAATTATGCCAAGGGCCGAGTCAAGAGCTGAGGTGTGTGGCTGCTGTTACAGTGGTGTGGAGAGCTGCTTGTTTGTTTATTTACCATGCAGGAGCCCTTACAACCTTTTTATCTGCTCTCAATGCTTCCGCTGCCAAAAACCTTGAGCATTTAGCAATTAGACTGTAATCCTCCAAGCAGCTTGTATTGGAAATCTTTAATTGCCCCTGTGCCATTGTTAGGGCTGTAGCTTCGTGTTTTACAATTGTGC
Organism: Gallinula chloropus; assembly: GCF_964237585.1. Lineage (NCBI taxonomy): Eukaryota > Metazoa > Chordata > Aves > Gruiformes > Rallidae > Gallinula > Gallinula chloropus. The sequence continues at coordinate 10,787,807 of NC_140104.1, forward strand.
TGAGTTGATATTTAAGAGTTGATGAGGAGATGCTTGGAAACAGCTGCTCAGAAGACTTGGAGATCAACAGAATGATTCCAGTTGTGCTACTGGCTCTGGTTGAAGTGGCCTTTATGAGCTGAAGGTCACCCTGGTTGGAGGTGCTTGAAATGTGAAAACAAGTTGATTAGCTCTTCATCTCTTGCAGAGCCTGGCAGGATCAGTACAGGCTTATAGCAGCTCTCTTTTCCCTTTCACAGCGTGTTACCTGCTCAGGGTTTGGATGGCTGCAGAAGATAAGCCCCCCTGCCCCACCAAGGACAGGATGGCAAAGTGTGGGCATGGGAACCTGACTCCTCACCCTTCCTTCCCGCCCCTCCGCGCAGCCCTGCTCCCCCGGCCCGCTGGATGGGCTTCCTGTTGACTGAGCAGAGTCACCGGGGATTTCTCATCTCTCTTACTTCTTTGCTGATTGTGATAACACAGATGCAGTGCCTAAAAGGCCTCTTGCTACCCACTGATTATTAGAACCTCTATGCAAATAAGTTGTGGTAATTGGGTAAAAGTAGTATGCTGTGTGCCCTGAAGTTGATCATTAACTAAGCCAGGGCTGTATTGTTCATAACTACTTTTCCTGTTTGGCTATTCCTTTTATTCCCTTGGAAGCTGTGGGTATTTGTCTCACCAATCCTTCCTGGTAGGGGGTTGGAAGAGAGGCAGAGGTGATTATCGGCCGTAAAATCAAAACTTGAGCAGCAAACTAGCATTTTAAGGACAACCCCCCAACCCCACCAACCCCTGTTGAGGGCGATGTGCCGTAGTTTGGGGGCTGCCAAGTCTGTGTTTGAAAAGGCTGTGAGTGGTAGAGTTGCCTCTGAGATTCTGTGCTTTCTTGAAACTTCTGCAGACGTTCACGTCTCTGGAAATGCTTGGGATTTTTCTAAAGACTACAAAGCAGAAGGACTTGAGTGAGATTATCAGCAGAAAAGACCTTTTTTGGGGCTGGTGGCCAGGCTGGCTGGGATGTTTTTGCAGGGCTGTACTTCCTTGTGCCTTTATCACCAGCCCCTGGCTATAATGTTACTGTGTTAGTTTTTAAACAACTTCAGGCTAACTTTCTCCAAATGCTGCTTCTAACTACTGTTTGTGGGGTCAGAGAGAATCTAAAATTCTGCATCCCCTTTTGCAACAGGCTCTGAAGAGTTGCTGTCTCCTCTGCATCGGCCTGGCAAGCAGCATTTAAATTATCAGCCCATATGGGCTTAAAACTAGTTCAAGCAAATACTTTTTCTCCAGCGTAATGGATGTGATGTGTACAGAGCAAATCTGCAACTCCAGTTTCCAGACGTGGTGTTCTGTAGTAGCTGGCTGAAAGCTCCATCTCCATGAGTTTGTGGAGTAAAACTCATCCTGTCACCAATTCCCAGTGCTTGGGCTTTGCTGAAGTATTCAGAAGACACCCCCCTTGGCTTTGCCTGTGTGCCTGGGCTGGAGCTGGGACCCAGTGGCTTGGGAAGTAATGGGAGACTGGCAGTAGTTGTCCTGGAGCTGCCTGGCGCTGTGGCATGTAGGATTAACCGAGTGTTTTGTGACAGAGAGAAGCCTTCTGGTTCAAGGGCATCGACCTACAGATGAGAGAGGCTGAGGGAAAGAAAAACTCCTTAGAGGTACATGATGAAATTAAGCTGTACCCCAGCATTCCAGAAGGCTGGGGGGGTAGTAGAGGAATCCAAGCTCGTGAGATCTCCGGGTCGGGTCAGCACCTCTTGGCATTGGCAGCTTTGCAAATTTGGGTATTTCTAAGTATATTAAGGCCACAGGCTCCTCGTTCAGTGCGTTTTCCTGTTTATCCCATACTTATCTGGCCGTCACCAACGCTGTGTTCAGACTGCTGGGCTCTCTGGGTTTATTTGCAGTAAGCCATTTAAGAAGTATGCTTTTTCTCAAAACACCTTTGTTACAAGTAGGCTAAATCCACAGACTGCTGAAGCATAAATGATTTAGTCCTTTCTTTTAAACAAATGATCTTTGTCACTTAGTAGTGAAGTCCTTAGTTAGTTCACACACTTCTCTTAATGAGGGCCAGATCGTCTCACCAGCCTGGGCTTTCTTCTCCCTGTGATCTCTGTGGTAGCTTTGCAGGTCTGGGTTTGGTTCACACTCTCTTGAACTTCCAGCTTTTCACTGGAAAAACACAGATTTGCTACATCTGAGTTGCATGGGAAGGCTCTGAATCGGAGTAAATTCCTCCCTCGGTCCAGCACCCTATTGAAGTGCCCCCCATGGGTAAGGACCCTGACCCCTGCAGAGGACTGTTGAGATGAGCTAAACATGGAATTGATTGTGCCCCAGTGTGCAGCAATCACTTGCTCCATGTTTGCCTCGCCCTGGCTTTGGAAATCACCGTGTTAATCACGTATAATAAACTCTGCTCTATTTCCTCCCGCCCTGTGCTCTGCTTGCCAGCGTGAAGAGAATGAATTTACTTGTCTGAGCCTCTTGTCCCCTGCAGCCTCTGTTCTCATGGCATCCTAACGGGATGCTTTGGAGTGGGCTGTTACCTGTGTCTTGGCTGAGCCACCTCTAGCTCATGGAGATGCCTACAGAAAGGCTGGGGAGGGACTTTTTAGAAGGGCGTGTAGTGATAGGATGAGGGGGAATGGATTTAATCAGGAGGGGGTAGATTTCGATTGAGTGTTGGGAAGAAATTCTTCCCTCTTGAGGGTGGTGAGGCCCTGGAACAGGCTGCCCAGGGAGGTGGTGGCTGCCCCGTCCCTGGAGGGGTTCAAGGCCAGGTTGAATAGGGCCTTGAGCAGCCAGGGCTGGTGAGAGGTGGCTCTGCTCATGGCAGGGGGTTGGGACTTGATGGCCTTTAAGGTCCTTTCCAGCCCAAACCATTCTGTGGTGGCCAATGGATGGACACGGGCAGCGTAGTTTGGGTACATCGTTGGTGGTTTGTGAGAGACTCCAAATGTCTTTTTAACTAGCAAATGATAAATTTATCTGTGTCAGGTCATAATTTAAGAGGATGCCTCATTCACACAAAGGTACAGATGGGAAAAGCTATCATTAGTTGTACCTTTGTCCCCTAAAATGTACTCTGCTCGTCTTCTGCTTGCTTTCTGGAACTCGATGCTGGATTAAAATCAACCCAGAATTGTTATTTTCTCCTTTTTTTCTTAAGGCCTATTGTTTGGCGGCGTGCGAAGAGCTTGTCATTGGCTTTTTGTTGTTGTTATTGTTAGGGTTGGGTTTTCTTTTCCTTTATTTGCTTTGAAAAAGAGATGGAGAAATAAAAAAACACATGTGAAGCGGACCAGCTGCATTCCTCTGTGTTGCAAGGACTGAAAGGCAGTCAGTCTAAATAAAAACAAATAATTTGTCAGCACCATTTCCAGCCCTGGTCTGGGTTTGCTGGGATGAGGAGGTTGTAAGGAAGCAAAGGGAGGAATATTCATGTGCCTGGTTAACAAGCAGGGGTGAGGAGCCCAGAACAAACACTCCCCCCACAAGGGTTTTGTGCTGATAGGTTTGGGGTGTGCATGGGAGTGGTGCAGAGCTGTCCCTCTAAATGCCAGGGTGGGTGGGTGAGCCAGGGAGCCCCTGTTTTGGAGAGTGGCCTCACTCAGCACCACCTAAGGGAGACGGGGCAGGACATCACCGAGTTCCCCAGCACAACCAGCAGAGCAAAACCCGTGACACCATTGTAACATTACTGACTCTTTTTGCCCTTAGTTCCTTCAAGAACACCATGAAACGTTTTATGAGAGGCTCCCTAGCTTGAAATTAAGCAAATATCTATTCTAGAGCGCTTTTAAAAGCTGTTTAAGAGCCTTTTCCCTAAAGTACACTCTGTTCTTGTGGGAGGTTGCTCTGGCTCTCTGATACTCAGCAATGTTTAGTATTCCATTGGTCTTTAATGTGTGGTTTTTAAAGGGGTTTGCATGCTTCCACGAAATATGAAGACCTGAGTTAACCACTGAAAATTTGCTGCCAAGCTGCCTAAAGTGCTAATTCTGATGAAATTCAGCACCTGACTTCTGCAGGGATAAACACATCTGGAATCTTTACTCTTCGGAGTTCAAACTCTTGTAAAATAAAACTTCATTTAGCGTGTTTCCACTCGGAGTCTTAGTCAGCAAGATGTCAGGGGGGGGTTTACGTGGAGTTAGAAACTCCTTAAAAGCATTTTGAAGTTAAACACAGACATGTCCTTTAGCTGAAAGTCACATTAAGGTGCTAAGAGAGTAGGTTTGTTTGCAGCTGTACTGAGATATCGCAGATGTAAAGCTTCACAGAGTGATGCTTCAAGATGATGCAGGTTGCTGGGCTTCCTTTTTTATTTACTTTTGATTTTTGTAAGCAGATATCATGAAGAGCGTACGGTTCAAATGATGTGGCTTCCCAGCTTTTATTCCCAGTATCTACACAAGAACATTGCAATCTTTAGGAACAGTTTGAAGAAGTTCTCTGGTCTGCTGCTTTGAAATCTCCCAGTGCCTTTTGCCCCTCAGGCTGCCCTTCGTTTCAGCCTTTATTCAAGTTGGGAGATGTTGTGGTAGTGTCAGACATCCCACAGTCTGTCAGCTTCTGTTTAAAGTGGTATGGTGAGTGATTAATGGAAATTATTTCATGAATAAAGGACTCCTGGTAAGCTGATCTCTATTCAGAGAGCCAAAAGAAAAAAGAAGAGTCACAAGGGATGTTGTCTCCAGGAAGAACTTGCTACATCCGTGGGGGGAAGAGTTGGATTGGAAAGCAATGCTGAGTCTGCAGTTTTGAAATGCATCATAATTATATCTCAGGGTCTGATTTGGAGAGCTTTTCCTGATGGCTCCGGAGACTGATTGTCACTTACACCAGCAAAATGCTGGAGTGCTTTTCTTGGCTTCTGCTGGGGTAGGTGTGCTGTACCAGGGAGGGCTGTGTGCTCTGAGCACTGGGGGACAAAGCACCGTGTCACTTCTCTGCTGGGGAGCAGGCTGTCTCTAGAGACTGAGGTACCCCGTTCTACACAGTGTTGGGTCTGTTAACCCAAAGTGGTGCTGCTATTCCAAGCGATTCTAGCCATTCCAGCTATAAAATGTTCCTTTGATGCTTCCTCAGTGCTGATTTAAACTCCAGGGTGTTACTTACACGTTAAGTTTGTACTCCCTTAGTTGTGGCTTTGCAATTCCACACTGTGAAGTCACCAGGGTGTTTGCAGGTGTGAGCAGATCCATAGCCTGGCTCACGGGCTGTGTCAGCACGACAGGTAAAGCTCCCTGTGACGTCCCATTCCAAATCAAAACCTATTGAAAGAAATCTGGCATCTGGCTGTTCTCCCTGAAACCATTCACAAACCATCTCACGGTGCTGTTACCGCGGACTGTCCTTAGAGCTAATCGAAAGGGACAGCCAGTCCTACACTGATTCCACTGTCCCTGCTGGAAGCTGTCATTTGCAGATCAGATAGGCCTGGTGCATGGGGAGGATGCAGTAAGAATGGGGGAAAATTGAAAGTGCTGAGTGCTGCAGAAGTTAAAATACTGAACAAATAACTTCCTTCTATCTTTTTACGAGTCAAATCCAACAGCCTCTTGATGATTTTTGATGCTTTTGGTAAACAAGCATCTGTTTCTTTTTAGCACAGAGGAAAAGGCTTATTATTCAGCATTGATTGCTTTGTGTGGAGACAGAGTGGTCCTTGTTTTGGTGCTCTATTTACAGGGGTCCATTAATGTATTTACTGAGGGCAAAGTGAGGAGGCTGCCACCACAGCCAGGCGTCATTCCTCCATCCCGTGCCCTGCTCCTGGAGTTTGGGTGGTTGCAGAGCTGACACATGGCACGGGGCTGCTTCACAAGGTGGCAGGACCTCACTTTGTACCTGCCACCTCCACCATAACCAGAGAGAAACGATGGAGCAATGTCCTCCTCCACCTGCCTGACCCCGGGCTGCGGCTGCCCTGTGCTTTCCCTGGCCGGGCTTGTACCCCAGGGGAGCCGCGGCTGCCGGGGAGGGTGTGGGGCTGTGTTGGGTGCACAGAGTGCCCTGCTTTGAGTTGGGTGCCAGGGTGCTTGCCAGCTCCTGGTCAGACTGTCCCTGTCCCAGGAGACGGCCAGTGCTGGCAGCGATTCAGGCGAGTCAGTGGTCTCCTTCCATCTTTAAAGTGCTGGGCATACTTTGTCTAAATATAGGTGCCCTGGACTTGACTGGGGAGGGGAGGGACAGTATGTTGACCTTACTGTGTCTCATTTGACTTGTGTTACAGTCGTATTTAAAGCCACGGGGTCCTTCTTGTGGGATGCTGCTGGGCAGGCCAAACATGGTCAGGTCTGTGACAGTGCTGAACGGTGCACGTGCAGGGATGTCAGAGTCAACCGTGCTTATAAAATAACCTCTCTTATCAAACATAACGAAGTAGTGGGGAGACCTCAGGCTTGCTGGGTGTTCACCAACTGTGCTGGAGGATGTGTCAGCTATTGTTCAAGGTTCAAAAAGAAATGCAGGCAATGCTTTCAAACTCTGGTGGCAGAGAAGATGATTGTGCAGTTTAAAGGTGATCAACGTGGACTCTGTTAATTCCAAGAGGAAAAACGTCTGAGTCAATCAGAGGGGTGCTTTTCCCGAAGATAACTAATCAAAAAGCTTTGCCTTTTTTTCTCCTCACATCCTTGATGTGATAGATTCTCCCTAAAAACACTTCCATCAACGCGAGGAAGCTTTGTTAAAGCTGTATTTCTGAGGGCATTTTGTCCATGCCACAGCAGCTGGCTGATGGTGGGCTGAGCTGGGAGGAGTGCAGTGCGTGCTGGTTAAACACTGTGGAGTGCTCCCTTGGGTCTAACTGTCCTGCTCCAGGAGCCTGGTGGTATGCCTTAAAGTCTGTGGATGCTTAAGCAGCGTATAGCAGAAGAAGAATGTCATGTAGGGCTTTAATCTGGGAATGTCTTGACTTGCAGACCTGGAAGCCTTTGGGGACTATCATGTAAAACAAATTCCTTTCGCGGTCTTGCTTCCGGTCTGGGGCTCTTGTGTTTGGAAGTGCCTAGCATCACATTTCTTCTGTAAACACTGAGGGCCCGGATTTCTTAACAGGCATCCTAATTGTATTAGCTGCTCCCTTTCTAGTATGTGAACTGGAGGAAGATGAGTTTGTGTGCCTATCTTCAGCCGTGAATTCCAGAGCATGTCAGAGCTCTGTTTGTACAACTTGTTTCCTTTTTGGAATATTTTACATTCTGGCTGGGTTCTCTGAAGCTGGCTTCATGGCTGTCAATGGGCCATCCAACATGTGGCCTGGCGTGGCTCCTGTGGTGCCGTGCAGCAAGCCCAGCAGCCAAGTGTGTTGTTTGTGCTGTGGGGAACGAGCACGTTCCGGTGTGTAACAGCCACGCAATCCTCACGTATCGCTGTCCTCCGCTGCGGTGGTGAATCACAGCCCGCACCCAAGTTGGTATTCCTGGAAATACATCATTACCTGAAGATCCCTGCTGCAGCGGGGTATCCCAGCCCGTGCTGCCTTACGGTGGCAGCAGCAACGTTGCAGCTCTGACACATCACCCTGACCGCGTCATGAGGACATTGGGCCGCTGCTTCAAGGCTGCGGAGCGCGGGCAGGAAGCGATGCAGACGGGCTGGGCAGTGAGGTGAGGCGGGGCGGGTTGTGTGGGTGCCTCACAGCAGTGTGAGCGCGCGCAGCAGCCCTGAGGTACGCCGGAGCTGTCAGCAGCAGCAGGTGCGGGCTGAGCTCACGGTGTGAGGAGGCAGACGGTGCCTGTGCAAGGGCTCTGCGGTATTGCCCTTGGTCACAGAATCACAAGGTTGGAAAAGACCTTTAAGATCATGGAGTCCAACCATTCCAGTCCTATGCTAACCCATATCCCTCAGTACCTCATCTGTGGTGCCTCAGCCCCCTCCCTGGGCAGCCTGTGCCACATCCCCACAACTCTTTCAGGGAAGAACTTTTCCCTCACATCTGCTCTGACCCTGCCCTGGGGCAGCTTGAGGCCATTGCCCCTTGTCCTGTCGCCTATCACCTGACTGCATAGATCATCGCCCACCTCTCTGCACCCTCCTGTCAGGTCAGTGTAGGCGGTGATAAGGTCTTTCCTCAGCCTCCTCTTCTCCAGGTTGAACACCCCCAGCTCCCTCAGATTTAGGAGTTTGTATGTTGTTGGGCTGTTCGTTACTAGTATGGGGGTACACAAGGGGAATGGGAAACCCACATGGACTTCTCACTTTTATCAGAAATGATAAAATGTCTTGTTCTGGAATCTAGCTTGAAACAAAACCCAGTCTGCTCTCCTGTGCCTGTAACAAATAAATCCCAGCCCTGTCTGCAAGCGAATACATTTGATAGGAGTCCAAAGGTCAGCTCACCACTGCAGAGCAAGGCTCAGTGCACCCGGAGGCAGAGGAATGCTACAGGTGGCTGTGGTTGTCTTGGGCACAACCACAGACCCCTTGCAGCTGCGTGGGCTGAAAACTTGGGCTGCAAACAGCAGCTGTCACTGCTCCCCTTGCTGGCAGCAAGGCACCTCTGGCAGGGATGAGTTTCTCAGTTTTCTGTGCTGTCTCTAAAGGGTGCCACTGCTCTCCCCAGCACACCCGGGCTGCCCAAGATGCTTTAACTCTGACGTTTGCAAAATGGTGTCTGGAGCTCAAGCCAAACGATCCTGGTGGTGAAGGAGCACTGGTGGCATGTGTGCATGATGGGTTTTCCCAGTAGCGGGCTTGACTTGTAGACCGTTAACTCAGTAGGATGTTGAGTGGCATGAGCACTTCCTGCAGCTTTGTTGGATGGTTAGATCCTCCAAGCGTGGCTTTGCACATCTGAAGTGGTTGCTCCTCACATGCAGACACAGCTGTGCTCACCAATGCTCTTTTCTGCAAGTTGCACCCTCTCAGAATTTACCATAAAAACTTCCCTCCCTTGGAGCCAGTAAAAGAAATGCCTTGAGAGTTGCAACACCTTCAGGGTTCAGTTTCACACCCATCATCTTCACCTCTGCGTGTCTCCTAGCAAGTTAATTTTTCCTTGTTGCCTTAGCTCAGGTTCAGCAGATGTCCATGCTGGGGACCAATCCAAGAGAAAGGACAACCTTGGTGAGAAGGGATCAGTAGGTAACTTAACACAAATGAGTGAGCTGGCATTGCCGATCTTCCTGTGACGATGCCTGGCTGTGGCATTGCAGCTGAATTCCCTCTCCAGGGAGCTGCACCTTGGAGCAGAGGAAGTGCCTGTAGACAGTTCCTTTGGAAAAAAAATAACGGGGGGGTTGGGGGAGGAGAGCAAGACACAAATGCAGATGTTGCTAAAAATGTGGTTTGCGTCAAACATCTGAGATGGAGAAGGTTCCCACGCTCTGTTTGTTTTTCTCCTTGCGCTCTTTCTGAAGTTGCAAAAGTGCTGAGAGACAGCCTTTGTTGGAGAACCACTTCCCCTTTCTCTCCCGGCCCTCAGCGTTGTCACCTCTGTTGACAGTGTCACAGAGCCCTTTACGGTAAGCGTGGCCCTTGTTTTGCTCCGCGCTGGGTTTGTTTCTCCTTTTGGCTATCAGAAGCCTGGGCTCGCGTGGCCCTGCTGCCAGCTGACCCTGTTAACACACACGCCAGCACAGAGCAAGCCTGAGCTATCCTGGCCTTTTCCATTTCCCTGGCGCTGCTGTGCCGCCTTGTTTACTGGGATTGGTGTGGGTTTTGTTCCTGACTGGTACTACACAGCTCTACACAGCTGTGAGATCTGGCCTCTGCGAAGAGAACCAGGTGCCTTCTTCACTTGCCTGGGAGCAGAGGTTTAAACTGGAAGCCAAACGTTGCTCTCCTTTATATAATTCATTAATACTGTTGGCAGTTATTAAACCAGGTGCTTTAAAAATTACAGGAGGGAAACAGGGATGTTGTTTATTGAAAAACAAACTACAGCGAAGGTGTGAGGCGTTTCTCTAGGGAGGGATGCTGGAGGCGTCTGGTGGTGTGATGGAGAGATTCTGCCAGGCTGCACAAACTTCCAGCTGCATGCCCAGCCAAGGATGAAGAGTGATGCTTTATTAACCAGGACTTTTCTTGTGGCTGGGTTAAGTGAGCAAGTGGGCTGGAGTAGGCTGGTGGCAAGAGTTGGTCCTGGAGCAGGCGTGATGCCGTGCCCCAGGCCTGCCTGCGGAGGAAGGGAAAGAGCCAGGTTGGGAAGGGGAATGGGAGGGAGTAGGGAAGTGGCTTGAGAGGTGAGGAAAACAGCAGGCTGCTTGGCCTGCCTTGCTCTAACTTCTTCCACACCAGGCACAGCAAGCTCCAGTTGGAACCGCTGCTCTTGCCGAGTGAGTCCTGGCGTGCTACGAGAGCTCGCTCTCGTGTCCCCAGCTGCCCTCCCTTCACGCCTGGCTCCACGGCCTCAGGAATGAGCTCAGTGGGGAGGCACACTGCGCTGCTCCTGCCAGCATCCGATTCTGGTCTTTCCCTTGGTTTTGTGTTTTGCAGCCTATGGATTGAAGGGGGATGATAGAGCTGCACTGGCAGCAGATGTCCCCTCCTCCCCTGCAACACACTCCAGCTGCTCGTCGCGAGCACAATGTTGAGGGGGCTCTTGAGGGTGCAGCCTGGCTTAAAACCAAGGGGAAGGAGCTGGGCACACAAGATTTCTAATACCTCTTTTTTCATTTCCTGGTAGACACCTTGTGCTGTACATGTGTTCCCCAGCTGGCACCTGTTTAGCCACTGGCCTCTCAGACAGGGGCAGCCTTTTGCCATGCACAGGGGCAGCGTGTGGCAGAGGGGACTCCCAGCTGAAATCCCCAGGGCTTTAGTGCTCATGTCTCCACTGACACTTCCCATTTTCAGGGCTTGGGCTGCTGAATGCTCCCAGTTAGTCATCACCAGGGTTAACTTGCTTTATGGGCAGACTCGCCTCCCTGCTTTCAGTTAGTGCTTCTGCTGCTTATTTTGTTGTTGCTCTTTGCCTTGAATCGTAGCTGGAGGGGAAGGGTATCTCCTGCATATGGGTTGGAAACTCCAAGCCCTTCCTGGTGGCGTGGAGTCCTGCCGTGCAGATGCTTGTGTCTGCAAGTGTGAGCTGGGTGGTGGCTGTGTCCCCTTTAGGAAAATCTCCTTTTGCTCAGGAATTGGAAGTCTCCCTGGTTCCTGCACAACGCTCTTGTCATGGGGAGCTGGAGCCAGGCTTCACATTAAAATCTCAGCACAGCATCCCAGCGCTGAGTGGAGCTCAGCCACTGGGCAGCAAGTTGGGGAGCCCGGAAATAGCTCCTGTTTCATGCTGTCACTGCTGTTTAGAAACTGGGTCTTCTGAGGGGAATGTCTGTCCCTTTTTGTGCAGAAGGCTTTAAATAGTTTTGATGATGTGCCATGTAGAGTTTCTATAGAATATTTTTTGCCTGAGAGAAGAATTGGTACGAGTAGTAATTTCTGTAGGAGTTTCTTACGTCTTCCACTTCCCTTGGTTCTGTTCCCAGCATAAGACAGATCACACATCACTGGTGGCCTCAAGGTTCCTACTTTGCCACAGAGGTGAACAGGATAAACGTGGAACAGAAGCTTTTTTTCCATGGCTGTCATGCTGCAGGTTGCTTACAGCTCAGTAACTCTGACTTGGGACATATCTGTGGAAGTCTCCTCCAGAGAGGCTGTGTATAGTACAGAGGGACTGATGGTGAGCCTGGTGTGATGATAAAACTCAGCTCAGCTTTGGTACCTCTGCCAAGTTGGTTCCCTGGCTTCCACTCTCCTGGACTCTGCTCCCTTAACCAGATCTCGTGTCTCTTAATACCCAGTCTGTTTCCAAGAGTTGCTTCAGAAGGCATTGAAGCTCCAGCAGACTCTGACCGACCAGGTTTCATGAAGTATTTCAAAGGCCAGGTTGTTCTTGGGAGCTATCAGCAGTGGGTGTACACCTGCCCTTGAGTAGCTCCCAAAATGTGTCCCTGGAGCAGGGCCCACAGCAGCAGTTAGCCCCTGCTAGGTGTGCAGAGCAGGAATACCCATGAAGGGGGTGACCTAGTGTGGGTTAGTGTTCACCTGCGCTTTGTAACGGGGAATTTCTTCATATATGTGGCGGGGGTTTTACTCATTATTTCCAGGTTCTTGTCTCTTATGGGAAGGGAAGAAATAATTAGTTTGGGTGTTTGTTTAAGCAGGGAGAGGAACTCAGGAGTTCCGGGTCCCTCGTTGGGTTGAAGAGAGCAGGCCAACGTCATTTTCAAGGCACAGCGCTGCTGGGGTGCGCGATGCCAGGGACTCTCCCATCCTGTCTTATCATCTTCATCAACCATCCTGTTGACTGTAGAATTGTTTCTGGCTTTCTTCAGAGCTTGTATGACTATTTTATCAATTCTGAGAAAAGCAGAAATCCTTCATTATGCAACAGGATGGCTTAATTGCAAAAGCCATAGCGTGTCTCGATTTTTCCGTGAGCTGCAGCATCTCTGAAAGAAACTACTGGGAGATGTGCTTAAAATATCAGCTGTGCCACAGAACTTGAGGACTCTTTACTGCCCCTTTCCACAAGCCTTGCTCCTCACAGGACTTCAGAAAGGGCAAAGTCAAGGCAGCAAGTGATGTCTGCATTGAACAGCGTTACAGTTTTGCTTTTAATGTATAAGTCTTGGAGAGTTAATTATAATGCGACTCACAGGCAGTAGTTTCATGATTTCTTAATCTGTTGTGTACACTAATTTTCTTTTGGCTAACTGCTGAAGGGAGACATTTGTTTCTGCAGGGCATCAGCTGTGCCTGAACCACAAAGGTTAACAGAATCCGTAATTATAGAGATGCGTGGGCCTGCTCTATTAATCACCATTTAGAAATGTGGATCTCTCATCTTGACTTTCAAATTGAAAATATAGCCATAGGTTAATCCCTTCTCCCTGCTCAGGTTCTACCAGGCATGCATCCTGCTGTTCAGTGCTGCTCGGTTCGTGTTGTTCTCAGTTGTGCTCTGGATGTTGAAGTACTTCTGGGGGAGAAAGTTCTTTATCAACAAAGTAATTTGGTCTAAGTCGCTTCCTTGCAAAAAGCAGAGCGTGCATTCATTCCCTCAGACCTCTCTTATTCCATTGTTTTTCTCCTTTTGAAGACAACACAGAGTTTTCCTCACAGTTTGTCTCTTCCCTTGCAGCATCAGCGAAAGCTTCCTCACTGTGAAAGGTGCAGCGCTCTTCCTGCCGCGAGGAAATGGGTCGTCTGCTCCCCGGATCAGTCACAGGCGCAACAAGCATGCAGGTAACGTGTTGCACCCAAGTCTGCCTTCCTCAGGTTCTCCTCACCCAGTGACACGCATTTCAGTCTGCACCAGGTGTGGATTAAAGCTTGGGCTTGCCAGTCTCAAGGCTGCAATAATTAATGCTGATAGAAAACAAGGTTTCAGTGCTCTTGTATGTCCAGCAGAATTGGACAGCTCAGTGACATCAGGGCAACAGTCATGACATCAAAGAGTTGAGAACTCCCCAAGAGATCATCCTTTGATTCTTGCATGGGAGAGGGGCTGGAGCGTTGCCATCAAAACCTTCATGCAATGCACTGGGAAACTTGAGGTTATGATATGGGCTGAGTAATTGTCCTTGCTCATCTGAAAGTAATCGGTTATGATGGACGAAAGGGAGGAGGCTAACCTCTGTCTGGTGGTGAAGAAACCTCTGAGCAAGTCAGTGTGACTTTTCAGACATGTGAGCAGAGTGAATAATATGGAGTCAGTCAGAATTCCACCCCTTTTATCTGCTGAAAGTTTGATTTGTGTTTTTGCTTTGGCTCTTTGTTTGGAAAGTCGGTCTGAATAATGAAACTCAAACATTTCAAGGCAGGTTGTTTGTCACTCTGTGTGTGGTGCTTATTCATGGACGGTGGTTTACGGGCATCAGATAGTGTGGGGCTTTTCCCTTCCATTAAACAATCAGCAGGACAAAACCAACACTGAAACTTTTAGACTTTTGCATATGGGGCAGACACAGATACAGAGAAGCTGGAGTCAACTTCTCTTTGCCAAAAAATGACCACCAGAGGGTGATTTGGTTTGGTTCCACGTGCTGATTTCTTTGTACTTTGATACTATCCAGCTCTACCTTCCAGTTACCTACCTGATGGCCAGTCAGGTCAAAATCTGTTTACAAACATCCTTGTAGAAAGAGTTTAAGTCAAAAGGCAGTTAATTACATCCTTCCACTCAGACATAATATAAGCAGTACCCAAATTGCTTTGGGTGAGATGTGTTAATTACCAGTTGTCAAAAGAAACTAAATTGTTCTAAAACATAATTTAAAGCTGGCCTTTCTGCTTGGGACTGAAGTGAAAAGGTGTTCAGCATACACATAGAGTTAGCAGTCAGCTTATAAAAGTTTATTTTGACCTGTCTTGCTTTTTAATCTCTCCAAAAGCCTCTGCATGGTAGAAGCCCATGTGAGTTGATGTCCTGGCTTTACCTTGCAGGGGAGACCTGCTGGATGGGTTCCTTGTGACCCTGTGCCAGGCAGCACCAACAGCTTCTGAGTCTCTCTTGTTGCCTCATCTACTTGTTACAGCTGACTTGCGTGAGGTCTGGAGACCTTGGTGGAAAAATAGTTGCTTGTCTGATCAGCTCAGAGCTTTTAGAAGCCAGCTTGCCAAGAAAGCAAATCGGGTGTGTTGCAATTGCTTGCAGCAAGATGTTTGGTTTCTAAGAGGCTGGCTTGCCTTAAGGGATGGGTTTGGGGTTTGTTTTTTTTCTTAGCAGGCTATTCCTGTCTCCTCAGCTTACGGGGTGAGATTTCATGAGGCATCAAGACTTGTTCTTTCCTCAGTTTCCCTGCTCATCAGGTGGTGTGGATGGCACAGTATTTTTTGTAAGGTGCTTGGGGGTTTCACTGAAAAGAGACCTTGGTATGAGTGTGCAAGGTCTTTCTTTTCTGACAACTTGTCTGATGTATGGTATGTATCAGCAGAGCAAGACACCAAGGGATCAATGTCTCACCTTCCTAAGCAAAACATCTGTGCCATTGAATTTAAGACTGTGCTGTAGAGAGTGTGGCTTGGAGAGGCGGTTCGGCCATCGGCAGCGAGCTGGCAGAGCGCGTGGCAAAGCAAGCTGTCTCCTTTCTTGGGCTCCGTGCTCAACTTTCATTCCCATGTGTGTCATGACTTATCTCTGGCACACAAAATGAGAAGGGGGGTGGAGAGCGAACATAACTTCCCAATATGAAACTGCTGCCTATGGATGCAGTAATATTTCAAGTGGCTACAAGGGCTTTTTCTGGGAAGGTTGACGAACCTTCCTGACCTCCCTTTCCAATTCACCAGAGGCACTAGAAAGAGTACGTGCGTAACAGGAAATAATTAATGCTCATGTCCATGTCTTTAATCGTATCATCTTCAGCAGTGGCAGTGGCTGGTTGGCAGAGATGTGGTACCAGCTGTCCACACTCCTCTCACTGGGCAGCCCCGTGCCACCTGCCCGTTGGTGGGGCTTCATTTTGCACTCCCAGCAATGCAGGAGGAGGCCAGAAAAAAGGATGCAACTTCCCTGGGACTTTTGCCATCTCTGGGATACTGTAAATCACTTCTAAGATCCCCCTTTAGTTCATGTTTTACACCTAGCCTGACAGCTTGAAGGAAACAAAAGCATCTGCTCCTCGCTGGACAATGCGATAGGAAGCAGCCGGCGTGCCATGAATGCCAGCGAAGCCGACAGCTCTTCACAGGACAGGATGTGATATCTTTGTGCTGATTCTGGCATGCTAAAACTTTTCCTTTGCTTTTTCTTAGTCCAGGAAGCTTACAAAGTGCCTTGTGTTTTGGGGCCTGAAAACGTTGCAAGTCGATTAAAGCTGGCCAAGGAAGCAGGGCTTTACTTTGTAGCTGTGGAGCTCCCAAAGCTGGCAGGGCAGGCTGGGGAGTAGCAAGGAGTGCTATGAACTTCCTGAGGACAAGGGGAGTTCCTTGACTGAGCCTTGCAGAAAGGCTTGTCTTAGGAACTTCCTCTTAAAATTAAGTTCTGAGAGAATCCAGTAGTCCTGATGTTCAGTTATTGGCACCAGCAGGTGGGAACTGTTACACTTTAGGGAGGAAATAAAACCTGA
Source organism: Gallinula chloropus (assembly GCF_964237585.1). NCBI lineage: Eukaryota > Metazoa > Chordata > Aves > Gruiformes > Rallidae > Gallinula > Gallinula chloropus. The sequence goes on from NC_140104.1 coordinate 10,803,826, forward strand.
GGTGAAACATCTTTTATTTCAAGCTGTCTAATGCATGAGTGCCTCGTGAGCCAGTGACTCCCAGGCTGCAGGCAGGAGGTGCCACCTGAAGCAGAAGGACCTTTGCCTGTTGAATCCAATTTTTGATGATTCCCACCACACTAGCAGGTGAAACTTGGTGGAGCTGAGCAGCATCGTTGAGATTGCACGCTGGTGTTGACATAGGCAAATCCTGTCTCCCGCTGAACCCCTGGGAGCACAAGCATCTGATGGGTGAGCTGGCCTTTCCTACGTTACCTATCTCCCTAAAGAATTGCTCCTTTAGGGAGTCACGTGCCAGCCACTCCAGCCCTGGGAACAGAGTCCTTGGGCAGGAAGCAGTTTCAGGTGCTTGTCACCAATGTATGGGACTTCCCACCACTGCCAAGTGCCTCAATTTTTCCTACCCCCAATTATAAGAACAGTCCCAGGGCATTGACTCATTCTCTGTGTGCTGGAGCGTGTTTGGAGGAGGAAGGAAGAGGAGAGCAGGGAATGCAGCATCCTGTGTAGCCCGTTCTACACAAGCTTGCCTCTGCCCCATCAGCAGAGAGGCTCCACCAGCTGCAAAAATCATTTGGAAACTGGGCACTGTGCTCTCCCTGGGCAGTGTCTCCTTTCTTCTCCTTTCCTTACCCAACGCTTCTGGATGCTGCTCCATGCCCAAGGTTTCCTCATTTCTGAAAGTCCATGAAACAGCAGGGATTCTCACATCTCTGATGAATTAGGGGATGTCAGGAAGGTTAGCCACCCTTCCTAGAAACACTCTCATAGCCGCTTGTGCTGAATACTTGCTCCAGTATCCATGCTCTTCCCCACAGCGTTGCACAAACTCGACTTCCCATGGGAGTGGGAGAGTAAAGGCTCCTCTTCTTGCTGATCCATGCCACCCACCTGGCAGCCTTGCACTCTCCTCTCTGGGAACGCAGATGAATTTTCCAGCTCATGCTAGAAAAGAATCCCATTGCTGGAGGCGTTACCACTTACTGACACCCAGGCAGCGATGTGCTTGCGTGGCAACAAAGCTCTCTTGGCTTTTCAGTGAGCTCAGGAGTAGTGCTTAGAGACAGTGCAGCGGTACCGATGCAGGTGTAGCTCACTCCTCTTTCAAACCCTTGATGCTTTAGGAACCTGGGACACTGCTCTTAAAAAAAAAAAAGACTTTAAAGTTACTGCTTGGCTCTGGGTTTTTATTATTTTTATTTTTTTTCCTTTCAGCCCAACCAGTAGCAGTGCAGCACAAAGTGTTTTCTAGGAAGAATTGTAGGTGCTTGATTTTTCACCTGGCTATTCACAGCCACTTTCGGGTGGGGTTGGTACATAAGCTTATGTGGACATGTGCTGCTCAAAGGTGGGACTAAATCTCACTTTGAAGAGGGTGGTTTTGTCCAGGTCCTAGTTCAGGAAGTTGCTGTAAAAGAAAGGGCAGAGTCCTAATTTGAAGCACGTGCCAGAATGAGATGTTGAACTGTGGGGTGGGGTCCGTTTTCACCACTCTTTGGAAGGAACAATGAGTAGTAAAACAATCTGTTTCTGTTAAAAAAAAATCACAGGATTAGCAGGACACAGTATGGTGGGACAGGTGAGCACACAGAACAAAGAGCAGTTGAGTAAGAGGTGGAGTCTTGTCATCTCAGAGCAGGTGGAAGTGACAGTACAACACTCACAGTGACATGTCCATGGGTTTCTTGGTGGAAGTTTGCTCCGGCTGCACAGCCAGCAACTTGCATGTGATTTAAAACTACTTTTAAATGTGATATTAAACTACTTTTAAGGTGCTCACCTTTCCCTCTTGCCTGCAGGAGATCTCCAGCAACACCTGCAGGCCATGTTCATACTGCTCCGCCCAGAAGACAACATCCGCCTGGTAGGCTGGCTTTTTGCTTATCTCCTGTTAACGAATATAAAGGTGAAGTTCTGCTTGACAAACACACCTGTGGAACTGATGAAAGCAGAGTGTGTGTTTGTGAGTGTGTGTGTGTGTGTGTGTTTGAGTGGTTCCCTCAGCGGGTTTGAGGAGCCTTCTTTGCAACCACAAAGGTAGAAAAGCAGCTAATAATGAAAAGCCTGATGATTTGGTTCCTCAGTGGCTACAAGACTGCCTTTGAACCAAATACTAAGTACTTACACTCTCAAAAAGTACTGGAACAATTGCCAGAGAAGCTGGGCAAATTAGCTTGGTGTCCTATTTGAAGCAAGAGTATGTGACTTATATCTGACCAGAGTGAACACCTCCTCTTCCACATTAGTTCATTTGTGTTTCTCACTCTGCTCTTCTAACTTGCTGCATCCCAAAAGGCTGCAGCTCACCAGGAAGGAGCAGCAGGATCACCCATGTTGAACCGTGTCTTTCTGCTTTTCTGGGTTGTTGTCTCCTGTTATGAGATGTCATGAAAATTAGGCATTGCTGCTTATAGCAATGCCTAAAGACCTCCAGAAGCCAAAGAAAAGCAGGGAGGAATTTGTCGAGAATGTACTGAAATGCTCTACAAGGTCAGGCATCTTTCATCACTCAGTAGTCTGAAGTTTCTCTCATGTGTTGTCTTGCTGCATCTTAGCAACATATGCCCAAAGTAGAACTGCCAGCATCAGAAGTGCTGTCCTGGCACCTCTGCTTTGCTGAATCCTCCTGAGCTGTGCAGACACTGGACTGATTGTAGGAATATAGCTAGAAACCTGCCAAGTTTACTATGGAATGCTTTAACTTCAAAAAGGACCCCCAAAAATAATTTGCCTTAAGCAAACTAAAGGACTTACTCCTAAACTTTGTCAGACACACCTTGCTGTCACTAAAATGTCAGTGAAAGTGATGGGAATGGGGGTTCTCAGCGCTTTTCAGAACCCAAGCCAGGGTTAGAACATTGGAAGCCATTGAACAAGGTATTGTTCTGCAATATCACTGGCTACATTGTGTGATTGGGGACAAATTAGCCTTAACAGCTGAATAAGGACTTTGTGGGCTGAGACATAAACCCTTTTGTTTGGAGTTACATTTGGAATGCTGAAATCTTGCATGAGGTTAAGTTCGATAGTCTACTTGAATTTAATTGATTCTTGACGAAGGAAGGGTGCGCAGAGATGCAATAGACTCTCTCAGAAAATAGTAGATACAAGTGAGATTTGAAACACAAACAGCACTGAGAAAAATGCATTCTCTCCTTGGGTTGGCTGCTGTGTCTTGGAGGGCAGACTTCACAGCTCAGGGGGCAGCAGAGGAATCTAATCCTCTATAAACCTACACTTAAACTTTGGAACAACTCTTGTTTCTGTTGGAGCTATTGGCAGATTTTTTTTTTAGCCTTCCATGAGAGCAGGATTAGAGCAATGAGATACCACTGTAAGATCAGTAGAAAGGAGAGGAAAATGATGTAAGTGTCCCAACAGATTGAACATGCTCCTCTAGCTTAGCAGGGTGGGAACTTGTTCACTGATGTGTTCAATAATAAAAGCTTCAGAAAGTTGGGTGCTTTTTTTGGTCTTCAAATCAAATTTCCCTATGAGGAATGTGTTCTTGTGTGAAACACTTACCATGTAACATGGAAGAGATTAAAGGTCAGCATGAACTTCTGGGAATGTGCTGTTCCTAAGGGCCAGTAAAATACCTCTTCACCCTTCTGACAAAACCAGAATGCAGGAGAAAATCAAGTTGGCTTGTGTTTAGGTGAGCATAAAAGAAAAAGTGTTGCTGGCCCTGAAAGGACTACAGAGAACTTCTTGTTCATGAACAGAATGTAAATGACCTCCCCAAATTGAGAAGAAAGCTAACTGTATGTAGAGGAACTTGTTGAGAAAGAACCTTCCATCTCATCATAGTTGCTAAAGCTAGACCACCCCCCCTCTATTGGGTAGGATTTCAGATATCTTCATTTAAAAGGTGTCAGACTACTGACGGACTTGTTATGCTCCTGCTGGGTGAGCATATGATATAGAGCTTAATGAAAAGGTTAGAGACCAATTTGTGATTTAATGAGCACGTTGGAGTGTTAGCAGTAGTTTGTGAGCTTGGCTGGTTTAGGACATCAAGTTTGTGGGTTTATTATTTCAGTAAATCTAATAAAACACATTATCTACTCCAGTCATGGTTCTTTGCTTTGTGGTAAGGGTGTAAGTGTGGGATAAGAAGCCGTGCTCTTCTTAATTGGTCCTCCAAAAATCCCACCCCAGTGACTTGAAGCTACATGACCTTTGGACACTCAGTCTAGGTCTAGCCACGTTCTAAAGGGTCTTGCATTAAGACCACACTTCCCATCGCCGCTAGCCAAATTGGTTTAGCGATCTAAGTTAGATTATGTTAATCCTCTTGCTGCTGGACTGTCCTCGAGAGAAGCAGAACAGAACTCAGGTGTGAATGCCCTGGACACGGAGCAGCTCTTGACCACTGGCTCCTGTTTTAGGCAAGTCTTTGTTTCTGTTGGAAGGTTTTTTTCCCTAATTTCAATAATGACTTTAACCACCAAGACCTTGGTGACTGCTTGCTCTCCTAGGTTGAAGAGCACCCTTTCTGTTTTGCTTCGAGTGGTTAGTTGTAGATACAAGCTGTCTTTGGCAGAATTCACACCTTGAAGGCCTGACCACTTTGATCCTCCGTGTTTCCAAAGGAATCCCAGTGACTCAAGGAGCAAGAAGGAAAATAAGGCTGGTTTTAGCATGACTTACCCTAAAGAGATGGGCTGGGGCACAGTCTCTCGCTGTACGAAGCACACCTGTCTGCTGGCATCAGTATTTGGGTAGTTCCTGTTAGTCTTCAGTCCTACTGGACAAGTCTAGAAGACATGGCCAACACCATCTCCTTGCCTGCACTCGCTATTCCACCCCCATCACTAGAGCTGCTGCTCCCTGCAATGCCACTGGGAAGCTTTTCCTGCCGCTCTCAGCCTAGTCTCCTGCAGTAGAGCACTCTGGTGATGTAGCAAGCTCTGTTCTGACTGCCCTGTGCTGTTTTAACCTCTGTTGTAGGCTCAGCTGCATCTTGAGGCCAAGACTTAGTGGCTAGCGGAAAGGTGATGTGTGAGGAGGTCAGAGTGGGTTTCTCTAAGCAAGGAGGTGCCATTCCGGCCTCAGGACCAACATGGAAAGAACTACAGGGCCTTACTGGGAAAAGCAACCTACTCCTGAGAGATCCCACACAATGAGCTGTTTCTGAGCCTTTGTTTTTTAGGATAAAATGGCTGTTTAATCTGTGCTCTTTGAGCTGCCAACTCCTGTGGGCCACCAGTAAGTGTCTAAACCAGCCGCACCCCCGAGACACCCTGCTTGTGTTTGAGGAATTCAGGTTCAGTTTGCCAGGGATGTCAAATACCACTTTGAGCTTCAATTGCAGGGCTGCAGGAAATTCAGGGAGTAGGGCCCGTCGCAGCAGGCAGGTGTCTGTCTGCAGCACGGGACGAGGCTGGGCTGCAACGGCTCCTCCTCGCCCACGTTTGCTCTCTGCAGGCCCGGCTCAGAGTGCAAGCAGCAGTTAAACAATGTGGTAAACATTGAGGCCAGACAACGTCTTGGGGTTGGATTAGGCCGTCCAAAGATAGGGTTCAGCATACATCATTAAGATGCTTCCTTTCTAGGAACGTCCTGGTTTCTCTAGTTGGGATCCTGCGACTAAAATAACTACAAATGGCTTGGAACAGAGTCCAAAAAGTGATGCAAGTAAAGGCTGCCTACTACAGATGTTTTTAGGCAAAACTTGCGACACTGAGCTCCCTTTCCTGGGCTCCTCGTTATCCAGCAGTGTGGCTGGAGTCAGTTCAGTCCTCACCTCATCGTGGCCTCTGCTACACTTCAGTGTAGCCTTTCAGTAGCTTCAGTGTTGGTTGGACACTCATAACTTAGCTGCACGGCTGCTTTCTGAACACTGTCAGTAGAATCTGATTTGAGGCAGTTTGGGGTGAAGTTCAGGCATCCTCCAGTCCTGCTAGAGATCTTTTTTTTTGGCACCAGGGTACCAGTGGTTGTGGTAGGAGCAGTAAGACACGATGACTTTCACTTGGCCATCTGAATCTAACCATGGATACCCCTTAGTAATGGGGAAATCTTTTCCTGCCAGGACCAGCAGGAGACCACATGTGAATTAGATCCTAGTTGTCTGTCCAGCTGCCTGGGAAGGTGGTGGAAAGAGCCTTGTTGGAAGCTGTTGTAGCACACAGTAGTTTAAATGAAAGCCCAGCTCTTGGAACAGAGCCCTCTGTGAGGTGAAGGGCATGTTCAACACCCACTCGTCCCGCAGAACATGGAATGCTCCATGAAGCTCACCAGGCTGGGACCACTTAGAGGACTATGGCAGCCAGCCTTGTAGGCTGCTGTTTAAACTCAGCCTTGGTGGGACAGAGAAGGCCTGAAGCAGGATGTGCACCAGGAATGTTCAGCTGTTGGAAAGCATTGTGTGTGAGAGAGTAAGGCGCTTCTCTCTCTCCAGCTGAGACGGACGGGCCATCCGTACTAGTGCAAACTGGGTCACTGCTTCTGCGCCTGTCACTCAGCATGAAGAGGTGGTTTGTAAGGGTCATGGGGTGTGTTTTGTTGGCTGTGCTGCTGACCTGTCCCCTTCTTTTCCTTAGGCTGTAAGACTGGAAAGTACCTACCAGAACCGCACTAGATACATGGTGGTAGTGTCCACCAACGGCAGACAAGACACCGAAGAGAGCATTGTCCTAGGAATGGATTTCTCTTCCAATGACAGGTACTCAAAGTGTCCAGGTGGGGAATGTGTTTGCCCACATGTCAAGTGTAGAAACCACTGTCTGGTGTCCATCCTTTCTGTGGAGAGGCTGATTTTCCAGCCTTGCATCTTTCTGGATGCAGAATTCCCCTGTTATCTCTTGAAGGGAGGTGGCAAATGGGAAGGCAACAGCACAGGTCGATGTTTTCTCCGTTGTTTCAAGCCTCAGGCTTGTGTGAGAACGTTAAGAGCCCTTAAGTGTCTCTGGATGGTGAGGTCCTTAAGCCCTACATCTGCACACATGCAGAGAAAGAAAGGGACACCAGAGACACTATAGAGAGGGCACATGGCTCTTAAATGGTTATAACTCCTGGCCTGTGCAAGGGAAGAAAAACCTGGATATTCAAACCATTTGGGAAGCTTTCATACACATGTTTAGTTCTAGCACAACTGCTACAGGAGTCAGTCTTGCTACTGACTCTAGATGGTAGAAACTACTTTCAGGTAGTTAGAGGGGTCACTCAAAAGTCTTTTGGCAAAGAAATGGCCTTCTAAACAGCCTGCTGATCATAGCAGCCACCATGCTTGATTTCAAGTGGCTTGATTTGGATGCTTAGCTCAGGAGACACCTGCTAAAAAGGGGGACCAGATTGATGCTGCCTCTGGCTCCTGGTTCCCCTCCTGTGCACAGCTGTAGCTCAGAGATGCTCCCGCAGCAGAGTAAGAATAACTTGTCCTTGCACAGGTTGCTGTGAGCTTGGAGCTTGCTCTTGGCTATGATAGACCAGCACAGCCACCTTTGATAACTGAGCACTCGCTGGTATCCAGCCTCTAATAACACAGCAGGGTCATTTTGGCTTTCTGCTAGAGTTACTTAGGTTCTGGATGGTCAGTCTGATACACGCTCCCCTAGCCCACTCGGTATTTATAACTCAATGTAGACTTGTTGCTATGGTCTCTGATAAGCGCTCGCTGAACAGTATCGCTAAAAATATCCTGGCCACCTTGGGAAGCCTTTTAAAAACGTGTCTTTCCATGAGCTCATCTCATGTTGTCAACAGAAATAGCATCTCCTTTTGCTGGGCACCAGTCACTCCAAGGCATGTGCATTTACAGGGCTTCATGTCTGCTGACCCTCTGAAGCCTCAAGTCTCTCCCTCTTCCTCACTTCTCATGAGCTGTGGAGGCTGACAGGGCTGTAAAGCCTTGTAGAAATTCAAGAGCAGTTAGTGCAAAGGATGAGAGCAGGAGGCACTTGAATCTAGTTCTTCAAGGTGCTGCTTTGATTATGGAGCGATTTTACAGCTTTCTGAGGCTCTGCTCTTTGACTTGGCAGCCTGTTGCGGGCTGTGTTGGGGTTCCCCCGCCTTTTTGCCATCCCTTGACTTCTGTTTTTAACTTGACTTTTGCTTAGCCTTACAGAAAGCAGGTGACTGTGAGGGTGAAGAGGTCAAAGCAGCCGAGAGAGGAGTGGGTTTGCCAAGAGGTGTCTGGCTTGGCTGGCTGTTGCATACATCCTTGAGGTGTGGGAGGGAGAAGAAGGGGCAGAAGCCAGCAGCCAGTGATGGGCTGTGATTGCTAACCGCTCATGCTGCTATTACACCAGACCCAGCTCAGTTCCCAGCAGCTGTGGCTGAAGGGCAAGCAAGAAAACAAAGCCATGGATTGCAAAATCAGAGCTAGAACCAAACCACTTGAGCCTGAGGGACTAATCTGCAAAGAAAGCCTTGAGCTTACTGAAGACAGGGAGCGCCCTCTGACCTTCTGCACAAAGCTTGTTGCTTTGAATCATGTTTGCTCTTCTCCTGGGGTGTATGTTAACCCTTTAAGCTTGCTTGCAGGAGTACTGCTATATCTGATTAACAATCCTTGCCAGGCACTTGTAGAACACTGGCTCTGTTTGTCCCTGAAGTAAAATTGGGCTTCTTCCCTTTTTTCCTAATGAGTGCAAACATCTGCAACCATTGCTGTGAAATTAGAACATCATGGTGCTGAGTAGATGTGTGCTGACCTTCTCCTTTTTTACTACAGTAGCACTTGTACAATGGGCTTGGTGCTGCCGCTGTGGAGCGACACCTTGATCCACCTGGATGGGGATGGGTGAGTGTCTTCTGGACGGGCTAGCTCAATAGCAGAGGGTCTGGGTGTGTTAGCTTACAACACAGCGTGTGGAGAAGGATTCAGATGATTGCAGAGCCCTCACAGGTCCAGCAGACCTCCTGCTGTTAGGAGCCTGTCGGGTTAGTAGGCTCAAAGGCCCTAAATCACCACGGTTGTGGCAGGGAGCACCAATAATTGACTTTACCCATGAATAAACACGCACTGACACAGTGGCTCATGTGTGTTTAAGCTGGAGTAAAGGAGCTTTTACTAGTGAGTGGGTGTGTAGTGAAAGCTCCTTAAAGGGATCCTATTATGTGTTCCTCCAGCACGCTTGCAGCAGGCTGAACATCAAATAAGAACGATGTTTCCCAGCCAAGCAGACACCTGACTTCCAGGCTCCTGTTTGTGCCAGTTACAAAAGCTCTCTGGTGCAGTTCGTGGAATGACTTTTCTTTCCTTGGTAGCTGCCCCAGGATCACTTTAGCTGGACTCTGTTGCTCCCAGCTGTGGCACTGAGTTTGTGTTGCCAAGGTAAACAGCACAGCCCAGCACTGTCCCACTGTCTTTAGTTTCGTTCCTGAACAGCAGCTGCTTTAAAAAGTTATCTTAGAGCTTTTAGTGTGCTATTTTGATCTGTTTGCTAGCTGAACTCAGCTGTGTATGCATAGGGCTGCTCCTCTGCTGTTCTAATGCCCTACAAACTATCAGTTATTAACCAAAACGCTGCTTTTGGGACACAATTTTAACTGTGTGGCTGTTTTTTTTCCTCTCTCCAGAGGGTTCAGCGTATCAACAGATAACAGGGTTCATATATTCAAGCCAGTGTCTGTGCAGGCAATGTGGTAAGTACTTGCTGTGATCTGTCCCAGTGATCCTTTTTCCAAGGTGTTTTGGCTGCTTGAGCCTTTTTTTAAAAAGCAGGTGCTGCTTTGCATTATTGGTATCTTGAGACCTACTCAAGGAGCCAGAAGTTTCCTCCAGAGACAGGGAATGAAGTTTGATACCAAAGGGGGAAAAAAAATAACAAACTATGCAAGCCCTGGTACGCTGCTGTGAGGTTCTAACTGCTGCAGCCACACCTCCAGCTCGGCTTGGGGCAGGAAGGAATGGGATCATTTTCCTTGCAAAGGGCTGCTGCTTTGAATCCCTCCAGAGCAGTGTTTCTTTGAGCATCTTTTGGAAATGTTTTTAAATTGTAATTATTTGTCATAAATGAGGAAATAGCCGCTGTATGTATTTTAGGACACTCTGTCTCCAGTGAGACATTGTGATAGTGAGAAGGAAAGAGAAGCTGCCTGCATTTTTTTTTTTCATTCCTTTTAGGGTAGCTCATGTAAGAATGTAGTGGCCATGAAAGTATTTCTGGCTCAAGCTTCTTTGCATTGCAGAAATACATCGCCTGGCAGGGTGTCACGCTACTGTGTCACCCCAGTGATTTTGACCTGGATCCTTCTGATCCCAGTCAAAGAATTAAAATGAGCTAAAAATAGGAGAGGGGGATTTGTTTCCCAGCAGCAGCTGAAGAAACTTCTGACATCCCCTGTGCAGAGAGACGGCTGACACCTAAACACCTCAGTAAAGTCAAGTCCTAAACCCTCGGTTGTGCAGCTCTCCATGTCTCATTCCTGGGTGTCCCTGCCCTGCACACAGGGAAGCTGATGGCACAGTAGGAGCTGTCAGAGCTCCCTGTCTGGACACAAACTGTGCATCTTACTTAGGGCTTCATAGTTGTAGCAGGTCATGGAGCCAGGGACACAGGTGCCTCTGCCCTCTGAGTTGTGGGCACCTTTGCTGCTATCCAGGCTTCTCTTGGTACACGTCAGTGAAGACCTGTAAGCTCTGGCAGCGTGTGGTTGTCTACACCCTTGTAGTCAACCTCCTGCTCGGCGCCGGGGGCTGTTGCATACAGCCCTGGACTTTGTACCAACTGATGGGACGTGAGCAGCATCCTGGATTCGGCTGCTGCTTTGTGCTCTGTGTCAGTCTGAGAGAGACATTGTAATCCTCCAAGTTTCATTCCCTCTCTAGGTCTGCTCTGCAGAGCTTACATAAGGCTTGTGAGGTGGCACGGAGCAACAATTACTACCCAGGGAGCCTCTTCCTCACCTGGGTCAGTTACTATGAGAGCCATATCAACTCCGACCAGTCCTCAGTCAACGAGTGGAACGCCATGCAAGATGTCCAGTCCCACCGGCCCGACTCGCCTGCTCTCTTCACAGATGTGTAAGTTGGTCTGACTCTGCTGAACCAAAGTGTTTGGCTGTCAAGCACCACGGTCTCCAAATGAAGAGACAGTTTCCACAAGAGATTATTCTTAATTAGATATTAATGAGGAGAGGTTTCCTGTTTCAGGTAATAAGCGGACCCCTGGTTAGGTAAACACCAGCCCTGGAAGTTTAGCCCTCCTGGGGCTCCCTTGCATCTCCTCCAGCCTCTGTTTTCAGCCTAGTTGTTTACTGTGGGCTTTAGGCTCACAGATCTTTGCTTCTGCAATGTAAATGCCATGTTACTAGTGAGAGACTCTGCCCATGGTGTAATCTCGTACCCAGGACTTCCTCTTTGCTGGTTTTGCCCTCTGGTTTCCAGGCCTGGTGTCTCCTGGAAGGAACAGGTTTCTCTGGACTTTGCTCTCATGCTGGCTGACATGCTGCTTTTTCACTTGGTTCATTTTGCTGTGAAGTGTTTATGTGTGGACTTCTGAGACTGTGAGCTCAGAACTATCCTCATGGGCATCCATCTGATGCGCCTAAGAATGGGGACAAAGAGCAGTGTGGTTTTTCATCCTGTGGAACAGGACAGGATGTAGGTCCCAAGCTGTCCTCAGCTAAATGCTCGGATGTCTCATGATACATGGTCCAAAACAGTGGCAGTGGTAGATAAGAAGCCAGTTTGGAAAAGCAGAATGTATAGGCTGTATCAACATCCAAGGCTTACAAACCCTGTAATTAGTAATTGCTGATGGTCCTGATACCCCATAACCTCGAAGGCAGTCTGTGTCCAGGTGTGATGCCAAATGTGAGGGCTTAGCTGCCTGGTTTGGAGTAGAAGAAATGACTTCACCAGCCCCAGCTGCTTTCCCAGTGTAATCGTGCCACTGGCTGATTTATGCTCTTGGATGTTTCCTGTTGTTGGAGTCCAGTGAGTGAATAATAACACGAAGCAGTTGTTCGGCTGTGAACAAGGCTTCACACTTGACTGTTTTTTAATGTCCAGGGAGTGTGGCTGCAAAGTCCTGGCAGGCTGTCAGATTAATCCCCTCGTTAGGTTTGCATATATAAATGTTCCATACCCCACCCTTTCCCGGGGTGGCAGCGATGGAGCGATTCCCTGGGGACACCTGGACACCCCTCTCTGAAATAACACAGCAAGCTTGAGAGGACCAGAGACTTTCCACCATCTTAATCTGTGAACCACCAGTTGGGCACTGGTGGAGCAGAGAAGTGTCTGTGCAGTTGCCATCCTGGCAGCTTTCCAGAGAAACAGGAAGGTGGTGTGAGATGTTAGTGCCAGGTCCCTTCCGAAGACGATGGGTGAGCCGGCTCTGCGCTGCTGCTCTGTTGCAACTTCCCCTGGTGTTGGGCTATTTTTGCAGCTGGTGATAAGGCCCCTGGCAGCAGAGGCTGGAGGAATGCACAGAGGCTTAGCTGCCCTCATCTCTCCATGTAAGGAGCTTTGGAGCTCTTACCTTTCCAAGAAAGGTAGGGAGAAGCTTAGATATGCTCCAGAGAGTATAATGCAGCCTTCCCAATTTAAATTTTACCAAATACCAGAGGTTCTCTGGATGACTACAGTGGATTAGGAGCGTTCAGTTGGTCTCTTTCATATACAACTGGGAATCTAAACTGAGCTTTACAGTCACCTGAATTCCCTCCAGCTGAGGACGGGTGAGCATCTGAGACACTGCAGAGTATCCAGTCTATACAGGACCTGTTCAAAATAAGTCCAGTTTGTTTCTTCTCCCAATGACTGTTGCTTTCTTCTGTTAGCCCAACTGAGCGGGAGCGCACGGAACGGCTGATTAAAACCAAGTTAAGGGAGATTATGATGCAGAAAGATTTGGAGAACATCACGTCAAAAGAGGTGAGTGGTGAGGGAACAGCACTGGAAGTATTCTTGTGCAAGCTAGAGCTGTCTACATCATGCTGTGAGGAAAAAAAAACCCAAAACACAACCTTCACGTGGCTTCCCTGTGTTCCTCCTCCCTACCCAGATACGCACCGAGCTGGAGATGCAGATGGTGTGTAACCTGCGGGAGTTCAAGGAGTTCATTGACAATGAAATGATAGTGATCCTTGGACAGATGGACAGCCCCACCCAGATATTTGATCATGTCTTTTTGGTAAGCCTAACAATGAATTCAAGAGTAAACACCCCTAACACTTCTCTCCATGTCTTGGTTGACACAGGGACCTTAGGAAGAACTTAAAGGAGGGGTTGTGTGATCCTGGGGTTACATACTCTTAAGCAAGACACGAGACACCAGTGCTGTTGAACAAACCAGCCTGGCTTCTTGGCTGAACACCAGCCAAGCTCTAGGCCCTGTCACTAGAGGATGGAAGGGAACACATTTCAATTCTAACTGCTTCTCAGGGCTGTTTCCATTGATGTCAGACCAGTTTTTTGTAGCTTTAACAGTCCAGGGTATACCCACAGGCCAAGTTCTTGGAGCACACGTGTGTTTGGGAATGGGGAGAGCTGTGTAAGGTTCAGGTGGAATGACACTCTTGTAACATGGAAAGCTTTGAGCTTACATGATCTAGAAGGAACAGAGGAACTTAACAAAGAATCCTGGAGATAAGTCTCTTAAGGAAACAAATGTTTCACCTTTTAATGTTCTGCTTGCTTAGTTGCCTTACTCGGTTGTTGGGGCCTGTCTCATTACTGCTCCTCCTTCTGTTGAGTCAGCACTCCACTGGATTTCCCAGCCCTGGAGCAACGGACACAGGTTTGGTTGGGCTGTCTGCTCTTTGAGGTTGGCTCAACATTAAACAAAGCCATTCATCTTGGACCAGCTGGCCTTTCCAAATGGAGAGAGCCTCTCCCAGTCTCTTGAAGCTTAGTGCTGTGGCTTGGAAGAGATGGTGTATGTTCATGTGAGCACAAGAAACTGGTGGGGTAGAGCCAGGAAACTTAAAGTGCCTACAATGTAATGGATTTATTGTTTTGGCAGGCTGAGTATTGTCTGGAGAGAGAGATCCACTCCTTACAGGCTCAGAGCACTAGTCAGGAGTGGTACGGGCAATTCGGTCAGCTGCAGGGCTTTGGAGTCTTTGCTCTGAGTGCATTTAATGGAACAAGACCTTTCAAATAAGGCTTGCAGGCAGCACCCAGGAGAGGAGCAAGAAGGAGGATTTGCAGCTCTCTGTGGTGAGGAGCAGTGCTGCTGGGGCTGGGCAGCACTGTAATTCAGGAGTGTGTATACTGCAAGGCCAAGTCATACGGTGAGGGAATGGAGCTGTTTCCTCCCAGGTGGAGGCAAGAGCCCTGCGGGAACCTGTGTAGGGAGTGCTAAAGTAACTAAGCAGGAAATAAGAGACCTGATGATGATGATGGTGTGTGTGGATCCAAGGACAGGAGAAAAAGCTTTCACCACTGCAGCAGTGTCCGGCGTACCCGTGGAAACTGCTGGTTCCCAGGGCTGAATCAAGTTACTCTTCCTTGGCCAGAAAGAGAAGCTACATTAAGTCTGAGGGACCAGCCTAAGTACTTCAGGAATCAAAATATGTTTCTTGGCAGATACTGAGTAGCAAATGCCCCCATAATCCTCCTTCAGATCATGTAGAGCTCTGGGCTGAGGGTAGTGGATGCAGTTGAAATCTGGGCTACTATGGCACGTAACGTTTGCCCGTCTATTCTGCTCAAAATTTGGAGTCCCATCTGTGCTGAACCCTCAAATGGTGTCCTTGTCATGATGATTTCTCTTAGGGAGCAGTTTGTTTTGGGATGAACCAGCTGCTCTTTGTATTCCTGAAGTGTCAAGACAAGACATCAGCCTTGTCCCTGGTAGCTATGGGAATGACCCAGCTCTTCGCTGTGCGTGTATGTCTAGGTGATGGCTGTGAGTGGTCAGGACTTTGCTGCAAGTGCTTTCCTGGGCACAAGTGCCTGCCTATGAGTCAGAGCTCCTGGAGCTCCCCCGTTTCAGACACAGGGTGCCTGTGCACGCTTCCTGGGGCAAGCAGCAACCTATCCCTTGGGTGGACACCACTGCTTCTGCCAGACTGGGAGGTTCCAGCTCTCAAGCTGACAGGGTTTGCATGCAGGCGATGGGTATGCTCTACAGCAGGCTCGCCCTGGATATGCCTCTCCTGGCCCTGGGGTGATGTAGAAGCCTGTGAAGCTGTGAGCATTACTGTTCCTGTGGTGGGAGTGCTGCCTGGGTCCCTCTTGCTTGCTTCTCCCCCTGAACCATCATTCTGTTCAGGAGCTGGTTTGGGGCAGAGAAGCAGATAGTTCGTGCACTTTCAAGGTGGCTTTGTCCTTGGTCAGGGTTTACAGCTTTGAGCAGGAAGCAGGCAGCTTGAAGGCCCTGTGTGTGCTGCAGAGAGGGTTAGATAGTTGGGGTTAAAGGTGTTTATTTCTCTGCTCACACAGGCTCTTACTGTGGGGAGAAGAGGTGTAACCCAAGTGATCTGATGCGGTTGCTGCCTTCTGATGTGAGCGATGAGTGCTTTGTGTATCAAGAGCACCTAGGTGTTTTTTAAATGCAGGCAGGCTCTCTGCTGTGGGGTAGAGCTGGCAGGAACCTCCAGGGAAGGGGTGGAGTGGGCCTCTCTTTGCTGAGGTTGATTTGTCAGTGGTTTGCAGGAAGTGTAAGGTGCTGGGGCCTTGCTTTGCAGAGCTGCTTGTGGCTTCACAATAGATCTGGTTAATGGAAAGAGAGAAGGTGCTGAATGTGACCCCCAGTACCACTTTTCTGTGTGCCCCTTTACTCAAAAGACACCCCTTCCCCCTCACCAAGCTCCAACACTGGGCTGCTTAGCTTCCTCTTCCAGTTTACTGGTGACAAGCCCTCCTTCCCCCCTTGAGTTGTCTGGCTGTGCCTTCCTTCTGGCTGATGTGTCCCTCTGCCTGTTTTCCCTGCAGGGCTCAGAGTGGAATGCCTCCAATTTGGAAGACTTGCAGAACAGAGGGTAAGTAGCTCCAGGCTGTCAGCTTAAAAGCAAGTGCCTGGCCTCAGCCCTTGTCTGTGCAACAAACTACTCCATACCTACTGTGTAACCTGAGTCTTACTAAAGGGTTTGCAGCTCTGAACAAGCTCTTGCTTCCTCTAAACTCCAAGTCCTACAGAGAGGCACCTTAAGTAAAAGAATCTTGTTCCCTGACCTTGAGTGGCATCCTCTTGGCCAGCAGAGGAAGCCAGTGATGTTGTAGCTACAAGCAGCAAAATGCTACGAGTAGGTAACTGGATGTTTTTTAGCTGGCTCTGTGCCCTCTGCTGCAGCCCCTTGTTCTGGGCTGAGGTCTCATGACTACAGAGGTGCTTTGGGCTCTGGACTGTGGGAGGAAAGAAAATATATAAAAGAGCATTTGTTGCTCTGAGTGGAGCCCAATGGGAAGTCAAGTCTTGTAGCACTGATGGGTTCCTCTCCCTCTTGCTCTTTCTACCTTTCAGACTTATGCTTAGTGTCCTTTCTCTAAGCTGAGTGGATCTAAGGACCAAGATTTTGCAATTAAACCATTATTTACAGGTTTGGCTTATTTGTGCCACTCCCATGGGGAAAAAACCTAATGACTTTCTTGAATTGATAGCATACTTCTGACCTGGGAGAATCAGCTCTCCTCTTTTGGCTCAGGGGGGGTCAGACAGGTCCTACTCGACTGCCGGCACTCTCATACCTGCTAGGGGAAGGGACGTCCCTCCCTTGCAGTGCTGCTGTTCTGCCTGCTATCCCAGCATGAGCACAGTTCATAAGCATCTTATGAGTAACCCTCAGGGCTAAAAATGCTGGATGTGGTGTACATAAATACCATAGGCTTTCTCTAGTGGTTTCCTTTCCAGAAAATGTAGGGATAAGGAATAAACCCTCCCCAGTGGCTCATTGTTTGTTTTATCTCTCTGTTGTTATTTTATACAGTTAAGTACAGTGTTGCTCACAAGCTTGTGCCTTCAATTCTCCTGTGCTGTTGGTGCAGCACACAGGGGGGTTCACAAAAGGGACTTGGAGAAAGCATCTGAAGAGTTTGTGCAGGAGCTCCTGTAACATGAGTGCTGCTGACAGGATAGAGAGGTGTCAGGCAAGCAGTGTAAACTGACATACTGTAGAGAAGTTTCTATCCAATGTGGAGGGAAGCCCTTTTTGTCAGAGGCTAGGCTCTAAACTGTTGATCAGACTGTCTCCATGTGCTAGCCACTGCTTCCTTGCATTAAGTCCTGGTTCCCAAGGAGGCACGTTCAGGAGTGCAACTTGAAATGCTTTGAGTTTGCTACTCACAAAGCAAGGCAAGGCTGTTGGGTAGCAGCTGTGGTAGCTCCCTGCACTGTGTTCTGCACGCTCTGCAGTTTGACCTGCTCTCTGTTTCTGCCCAGGGTGAGGTATATTCTCAATGTGACTCGGGAGATAGATAACTTCTTCCCGGGGCTCTTTGAGTACCACAACATTCGGGTGTACGACGAAGAAGCAACTGATCTTCTGGCATATTGGAATGACACCTACAAATTCATCTCCAAGGCAAAGTAAGTCTTTACAGAACAGAACAAAACGTATTTAGAAGATGTGCACTAAGCATTTTATATTTTCCTACTGATTTTCTTAACTGTTGTTCCTCCTTGCCTGCCTGGGATCAAAGCGTTTTCAGTCTGTGGTTTCTCTAGAAGGGTTAGAATTGCCTTCCACACATTTCCATTCCTGCAGGTGCTTGAACAAGGAGCAGGTAGGACTAGTGAGGGGTTTCTGCCTAGTTGCAGTCCAGGCAGACAGTGGAGGAGACCATTCCTGTCCTAAGGGAGTTAAGAGTTTGCCTGCTGCTCAGGAAATGCAAAGGATCTGCAGAGGAGGAGGAAAGGGCAGTAACGAGTCGAGCAGGGTTTAACAAAAGAAAAAGAGCAAAACCTTGTGAGCCAAACATAAACATAGGCTGTTCCCTGTGTTGGGAGGTTGTAAGATGAAGCCCACAGTCTGGAAGTGATTTCTAGTAGTGTAGTGCTCCAGAGCAAACTCTTCACTTCAGCAGAAGTAAATACCTGTGTAGGTCTCTGAGCTGTCAGTTACAGTGTGTAATCTGATAGTGGATGCTGAAAGGAAGGCCTTTTTATGGCAAATAACTGCATCCCAGTTACCTGAGCTGTCTCCAGTTAATTCAGCAACCTTCTTAAGGGACAGCTGGTCAGAAAGCAGATTGGCATACATTATGTTGCCTTTAAAGTATTATTTCCATTATAGAAGTCAGTCATCTCTTAACTGTAGCTGGTGTTTGCAATTTCTCATAGCCTCTAAAAGCTGACTGGGTTGAGCACGGCTCCAGACTTACTTTATTTAAGATGGTTTCATTAAAAGATGACACTGTATTCCCTCAAGTATGGATTTGAAATTGTTGCTGTGGAAGTGTTTTCCTGCCCTGAATACTTCCCATTGGTGTTTAAATGGTTGGGCCTCAGGGTGTGTTTGAGGTGATGTAAGTTAATATAATCATCTTCCAAATCAGGGTGATTACTGCACCCCCCTTCCTTGCCCTCCCTGCTAATTGTGTTTGGGGGGGGTTAATCACCAAAAACATTGAAGTGTTATGACTAATTTGATTTCCAAAGTTGAGAGGCTCTTAGAGCAGACTGAAGGCCACTACAGCCCAGCACACCCCGAAACAGTGCGGATGTCTCTGAGTGTCTGGGGAGTGTGGATGCAGGTACAGGCTCAGACAGCTGCCAGCAGCTGAGATGGGAGCTTGTCGAGGCACGTCCTCTGTGGCCTCTTGGTTTGTCTGGTGGGAGCTTCACATGGCTGGCAATCCAGAAAGCCCAACACTTAAAGGAGAAGATGAAAGGTGCCAAACTCGCCTTCTCAACCGGCTCCGTGCCCACGCTGCCCGGCACCCAGAGGTCACAGGGAAGGGCCGTAGCCTTCCTCGTGTTTCATGGCAGACAAATGTGTTTTAATTCCTTGGAGCAGAGTGCTGGATGCCTTTTCAGGCTCTGTACCAGCTTCACCAAGCAGAGTGGCTGCTCACTGCAGTCAAAGGCACTGTTTGCTTTGCCTTCAATAAGGAAAAAAGAAGGATTGAAGCAGAAGGATGTTCCATCTCATTGCAGCAGGGTGCTGCACTGCAGCCATCATCTGAGGGCGCTGCCTCCAGCCAAGGGGAGGTCATCTTTCCGACTTGCTTGCATTTAGACAGGTATCAGGGTGAAGGACTTGCAAACGGAGCGGGAGGGGAAGCTTTCTGCTTAGAGGTGGTACTAAGAGCTGGTGGGATCTAAAACAAACCTGCCAGGTTGGTCCGTGGAGCTTTTGGCTGAATCCACAACCGCCCTTTCAGTGTCTGGAGATGTGGATGGGAGCTAGGGAGGGTTTCAGGCACCTCACACAAGCAACGTTAGTCTTGTCCAGCCAATTACCAAACCAAATAATACACCTTCAGAAGTCTGGGGAAGAAGAATATCCTGCAGTAGACTGTCCTGAACCACCCAGTATCTTCAGGGTTGTGTTTCCAGACCGTGACACCGTGTTTATGATGGATGCCCTTTGTCTTTGAAATACTGCCTGATACCAGTGGGCCATTTGGGCTGGGTTCAGTGATGCCATATTAACCTTTAACAGTCTTCATAAATCTCTGCAAAGAGCTGGTGTTTGTCTGCTTTGCAAGAAAAGCTTCAGCAGAGCTATTAACAAAATCTGTTAAGAATATTAAGACCTTGTTCCTTGCTTTCTTTGCGGGTCTTGCTCCAGTTTGTAAATTGGATTATCAGATCTCATCCCAGACTTCCAACTGTGGCCACAGCATTAAAAATACGTTTGATAATGCTCTGGTAAAGGACTCGCCGCTTGTTTAAGCTCCTCAAGAGGCTGTGTTTTCTATTTAATGATCCTCTTTTTCTCCTGCTTCAGGAAAAATGGTTCTAAGTGCCTGGTGCACTGCAAGATGGGAGTGAGCCGCTCGGCGTCCACGGTGATTGCCTACGCCATGAAAGAATACGGCTGGAACCTGGACAGGGCTTACGACTACGTGAAGGAACGGCGCACCGTCACCAAGCCCAACCCCAGCTTCATGCGGCAGCTGGAGGAATACCAAGGCATCCTGCTGGCCAGGTGAGTGGAAGGAGTGGCCCCAGTGACTCACGTTAAGGCAGAACGCTTAAATGATTGACTCCACTATTTTAATTGGACCTTCTGTCACTGCGTTATGGAAGCTCGTGATTGTCTGGGGAAAGATAGTGCTCTGTTTCCAGCTGAGCCTGGGAAAATGGGTGTAATAAAGAGCTTTTAGGAGACTGTTTGGCTTCTAGGATGGCTGGTTTTTTGGAGAGGAGCATCCCATGAACTGCCTTCCAAATGCAGCATTGAGAGCTCTGCAGACTCCAGCGGAGATAAACGATGTCCCTGTTGCTTGTAACATCACTTGGCAGGGAACCCGCTTTGTCTCCATCGCAGCCTTTACAGTTCCCGGTTGAACATGCCCCTCCTCAACAGCTGGTCTGGTTTTATTTAGATCCCTTCCGTAAGTGTTGGTCTTAGGGGAGGGGACAGGATGTTCTGTGCATTGCAACAGCGCTGTTTATTCCTGCATGGAGTCCTGAGGCTGGGCTGGAGCTGGGCCTGGGTATGGGCAAGCGTGTTGTAATCCCAGGCTGATCACCTGATTAGCAGAAAGACATAAATATTGCATGTTTCTGAGAGAGCCACTTGTGAGCTGTGTTGAGCAATGTCTTCACAGGACCGGCTGGAAGGAGGTAGCGATGCTCTGGGGCTCACCAGATCCCGGTGTTTTGTTTAGGATCCTGCTGTGCTTTGCCAGGGAGCAGGTCTGAAGCAAGCACGGTCACCCAGGCTGAGCTTCCTGCCTCAGGAGGTGCCTTTGAGCATGTTTTGATCAAAGTAATTATCTCATAGCTTCTTAGTGCTGTTGAAAGGTGCCTTGTGGTGTTCTCCACAGCAGCTCAGGTACTTGGGTGCTCTCCTTAGGGCGTGCTTCCCACCTCTGTCTTCCAAGGGTTTTGTCCCTTTGGGTCTGTCCAAGCCAGCTACAAAGACCTCCCTTTTTCTGTGATAATGATTTAGTCCCTGATGGGGTGCACAGGATCTTTGTCCTCCATCTCTTTCCCATGCCTGCTTTCCTCTCCCCCTCCTCCCCAAACTGCCATAATGACCCTGTTTCTGTCTGAAAAAGCAGCCAAATAGCATCGAGTCTCAGGATAGATCACAGTGGAATAGATATTTTAAGAAATTACGCTCTTCGAGGCTGAAATCCTTTGAGACAGACACCACACCTGCCTTTGGTGCCTCATGTGACACTGAATGTGCTCCTGGCACCAGTTAATAAAGGTCAGTGCTTAACTCAGAGCTAGAGGTGACCTGACCAGTGTGGTGTGCTATGTAGCATGGGGCAGACTGGGAAATTAGATATCACTGGTGTGGACTGGATGGAGAAAAAGAAACTTTTCAGAAGGGAAGAGCACGCTGATGTCCTTTGCAACAGGTTAGGGAACACCTGTAAGGAGCCCTGAGCTGTTGGCAGCTGGTATATCACATCTTCAAGCCCTCAGCCCTGCGGCTGGTTCAGGTCATCTCTCAGGCTGGTAGCTGGTGGCACACCTGCAAAGCCACCCCACACAAACATTTGCAGTAAAGGATTTTTTCCTGTCTTCCAGTAATTTATTTTTCAGGAGATAAACCTTTCTTGCTGCCCAGGTCTATAGAGCATGTGGCTCCCCTCCCACTTAGGCACACCAGTGCTCCTGACCTCCACTGGAAGTCCCTGTGCAAGGGGATTACTCGTGAGGCTTTAAAAATGCAAGAGCAGTGCATTACATCTGTGTGTGCAGGGCTGAAAAGCCTGCAGTGAGCCAAGCTTCACCAAAGCAAGGAATGGCCTCCACGCTGCACAAACAGTTCCTTTTCCAGCTCCAACCTGCTTTTCCTCCTCTTTCTTCTCTGTGGTGTTTAGCTTTGCCCTCTGGCTGCCTTGTTTATTGCTGTGGTATTCCAGGACAGGTGAAAAAGAAAAAAAAAAAACAAAACAAGAACAAAACAAAAACAAACCACCCAAAAAAACCACAACAGATTCATGTGACTGCTCCGATTTCAGAGGGAAGGTATGTCAGGGCAGCCATGTGCTCGCTCACACTATCTAGTTACGGTTTTGTGTTGGGGTTATAGCAACTGGGATATGTTTTCCAGCTGTAAAATGAAAACCCCCTGCCTGCTTTGAGTCACAACAAGACGTGTGTTTTGCTCTGTGGACTGTGTCACACTTCCTGGGGTTAGTTAAACTGTCCCCTCCCTCAGGTGACAGCCACAGAAAGGCTGAGCCAGCCCTGTTTCTTCTATTAGTTATGGGTAAGTTAACAGGAAAAGAGTGTTTGGGGTCCCCTACACCTTGTGCAACTGGTCAATCAACAGCAACACCTCTGTACCAGAGCCTGGAGAGCTGGCTGCAGTGCAGTGGGGGGGCTCCTGCTCCAAGGATAAGTGGACACGAGCTGGCCAGTCCTGGTGCTGCCCCCAGACCTTGTGCCATGCCTGGCACACCAAACGCCTGTGCTGCTGTGGGCAGCTCACTGGGACGCTGCCCAGGAGGGTGGAGAGGTGGCTGTGGGCTCTCAGGAGGGGCATGGGGTCTTGTTCTCTCACCCTGTTTTTAGCACCTCTTGTAGGTTGTATGAGTGGAGGAAGCGTGAGATGAGAAGTTGGTAAGTCCGCCTGTCGCGGCGGCTGCTGACATCCCTTTGGTGTCAGGCCAGGGCTGTGCTGGGTGAGTTGGGTTTGGTGATGTGTGAGGGTCATTTTGGCTTCCAAAATCAGACGTGTGGCAGAGCCCTGGGTTGGAGCACTGCAGCACCAGGGTGTGACATGCTGTCAGAAAACAGCCACAGCTTCTCCCCGGGTTACATGAGCTGAGACACAGGAGATCTTTGGCATCCCACACAGAGCCTCAGCAACAGTTACGCCTCTCAGACAAGCCCGGTTCTGCTCCTGGTGTCAAACGTTGCTCCAAAATCCATTAGAGACAGAGCACGTGCACCCAGAGCAATGCCCTTTGGCCTCTGGCCTTGCCCCTCCCCTGCTTTGAAAGGACCTGATTCTACCCTGTGTCATTCATTAAGGTTGTAGCTAATTACGGGGTTAGAAAGCTCAGTCTGCTGTGGATTATTTTCCGTAGCTGCTGGCACCCACAGCTGAGCTGGATGCACTGTGATTAGTTCGGTAGCATCTGCTAACTAACTTCCTGCAACCAGTGGATGCGTCTGGGAGCGCCTGCTCACACCAGCAAGAGACTGGGGAGACTTTGCAAGGTCTCCGGCAGCTCCAAGGACCTTTCTGTGGTATCTGCTCTCCTCCTAGGGGCAAACGGTGGAAGCACAGCCCTGCGGCCGTGGTCACTCAGCAAAGCCGTGGCAGCTACAGCTACCTGGTGTGGCTTTGCTGGGAGAAATCGCCTCCTTTGCTCTCTGGAACCCTGGGGTGGGGGGGCACAGGCTGGATTTTTTGGCAGGTGGAGATAAGGAAGGTGATGCAATGCCACTGGCAGTTGCTTGGCATGGTGACTGCTGAGACCTTCTTGAAGGGGCTTTCCAAGAGCTTGGAGAACTCTTGAGCTTCCTTCCTGTGAAGGGAGGGTGGTGCTTTGGGCTACTTGTTGACTGCTGAGGAAGTCTTCTGTGTTTTACATGCACCCACTCACCCCATGCAACCCCTTTGGGTATGAGAGCCCAGTGCCAGTCACTGAAGCTGTTCGGAGAAGGAGCCACAAGGGAAACTGGACTTTATTCAGTGTCCACCACCCATCCAGGAGTAGGGACCCTCTCTAAGGCCATTGCTCACCTGCAAGCAAATGGAAGAGTACTTGCAGGCTGAGAGAGGACCAAATTCTGTAGTCAGTTACACATTGCATCTGTTGAGCAGACAGATAGAACACTGCTGGAGAACACGTGTGCCTGGAGCAGAACGGTGCCACTGGGAAGTGGTTTGTTACTGGATCAACTTCTCCAGCTGCAGGTTCGGTCCTGAACTCTTCAGGTGAAGCTGCAGTTGTGGTCAGTGACTCCAGTGTTTGGCAGGTTGCACGGAAACCTCCACCTCTTACAACAGGGTGAGTCTGGCCCCATGGAAACCCTGCTCAATGTTTTCATTTGCTTCTTTTCCCGCAGCAAACAGCGGCACAACAAGCTGTGGCGCTCGCACTCGGACAGTGACCTCTCCGACCATCACGAGCCCATCTGCAAGGCTGGGCTGGAGCTGAACAAGAAGGAGATCACCACCTCAGCTGACCAGATCTCAGAGGCCAAGACCAATGACAACCAGCAGCCGATGTCTCCCATTTACTCAGCTGAGCTAGACAGGGAGCAGCAGCTCCCAGAGGATGCCAACATGATTGAAGAGGTGTGTGTGAAGGAGAGAAGGATCCACCTGGAGTTTACTTGTCGGGATTTCCACGCTGAGCAGATCGAGGACAAGCTGAACCTGAACAATATCAACGGCTGTACGGCAGGATGTTGTGTAGACTCCGTCCCCCCAGATAACTGCCACACTTCTGAGGCCTTAATGCAACTCCAGCACCCCTTGGAAATAGCAGAGTTTCCTGATTTGACGGTGGATGATCTAGAAAAAGATGCCCTTAAGCCTGATGTGAACGTGCACTTGGTTCCCATGGAAGAATTCGCTTCGTGCTTGAAAGACTTTCCCCAATCCCCAAACCAAAACTCCCCCAGTCTCCAGCAGAATCCTCAGCCTGAAGTGACAGACCTCAGTACAGACAGGATTGATTTCTTCAGTGCTTTGGAGAAGTTTGTGGAGCTTTCTCAGGAGAGCCGGTCCCGTACCTGCTCCCATTCCAGGCCAGAGGAGCAAGGGAGTGGAAGGAATGGGGTGTCCAGGGTGCCTGTGCTGGAAGTGCTGCCTGTTGTGGACGGGGGTGCGGATGCTCGAAGGAACAGCTCTGGAAACTCTCCTCAAGCATCAGATGACTCTTCCACAGATGAAGAACAACAAAAGGTTAAAACACACTCACTTCTGTAGGGACTGCTGCTCAAACCTGTCTGTGGGAAGTTCTCTTGCTGTGAGGTTGCTGTGGGTGGGATTTTCTAGGCCTGCCTTTCACTGAGCAGAGTAGTTGGGGAGGGACTGCTAGATGCTTTCCCTTTTCTTCACTTTTAGTTGCTTGCCCTTTTCTGCCCTTTTCCCTTAAACATCTGCTCAGTGGCAGGGCACTGGCTGAGTTGACCTTGACCTGCTGTGCTGGTTCTCATGAGAAACTTATTTTTGAGCTGTACATCAGGAGAGCAGATAGGTGGGACTCAGCCCACCAAGGCAGCTGAGCCCTGAACAGCCAAGGCCAGCCAGCATCCTAAGCCTGTGCTGATAATTTATCTGACTTGAGAAATCCCCCCAAAAATGGGACCAAACACCTTTCCCTGGTTGGGAAGCACCAGCATTAGGATAGTAAATTAAGGCAAGTGTAGAGCTTTTGCTGATGGAGGAAGAAAATGACCCTGTACAGGTTTGGGGTGATGGAATCAGACACGTCATGGCTCACTTCTCTCCTGGGTAGAGCCACAAAATTTAGTAACCTCTCAACTGAAGTACCTTTCTCCTGTAATTGCTTTCCACCCTCCAGGGCGCTCTCAGGGATTGATGATGTCTGGGGCCATCGTTTTCTGGGAGCTTCTGTTATTTAAATTCCACACTGCATTGCTTGAATCTTTTCCATCTCCATGTGAGGCACTAAGGCTCTTCCAAATATAATAGGCCAACGCTGTCTCCAGTGATTTGGCAGAAAGAGTGTCTGTGTGGATGGAGGAGCCTCTCTGGCCATTTTCCTCCGGGAAACCAGAGCGTTTCAGTACTCAGTTGTTCTTTATGCTGTGCTTCTGTTTGCTCCTGTAAAATGAGAAGAATCTTTCATGTTTTCAGTTCAAAACTGCACTTTTATTAATAGCATTAGGGCTTGGGGGGGGGGTTGTTAACTGGACTTTTACCTTTTTTTAATAAATTTCCCTTGGAATTCATTGCAATAAAAACAAAGTTCTTAAATCTCAGTCTAGGTTAAAATCCACCCCAGAATACATTAAATTTAGTCCCAGAGACAATATTGCTTCTACATTAGTGATTATGACACTTGCAGTTCATCCCTACACGCTGGCATTTGTGCTTTTCCTTCCTCTGGGGACACACATATCTTCCCCCCACCCCCCCCATTTCCTTTAAGCCCATTTCCTTCCATTTGCTCTGTGTCAGCACAGCTGATCCAGTTTGTAATTCTCCCCTTTCTGTGTTGCAGGAGGTCCCTGAGCTGCCTGGCACAGGCCATCTCAAGAGATCCCACTCGGAAAATGCCATTTCTGTGAAGGAAATTATCACAGAGATTGAGTCCATCAACCAGGGCACGGGACCTGCCCAGCAGAAGGAGGGCTCAGCCAACCTCTCCCAGGCACCAAAGAGGAACACGGTGCATGACCTGCCTGTGGAGGCAATTTGGGCCTCAGAAAGGGTGGAACAGGGTGAAGGAGCCTGTGCTGGACAGGAGGAGAAGGAGAAGGACCCTCTGCAAGCTGAGCAAGAAGCTGCACCCTCCCTGCAGCCGTCTTCTGGTAAGTCAGACCTGGAGGAAGGAAGCCCTGGGGGTGAGCAGCAAGAGCCTCGTGGCTCCATCAATCCTGAGCCCAAATGGTGCCCCGGCTCAGTCCGGCGAGCCACCCTGGAGTTTGAGGAGCGCTTGAGACAGGAGCAAGAGCACCAGCACACACCCCCAATCTGCATCTTACCCACCCGCAAGAACTCCAGGAATGACTCTGCTGCTGAGCTCCTGCCCAGAGGGAAGAGTGAGGAGCCGCCCCTGGAGCTGGCTCCAGAGACTGATAAGGCACCGTGGGGTCCAGGCACCGAGGAGCTGCTGCCTCTTCCTGGGACAGAGCTGCTTGCAGAGCCCAGCATGGAGCAGGAGGGAACGACACAAGAGCGCAGGACAGTGGTGTCATTTGATGGGACAGAGGAGCCATCCCTGCCCTCCCTCCTCCCCAAGAGAATTGAAATCATCGAGTACACTCCCACAGTCCAGTCTGCAGAGCACCCCGATGCAAGCTGTGAGCAGGGTGGGCTGGCTGCAGCCACCCCGTCTTTAGATGAAAACTTGAACCCTTCTTTGAGCTCAGAGAAGGCACCGACCGGCCTCAGAGCTCTGCCTCTGGTGACCGTCTCGCTGCCGGAGCACGCAGCACACAAGCAGCAGGCCACCTTCACTCTGGGCAGCCCCGGAGAGGAAGGTGATGGGTTATCTCTTCACCTCGGTGCTGATTCCCCCTCTGCCCCGGTGACCTCTACACCTTCAGCCGGCGTCGATCGCTCTTCCTACCCCTGCGTAATTCAGCTGGAAGGTGTCACTGAGCAGAGCACAGGTACAGACGATGAGCCGGTTGTGCCATGTGGGGTGGAGGGAGATGTGACTCTCCCATTCAGGGACAGACCCGAGCCAGAGGGGATGCTGGCACCCCGAGGCACCTCCAGGCAGCTGAGCAGTGAGGACTTCACTGGCCAACGTGCTGAAAACGTGAACCTCCTGGACATCTCATTCCTGTGCTACGGCCTCGCGCACAGCTCCAGCAGCCACAGCGTGGAGGAGCACAGCAACAGCCCAGGGCTTGTCAAGCAGAGAGCAAAGGAAATAGAGGCTCGGATCCGGCATGCGGGACTCACTACACCCTCCCACATGAAACGATCGGCGTCCTTGGCCAAACTGGACTGCCTGGACCTCTCCAAGGACGACTTATCCGAGAGGGAGTTAGCCTCTTCCGACACCAACCCGGTGCTTCTCACCTGTGTTGCCCTCAGTCAAAGCTTTTGTGGGGGGAGGTTGGAAGGGGGCTCAGAAGGTGCTTGTGGAAAACATCACCTGTCCTCCCCAGAGCCTGCTAAGCATTTTGTGGAACAGCTCAGAACAGCCGAGTGCATTGCCCAGAGCAAGCCAGTGGAGAGGCCGCTAGCTCAGTACGCCAAAGAGTGCAGCTCCAGTCAGCAGAGCTTGTTTCCCAGTGCGGATTTGACATGGACTAGCTCTGAGGAGGGTCCTCCGCTGCTCCAGGCGCAGGTCCTGGACTCCTTGTCTCCGGCTCAAGCTCTGGCTGCCGCACCGCGGCAGGAGCACGGGAGAACTCACCCTCTGAGGAGGCTCAAAAAGACCAATGATAAAAAGCGGACAACCAATCCCCTCTACAATACTATGTGATCCTGAGCCCTCGGCTGTGATTTCTTACCGAGAACCCACGGTGTTTTGTTCACTCAAGGGGCAGGTGTAATATAAGGAACATGCACTTTATTGGTTAATTTTATATATATATATATATATATTGTCATTTTACTGTTCCTGGCGCATGTAGGTGTGGGTTGGTTCCTCTGTGTGTGACTCTGACTGCAGGACTGTTTGGGTTTTTTTTAAGTTGTTTTTTAACTCTGGTAACCTCAGACGTTTCTGTTGTTGATGTTGTTGTTGTTGTTTGCTAGTTTGTTTTAAAAGAACACCTTTCTCCTGTGAAATTGGACCTTGGCTTGCTTCGGCAAGGTGGAGTTTTGCTTAGAACCAGGTCCTAGTTCCTAACTTGAATTTTCCCCATGCCTTGAAACTGTGCTGGGCAGTTATTGGGGTGAGAACCCCCCCACCCACCCCCAAATGTGAAAGCTGTGCCAAGGTCCCTTTGTCTGGCCTTTTTCTTTTATTTCTGCGAACTGGAACTCCATGATGCTGGCAGATCACTCGCAAAGCTGCTTCAGGACAAACCCCCAGCTCAGATCCACTTGGTGCATCCCCAAAAGGAGCACGTTGGGGGTACAATCCTCCCAACAGATGGGCTCTGACGACCCTGGGCAGCCTGGCACTGAGATCAGGAGGAGAAGCCCGCAAAGCCAATGTGTTCTTTTAAAACAAATGCCTCGTTAGGGTTTTGACCCTCCCATTACTTGAATACTGCTGTGGGCCTTCCAAGTTCATGGCCATATCATCTGTCCTTACCCTCCTGCTGCCTCCCCTCCGCCTGCAAGCCCTTCTTGTCTCATGCTGCCCGAGTTCTCCTCTCCTCTGCTGTGCTCACAGGCACTTCTGGTGGCTCCCAAACCCAGAGGCTGTTGGCATTGTTACAGGACGCCCCTTCTCAATGAAAAGCTGTGTCCTCTCTGCTGTCACTCCTAACACTCGACTCAGAGGGAGGATCTTTTTTCTGCAGGTTTTTTCTTCTGTTCCCTCCCCCCAAAAATTGTATATATGGTATTTATAGAGATTTTTTTGTTGTTGTTTCTATGTTGGGTTTTCTTTTTCTTTTTAAAAACAAACAAACAAAAAAAAAAGGGCAAGCCTGCATTCTGTAAACTGGAACACCAACCCACCTTCTTCAAACCCAGTGCTGTTCATTGTAACCTGCACAGAACCGGGAGTGGATTTGACATTGTGAGCTGTCTTCCCTTCCCAAAAGTGACCCTCGCCACCAGCCTTTGCCAAATAATGTCCCTTCTCCTACAGTCCTGCGTGAACCCCCGTTGCCTGCTGCAGGAGAGGAGAGCCTGTGATTCTGCCCCTCTCCCTCCTGCCTGGAGCTGGGTTCCAGAAGTGCCAGTTGGATGGAGAAACCATCGGCCGCTCTGAGCCATTCTGCAGGTTCTTGCTTCCCTGGAGAACTTGCTGATTGAAGGGTCTGCTCCAAATTTCAGCACATGGTTCCCAAGCAGTTTGGCTAAATCAAAGCCACCAGTTTCCAGCCCTGTGTAGCAGCGAATCGTGTGCACTGTAGGAGCAGAGCAAAAGGCACTTGGCCCTGGCAGGAGAGCTCTGGGTCCTGTCTGCAGTCCCGTGGCACAAGAGTGCGTCGGAGCTGGTGCTTGGCTCTGGCCCAGTCCTGCCCCGCGGGGAGGAGCGAAGTGGAGAGAAGATGTAGAATGGCTCCAGCTGCTGAAAGCCCAACACGGAGAGGACGTGATGTGGGAGGAGCAGCAGCCAAGGCCGTGCCTAGAAAGCAGCGCTGAGGCTGCAGAGCTTTGCGCCTTCTGATGGGACAAGCTCGTCTCGAGCTGGAGGGGAGCATGTGGCACCAAGGCATGGCAGAGTATTGGGAAGCAGCATGCATCTACACTTGGGAAGGGGTGTCTCTAACCCTCCATCTTGCCCACAGCAGAGAACCTAACTGTTTTCAAGGTAATCCCACCTCGCTGCTCCCAGGGCTCCTCCTGCGCTGCCTTGCAGAGCCTGCAGCCCAGGCATGGGGCAGTCTGTGTGTCTGTCCCTTTCTGTGGGGTGTGAGCTCTGCTGGGGGCTGTCACGCATGCTGGCTGGAGCACAGCCCCAGGTAGCCCAGCAGAGCCCTGTCTTGGGTCACGTGGCATCATCCCAAGCCCTTTCAGTCACTAGAAGTCACCCCAGTCCCTGCCCAGGAGGCCAGATACTTCTTTGGGCTGCTGAAAGACATTTGGCCCCCAGTAGCCAGCTCCAGCTGGCTTGGGAGCTGGGCAGGCGGCATTGGAAAGGCCAAGTGGCTCATGTCATCTTGTGAAGGACAGTTCCAGGCCTTGCCTCCCCCGCAGACCTCACCAGATCCTGCTGCCTGCTGTTCCTCACCCCAAGGACATGTCTGCAGGCCCCTGCGTGGGCGGGAGGGACGGGGTGCACCAAGCACACCCTGTGTTGGAGGGAGTGTGCTTGGCTGGCAGCATGTCCTGGTGCCGAGGGGCTGCCTGAGAGGGCAAGGCCCCAACGTGTGACTTGTTCCCTGGAGGAGGAGGAGGAGGAGGAAGGAAGGGTTTCTTTGCCCAGCTCAACCTCAGGAGCGATGTCCCTAGGAAGTCTCTCCCCTGCAGACCAGGAATGCTGCTTCCTGCAATACTCTGCTGCTGCCCAGGAGTGGCAAAGGCCTCGGCACGGCGGTGCTTTGCTGTCCGCTTGTCCTCGGCTCCAGCCCAGCTCAACTGTGGTTTTATCTCTGGGAAGCCTGTGGACAGGTGGAGGGAGTCGGGGAAGGTGGTTGTCTTGCAGAGTGATGAAGGCCTTGGAGGTCTGGAGGCTCTGACCTGGGTGGCAGCGAGGGGAGTGGGCTGGAGGGACACAGCCCGTGTGTCCTCAGCCAGTGCCTGGGCAAGGAAGCCACCAAGCCCTTGGATTTGAACCCTCCCTGGGGACGTCTGTCCCTTCTCCATGCTCGGGGAGGGGGTGGGGGGTGGCTCAGTCCTGGTTCCTGCAGAGAGCTTCCCGGCTGGGAAGGAGCAGCACCCCCAGAGCGCTCGGCAGCCGCTCCGCCTCGCCGGTGAGAGGGCATTTAGCAGAAACACGTTGTTTTAAGGGCATTTTTGTACAAAGCAACTGTTCCTTTGGTCTCTTGAGAAGCCCTCTCAGAGGAGGACGCTTTATTGTTTACATTGACTCCTGTACAATATCTCAGCCATCGCCTGTCCCCTCGCCCGCCCCGTCTCCGGCTGTACTGTACCGTGTGAGCCTTGCACAAGCGGATAGCGTGCGTGAAACTGGTTTTGACACTGCGTTCTGTTGCACTCGATGGTGTGTGGGGGTGTGTGTGTGTGGGGGGGGGGGGGTGTGTGTGTGTCGGGTCTGCTTGAGAAGTTGTGACATGTACAAATCTTTCCCCCTTTCAGCCCTTTCCTGGGGCGCAATCCCAGCCGGTGACGGGAGGATCGGGAGGTGACCCTACCTGGCTTGGATGGTAAATGGGGCAGGGATTAGTTCTGTGTCCCTCAGCCAGTGAGGGCGTGGTGGAAGGTGTTCCACCCTGGCTCTGTCTGCTCTGGGGACCTCCTGGGAGGAGTGAGGCACTGGGAATTGGCGTGGGCATCAAGGGACAGCGCCTGCCCAGGGGCTCCAAGAGCTCGCCCAGCCCAGTGGAAGCCGTACCCACACCAGGCCCCCTGCTCCTGTCATGGTGGATCCCACCTTAACCTGGGCCCAGCTCCATGCAAACCCCCCATGCTTCTCCCTAACAGAGGGACCCTCTTATCCCCCAAGCCCTTGCTGGTGTGGGGCAGGCTGGGCAGAGGGCTCTCAGTCACCCTCCAGCAGTGCCACCAGAGCTGCTAACAGCCCACCCTGGCTGCAGACATCTCTGTTGGCACAAAAGAAGGTGCTGGTGCCTTTTATTTTCCTTTATGGAGATGTGAGGTCCGTGTGCTGGTTTGGAGGGACTGTTCTGGGGCCACACAGTCCCCCCACACTGTGTGCTGGAGCATGAGCTCTTGGGGGTGGCTGGCAGTAGAGTTGCAAACTGTGGGGGGAGCGCTTCTGTCTACCCCTCCTGGGTCTTCCTTGGTGGCTGGGATCATTCCCTTTCCCCCTAAAGACTTTATGACCGATGTGCTCAGCTGTTTTTAAATGTGAACTCCTGCACTGATGTGCAGATTCAATGTTCTTGTTACTGAATGAATAAAGTTTATTTTGAAGATGACACGGGTGTGCTGCCTCCTGGATGGGGTCTGAGCCAGGGGTGGTGGGTGCTACTGCCAGAGCATGGGCCAGCAGCAGGCTCTGAGGAGCCAGGGTGGGCTTGTGGATGGACTCATCACACCCTGAGTGATACCCTGCACAGAGACCAAGGAGCTGTGTGCCCAAGCAGCTGCTCTCCTGGCTCCCGCTGCGGTTGCAGGGAAGATGCCGGGACATGTGTATGGAAAAGTGTTGGGATGCTTCAGGTGTTCTCCCTGCACTGCTGCAAGGCTGAGGGGCTGCGGGGAGGATCCTGGGGTTTAAGCTCCAAGGGGGATGTGAGGTTTTAGCCAGACCCTGGACCAGCCACACCATGACCCACCCAGGAGCTGAGCTGGATCCCACCGAATAACCACAGCACAGTGGGGCTGGTGGGAAGCAGCCCATCTCTGGAGACTTGGTTTTGCTCCATCCTGTCCCCTGTCATGGTGCAAAGGTCTCTGTGGGTTGGCTGGCTTGGCTGGGGGGAGCAGCGAGGCTGTGACACGGGGGTACAGAGCGCATCAAACCCCTCAAACCCCTCAGGGCTCAGCCTCACCCTGCCTGCATGAAGCTTCCCCCTCAGCCAGGGCTGTGTGGGCACCAGTGCTTGGGGCCAGGGGTGCATGGCTGGGTTGGGAGTGTCCCCTGGGTGCCTTGTCTTTCCCCACACCCACCACATCGCCTGGGGAAAGGCTTCCCAGGGCCTTTTCTCCTCCTGTTTGGGTCATGTCCCAAGGCCAGAACAAGCCAGGGCCATGGTGGGACGGAGCAGGCAGGGGGGTGCCTCTGCAGCCCCCCACTCCCTGCCACCCCTTTGGCCAGGCGAGCGAGGATGTCACCTTTTCCCTGCCTTTTTGCCAGCTGCCCCCTCCTGCCCAGCTCAGCCAATGCTCGTCCGGCTCCACACGGTGCCCTTGTAGGGTCCAGGGCTTTGCTGCCTTTCCAGGAACCGCGGCTCCCCTCCCACGGGTCCCCGAGCCCTACAATCCCTTAATCCCCTTGGGCCAGGGCATCCCTGCGGGGCTGCGCTCTGCTAAATCCCAAATCTGGCTTCTGAATGTGCCTGGAACCATCCGGCTGTGCAGGACCGGGGGCTGAGGTGGGCTCACCCCCACGGGTTTGCTCCAGGGGGAGGTGGTGGCCCCACAGGGTCCAACCCGTGGTCTCTGTGGGGTTGGGCTGGCTCCAGGATGTAGGGAGACCCATCACCCCAGGGTGCAGGGGGACCTGTTGCAGGGTCCCGGTCCCACCTGAGCCCTGGGCAGAGGTGACCCCCGAGCGATGGCAGCCGGGGGGGAGGGGGGGCGGTTCGCGGGCTGGACCCACCCCTTGGTTCCCCCATGAAAAACTCTGCGTGGCAGGAGGGGGTTGGGGGGCTTCTCCTGTCTCAGTCTTCTGCTGCGCTGGGCCGAGGGCACCGGGGAGGGAGAGGAGAGGAGGGAAGGGGAGGGGAGGTGGAGGGGCACCCTTGTGCCCCCCGCTTTAGGGGAGGGAGCGAGGGCCGGCTGTGCCGGGACTGACCCCATCCCTGCGGGCAGAGCCGAGGGGGGGGCAGGCAGGGGGCCGGGGGCCGGGCAGGGTGCGGGGGCAGGCGGGGCCGGGCCGGGCCCCCCCCCCTCCCGGTGCCCGCCGCGGGGGGGTTGTGCCGGCCCCGGCGCCCGGCTCGGCTCAGCTGTTCTCTGCGGCAGCGGCACTGCGCGGTGCCGAGCCCAGCCGCGCCGGGCGGAGCGGAGCGGGGCCGCGCCGGGCCGGGCCGAGCCGAGCCGGGCCGGGCCGGGCCGGGCCGTGGGAGCGCAGCGGGGCCGGGCCGAGCCGGGCGGAGCCGAGCGGGGCGCAGCGCCGGGCAGGAGCCGCGGAGCGCAGGTGGGAGCCGGGGCGCGGGCGGGCCGGGGCCGGCGGCGGGCACCGGGAGGGAGGGAAGGGAGGGAGGGAAAGGAGGGAGGGGGGCGGCGGGGCGCTGGGCTGCGGCCCCCCGGCCCCTCGCCCGCCCGCCGCCCGGCAGGAGATGGCTATATTTGGAAAGTGACCTCCGGTCGTTCCCGAGCAGCCGCTGCGGATTCAATTGTGGCAACGTAATGGCACGGCCGGGGAGCGGGGCGCGGGGCTGTCCTGCCTGTATCCTGCCCGTATCCTGCCCGCACCTTGCCCGCACCCCGCCTCTGTCGCGCCCCTACCCTCCCCCCCACCCCAGCCCCTCGCCAGCACCCCGTCCGACCCTGCTTGGACCGTGCCCGCACCCCGCCTGCGCCCTGCTAACACGCTGCCCGCGCCCCGTCCAGCTGCCATGCCTGCGGCTCGCTAACACCCAGCCTGCACCCCACCTGCACCCCGCCTGCACCCCACCTGCACCCAGCCTGCAGACCGCTAGCACCCAGCCTGCGCCCTACCTGCACCCCACCTTAACTTTGCCTGCACCCCATTCAGCGCTGCCGAACTCTGCACCCCACCCACACACTACCCCAGCCAGCCCACACCCCGCTCAGCGCTGCCCGCACCGCATCTGCACCTCACCTGCACCCCACGCCCTGCCTGCACCTTGCCTGCACCTCGCATGCTCCCTGCACAGCCAGCCAGCCTGGGCACCCCTCCCCTGGGCACCCCAAGCTTTGCTCCCGCTGGAGATGGATGAGGTGTTGCAGAACTGTCCCCTGCAAAGCCCCCTCACTCCTCCCCGGGCAGGGGGCTGTGCCTTTGGCCATGGGGGCAATGCCAATGGTGATGGTGTCAGGGCTCCAGGCCCCCTCAGCACCTGGGTCTGACCCACACCCGCTCTGCCAGGCCAGGGGCAATGCTGAAGGACTGTAGGGTCCTCTGGGGACACCCAGAGACTGGGCAGATGTGGCTTGGCTCCGTGCCACACATGCCCTGGCCCAAGGCCACCAGCCCCACAGCCTGGGGCAGTGGTGTCCAGCCCTCAGGGCCGTGGTCTCATGGCTGGATACGGCCCCTGGCAATGGCCAGAGCCCCAGAAGAGCACAGGGGAGTCCCTGGAGTGGTCAGTGGCTCATGGGTGCTGCAAAGCCTCAGCTTTGGGTGTTTTGGGGACCTGAGAGACTCAGTGCTCCCCGGGCAGGTGCCAGGAGCGGCACAGGCTCAGGACAAAGGCAGGTGGATGCAGGCAGCGTGCCTGGCTGTGCTGAGGGCTGAGACGCCCCTGGAGCTGTGCTGAGCACAGGGGGCTCCTCTGCACCCCAGTGTGCCCATGGGGCCGTGCTGGGCCTGGCCCTTGCTCGGGATGATCATCAAGCAGGTGGGTTCGGGTGTAGAACGGGTGGCACACGCAGAACCCCGGGGGGAGGCTTGGGGTGGCCAACACCAGAGGCACAGCCTCTCTCCTGGGTCATGAGTCAAGCCAGGCAACCTGAGGCCACCAGCACAGGATGAGACACAGGAGGACAAGTCACATCCTGACACGTGGTACCTCCGTGCTGGTCCCACACTCCCCTCAGCTCGCTTCTTTGGCAGCTGCCCATGTGCCAACCCCAGTGCCAGCTGTGGGGCACGGCACAGCTGCCCGTCATGGCATGGCCATGTCCCTGCCCAGCTGTCCAGCAGCTCTGGCTGTAGGATGCCCGTGCCCAGCACTTGCAGCACCCCCCACTCCCCTGCACCAGGGCTGCCCCTGGTCCCTGCTGGGGGGTCGGCACCACGTTGGGCACCATCCTGCATGCTCATCCCCTGCCATCTCAGCGTCCCCACACTTCCCCCATGCCCAGGGTAGGGGGGGAATCTCTCAGAATGTGGAGCCTGAAGGGGCTGAAACCCCTCCATGCCGTGCTGGGGTGGGGTGAGAGGGGTCATGGTCATGGCCTGACCCTGTGCCCCCGCAGCCATGAGCCGCCGCGTGGTGCGCCAGAGCAAGTTCCGGCACGTCTTCGGGCAGCCGGTGAAGGCTGACCAGATGTACGAGGACATCCGCGTCTCCAAGGTGACGTGGGACAGCTCCTTCTGCGCTGTCAACCCCAAGTTTGTCGCCATCATCGTGGAGTCGGGCGGTGGGGGGGCCTTCATCGTCCTGCCCCTTGCCAAGGTGAGCCGGGAAGCTGGGGATGGGGGGGAGACACACAGCTGCTACCCCAGTATGCAATGGGGGAGACAGGCTGATGGGCTTTGCTTTTGAGGGGCTGCTGGGGCCCCAGAGCCCCCCAGGTTTGCCCTGACAGCTCCATCCTCACGTGGAGGCTTGGGGCACAGGCGGGGCCTGGGGTGGTGATTGACACCAGTGGGGGATGACATCCTGGGGGCAACCGAGGTGATGCAGTAAACCCCTGTTTGCTTCCTCCCTGGCCCAAATTGCTGCAGGGGCACACAATGCCCAGGGAGCATCCCAATGGGATGGGGGTCTGCCCTACCCACCACAGCAGGAGGGCTGGAAGGGGGTCCCCAGCCCATACTTCCCACGAGAGGGGACACAGAACAACCTCTCCTGGGGCACATCATTCCCCTCCATGTCCCTCCGGGTGAGCCCCACTCCCACTGCCTCAGTTTCCCCTGTCGAGGCAGGTGCAAAGTTCTGGCCACCACTGGGAACCCTTCTGTGTCCCCACTCTTGTGCCACAGCCCCACATGGTGGCCGGGCTGGGGTTTGGGGTGGGAGGGGGAGCTCCCACAGTGTCCCCCTGGCCAGGGGAGACTCATCCCAGCGCCTCGGTGTTGCAGACAGGACGGGTGGACAAGAACCACCCCCTGGTGACGGGGCACACGGCGCCTGTGCTGGACATCGACTGGTGTCCCCACAACGACAACGTCATCGCCAGCGCTTCAGAGGACACCACCGTCATGGTGAGGGGCCGGACCCTGGGCGGGAGGGGTTGGTGGGTGCTGGGGGAGCAGCACGGAGCATCTCCCCCCCTCCCTTCACTGCCTGCGAAGTGTCACTGGCCTATTTTTAGCCCCAGTGCCATGCGTTCGCGCTGGCGGCGGCTGCTCTCTCCATGATGCAGCAGTTTGTGCTAAATATACCCGCCCTGGCGACTCAGCACCCAGGAATAGCTGGGGGGGGGGGGGTGCGGGGGGGAGGATGGAGGGCTGGGGGCTGCATCCCCCTTCCCTGTGCCCACCAGCACCCCAAGTGCCAGAGATGCACCCCGGCATGCAGTCGCTGCTGCTGTCTCTGTGCCACCCCGCCTGCAGGCTGAGCCGGGGTTAACGAGGAGGTTAATTGGCTCCAAGGCGCTCAGCCGCTTAGCGCTCAGCCGCAGGGTGATCCCCAGCACCCCACCCTCCACTCCCTGTTCCACTCCCCTCCCTCCCCCCCCACCTTCCCAGGTATGGCAGATCCCCGACTACGTCCCCGTGCGCAGCATCACGGAGCCCGTGGTGACGCTGGAGGGCCACTCCAAACGGGTGGGCATCATCTCATGGCACCCCACCGCCCGCAACGTCCTGCTCAGCGCAGGTAAAGGGGTGGGGGGGGGGGGTGGGTGTCTTGGGTCACCCTCCTCTGGGTGGGGGTGGACCCTGTGGTGTGACATGTGTGACGATGTGTGGTGATGTCCTCTGCAGGCTGTGACAACCTGGTGATCCTCTGGAACGTGGGCACGGGGGAGATGCTGCTGGCGCTGGAGGACATGCACACCGACCTCATCTACAACGTGGGCTGGAACCGCAACGGCAGCCTCCTGGTCACCACCTGCAAGGACAAGAAAGTCCGCGTCATCGACCCCCGCAAGCAGCAGATCGTGGCGGTGAGTGTCCCCTGCCATGTGTGTGTGTGTGTGTGTGTGTGTCCCCACCCCCCCAAAACCATCCCACCGTGGGGTCGTGTCCCACCCCGGTGCCTGCCTGACCCTACTAACCTCCCGCACCCACACCCCCCCCCCTCTGTCTCTGGTTCTTAACCCGCTAACGGCCGGCGCAGGAGAAAACCAAACCGCACGACGGCGCCCGGCCCATCCGCGCCATCTTCATGGCCGATGGCAAGATCTTCACCACCGGCTTCAGCAAGATGAGTGAGCGGCAGCTGGGCCTCTGGGACTTGGTACGAGACGGAGGCGCCCGCCCAGCCAGCGCCGCCCCGGGGACCCTACGGAGCCGGGGACGCGCGGGGTGCCGGGGATGCTGGCGTGCCACCCGGGAGCTTCGCGCACTCCCCAGCAGCAGGACTCAGCAGCGCTTTTAGGGGACAGATCCGGACCCCCCCCACTCCATTTTCCATCACCCACACGCACACCCCCCCCCTCTGCCCAGTGCTGACTCTCTCCCCCTCCCCCCCCAGGAGAGGTTTGCCCCCCACGAAGGGCTGAGGCCCGTGCGGGCCATCTTCACGCGGGAAGGACACATCTTTACCACGGGCTTTACCAGAATGAGCCAGCGGGAGCTGGGCTTGTGGGACCCGGTAACGAGGCCGCATGGAGTGCTGCCCCCGACCCCCCGCCCCGGGAACTTGGCCCCACCGCATCCCCCATCCCCCTCCCCAGGGATGGGGTGCCCACTGCATCCCCCCTCCTCTCCCCCAGAAAAAGATGCCAAGTTCCCAAGTGTGCTGTGCTGTGCTGGGAATGGGGAGAGGGCTGGTGGGGGGTCAAGGAGTGCTGGGAGGGAGGGAAAGCCAGGGTGGTGAGCACTTGGTGATGCAGGTAAGTTGGGGGGGGGGGGGTAGGGAGTGCTGGTGTGGGGCCATGCCAAGCTGCATGCCTCAGGGATTGTGTACTCCAAAGTGGGGACGAGCTCCGTCCCCACAGTGTGCCGTGGCTAATGTGTGTGACTAACTACAATGGGGGTGTTGGGGCCACCACTCACCCCCCCTCCCCCACCACTCCGGCCCCACAGAACAACTTTGAGGATCCCATCGCCCTGCAGGAGATGGACACAAGCAACGGGGTCCTGCTGCCCTTCTACGACCCTGATTCCAGCATTGTCTACCTCTGCGGGAAGGTAATCCCCTCCCAGGGCAACCCCTCCCCTCCCTCCCTATCCCATCCCATCCCATCCCATCCCTGGGGTGCTGGGGCTGGCTGACACCCCATCCCCACACCCACAGGGGGACAGCAGCATCCGGTACTTTGAGATCACGGACGAGGCGCCCTACGTGCACTACCTGAACACCTACAGCAGCAAGGAGCCGCAGCGGGGCATGGGCTTCATGCCCAAGCGTGGGCTGGATGTCAGCAAGTGCGAGATCGCCAGGTGAGAGAATCATAGAACCCCAGACTGGGCTGGGTTGGGAGGGACCCCAAGGGTCACAGAGCTCCAACCCCCCTGCCACAGGCAGGGCCACCAACCTCCAGGCCTGGAGCTACACAAGGTTGCCCAGGGCCCCATCCAACCTGGCCTTGAACCCCCCCAGGGATGGATGGGGCACCCACCCGCTTCTCTGGGCACCCTGTTGCAGCCTCTCACCACTCTGTCTTTAAAGAACTTCCCCCTAATATCTAATCTATCCCTTCCCTCCCTCAGCTTCACTCCATTCCCCTTGTCCTGCCAGTCTCTGACCTTTAACAAGCCCATTCCCCTCCTGTTCCTCTGCTCCCTTCAGGGACTGGAAGGCTGCAATGAGGTCCCCCTGCAGCCTTCTCTTCTCCAGGCTGAACCAGCCCAGCTGCCTCAGCCTCTCTCTGTAGGGGAGCTGCTCCAGCCCTCTAATCATCTCCGTGGCTCCTCTGACCCCTCTCCAACAGTCCCACATCTTTCTTGTATTGGGGCCCCAGCTCTGGGCACAGGACTCCAGCTGCGGCCTCACAAGGGCAGAGCAGAGAGGGACAATCACCCCCCCCCTGTACCTGCTGGGCACCCCTCTGCTGATGGAGAGCTGGGGGAAAAGCTGGGGGGGGGGTAGGTTGAGAGGGAATGGTTTTTGGGGGGGGCAGCCAGTCCCTGAGCACCTCTGCCCCATGCAGGTTCTTCAAGCTCCATGAGCGCAAGTGCGAGCCCATCGTCATGACGGTGCCGCGCAAGGTGAGCTCGGGAGGTCCTGGGGGGACAGGGGGAGGTCTGGGGGTGGGGGGTGGGGGGATGTTAGCCCATCTCACTGCTGTCTCCCTCCACCCCCCCCCCGCAGTCAGACCTCTTCCAGGACGACCTGTACCCCGACACACCGGGCCCTGAGCCGGCCCTGGAAGCAGATGAGTGGCTGTCGGGGAAGGATGCGGAGCCCATCCTTATCTCGCTGCGGGACGGTTACGTCCCCGTCAAGAACCGGGAGCTGAAGGTGGTCAAGAAGAACATTCTAGACAACAAGCCCCCCCCGGGCCCCCGCCGCAGCCACTCCACCTGCGAGCCTGACCTCTCCGTGAGTGTCCTGGGGATGGGGACTTGTTCTCTCAGCCTTGGGCTGGGGCTGGGGGAGAGGGGGAGTGGGGGGGGGGGGGGGGCAGAAGGGGCTCCTCGGTGACCCTGAGGTATCCCCCCTTCCCCGCAGCAGCCAGCCTTGGAGGAGGTGCTGGAGGAGATCCGTGCCCTGAAGGAGATGGTCCAAGCGCAGGAGAAGCGCATCTCCGACCTGGAGAACAAACTCTGCCAGTTCGCCAACGGCACGGACTAGCGCGGGGCCACGGCGGGGGCGAGGACTGCCCCAGCCCCCCCGGGATTAAAGCCAAGACCCCCCCACAGGGCAGGAGCCCAGAGCCGTCTTCTTTCCCCAGGCGCCGAGGCTGCAGGGAGGGGGTCGGACACCGACACCCCCTCCCACCCACCCACTGGCATCGGTCACATCCAGCTTCCAGGGTGACCCAGCACATCTGG
This sequence comes from Gallinula chloropus, assembly GCF_964237585.1. Taxonomy (NCBI): domain Eukaryota; kingdom Metazoa; phylum Chordata; class Aves; order Gruiformes; family Rallidae; genus Gallinula; species Gallinula chloropus. The sequence goes on from NC_140104.1 coordinate 10,844,876, forward strand.
TCCCCACTGCAGCGCCCAGGGTGGGGGTGGGGGGAGGTGAGGGGGTTCTTATTTCAGTCTGGGGCTGCCGAGCATCCTTCCTCGGGGACCTGCAAGCCTGCCACCAGCATCCTCCCAGGACTGGGGGGGCTGCTGGCTTTCCCCTTGGCCAGCATGTGCCCAGGAATGGTGCTACACTCACTCCCTTTCGCCCCCATCAAGCCCCTCGCCTTCCCCGCACCACGTCACCCCCTGGGCGGGGGCTCCCAACCGGCTCTGTGCTCCTGGGACCCTTCTTTAATAAAGGGTTGGCCACCCGTGGGGGTGGGTACCAGCACTTGGAACTGCTGTGCTGGGGGGGGGGGGGCCCTGCCTGCACCCCACACCCCATACCCCACACCCCACACCCCTCACCATAGGCAGGGAGAGGCCGAGATGAACATGAAAGAGCATTTATTGGTGTTGGCCGTGGTTGGAGCTGCTCTGGCTCCCCCGGCCCTGGCCCAGACATCGCTTTGTGGGGGTGCATGGAGGGAAAGGGGGGGGCTATGAAAGTCCCAGGGGAACGAGCCCGGCCCCCCCTGCCCCCGCAGCCCCCGGCCCCCCGTGTGCAAAGGAGGAGCAGCCCCGGGCGGGGGGCCGGGGTTAGCACCATTTGACATAAGGTTTCTCTCGGGGTCAGTGCCCGGGACAAGGGGGTGCAGCGCTGCCAAGGTGAGGGGGAGAGGGGGGGGGGGGGCATCCGAGCAGGGCAGAGGGGTGCGAGCAAGGTGGTAAGGGGAGGGGGGGTGTGGCACTGGGCAGCCTTTCACAGGCACCCCCCATGGCTGACCCAGCGGACCCCCAGGTTGGGGTGGGGGTGGCTGTGCAACCCCACGCTGGCTGTGGGGTGTGACGGGGGCTGAGCCTTCCCCCTCCCCGTTGGCAGGCAGAGCAGCTCCCGGGTAAGTGCACTTGGTAGCGCCTGGGCAGGGGTTCGAGGAGGCTGGGCAGACCCCCGAGACCCCACGTGGCTGACAGCCCCCCCCTCCCCCATCTGGAGCAGGATGTGCCCCCCACCCACCTTCCTGGGGCAAGGGGCCGAGCAGCACCCCATTGGGCGGTTGGAGGGGGATAGGGCTGTCCCAGGGGTGGTGTACAGCCCATAGGGTTGCCCCCCCCGCCAGGTCCCTGCCGCCCCATCTATGGGGTTGTTACCTACCCCCACCTGCCCTGCTGTGGGCTGCCCCCCACCCCACACCCCACACCCCAGTACTGCCCCAGCTCTGAGGATACTCTCCCCCCTGCCAGAGCCGAATCCTGCACCCCCACCTCCTCCTTTGCCCTCCGCAGTGCTTGGGCTAGCTCCCCCCACCCTGCTCCCCACCCGCGTCCCCGTACACGGCTCCAGCCACGTCACCATCCCTGTCGGGGTGGGGTGGGGGTGCTCAGTGGGGGCTCAGCGTCACTTCTCGGTCAGCGAGAGCTGCAGGATCCGCTGCAGCTCCTCTTCCTCCTGGCGCGTCCGGCGTTCGGCCTCCTCCTGCTCCCGCGCCGACAGCGCCATGGCCAGCCGCAGCTGCTCCGCGTAGCTGGGGAACAGGGCGCTGGGCCCCCCACCACCCCCCCCTGGGGCTGGGGTGACAGGGGGCCGAGGGGCTGCTGTGTGCTGGGGAGTCCTGGGGGGTGGCAGGGTCTCAGCGGGGGTCTCCCATGGGGCTGGCACCTGCTCCCGCTCCCCCCGGGGGGGCTGGCCAGACCTTACCAACCTGTCTCCCCGGCGCCCCTCGTGCGACATGGGGTGGGTGCCCGGCTTGCTGTTGGTCAGCGCTTCCCAAATGGTCACCTGCAGCCAGCAGCAGAGCGGTGCTCGGAGAGGACTGCCCCCCCCAACCCCCATGCTGCCCACCCCACACACTCCCCCAGCACCCCAAAACCCATCCCTCCAGCATGAGCTCAGCCACTGCGGGATGCAGGGTGGGGTGAGCATCCTGGGGCAGCATCAGGACAGTGGGGCACGGGGGTCCCCCAGATGAAGGGGAAGCAGCGGGGGTGGGGTGTTGCCCACCTGGTCATACTCGCTGCCAGCTTCCAGCAGGCTCTGCTGGATGGCGAACTGCAGCAGGTCATCCTCATCCTCGCGCAGGGCGTCTTGGTGGGTGCCCACCACGCTGTACCCCCGCGGCACCTCGAACAGGGCCGGGTCCATCTCACACACTCGACATGAGGCTGCACAAAGACAGGTGCTGGCGTGGCTGAGCACCTGGGCACCTGGCTGCCTGTGTGGTCATCCCCCACTTCCCAGCCAGCCGTTCCCCCACACCCCCCCGCCCCCGCCTCCACCTTCCCAGGACCCCACATACTCAGGGAGCTGGAGCTGCTGACACTGGAGGAGTCGCTGCTGGGTGAAGGTGCCTCGCTGCTGGGGCTGTGCCGCAGGGAGCTGACGGGCTCGTCGCACCCGTTGAGGTTCCCAAAGGTGATGCGGGCATTGAGGATGTGGAAGATGGGGATTTCTGGGGGGGGGGGATGGGGGAAAAAAGCAGGAAGGGAAGCTGTCTGTGTCATGGTGCTGGCCATAAAGAACCCCCACACCCCCGCCCCCCCCCCGTCCCCATACCGATCTTGACAGGGAAGCCGGGCGGGAGGCGCAGCGTGATGAAGTCCCGCAGCTTGGCAAAGAGTGCGTTGCTTATTGCCATGAGGTCAATGATGGGGGCAACCTGCTCACAGAGGGACAGCGGGTGGTCCTCACAGAGCCACAGTTTTGCTTTGAACCTGCTGGGGACAGGCGCCAGGCTGGGGACCCCTGTCTGCCCCCCACCGTGGGGGAGCTCTGCAGTGGTCAGGAGGGACCCGGGAGGGGGGGGGGGGGGGCAGGGAGGGGGTGGTGTGTGTCCCCCAATTCACTTCTTCCCCCCTCACTTCTGCGTCTTGGTGGTGAGCTCCATGGGCCGTCCCATGTCCCGGTTGCCCAGCTCGAAGTTGGGGTTGAAGTACTCCTCGGGGGTGATGGCAGTGGGATTGGCGTGGCTCAGCGTCTGCGTGATCAGCGTCTGCAGGACAGCCCAGCAGGGTGACAGGGGGTCCAGCCGCGGGTCAACCCATCCAAAGGGACCCCCGACAGACTCACCCCATTGTTGGGCCCCACATGCTGCTCGGCGATGCCCAGGAAGGACTGGAGGGGAGTCTTACTGCCTATGGGAGAGGGGGTGAGGGCTGGAGCCAGCGCAGCGCCCTGCCCGCCCAGCCCGCACCGGCTCCACCTTTGCTCTTGCCCTTGTGCTGGTCTGAGAGGTGTTCAGTTCGCGTCCGCGTGATCAGCTCCACATTGGATGCGCCATAGACCTGGCCGAGAAGGGGAAACACCAGTGATGACTATCCCCCCCCCAAACTGACCAACATCACCCCTCCAGGAGGCTCAGATCGCCCTGCCCCCTCACCTTGGCCTCGTACCCATTCACCATTTCTGTCTTCTCGCTCCTCCAGCCCAGGATCCCGGACTTGTTCCTGGGGTGACACAAGGCACCGCGAGCGATGGATGGTGTCGCTCGGACAGCCCGAGGTGCAAGCAACTCAGGGTGGGGTGGGGCTGCCCATCCCTGGGGTGGGGTCTGTGCTGCCCCCAGCCTACCTCTCAAAGGCGATGTTCTTGGTGTCAAGCTGGGTGGTGACGACGGGGGCCGTCAGCCGCCCCATCACCTGCTCCTCGGTGGGCTGCACAGCAGCCAGCAGCACCTCCTGGTCGTGGCCGGCCAGGGCCAGCGTCTCCGAGTAGACGACTCGCCGGTCGTGGTCAATCTCCATCACCACTGCACTGGTGTCTGGGGGAAGGGCGGGGGGGATATCAGGGTACACAGGGACAGTCACAATCCACCTGGCCCCAGCACAGAACCAAGGGGGGGGGGCCCTACCCTGCTCCCTGGTGAGGGGGGACACGCTGGTGCTAGCTCACCTTGTCCCCGAAAGACAAAGCTGCGGTTGCCCCTCTGCCAGGTCATGTGGTCGAAACCCAGCAGCGTCGTGTCTACCCGCAGGTTCTGGCCGCTCTTCCACACCTTGTAGGTGTCACTGGGGCAGATCTTGGACACCAGCGGCACTGGGGAGAGATGACAATAGCCCAGCCAGGGATGGGGCCGCCCTGCACCCCTGGGTGGGCTGCCAGTGCCAAGCCGGGTGGGAGATGTGCCCAAGAAACCCAGCACCTCCGTGGGATGGGGTCCTACAAGCTTGGGGTGTAGGGAGACAAAAGGGCAGGTGTCCCCCATGCTGGAGATGGATGCTGGGGCTGGGAGCAGCACCAGAGATGGGGAAGGCTCTGCTGGGAAATTCCTGCTCCCCCCTGCTATGCTCCCCCCTAAGCTTACCCCAGCTGGTGAACTCCCACTTCATCTCCACGTAGAAGTCCTGGGCCTGCAGAGAGCACAGCGGGGTCAGGAGGAGCCCGTGCGTGGGGTGTCCCCTCCCACCCTGGCAACCCTGACGGAGGGTGGGGGGCACCTTGCGCAGCTTCTCCAGCAGGATGGGGATCCCGGCCAGGCGCTTGATGGCTCTCTGGTAGTCGCGGTAGCGCAGAACCAGCTGCACCAGCTCCAGGTCGCGGGTGCTCACGGCTTCTTGCAGGACTGCAGGGCAGAGAGGGGCAATGCCCAGGGGGGCACAACATGGCACAGCATGGCTCAGCATAGCATAGCATGGCACGGCTTGGCATGGCCAGCTGCTGCAAGGAGCCATGTGCACATAGCACCACAGGACCTGACCCCTGGGGATCTGCAGCATCAGGTTAGGCATGGCCACGCTGTGCCCACCTCCATGTCTGTGCCCAAGCCGGAGCAGCGTGGCAGGGGACGGAGGCAGCGAGATCCCACTCACCTGTCCAGCCACTGCGGTTCTCCTTGCCCACGTCGGCGCCATGCTTCAGCAGCACCCTGGCGCACTCCAGGTGGCCCAGCGTGGTGGCCAGGTGCAGCGGGGTGCGTCCTCGGGGGTCCAGCTGCTCAATGTCAGCCTGACGGGAGGTCGTGGGCTCAGGGGACACCAGGACGGCCGATCCTTGCCACCCCCCCCTCACCCAGTGCCCTCGTGCAGATGTGAGGCTCCCAGCTGGAGCAGCCAGGGGAAAGCAACCGACACTTGGCAGCATTTTGGAAAGCATCCCCTCAGCTCCCCTGAGAGACATACATGCTCTGTACCCCAAGAGGGTCTCCCTGCCCCTCCCCCAAAGCCCCTGCCAGCCCTGTGAGGAGGTGGAGAAGAGCGCTGGCTGCCAGCGCTGAGTGTGGCTCGGCAGGGTCTGGCTGGGCTGCACCTACCACACATGCATGGAGGAGGGGCGTGGGGTGGGAGGGGGGTCACGGGTGCCCCCCCGGTGCGGTGCATGGAGCTCTGCACAGCTCGATGCAGACGCAAGCTCGGGAAAAGCCCCCACCTCTGGGACTGGCCCAGTTGCCAGGCAGCAGCTGCCGGCAGCCCCCCTTCTGCCAGCCCGGGAGCGCGGCGGGCGACGTGGGCTGCGACGGGCGCACGTGTTCCCCTGCCTGAGCCGGGGGCGGGCGGCTGCGTGAGCGGAGCGGCTGCTCAGAGGATCCCCCGGGCCCTGGGGAGCTGCACGCTGGGGCTGCGATTGTTTGTGCCAAGCCTGGAGCCTGGCACCCAGCCAGCCCCGAGGAATTCCTCTCCCACCGATGGGGATGGTGGGCAGCCCGAGCACCCGTGGGCCCCACTACCCCACGTAAGGTGCAGCCCAGGGCTGGATGGAGAGGCAGAGCTGGGGTGGGAGGGCAGCCTCTGTCCCCCAGTACCCACAGAGGGACAGTCAGATGCTGCCAGGCAGGAGGCAGCAGGGATGAACCCCAAATCAGGGGCTGGAGAGTCCGCTCCCACAGGCGTAAAACTGGGGTGCAGTGCCCAAAAGTTCTGCCTGGGACCAGGCACCCTGGAGGCTTTTGGGGCTGGGCAGGGGTGGGGTGTGGGGTACAGCAAGTCACCGTCTTGCTCTCAGGCAGGTCCTGCTGTCCCTCTGCCCTGTGGGTGTCCCCATCCCTGCCCTGGCTGTGAGCATCCCTGCGCCGCTCATCCCCAGGGGCTCTGCAGGCAGGGGGGACCCCCTGGGCTGCCCACACCGCTGGAGCAAAACAGCCCCCCCCCCTGGTTCCCCGGGAAGTCAATGCGCTGCTCCAACGCTCTCCAGGCGACTGCTGCTTCTTAATTGCGCTAATGAAATGACTCTAATTAAAGCAATCGCCCCCCAGCCAGGGAACGGGTGCTGCAGGCTCAGCAGGGCTCCCCAGCCATGGACTCACCCCAGCACCGGGTTGGGACAAGGGTCCCCGCTCCAGGGACACGGTGCTGGAGCCAACCCCGGGGGACACAGCGTGACCCAGTTTTTGCTGGCGAGAGCTCAGTCCCGGGCCCTGGCACTGGGATGGCTCCAGCTCGGGGGCTGCAGCACAGACCTCCAAGTGCTGCCTGTGTCCTGTGACACCCACCCCGGGGTGGGGACAGGGGTGGCTTTGTGATGGCAGCACAGGACCGCAGCTTGGCAGCTCCTCCTGTGCCCATTGGGCACGTGGCACGGTGCATCCCCTCTGCTGGGGTTGTCCCTGGAGTGGGGGACCCCAGCACCTGCTCCCGGGTGGCAGCAGGGGACACAGGCCAGTGCTGGGTACTGCTGTCCCCGTGCAGCCCCAGGTCCCTGCCGTGAGCAATGGGGCAGGCCGTGGTGTGGGGGGGTCCTGGCACAATGGGCTCCCTGTCACTGCCGGCCACGTCCTCGTGCTGTCCCTGCCACGGGGACCTGCTGGCCCTCACTCCCCAGGTGGATGCAGGCGCGGAAGGGGGGACACAGTGATAATTCAGGGTTGACCCATACAAGGCCCTTATGGGGACATGGAGAGGAGCAGCGCTGCCAGCTGCCCCAGCACTTCCCATCCCCAAACACCTGCACATGGAGGGGGGCCATGGGGCACTGCTGCCCTGCATGGGTCCCCATGGTGGCGGGAGGGCAGACCCCCCAGGCAGGGGCTCACCCAGCCCCCAGCATCACACGCAGCCCCAGCCCCAACCTGCTTACCGGGGGGATGCTCTGGCAGGGAGAAGGGCTGAGCCATGTCCCCAGATGCCCTGGCCAGAGGTGGGGGGCTCAGCCTGGGTTGGCCCCCACCTCCTTCCCCCAAACCCCTACCTGCCTGCAGCACCCACGGGTCGTCCTGTGCACCCCTGGGACACACACAGGGATGCGCAGAGGGCTGGCTTCACTCTCACCCTGCAAATGGCAGCAGGGGCCACGGCTGAGCCCCTTGGCTGGCCGGGCTCGGGGGGGGAAAGGGGGTTGGAAATCCTCTCTGCAGGCATGCAGGGCCAGAGCCCCACTCACAGCCCCTGCATCTCCCCGCGCCTGCTGAGCTGCCGCCGCCTGCACCCAGCTTTGATCTCTGCCGCGCCGGGCTCGTGGGAAAAATGACCCCAAATTACCACGGAAATAAAACCGCTGGCGATGGGGTGGGGTGTGTGGGGTGGGTCAGGGTGATGCTGGTGCAGCCCCCCCCCCCCACCCGGCTGGCCCCCACAATGGAGGCGGGTGTGGCGGGAGCCATCGCCTGCATCCTGGCGGGAGCATCACAGCACGACGCTCCCCCCCACCCGCCCCTTTTTCATGCATTGCCAGGGTCCATCCGGCACGGCCCTCAGCACCCCAGAGTGCCGGGAGCTGGGCCGGGGGGAGCAGGGATGCTCGGCACAGCCTCGCTGCCGGCCTCCCTCCAGTGCCTGCGGTTTCCTGCGTCTTCAGGGTTGGGTTTTAATTACCTGAATTGCAACGCCACGGGGGAGAGGGAGGCTGGGAACCCGCCTGGGGACTTGCCCGTGGCCCCGCTCTGTCACAGGCCAGCTTGGGGTGGGGAGAGGGGTGAGGGGGGGGTGTCCCCGGCTGGGAGGCACGGTGGGTCCTCTCACCTGCTTGGCCTCCTGAGGCTGGGGGGCTGTGCCCCAATAGCGGCAGGGCCCTACGTCCTCCCCGAGAGGGGCTCAGCCTGAGGGTGGAGAAGGTGGGGGCTGATCCCCAGGCAGGGCTGGCAGCACCCTGAGAGGCGGGTTGGGGGTCGTGGGGGCCTGCAGAGGCCTAGCAGGGAGCCGGGGACACGTGGGAAGGGATGCTCAGCGCTGCGTGCGCCGGGGGATGCAGAGGACCCGCGGGTGGTACCCACATCTCTCTGCCAGCCCCGGGGGTAGCTGACACGGTCCCGGGGTGCGGGGGGGGAGGTGGGGGAACACACGACACACGACACGTCCAGCGCCCTGACAACCCCGGGAGAGACCCCATGCCCCCAACCATCATCCTGATCTCAAGCCTCATCCTCATCCCAGCCCCGAGCAGGAGCCCGGGCTGCAGCCCGGCGGCATTGCATCAGCCCGAGCCGAACCGGGCCATGCCCGGGGGTGCCCCCCCGCCGCCCCACCTGCTTGGCGCTGAGCTCCCGGTCCAAGTCGCGGGCGCGGTTGTGCCAGACGAGGTAGTGCAGCGGGTACCTGCCCTCCGGCCCCTTCCTGCCTGAGCAAGACGCGAGCATCCTCCGTGCATGCTGGAGCGGCGCGGCGGGCGCGGCGGGCGCGGCGCGGGGCGGAGCGGGGCGCGGGGGGGGGGGGGGGCGGCCCGGGGCGGGGCGGGCACGGCACCTCCCGCCCGGTGCTTCCCCCGCGCCCCCCTTCCCCTCCCCCCACCGCCCGGCCTCATGGGACTTGTAGTTGCCCTGCCCGGCATCGCCCCCTTCTCCCTCCTCCTCCTCCTCCTCGCCTCCCCTCCCGCAGCACTCAGCCCATCACCGCGGCTCCCGACCCCTCGGGGGTGGCTGCAAAGGGTCACTCCGCTGGCACTCAGACACCCCCCCCCCCTTTCCAAATCCTCCCCCAGGCTCATTTCCCTGCCCCCCCCCCCCCCCATGTGCCAGTGGGCCCGGGCACATGGTGGGGCAGAGGCGAAGGCAGCGGGCAGGGGCCGTGCGGGGCACCGTGCGGGGGTGGGTCCCAAGCCCCCCCCCCACCCCCGGGCAGCGGCAGGCTCAGGCCCCCGGCCCCGTTTCCTTTTCCGCCTGCGTTTCTCCGGGGCAGGCGTCGCATTTTCCGGCTGCCGCCCGAGAACAATGCGAGGCTGGGCCTCCGCCGGCTGCCTCTGCCTCCCGCCGGCGCCACGCTCCCAGCCCCCCGGCCCGCTGCCCCCCACCCTGCCACGGGGGCTGCTGCCCAGGGGGGTGATTATTCTTTGCTCAAGCCAAGATGAAGGCAGCGGTGGTCACATCTCCTTGCCCTGGTCCCCCCGTACAGCATCCCCCCCAGCTCCCCACTGGCCCTGCTGCCCCATGACGTCATGAGCCTTCTCCCCCAGCAACCAGCCGTGAGGTCACCCACGGCGCAGGCTGCGCAGCCTGGCCCATGGGGGCAGGGGGGAGGATCTGGTCCCACTCTGGTGGCTCCTGCTTGGGGTGGCTGTGCAGAAGGGGGGGTCCAGCCCCCCCTGCATGCCTGCAGGGCCCCAAGGTGATATTGGGGTGTCACCCACTGCTCCAAGTGCCTAGAGAATCCCAGAGGGGGCGACAGACCCCAAATGAGCCCCAGTCTCCCCGCCCCCCCAAATCCTCTGCTGAACGCCCCAGGGAGGCTGTAGCCCACCCCACACATCCCCAGTCCAGCATCCTGCCTGCACTTGCTGGGGTAAGGGGGGAACCCTGGTGTCCTGGGACCCCCACCCACACTCAGCCTGCCCACACCGCACCATGGGTGCCCCTGGGATGGGGCCAGGGCGGGCAGTGGGATGCACAGGAGTGGGGTGCACAGACCCAGAGCTGGCTCTGGGAACAGGACAGAGGGGTGCCCAGGACTGGGGCAGGACGCAGGATGAGCGCCCAGAGCCAGCGCTGGGGTACCCAGAGCCAGACTGGGACTGTGGTGCGCGGGACCCGGTGCCGGGGCCAGGACCAGGACCAGAAGAACCGGGGTGCCCAGGACCCAGAGCAGGGGTGTAACCAGGACCAGGGCTGCAAGCAGGACCAGAACACTGTCCTGGACTGGGACTGGGACCAAGAGGACACCCGGGACTGGGGTCAGGAGGTGCCGGGGAGCAGCACCAGGGCCAGGGGGGGATGCCCAGGACCGGGCGGGGGGTGCTGGGGGCTGGAACCAGAACGGGAGGCGGTACCGGGGACCGGCACCCGGGGCTGCCCGGAGCCAGGAGCGGTGCGGAGGCAGGTGTCGGGGCGGGTGCGGATGCGGAGGGGGGGGTTGGCGGTGGTGGCGGCGGTGGTGGTGCGGGAGCCGGGCGCGGCGCGGGTGCGGGGCGGTGCCGGTGCCGGTGCGGGGCGGTCGCGGCGGCGCTGCCGGTGGCGGGGCGGGGGCGGTGCGGCCCCTCCTCCGCCGGGGCCGGGCCTGCGCCGCTTCCTGCGGAGCCGCCGGGCGCTGGGAGCAGCCGGCAGCCCCCGGCGCGCCGCGGCCCGGGGCCCCCGCCGCCGCCCCCGCCCCGCCCCGCTGCCCGGCCCCTCGCCCCCCCCCACCATCCCCCCCCGGCGGGCCCGGGGGCGCCGCCGCCGTCCCCCCCCCCACGCTGGCGCAGAGGCCCGGGCCGGGGCCCGCCTCGCCGCTGAGGATGTCCCGGAAGGCGCCGCGGGCGGAGGTGTGCGCCGACTGCAGCGCCCCAGGTAAGGGCCGCCCCCCCCCGGCCCCGGCACCCCCCGTATCCCCCGGTGCGCCCCCGCAACGCCCCATCCCCCCGACAGCCTCCCGCGCCCCCCCATCCCCCCGGCGGGGCCCTTCGCACCTCGTGTTGCCCCCTCCCCGGAGCCCCCCCCCACACTCCTTCCACGCCCGCCCCCTCTTCCCCGAACCTGCCTTGCGCTGCCCGGTACGGCCCCAGCCACCGCGGGCTCTCTCTACCCCCGGTACAGGCCCCGCCAGCCCCCTCTGTGCCCCCGCTACGGCCGTGGGCTCTGCATGAGGTCCCTCTGCACCCCGTGGTGCCCCCCCCCCGCCCCAGTACATCCCCGGGCCCCCCCCCGTGAGCCTCCAGCGCGCCCCGCGGTGCGCTCCCCGGTATGCTTCAGGGAGCCCTTTGGCATCTCCTCCTACGCCCCTCAGTGAGGCCTCTGCACCCTTGGGTGCCCCCGGACCCCCCACCCTTCTGGTGGGTCCGCTCTGCACCCTGCACTGCACACCCTCGGGACATCCCTCGAGCCCCCTCCTCTGCCCCCCCCCCGCGTGCATTGCCCTAGTGAGGCCCCTTGGCCCCCTTGCCGCACACCCTTTAATCACCCAGTACACCCCAAATGTGACCCCAAAACCCTCTGCGCCCTCCTCGGTGGCACCCCAGGGTACCCCCATACACCACCCACAGCCTTTGCGCCCATCAGCGCTGGGGCAGCTGGCACAAGCTGGGGACATGCCGGTTGGTGCCAGAAGCACTGAGGATCCTGAGAATAGTGCAATTGGGGCGACACCCTCCTGCACCCCCCCAGCACCCCGCTGCCAGCACCCACGCTGGCCAGATCTGGGCTCGGTGGTGCCGGCAGGCTGAGCCAGGCTGGCGGCGGGTGTGCTGCAAGCCAGAGCCTGAGCCGGAGCAAGACTATTCCCATCCCCAGCAGTGCTGGTGCCCACAGACCCCATGCTGGGCAAGAGCCCATAGATGTCACGGTGTGGGGGGGACCCCCAAACCCTCATCACGGTAGGGCTGGACCCCTTTAAATCCTGCCCATGACCAGCCCATGCAGCCCCATGGCGATGAATGAACGGGGTTGAGCTTCGAGGCTCCCCGTGAGCCGGCCCCGGAAAGCTGCCCGCGAGCCAAGGCTGTGCCGAAATTATTCCGGCCACGTGCCAAAGGGCCGGATCCTGCCAGGAGCGCCAGCAACACGCGTGGGCGCGGGGCTGCCCTGCCTCCGGGTGCGTCCCCTGTGCTGGAGGGCAAGAGGGGGGTGCAGGGGGGCCTGGAGCGATGCTGAGGCTCCTGCTGGGGAGGGGGGAAATGGAAACCAGTGTTTTTCATCCCTTATCGCCCGGCAGCCATGTGAGGAAATGAGTTATAAAGTCCAGAGGCCGCTTCCTACCGCGCTGGGAGTGCTCGCCGCCACTGCCGGGGATGCGCCAGCTGGCGCTTTGTGGTGGGGTGGCCATGGGGTGCCCTGGCCCCTCTGCCCAGGCTCCCTTGGCCAAATCCCTCTGTGCTGGCCCCGTGCAGGGGTGCTGACTGGCCCCCAACACCTCCCCCCCCGGCCCAACCCAGTGCAGGGCTGAGTGCTGGTGGTCCTGGATCATCCCATGTCCTGGTGCTGGGACAGAGGTGAGCTCTGGGATCCATCCTCAGGCGTGTCCCTGTGCCAGTGCTCCCCAAGTTCCTGTGAGGCCCACCCACATCCCATTGCATCCCAGCTGCCCCTGCAGCGGGAAGGGGTGCCGCTCCGGGGGGGTACCCCGTGTCCGTCTGGCTGTGGGGCCACAGGCAGCCTCGCCAGCCGGCTCCCCCCGCGCGGAGCATCCTGTTCCCGGCAGCACCCCGTGGGCAGCGGGCGCGAAGGCGCAGATGCCGCCGCGCTGGCTGCCAAGGCGCTGCCATCTGTGTCTGCGGGGCTGCCAGGCCGGGGGGGGGGCGCTGCTCTCCCCGCCCCTGGCCACCCCACCTCAGCACCGGGGCACTTCAGCGCTGTAGGGCTGGGTGCCCCCAAAATGGCGTTCCCAGAGGCTCTCCAGGGGGTTTGGGGAGGGGGCCAGGACCCTGTGGGCAGGAAGGAAGAAGGGTTGACCCGGCCGCCCACCTGCCTTCCTCTGCGGTCATGGGGCCATTGTCATCCTCTCAGGGTCATCGCTGCCCACCAGTGTTACCACCCCCTGCCGGGCCCGGCCCCCCCACCCGTGGGGCAGTGTGGTGTTTGTGTAGGCCCTACAGAAACAAGGGGTGGCGGGGCTGGGCAGAGGCTGGCAGGGACTCCTCCAGGGAGGGGCTGCCCAGGGATGGTTTGGCATTGTCACCCTGTGCCTGGCAGTGTGTCATGGGGTGGCACAGCCACTCACTGGCTGCTACCCAGTGAGTAGGTCCCCAAATCCTGCCCTCCATGCTGCCTGGGTCTGTGGTGGCCATGCAGCCACCCTTATTGGGGGCTGGAACCTGACCCCTGGCTGGCTCTAGGACCTGGTTTTGGGGTGTGGGCCTGGGGAGCTGCTGCCTGGCTGGGAGAGGGGCCCCCACGGGTGCCGGGGCTGGTGCCAGTGCAGGGCCGGCGCGGTGGCTCAAACGGCCCTTTGTTCCGGCAGGGATACAAAGGGCTCCAGTCCGGCCAGGCCGGGGCCGGTGGATGGGGCTGGTGGGGGTCTGGCAGCGTGGCGGGGGCTGCGGCACCTGCCCCTAAAGCCTGGGTGCTCTGGGGGGCTGGCCTGGCCTGAGATGCGGATGCTGCAGCTCTGATGACCCACTGTATGTGTGAGCCCGTGGACTGGGGGTGCCCACCCATCGGGGGCACGCTGCCTCTATCCAGGACTCCCCCTCCCCAAATGCCCAGCTGTGGGCTCTTGAGGGTTCACGGCCCCAACGGGTTCTGCAGTGGATCAGGGTGCCCCTGCTTGGGGTGCACTGTCACAGCGCTGGCATCATCCCACTACCCACTGCCCTCCTCATGGGGGAGGCCAAATCCTGCCCCCCCACCCCCCTTTTGGCTGATGCCTGGTTGCTACGGGAAACCTGTGGGTTTTCCCTGGTGATGGGCTGAGCCCCTCACCGTTGCTGGGGAAACGGTCACTGTGGCAACGCACCTCCCCCTAGCAGTATGGAGGGGGGGGGGGGGGATGGGGAGGGGACTGTATGGGGAGGGGGCCTTGGTGGCGGGGACACCCGGTGATGCCCCCATGCCACCCCACAGACCCTGGCTGGGCCTCCATCAACCGCGGGGTGCTCATCTGTGACGAGTGCTGCAGCGTGCACCGCAGCCTGGGCCGCCACATCTCCATCGTCAAGCACCTACGGCACAGCCCCTGGCCCGCCACCCTGCTCCAGGTGGGTGCTGACCCCATGGGCTCATGGAGGGACACATGCAGGGACCCCCACCTCCACTCACCCCCCTACTGGGTCCTGCTCTCCCCTGCAGATGGTTCACACCTTGGCGAGCAATGGGGCCAACTCCATCTGGGAGCACTCGCTGCTGGACCCGGCCCAGGTGCAGAGCGGGCGCCGGAAGGCGAACCCCCAGGATAAAGTGCAGTAAGTGCCCCCCCATGCTGTGGGGAGCGGGTGTCTGCCCTGCCTGGGCGCTCACCCTGCAACCTGCCCCCCTCTCCCCATCCCACCTCAGCCCCACCAAGTCCGAGTTCATCCGCGCCAAGTACCAGATGCTGGCCTTCGTCCACAAGCTGCCCTGCCGCGACGACGACGGCGTCACTGCCAAGGACCTCAGCAAGGTGGAGCATGGGCTGGGGACGTGGAGACCCCCCCCCGCCTCAGCAGCTGAGGATGGATTTCAACCCTCCTTACCCACCTCTCTACCCACCCCTTCCCCCCGCAGCAATTGCACTCGAGCGTGCGGACGGGCAACCTGGAGACCTGCCTGCGCTTGCTCTCCCTGGGCGCCCAGGCCAACTTCTTCCACCCGGTGAGTGCTGGTGGGGTGTCAGAGCCCTGGGGACAGTCCTGGGCTTCATGGGTGGGGGTGGTCCTGGGGCTCCATCGCACGGAGGGGCTGTGGGGCTGAGGCTGCTGGTGCCCGCAGGAGAAGGGCACCACGCCGCTGCACGTGGCCGCCAAGGCTGGGCAGATCCTGCAGGCAGAGCTGCTGGTGGTCTACGGGGCCGACCCCGGGGCACCCGACGTGAATGGCCGGACCCCCATCGACTATGCCAGGTGAGGGTGGGAAAGGGGAGGGGGGGGGTCACCCCTCTCTGCACCACCACCTCTCTCCCTCCCAGTTTAGGGTGGGCATCACCCCTGCCCGTCTTCTCACAGGCAGGCAGCCCAGCATGAGCTGGCGGAGCGGCTGGTGGAGTGCCAGTACGAGCTGACTGACCGGCTGGCCTTCTACCTCTGCGGCAGGAAGCCGGGTGAGCGCGGGGGGTCCTGGGGGGAAAGGGGGTCCTGGGGGAAGGAAGGAGGTCATTCCTGGGGGTGCTGGGGGCAGGGCACAGGGTACCACTCACCACCCCTCTCTTCATGCAGACCACAAGAACGGGCACTACATCATCCCACAGATGGCCGACAGGTGAGCGCCCGACACCCGTGGCCCTGCTGCCATGTCCCGTGTCCCCCCCAGTGTCCCCACTGGGCCAAAAGGGGGGACCCCACTTGCCTTCCTGTGACCAGCGTTGGAGCATCCCTGGGGGAAGGGTGGTGGTGGTAGGAGGTGGGGGGATGTCCACGTGCCCGCGCGTTTAACGTCCACCTTTATCCTGTTCTTCCCTCCGCTGCCTTCTCCGGAGCGCAGGGTGCGCCCAAAGTGCATGGCACAGAGGTATTGTCTGCTCGGCTCTCGGCTCCGGGGGCCCCCCCGTGCTGCTGGCGTGGGCCCCCCCTGCGGCCGCTCAGCCCAGCCTGGCACCTGGGGGGCACCGGGGAAAGATGGGGAGGGGGTGTGTCCCGCTCGCCCCCCTGCCACCTTGTCCCCCCGTGCCTGCCTGCCTGCCAGCCCTGGTTGGTGAAGCCCCCCCCAAGCCCAGGGGTCTCTCTCATGGTGGGGTGCAGCTGGGGGCTGTCTCAGCAGGGGTGGGCCAGGAATAACTCCTACCTTGTGTCTCCTTCCCCTCCCTGCACCCCCAGTCTGGACCTCTCTGAGCTGGCCAAGGCAGCCAAGAAGAAGCTGCAAGCGGTGAGTAGGGGACGGGTCAGGACTTGGGGGGGGAAGGAGGAGGAGGAGAGGGGTCCTGTCCGCTCTCCCCCCACCCAAACCCGCCTGATGCCGTGCCCTGTCCTGCTGCAGCTCAGCAACCACCTCTTTGAGGAGTTGGCCATGGACGTCTACGATGAGGTGGACCGCCGGGAGAATGACGCGGGTGAGCGGGGTGGGTGGGATGGGGTGGGGTGCAGCCCCCCCCTCCTTCCCCCCAAGGCTTGGGACGGGCTCCCTGATGCAGGGAGGAGCAGCCAGCGGGGCCGTGGCTGAGCCCAGTGCTCCCCCCCCCGCCCCCACCCCGTGATCTGGATGCGTCCGCCGGGACCACAGGCCCCTCCTTCCTCATTCCTCCGGCCGGGAAGGTTTTCTCGGTGCGAGGGGCCGCTGCTGGGTGCCAGGGCTGGGGTGCTGCCGGAGGTGGGTGCGGACCTCCCCTGCCAAGGGATGGGGGATCAGCCTGGTTGGAGAGCCCTCGAGCTGGGGGGTAGCGGGGTGGGGGGGCTGCCGTGTTTCCATGGTGGGGTGGGCACTGACAGGCAAGCCAAACCCTCTCCCCGCTGGCTGGGGGGGGGTGCCCCAATGGGTGAGGAGCAGGGGTCCCTGTTGCAGGCGGTGGGGGGGACCCCGGCCCCATGGGGAAGGCGATTCCTGTCAGCGCGGCCGGGCTCCGCTCCCAGCCCCGGCAAGCTGGCCCTGTGCCCGCGCCTGCGTCCTGCCGGCTCCGCCGCCGGCCCCAGGCCCTGAGGCCTGCTCACTCCAGGGGTCCAGCCCCCGCAGCCTCACCACCCCTCGCAGGGGTCTGACGCCCGGCCCCTTCCCACAGTCTGGCTGACGACACAGAACCACAGCACGCTGGTGACGGAGCGCAGCGCGGTCCCCTTCCTCCCTGTCAACCCTGAGTACTCGGCCACGCGCAACCAGGTATGGTGTCCCCCCCTCAGGCTCCCAAACCCACCCCCCCATCCTCACACTTGGGCCTCTACTCACCCCCCTTTCCCTCCCTCCGTCCCCCCAGGGCCGGCAGAAGCTGGCCAGGTTCAATGCCAGAGAGTTTGCCACCTTGCTCATCGACATCCTCGGGGAAGCCAAGCGCCGGCAGCAAGGGAAGAGCCTGCTGAGCCCCACAGGTGAGGGATGAGGGGCAGCGAGGTGGGGCTGAGCATCTCCCCCCCACCCCCCCCCTGCCCTGTGCTCAGTACCCACCTGCCCTCCCCTAGACGCTCTCGACTACTCACTGCGGAGCCAGAGTGACCTGGACGACCAGCACGACTACGACAGCGTCGCTTCCGACGAGGATACAGACCAGGAGCTGCTACGCAACGCCTCCCGCAACAACCGTGCCAGGGTGAGCCCCAGACCCCTGCCCTGGATACACCCCCCCGGCTCCGGGACCCCAGCACTGAGCCCCTCTCCCTGCAGAGTATGGACTCCTCGGACCTCTCGGATGGCCCCATCACGCTGCAGGAGTACCTGGAAGTGAAGAAGGCTCTGGCTGCCTCGGAGGCCAAGGTGCAGCAGCTCATGAAGGTGAACAACAGCCTGAGTGATGAGCTGCGCCGGCTGCAGCGTGAGGTTGGTGCAGGGCTGGTGGGTTCCCCCCATATCCCCCCAGCCTTGGCATGCCCCCCATTCCTTACTGATGCAGTTTATCCCTGGCTACAGATCCACAAGCTGCAGGCAGAGAACACGCAGATCCGGCAGCAGATGGGTCCCACACACCCAACCCCAGCCCCCAGCGAGCGGCCAGAGCACGGGCACCCCCCTGGCACGGCCCCCCCGCACCGCCGGGACCGCCAGGCCTTCTCCATGTACGAGCCGGGCTCGGCGCTGAAGCCCTTTGGGCAGCCGGTGGAGGAGCTGGTGACACGGCTGCAGCCCTTCAGTGCCGGCGTGAGTGTGCTGGGGGCAGTTGGGTGGTTTTGGGATGGTGCAGGGGTGTCCCCCCAGCCCCCCGTGGTGCTGAGTCCTGTCCCCACGGGGCCGTAACCTTTCGTGTGTCGCCAGGAGGTGGAGGACGAGGCTCTGTACTCCATGCACATCCCGGCCAGCGTGTACCGGGTAAGGGGGCCGCAGCGGGGGCGGCTCCTGCATGGGACACGGTGGCCATCCTCCTCCTTGGATGTGGTCTCCCTGTCATCCTGGGATGTCCCATCCCCCCGCCACCCTGCACCCCCCGGGTCAGGCCAGGGACCTCCCCCGGGGGATGGTGGCTGCGGGACGTTCCTGCATGCAGGGCAGTGGTGTCCCCTGTGCTTGTCCTCTCCTGCACGTCACTGAGATCCGCTCCGGACCCTTCTGCACCCCCATTCAGCACCAGTTTTCCTTCTCTTCCCACTCCAGATGCGGAAAGGTCCGTCTGCCTCCTCTGTGCCCTTTCCCCCATCCTCCCCGCTGCTCTCCTGCCCGCCCGACAGTGCCCGGCACATGGTGACGTACCAGGGAGTGGGGGGAAGAGCTCCTGGGGTAGGGAGACCCCAGCCCTGCATGGGGATGGGGCTGGGCAGGGCCTGACGCTGCTTCTCTCCCCTCCAGAGCAAGCTGGACCGACACGGCAGTGGCACCGACAGTGACTATGACAACACGCAGGCGGGTGAGGTCCTCATCAGGTGAGTGCTGGGGCTGGGGGACCTCCTGGGAAACTGGGGCTGGCCAGGTGAGTGCTGACCCTGGGGGGGGTGTCGGTTGGTCCCTGCAGCATGGAGGGGAAGCGCTTCGTGGAGCTGAGCAAGGATGAGGATTTCCCCCATGAGCTGGACCTGCTGGATGGGGAGCTGGACCCCGGGCTGCCCAGCACCGAGGACGTCATCCTCAAAACCGAGCAGGTCACCAAGAACATCCAGGAGCTGCTGCGGGCGGCGCAGGAGTCCAAGCACGACAGGTAGGGCTGGGGCGTGGCCGTGGGTCCCCTCTGGCCCCCACCCCCCCAATCTGGCTGGGTTCATGTGGGGCCACCCCTGCATTTGGGAAGCCTCGTGCCTGTGCCAGTGCTCATCCCTTCTGCTTCCCCCCAGCTTTGTGCCCTGCTCCGAGAAGATCCACTCGGCTGTGACGGAGATGGCGTCGCTCTTCCCCAAGGTGGGAGGGGTTGGGGGGGGGAGGGGGGCATCACTGGATGGGGAGGGTCCCCACCAGGGGGACCAGTGGTCTCTGCCAGCTCTCCCCAGTGTGCATCCTGACCCTACTCCTCTGCCCTGCCGCAGAAGCCGGCGCTGGAGACGGTGCGGAGCTCCCTGCGGCTGCTCAACGCCAGCGCCTACCGGCTGCAGAGCGAGTGCCGCAAGACTGTGCCCCCCGAGCCGGGCACCGCCGTGGACTACCAGCTCCTGACCCAGCAGGTCATCCAGTGTGCCTACGACATCGCCAAGGCCGCCAAGCAGCTGGTCACCATCACCACCCGTGAGAAGAAGCAGTGAGCACCGGCCCACATCCCCCCACGCTCCCCCGGCCCCTGCACTCTCGGTCTGTCCCTCCCCTCCGGCAGCAGCCGGCACTTGGGGTGAGTGCAGCTGCAAGTGGCCTTTAGCCCATGGGGAGCTGGGATGTGGGGTGATTCCCCCCCACATACACACCCCCACTGCGCTGCCGCGTTGCTGGTTCTCAGCCTGGGGGGGTAGGTGCCTGCGTCCCCCTGTACAGCCCCCCCTGCCCGCCCCCGTGCAGCCCGCCCTGTGGCACGCACCTAACTTATCCTGTACAGAGCCTGTGTAGCTGTCCGTGGCGGCAGTGGCAATGTACCCTCCCCCCCACCCCGACTCCCACAAAAGCCCCTGGCCGGGCGGCTGGTACCCCCAGGGCTGCCCACAGCGTTACACTGGACCGGGGCGCCCGCAGGCCCCCATCCCTGGGCGTCCTGCCCCCCACTCCCCCCACCCGGGGCCGCGCTCCGTACTGTAAGATGTGTCCTTGTACATTTGTATCAATAAAGGTGTGAGCATCGCACGGGGCGCCGGCCTCTGCGGCGATGGGGGGGGGGTGCCATCACCCCGGTGTCTGGCTGCAGGATTCACAGCCTCCCCTGGGTGCCTGTCAGGACTTGGCCACGTGTCCTCCCATTTCACCCAGTCCCCTTGGCCCCGGCCGGCGGCCAGTCACACCATGTCCACTGCAGAGCCCCGCTCGCCCGGCCCAGGGGCTGGGCTTCCCTGCCACGGCCCTGCCTCGCTCTGTGAACCCGCAGAGCGGCAGGGCTGTGGGACGGGGATCCAGCTGCCACCATGGTGTCCCCAGAGGGGTTGGTGGCTGCAGCCGTGGCACTCGCTGGCCTGGCCCTACTGGCCTGGTGCCTGTGGTCATGGAGGCTGGAGGAGCCCGGAACCTGGGATGAGAAGATGGATGAAGAGGAGGGTATCCCCTTTCCCGCGGGGGACGGCTTGGGGAGCTGCCGGCTGCTGGGGAAGCCTTCGGCGCTGGCCCGGCACCTGACATGGAGCTTGGCACGGTGGGCAGCGCTGCAGGGGGGCTGCTGGCCGTGGCTGTGCTGGCCCCAGCTCCAGATGCTGTGGCAGCTCCTGCAGCAGCCAGAGCCAGAGCCAGTGGTGGCCCGGGAGCTCCTGCAGCTGCCTGACAGCGGGTTGGTG
Source organism: Gallinula chloropus (assembly GCF_964237585.1). Lineage (NCBI taxonomy): Eukaryota > Metazoa > Chordata > Aves > Gruiformes > Rallidae > Gallinula > Gallinula chloropus. The sequence goes on from NC_140104.1 coordinate 10,865,259, forward strand.
GCCCTGGACTGGCTGGTGGGGACGCGGGGAGCCGGGGGTGGTGGCAGAGGGGACCCCAGCCCTGTGCTGCTGCTCATCCCCAATGCTGCCGGGAAGGTGACGGGGGGGCTGCTGCAGCTGGGACTGCGGGCGCTGGAGCGGGGCTTCGTCCCTGTCATCTTCAACCGCCGGGGCCACAACGGCTGCCCCCTCACCACCCCCCGCCTCCAGCCCTTTGGGGACCCAGGGGACCTGTGTGAGGCAGTGACCTACCTGCGCTGCCGGCATCCCGCCGCCCCGCTGCTGGCCGTCAGCGAGGGCTCGGGCTCAGGGCTGCTCCTCGCCTACCTGGGGGAGAGCGGCTCCTCCAGCCACCTGGCTGCTGCCGCCTGCCTCTCCCCCATCTTCCGCGGCCGGGACTGGTTTGAGGCTGGGATGCCCTGGCTCTACGAGTGGCCGCTGCTCCTGCACCTCAAGAGGGGACTCAGCAGGTCAGTGGGGTCCTTTGGGGCTGGCTGGGGAGAGGGGTGCTGTGAGGGAGGGGGCGCTGGGACCCCCCCTTGTCCCTCCTTGGGGGGGGTGGTGGGGTGCATGTAATGGGTGCTGCCGCCGGCGCCGGGAACACCAGCGTGGGGGGGCAGAAGTGCTGAGAGCAGCAAAACATGCTGGTTAATGAACACCAGCCTGGAGCCGGCTGCCGCGGGGCCAACTCGGCCACCGCTGGGGCTGTGGCTGCATCTCGGGGTGTCCTGGCAGGGAGAGGTGTCACCTCCTCAGCAATGCTGGGTGGGGTGGCGAACCCCCTGCACTGCACGGCGCTAGGGCCCCCTCGCCCCCCCTCCTCCCCATCTCTGCACCCCCCCCCCACCTTTCCCCCACCTCGCGTGTCTGCCCTGTGGGGCTGTGGCAGTTGCCCCGCCCTTGCCCAGGGGGCTGGATGCCGGCAGCCCAAGGCCGGAGCAGGCCAAGTGCTGGCACAGGCTGGGCCAGGAGACAAACTGCCCGGTGCCAAGGCCTTGGGCAAGCGGCACCTCCCTGGGTGGTACGGAGACTTTGCAGGGGGGCGGGGGGGGGGTGTGTGGGATGGGGGGGTGCCGGAGGGGCAGCACAAAAGAGCCCCCCCCCCCCCCCCCCCCCCCCCCCCCAGCTTTGGGGCATGCAGGTGCCAGGTTTAGCCTCAGGTGCCCAGGGGGTACAGTGCTTACTGGGGGTGGGGGGAGGGCGGCGGCTGGGGCAAGTCCCTTCTGTTGGCAGGGTGGGCAGCTGGGTGTCCCCCCCGTTTCCCAATACCCATTGCAAACGCTGCTGTCACGGCAACCGAGCAAGTGCTGCCTCCTGTTGCCATGGTACCTGGGTTGGCGCTGGCTGCGCTGCAGGGAACCCCCAGCATGCCCGGCAAAGGGGGGGTGGGGTGGGATGGGACCCCCGCCTCTCCTCCACAACCCCAACCCCGCTGTGGGGGGACTCATGGCCACTCTGTGCCGTGGCTATCACAGCTTGCACCCACCCCAGCTGCTCAGGGCTGGCAGTGGCCCTGCAGCCATCACCCCACAGCAGCCACCCGGTCCCCACAGGTACGTGGGGTCCCTGGCCGAGGCGGTGGACATGGACATGCTGCTGGGCAGCCGCTCGCTGCGGGAGCTGGAGGAAACCCTCTTCTGCCGGACCAAGAGCCGCCCCACCAGCTGGGAGGCCTACTGGGAGCAGAACGAACCCTTGCGCGACGCCGACGAGGTGGCCGTGCCGGTGCTGTGCCTCTGCAGCGCCGACGACCCCGTCCGCGGCCCCCCGGCCCGCAGCCTGCCCCTGGAGCTCTTCCGCAGCAGCCCCTACTTCTTCCTGCTGCTGACCCCGCGCGGGGGGCACTGCGGCTTCCCCCACCTGGGACCGGGGGGCTGCTGGGGCCATGAGGCCGTGCTGGAGTACTTCAGGGCCATGGCTGAGTTCCTGCGGGCAGAGGAGCCGAGGAAGGGGCTGCCATGGCCTCGCAGGTGGGGGGGTGCTGCCACTGAGCCCCCTCTTTTCACCTGGCAGAGGTCCTACACCCGGTAGCCCCTGGGCAGGGGTGTGTGTGTGTGGGGGGTGGGGGGGCTCAGAAAGTCAGGCAGACACTCCGTGTACTAAAATTACTTTATTACAGTTGATTTTTGTTTTTTTTTTTTTAACATTTCCTTTGCTATGATACAAAGGATACTTACAAACAAAATATTACATATGACCTTATTTTTTTTGTTTTTCTTTCTCTTCTCTTATTTTTTTTTTTTTCTGACAACTCGGTAACAGCTTTAAATGCACAATCTATACAATTAATACAGGTTATATATGAGCTATAATGTATGTTGAACCAGAAGAATACCAGAATACTGACAATATACTGTACATTAAGCCTTACCAGTTAGTGCTCGTGGCATTTTCTACGAGAAGGAAAACGCACACCTGTAGATTCACTCATACCAGCTGGTGCTACCAGACACGGAAGCAGGAAGGAGTTTAATTCCCCTAAGTTTTTAAATCCTTCGTGGCCCATCACCGTGGCGCTGGGCCTGGAAACCTCAGACCAGTGTTCATAGTAAAAACAGCAGATATGTGTGGGGTTTGGGGTTTGGGTTTGGGTTTTTTTTTCTCTCTCTCTCTCTCTCTTAACGGTCTGTGGCACAAAACCAGGTGGCCAAAAGCCTCCCCCCAGCGCTGTGGCTGTGCTAGAGGTGGGGGATGCCCCAGAGCGGGCAGCCACGGGGCTGGGTGAGCTCTTGCTGGGGAGCCGGACCTCCTTACTGGGGGGCGGAAGAGGAGGAGGAAGAGGAAGAGGAGGAGAGGAAAAGCAGCGACAGCTTTGCTGTCATCAGTAGGCAGCTCTCGGGGGGCTCATGCAGGTGCTGAGGGGGGGGAAGAGCAACCCCTGGCACACAGCTTGGCCGAACCGCGGGGCTCAGCCCCGGCCAAACCTCGGGGGAGGTTGGGCAGGCACCTCACAGCTTGACCAGGTTGGTTGGCTTCTGTTCCACAGCCAAAGCTGGAGCTGTGCAGCTGCAGGTGTGCCCTTCCCCTCCTCACAGCGCACTGATAAGCTGAGGGTTTTTTTTTTTCCTTGTGGTTTGTATTTCTTTTTTTTTTTCAGAATTTTGATTTTTTTCTATCTCTTTTTTTAAGCACCCAGCAAGGGAAGCAGGTTTGGGGTTTCACTTCTTTTTTAGTGGATTGGTAAAAGACCTGGTGTTTGCATGGAAGCTGCAAATGGGAAATATCCATCCCCTCCTGCCCTCCCGGCCGCATCCCAGCCCAGCAAATCCCTAACTGTTGGCGGAAGGGAAACAAATAAACCCCAACCCAACCCAACAGGGGTGGAGGAGAGGAAGGGGAGGGGGGAACAGGTTGGAAAAATACCAGGTTTGAGTTAACATCGCCTTGACTCCACACAACAGCTTGTGCAAAAAGAAACAAAAAACAAACCCAAAAGAACCCACCCAAACCAACCAACTGAAAAACAACCCCAACCCCAACCAACCCCCCCCCCCCCCCCCCAAACCAGAAACATGCTGGAAATAATGAAACCAACTGAAAAGTAAGATATAAAATTAAAAATATAAATAGGATGTCTGGCTGACTGGTAGAAGAATAGGTCATTTAGGTTACAAAAAGGAATATACATTCAAGAGGCTCTGAACCCCGTGGGGGAACTTGATGTTAAACTCGTGTTAATAGTTAGGCTAGAATTCTCAAGTTTGTCTTTAAAATCTTCACAATACAAGCAAGCTATTTTTAAAAAATATACACTATACACACCTCACACAGCTTCTCCTATCCATATTACACACGTTACGCTACCTTCCCATCTGCTAAACCAAGGGGGTTCCCACAGCTGAGTGCTGGTCCCCCCCCTGCCTCCCACCTTCCCAACCCGCTGGCCCTGAGGTGTCGGAGGGGCAGCGATGGCTGCGGAGCCCCAGGCAGGTCGCTTGGCCCTCCACATCTCTCGCCACCAACCTTCTCAAGCATTTACAAGTCACCAAAGGGCTGTAGCCTTTTATGTTATACACACTTCACTTTGTAACGTTAATTATTTACATCAGGGCTGCCCCTCCCCTCCCTTCCCTCCCCCTCCCTCCCTCCCCCCCCCCCATCTTTTAGCTGTTTCTAGGCAGGTAAAAAATGTTCCTGTTCCAAGCAAGCAGGGGAAGAGCTGTGGGGGGTTAGGAGGGAAGAAAAGCTGAAGAAAGGAAGGGGGTGGTTTGCTTGCCAGAAGCCAAACCCGTACGCACACATTCGCCTTTCCTTCTCTTGATCCTTGAAGCCCCACAAGCTCCTGCCCCCTCCCCACCACCTCCGGGATGCCCAGACCTGGCGAGCTCGGCCTCAAAACTCCTCCGCTCGCAGCTTTCCTGGGATGCTCCACAAAGCATCCTCAACACACAGCCTCTGCCACAAGACAAGGAGCACAGGTCCCAACTTCTCTCCTAGGAAGCACGGAGAGGGAATCCTACCCCTCGCTTAGCGACGGGTCCTGTGGTGCAAACCAGCCGGGATAGGGATACTGAGAACCCCCCCCCAAAAAACCCACCACCACCATCGCACCCACAAACTCACCACCAACCGGCTGCGGTGGGGCTCTGCCAGAGCCCTGCAAAAAGCAGCCGGCGAGGGACGTACTTCAGCTCGTTAACAACCCTGTGCTGATTGCTAAACTCTGCTGAGCTCAGAGTTGCCATAGAAATGGGTGATCCTGGCACTAAAAGCAGGCAACGATCTCAAATCAAAGTCTTATTATTTTTTTTTCCTCTTTTTATCTTTTTTTTTCCTTTTTTTTTTTTTTTTTTGGTTTTTCCTCCAGTAGCTTTAGACGCTCTTGGGTTTGAGACAAAAGCAGCCCGAAGGGGAAAACAACATTTCCAGAGAGGTTGGAAAATCAGAGTACTTAAGCCGGTGGTATTAAACTGCAGCAAAGAACCCAAACTCGGTTCCCATTGAGTTTCGCCCCACCCCACCCACCCCAGAACAAGCCCGAAGCCGCCGCTCCGTCCCACGGCACACGGCAGCGAGTGCGGAAAGCCCCGCCGAGGGCTGGAAGCTAAGGTCCCCAGGAGAGGGGCTGCCAGGACACCCCCCTCCCCAGCCTGCTGTGGCCCCCCCCCCCCAGCTCACAACATCGAAGCACAATTCCTTACAGCATCACTCGGACACGTCTCGGGGATTAGATGCATGCTGAACTACAACTGGCAATTACAGTAGCTTTCTGCTAGCTGGCACAGACTGTATCTAGAAATTTTAGTACAAAAACTTAAAAAATACAGAAACTAGGTCAATTTGTTACCTACATATTTACAGGTAATTACAATTCTTTTCACTCACAATAATTCAACTAATTGTCAGTGAAAATTTCAAACTGTGCATGTTCTGAGGTACCCGTAACTCGAGGGTGGGGAGCAGGGCAGGGGATGGGGGGGCAAAGCGATGGGGAAGATTTTCCCCCCCCCTCCCCTCCAGGTTTGTTCACATCTGCAGGGGTAAGGCTCACCCCCTCCCCCTTGGTTACTGGTTCCTGGCCTCGGCACGTGCACTCAGAGAAAGCAAGGAGAGGGGGGACCCACATTGGGTTGGGTTGGTTTTCCCCTAGGACATGGCTTTTGGATGTTCTGAGGACACCAGACGGGTGGCAAAGCCAGCAGCCAGGCACCAAACCGTCTGCCTTCACCCCAGAGGAGCCTTTGGGGGATGCCCCAGTCTCCAGTCCCACAGCTCAGTGGTTAAGGTGCTCATCTGCCAGCAGATCCCATTTCCCACATCCCTCTCGGGCCGGTGAAGGCCGGGCTGAGGGCAGGGCCAGGGTGCAGCAGGCAGCGTCACAGCCCTGGCTGGCTGGAACCCGCTGAGCAACAGGAGCCAGGGCTATTTGCTGCCACCGCTCCCGTAGGGCGATGGTTACTACCACCACTACATCCATCAGCTTTTTGGGGTTTTTTGGCTGTAAACAGCGACCCACAACCCTCCAAAGCGCCTCATGCGTATTTCTCAACAGACTGTGGCTTAATCAACTTGTAAAAGTGCAAACTGAGACAAACAGAGCAGAGGGACGCTGAGCAGAGTCCCTGTCTGGGCATCCACCACTCCTCTATCCTTGGCCCGTGGCTCTGAACTCGCTGTCAGCCAGCACCGGACTGGGAACGTCCCAGGGGCAGGAGCGCAGCTAAAGACGACACTACTCCTTGCAAAAGGGTAAGGATGTCCCAACCAAACCCAAGCCTCTCCTAAAAAGAATGCCTCAAGAGACCTTGCAAAAGGGAAGAGGGGGAATTGCCTCCAACTTCTCTGATAGCAGAAGGAAGAGAGCTCCTGGTTGGCACACTGCCGAGCTGGGTGGGCTTCCCTGCGGGGCAAATATTGCGGCTGGATGAACGGTTGTGACTTGACACACGCGAGAATCATCTCTCCCCCACACTGCCAGATGTCTCGGTAAGGTGGGGGCTGCAGAGGACAAAGGAGAAGGTTAGAAGGGTCATCCTAGCTTGAGCAGCTCATGGTGTACAGCATGGCACTCGCCCCTTTGCCATGAGAAAGACCAAGGAAGGATTTACTAGGAACAGAGAGCAAGCATGCAGGATGACAAGGCTGCTCTCTGCTTACTGGAGTAACTGCACACAACCTTCCACAGAACAAAGAACGGACCAAAAGCATCTCTGTGTGTGTGTGTGTGTGTGTGCATGTGCTGTACACACACCACACACCCCCCTCTCCCATTTTCCCATCCAGCTCCCCCTTGGATCCCCACACAACCTGCTCTCGTTACGGGACGCACACAAAGGCAGACAGTGTTCAGAGTCCGCGGCGGCTCCAACTCCACAGTGCCAAAAGTTAGTGCCGGTGCAGCGTGCCAAGACCGTGCCGGGCTTGTGATGTCTCGTGGCGAGACGCAGCTGGGGACTCTGAGCTCAGCCTGCTGAGCACTTCACTGGCCCACACACCGCCTCCCCAGCACATCGCTACATCGCCTCAACTGCCTTCCTATCGCTGTACCATCTTGTTTTCTTCTCTGCCGTCTTTTGACTTGCCGGTACCCTCGGGGAGCTCTCCCCTTTCACAGCACACCCATAGCAGCTAGCCTACCCCCCTTCCTGCACCCCAGAAAAAGCAAGCTACAATTAACAGGGCAGTGTTGAAGTGAGGGTTTGTGACTGTGCTCAGCCCTGGCACAGCGTGTGCAGATGTCCGTGCACTTGCCCTCGAGAGCCCTGCCCCAGGGGTTGCTTCTGCTCCCAAACAGGAGCACTAAAGAAGGGGGGAACCGAAGCACCCGGACAGAAATGCACAGCATGAGGTGTGTGTGCACGTATACCCACACACACATACAGACAGAGTATATAAATATATACAAATGAGATACCATATATATATATCCAGAGAGATGTGCGTATTCAACAGAGTAATGGTAGACAGTGGTACAATACGATTTATTGCCTCTCAAGAAATGGCACGTAAGCAGGGTCGAGGGAGGGGGGGCAGAGCAGCCTCAAGTGCCAGGGGCCCCTGTCCCTGGAAAGGGTATGTGTGTTTAATTAATAAACAGCATCAACCAGGAGGAAGCAGGGTGCACCCTGTGCCGGGTACAGCTAGCTGGGCGCAGTGCACCTTCTTCTGGAGCAGGAGGGCTGGGTGGGATAGGGAGCAATGGCCGCCCGGCCCCAAAGCCAGGCAAGGAATGGCTGCAGGGAATTTTCTGTGGCAAGCTCGGGATCGTACCACACTTATTTCTTCAACCCCTTTGAAGCTCACATGCTGGGAGGAAACGCAGGTGAAAAGAGAGCTGGGGCTCCGTTTCAGCGCTGCGCCTGAGGAAGAAAGGACGTAAACGTTCCACATGGGAGGGAGAGGTGGCTGCTGACTCCCTGGGACCGTGGAGAATGAGAAAAACCCACGGTGGTCCCTTTCCACTGATTTTAGTTCAAAGGAAAAAGAAATTTGGGTGGGGAAGAGGTGAAAAGGCTGGCTCCTCTGGTTTTACCATCTGCGGGCTCTACTACACCAGAACATCAGGTCTTTGCAAAGGGGAGAGAAAAATAACCACAGAGTAAGATGTCAGGGGTCAAGCTGGTGATGGGAAAACACCGCAATGACGTTTGCAAAGTAGTCCACACAGAAGAGTTTTTCCCCAGTGTTAAATAAGAACACGAAAGATGTGGAAGCACATCTCTGCTGAGGTACTGGAGTAGTTTCCACAAGTTACAGTATTTTTAAAACCAAAAGTTAGGGCATGACTGCAACGAGGACAATACGGCGTGTAATGGGTTTTACTTTTTAAAATTAAGAGTTTGCAAACTGATTCAGAGTGTTTGCGTCTCTCTAGTGTTATTTCCTGGTTATGTATCTCAGAAGCATACCCGAGATACATGAACATCCTCAACACCAAGGGCCTCCCTTGTAGACCTCCAAGGCTCAGCCTGACCCTGAGCCCCTCTGGCTACAGCTGCGTAACGGGGCATTCTCTCTCCAAATCAGGCTGGTTTGGGACAGCTCTCCTTCCCCCACGTACACACAGGGACACACACATTTAGACCAGTTGATCTGAATCAGTTTTTGCAAACTATTTTAATTAAAATATTAACTTGTTGGAATAGTCCAGGTCTGCACATGATATACATGTAAAAATGGTTACTACACAATTCTTTTTGAATACAAAAAAAGCCAATATGGGATAGCCATCATTTGGATTCAGCATTCAGTCATGCTCGACATTACACAAAGAGATGGGTTGAGAGAATTCTGTTGAAGTAGCTCAATTTAAAAGCCAGAGACTTTGACCAAATTCAAACCGTAACAGAAGCAAAAGAATGAACCCACTGAACTTGGTGGGTATAGCCCGTCCCCGCTGTCGCCGCTGCCATTTGGGATAGAGGAGCTGAACTTCAAAACGCTGTGTTAGCACCATGCTCTGGGCACACCCTCCACACTCACATGGTATAAACCCCAACACCAGTTTGGCCTTTCGTTTCATCTCTGTCTTTCTAACCCCAGGAAAATACAGGTACCTTCCCCTGAATCAGTTTTGCTGCGTTTCAACAACACCGCAATGCAAAACAATGGCCCCAAAACCATCCGATTCCACATGAAAAACATAGCAGAGGAAAGGACAGGGCAGGTCATGGTCACCACGTGCCCCAGGGGGCAACCAGAATCACCTCTGTGGGACCACCGCCTCATCCCAGGCTTCTGTCACTGTTAGTACTACAAAGCTCCTTACTAAGGGGCTGCTCGAACATGATTTGGTAGAGTTTCCATCTTCGATTAGAGTGATATGCTACATCAAGATGCTAGAAATCCCAGTTGGATTCACTGGACACTGGCAGAGAGTTAAGGGTTGGGAGTGGATGTTAATTTAGCTAACGAAAGAACATCGCCCTGTTGAGAGTACTGAACAGCAGCGAGACACTAGAGTATTTACTATATAAATATGTCACATGGACAAACACATTCGGAAAACCTTGCTTTTGAGCCCTATAAACATATTAAAGGCAAATCCTAGAGTTAGCAGCTAGTGTTTTCTTCAACATGATTAGTGTGCAAGGAAAACATTTACAAAGAACCCTGGCTGGTCAGTCCCCAAGACGGAAATCTTTGCCTCAAGCCAAACTTTATCTACCTGCTCTTCCCCCACGCCCCCCTTCCCCAGCGCTGGCTGACCCGAGACCGCCCTGGCACTGGCACAAGAGCACGGGGACATCTCCAGTTCCCAACACTGAAGTACGACACGATGCCGTAAAGTCATTCGGTTAACGAGACTCCCTGACCCCTTTTACCACCATATGCATTTCACAACCTCATTTGCTTCCTCTCAGTAGTACAGCAGCTCCAAGGAGCCTCTGGAAGTAGTGCCTTCTCACGGGGTGTGATACGCTGCCAAAATATCACAGCATCTCAAGGGACTGTAAAAGTTGTGAAGTATTGCAGCAACGAAAAGAATAAAAAGGAGCCTCACATGCAGCAAGATCTACAGTGGTGATGTGGGTTAGTCATCAGCTGGGGAAGTCATTGGCTCAGCTCCTCCTGGTACACTGTGGCAACTAAACATTTAAACAGTTGGCTACACTCTACATGTAAACAGGAAATTGCAACAAGCCAAAAAGGTAATAAATCGGTGGCTGTAGTGTAATAATGAGAAACCTGATCAATGGCATTTTGTGACTATGGCATCCTTCAAAATACCTCTGGCATTTGAGACTGACTGGCTGAAAGTCTAACGTTTCCGAGTGGAGCAACAAGGACTACGCTGGGCTCCGAGAATCATCCCGATGCTTAGCTAAAGTGAGATGTCACAGTATTAGCTGTACAAGTGCATTGCTTACGCTCCTCTGCCCAACCTCATCTGAGCTACCGGCAGCACAGTCAGGGAGCGCCGAGGCAGGAACACGATTTCAAACCTTTCCAGCCTGTTCTCTCCGGACAGGTTTGCCTAACGCAGATCTTGGGAAGCTGACCAGTGCTTTCTGAATGTCACTTCTTACAGGACACAGAGCGGGCACTTGGGTAGAAGGGCTTTGCTGTGCCCTGGTGTCTCCCGGCCTCTCTTCTCACCCCTCTTCCTCACCTACGAGTCTTTGAAAACACCTCTTGGCAGAGGCAATACCCTAGAAATGTATCCAATTTAATGACAAATAGAAATGGAACAGAAGATCCAGCTGTTCCTCCCCTGGATGGTGGTTTAAAGGCAGGTCGCCTGGTTTTTGCAGGGTGGCAGTTCGAAATTTACGGACATGGGAGGAGGTCTCCATTCTCCCTCAGACTTCCTACGGATGGTGCGATGAGGGCAGTCTGAGGCCCTTCTGTCCTGTCAGTGTGATGACCACCAGCCAACTCTTCTGACTAATTGCATATATTTCTCAGATGCCCTCCCAAGACCCTCCGAAAAGTAAAAAAAAAAACAAAACCCCAACAACAAAAAAAAAAACCAAACGAAAAACCACCCCCCAACCCCTGCAGCCAAATACTATGACATCCCAGTTAGTAAACACAAAACGTAATGCTTTACAAAATGAATACAATATTCCATGTGCACCCAGCTTCCACACGTCAGCACCACACTGAGGAGGCTGCTGGGCTGGTGTCTGTAGGCAGTTTCTGTTGGCAGACAGCTCCAGTGGAATTGCCACCCTCAGTTATTGTTTAAGTTATGTATAAGACATGTGTGAACCATTGGATATTTGTGAAGTAACACTTGTGCTCCTGCTCATGCCCTGTTCCGTCCGTCCCCCAGAAGCTGTCCGCCTCAGAGCCTGGGGGCTGTTGCGGACCCCTATCGCACTACTTCGAGGTACCCCCTGCATGGGCCCCGAGGGGTGACCCCATGGCTGGGGTCCACCTTGCATTGGATGGCCCCAAGCTTGCGGTGGGCCACCCATGGGATGACCCCAGTGAGGTCCTGCACCCCCAGTAGGATTGTGGGACCAGCCAGAAGCTCCCGGGTAGCTGTGGCTGAACGCCTCGGGGGAGAGATTAGAAAGAACCATGTTACTAAAACCTAGCCTCATGCTTTCTGAGTCAAAGGCTTCGATCTCGCGAGCTTGACGCTCCAGCAGGCTTCGTATCCGCTCGGTACGCTCGTTCTGCAACGCCAGCATCTCCTCCTCAATCTGGGAAGGAAAAAAGAAGAGACAGTCTGTAGTAGCAGGACTCCTTTACAGGCACGGCCTCAAAACCTTCTAACAGCAGGCTAACGAGGAACCTCCCCTGCATGAGGCTGGATCTAGGTCAGATGTCCACTGACACACAAGCTGTTCCAAACACACAAGGGTCAGTCCCATCGCCCTGCGCTTGCCAACGTGCGGCGCTCACCAGTTGGAGGGTCTTGGTTCCTGCTTGCTGGTGATTACAGAAGTTTTAGGGGTGTCAAGCTGAAGTTTGCAGTGATACCAACAGCTTGACACAGATTAATCTTTTAAGATGCAGTAAAATGTACAGCTTCCACAAAAGCCCACTGGGAAAGCACCTTTAGGTACAGCCAAGCACAGCACCTCTACAGTCAGATACCTGCCAGCACAGTTTAATGTGACCTTCACTGTTCAGAGCTGAATCCAATAATGACAACTGCTACTTTCTCCAGGATTCAGTGCACGAACCCACATTCAGTTTCCTCTCCAACACTGACTGCCCAAATTTTCTTAGCTCATGTTTATCACCTCCCATCTACCCCTTTCCTAAATTGGTTTCTCATATTTCATTACCCTGATACTTTCTCCAGGATGTGTGGCTGAAGAAAGTAGGCTGCGACGCTTGAATTGTGTGGCAGATTATTAGGTAGATGATATGTAAGCTGGCAACTCCAATTTCTCCCCTGTAGCACTGTTCCAAATCAGTTTCCACTGGTACTTTGGTAGGGGCACAGGGATCAGCTCTCTATTTAGAGCAAACATGGGGCTACGGCCTCCTGACACCCATCAGACAGAGATGAAAGCCTTTCTTATTGAGATCTTTGCAGTCAGGTGGAGAACCAAAGAATCCCTCCATTGTCTCCTTGCCAGCACTGAAAAAGCTACTTTTGGCCTCAATGAAAAAGACCAAACGGGTAAAAAGAAGCAGCCAAGACTTTTAGCACAGCTCGCTGGCATCTCCCCTGCTGTCAGTGGCAATGCAGCCAAGAGGTGCTATCTTGGGCTGTGCTGAAGGTACTGGGCAGAGCGCTGTACTTGTAAGCACTCGCTTGCCTTAGTCAGGGAATATGCAAAGTGATTTCATCTGGAATTTCGGAAACAATCTACTCCAGCGTGAGTCATCTCCTGAGCCATTTGGGGCTTTCAGAAATGGCCTTACCCACAGGCCTGGCTCTTAGCACACTAGGTGAGTGACACCCACTCCCTCCCCAGAGTGGCCTTGCTCACTCCTGCTCAAAGCCAAGCAGCAGTCAGCTGGCTCGGTAAAGGCGGAAGAGGAAGATGATGCCTTCTCTGACATTAGCTCCACTCGTTTTGGCCAGTCCTGCTATCTAAGCAGAATCCTCCTCCTCCTTTTCCATAACTACAGTGTCTTCAGCACGTCCAGCCGCTCAGTTGTCAGGCTCTGTGATGGTGTAACACACAGGGCTTAGCGCGACTGAGCTGCACAGACAGGCATGCCTAACACACCACAGTAAAGAGACATCACTTCGAAATGACTTCAGGATGCAGGACTCTGAAGATGAGGTGTCTGAGGCACGAGGGAAGGAAATGAGTAAATTCTCAAGTTTTTCAAAGACACTCTTGGGACACTCTTGTTACTGGTGCAACACAAACACCACGGCACCGGGGTATAGCTTGTACGGCGTCACTGGCACTTAAAGGCTGTGCGTTGCCAGGGCTGGCTACTGCCTCCTTAGCCTAAGTCAGACATGTTTGCTCTGGTGAGTTACTATGGTGATGGGCACCATCAAAAATAGAGAGCACCATGCTGAGAAGGAAGCAGAGTCCTGTGCACACCCTAACTCCTGGGATCTGGTTTATTATTGAACATCAGGGACTGACTTTGCCACAGGCTACGTATATATTTGTGACTATAAATTCATCTTGCGCTTGTATCTGCCCTTTCTCTGCCTGCCAGGTTCATTTAGCACACAGAAGCAAACACCAGGTGACATCACTAAGTAACCACACCTGAACACTGGCAACTCAGCTCTTAGAGAAGCAGAACACCTCCCTCCCCCCAAAGAATACCCTTGCAAAAGGGAGGATGCATCTACCTTCGCACACACGTTTTCCCCAAGTGCCTGTACCCCCAGCAAGGAACAGGATCTCACTGCTCATCTGTGACTGAGTTCAATGCATGAGCACAGCCTGTACTGCTAAATAAAGGTTCCCACCTATGGGAACTGCAGGACCACCCAGCCTTTTGCTATTCTAATGCAGTAGTCACACAGGGACACAGAGAACACACACACACAGAAAAAATTAGGCTAGGTCTTCATTTGATGGGTTTTTGAAGTGATGCAGCATTGAGAAGCTTCCTATCACCACTACGGACACCAAGTGCTTCCCCTTCAATCCCGGTCCACGCTGGCAGCCTCACACAGCGTCGCTATCGGTTGATGTGTGCTTCCCTACGTCACTGGCTTCACTTCAACCTGTAATGCAGCACTGCGAGCAGCGCAGCCCAGCACATCCCGCTGCCCCAGCGCAGCCGCCTCGCCAGGACACAGGTTTCTTCCCAGAGGTGCCGGCAGCGTGTGCCACCAGAGGGCAATGCACACCCAGCGCGCAGCCGCACGCCAGCGCAGGGATGCGACAGGAGCCAAGGCCCTACGGATGGGGTCTAGAGACAGCTACTGCAGCCGCGAGTGCCTCACAGGAGCTCTGCTTTCATAAATTCGGTTACTTCCAGAGATCCCTCCCTGTCTGCTCGCAGAGACCACTGCACAACAGGGCTGCGCTGTCTTTTCGGAGACGCTGCCTCGGCTGGCCGTGAGGTGGAGCAGCTTCACTCCCACCACAGCCCCTCTACCAGCCCAGCAGCATGTGTCTCTGTCAGGCTCTGGGAGAAGTGAAGTGTGAAGAACCTCTAGGCCACAGAGCAATTGCCCTGATTTAATAATCACCAAGCAGCAAAGCTGGGAACCACGGTGTGAATTGTGATGGCCAGCATCCACAAGGCAAGTGAAAAGGGAAAAAGTTTGGAAGAGGAAGGCTGGGTTTCAGGGTCTGGTGCATTGCTCTTGCCTGGGTTTGTGTAGCCCGCTCACACATTTCTGCACACAGCACACCTGGCACTGCACAGAAAAGCATGCACTTCACCAGGGAGCACCTTCACACACACGTGGCCAATGACAGCTGAAATCTAAGGAGCAGCAGCTCACCCATGCTTGTGGGTCTGGCTACTTCTGCTCATGTAGGGAAATGCTGCAGACAGCACCATTTCTGTAACCCAACTTCCAGGTAAATGGCAGCTCCATCTCCACAGACTGACAGACAGTAAAATACTGCTACCACAAAACACAGGGTCTCAAATAAACTTTGCTCCTTGCTCCCTCCCAAAAGATACCTCCTGCTGATACCATGCAAACATCAATACAATCCCCTGGCTTTCGGTTGTTATTGTCACTGGGCAGCTCATCTGCAGCTCAAAGACAGAAAGAACAGGCCAGGCTGCTCTGCCTTCTGCCCAGAGAGGCACGGCTCCCTCTGGCACGCTTCAAACAGCTCTAACCCAGCCAGAAGCTGCTCACATAGGACAGCTGAGCTGGCAGAAAGTTTAGGCTATGTGTCACTGAGCTACCACCCCAGAGAGACAAATACCCAAATCCAGCAAGGTAAAAGCAATTTCTCTCTCTGTAGGTAAGGACAGCACAATTTAAGATCCAGAGCAGGGAGCATGCTAATGATGCTCGCCTGCCCACTTTACCTTCTGCTCAAGGAGGGCCCGACGGAGGGATACCCTCTGTTCAAGATCACGCAGCTCCCGATCATGCTGGGCTTCTGCCTGCATCTTGATTTTACTCTGATATGCATTCAGCAACTCCAATTCTTGCTGCAGCTGCATCTTCAAAACCTGGCACTCTGCTTCCTGTGCTTCATCCAAACGCAGCTGGGAAAGACAGACAATAGAGGCGTTTCACTATGGGGTAACCACTCATGACACTCCGGGGGAGGACTGCAGGGACGGGGAGAGAATGGGATGGGACTTTGTTTTCTCAGCAATACAATTGGTCTCTATTGTACTTCATTTCACCGAACAGAGGACCTACAGTGACAAAGACTGGTGACAGTGAGCCCACAGCACCGATGCAAGCGATGCTGATGAGCAGTGGTTCCTCAGGAACCGCGATCCATACTGCAGAGACCAGACTGCTGGAGGTGCTAACATCCACAGCTCTGCTTTTGCTAGAGGCAAAGAGAAGATCTCATGCTCTGTTCAACTGGATTAACCAATTACCTGTTCGTGGGAGACTGAAGTCCGTGTCCCTGCCAATGCAGGACTTCAGGTGAATGCATATAATGATGTAAACCTAAAAGCAGTGTGCTACTGCACTTTGAACCTTCCCATACACAAATTAAGCCAGCTACCCTGCCTTGCAGCATCAAATTTGTAGGGAGTGATGTGAGCAGGACACAATGTGCAAGAAGTGCAAAGAAAAGCGCACACTGGTTTGCAGTGAGGACTCAAAGCATCGCTCATGTGGCCATTCCTTCGAGAAGGAATCTCTTAAAGAAGGAGTCACAGAACTTTCACAACACTCTTAATGTTATTTCAGATTTACAGTTCAAACTCTGGACTCTTCCATGACTCAATGAGCACCTTCCACCAGTGGGACATGCTTTGGTTGGTATCGACAAATCAAAGCCTGAGTGAGTTCAGACAGCAAGCTGCACATTAGTTAACGATGCTCCATCAGGGACCGTTATGTCGTCAGACTTTGTGCAAAAGCAGTCCACTGCCCACACAGATGCATCATTTTGCATCTCTGCAACAGCAGCTTCAACTTCAACCTGCCCAAGGGGATTAGTACTTCTTTTCCTCTGCATTTAAATGCTGCTTTTTAAGTACAGAGGAACGACTGTGCGGGGCAGGGCGTGCGTAGCAAGGAAGCAGCCAGCCTGCTGTCAGGATACAGATCAGTTAAAATGCAAACATCCCTATTTGGCTGAGGAACCCTGGGTCCCTCGGAGGCGACTCACAGCTTGTGTAGAGAGCATTTCATTAATGCTGTGATCATACTGCTCAGCCAGGATAGCCAGCTTCCGGGTCTGCTCCTCCTTGAGCCGTTTGAGGACAGCTTTATGTTCACTCTTTGGCGTGGTCTCCAGCAGATGGTTTCTCAGTGCTTTGTACTGTCTGGTTTGGATCTTGCATGTATCCTGAAACTGCTTCTTTATCTGTAGTTCTTTTGACTGGAAAGATGGAGGGGACACAAACAAAGAATAAAACAGCACGTTTCAAATGGGAGAAATATCCATTCAAATGGATATTTAGGATTACATTAAGGATATGAGTTCAAGAATCCACAAATGTATATTAACATCTACAGTGCAAGGAGGGAAGCAAAATACACAAGAGGCAACGACTATTGCTGCAGCTGCTTTGACACTGCTACTGAGCGAAACAATTACAATACAGACACTTCTGTAACAAAGCTCCAGCCTAAATACAGCTGTCTCTGCACAAAGAGCCTCACATTTGTCACTGGACTGGATCCAGTCCGGGGTGTTGCTTTTCAAGAAAAGTTCTTGAGGGACAGGACTAATATTTGTTAGCCATACGTACACAGGACTCTGCTGGTATGGTACACATATATGAACAGCACTTAATGTTATGAAAAGAAGCAAATCGATGCATGGGAAGGGAGAGGGAAAAAGAGCAACACTTTTTCCATTGAGGGTTTCATGAAGAGGTATTCTAACCCTTGCTATCTAGAGCCTGGTTTTCATAAAGATACTCAGAAGTGGCCGGGAAGGATTAGAACCTTGAAGACATTCACCACGAGCAACATCAGCATTGTGCTAGTCTAGCAAACAAAACAATTCCCCAGTCCCCATGGAGGCTTACTGGAGACTGAGTTTTCCCTTTGCACTCTGCTAGCATCTCTGCGTTGTTTAGAGACGTAACTTTGTGACTGCAGGCAGGGCTGGGACACATCGATCCTGGGAAAGGTACCTGGGTCTGACTTTGCTGGGTGACCTTAAGGAAGTTTGGGGTTTTTTTTCTTTCATCTGCCTTTCCTGCCCCCAGAGCAGCTTGTGAGGGTTACTGTCACTGAGTGGTGTGAGACCCTGGAAAGGAAGGTGCTCTGGAGTTCCCTGTACCTCTCTACAGGAGGGCTGGCAGGGATGCCTCTAACCGACCTGGAACAGGCTGCCTATGGAGGGGGCTGAGTCACCATCCCTGGATGTGTGTAACAGACGGGTAGATGAGGTGCTCAGGGATATGGGTCAGCATAGGACAGGAACAGTTGGACTTGATCTTAAAGGTCTTTTCCAACCTTGTAATTCTGTGATTCTGTGAGTGACACTCAGAAGTGACGAGTGACAGTGGTGAACTGACAGCTAAGAAAAACTGTCTGCTATGGTAGGAAAAACCACTCAAAACCCCAGAGCCCTGAACCCACACATCAGAACACACTCTGGGTCATTCATGCTGCCAGCCACCATGAATGAAGCCCCGTGAAGCCCCGGGGACAGGAACAGAGCACAGGAACAGATTCCTGTCCCTTGAATAAGTTGGAAGAGCTCCGGGATCTGAACCAGCAAGGCAGGTACATGTGAGTATCTCCCATCAGCTCCTCCACTGACTGCTCCTGGCACTAGCTCAAGGCTCAGCAGGGTAGGTGATAAGTGCCACACTGGTAGCTACCTAGAAAGATGCAGTGGGATCAGACAATGTATCAGCCCCATTTAGACATCAGCATGCTTTGTGCATAAACCAACAACTCCACTTTGCTAACCTGACTCAAAAAGAACACAGGGCAGAGATGGGGCTCATTCAAACCAAACCATACATCATGGGGAGGAACACATTGCTTTTACCCTTTCTAAATTCACAGGAGATTATTCCCCTTGAGGAAACCTTTAAGGCTGTTTCTCCCTGCCCCTATGGAAAGTGTCAGCAGGTTACACATTCCCGTCAGGGCAGAGCAAAACACCAGCCATCTATTTTGTCCTCACTTTCTGTGAGGTTTTGCTTGACACCAGACTCTGTTTACAAGCTTCCAACCCAAAGGCTTTAACAACAGGAAACAGAAGGGAGGGGTAAGATTTCCAGTCAGACTTCTGACAAGATCATTTTGACCTAGAATTGTGAAATACCAGCAAGAGGGTATTTGCATCACAATTAACACGCTCAAAATAATAGCAGAGCAGTTTTCAGTGAAGGGTGAATTCTAGTTATGGGTCCTTCTGGTGCTGTAACAGCGGCAACCGACACTGACCGTTACAAAACTGCTTTCAGGACAAAGGACCTCCCTGAGCAACAAAGGGGAAGCCTGAAACGCGTGTGCCCTTGAGGGAAAACGGTGCTGGAGAGAGAAACTGAACAAACAGTCAAATTATCTGTTCAATTAAGAATACTGGCCTGCGTCAGTCAGAAGTGAGAGGAGGAGTTAATACAAGGGAACAGCCTGATAAAGGGGGGATTGTACCACAAACCCAAGGGCTGTCCAGCAGGCTGTGTTATTAGCGCTGTGTGCACGCAGAGGTGCTGGATTGACAGCTCAAGCCTGAAATCCTTCGCTAATCGCAGAACAGCCACGCAAAAGCAAAGCACAAGCTCTCTGTGCTCCCCACAAAACACTCCGGCCTTGTCCTGGCTGGGAAAGGGAAGGGCTCCAAGAGGTGAGAGCACAGGCCAAGCCTCTGCAGCCCAGAGGCCGCATCCCAACTGCCAGCAAGGGAACGGAACGGACATGCTGCCCACTCGTGCTCGCACCACATCACCTTGGGGAGGCAGAACTCATTCATGCTAATCTGGGAAGGATCAACCTAATACAGCTGCTTCAGTTTTATTCAGCTCAGAGCGCAGCGCAGCTTCCCTGTGAAGTCATCAGCTATTTATACACTATATCCTTGGAGATTCTCAACAGCAATCAGATGGTCCCTTGTTCTCACAAGCTAGGTTTTCACTATTCAATATTATTCCAATATTGACAAATCAGGTATTTGCTTTTATATATATATATATATTTTGGATGAAGTTCTATTTTTCAAGTTGTTTTTTTTCTCTGCGAGAAGATAATCTGCAGGTGGTAAAGTCTAAGTCAGATGGGAAATATCATGAAGAGGAAAGACCTAGAACAACAAAGAAACCCCATGCTCAGTATGCCATACACTCATTTTGTTACTGGCACAGCTGAACGCTGGGTGGAGAGAAGAACTCCGTCTCCTCAAAGGAAATGTACCCGGCAGCTTTGTGAAAGGCCTTATACTCCCTTCTCAGGCACTTCAGAATAAACCACTGGACTTCTTTGGATGAAGTGAAGACTTACAATGAAAACACTAAGAGCCTCAACTACAGAGGCCCTATAGTTCTGGTCAGCCACCGCAGTTACAAGGGAGCCATGAAAAACCCACGAGAGGACAACACAGCAAAGGTCAGTGGTGGAGCTTCCCGAGGACACTGCAGTTGGTGGCATCTCCCTCTCTTCCCCCACATTTGATAGCATATCAGCCTTAATATTAAAACAGTAAGAAGGTGAGCTAGCCAGGACCCATAGCACACTTCACTTTGATGCACACAGCAAGGCAGAGGTTATTTTGTTTTTAAATGGCACTGCTGCATCACAGAAAAATAGGTTTTATTCTTATGTACGAGGGGAGAAGAGAATCAGAAAGCGGTACAGGAGGGAGAGGAGGGGAAAAAGGGCACCAGAAAGGTGAAACGCATTTCAAACCACCACAAGAAGAAAGGCACGTTGCTGGGAACAATAGCTTTTGGAATAAGATGAGCACCCGGTGCTGCTTTGGCCTGCATACAGTACACCACTACCCTGCTCAGCATGGCTATGGTGTGCACGTACGGCACTGGCTGGGCTGCAGGTGCACCCTGGCAGTCACACAACCTGACAAATACCACACTTGTTTTTCATCAAGGTGTTTGTTACAGAATGAGACACCGCGTCAAAGAGACTCCACGATACCTTGGACCTGCACAACTGCAAACAAGAGTAATGTACCACTCTGCCACCACCTCCTCATGCCTGGAGCTCCTACATCACATAATACCTTCAGGCTCTTGGGCTGCTGCCGGACCTCCATGACGTGCTTACGCCTCAGCTCCCGCTCCCGGCGCTTGTTGTATTCCAGCTGGTTGGTGAGCTCGGTCTGGTGCTGGAGTCGGATCAGCTCACAGCGCATCTTCTGGATGGTACTGAGATGGCGGAACTCCAGCTCCTGCATGGACTCGTGCTGACGCAGCAGCATGGCGTGCTCCAGGTCCTTCTGCGTCTGCCTTTTGTTTAACTCCTAACAGGAGGACAGAGGGAATTATTAGATTCTTTGTACTTACTTGGATTTCCGTTCACAACATGACATTTCACTTTGATCACAAGGGCATTTCTCTCTTCCCAAGGCATTTGAGGACAGAACACAAAGTTTCTACGTCTTATCAGAAGCAGACAGCACCACCACCGGTAATTTTTCCTTCCTCATTTCACTTTTCTTCTTCCTGTTCTAGATGCTCAAGAGGATTCACAGTAAGCACTTTCTGGAAAGGACTGGAACTGTTGTGTGGAGTTTTCAGGTCTAACAGTTCTCCCACAACAGGGCACTGATGCGAACATTGGATTCTGCATGATCCCCTAAATGCCACCAGGATTACTAGACGGTGGTGCAAAGCATATCAAGCTGTTATTTTACCAAAAAACTTTGGAGGTGGTAATTAACCCCTCAGTGAGCTGAAAGCTGGTGCTCTGTAGATCCATTTCCCAGAGTAGGTTCTGGGTCCCATCTCTCTCTGTTCACTTACCTCCCGAACCAGATCCTGCTCCAGATTATGGCGGCCAAGGAGCATCCGTCTCTTAAAGCGGCGACACTCCAGCTCCAAGTACTGCCTCTGACGCCTCAGTAAGTTGGCTTCTTCCTCTGCTTGGAAATGCTGGATGTTCTCCTTCTGCTTGGAAAGCCACTCCTGCTTCTCCTTTTTTGGAGTGCTCTGGTTTTCATTCAGCTCCTGATAACAACATGGTAATTAATTGTGGAATAGCCAAATTAAGCTCCTTGGCCCTGAACAGCTGAGCAGACCTGCCTAATAAACTATGTTTCAAAGCCGTTCCACCTCATCCTCTGTCACAGCTGGTACCACCCCAGCCTCTACAGATCCCTACCTAACAGATGACCAGGACACAATCCACAGTGGCACAAATTTAACTACAGCTTCTTCTCACATTGGTTGTTTTAACTGGTCAAAATGCTGGTTCGTGCCCGCAGTTCCCAGACATATGTATTAACTCAAAAATCAAGAATGATGGCTTGCCTCTGAAAACAAAGACACTTGGAGGCCCTGCTATACTGCCTGACAAATGGTTTTAAAGACTCCCACAGGACTGAGAGAAGGAAAGCGCTGTCATTCCATTGTGCAAACAAAACTCCAGCCACATGAAGCACACCATTTCTGTGCCTGGCTTCATCAGAACACACACACATTTTGTAAGCAACTCATAAAGGCAGAGCCACCAAGATGCCATAACTTACAAGAGACTTATAGAAGGAGGTTCACAGGTGAAGATTAAGTCTGCAGCTTCCACATGTATATTAAATATTTAACACAGAGCTTGAAGCACCTTTGGCAAGACTGCTCACTCAAGCTGTGTGCTAGAGACGCCCATACAGCAACCAGACATGTCGCGATACATTTCATCTTCAGTTTGAGACAGAACCCCTCTGTATTTCATCAGTGCTTCTTACTGCTCTGTGATCTACTGCCCACTTTGAAAAAAGTCTTCATGTTACTGTAAGGAGCCCACGCTACTACAGTTTGTCAGATCTTTCTTGGCTCTACTGCTCTTTAACCTTTTTTTTTTTCTCTCCTGGGAAACATCTATGTTTGGGAATATTTCCCTTCGGAGCAAGTTCCAAAAGTTGCATCGCACAAGTTGATGGTTGAGCATTAAACAGTTCTTTGAAAAAACCCCAACCCTTATTTATAGTGCTTACAGTCTCAGGCACTCCACAAAAAGAACCAGGAAGTTTAATTCTACAGTTTCCCCACGTTTCACAAAGGTCACGATTTTCACTACAATCTAGTGATTATTAAACTATTTCACAGCTTGCTTTACTAAAATTAGGTAGTGTTTTACAGATATTTTCTGCTAAAAAAACTATAATCTGTGGGTCATCCTTAATGCTGCCACAGAAACATCACTGAAGTGCTAAGGAACTTCAGCAATTGCTGCAGTACGAGGTTGGTATCTGAAGCAATGAGGTATAAGAAAACTTAAACTACCATTTTTCATTCCTTAGGATCACCAAATTTACATGTTTCTGGCTAAAAAGTAGTATCAAACAATGGAGAAGTTTGTACTTTCACAAGCTGAACGTACAGGTGCCAGTATCTAAATAAACGTTCTTACTCTAAGGTCAAAGATATGAAACAAGTAAGTGACAGTACACACAGGTGTCTGCCCACGAAATGCAGAACCTGCTGCAACCCAAGCTGAGAGCTCTTGTGCACAGCAGCAGCATGTTCCTTTCTGAAGGTTTACCTTTCCCACCCGGTGTCACACACTGTACAACATTCACATATCTCAGGACAGATGAGTTACCTCTTTCAGCTGCTCTTTACGGAGTTTATATTCTCTCTTCTGGGACTCCAGGAAACTGTTCAATTCTTTTTTCTGTTGGGCCTGAATATGCTGTTGAAACTTCTTCTCTTCATTGGCCATCACTTTAGCCTACAGCAAACCCACCAGCACATCAGTGAGTCCTGACAGATTACAGCTCACCTTCCATTTCAGCCCCAACACCTGAACTCATGGAACAGTCACCGCGATACTCACCAGGACTTCAAATAAGCATGAGCCTCAGGAGCTCGACCACACACTCTTCTCATTCCACACCCCCTCTCCAAACACACACCAAGCAGCAGTCCTCCTCCAATGCCTCATTTCCTCAGCTCTATTGTTCAGCTAGTCTTGCCTAACCAGCTCAACATCTTATGATAAACACTTTCCTTAACCCACTGAGAGATCCAAGATGAACAAAGAATCAATAACAATCGCTGCAGGCAGCACCACTTCATTATCAATTATTTAAAAGCATAAAACCCCCATATCCATCACCAACTATACGGTGAGCGTTTACGCCCAGCTGTCACGCTCCACTGCAGGCTAACTTGCCTCCATAATACTTGGCAGCAGCCAGTCACCACCAGCATACACGTGGCCAAAGGAAGGAAAACCCTCACAGGATTTTTTCGGGGGTCAGTATACTGACATTTAGTATAACGCACTGCGATGAAGGACATACCTTTCCTCTAGTTACATAAACCCCTTAGTGTAAGGAGGTGATGTATTAGCCTTTTTCTAATTAGCAATTTGCTTGGCTCCTGAAAACAGACATGTAAGAGACTACAATGTCATCTCTTCATCAGCGAGGGGAAGTGGACAATTCAATGTAATTAACAAATAGAGACTGGTCTGCTAAGCCATAATCTCCTACCTCTTTTTCCATGGCTGCTTGGTGCTTTTTAATTAGCTTTTCCATTTCTGCAGCAAAATTGTTGCGCTGTGTTTCAAGATCTTTGTCCAACCTGAGGCGATGCTCGTCCATCTCTGCCTTCAGTTTATTCTCTAACGCCATCAGTTGCTTCTGGTGTTGCCGTCTCATACGTTTATAGCCAGACATCTGCTCTCGGAGTTCAGAGTCTTGTTCATGTTCCTGCATTTGCCTTGTCACCTAGGAAGGGTAACCACACCAGGCCGGAGCAAGTTAACGCTTCTTAATCTGCTTTTTGGCAGTCTTCAAGCCACAACAATAAGCTATTCAGTAAAGGAATATGATTTTGTGGTAATGAAAAGCACACATCCTAATGGCAGCGGAGCAGATTAAAAACTGAATTCTGCTGTAGAAGATAAGCTCTCATGGACTCCAGCTGAAAAACTCCAATTGTTGCAACTCTGGTACCAAATAATGTCTTTTTTAGCTCTCTGCACTGAGTGTGCACATATACACACATCTGCACACAAATATATACAATAGGCACATGAAAATAAAAGCCAGCTTGTTATTATAAACACTTCCCTGCATTCTGCTAGGCGAAAATATCCAATACACACAAATTACATTTGCCCAGGTGTCACATTTAAGCTTTTATTAACTTAAACTATTTCTGTGATAATATCTCAGTCAAGCAGGATAGCTCATATTCTGATGAAATCCTAACAGCTCTAAGTAGCTTCATAGCCCTACGTGCAGAGCCATCCCTCCCTGCCCACTGCTTCACCAGAAGAGAAGCCTCAACGTACCAGCGATGCTGTGCGTATAGTAGCAAAGTGCTCTCGGTTGCGATAATGAGACTTGTGGCGAGATACTTGGGGAGGAGACTGGGGTTCCGATGCCCTTGTTCGGGGATCCGATTCCTCCCTGTAATTTTCTTCCTCCTTATCAGCAATAAGGATGTGAAAGAATAATGAGAAGCTGTGTTACTAAAGGTTTTTTTATTTTGGTCTGGTTCAAATGACATTAAAAAGGAAGGAAAAAACCCACATTTTATTCAGCAGCCCTGAAAGATCCTCAATAAGCTGGAGGAGGGAATATACTGCAGCAAGAGCTCCAATCTAGGATCCTTGCTTTTGGAAATTTCATTGCACATTTTTATTACTAGGAGGAAAATTACTAATTAAAGCTGAAAATGAGAAAAATAAATGGAAAACTGAAAATGGAATTAAAGAGTTTACTTCCCCAAAACATAAAAGCTACCAAGTAGATTATGCCAAGTTTCACATAAAGAACCCAGCATCTCTGTAACCCTGAAAGACAGAGGAAGATTTTCATTACTCCCACCACAGAAAAACCTCAAAGCAAATTTAAAAAATTTGTCATGGTGTATTCCACATTCTTATTTTGAGTTTGTCATTCATCACAGAGCGATTAGTAGTTAGATATGATACACTAATTAACTCCCCGAGGAAATACCTGTGTCGGTTGCATATCTGGGTAAAGAACAAAACATTCTAACCACACCTATCATTAGCCAGGGAAACGTTACTGGTTGGAGAGAAGGAGTGATAACCCCTCCACAGGAAGAGCAGCACGGGGCAGAGGGATGCTCCTCTGCTCCTCCCTTCATCTTTCAGAGGTGAAGCAGGGGAAGTGGTTTTGCAGCTTGCACAGCCAGGTCGCTGCGTTTCGGTTTCTGAACATCTTTGTTCATTAACCAAATATTCACATGAAGTGCTGGGAAGCCAGGTGCTTCAGGGACAGATTTCAATCACTACCGAGCGGCTTAGATTTAAGAATTCACTAACCAAGAGGTAAATAAGGGGAACTCTGGTGTCCCATGAAGAAGCTCTGCAAGTTAAGGGCATCCACCTAATAAACCTAGTTGCAAGCTGCCATTCCAGCTCCCCAGGGTTAAGCAGGCAGTTTTGAAACAATGCAATTAGTAATTTTTAGTGGATCAACAGAAACAGAAGATTTTTCACTGCAACTTTCCCAAGTTTCCAGCACACGTTAATATACTGGGACATAATATTGGAACCTGCAGATAATGGCTTAGGATAGGAAGCACTCAACTGTCATTGTTGCAACCAAATCCTCTTGCCTTTTACACCCTTGAAGTTATCCAGTAAAAATCCAACGCTTACCGGCTTTAAATGAATGACAGAGCTATTTGACATCACGGTGTGGTCCCCCTCCATCATATCCAGCTCGCTCTTATCATCCGAGGCATCTGGAAGACTGTTAACACTACTGCTTTGGCTACTGGCACTGATAGACATACTAGGAATGGACTGATTACTTCCGACACTATTCACTGTTCCTGTCCTGCCGACACCATGATCTTGTTCCTAGGAGAAAGGAATCGTTAAGAAAATCCAAACCCCCCACAGCTGTATCTATGGACATGACCAAATGAAACGCTCATTCCACTCCTCTCTGAAGGCATCTACCTGCCACGTCATGGCAGTTCCCACCCTCCAGGCATTGCCATGAAACATTTCTCTTGTGGGATGCTGGGGAGAGAAAGAATCAGCCTTGTCAAGATTAAC
Organism: Gallinula chloropus; assembly: GCF_964237585.1. NCBI lineage: Eukaryota > Metazoa > Chordata > Aves > Gruiformes > Rallidae > Gallinula > Gallinula chloropus. Next base: position 10,891,879 of record NC_140104.1, read on the forward strand.
TGGCTGATGTCAGATTCTTTGCAATGGTGAGCCTGTTAACAAGCTGAACTCCATCATGTATCAGCAACGGTGTGTCACCAGAATCTGTTCTGACACCAGCATCCTCTAAGTGCTCAGCTGGGACCCTGCACCTCACACGGTTCCTTTCTGTACATGAGAGAGTTACAATCCAGAGAGTCTGAACTTCTCTGTGGTGGTTGCAGCAAGCAGTCCCAACAGAGACAAGTTTATTTCCTTGATGCCCTTTTTTTTAAACCAATTACAAATTTCTATGTTTTAGACTCAGTTCAACATTCTCGAGACAAAACTAGAAGGCTTTCAGTGGCCTTGTACTTATGGTCAAACTAGAGGTTAACTGTAGTTGCTGAAAGCGTCCTCATGAAGCCTTATAAACAGGCAAAGAACGTCAGGATTTACAGAACTGGAAGCTAACTGTTCAAGCATGAACACATGGCACAGCTTCTTGCCAGCACTAGGCATCTACCCTGTTTGTCCTTGTGTGTGCCTTGAGGTAGTGTTATTCCAAGCACAGAGAGGAAGAGAGAGCTTACAGCCAGGTGTGTAAACAGCCTCCATGCATTTTTAGCAATATCTGAGCTGTGGTTATTTAAATGACAGCATCGTTTTCTGCTTCGGTGATGAAATCCAAAGTTTCTCTCACCTCCTCCTCCTCCTGTGTTTCGACTGCAGGGCCATTGTGCGCCTCCTGGAAGAGGAGCTTCTTCATTTTACGATACTGCAGGTTGTCCAGTTCCCTCACTGCATCCTTTGTTCGCTGAATCAAGTCTATTAACACTGTTTCAGGCCGCTCCCGAAGAACAAACATGTGCTGCAGAACACACAAATAGGTGAGTGACCTCTTATGCCTCCAGCACACATGCTTTGAGGATAAAATAATGAGCTCTAATTGGGTTTGTTAGCCCTCTTCCCTGTGCAGGAGGAGAATACCCTCACAGCTTACACTGGGACTATTTTTAGACTTCATGATCCAGATAAGAGTTCAGGATGATTGCTTTCTGATGGGAGACAGCCACCAAAAAGTGAAACATAAAAAAAAAAACCCCAAAAACCCCCAAAACCAACCAGAAATGGTATTTCATGTATCATGGAAATGGGTTCAGTTTAAACCCTGACTTCTTTGGATGCTAGGGTATCTAGAGATGTTAGCTACTTGTGGTTTAGAGGGGGAAGAGCAACAAATAACATACAAATGCTAAAGGTGTTAGTCTGGTTACGCATCTCTAACCAAGTGTTAGTTAACTCATCAGACAGCTCGTACTATAAACCCCTTTTTTCCTTGTTTGGGATCAAATATTCACCATTCAGCTCGGAGTCATAAAACAGGCCAAGAACCTTCAAGCCAGGTCCTAGAGCTGTTGGCCACCTTCCACTCTTTATTCTTCAGGAAATATTCCCTGCATCTCCCTGCAAAGGTGGCTGCAGTTTGCCAAGAGGTGAAACAAGCCCTGTCTCTGTATGTCAGAAGCAGCTTTCGCAGCCTCCAGCTGAAATGTGCTGCGCCAGCATGAGTCATTATTAACACCACCGCTAGTTTCAGTGTGTTCCTTCGGAGAACCGCATTGCCATTCCTCACATGTCACATGCCCTACCTGTCCCCGTCAAGCGGCGTGCAGCTGTTTCAGACTATGGATTCCAAAGGAATACATTCACAAACGGTTCATTCCCATCAATGTTCTCTTTTAATTGCAGCGCACCGCTCGAAATAAAACCAATCTGCAGAGCTCTGAAATGGCAGGACTGCACACCCACACCAAAACCTTTCCAGGGTAATTGCATTTACTTTCTGAATGCACGGTTTTTAAAGAGGCAAAAGTCCTCTGAAGGTTTTAAGTAAAAACACAGATAAAGGTGATGCTAAAACCTTCATAAATAGCATCCATTTCCCAGTAAGGCAGGATTTTGGAAAACTGCTGTTTAGAGCAAACACAGGCAGGATAAAAATCCCCAAATATAATGTCACGGGCACCATAAAGAGAATGACAAGTTAGCAAAATCCTGAATGCCACCTGATGCCAAAAGGAAAATCCATCAAAGTCCCAAAAAGCAGCTCTAACACCTAACTCCTGAGTTGCATTTGCCTAGGAACACATCGCTTTTTTGATACCATGGACTGTGTTTCCAGACGAGAGCAAGGAAAATCAAGTGTCTGCACCATACAGCACCACAAATAAAGAGGAAAAAATAAAAAACCCAAACAAACCATAAAAACAAATCTAAGAAATAAAGCAGGAGAAAACCTACAGATGGCCGAGGCTTCTTATGTCAAGGAAAGGTATGGGGAAAGAAAACTGCCTCTTCCTCTGCCCCCTTCCCCCCAGGGATACTATTAGAACAGCGAATTTCAGTTCTACGTGTAAAGCACGTAGGTGATAGGAGAGGATAAAAAGCCTTTAGGGGTATATATAGCATAGAATAAAGAGGGAAGTAATGAAAGGTATTTGTAAACTAATGCATGGCAGCTCTGTCAGGATTAATTATAATCACTGCGAGGATAGACTGAGCTGAGGACACTGAAATTCAACAAGCTGCTGGTCATCCAGTGTGGCTTGCTGGGGCGTCCCCTGCTTTTGATGAGAATAAGGCTGGGCTGGAGTCACCGAGCACTGCCTGAGACACAGCAACACCAGGACTGCCAGCTGCATATGCTCCAGAGCACCCTCAGCTCAGAAGTGTTCAGAGAGAACATTGTCAACTGTAACCCAGTAAGGTAGGCGAGACAGAGGCGTCCCAGGGCATGGCTCCTTTTTAATACCATGTAGAAACCAAAAAGGACAAGCAAGCCAACCTTCAGAAGCTCCTCTGATGTAGGCCTGTCTTGAGGAATTTTCTGGAGGCAAGAATCTACGAAGTTTCGAAAATAATCAGACCTGTGGCAAGGAAAGTGGAAAAAAACAAACATGTATCTGAGTTAACTCCCCAGTTTAATTTTCAAAGCTCATTAAAGAATCGAGACACTCATATTTGGGCACTGCTAGTAGCAAGAGTGGGGAAAGAACCACACAGACCCAGGACTTCATACTAGAGCCTCTGACATCCCTTCTCAAGCCAAAGCCCAACACTATTAGTAGGTAGATCCCCTTAAACTCAGCTTCCAGACAAAACGTTTCAGCCTGAGGATGCAAAAATAGGGGCCAATTCAAAAGGAAATTCTGTATAAAGACAGACACCCACATATCTCAGTGAGAGCACCAATCCTGGCAGTATAAAACTGCACAAACTCTGCCAGGTCTAGTGAGAGCCCCCTGCCCCGTTCCCTCGCAGCCTGCAGGTGTTAACTGTATTAATGCCCGATTCCTGAAATGCCTTTGGCCCCTCAGACACAACTCCTTCAACTCTTGTGCAATCTGGCACCAGTAAGATTTAAAGGTCATGATTTGTTTAATAACTCCTCCCCCTCTGTAAGCTAAAATTCTGTATTTTGCCATTTCTTTCTCTGAACAGAGACTTTCAGAAAGGCAGGATTATACCCCAAAAATAGTGGCACATCAATTGTATGCATTTTATTCCTTTCCTCCCCCGCTGCTCCCTCCCCACCCCCAGAATGTGACAGGGGGTTTTGCTACTGCAATCATAGAATCATTGAATCACAGGGGTTGGAAGGGACCTTGAGAGATTATCGGGTCCAACTCCAATGTTTTGGTAAATTAAATTATTGTGGGTTTTGGTCAAAAAAATGCACAAAATGAGTTGAATGGTTTGTCAGACAGCAGGGTGTGAAACAGCCAAACCAGAAAATCTCAGAAAAAAAATATCTAAAAATAAGGTACAGTGCATTACATTAGAGGCCTAGGACTAGAGCTCAGAAAAATATAATTAGGAATTTTTTAACTGTTGAAACTAGTTTCATGTGTTTGCCCTTTCAGAACACAGTTGTTGAGACTGGGAAGCAGAAAACATTACCACTGAGCTTTATTCTTCTAAAGTTTATGTAACAGACACTTGCCACACACAAGCAGCATCTTCATCTTGCAAAGCAAGACTTTGACAAAACAAGACTTAGAAATTGACAGTGTGGTTTGTGATTAAAAAAACCCACTAAACCCCACACTTTTGGCTAGCCTGGGAGCTTCAGTAGTTTACTGACCCATGAACTGAATATTTTAGAGGATCTGATTCTTCCAGCGGCGTGTCCTGTTTTCTGCTACATTCTACACATAGTTAGTAATTGGTCAATTTTGGATATAAAACGTATAGTGAACCTACTCAGAGGCTTCCAGCTCACATCCTCCCAATAGGAACCCAGCCATTTCAAGAACTCAGCATGACAAAGCACTCCATTTACAGCAATTCCCTACAACATTCCTCCCTCAGCAATACTCACCATTCATTAGACTGTAGTGTAGGGGATTCATTCTGCGCTATGTGATATAAGGCACTCATTGCGTTCATATTAAACAAAGGAGGCTTCCTTTCCGCTACACATAAAAGAAAATAATTTTTATATAGGGAGATAGAGTCATATGGGGTTATTTTCTTTCTTTTTTTTTTTTTTTTTTTTAGTTTACATCCCTTTAAAAAGAAAAACCACATCAGCAGAATCACTATTGCCTGAACACGGAACCCCAAACCAACCCTACCCTGCAATCAGACAGATATGTTGGCACACGTCCTATACCATTGCAGAAGATGAAAGCACTTTGAAGATCAAATGCCTTGTCCTCTCGAGCTTTTAAATTACGTGGTTTATCATAGTTCAGTCCTCTGACTCATTTTAATGTACTAAAATAGGAGTAAGTTAACAGTAAGCTCTAGACTCGGTGTTTAGCCACATTCTTGGTTTCGGACCCTCCCCCCCTTTTTTTAAGCCACAGTTGCTAAAAAGCTAACAAATATTTAATTCTAGTAGGACAGCAGTGATGAAGAAAAAGCTGGTTACAAGGACCATCAAATCACACTGAACTGACTAAGCACATGGGCAGGAAGTCAGGAACAGGCCAACTCTTTATACTATTTTGGGAGTTGCATTCTCTTTGGCTCTTCTCTCCCTTTCAAGCTTGTGTTACTCTTATAGACTGACACAGCATGAAAGCTTAATGAGGAAGGAGATGATCTCACTGTAACAACAAAATTGAAGCTTCATCAGAATGTTTATGGGGTAAACCTATAAAGCTTGGCCTGGCCATAAACATTCCAGAGAGGCTGGTCAGGCCACGAGGACGTTTCTACACTAGTGAAAATGCAACAGAAGAGTTTCCTTCCTAAGGCAAGCAAAGAAATAAACACAAAACAGGGGGCAAAAAATGAACCTTTTTTTTAAATGCTGCTTTTCAATTTTGAGTTGAAAAGTAGCAGTAAATTATGTATCTGAGATCCCAGATAACAGCGGAGGGACTATGCCCTACCAACTCCTCGGAACAGGTACATCGAGGAGTACAGCCTTTCCTCAAGCGTAGCACCTTGCCTTCTCTTCAGATAACTAGCTGCTGCTATTGAGGATCACACTGGTTATCCATTAAACTATTTTACCTGATCATTCCCCCTAGCTTTTTTGTGCCCTCTTTGCTCTCCTGAATAAAATACAAATCTTGAGGAAACACTGACACCGAGCCCTCAACGAGGGCCCATTCCTAAGACTAAACATCAGCCTGAGGAGACCACTAGGCACCTCCTTTTTTGCCTTCTTCCCATGCTTCCTCAAACCAAGGCATACAAGATAACCACACCAATACAGGCTTCAATGCTCTTACCGTCCTGACCCAGCCTCACCTCCCACCATGCTAAAAGCCACAGATGAAGCCCAACGCTTCATACTGCAAAAACGCAGCGTGCAGGACGGCGCCCGGGGGCGTGGTGGCCATGAGCTCACCACATTCCTGCAGCCAGCCAAGTCTCCTTACTCCTCTCAGAGCAGGATTCTGTCATGACAGTCACACCCCTTCAACTCGCTTTCTACTGGCAACCAAAAAAAAAAAAATATAACAAAATTTAAAAGAAAAATATAAAATCTCCCTGCTCTGAAGAAAGAATCTATTCCATGTCCTGGAAGAAAATGAAGCTGACAGTTTGGAATGCCAGCCAGCATTTTTAGCTAAACTGTGCAGTTCACGTGGATTAGTGTGTTCCTGAGAGCTCTCGCCACCCGGCTGGGCTGCTCCTCCACCGAGGTCGGTTTGGAGTATGAGCAATGAGATCTGACAAGGATGGTAGGACAGCCTCAGGTGCAGCAGCAATCCTGAGAAAAACTTACAGCTAAGTGCTTCTAGAGAGCTGGATGCTGAGTAAAATCTGAGTAGTGCTGGGCACGGCGGTGCACTGCAGCCATTGAATTTTAGTTCCAAGAAAATACTACAGGTTAAATGCAATAGAAAGCCAGAGGAACACAGGCCCTTTAAACAGCCTCCTGGAGACTGTTATAATGGCAGTGCCATCGTTTCTTCTGGGTTTGATTCATGAGGTTACCACTTCAAAAATGGATTGTTTTATTTTTTAATTCTATTTTCTAGCCAAATCTATCCACAAGTGACAACACAGGCTCAATATAGCTTTGAAGCTGTCCACTTATCCCAAATGCCATTAGAGCAGGACTCGTTAATATACTTTAACTTTTCATGCAAACAGCATCAACTTGTATCACTAAAGGTATTATCACACCAGCACTTTTAACAGTTCATTTCTAAAGCAAACATTGTTTTTCAGTTCCAAAGTTAACCGCCTCTCCCACGGAACGTAAAGACCTTCAGTGATACAGCCTGGCTGTTTTCTTTGTCTCTGTTACTCTTTGGGTAATGAAAACACTGGTTCAACACACATCAAATTGGAGACCTGGTCTTGAATTCTAGAGAGCACATTTAGCTCTTTTTCCCTAAAATTCAAGTCCCAGCAAAATCAGGACAAGGAAGGAAGTATCGATCTTCCACACCGTAATTCAGCATTAAGTAGTTCCACTTTGTAAATTTTCAAAAGAAAGGAACTTACCTAACTCAATACAGGTAATTCCAAGAGACCAAACATCTACTTTGCCATCATACTGCCCTTCATCCATGGCTAAAATCACTTCTGGGGCCATCCTAAAACAGGAAATCAGTGCTTATAAAATTCTGGGCAATGCAACACATCATCATCCTCATCATCATCATCATCAGTATGTCACTGGAACAGGCTGTTTCACTGATTTCAGCTACCATAAATAAATCATTCCCCAAGGTATCAGGCACAATAATAGGAACAAAGACCAGGCACCCACACTAGTGCAAGCCTATACAGAGGCTGTGTGATGTTCTCCTGTGCTTTGCCCAGCTCTCCAGGTATGAGTATCGCCACCTTCTCGCCCTCCCACATTTCCAATAGTTTAGCTGGCTGGCCAACTCTGGTGAAATAATTATAGCATACAGTTGTGTAAACACCACAGATTAGGTGCAACAGATCAAAAGCATACAAGGGATCTGCAAAGGGTTTTGTTCAATGAACCTGGTCTTTCCTATGAAAGAGAAAACACTTCAGTTATTTCAACAACCAGACGCGGTAGGAACATATGAACTGTTAAACCACGGCGGGGGAGTGATTAAAATATAGTACAGATGATTCAATCCCACCTCTACCACTTAAAGTCAGGGTAAGCAGAACAACAAAATATTTCTATTACTTTTGGGGAACTGTATATACAAGGACTCACTATTTAATCTTTATTTGCAAAATACGTTTTATCACTACCACAAGATGATTACAAAGCTGCCTTCAGCAAGGCCCAGGTATATTAAATACCCATTAAATGATCCTTTTATTTCATAAAGACAGAAATGCATAAAACTCTTGGCTTACCAATATGGCGTCCCCACAAATGAGTTGGCAGGAGATGCTATGGAAGCAGACCCAAAGTCAGCAAGTTTCACCTGTCCTGGCTCTGTCAGCAGGATGTTTCCTGCCTTGATATCTCTGGTTGTAGAATAAAATGTCAGTATTATTCCTCTCCAAAAGAGAAAACCTCCTATAGGACTGCCTACAAAACACACCACTATTCCCACATTCAAGCTGCAGAATTCTTTCACTTCCTCCAAATACAGTTTGATAATATTTTAATGCCACCCTCAATCTTAGACTCTTAGTTTGTCTTAAAAATCAACTTAAAATGGCACACCTGGATCAGCCTCACACACAGCTCAGCAAAACCTTCTGAACCAACTGTGCCCTCGAGAAACGTTTGTCACAAAGTCCTAATACTGTAACTATTCAAGCCCTTCATCCTACTAGAATGCAGCAGGTGCTTCAAACCCAAAGCCCATTTGCATCCCATACTTACCATGTGCTTCTCAACACGTGTGCTCAAGTGAAACTAATTTTTCAAGCTTTAGTGCTCCTCCCTGGCCCAGCAATCTTTGCCTCACCAATGGCTACGAGCCGCTGAGGTGAACTCTGCCTGCCTCGCTAGCCACTGCTTCAGGGAACAATCATCCCCATACTGAGTACTGAAAGGTTTAGCAGACTCAAAGCAATTCTGCAGAAGTTACAAACACCAGCTGCACCAGGCAGGGCACAAGGAGATCTATCACCTTCTACTATTTGACTATATAAATCACTAGTTTGGGAGCATACGGATGCTGTGGGGAATCTCTGCTTACAAATATTAAACTTGGGATGAGGGGGATACAAACAACAAAGTAAATTACCTGTAAGTGTGTGAGACAGCAAAACTGTAACCACTTACCTATGGATCATATTGTGAGAATGCAAGTATGCTAATCCCTGGAGAGCACCATGGGTAATTGCTGCTATTTCCACTTCTTGCAATGGCTTTTTATGAACTTAAGGAAAGAATTTATTCAAAATTCAATGTTAACGAAAACAATGCAGTCTGCAGCATGCAAGTGAGTACTGTTAACATTGTAGCCAGAGAGAAAATCCTAAAAACTTCATTTTTACTAGGTTCAGCATGAGAAGCAAATGTAAAAATAGTTCAGGGTGTAGAGCACATTCTGTAATCAGATATAATCTAACTGTAAAGCAGCAGCTATTTACCATCACAAAGAGACTGCTCTGCAACCATAAACTACTCTCCTGTCAGTTCTGTGACCAATCTCCCAAACACCTACTGGAGACTCAACGCTCAATTTTCCATGAACGAAGCTATAACCCAAACTCTAGAACTTTACAACAATTCACACATGAATAAATAAACTGTAGCAATACAGATGACTCTCCAGCAGCTCAGCTTTTTGTCCTGAAACGCTTCTGGCAAGGATAGGAGATGAACAACTTACTGGCCACACATACATCTTCAAAGAAAGTTTCACTTCAAGAAGCCTGATAGAAAAACGACCATTTAACAAAAGACCTCATCAAGCAAACCCCTAATACTGCTGTGGTGCTATTTTAGTCAACAGGCCTCAAGTTGTTAGTAAGCATTAGGATCAACAGCCACGGTTCTCAGAAATAAATCTTGAGCTGCTATGACAGGAGAACCTAAAACTCAGAAGAAAATAAATAGCTGACTGGCAACTTTAAAATAATATGATCCAAGGAGAGACTGGGCTCTGCTGTTCTACAAAGGAACCTTTACAGCCATGCAAGGATTTGAGAAACTGAAGCTGTTGACACACAGCTCTGGCCCCAAATAAACGATATACTCAAGGACAATTCTGTGAGGCTGTAAAACCTTCTACTTCAGTACTACTGACTTTCAACCAAATAAACATGCTCAACATACCTTCTAGTAAGTCTGATGCTGATCCTAAACAATATTCCATAACAAGCTGTATGGGAAGAAATCAAAACAGTTGTTAGAAGATCTCTAATAGCAAATGGCTGTTTTCTAGATTTCTATGGAGCAATCCAGGAGTAATCACTGGTGCATGCTACTCAGGCTGCTACAAGGAAACTGTGTGCTGTTTGTAACATCAGCCCCTTCCCAGCACTGTCACACTGATCCCCCCCTGGCCAAGGGTCGCTCTAACTGGAACCAGCACAGCCCTCCTGCAGAAGGTGCCAAGTGACCAAGCTTCTCAGGAAGGCAGAAGTACACTCCCAACCAGTTATGTATTGTATTAGATACTGTATACGCACGTACATCACAGGAAAGTTAAACTGCACTTAACAAGCTTATCAGAGCATTAAAAGGTTATTCAGGGATTTACTGAAGATTTAGTCCCAGTCAGATTTCAAAAAGAAACTAAAATTTTGTCCTACAGTTTCACAGATGCCAACACATGAACAGTACTTAAAATTTAAACTATTAGTTCAGCAATATGATTTATTTAGTGTATCATACTACAAACGTTGTCACCAAGAGGTGCCACATCACACTTTCTTTGACAGAATGCTTCCTCTGCATAGCCAACTGCATCTATTCCTACACACATATTTTTATGCACATAAACCAAATTTAGTTGGGGGTTGGTTCCATAGATTAATCAAATCTATTAATTAGGAGATGACAGCCAGAGATGATAAAAAAAATCAGCAAGTTGGTGTTGTCAACAGAATGCACACACATAAAAACAGCAATGGAAGTAAACAATATGCAACAGAAGATTCAGTTAAATAACAGAAATATGAATGGCTCAAAATACACTTTATCAGGAGTTCTAACCCATTGCACTAAAGTACAACTGAACACTTACTTCTGGAACTTGTTCAGTCAATCTGTAAAGTACTGACCCATTAATACTCAATGGCACACCAAATGTGTCATTAAGTAACCTGCAAATATCTAATCAAGTTTCCATACTCACTTCCCAGGTAATAAAGTGAAAATCTCACCTTTCTTTACAGTAAGAAGAGTGATGGATACATTTGTTGCCCCCCCTCCCCCATTTTAAATACTTGGTCCATCAAGCTATATAGACCAGAACAGCAGCACAATCCTTTTACTCTGCAAGAGAAAGGGAAAATTTCCCTAAATCTTGTTTCAAAAAGCTACACCCAGGTTTGCTGAAGCATCCTTGGCTGTTCTGTGCAAGGCAAGTGTTCAGGTCCCTCTTGAAAGCCAGCTGGAGATATTTTAAAGCGCCCTCAACCAAGGCACGAGAAGTGCAGAGTGCAGCAGATGCTTACCCATGCTGTATGCTCCCGCAAGTAGCAGCCTTTATATTCTATACTGTTAGGATGTTTTATTCTTTGGAGGAACTTGACTTCCTTAATAATATCCTGCCATTTCTGTAGAAAATAAAAGGAATAGAAAGACTTTATAAAACTGTTACTTTTTGTTGTTGTGAAGTTAGTTTGTCAATTAATTATTTTAAGAGGCAAAAGTATCTTAAGGTTCCAAATCAAAATGAATTTATATCAACACCATGATGTTCACTGCTTAATCCTCAACAGATCTACCAAAAAGGCCTATCCTTACTAGTAACTGTATTACACTGGATGGGGCTTCATTTATCAGCTGACAAACATCCGACCACATTCTTGATAATGCGTTTCCGTTACCAGTTTAGTCTTTAACAAGGACCAGTACAAAACAAGTTACCTACTGGATAAGGGAAGGGTGCTGCAGGACCATTCAAACAGATAAAACAAACCCCAGGTTTATAGTAAGGGGGCTTTGACACCTTTACAGTACAGAAGAGGCCAAACCACCCTTTTCCAGTGTCTGCCCAGACACCACAGCTACTCCCCTTGGAGGAAACCACCACGCCCTCCCTCCCATTTGCTGCACATCCACACCTCTCCCAGCAAGAAAGACAAAAGCTTGTCAGTGCAACTCCAAACCTTCAACTACCAGAAAAGATTTTTCAGCTGAAACCATTTCAGGATGCAGACATCAACGTGGCTGCGCTGACAATGAAAGTGTTTTTGAGAAGGAGTTTCAGTTCTGAAGTTGATCAGAAGAAGAGAAACTCCCAACACCAACAGGTTCACAGCTGTTTTCCTGTTTCTCTCAGGTGTATGTGTGTGTGGCCAAGGTTCACACATGGACAGCAGTCCCATATACTCAAACAGTTTGGAGAACATGTACAACACCCAAATCCTCCTCAATAATGAAAAAAAAAATGGTTAGAGAAATAAATGGAACCAGGAAACCCAGTAGCCACAACTGTAGCAGCTTCTTGACTAAGCATTTCCCAACACCAGAAGAACGTCAGCACAGCTACACCAACGTGAACTCTCCCACTGACACCCTTGTTCCAGTACAAGCACAACTCAGATGCTTTTTACCTTTATCCTCAAAGGCACTAAGCAATAAAAGCCAAACCAAAAAAGCACCATGATAAACTTCTATAATGGGGAGAGGAGAAGATGTATTTGTGATTTCCTGTGTAAAAAAAATACAGCTCCACTATCAGGTTAAGGGCACGGTACTATGTATTTTGAAGGTTTAAAACTTATTTTAGAATAAAATATGTCCTCACTTTAGAGAGTAACTGTTCCCACCAACGATAAAATCTTATTGTGAAACCAAAGTAAATATAAATGATACCAGAATGCCCTTAATCAATTTTATTTACATAGACTAGATCATAACTCTAGCAAACTTCTGAATAAAACAAATAAATACAGAAGTAAAATAGAAAGTGTTTTAATCCTGGTCTTATTACTTTCTTCAAAATAAAGAAACATACGCATTGAAGACAAACAAAAGCTATTTCTGAAGCATGCACAGTTTGTTTCATTCATGTGAATAGAGTATTTATAGCTCTCAGTAATTAAAACAGTAGGACAAGTAGTAAGTACAAATTATTCCTTCATCAGTACACAGTTAAACAAGTCACCGCAGTGACAAAATAGAAACACACGCAGCAAATTTAACTATGAAACTCGAATTCAGGGCTGCTGGAGAGACACTGCCACCTCTACCTCCTACACAGCCACACACACAGAGAAAGGAAGGAGTAGTCCTGCTCCTGGCAGCGCAGATCATCAGTGCACAAAAGGCAAGCACAGAAAGCAACGAGCTGTTAGTCAAACTCATCAGAGCAAGACAGCTTCTGAGACTGGAATAGGGAGAATGCAGGGAGGGGACCATAAGTGCCTTCAACACCACGGTTACAGTAAATGCTTCTGTTGAAAAGTCATGGCATGATGTGATAGATGCCATTTACCAGAACGAACACCAAATGAGCTGCTCATGTCATGTTGGGCTTTTCAAGAATCGGTATTAGCACTTAAACATTTCAAGTATAAAATCAATTATCTCTGTTAAGCATCCTAGGGAAAAAAACCCATGCATCCAGGGTGGCCAGGAAAACACTTAATGTTTAAACCTCAGAGGCCTACTGGTACAGCCCTCTCTGCAAAGGCTGCCTTAATCCCCAGCTCTGGCAGATCCTCAGTAATTACACTGCTGCTCAGATTTTCACACCCGTTCACTCACTGCTGTTTTGTTTTTGGTTTAGCTCCTCATCAGCAGAGTTATTCCAGGGAAGGACACATTCTGCCTTACTGCCACCTTGTACAAGCAAAACTCCTGCTGAACCTTTCACTACTGCATCCATGGCAGTTCTACCTTTGTCCAGCAAGCAAAGGAACAAGGTTATTCTAAAAGGTGTTTAAAACTGAATGTTTAAGGGCAATAGACATACTAACATATAAAACTAGCACTTCTCATTTTCTTTGTCACTTTCTATGCATTTACGAGGTGCCATAAAAGTGTCTTTTGTGTCTGGGAGCACTGAGCCCTACCCATCTTTTCCAGGAAGAAGCTAAAGCAGAAATACACCCTGAAGAGTAAACTCATTTGTTTTGTTTACACAGTACCCTCATTCACTTTTGCAGTTAACAGACTTCACTTGCTGTAAAACCCAAGCTAATCATAGAATCACAGGGGTTGGAAGGGACCTCCAGAGCCCATCGGGTCCAACCCCCCTGCCAAAGCAGCTCCCCAGCTCATATTGCACAGGGCAGCGTCCAGATGGGGCTGGAATCTCTCCAGAGATGGAGACTCCACACCCCCTGGGCAGCCTGTCCCAGGGCTCTGGCACCCTCACTGGGGAAAAGTTCTTCCGCATGTTGGCGTGGAACTTCCTGTGCTCCAACTTGCAGCCATTGCCCCTTGTCCTGTCCCCACAGACACTGAAAAGGGGCTGGCCAATTCCCCCTGCATCCCATGCTTAAGATATAATTAAAGTTATCCCATGTAATAAATATTTTGCAAGGGTCTGAGTATACAACATGTTCTACGTACCTCGTTGGACTGCTTCCCACTATAGGACATTTTCTTGATGGCCACCACTTCATTGGTGCGCACATCACGTGCCTGTAACAGGAAAACACAACACATCAGTTTCTTCAGCTCACCATTTCCCATAAGACATAAACCAAACACACTCATGAAAAAGAAATCTTGAATAAATGGAAAGTTTCTTAAATTTTATTTAAGAAATCTTAAAACTTTTGTGGAGGGTTGTGACTGCTGCATCTGTTAGAAATTTCCTTCCCACGTTATGGGTCACCCTCCTGCTTGTGAGTCAAGGAACGACAGTTTGACAAGCTCAGCATCCAGCAACTCTGCAGAAATAAGAGTACAGCCACTTCTGAACTCAAACTCGCATCTCACAGAAGCGGCTCTGATACAAATAGAATGGATTTTCCCTAAATGAACCTCTCTCCCTGCCCAGGTCCATTCAAGCCCAAACAGAAGCACAGCTCAGCCTCTTGTTCCATTTTAAACATAAGCAAAGATGTCACAGGATGCACAGCAGATACCTGCTCCAGACACCAGCAGCTTTCTCCCTAAGTCAGCTACTGTGTCAGAAGGCAGGCAGATGACACACAGGGAGATGGCAGCGATCGAAGGGACCTTCAGACTCTCATTCCGACTTCCACTGTCCAGGTCCAATGATACTACAATTTTACACCACACAACAAACACACATGCTTTTTCACACTTCAAAGGCAGACTTCCTGACTTCAGACAGTGACAAGCCAAGGTAAGAGGAGATAAGTTTTGTTTCATTTAGCACCAAAGCAAACCGCCCGCCCGGGCAGCCAAGGCAGCACTGCTGCACCTTGCAGGCAGGATGGCTCTAGACAAGACCCTTCTCCTCTGTCAAGGGAAGGTGGTGGAGGAAGAGACCTCTGAGTCTCTCTGATAAGAATAATAAACTTGGATAGGAAGCTAAATGATATAAATCAGAATAACGTGCACCACAGCACTCACTGATGACTGATGAAAATGCTGATTTTAACATCTCTGTGCTATCAGGCACAGCCAGCCAGAACATGGATTAATGATGTACCAGAACTCTGCCTTCTGTAAAAAGGGGGTTTTGTCACGTTTTAATTCTGCTGTTCATGAAAGATTCCCAGAATTCCCTGTCAGTCTTTATTTCAACCAATTCTGATAAGCTTGAACTGATACTATTTTTCGTTTTCCTTCTGTTTGAGAGGGACCTTCCTACCATCTTACTGACATTACAGTACCTCTGAGGCTGGGGCAGGAGGGATGGGGACACAACTATGTTTGGGTTTTGAGACAAAAAAGGAAGAATGAAATTCTACCTCCTAGGATCTTTACTCATTAGAGGCGATCTCCAAAACACTCAAATCAGTGAAAAACTGCAATAAAACAGGCAAAGAAAATACTAGAGTAGAGCAGAAGGAACAGAGCTCTAACAAAAGAGAGTGGGTTATTCTTCTGCTCCATCTGCAGTGTTCCAGTGCAGCAGGTTTCCTGTGTCAAGTGAAGCTATTATTACACTGCAGAGTAGGGTAAGGATAATACCAACGTGATTCAAAGGTGCCAGACTTGCAGTTTCTAAGAAACTAAACCCATGAGGTGAACCAGCAAAAATCACATCAATTATGAAAGGAGAAAAAAAAAAAAACCCAAAACAACCCACAAACAAAAAAACCCAAACCCAAAACAGCTTCTATAGGATGGAACAGAAACAGGGACCAGAGTGAACGCTCTTAGCCAGCTGTCATTTAAGATCAGTGTATCATCCCTTCTCAGGATCACCCCCCTAAAGGAAAGAAAGGAAGGCACAGCTAACAACAAAAAGGCTAAACCCCATTTAAGAAAGGGCAGGGGCAGATGTCAGGATTACATGGCTTTTCCTTCTGGTTAATTACTCCCACATCTACTCATCAGCAACAGTTTTGGTCCAGGCTGTATGCAACGAAAGCAGAGCTGGCAGGATGGGGGAAACATGAGGAAGCATCCCCCTTACACCTACAGCCCTTCCTTGCTGCAGCAGGGCTGAGGCAGAGCCACCGCTGCTGCCTCCCCATGAATGGTACCACCACAGAGCTTCCTTTGCTTTTTTTAGCTTCCTTGTGATCTTGAATAACTGAAAAAAGACAGTTCCTAGAGAAAAGCCATGGAGATGTTACAACGCCAGCTAACTTAAACAATCCAAATGAATGCAGCTTGTTTTATGCCAGACGTTTATGCACATATATCCTGCTTTCCTCCAGAAATTCCATACAAAAGGATAAACATCTGGTGACCAGAGTAACTCCAGCAGTGATACAAACAAAGCATAAGCAAAGTAAAGGTGGAGTATCATATTGGCTGTGGGAATATGCTTTTAAGTGGTTGTTAACTACAATCCAGTATTCCACTGATTAGAGAAAATGGAATTGTTTGCATTTGTAGAATCAAAACCTTGTTAAAAGAAACTTCAGAGAAGATTTATTCCCCCCCCCCAGGGAATACTTTCCTCTACCTTAGCTCCTCATGCTACACAATTTACATTAAATTTCTCCCTCCACATTGTCCTTCTGGTATTTTGAACTTTTGTTTGAGGGATCAAGTATGTTACACTGAACAGTTTATGATACAAGATCTCACACCTGTGATAAGTAAGAAAGATACTCTGTAACCCAAAAATAGCAACAGGGTATCTTGTTTGCTATCATTTTCTCTCACTTGACAAAAACAGCCCCGGAAGAGGTTGGGGCAGCAGACCACTGCTCCCACTTGTCTTTCTGAGAGGGCCAGGGTAGACATCCTGCCAAAGCAGCGCAATCCAAGCGCCGTCACGTAATCACGTAATCGCACTCTCTAGTGGGCGAGTAACAAGCTATAATGAATTGGGAGTAGGAAACTTGGGGGGGAGGGGTGGTAAAAAAAAAGAAGGAGGGCCTAGAAATGAATGCCCTCTTACTTTGAACCTGCTTGCAGAGGAGTAAAAGGCCATCACAGCCCATACCCCCATGACAAGGTTCGAGCTGATGCATGGGCAGACTGTTAGCTCCCACATCACCTCTAGCCATATGCCAGCTTTCAGGTCATGCACACTTCTAGAAGCATTTCAGTGGTTCTGGAAACCTTCAGTAATATCTTCACGTAGCAGGAAGACAAATTTGTCAGTTCTCTCTCCTTTTTATATCCACTCTTTAACCAAAGTGAGTAAATGAAACGAAGGAACGGCCTCAGGTAAGCATGGCTTCGTTAGAGAATACTTCCTCCCCCAGATCTGTTCCCAGACAGTGGTGGCTCATAGTTTTAAGCAGGGAACAAAATTAAGGAGCTTTTCCTAATTAGTTCATCTGTGCTGCATTAAATTTGTGCTGGAAGGTTCCCAACATGGTCTGCTGCAATTATTAACAGTGAATAAGCATCTCATAAAATACTGACACAAATGGCTTTCTGAAGGAAAATTGGCAGGTTTGGCCACACCTCCTGTAATTAGAAAAGTGAAAAGGTTTTCTGAGGAAAATGGTTTTTTAATGAAGGTCTCTCAGTCTGCACTTGGGTTACCACAGAGCAACCTGCAAACGATGTGACCGTGAGACACCCCACCTTGGCTGAGCTACACAAGCAGCCTGGAAAAATGCTGCTGTCCAGACCTTCACATCAAGTAAGTTTCATGCAGATGGATACTGGGATTCTCCCCTGCAGTAGGGAAGGATGTGACAGGACAAATGACAACAGAAGCTCCAACATTCAGGTGTCAAAGACAAAGAATGGCTTTAAGGGAGCCTGGGGGTATGCACGAAGGGAGAGAAAACTCAACTCCTCTCAAGGGACTAGAGATGATAAGGTGACTATCAGACCAAGAGAACAGCACTGCCAGTCAGAATTGGTGAGGCAGAAGTTCATGTTTTAATTTGCAGATAAATCCCCACGTGCAGGATAACAATGTGCCTGAAAGTACCACGCAAGGGCCACACTTCCAGTTTTTCTTTTCAGTTTGTGTGCAAACCCCTTACAGATACTGCGAGTCTGCGAGCAGACTGAGACACTCCAGACACACAGAAAACATCTCAGCACCAAAGAGAACACAGAAAGAAACACAGTGGTTTCTTTCCCCCAGCACGTTCCAAAAAGTCCACATTTTAAAGGCAAAAAGACACAAGTCACAATCTACTTACAAAATAAACTGCTCCGAAGCTTCCATGGCCAATCTCTCGGAGATCTGTGAAGAGCTTTTCTGGATCTTCTTTGAAGAAGAGCTCTGCAATTTCTGGGTCCTTCAGGCTGCCCGCTCGGCTGGTTGATGGCATCCTGCTGGGCAGTTAGCCGACCGACTATCTGGGTTTAAAGTGCTGCCTCAACCCTTGGTTCATCTGTATGAATGGAGCCTCTTCAGCATGGATTACTGCAAGAAAAAGATTGCAATCCTTCACTGATTATCCTCTTCTCAAAGAGCCAGAAACAAAGCTACAGCAGAGCAGCTTCCACTTTTTTTCCAGAGCAAGCACCCCTGCAGCTGGAAGCAACACAACCTATCCGCTGGGATAATGTCACAACCCCACTGTGACAACAGTCAAGCATTTCTACAGAACACAAACAAAAATCAAAACGCAAAATGAGCCAAATTCCTTCTGCCAGCATCTGCTCAGTCACCTGCAGAGCAGTCAACAGAACCTCTCTGACCTACAGCGATGACCAGTTTGTCACTAATGAGCCCGGCGCTGCCCTGACACCCTCTGACCAGTTACACATGCTGTGTCTTAAAAGTATTGTCTGGACTTAGTGAAGTGGACGATGCAATTGCACATCCATCTATCTACCTACCTACCTCAGAGTCTTTGCAAGACAAGATACATGGTGTAAGAATGATGTGTACAACCATCACTGCTATTTATTATCCTGTATTTACATTTTTAAATTCAGTTCAGCAGTTTTCTTCTTCCACAACAGTTCAGCAGCAGCCAGTGATCAATTTTTGCTCATTTCAGTGTGAACACAGAGACCTCTCTAAAGCTTCTCTTTCCACAAGTAAAGCAGCCAGGGTCCTTTTGGGTGTTTTTTTTCTCCTATCTAAATTCAAGATCTTCCTCTTAAAGCGCCTGCTCTTCAAATTCTTATTCACAACCTCCTTCTTTAGAGGAACTGCATCCAGAACAGGAGACACCCACTTCCATGCACGATGCACACCTTTCTACTCCACTTCAGCAGATGCAAATGTACATGGTAATGGTGACTGCATGTGATACAGCCCCTACAACAGCCCACCAACAAACACTTTCTTCAGAGGAGCCTGCAGCTTCAGATGTGTGAATGGATGAAATCCCTTCTGTCTGCATCCTGAATTTGCTTTAGTTTTCTCAAAGTCTGTCTGTCTTGGAGTCTATCCAGGATAAAAGTACACTTTCAAGCAGTGCTAAAATCTTACTCCATCGATACAACAGGTGAAGCCAAACCATGACTGTGAGTAAAATGCATTTTTTTCCCCCCTTCTTAAAGGGTGGGCCTGAGTACTGGGATTTCCTCTCAATTCCCTGTAAATTGTCACTGATAAAGACAATCCTGTGTCACTGGAAAACAGCTAATCACACAGCTCATTTTTGTCAAAAAATCCCTGTCTGGTCAAGCCCTGCACTTTCTTTATTCATATTTTTTATCTCAAGTTTGGTTTCTATCTTCATAATAGACAGTAAACCCGAGTTTAACCAATGTATCATAAGGCCTATCCCTGTCCATTTGCCCTCCTTTTCTGGACACTATAAGCTCCACCTTCCTCCAAGCCTCTAACACCATCAATGAATCATTTGTTTTCCCCTCCCTGCGGAGCAATTCCTACAAGGATGGAAAAAGACACACTCCTGCATGTTTACACTCCATGGTACACTTCTCTAGACAGTTGCAGCGTGTGAAAATGCCTGTTCCTCACTAGTTCAAATAACCACCAGCATCACTACAAGGAAAGCCCAACTGTGCGAGAGGCAGCCCAGACATGCCTAGCTGCAGAGCCTGCTAAGGTCTCTTGTTTCTCTGATAAAGACACACGTGGGAAAGAGAATGTAAGGCAGGGAAGTGAAATCCAGAATCTGCATAGCTTTCCTCCAGCAGTCAGCATTTAAAAAGACTTATAACGCAGCCCACAATGTGTTTCCATGATAGCCCGTTCTCAGGGGCTAAGGAAAAGTGACATTCAAATCCCAGGGGTGGACCAAGTATAAAAACATATGTGTGTGTGTGTGTACATATATATATATATATATATAATATATATACACACAGAGAGAAAATATGTGGCTGTCCACAACTCTGCTAAGCATTTCACATCGGTGCAGGACTGTTACAGATGTCTTCAAAGCAGAGGTATCAGCACATGATCTACCCAGCTGCCACCAAAGCCAAGTGAGATGCACAGGAACGGGGCTGTGATATCTCCACCTTCCGTTGCATAACTCAGTAACTAATACCGTGTGGGAAGGGAAATAATTAGCTTCAATTCAACCCATACCCCAAGCACGCTACATTTATGAAGACTGCAAGAAAAGTTAGGTGGGGTTTTTTTTTAAATTTTATTTTCCTTTCTTTCAAAGAAGCCAACAATATTCTACTTGATTCCAGCTCTAACAAGCACATAACACTGAAAGACAACTGTTTCACATTTACAGCCCCTGACGAAACAATAGACAAAAAGCATCAGTCAGAAAAGGGAGAGAAAGGAGCTGGGGGAAGGGAGCTGATAACCAGAGCACACTCAGTATTATTGAAGGAATGTTTCTTGGATCGACAGTAATGATGTCATGTTCCATCTTTTAAGAAGCATCAGATTCTTACAAAAAGGACATTGTTGTTCAAAAGCAACTGCTGCAATCCCAGAATGCCCTTTTCCCTACATCTGTTAGTCAGAGGGGCTAGGCTTGGATAAACCTGCTAATATGGCCAAAAGTCACATGTCCCCGCGAGCGAGCGAGCGTGTGCGAGCCAGAGCGAGGAGAAAAACCTGCGCACACACAGCCGCGATGGATTATGGCTTTCTCCCCCTCCCCACCTACCCCCCTGACGCCAAACGAGCCACCAGACCCGTTCCTGGCATCATTTCTGAGCCTGTCTCTGAAATGTCATCAACAGGCAACACTTCTTACTGCTGCTAAAACTCTTACCAGGCTCATTCCCAGCACAAGCTGAAGCGTACGGGACCGGTTACTGCGCTGCCGGGCTCGCAACGGCAAAGCAGAGCCGAACTCCTCAGCTGTCATGATACACCTGCAGCTACAGCTCTATCCCCTTTAACCCTGAGAGCATCGAGACAAATTTCATTATCTTTATTCTTGCAAAGAACACTGCTTTGAAATGCACAAGAATAAAAAAAACACGAAGTATTAAAATCCATTTAACAGAACAGTCACAAAAGCGGACGCGACACCACGCTTATCGTTCGAGCTGCTCAGATGGAACAATAAAACGCATTAATGTAAATTCCATCCATAAGAAAGCTTTACACAGTCTCACTTAATAAACTGCTCCCATTTTTTATGGATGCTACAATATTAAATTCCCTCAGTCGTCTTTTTACCCAGACAACCCTCGCCTGCCAAAGCCCGGCAGCGCCAGCAGCTGAGATGCAGTGCCTCCTGCCTGGCACTAATGTCACCTGAATGCTTTGGGGACATGGAAGTGAAGTTGGGAAAAGTAGCACACAATGTGGTTATTGCATTAATTTAAATGTATTAAGAACACAGACTAGTCTTAAGATTTAAAAAAAAAAAAAACCAAAACCCTGCAACTAAACTGCACTGAAAATTAAATCATATACCAGCAGGCAGCTGGGCTTTGAAATTATGGTCAAGTTGCACTTTGGTATTTTATATTATATTCTTCCATCAGTGCAGTCTCGTTGCTACAGGATTTTTGGATCAGTGCAGCTCTCCTGTTAAACACAACTGTTCCCAGCGGATGGGATAGACAATCTCGCCTTAGACAGCTCAGATCTGGTGGCTGGATGCTGGTTGTGGCCAAGTAGGTAATAGGATACAGCACCCTCTGACTGTGTCCCTCTCTCTCTGCTGGCTGAAGAGGCAGTTCTACCTACAAGCCACCTTGCTGGCTGCTAACATTAGATGAAATGAAATCCACATCTTTTCCTAGTTGTCACTCATACAAACAGAGAATATTGCACTGCAGAAGAACAGCTACAGATCAATTCCCCTCAGAACCAACAAGGTGATGGAGGAATATGAAAAGGATTCAAGATAAACCAGGGAACGCCCAAAGCCCAAGACTGGACCAGCTCTATTTCCACACAGTAGGCTGAACTAAGTGCATTTAGTTAGAAGCTGCCATTACAAGTGTAAATGACACCGACTAGAGAGCCAAAACATTTTATCAAATCAACTACCAGTGAGTAGAACCTGCATGCATCATCCACAGAAGTCTATGAATCAATAAGATGTTACATCCCCTGTAATTATGGCTGTATTAAATGTACTCACATACACCTTGAGCCACTGACACAAGGAAGCTGAAGATGAGGACGGGGTAAGACCAGTTCTGAGTTTTCTGCTTCCCTGCCATGTCATCTCAGGCTGAAGTAAGACCCAGCCCTGTGACTAACATCCCCTGGGATCCTGCAGAGCAGAACAAGCCGCGCTCTAAACGGTCAGTTGCCATATTTAAAGTGCATATTTAAGGCTTATGCTACAGAGACCTCAGAGAAACTAACATCTGTCCACAGGAAGATATCTGACAACTGTCAGCATTGTAGAGAACTGTTTTCATGTAATAAACCAACATACTAAGAGACTGTACGAAGTCTTCCCTGCAAGGGAGAAGTGAACCTACTCACTGAGATTTCCACCTCTCCATCATGTTTTTTTTAAGTTCCCATCCAGACCAACTCAGCAAGAGCGACAGTGCCCACAGGGCATCAGGTTACCCTAAACACAGGTGGACCAAAGCATCTGTAGTTCCTTAAGATGGTTCAGAAGTTTGCAGAAACCAAGCTGTGACCATGAGCATCCAGGCTTATGGTGGATTGTCAGCACGCTTTGTCCATACAAATGAAGTTTCAACCCAACATCCTTCAGCTTCTACACACAAGAATATTATAACCAGGGTTAAACAAATGCCACCTGAGCACAAAATGGAAACAAGAGACAGATCTGTGCATCCACCACCCAGTGTCCCTGCATTTCCCAGGTACAGAGATGCACGCTGCACTGACGATGCTACACTGGCTCCTGCTCTAGTCACCAGCTATACGATATACTTAACACCATGAAACCTATAAGAACTTATCTTTAGTATCAAATACAGGTATATTATGTATTTTTTCACTGATAGAATATATGCAGCGCTTTAAAAACCAACCAACCAAGAGGAGACCAGTTACAGCACCCATGATACTGAGAGCTGTGTGCTCTACCAGCACTGACTATAATGCGAATATTCAACACAAAGCTCCTCATGCTTCACAGGTCTTCTTACTCAAACTCAGGGTTGGGGGGGGGGGGGGGGGGGGGGGAGATAAAACAACCCCACCATCAAAAAACTCAACCAACTACCACAAATAACTCCATGTAGAAACTGATATTTATATATTTAATATTTTTTTTAAAGTATCTGTATTGCACGTAGCGCAAACAGTTAAATATTTGTGTGATTTCTTCTGGGAGGGGATAACCCAAGAGCATCAAATAGATGGGGAACGAGCGTCACCGTGCAACTGTCAAAAAGGGGGAAAAGGGATTTGTTTACTCACATATGGGTCAGGACTGGGGAGATTAAATTATCCTCAGCACACTATTAAAAATTTCCTGAATGGCTTCCAGCCGACACTGAGAATTTCCAACACTATGAGAAATATGGCAAACTGGAACTACCAAAGAACTGATTTTTTTTTTCCCAAGTAGCATACAAGTCACTCCCCATTTTTGATAGACTCTGAATAAAAGCCTGTTAAGATAAAAAAAGCTAAATTAAGAATGGAAGCTGCTGCTTGTACACAAGATGTGAAGTAGCCGCTATTTCATGTATTTTCAGAAAAAAAAAAAGATCTTAAATATGACTCTTCTAGCATACCAACCAAAAATATCCACATACATGAGCTCTTTGGATATAAACCACGCAGAGGAAACCACAGCAGGACAGTCAGTATCATATAATATTGCCTGTCGGGTAGGGGAAGCTTCTCCAACACGTGTGTGAGATGCCAAAGCGGCTGTCCCAGCACAACTGGGTACCCAGACACATCACCACGACATCAAGGCTGAACTGCTGAGCTCTGATTGTTGTGTGACAGAGTAAACTACCTGGTCTACACCACTGCAAAAGGAGGCAACGATGTAGGGAGAGAGGAGACGACGTGATGAACAGCTGAGTTTTGTCTGAGGGGAAAGAGAAATACTCCTCCTTTTACTCTGAAATGCACTCTTTTCAGGCAAAACCAGAGTACCTTCTTCAGGCAAAGATCTGTTGCAATACTCATCCCTCAAAACTGAGGGGGTGCATGTGGGAGGGTCTGGCCTGGGATCAGAAGGACTGTACACCTGGTGGGGACATACTAGGAAAGATGATGGAAGGTCCAGCATCAGAATAATTGACCAATCCCACCAGGCAGTGCCTAATTAGGTGACTTCAGGAATGATGCTACTACCCTCGACTTATTTTGTGATCTACATGCAAATTTGCCTTTAAAATTTTAGCTTGATCAATCCTACAAGCGCAGGACCTTGCCCTTGGCCTTGCTGAACTTCAGGTGACACATACAGGCCCATCTCTCAAACCTGTCAAGATTCTTTGTGATCACTAGGAAAACACATTCCTGATCACTGCATCTAATTTCTCCTTCCAGTAAGCTTGGCAAAGCTATATAGCATGGTTTTTACTGCTTTCCAATTCAAAAAAACATCCTGGGCACCCACTAAGTGCCACAGACATTCCTTAAAGCCTCTCTTAACTGAGGCTGTGGTCCACTCAGTTGACTCTTCTGTTCTGACAGAAGTAGAGCAACTCTCAAGTGCCTTAACATGCACTGCACACATGGAAGATGAGTGACTCCCTGCTCAGAGCAGAAAAAGGCTGTTCCCTTGAACAGCTAAAAACCAGCTTCCCATCCACAGCAGATGATACAGAGTTGTATTCCAGGTAACTATCACAACGGGAAGTCTATCAGCATCTCCAAGCCCCTCTAATCGGGCGGCAATTTGAGTTACTTGATTCATGTGAAACCACATACCACAGACCACTTGCATACGTGGGTAAGCCTCTCCCACCAAGCTAACAACATGTTACTTTCTCTCCTCCTAGTTCTGCAATTGGGAAACCTTTCCAGAGTAGTAATTAAGGGAAAAAACCCAACAAACCACCCAGAAATTAAACAAGAAAAACCTGGAGATGAAGCGAGTGGCCCCATGCCATGCAAAAGGGGCAAGAGGCACTTGGGAACATCTCCTTTGGGATCCTACTAACTTATTACTCAATAGTGAGCTGTGATTCAGATGAAAGAACCCTGACAAAGGAATGAACTTGCTTTCCTCTCTACTCCCTTAAAATATTCTTTTTGGTACACTTGTTCTCCACACTGGATCCACTAGGACTATCTGTCACTATGGAAAAGGGAGGTGCAGATGAATGCCATTCTACAAGAGACTCTTAGAAAAATGTTTAATATTCAGGGGGAAAGAAATCCAAAATGCTGTCACAAACCTTACTGAAAAAGGAACCACCCTGAAATAGCTCCAATCACAAGCAATACAATGACACCCAGAACGGGCTGAGAAAGCTGGACTCTGGAAAGTATCTCTGGACCGTGGAAAGCCCACTGAGACACTGCCCTTCTATACACTGCTTTTCAGTCTCAAGCTTACGTACATGAGATGCTTCTCTGCTTTCTGCCAGTCCCCAGGGGAAGGTAAAAGTCAAGAGCTCCCCATCTCCAGGCCAGGAGCCCTTTCTGCCCCAAAGCCTGAAGCATGTGAGATATTACAGCTGCACTGGACACTTCCCCAACCTGTGTTACAACAGTAAGGAGCACTTCAAGTGGTCTACAACCCCTTGTATACCTGTGTAATAACAATACTGCCCACTGCACCTGAACTGAGACCCTCCTCCACAGCAGCAGTTTACGGCAGAGAACGGCCATCAAACGCTGTCCCCTCTGCATCTTCCACATTCCCTCACCCATAAACTTCCTGAAGGAACAGAGTGTAAGGATTAGTCTGCACACAGACACCGTGGTGAATTCTGGCAGCTTTTTGACAGTGTAAGCACCGATGTTCAAACAGGCTTTTCTTCCCCACCAGGGTAAATCTCTCTTTACCTGACAAAGAGCAAGCCTATCATTCCAGTAAGATCCCTCTTGCAATTTCTTTTAGAAAGATTTTTGAGGAACGGTTCTACCCTGGAAAAAAACCTCTTTGCAGATTTTTTGTTCTTTCTTTCCCTGCCTCTCTACCTGTACTTTTTCTTGTATTATGCTTCTTCACAGAACAGCCTCAGGAAGACACTTTTATGTGAGAGCACTGCCTGCATTTCTCTTATACATGCTCTTGTAGATTGTGTGGCTTGCTTTGATTTCCTCTCAAGATTCTGACACTAAAATGTCCATCATCACCTCCTTGAATTCCTTACCCCAGCACACTTTCTGAGCCCGTTGAACTGTTCTGCTTGGATGTTTACTTTCCAGGAATACCACTTGCAAAAGGGTCAGAAAGCTACGTTTCCCAAACCTCCATTGACAAGCCCAGGATCTGTTTTTCCTGGTTATTAGGATGATCTGCACCAATGAAGTCATCAGTGAAACAATTATCCTATGCTTTCCATCTACACCAAAATGGAAAAGGTCTTCTGTTTTTCTGGTTATTTCTACAATCATTCAAGTTTTCTAAGTAGTGCAGAAAATAACTAAACTCTGAAAGCTTGTTCCTGGGTTAAAGATAAGATATTCTGAACAAACTAAACCTATTTTGACAAGTTGCATATGCCAGTTATAAACAAACACAAACTTATCCAACTCTGCCAGTGCTCTGAAAACACCGGTTCCATTAACTGGCAATTTTCCCCATGTCACTCACCAAATCTACTGCTGACCCTACCTCTTAAATAACATACATGAAAGACATTACAGATGCACTTGAAAGAAAAACTAACAGTAAAATGAATCCTGTATTTTTTTCTTCCTGTGTAAATTAAAACATCCCACAGGATCAAAAATTATCCAAAGTCATGAAAGTTCAAGAAGTGCTAACCATACCCTGACATCTTCAACACTAACATCTCCTGAATGTCTTTGCTTGTGATAGTTCTGGTACATTTATTAAGAAGGTCAGCTCTAAATTTAGCAATTCCTTAGGCTAGCAAAGCTATGAGGAAGGCAACTGGAAAAAATGAAATCTTCTGTCCCCCTTCTTTTGCAATTCATGAAGTTCCCAGTGGTTGCCAACTCTTTTCCTTTACTCTGTAAAGCATGGCATTGATGTGCATTCTGTAACTGCATCACCTGCAGACAGCTCTCTGTGGCCACATCACTGGGACTGAGGAGTTTTACTCATTCCAGTGCAGGAGATGCTGTGCTGGCAGCACACTGGCCAGGAAGAGGCCAGCGAGTGGCCAGCTGAGAGGCAATTAAGTCTAGAGGCAAAAATAATGGGGAAACTCCAGCTGTCCATAAAAAAATAGTAAATTAGTCAGGTACCCTAATGGTACTCGAGTTTAAAGAACCCTTTTCTTGACCCCTAAGCAATTTTGCCCCAGAACAATAAATACAGTTAGTATAAGCAAATCAGCTGTTTTGAATTCAGCATAAATAACTCAGAAATAAGCTACTAAAGCTCACAATATAGATAATTACCCTTGAGAAAAGAAGTCATTAAAAAAGTAGCAGTACCACACACAGTTTTAGAAAGGAGGCCTGAAAGGCAGTAATTGAAAGTCTTTCTGACCAATAAGTAAAAAAAGAAAAAAAGGATGATGGCAGAGTGTGGAAGAACACCAGGACACACCACGTCCACTCCAGCCAGAGGGCAGGTCCAACCCCCCACCAAGCCACAGGTCAGAGCAAGTACAAACCTGGCGAAAGTGAAGCCAGTAGGAAGGACCTCAGGTAGAACAAAGTCAGGTACAAATGGAAAAATGCAAGATAAAATGAGAAGATTCTGCAAGAATAAACTTAAAACCCAAGCTGTGACAGCAAGGAGCCTCAGGCCATCACCCAGCTTGCTCTGCTACCAGGCTGGAAAAAAGCCACATGGGAGAGCAAGGGTACAGGAACGTAGGTAAATTATCTGCACCAAGGTGATGAGTGGGTATCAGGTATGGTGCTGTCACAGCCCATACCTCAAGCAAGCTGGTCCTTCAATGAACTCATAAATTAGATATTACTGACCTATGGAGATGAGTAAGTAGCTGCCCTAAAAGCCTGAGGATGCTCCAGAGTGATGTGCACTTTTGTCACAACTGCTGTCCCGTTCCAACAGCTGCTGCTCCAGAGAAGCTCCCCAAACTGGCTGCTGCCAAACTGAACAGAAGAA
This sequence comes from Gallinula chloropus, assembly GCF_964237585.1. Classification (NCBI taxonomy): domain Eukaryota; kingdom Metazoa; phylum Chordata; class Aves; order Gruiformes; family Rallidae; genus Gallinula; species Gallinula chloropus. Next base: position 10,920,427 of record NC_140104.1, read on the forward strand.
TTAACTGAACAAATAAGTAGTGAACTAACATGCTAATCACTCTGTAACTGTGATACATTAAGAACTAACAAACCAAATGTTTATGCACTAGACTATATGACATTAAAATACCAGAACTCAAAAGGATATCCAAAAAGAAGGAGGCAATGTCTTGTACACAAAATCATTGAGTTAGACACAGGTGAAGAGAAACATCACCTTCTGAACTGATACAACTCTGAAAAAAGCAAGAGGTCAGACAGATAATACACATTCTGAGCAAGGGAAAAGGTCTTTGCAACCAGAGTGACCACAGATACTGTGCAAATCCTTCATAGTATTTGCATTTAAGCTCTGGAATGGGAGGGAAAGGAACCTAAGTTTTATTTAGGGAAATTGATGGTACCAGAAAGTACACCAGAACCTTAAAAAACAATGTGAACAAGTAACAGGGCAGGACATGAAAGGTGAAAAAGTAAAGAACCATCAAGTACACATCTACTCTTCAACTAAACTAACTCCCGAGCTGAGCCTTGTGCAGGCAGCTCAGCAACAGTAACTGCACAGTTAAGCAAAGACAATGGCAGACTTTTTATTTTTAAAAAAATAGGAAAATAATATACAATTTCTGGCAATACATTAAGGAAGTTTCTGCCATGGTCTGCTCCTGGCTATTATTCTTGACTCACATCTAGCAGTAAAATGGAAGGTACAGTACAAAAAGGCCTCAGAAATAGGAAGCTGTAAATGCCCAAGATGACAAACTAAGCTTGAAGGGGAAAGGCGTAAGAGTTAAAAATCATACACATAAGGAGGTCATGGCAAGTGCTCAGGCTTCAGGAACAAGGGAGAATCCATAAAATATAAGCACATTTATAACAGAGTGAAGGAATTCAACCAACCAAGCTATAAAGAGCAAAATTAACCTGCAGAAATTACTGTCAGGTACTGAGCCCAAGAGATACAAACATCCTTTTAAATTAGACATTTACAGGAGTAAGAACAACCACAGACAGGTCAGGTGAGGTATTCCTGAACACTCCCAGCACCTCTTCCCAAGCATCCAGTCGTTCCCACCACCAGGAACAACAGATAGGACCAGACAGGTGATTTTTAGATTCTGGGTGACAATTTTTACATTGCTGTTCTTCTAGGGTCAAACGAAGCATCATCAAAACACACTTTGTTATGAAAAAGGTCCCTTTTGTTTAACATGGGGGTTTATAAAACAGAAACCTGTTTATTGTCATAAACAGAAAAAAAATCTTTCTGGAAGGACTGTGCAGAAATGAGGAGAAAGTACCTAACCAGGTCCTAGCAAGGTGCACATGTGTGATGGGCTTTCATTGCTGGGCACATGAAGAAAAGCTGTTGAGGGACAGGTCACCAGTGAAAGAGAAAGCGACCACCCTAACAGAGCACATGGGAAGAGGCAATAGCAGCGTGTCATGGTTACACAGCTGCTTCCAGGAGTCTGTAGCTTTAAGGGGTTCAAACACACTTCAGCACCAAAATTCTTTAACTGTTAAATCTGTTCTACCAGATTATCTGCAGCTACAAGGGGAGTAACTTTACTGAGCAATTATTTCACACACTTGTAGAGCCCAGGAGCACCTCCTTTCCTGCTGGAATTCCCCAAAGCCATGGCAGTATGTCCAGCTCTACTCCAACTCAGGGTATTTATTTTTTCCTGTCTCCACATGACTGAACAGTTTTTTTTTAACAGCACACAGCACTGGAATGAGTCAAAGGACAACAAATCAAACCCCACCTTCTTCACTTTTTACCTATTAGAAGAAATGCTCCTCCAGTGGGTTCTGAAAAGTCTAGATACTTCTCTTCATGGCTTCCACTTAAAGTCATTTTCCCTGCATATTAAGGTAACAAGGACACCCTTTTAATTGGATGAGTTTTATCTGCTTTTGCAGGGAAAATGCTCGTGTCAGCTAACATGCAGAATGCTTTAGGTAGCAGTGGGTCAGCCCCAGAATGGTCTCAGCTGGACAGTTACCATCAGAGGACTGAAGGTCCTACTAAGCCCTGTTCTTGCTATTTTAAGTAACTATATAATAGGCTCTAACCTCAAATAGTAACCAACTCCTGAGAACTTCTCCAAGCCACTGCTGCGATTACAAGGCTGCTCCACAGCCCTGCTCCTGTATTGATTAGGAACCTAGGAACCAGTTTAAGATTAAGAACTGATTAAGTCTGATTTACATTCTGTATTTATACTGACTTACTCTCTTTCCCATGCTGTCCATAGCAGTTGAAGTAGTTTTCTTCCCTTTTCAATACTGAGGGATAAGCACAAGTACAGAGATGTGATACGGTCCCCTCAGCCTGTTAGCTGAAAAAGTGAGCCAATTTTGCCTCCTTTTAAAACAAAGCAGAGAATTCACTTCCCAGACCACTGTAAGAGCTCCTCCTCACATCTGTCCCAAACTAAGGCTTGTTTTCTTTTTCTTCAACATCCTTGACCAGAATTCCCCACATCTGTGTACTCCATGACCACAGAGCATTAAAGTTTTAAAACCACCATGTTATCAGTAGATATACTTGAGTCTTCCACATCTTTGCATGTGACAAACCCAATGTTTGTACTATCCCATTTATGTCCCTCTCACTGCAAACCCTCCAGCTCACTCAGTTCTTTTGAGTGACACTCCAGTCCTCTGGATTTGTACATCCAAGATCGAAACACCATTCAAAATTTGCCCAAGATTGGTCCTTGAAACCATTAGCAGCTTCCCTCCAGCCCAGTTCCTCCTCAGACAGGACACACTCACCTCCCTGTAGCCAGTCCCTAAGCCCTTACACCATAGCCCACTTGAAGAAACCTTCAACGTGGTGCTGTCTCCACCACATTGCTGACATTCACCTGCATGAGATGAACTGTACCCACAGTGCACCTCATCCCAGACACTGACCTGCTTTGTAGGCTCTTCAGCAGCCCTCTTTTGGCAAGGACGGTCATTCCTTCACAACCCTTCCATCCCCAAGCATGAGAAGCATGTCATGAGTAGCTTTTACATCACAAGGTATGGGTTGGCATATAACATATGTCCCTGCTGCAAATGGGGGACTGGGAGGGGTGGGATAAGAAGCACATGAGAACCAGTGTCCCTTCCGTTACTGTGCCAAGATATGCCCTGCATTTCCTCCTGGATCTCCCTGAGATGCTCTTACCATCACCTTCCCCTACTGCCACAGCTGAGCAATACCACGCTATGACCAAGCTGCCATAATGAATACGATAGATTCTGGCAAAGAATTAAAACTGAGTATCAGCCACACCTCCAAAATCCATCTAGACAGTCCACTAACAATGAGGAGGGGGCAACTTGGTCACACAACGTGGAAACAAGCCATGCACCCACAGATCAGCCAGCCCTGGCTCCCAAGTGAGAGGAAGAAGGGTGCCAGGGCAGAAGGCAAAGCATGGGCAGCAGAAACCCGCTCCCACCCCACATGCTTGTGGTCTGGCTGGTCAGCACTGGCCAGCACTCATCCTGTGGTTCCAGAAGCCAGGTGGGAACAGAGACCTCTCCGTCCCAGCATGGAAGGGCAGTTACGTGGTCTGTTTACCCACGAATTTTGTGCACATCTGCTGAAATTCCACAAACCCCAAAGTATTGATTGTAGAGACTCTGATGTCTTTCACACAGGAACAGATGTCCTGCCAGTGAGATATGAGACTGGAGCAGGAGAAGTTTCTAGGGGCCTGCTTCCCAAATCCAGGCAGTCACAGGTTGGTGTGCTACATTACAGCTGTTCGTTTGCTGACATCTCATCTCTTATGTACTTCTATACCCATCACCATAGTAACCACATTCTTCAGAACATACAATGTAATTTTTGTATCTAGTGTATTAGAACAAAATTATTAAGGTTATAAAGACAAGCACTCCAAAACTAGAATGTGTCAGAATTCAGACTGCCATCTTGCTTGCCAACCCATCTTTGATTGCTGCCTCCCTCCCCATCTCCCAAGTCACCTCTCCTACAAACCTCCAGCTCCATCTTTCCACAAGCCATAGCTCCTTCCTCCCTGATCCCTCTGCAGACCCTGTTTTGTTGAACTTCTGGCCTGATGTATTCTTATCTCCCATATGACTTTTATACCTCCTGCATTCCCACCAGGCATCCTCCTCCTCCACACTGCCTGGGTGCTCTCCAGGAATGATTCACTGAACGCAGGACAGAGAATCCCAACAGTCACAGAACCACAGAATCATTAAGGTTGGAAAAGACCTCCAAGATCATCTAATCCAATTGTCCCCCTATCACCCATATTACTAACTAAACCATGTCCCTAAGTACCTCATTCAACCTCTCCTTGAACAGCCTGAGGGACGATGACTCCACCACCTCGCTGGGCAGCCCCTTCCAACGCCCAACCACTCTTTCTGAGAAGAAACTTCTCCTCATTTCTAACCCAAATCTCCCCTGGCACAATTGCAGCCATTCCCTCTTGTCCTATCACAGGTTATCTGCAAGTAGAGGCTGACCCACAGCTCACCACAATGTCCCTTCAGGTAGTTGGAGAAAGCAATAAGGTCTCCCCTGAGCCTCCTCGTCTCCAGACTGAACAGTCCCAGTTCTCTCAGCTGCTCCTCATAAGACTTGTGCTTCAGACCCTTCACCAGCTTCTCCGCCCTTCTCTGGACAGGCTCCAGGGCCTTGATGTCTTTGGAGTGAGGGGCCCAAAACTGAACACAGTATTCGAGGTGAGGCCTCACCAATGCTGAGCACAGGGGGATGATCACCTCCCTGGTCCTGCTGGCCACACTATTTCTGATACAAGCCAGGATGCCATTGGCCTTCTGGGCCGCCTGGGCACACCGCTGGCTCATGTTCAGCAGAGTGCCAACCAACACCCCCAAGTCCTTTTCTTCTGTCTAGGAAATGGAAACAAGCAGAGCCTCTCTTGCAGGGAAAAGTCCTTCTGATCCCCCCTCCCCAGGGCTGGTGCATCTTCAGCCACTCTCTGAGGACAGCTGCCTGCTCAGTGCTGTAAAATGCCCAAGCAACACATCGTGCTGATTTATCCTCTTATTACCACAGCACATTGCAGTGTAAGAGTGGGTCTCACTAAGGAATAAGCCCCTGTTCCAGGGGGTGTTTTGCAAATACAGAGAGTCTCCAGCTTGATGGAACTTGCATAAACCATATTAACCTTGATGCTTCACCTGCCTGTATCATTACTTTACATACCAATCGCTAGGAGGAAGACACACTGCAGTGGAACATACCCAGAACATTCAGCACATCTCTTCTTACAGGTTTACTGAAAATCCATCAAATCACCCACATGGACATCCTGCTGCCTGGCTGCCTCTCTGCTAGAAAGACATTTTAAGTTGATACATCACTGCACATACACAGAAGGTCAATGAATGCATTTTTTTCTCCAAAAACTTGCTTTAAAAAAATTACCTGTCTCTTTTCTGGTTTTGGCAGTATTACTAATTGTCCTGAACAAACAGGATGAAAGAGGTAGGTCAGCATCTCCACCTCAAGCAAATACTTGGAGCAACTATTCAGAAACAAGGCCCACAAAGCAGGTTTTAATGCCCAAGGTCCATCCTGTCTAGGTCAACTCCTACTGAGTATATAGGTTTTTTTTCTCCTGTACACCAACTCCAGCTCCCAAACAAGAAATATAGCAATTTCTTCTGGCCTGAAGAGAGGAGAAAAGCACTTAAGTTGCTTGAATGTACCCAAGTAAGTATATTGAAGTATTTTAAGGCTGAAAAGGCAATTTCAGCTCATGTAGGAATACATCCATCCTAAATCTGACAGAGACCTATAATCAGAAATCGGTCTGTTCCAATAGCACAGATCCAAACACCTTTATGTTTCATGGGTTCTTTGTATGCTCACACACAAAGCTGCTTAATCCAGCTGTTCTCAGCAATCATTCACAAAAGCAAATGAATGAAAAAGAAATCATCAGCAGCCATCTCCGCTCCCACCCTTCAGTTGAGGGGAACAACAATTTGATTGCTTCAGTCAATGGACAAAACTCTTTTCTGTACCTTTAAATAAAAGGTTAATTGAGATATGGTGGAACCTGCTCTCACTTGGGCTTTCTGAAAACAAGGTTGTCCTGCCTGTTTCAAGGACTCTGGCCTCAGCTTTTGGAAGAGGTGAGGCAGGGAGCTGCCAACAGGTGACTTTTCTGAGACACACAGCAAAAGAACAGCATTGCAGAGAGCAAGCCAATTAAAATAATCTTCTATTTCTCCTTAAGCATTCGCTGCTGGCAGGGATTGAGCTCGAAGGCCTTCGTCTCAGCCAGCACCTTGCTGGATGGCAGCGGTGGCTGTTCTGAGGAGCCTCTGATCTGAAAGCAATAATGACTTGGTCAAAGCTAAACCATACTACCCAGAGGCACACATCATGCCATCTAATGAAGGGTGATGATAAAAGCTGCTACCCAGAGCTATAGCCACGTGGCACAGCTGGAGTAGGATTAAGCTGTCCAGTCTGAAGGGCTTCCTTAGGACTGTCTGCAGGTATGTGACATTGGGGTCTGGCTCTATCAGGGTACAGAAGACAAAAAGCAGCAGGGGACAAGGGCAGCCCCAAAGAGAGCAGTGAGACAGATCATGCTGGGGGATGTCAGAAATGTTCCAAATTAAATCACCTACTGGTTTGTTGTGGTGTTGATTCGGTTGGGTTTCTTCCCCAGAAACAGGGGGTGGTATTCTTTCTCTATGCTTATTTTAGCAAATGGACAATCTGCACACAACACCACACTCTTCTTACATGACACTTCCCAGAGACCCTCCGATTTCCCTGGAAAGTTTATACAAGTTTAGACAAAACAAGATGTTGGCTGCATTAGGGCATCAATACTGCTCCCATTATCTGTCCAGGTTCCCTTGAAATGGTTTTCTAGCTTACAGAATTTAAGAATCTACCTTATACACAGCTTCAACTGCAGTGAACCAGCCCTTATTCTGTGGTAGAAAGGCCAATGGTTTGACAGCCTGCAGAGTGAGGAGGACAGCTCTGCAGGACTAACATTGGCTGACTATGTCAACTCCACAGGATGGAGAAGTCCAGACCTGCAACGCCTCCATTCACAGGTACTTTGCTGTTTCTGGGGTCTTATGATGGGTCTGGAAAGGTGTGGAAAGACCAAAGCTCTGGTGACTCGGGGTTGCTCCATCTCCTTTTCAAATTTTATTCATTTTCACTCCTTTGAAGAAAGGGGATATTTTATTCAACTGCCAGGATTCACCATGTCACACCTGACCTGTGCTGCCATTACCAAGGCTCAAAAAAGCACCTACAAGAGTCCTTAGAATGGCAGCAAACATTCTTACCTTACAAACGTGTAAACTATGTGACTAAGAGGTGACCTGTCCAGGACCACACAAGTTCACAGCTAGAACAGAAAGGTCTAATGTCCCAGTTCTTATGCCAACCATTAGTTATACAGTGTCTCTGTTTCTTTTTCAAGTTTCCTGCAGGGAAAGGAGCAGTATTATTTATCTGACCTTACAATCTTCTATCTCAATAGAATTTACATTTATCATATGATGACTGAATGTTAAACCTCTGCAGAAGAGTGGGTCAGTCAGTGAGTAACAGAATTAGGACCACTGACCTCTGCTGACTCGGAGTACCAGTCTGCACACCACCAGACAACGAAGGGCTAACGGCTGCCTCTGTGCCAGCAGCTCCTTACAGGTACATGATATAAAATTCCTTTCACCTCTGTTTAGATTTCAGGAGACAAGCACCCACATCATGCACGCTCATGCTCATGCATACATCCACCTTCACATCCTTTTGGTGGTTTCAAAGGGGCAGGGAGACAAGAGGAGCCCCTCGCCCCCAGGGACTGCCTGCAAAGGGCACTAGTAGGGTCTAACAGCAGAATAACAAGGGAAATTTTTGCTCTACTGCAGTCTGCACTGCACCTACTCCAGGGATAAATAAAATTCCAATCTCCACCATCCCCAAGGCCGTCAATCTGACACCTTTTGTGAATACTAAATTCACACATACAAAGAACTTTCTCCTTTGTAGGGTTTGAAGCATCTCACACACCGTTTCCTACTGGTAACTGAACAAGCAGCATAATTTCATACCTGGCAATTTGAAGTCTCTTTTTCAGCAGTTTGGAATAATGGATTGTGTCTTTTGTTTGTCAGTGGGAACAGACAAATAAGGAAAAAAAAAAAAAAAGAAGAAAGTTTTAAGCAACATTTCCTCTAATAATAAAAGATCTATTTGCCAACTACTCCTGTTGGCTAATAAACAAAGGGAAAGTCAGATGTCCATTTTACAAAGTCTAAGGATCTTGGATTTTTGAGCTGGGAAAGTAGGACAACCTCCAGATACCTTGGGCAGATCCTGCCCTAACAACCGTGCAGCCAAAAGCGAGAACTGCTCCCTCATCGTGCATGCAGATCACCCATGCAGCCCAGCTGGACAGGGAGCTACTGAGAGCTCAACACACCATGCCTGAAAACAGTATTTACTTGTTGGACACAAGCTATAAAGAGCAACCAAGAAGTAATTAAGGTTCCTGAACACAACGGGGCAAAGAATATCAGCTCCAGTGCTGCTCGCTGCCCAGAAGATCTTACTACATCTGGACAGCTTCTCCAAGACCACCTCCCACAAACAATACTCTGAGTTTACGGCTTCCAAACACCTAAAAAAGCCTCTCTGCAGATTATTTTGCAAAGTCATTTTGAGTGAAGGAATATTTAAAGCTCTAGCCTTAAAAAAAAATGAATAAACCCATCCATATTTACATGCACTCTGTTGCTTGGTACAGCTAACAAGCTGCATGAAAGGCAGGCGCTGCGAGGCCACAAAAAAGCTCTCGTAAAGAAGGAAAAATTCAGGTATTCTTGCATTAAATTTTACCAACTTGAACAAAATCAGCCTGGTTGTATCAATCCTGCAGTTGGTTTTGGCTGCTCCCCTGACCCTGGCCAGGGCCCAACAGCAATCTTGGTGGAAGGCTGCTGTTAGTACTACCACAAAATTTATACAAACATCTGAAGCGTATGGGACAGTTCTCTGATAGAGCCCAACACAAGCGTGACAAGAAGTCACTGTGCAGTGCTTATTTAAGTATGTCCAGCGTGGTAAAACATATAGAAAGGTTACATGAAAAGAAAAAGGATCCCTGAAGCAAGGAGATATTTATAAAATGCCCGTATCTGACACATAATACGCATCACATCCTCCAGTAAGGCAGGAAGAAGTTATTTTTGAGAACTTGTTAGTAAAAACTGAGGAGAAATAACTGTGCTTCTCTGGCTCTCCTCTTCCTATTAAGCTAATTCCTATTGTATAAAGTCAGCTTGAAAGCTCCTTTCAATGAAAAAGGGGGAGGGAGGAGAGGAAGAATCAGATCTGCTTGTTTTTTGCGTTTGACATTCAGGTCTCGTCCCCCTGTTTTGTTTTCCTGGAGGACGCGGCGGCGGCGCAGACCTCGCAGAATGATGACATCACACCTACTGGGAAGGAGGAGGAAAAAAAAAAAGCCAAAGCCTAAGAGGAGGGAAGCAGCACTCCCTCAAACCAGAGCTCAGAACGATGGGCAGCTCTGCTTCTGGCTGTTAGCTTTCAGACTACTCAAAACTCAACATCTCCAGGGGTAAAGGAGTATTCCCTTCCCAGCCCTGACCCACGAGAGCAGCCCATCAAAACGGGGAGGGCAGCAGTGCTGATGCTCCCCAGGTCAGGCAGAACAACATTCAGAGGTGTTTACATGCTGTTCACCTACAGAGAGAACTCAAACACTATGCTGGTTTACACTCATTTATGCCCGTTTTCTTACTGAGTTATACAAGCAAGTGGCTTTTACCACGATGAAGCAACGCAAAGCACTGCATGTTTAAGGCGCTGTAAACTGGAAACTGCTCTTACTTAAAGGTTTTATAAAGTTATTTCTCCCATATGAGGTAAGCATTCTAAGCAGCATCTTTCCTGCAGAGCAAGTGCACATGCTACACAAGAGACAGGGGAATTGCTAGAGGTGGATGCATGCAGAAGGTAGCATCTGCAGAGAGGAAAACCCCGCCTCTTGCAGTGAAGAGGCATTGCTACCTTATTCTTATTTATTAAAACTCCAGAGAGGCCCATGCTACAACACGTGCACTGCCAGCCCCACATCACAAGGGGATTTATCTGTCATGTAACACCTGAACTCAACAGATCAACCTGACTGGCAAGCTCAAAAATAACAGGTTTTACCTGCAAAATCTTGGAAGTAAATCTCCAAGATGTTTCTTGGAGATTCGAGGCACCAAACTAGATGGTATGTGACCGTTTTCCTTGCTACTGGCAGCTTATGACACAATTTTAAACAGCAACAACAAACAGCAAAGGAAAAAAAAGAAGTATAATAGGGGATGATACTAAATACCCAGTGGTCACATGGCCCCACGGAGAGCTACTGAACAGCATGATGGTGACAAATCATTCAATAGCTCTTTGCTGTGATCTTCTGGTAATTAAATATTAAATTAAGGAGATTGCCATCTCCACCTTATGCACAAGCTAATCAGTATTAGCAGCCTGCTCAATTCAGACAGAACACTAATAATTTCTCAAAGCAGCAAAACAAACATAGCCTCACTATTAACTTAGGGACAACACTCCAACATCAGCTAACCAGGTACTATGCCTGGATTTTGTCCAGAAACATTTAAGAGATGCCATCAGACAGGATCTCTCACACCTCCCTGGGACTTAACAAGTCCTGCTATTACCATTCACCATCTAGCTTGAGAAATTCTGGCACAACAAATGATAGATTTCAGATAAAATGCATTTATGGATTTCTGTGAAGCAGCTGAAGTTTCTATAGGGTTGGACTTTAAACAGTAAAATAGTAAGACATTGGAATATGCTATCCAACTATTGTCACCTCCTGCCCCAGTGATGGAAAAGAAAATGGAGATAAGCAACTGCCATTAAGGAAGCATCAAAAGGAGGCAGTAACTCTACTCAGAGAAGGAATTATACTCCTAAATTTGAAGTCTGAAATCTGCTGTATCAGATGGGCCCCAGGAAGCATGCTGAGTCCTGCTGGGTTCACTCCAGAGACTAGTCAGGACAGACGGACAATGACCATCTCTGTAATTTTCTGTTTACATATTTACAGAACGTATTTTAGTGGTGAGACCATATGTGTCATGTCCTTAGAAATGCTAATCACAGGCATGAAATCACATATAGAAAATGCCCAAATCAGCAGGTGCTCGATGCCTTCAAACCAGAAAATAAGCAGACAAGTAGAATCACATATTATGGTGTGAGCTGTAGAATCACAACTCTCACCATACTCTACTTCCACTCCTGCTGCTCGGTACCACTCAGGCTAGTCCCTATTACCCTTGTTTCCCCAACATCTATGTAAATAGGTAGGTAGATTTTGCAACACACATGATAAACAGGTACAAACTATTTCAGATTAGCATAGGTAGCATTAGTTCCATAGCTGAAAGCAGATCCTGGAGAAAAACGTGCTAAATTTCATATTCCATGGCTGCAGCAACACAGAACAAAAATCCCTCAGAAAACCCAGGTCCCAAAATATTGAGCATTTCCACATAAATACTCACATGTCAAGGTTTTTATGGTATTTTTTGTGAGCTTAGTTTAAAAATAACATGAACGAAGCAACAAAATCCTTAGGTTTATTATTTCCAAATAAGCCCCAGCAATTTTACTGCACAGATATGCTTCAACTGAATACCAACGCTCTGAACCTCTCTGCAGAGACAGTTAAAGTAGAATCTAGAACAGATGAAAGGTGCTTGTGATGACCCAAGCGACGGCTCCCTCAGCAACGCTTACAGATTCCTGACAGGTACCTGGGCTTGAAGCTCTTCTTCCTTCCCAGCACACCAGGTGAGAAGGCTTTCAGCTCCTCACAGCAAACAGCAGTATGCCTTTGCATTCCACAATAACCAGACTGGTAAGGAGATGCGAGATTCAGATGTAGCAGGGACTGCATGAATAGGATAAAAAGATGCACTCTGCCTCCACAGATCTCCATAAAGATGTCCAGACAATCCCCAAGCCCTGCAATTATATGTGCCCAACGTTACCTCTCACTTAGGTGAGCAGTCCCTGGTTACCCCTGCATGTGACTGACTCCCAAAACGAAAAGATTTAATTTGCTGTTCACCAAATTCAGGGACTGATCTACAAAACATTAAAGGCCCCTTTCAGATTTATTTAAAAATAACAATCAGCAACAAGTTACTTCATAGTAACACCCAACAACTACGTCGAGATTTAGCCAGCTCATTCATGAACAGCATCAAATTGCCATTATGATAAGGAAAACCTACAGAACGCTCAAACGATGAAACAAAGCCACCCAGCGATGCCCTGAGTTATTAGTAGGTCAGCCAGACTCTCAGGAAGGGATCTGGGACAATGGTTCTGCCAAACTTTGAGGACTCTGCTGTTCCTCCACTCCCTGCTGTACAAGGCAGCATCTCCCACACTTCTACTTGACAACCCAGGAGGTGCTGGAGTCCTGCTGGTCAGATATTACTGGGGACAACCAAGATAAATTCTTCCAGCTCTGTCACTAGCTGGGCAAATCCCCCCTGCACCTGTACTTCAGTATCCAAACCTTATACATGTGAAAAATAAATACGCATTCATCACCCATTTACAATACCTTGAGATTTACAAGATGAAATTCAGAACTGGGAATTACTATTATTATCCTGCCAACTCAGAGAAAGGTATAAAAACATCACATACATCAGATAATCTTCCTGCGTTATAGCTCACTTAAACTTCTATTTGTGTGTTAATATTTCATTTGTCATCATATTAATATTAATGACAGCTATTTCTGGTTAAACATAAAAATATTTGTAATACCTACAAAAAGCATAGCGATTATACCAATTTATTACTTATTTTTCAATACCAGAGGGTGCAATGGGAAGACTATTCAAATGAGGAGCATCCACCCTAGTGCTGGACCAGCTGCTATGGAAAGACTCCAGCCCCATGTGATGCAGTCATCCACAATGAATGACTCCTGCGACTGGGGGGGAACAGAGGATATTTAAAATAATCTGTGAATTAATATTTATAAGATATTTAAGAAAAAGCACCTACCATTAAAGTATTTTGGAAAATGTAAGAGACTTATCTAAAGTATTTTTAAAAAACTGTGCATCAAACAACTGCAGGCCAAATCTTTTTCAGTAAACTAGCATTTCTTTAAATGTTCTTTATGTTTTTACAACTGATTATGAACTAAGGAAGGTGAATCACGTTTTTTGTAAGTAAAATATTTTCATGTTAATCTAGTATTCAAAGTGCTCTGCTTGCTATTGTCAAATCAGGAAGAAATCTTCTGCCCAGTCTTGTTTTCGCAAACAAACTTGAAACATCAATGAAATCAAAGCAGTGCTGAAGATGAGAACTTGCTTCTTCCATGACATTTTGGATAAAATATCAACCTCTTCTCATTTACAGGCTATTTTATCCTTTGGGACCCTGCACTCTGTCATCCCAGTCAGCAACAGAGTGAAATTTTGAAGTCTCTGGTGAGTTCAGGTCTGCTGTGCAGGTTGATCTTGTAAGAACATAATGATCTTCTGAGCTAGCGACTCACAGCAATATTTTCTGATAGCAGGGAGAAAAACATCTCCTGTGACTGTCATGCAATCAACTAACTCAGACCAAGCATCCTCAGGAAGCCCTCCTTCCCCACCTGCATGGGCACGAACTCCTAGTAGGGCTCTAGGCACTTGGCATGGTTTTTGGAATGGAGATGCTCCAGGATGCCTTCGCTCATGTGTTGTGTGAAATGAAGGGGAAAAAAATAATCCTCCATCCTCCACAAAGGACAGATGATCAGCATTCAGATGGGTTCGCCTGCATTCTTGCTGCAAATCGGGCAGGTCCCAGCAAGAATCAACAGGAGGTTCTACCACACACCTCCAGCCAGAGACTAACCTAGTTTTAAATACTTCAAAGCATGGGTTAGAGGGGGTTTTGTGTGGAAAGGGAAGAAGGAAAATTAAGCCAAAAACCCAGGCAAGAGTTCAGGGTTTGCCTATATGGCAATTAACCCATAATAAAAACGGAGCTTGGCATTCTCAGTAAGGCACTGTCTCTGAAACACATCATTATTTCCTCCCCATCTTTGATACAGGCTTCTAGAAGCCAGCATGAAATTTTGAGTAAGCTCCCCTATTTTTAATTAAAGTTCCAAACCTTCAGGAAAAAAAAACCCTCAATCTAAGAGCCTGCCTGCATGCTAGGATATACTGAACAAGTAGAAAGCAGGGGTTTCATACCAGCTCAGCTGATGCCAGGGAAAATCATATCACTGCAACACAGTTAGTCTTTATGGGTGGCGAAACCATGGTACTGCAGCTAGTCTGGTATGAAATTCTCAAGACAAGACTTGGATATGCAAAATAGTAGTTTAAAAAAAAAGTGGATTTAAAGGCAGAAGATGAGATGTTGTACATAGATCTTGTGCTCTGTTTGACCCTTGAAGGGGTAGACTGCTTACCTAAGGGTACGGGGCCAAAGTGTACATAAATAGATTCCAAAACTAGGGTTTAACTAGTTTGCTATCTAGGCCAAGAAACAGTTCTGGAACATATTTAACACAGTTTAATCGCATCAAATCGTGGCTGGCCCAGAACTGATTTTAACAACTGCCAACTGCTTTCAGGAACAGGCAAAGCCAAAAAGCGAAGATCACGGCGTACGGTTTATGAAGAACACCGAGGCGACCCCGAACATTCAGAACAGCAGCAGAAAAGCAGGGCACATTCAAATCCCATGATCTTTATTCAGATTGGGTTACAAGGAAGTGGGAACGGGGAGGAGCCGGTGCTTGTGACAACTGCAAGCCAGAACTAAAGGAGAAACATGTTGCACCGCCACCAGGACGCAGCTTGAGAAATCCTAATAACTGATGGTTTCCCATGGAGAAAGTTACTGCACTACTTACTGTATCCCCGTGGCCTATTTGAGAAACAGTGTTGGCAAAAATAACCTCTCTTCTCATCTCCTCGGCTGGGGGAGGGAGTGACAGTCACCAATTAAAAGGGGACTGAGGCGGGAAATAAGAATTGCATATTAAGGAGGAGGAGGGAAGGAAAAATAACAAACATGTGGAATACCACATGCAATTCTTTCCAAGAAATCCCAGCACAACGGTTCCCTGGGAATGGGCTCATGGGTCTGCAATTTGCCTTTGAGCAGCGGTATGTCAGGGATGAGGAAGGAGTGCTGGATGCTTGGAAAACAGACTGAACACATGGATGGGGAACAAGCCAAAAAACTGTTACAAGAAATGTTCCCCGTGCTTGTAGCACACTTGCATTCGCATACTCCACTTTCCCATGCTCCTGGATCCCAAAGCTCCCTTTCAGGTTAGAAACCAGCCAGGCCAGAACAAACTGAAGTTGAACCAGCAACTCAGAGAGGGGCACAGATCATAGAATCATAGAATGAATCATAGAATGGTCTGGGTTGGAAGGGACCCCAAGGATCATAGAGCTCCAACCCCCCTGCCACAGGCAGGGACAGATCCTGCAGGACCTTGGCACGGTACCTACTGATGCTCAGTGAATGGCAGCAGACTGAAGGGAAGAAAAAGGGCTCTTCAGGTTTAGCTGAAGTGTTCAAAAGGCTGAAAACAACTTTATTCACATTTTAAGAACTTGGGTATAATCCACACTGGTCTTCAGTTTGAAAGCTTATAGCTCTTGATTATAGCAAGAATCTCTGAGATTAATATTAAACATCAAAATCTACTTTTCAAATGTGGCTTGACATCACTGACATGCAGCAAAAGCTTCCAACTAAACTCACAAGCACCACTCACTCACATTTGGATAGAAGGCTGTCCTGTAAACACACTCCACTCCATGAGCGTAGGAGAAAACTGTTTTTATAAAATTACCTATCACTCTAAAGAAAATATTTGCGTGGCTGTAGCCAGGACTGTAATAAGGGTCAGTGGAAGATCACAGGCACTGAAAACTGCAGGGCCTGCCAGCTTTAAGAGTTCTGGTTTTGCTAATTTCATCCTCCAGATTTAAGTTTTCCCCAAAACAAAACATTTCTAGCCTTTTCCATTCTAAGGACAATATTCAATATGTAAATCTCATGCTGTCACCATATCCTGATCCCTAGAGAACAACCAAAACTGTTTCTAGCCAAGCAATACAACAGGCAAAACTATTAGCTACTGTCCATTTGTATGGAGAAGCCATCACCACCCTAACTCAGTTGGGCTGTTCTCACCATACCCCAAGACAAGGAAGACCTCACCTCTAAGCTGTAAGGTGCATAACCATGTATCTGGGCTCAACGAGCTCCAATTAAACTGGAGAAACTTCTCTGGTTAGATAAAACTTGTTGCTGCTTTGGCAATTTCATGTGGCTACCTTGCCTCTTCTTCTTGGCCAAGATTTAGCAGGATGTAAAAAAAAAATTAAGAAATTCAGGAGTAACAATGTACTCATTTCTGACAAAGTTTTAAGAGTTCTCAATGGCTTCCCTTTGGTAATTAAAAAAAAATAAAAGGCAAAAACCTGACATTCCAGTGATCACCATGTATTTGTTTAAAAACTGCTTTAAGAAACCATGTTTGGCAGCCATTGTGCTGTCTAATGTCCATTGTGTTTCTAAGGGCCTTCAGAAAGTACTCCTTCCTCCGTGTTTCATACCGTAAATGAGCACTTAGACTAAAAGCCAACTGTGCTTTTAAACTGCTCACCATGCTTTCCTCCCATTCAGTGCACACTTTTTCCCCTCAGACACTCTGCACATCACCTCTGATTTCATGTTTTTATATTTTAAGTTCCACTTTCAGAGGAAGGACTCTACTTTGCAGCTCTGCACAGCTGAGCTCCCTCTGGAACTTCACGAGGGGATTAGTGGTTTTCTGACCCTTTATCCATTGGGTTTGTTCCAGTCTTTTCTCCACACAGAAATCTATGTATGATGAGCAACTCCTCAGCGTGTTAAAATGAAAAGAATCCTGAAAACTAACTACTACAAGTTTTGGAAAAAGTGTCACCAACCACCTCTGTCTCCAAAAGTTTCTCTTTGGACAGGCTGTGGCTCCAGGGCAGCATAAACTGATCTAATTGCTGGCTGTCGTGGTGGAGCCCCATCCCATGTGTTGTCTCCAGCATCACCTAACTAAGCACAGAGCCATTTCAGATCACCAAGCTGGCACAAAAGTCTTTACATTTTCCCTTAGGTTAGCCTTCTGCTCCTGTGGCTCAGTGCAGGATCACAGACCAGAGCCAATGGAATGGCTCTGGAAACACAGAAAAGCATGTGGAAGACAGGAGCACACATCTAAATCACCTTCTAGAGTAAGATGAACTCACCAGCCAGCACAAGACCACATAGACCTGGGTTTCATCCTGTGTCACATTGGTCAAGAGCCAGCAGGTTGTGAGGAAGAGTAGAACGTGTTTAAGAGTTGTAACAGCAAGGCCAGCCATCAGCAGCCATCAGTCTCAGAAGGTATTAAACCACCCTTCTCTGTAGTGCTACAGGCGCTCTTGTCCAAACCATGGTTAACCAAGGGAGGGTATCTGCGTTACCCGTAACCGAAACCCCACTGCCAGACCCAGGGGAAGTTCTAATGCAGACACAATTCCAGGCCAGAGTTAAGTTCAGCTCTTCCCTTTGTTCAAGTTCACATGAGGAAAGAAACAAAAAAAGCCTTCATACTACGCAGCATAGTAGAACAGGGAAAACACCATGGCCAGCCATAACTACTGTAATTCAGAAGACAAGAGCCAGGGTCACCACTGGTAATACTAAAGATGTTTATAGCTTCTAGTATGCACTTCAGCAGAGCGATGCGTGTTTACATGGCTTTAACATGGGCAGAGAAACAACACAAAATTCTTCTGAGAGGATCTCAGTGATTATGCAAGCCTTCTCCAAAACACAGAAGACAAGTGATATTTATCATAGCTTCCTTACCACTTCTGGCTTACAAAGAGCCTGATCAGCCCCAAACATTTTCTTATTTGACAAAACATCTATACACTAAAATAAACTCATTGGAGGCATAGTTTGCAAATAACTGAAGTCAAGTTTGATCAGAGGTAGATCCTTGCAGAAGAGACAGAGAGGAGACAGCGGCAGTAGTACATTCCAGGCTGCCTTTGCTAAAAAGAGAATTAGGACCTGATAATGAAGTACCTGGAAACCACCTGATGTTCCTGTTGAGTGTGCAATGGTTGTGTCAAAGTGGAACTCACTACTGCAGAGTCAGCTACCTACAACATCTTTAAAACAAATCTCTGAATTAGTTGCTGTATCTATTGTTCTCTACAAAACATCCTCGTTACAGGAAATCCACTACTAGGATACATCTGAAGATGTAATTACTAGTGTGATATTCGCTTCTCTTCCAATGTATCTCACCCAGCACAAAAACTTAGGCTGTCCTACAACTCATTAAAAATGTTATTCTAGTGACAAAACCTGATGAATTATAATGGACAGGCAAAGATGGAAGCTGCACCAATGGAAGTGTTATTTTGATGGAACTACACATTGAAGATTCCTCAGTTTAGCTCAGAATTTAACAGAGGAACATATGAAAGAGAACTTCTCCCAATAGTCTAACTTGAACCCTAAGTCACCCTATCTGTACATAATTTTAATGCAAACATCTGGTCCTTTACATGCTGCACTTAATGTCAGCCTAATTAAAAAAAGAAAAAAAAAAATAATCCAACTATCCAGAGAGTTTTTACTTCAGGCAGTTGTTTTTCAACAGGATTAAATTTAATTTAAGCTGTTCTACCAGAACCACTTTCTCTTCAGTGAGACCTTCTTAATGGAGGAGAAAAACATCCTCTCAAGTTCAAAGGACAAATTAAGGTTCAAGTTTATCAATGTGTTTGAGTCCACAGATAAAAAGAAGAGTCCTAAAAATGGCAAACATACCAGTCAGAACTAGGCCAACGTTGTGGGGAATCTAATATGAAGGCTCAAACTAATCGTTGATTAGGTTTGCCCTTGGACATAAGTAGCAAAAACTATGACATGCTCACTATGAACAGGCACAAAGGCAAGGAAAATGTAGGCTCAAACTAGTTTCAAGGGAAACGTATCAAAAATCCTATTTACTGCAACCGAAGTTGTTATTCTGCAATCCTGAAATATGAAAACAGACCTTCACTGGTGTCAAAATACATCACAGTTTTCCACCCTGTTTTCACTATTATGACGTGTTACCTACTAAAGCTATTTTTCAGACACTGAAGACCTGAACTATACTGTTCAACTATATATATATATTAAAAAACAACATTAGACGTGGTATTTTGGGTACATTTCATTTGAAGCATTCCAAGCTGATAATCTTTATCCCAATACATAAAACAAGAGCCATGTCAACTGCACTATAAATAGCATTAATAGTAAGGAATCGATAACATCCAAACCTTTAGGTAACATCTTATTAATCCGTCCTTGGCATGCACGGCCACACTGCTGGAAGGGCTCTCAAAACGCAATCCTTCAAAAGGTGAAGGACACAATTTTGTTCAACTAGTTAACGCAACTGCTATTTAACCAACTCAGCCACTAAAATGCCACCTCATGAAACACTCCGTGCCATGATAAGCAGCAGAGACAAGCGCGATAAACACAGAACGCTTTTTCTAAGGAAATTAATGAAAAGCCCCCAAGGCTAACACCGTTCTGTCATCGTTTTTCCCTCCCCAAGGCAGGTGAAGATATACAGTTGACAACAACCATTTTAATCCCTCTTCTCTCTGCCCCCCCCCCCATTTCTTGTACCGCGCCCAGCACAATGGTACCGGCTGAATGTTACAGGCGCCCAGGTATCGCGTTCAGATTTATTTCTGCTTTCACAGCGACAAAAGGTGAACTCTTAATGCTCCAAAGATGCTTGCAGCAAGGCAGGCTGAACGGTATTTCTAAAGACATACCCACACGCGGGTTACAGAGATCCAGCCTCCATGAGATGGTTTAATCTGACAAATTAAAATGGTTGGGAAACGCTACTTGGCTAACGGAATCGGCCGCCACATGCATTGCTGAGGGGGAAGCAATAAAAAAAAAGGTCTTTAAAATAGGTCACTTTCAGCCAAATCCCACACCAGCAGCGAACAAAATGGTATTTACACTGAAAACTCACCGCTCGGGGAGGAGCGAGGGGTAGGGAAGAGAGCTCGGGGGAAGGGGAAAAAAAAAAGGGGGAGGGGGGGTGGGGGAAGAGGAGGAATCCGCGCCGGTCCCTGAGGAACCCCCCCCAAGCCCGCCAGGGGCTCCCGGCTCGGCCGACTGAAGCCCACCGGAGCCGAGCAGACAAAAAGGGGCGAAGCGCTGGGCACGCCTGGCCGAGGGGAGCCGGCAGCCCTGCCCCAGCCCTAGGCCTCTGGCGGCCCCTGACAGCGGCGGCCGCGGGGAACACCCCGCCGGCGGCGGCCGCCCCTCTGAGGGAAGCGCCATTTCGCCTCCCGCTCCCCCCCCCCCGCCGGTGCTCAGCGATCGCCGCCGGGCCGAGGCAGCGGCAGCCCCGAGTCCTGCGGCACTGCCGCAGAGCGCGGCGGGGGAGGCGCTGGCCCCACCGGGCCGCCCCCCTCCCCCCCCAACCTCTCCCCCCCCCCGCTTCTCTCCTCCTCCTCCTCCCTCACCCCTCCCGGGGGCGCCCCCGCCGCCGACCCGCCCCGGCCGAGCCCCCCGCCGCGATGCCCGCCTTACCCTCCGCCGCAGCCGGGCTGGGAGCGCCGGTCGGCCCCCCGCGGAGGAGGAGGAGGAGGAGAAGGAGTGGGGCAAGGGGCGGCGGCCCCGCGGGGGGAGGCGCCCCCGGAGGGGCGTCGGGCCCGGCCCCCGCGGGTGCCCGGGCGCGGCGGGCACAAAGGCGGCGGGGCACGGCACCTAAGATGGCAGGGCAGGCGCGGCGGAGCGCCCAGCCGCCGCCGCCACCACCACCACGGCCGCCGCCGCCTGGGCCCCGCTCGCCGAGCCGCGGCCAGGCCGCGCCGCGCCGCGGGGGCACGGCGTGCGGGAGGGCGGGCGGCGCCGGCCGTGCCTGCCGCGGCGGAGCGGGTCCCTTGGCCGGGCCGCGCCGCGCTGGGATGGCTCCCTGCCTGCCTGCCGCCTCCCCTCAGCGCCGCCCGGGCTCCGGCTGCTCCGTCGCCGCCGCTCCGCGCTGCCCGCAGCCAGCGGCCCCCGCCCGCCCCTCTCGCGAGACTTCGCCGCCCTCTCTTCTCCCCCCCCCCCCCCCAACCACCGCCGCGGCCGGCGGGAGGGGCGAGGGGCGGTGGTTGGGGGAGGAGGAGGAGCGGCGAAGCGGGGGTGGCGGGGCTGTGAGGGGGCGGCGGAGGCCCGTGAGGGGCCGTGTGAGGAGGGGTGAGGGGAGACGGGACAGTACGGGGGGCAGTTAGGGTGAGGGGTCGCTGGGAGAGAGGAGGGAGCCAGCGGCAGCCGCGGGGGGTGTTGTTGGGGGCGGCCCGAGGGCTGCACAGTGTGGGGGAAGAGGGTTTGTGGGAGCCCCGTGCGGGGCTTGGAGGGGCGAGAGTGGCCTGAGGGAGAAAATGGACGGGGGGAGTGGGTGGGGGTTGCGCGCTGCTGAGGCCGTGAGAGCTCAGCAGGGCAGGCGAGGGAGGAAGGCTCGAAGGGGCATGGGGAAACTGAGGAAGGGCGTGTGGCAGGGCCGCTGCGGGCTCTGGGGAGGCGCAGAGAGAAGGAGTGCTTGGGAACGGCCGGGAAGAGGGGGAATGAGGGCAGGGGGAGGCCTGGAAGTGGCCTCGGGGGGTGCTGTAGGTGGGGGGTTGTTGGGGGCTGGTGTGACCCAGGAGGCGGGGGTTGGGGCAGGCCAGCGGGGTGAGGATATCCGGCTGAGCCGAGCTGCCTGGATGGCCGGGAGCAGCTCAGCTACAGGCGATAATCCCAGGAGGTGGTAGGTGTCTGCTTGTGCTAAAACTCTAGTGCAACTGGCTTGACCAAGTGGGTGTGCTTCAGACTGTCTGCCCGTGGCCAAACTGTGCCCGGTTTATGGCCAGAAGAGGGGGGAAAAAATAGTATAAAATAATAATTTAAAATCTTAGGGCCAAGCGCGCGGACTCGTGGTCTTGGCTCTCAGTGGTGGGTTTTGAACTTGGTAGGTTGTTGAGCCTTTGTTGTGCTTCAGTATCTCCATCTATGAGCTAGAGATAACAGTTGGCTTCACACAGGGCTTAATTATTGTGTCTTGTAGTCACGTATTTGTTTATTTGGTTTTGATATAGATTACAGCTGGAGGAATTCTAAACAGTCCACTTCTCCTTGCCGTGGTGTTCAAGCTCATTGTGCGCCCGCCTGAGCAGAGGAAATCACTGAGGTCAGTCTCCCTCATGTTTATAGTTGCTTTCCCTTTCAGAAGTATGGAGGCAAAGGATCATCAAAATAACAATTTGTACTGACATCCTGATAATAAATTAATAGAAGCTGTTATGTAAGGTGCAAGGTCTGTAGAAGGTGTGTTTGTAGGGATCGCTTCCACTTCGAAATTCCAGATTATATCTGAAGAGACGGCGTTCCCAGTTATAAAGTACCCTGCAAATAACAATGGTTTGGAGGTGTCCCTAGTATGAAACGGTACGATTCTGTAAATCCAGCCTTACTGATAGGGCTGAAATAAAACCAGTGAACAAAACTTCCTTCCTCTTTTCCCCTAAACTAGCAGGTATTTTGTACCATATGAAAGACTTTGTATCCAGCGGGTATTGAGGATGACCTGGGTGCCGCTGAGCTAAACTTTGCATTTACCAGTAGACAAACAGAGCTACTGGGTACTGTTTAACCCTATTTATTAGTAACTGTTTAACCTGGGATGGGGGGAAACCTGAGAACAGAAGTTGCCTGTAATAACAGTGGACCACATCTCGTGTTTTGCAAGCTCATCGCGTAGCGGTCTGATACTTTTGCCTTTTCAAATCCCAATAGGAAAAATAAGACAAATGTGGATCACTTCAAACATATGTTGTTGTAAGTATTGGGAAAGGCAAACTAAAGGTTTATCTGATTATCTCAACCTTGAAGTTGGCAGCTATGACAGGAAACTTGGTTTCATTCATCTGCCAAAGATATTTGTAGCGTATCGTTTGACAAGTTAAAAGGCATTTTTGTAATGGCACAAAAATAAAACCATCCACTTTCTGCTGCTTCTGCCTTCTAAAATAACTTGGGTTTGGAGACATGCTTTTGTGGAAATTAGGACATGCTTGAGAGGTAAATATTTGTGTTTTCAAACGTTAGAACAATGGTGTTTAACGTGAATCTGATCAGCTTGGCCTGTCAATATAAATTTGTTCTTGTTTTCTCAAATTGCTGGGTATCGTTTCCTTTGGCAGATGGGAGAACTAAGTGGAGCAAGAAGAGAGGGTGATCTGCCCATGGGGTCATAAGGTGGAATTGAGAACTGGGTTCTTCTGAATCTTGATCTTGTACTGCTTCCTGCAGACAAATTGCCTTTAAAGTTCACGAATTATCAGAGTAAAAGCTTCGGTCAGTGAGGTCCATGGAGCTCACCCAGCAAACTCCAGCAGAGAGTCTGGGCTTTGGCTCTTTGTGTTGCACATCTAAAAAGATAATGGTAGTTCTAGGAAAAAGTCCTGGCTGCAGAAAAATGTGACTAATGCTTTACTGTTAACTATCAAGTATTTTACTTTAAATACTCAATCTGCATTTGATACATATGCAGTGACTGCTTCCAGAAAAAAGCAGCATCGTTTGTGGACCACCAGTTTAGACAAAATCTGCTGAAATTCTGAAGGAACAGGCAGTATAAAAGCTACAATGTTTATTGTTGCCAGCTAGACTGTCGAATGTACACGTTTCTCATGCCCTGTGCTATTGGGCATGCTTTTGCTCCTCAGATGATCACAGCAGGCATCTAGACGGTTAAATTGGTTTACCTTAGTTTGCTGATTTCCTGATGCAAATTAGTTCTTCTTTAAGTGAACTTAACCAGGTTTATGTATGTCTACACCTGGGATTTACACCAGTCTATCTATCAGGTAGCTATACCCTACCCTAAGTTCATCCTGTATGAAGGAGGTGCCAGAACATCGATAAATAAAAACTCCCAATTGCCTAGCGGTACAGCTGAGAGGCAGAACAGGTTCCAACATGTAGTTCCTAATGTTCTGCCATGGAGCTGGTTCTGGGGTAGACCCATAGGACATTCCAATGTAGACAGGACCTTTTAAGAGCATATATCAGCACTCCATAATATTGTAGGAGAGGAAGTAGAGAACAATACTGTGTCCAACGGAAACTGTGGCAAGAATTTATTCAAGGCACATTGTAATTATTCAAGCTGGGAATTTGGCCAGGACATTGGGGTTAACACCCCTACTTCTTTAGAAGTGTCATAGTTTATTTTTTTTAGTGACTTTAAGTGATGGGAAGCTTGGCTTTCTATCTCAGCCTGAATGACAGCACTTGTGGCAGTACAAGCTTCTTACAGCGATGCGAAGGTGCTGGTTCAGAACCAACCCAGGAGGCGACAGGGCCTAGTACAGTAATCATTGCTTTATAAATACTTCCAGTAGGTAAGAAAGATAAGAGTGTGATTAGGGCAGTTTCAGCTGCTGTAATCACAGCCATACCTTCTTCAGCCTTCAGTCCACTCACAGCTTTAATCTGACCTTTTTTTTTTTTTATACCAACAATTATAAATTTTAAAATAAATTGTAGAACTTGCACCAGTTGAATTTGGTTCTTAATTACAATAGCAGCTACAATCTGCAGTTGTTGTCAACGCTTTTCTTTTAGGAAATGTGTTGTCATGCAAGCAGAATGTAATTTAGCCAAATTATGGGCTTTTTTGGAAGTTCTTTTATGCCGTTGAGACTTTTAGAATGTTGACTCTATGTGTATCATAGAATCACAGACTGGTCTGGGTTGGAAGGGACCCCAAGGATCACAGAGCTCCAACCCCCTGCCACAGGCAGGGCCACCAACCTCCAGGCCTGGAGCTACACAAGGTTGCCCAGGGCCCCATCCAACCTGGCCTTGAACACCCCCAGGGACGGGGCACCCACCCCCTCTCTGGGCAGCCTGTTCC
This sequence comes from Gallinula chloropus, assembly GCF_964237585.1. Lineage (NCBI taxonomy): Eukaryota > Metazoa > Chordata > Aves > Gruiformes > Rallidae > Gallinula > Gallinula chloropus. The sequence continues at coordinate 10,945,508 of NC_140104.1, forward strand.
AGCATGTATCATGCACTGATGTAGAACCCAACTTCCAGCATGTTCTGTGTTTGCAGAGAAGATAAGCACTGGTGTGTTTTAGTGCCGGCCAAGTTGTGAAACGCACGAGTGAGGAATTGTTTTGCTTTTACTGCCCCATGAAACCTGCCGTCATTCCTACGGTGTAGTTGGAGCCATTATTATGGGTGACAAGGTTATACAGGAAAAACATGTTCTAGAGAACGGCTGGTCAAAATAAACGAGGTAGAATCTTCCAGATTGTTGTAATCTGGTTTAGTATCCATGAGGTAAACACTTCAGTACATTCACTGGGACGAAAATACCATGTCAGACAGTATCCCTCTGAGAGGCCGTGGCGTAATCACAAAAATGAAGCAATACTGATGTTATTACATAACCACTTTTGTATTATATGACAACTATAATAATAGTTTGCTCTTCTCTCTTTACCTTTTATTAGATAAACAAACGTGTTCCTTGCAGGGCGCTTATGAATGTCCCATGAGTCAAGGGAGTGGTTTTCCCCATTAAGAAATGGGGAAACAGTGGCACAAGAAGACGTAGTACTTACCAAGGTTGTCTGGGTAATCGGTGTCAGAGGCACGAACAGAATCTCAGCCTTCTGAGTGTCCCACTCTACCCTCTGGGCAACCAGACAAAAGTGGAAGAGTGGCTTGCAGTGTGACTCAACAGCTTTTCCTTCCTCAGCAACTGCCATCCCGGGCAATTACAAATAAATGCCAGTAGGTCATTTCCACTGGTGTCAAACTGGTTTCTGAGGGACTCTAGGTAGACACGTCTTCTGCTGGAGAGAGCTCCATTCCATGATGGATCTTTGCAGTGGTTTTGCTTTGAAATGTTTTCAGATCTTGAAAACAAATCTGTTTGCCAGCTGTACATTTCCTCTGGTTACTTTTAGGGTTGTGATGCTTGGGGACACCCAGGAATTCCTTTACCCTGCTCTGCAAGGGAGGAACAATAAACTGATGGAGCTGTTGTTTTTCAGGCCCTATTTTTATACACAGTGTATAGGATACATGCCAGTGAGCATGGAGCTGGGGAGTACACCTAGAGTATCAGTACAGTGTATCATGACCAACGCAGAACAAGGTGATGCATTGCACTTTGGTATATCAGATTGGATGCTTAAAGATAAGGGGGTGTCTCTTAACACCGTTGTAGCCAACAATGTTCTTGATTCCCTTTTAGCAGCAAAATCAAACTCTGTTGGTCCACAAACTGTTTTTGTGGGCCATGACAACTGAACGTAGGGAGGGTCTGGTCATGTATCGTGGATCTTTTCCCAACATCAGAGCTGAAGAGGGTTATACTCTAGAGTTGGTTCAAAAGGGCTGGAATGAACTGCAGGGATCAGTATCATGAAGGGCTTGACCTTGAAGAGTGACTGATGGAAAGAAGCAGTGCAGGAAAGGCTTGTGTCTTGGCTCTGGTCCTTGGATGGATGTATAAGAGGCCTTTGGCAAAGGGTGAAAGGTGACTAATAATGTGAAACTGGGAGGAAACGCATTATAGTTATGCAATCTCCAGGTGGCTTTCTTCCTCTGGGAGAAGACACCTTTTGTTAGTTGTCCAACTGACACTTGCTGCTCATGCTGTCTTCTGAACAGAAGTCTTGAACAATTATTTCTCTGCTTGAGTTAGGGAGCTTAATTTAGCTTTGTAGCAACATGACTACAACATCACCTCATTTCTTTGTTCTGCTTCTGCAGAATTTCTTTTAGATTTACTTTGCCTCTTCCCTTTCTGCTTGACACTCTTATTTTTTTTCCTGGCTGTCCAGCACCTTAGCCAAAACAAAGAAACTTTTTCTTCTCCCATGCACTTGGTGCCCACACCTCACTTTATTCCATGGTTCTGTGTGTGTCCCTTGCCATGCTTCCAAAGCTTTCATGGGCAACCTCCACTGAACTTTGCTGTGGCGGTTCAGGATGATGCTGTTGCCTGGTCTAGTGCTACTCCATGGGTTTCTCCCATGGCAGAGCCAGCAGAAGAGAGCTTGTTCTGTGCTTGACCCTGCTGGGTTATGGGTACATGTCTTAGCCCACCTTGGCTGGTGTACAGACATGTATTTACACCCGCTGGCCCGTGGATTTGCACATGCTACAGAAGTAGCCTCAAGAAGAGCAGCTTCCTGGATGATTTGAACTGCTGGAGCGAGAGTTGGTAGGAGTCTTCTGAGAACCCTTAGATTCCTCATTAGCTTGGCAGCTCTTCCAGTGATCTGCAATGAACAGCTCTCCTGTTGATCCCATCTGGATCTTGATCTTCAATTTTATAGGTAAAACAACACATTTTTGCATTGCTGTAAACATACTCCCAGGAAGCAATTCTTATTGTAATCTGTGAAGCAGTTGTGGAAGTGTGGCCTTGCCCTTCAGCAACTCTGAGATGCTGTGTTCCATTCTTGAATGAGATTCTAGACCAGAAAAAGAGTTAGACTGCATACAGATTAACAAATCTGTTGCTAGTATCTCTGGCTACTGCAGCATGACTCACCCATCAGTGCTTGTCAGTGTCTGGTGTGACCTCATTGAAAGCTTCAGCATCTCATGTGTGAAGGCAGGTTGTAATCCAGTGTGGGAATCCTAAATAGGTGGAGAATGAAGTTCTGAGACTGCATACATCATAAACATCTCCCTTGAAATCAAATGTGGCCTCACCAGAAATATTCTCAGAGCTTTCTGAGGCTCTCTCAATGCTCAGTCTGACTTACTCACGCTTCTGTTAAAAAGCACCTCTAACTATTCCAGACAGCAATAGAAATCAGTGCTGGTGGGAAAACTCAGGAGTAGATGGGACAGGTGAGGGAGGAGATGCTCTTGTTATTTGTAAGGGTGAGAAAGAGCTGATGGTTTCTTTTTATTTATCACAGTTTCTACAGGCTATTTTTTTTTCCTTTTCCCCCCATGTCAGTACTTAGGGCTTTCTGGTATGCTGGTTAAGGGAGACAGGTGAAAAAGCTGGAAGAAAGGCTGTAATAAAGGGAGTGGATGGGCGATTTAGCTTGTGGCATCTTACATGTGTAGCTTAGATATGTAGTATGATGATGAGACAAAAAGTGGGAGGCAGGAGGAGTTCAGAAATGAGATGGTTTGCTTCAGCTGGTGCTTGCTGAGTAAACATGAAGCTTGTGCTTGGTGCCTCTACCTCCTTCCCATGGGCTGTTACACACCAACAGATCAGTCTGAACTGAGCCAGCTGCTGGCATTTTAATTGCAGAACCCACATCTAGTGGCAGACCTATGGTCCTGCTGCAGAGGGAACTTGCAGTCTCTAAAAGCCCAGGCTGGCATTGTCCCACAGGTATCTGCTGCTGCTTCAATGTCTGGCTAAAAGTGAAATTCCTGGTCGCTGGTCCAACTGCTGTCCTTGGGATCTGTGACTGACTGCTCCTGTTCTATATAGATGATTTCTGGATGCAGCTGCCAGCCTGGCCTTGGCTTCCCAAAGCCACTGTCCTCTGAGCCTGAAGAGGAATCCAGAGCCTGGCCCCATGAGAGAGCAAGGATCTTGCAAAAGATCTCTGCTTCGTTAGATCACTGTGCATTCCCCTAATTACTGGGAAGGCCAGCTTCCTCTAATTAATATGATGTAGCACATAGAAAAGTAAAGAGTGGCTGGTATGACGGGACAGAAAGACACCCCACTTCTAAAAGTCTGCTGCCCTGATGACACTAAGGGATCATCCTTAGGAAATGCTTTGTGACAAAGCAGCCAGTAACTTTGCAGAAGTCACTGTGACCTCTGCTGCGCTGGGGGATGGACCCTGCCACCTGTAGACCTGCAGACCTGCTCTTCCTATCCAGACTCTTACCTGGCAAGTTTGTTCTCTCACCCTGTGCCTCAGGTGGATGGCAGTGTGATTCCTGCATTCCCTAAATATTTCTTTTCCTGAGACTGCAAGCATGGATTTTACTGGGGAGGGGGTTGTGTGTGTGCAGAGGTTCTGGTGCTTCTTTAAGGAAGGCACAGAAAGTCATAGTCGAGGCATGTATGTCATTTGTAAGGAGGAAAGAGGCAACCTTGTGCCTTTTCATCCATGATCCCTTGCCACAAAGATCAGCCAGGTACTATCTGCTTAGCTGGGTGTGATTCCAGGGTGAAGTAAGTTGATGGGAGACACACACATACATGGAAAATCCAGCTAGTTGTAGAAACAAATGGCTCTGCTGTTCATTGCCCACGTGGTGTTTGGAGACTGAGCATGGTCTCCCTTTGTGACCTGATGGGTACACAGGATGATGTACTGGTGGGCAAGAGACAGAAGGCCCACAGCAGTGGTGTCCGTGCTGCATTCAGCTGTGGGTGTGTCGGGTGGAAGGATCGATCCTGTATTTGAAGTCCTGTTGCTTGATGATTTTTCGTATCTTGGCAGAGTTTTCTGTCACATACCGAAGCATACCCTGGGTTCTAGTGGAATCCTGAGCTTCCATCCAGCTCCCACCTCATCGCTGCGCCCTGCCTTCAGCTGGAAATGCACAGGCACCATTTGTGAGGGCCTGAATATCCTGAGTCACCGGTTACCAGCTGGCTGTGTGCTGCAGTCCTCACTTCTTCCTTTACCACTGCACTCCCTAGAGGGGACTTGGGACAACTGCAGCTGTCAGGCAAAGCGGGTGATGTGCTGCTGGATCCACACACAATTGCTGGGCCACCTCTGACTACGTCTGTGGGATGAGCTGCCTGGATTTGGTACTGTGTGCCTGGTGCTTCCACACCAGAAGATGGAAGGGGTGTAGGGTTACTTAAAAGATACTTTTCATTTAGATTTACTGGTAAAATGTCTGTGCTGTGGAGGTGGTGATGGGATGTCGTCGTTAAGTAATTGGTGGAGACAAGTGATGGTTTCAGTAATGAGCTTGCAGTAAGATAAATTGTGTGGAAAATGGATGAAATCTGAGGATCTAGACAGGTGATGAAAGGTAAACGAGTTAACTCCCTATGCTGGCCAAGCTCTCCTAGCAGGAGAACAGGCCCTCCAAACAGGAGCTGACAGGATGTATGTTGAGTCCATTCTGTCCAATGCTCTTGTCATGCTGTGTGTGTCACCCTGCTTGTGCAGGGTCCTGGAGCAAAGCTGCTGAAGCTCAGCAGGGTAAGAATCCAACGTGTTGCTACGTTATTTCATCTCACCAAAATGTTTTCACCTCGCTCTTACTCCTTAGTCTTGTGCATAGCTCTGGGGGAACCCGAAACCTAAAACACTTCACTGAGCTTTTTGACCTGACAGGTCTTGACACATCACTGCTGGACACGTCTGTGTCTGATCTGAGCTGCAGCAGTTCTCTTCTGTCCTGCTAAAATAACGACATGTTCAACAGTATCATTCTGTCTGCGTCACTCCACCTGTTTACTGAAGTGTTAAACTCTTACTAAACCAATTGCAATTTACATATGATATTAAATATTAACACTTAATTTACAGAGTATATTAGTTAATGGTTAGCTGATCTCACTGGCATGAAGATTGTAACGTATATAATGCAGACTGGGACCAAATGAGTTAAAGCCACTCCTTCCACTGAGATACCCAGTGAAGCAGAGTGCTGCTCTGTAAATCAAACCTCTGTTTGTGACAGGTTGCCAGTGTTTGCCTGGCACCGTCCATCCTGTTTGCAGACAGTCATCCTGCTGTGGAGAAGAGATGTGGGTTTTGCTGACTCATGAAAACAGGTGCTAGTTGTGGCGGTAGGTAGGAAGGAAGGAGTGGCTCACTGGAGCAGGATGTAGGGTTTAGTGTGAGAACTCTTCAAGCAGAACCTCTAGAAGAAAGCATGTGTGTCGAGGGGAAACATATCAGGTGGAGTTTGAAGTCTGACTCAATGAAATTCTGGTTCCTCTTGCTGCATGAGGGGCTTGCCCCAAATGGGATAGCAGGATTAACAGTCGTGCACCTATCTGAAGTATCTTGGGAAAACACTGTGCTACAACTGCAGGCAGCAGTGGTCCTAAAAGGAGTTTTCAGTCCTAAGAGGAGGTTTCAGGGGATGGATGGTTAGCAGCTCATCAGTATCTTGCATATGCAGTGGCTCCCTTGTTCTTCCTGCATAGATTTGACTCGCCCATGCCTGTCCTAAACACACCACTTCCAGTATTTTCTTTTCTCTCCTCATTTACCTTGTATTTCCTATCCTTTGAGCTTCCTTTTGTATCTATGGGTTTAATTGTACAAAATCCAGTTGCTTTAGCTTCTACTCTGCCTGTGCTTTGCACCTGCTACGTAGTCCCAGCAAACCTGGCAACCAACCCATGGGTGCTCTAGAGGAAAAAGTTTAGGCCAGATGCCTTCTGCCCGGTGCCCTGGATGTGCCCCAGAGCTCCCAGGTATTGGTCTGTATTCAGAACAACATGTTGCTACGCAGATGGTTCCCTTCTGCTCTTCCTTCTACCTCCACAGAGTTACGTACACCTGACTACTCAGCAGGCACTGGCCTTGTGTTTATTGAACTTTTGCAAAGGTCTGGTGCACAGGAAGACCGATAAAATCTTGTCTGCTGTCTTTGTGGACTCATAATTGCACCTGACTCCTCCTAGCAAGTGAGGCAAGTGGGAGCAAGGGAGCCCACAGAACAAACAGCACCTTGCACAGACCCAGAAACAGCGAAGGCCAGAGGACAACACCGCAGAGAGCCTCTGGTACTCCAGCAGAATTCAAGAAGATGTGTTGCTCTTCTCTAAAATGATGAGAAATCAGCTCTTGGTGTGAAGAGTCCTACAGCATGGGAAGGGCAGTGAAACCTCGGTGCAAAGTCACAAGCCGTTCTCATTCACAGTTAAAGCCCCTGTTGCCCTAGGCAAACATAGAGCCTGTCAGCGTCCTGCAGCTTATGGTACAGAGATGTGACTAAAATAGCTCCACAACTTTACAATGTGGCTAAAAATAGCTTGCAGGTCAGCTGTTTTCTTAAAGGTAATGGTGACATCAGTGGGAGAGCACTCTTGCTGCTGTTCAGTGCAGGTGGGACTGGGTAAACAAAGGGGGAATGACAGCAATTTAATTAGCTGATCAGGAAAAGAGCAGTGATCAGGGGTGGGAAAGGACTAAGGAGGTACATCAAGAGATGGGCAAAAACATCAAAGGCTTGAGCAGACCCTCTGCTGCTGACCAAGATAGTTTGCACGAATCATTTCTCCCTGGGGTTTTATTTCCATGATGTAAGAGGCATTTCTGCCTTGTGGTGGCCCGTGTCAGATGTGTCACTGGGCCAGCCAGCCCACCAACTCCAACATGATTCTTGCTCCTCATTTCCAGGCAGTGAGCGCAGCCTGTGACATCACCTTGGGCCAGTGGCAGATCGAAGGCTATAGCCGTGGCGATGCCAACTGTGTTTTGCTGTAGCCATTCAACCAGGGGGCTGATCTTTTACAGTGCAGTTTGTGCATGGAGAAATCTGGATGGCCTTTAGTTCTGGGGGGAGTTCGGTATTTGTTCTTGGGCCAAAATAAAGGGGCTGTTGATGGGATGGTTATTGTAAAGCAGCATGTTTTCCTGAAGGGGCAAAGCTGCTCACCACGATCCTCAGAGTTTCAGCCTCCGTTGTGTACGCTAAGCCTGGCCATGGAGATAAGTCTTGGCCAAATTTGGAAGCGAAGTGCCTGATTTGAAACGTTACGGGAATCTAATGTAGGTTATGAGAGGTCTGCCACGCCTGCAGTCGCCTGCGCTGCTGAGGGAAGCGCGCTGCAGCAGGCAGCGCCGGCCAGAGTTCCCTTTGTGCTGCAGGTTTCTTGCCTGGTGATTTTTCTGGTGCTGAAAGAGAGGAAGGAGGTGAGAAAACTGTGAGAAAATTGAGGCCAGGTCATTACTGTCAGATGAGGACAAAGTCCTGCAGCCAGTCAGATGTGCCGGAACGCGCCTGCTGCTGCTGCTGCTAGGAAGCTTGAGAGAAATGAGACCGATAGCAGTGCGCATGTGCCTCTGGAGAAAGGAGGCTATCTGTAAGCTCTTGCAATGCTTTTCTCTGCCCAGCAACATCGTTGTTTCTTTTCCCTGTGTTCTGCTTAAGCAGCTGTTTGGCATTTGTGAACTGATCTATTCTTCACGTAGAGCCATCTCCACGCTGAGCCATCTTCCTTGTAACAGCGTTATCTGAGATGAAGGACTGATAGGACCTCATGTTTGCTTTGAGTAAGCACTACAAATAGAGCAAAAGCACTGCAGTTACTGTTCTTTTAAACAAGTGTGAGTGCCTTGTAGGACCAGCCCGTCTTCACCTATGCAAAATGCCTCCTGTTGCCTCGAAAGAGGGAGACTTCAGCCAAACGCCCCTCCAAATTGATGAGCATGGAGAGAATCATGCGTGCGGGCAGCTCCCGAAGGATTTCAGTTGTTGCTCAGCGAAGCTGAAAGTCAGCTGCCAATAAAAAAAGGAAGCTCTGCATCCCTAGGTGTGTGCTTCTAGCGCGTTCTGAAGCTACAGGCTGTATTGATTGTAGGCTGTAGTTAGGTTATTGGTAAAATCAACTCAATACCACTCCCATGGCTGTTCAGCACAGCCGTTTCTGAGCACTGCAATACAGCTCTGGACACAACCTGCTCCTTCCATGCCATGGAGCTGCTCCCTGGTCTGCCCTGCCCAGCTTGCAAATACAGCTCACCAGCCTCTGCTTCCTTGCAAATGAGCTGAGTAGGTAATGGGAGGAGGAGACAGCTCAGCACCCTGCCCATCCCAGCCAGTCCTGAAGGCTCTGTGCTTCTTCAGCTATCTGGAGTTATTTGCCATGTGAATCATGTGGATATAAAACTTTGTTGTTTCCCTAAATGCTCTGCCTTTTTGCAACAGGAGGCCGTTTCCCAGCAGGGAAAACAGGCTGAGGCTGCTGATGTGGTGGGCAGTCAGCTTGTCATTTGTATAAAACCCGGAGCCGATGCGTTGGGGCGCAGCAGTGTGCTAACGCAGGCAGAATGCACCCAGACTGGCTCCTGGCTTGATGGCGCAGATCTCCGCACGCCGCTCTCCGCCGTCCCGCAGTTTGGCGTGAGCACAGGTCCCTCTCCTTGCCTGTGCTGGCATGCCCACAGTAAACCATAATTTGCACCCAGTGCTGCTTGCCTGTGTCTCGACTGGTGGCAAACCCTCCCAAAGCAAATAGGGATTCGTCTGTCTGCACTGACTCAGCTATGCTGAAGGCAGGAATCGGAGCTAAGTCCGGTCCAGCAAAGTCTATAGGTAAAGAACAGCCTCTGCAGCACGGACTGAGGCACTTTAAAGGAACTTGCCATGTCCCAGGAAGCGCCCCAAAGTGAGCAATGCCACTTGAGGCAAGAGAACTGACCCCAGGGGCTGTTAATCTCTCAACATCTGCAGCCCTGTGGTTGTAAGCTCCGGAGGTTTGCTTCCCCTGTCTGCATTTACCAGCTAGCAAGCAGGAATTCAGAGGAACCTGGGCTATGGTTAGGAAGCGAGTACCTACTCCTTGCCTCCTCTCAGGAAGCAAGGCCCTTCGTTTACAGCCTGTTGTGGCAAGGGGCTTGCAGATAAGGAGGAAGGGCAGGAAATCTGCCGGGCTTCACTTCTTCAGCAACTCTGAATGTTTTCCATAGTCCTAACGCTGTGAGTCAGCATTTCTAGAGCCCAGGCTTGTTTACAGCAGCAGTCAGGGAGATGGTGCTAGGTAGGTGGGGTGTGGAGTTACATGTGTTGTCTAAAATGAAAAACCCTTTGCCCAGGCACAACTGGGGACGTTATCAACTGGCTTTGCAAAGAGGGACTAACTGGAAGCAAAGGTAACTGCAGCGGGGCCATTTGCAGGGTGAGGAGTTTCTTCATGTAGGGGAATGGGAGCTTCCCACAGCTTTATGTGTTGTGTTGGTCTAGTTCACTTGAAATAAATAAATAAATAAATAAAGGACCTTGCCAATATTTGGGATTATCAGTAGAGTGGGATAAAGGGTAAAGCTTCTCACCTCAAGTGGTTATGGGTTCATTTTTGAACTGACCTGGCCAGACTGGCTGTGTGGCAGGAAGGCTCCCAAAATTATACAGGTAACAGACCAAATGCTGAGGTCTCAACTCAGAGCCCATTCCTGCACTGGAATAAGGAAGATGTAAGCTATGGGATGTCTTACAGCACCGCGTGTGGGCTCTTGCCTGTGCCTGGCAGGTGAGCCTGTGTGGATCTCATGGTAAAGGGAGGCACCATGGAAAGCAGAATGGATTATTTTAGATCTGCAACCTCAGTTCTGCAAAGGTATTTATTTTGAAAATTCTAGTTTCCATAGCAATGTAGTGCTGTTCTCGCTCATTCCTCTCCTATTATTCCAATCTTAGCAGCCATTAGATAAATTATCACAGAGGCAAACTTAGCATTTTTTTATCTTGAGTGATTTCATGTATGTTGGTTCCTTAGTGAATCAGAGGCAGTTAGTCAAGGATTGACTCATATCCTTCCCCAGGGCCAACATGAGGCCTATTCCAGCACAAAGATGATAATGAAGAATGAATAGTATTAATTGGGCTTGGTTTATGAAGTCCTAGGCTACTTTCCATTAGAGTGGAGGTCTTATATCTAGAATTCTGCTTCAATTCTAGATGAGTTATGTTTTTTAGATTTCACTTGTGTTTCACTATAGCTTCATTAGGGCACAATATTCTTGTTCTGTGCATGTAGAAAATACACTTTTTTAGTAAATAAACTTTTTTCTAGGGTTATAGTATAACCCTAGAAAATATAGGGTTATAGAATAGCAGCTGTGTGCTGCTATTCTCAACCCCAGAGGTGGCTTCTGGACAGTCCCATCGTTAAGAGCCAGCCCTCATGGCTTTTCCCTTCACTCTTTCAGTATGTACAAAAAAGAAGCAGTTAAGAAAACAAAGCAAACTTCTTGTTTTTTGGGGGGGGGGTGTGATGGTGGTGGTGGTGTGTGTTTCCTGGTGGAGGAACTCCTAGCCTTAATAGTTATGCAGGTTGGAATGTAAAAATCCCAGACAACCCTGCAGCAACGATGGTGTGCAGAAGGCAAAGATGTAGAGATGATTTAGTCTGATGGTGCAGTTTGCCTTTTAAGGAGATGGTTTACTGAGGCCTTTTGCCTGTGTGAACTGGATCTCCACCTGGGGAGCTGTGCCAGAACAGCTGTGCCACCAACCCGTGGCTGGAACGGGTACTTTGTCCCGTCATTCCGTCCTTACAGCAGGTAAGCAGAGAAGGAAATTGCAGGACAACAGGAGTGGCACCATGGGCCAGGTTCCAAGATAAGGAAGTAGAGCTAAAGGTGAGGCAAGAGTGACCCTTTGACTGTCTTGTGCAGCATTGTCACTTGGTAACTGCAACACCTGAGTTTTATAAGTTGGACAGTAGATCCACTAAGCTGAGGATGCAAGAACCCCTCTGTGGAGTCAAGATATTAACAGTGACTGTTGCTTGCCTTCCCAGTCATTAAAGTTCTCTGGTGTCTTCTGTTTTCCTCCCTGTCTGGCTAGAGCCATTGGCTGTCATGTTTGTGTTCAGTTCATGAATTCTTCAGAGTAGATGGTTTTATGATGAGTAAATTCTGCCCCTCACTTCTATTTGAGCTCTCTGGGCACTGGATACCTAGCAGAAATCTCCTCCTAAATCCTAGGCAGTAGAATCTCACTCATGCTCTGAAGAATGACAGATAATAATCCTTCTACAACCTCTATTTTAGATGTTAAATATTTGCTTTTAGCTGAATTATGCCCACCCTTTGAGAATACTGACAATACCTTGCTTTTCACAATGTGTCAGTGAATGCCATATATATTTTATGCAGAGCATTAAAAGGTGGGTGCTTATCTTTTATTTTTCTCCTATGTTCCTATGTTTTGAGATAAGGTGAACAACAAAAGTTCTCCAACTGCTATCTCTAGGCTGTGCATTCTGTAATACCTTCAACACAGACTGTTTGATTCGCTCCTTCAGAGGTGAATAGTCCCAGGCTTTTTAATTTTCCTTCAGACAAGGGCTCCTCTCAGTCCTTAATCTTATAGTCAACCATTATTGCCCTGTGTCACATAATGAAACAGCAATCTTAGTCATAAATAATACCTCTCCCAAATATGATGTTCTGCCAGCGCCAGGCATTGTTAGTTTGGAGACCCCCGAGTCCAAACACAAGTATTTAAGTCCCTATGGGCCAGATGCAGACTTACCCAGTGCATAGTTAAAAATAATAATTAAAAAAAAATCTATTTATAAATCCCTGTTTCAGAATAATACATGCTTGGTATCCAAATGGCACAAGAACGAAATGTAAGTGACTGGCAACCTTGTGACGTGTTGTATAACAAGATAAAAAACTGCTTGGGATTTGTGGATTGAGCTTTTTCTCATTTGTCTTCCAGAGGTCAAAGTCCACTGCAGGCAGTGCCCGATGCAATCCCCACACCAGCCAGGCTGGGCTGCTTGCACCTTGGGTCCCAACAGCAGGGTGGTGTGTGAGAGCACCTTGGATGGTGTTTGTGCAGATGTCTTTGCGGTCCCTGTGATGCTCCTAGGAAGCAGGAGGAGATACAGAACTGTCCAAAAGCCCAAAGCCAGGATTCTCTGAAATCCCAAACAAGTAATGATGAGAGACTTGGCTGAGCCTGACCTGCTAGCCTGCCTCCCGTGCTGCTTCTTATATGTGTCCAAGAAGCTGCCTCCAATTTATCTGATTGCACTCTAGTAAACAATTTTTCATGCAGATATGGGCAGCAGATGTTACTCATGCCTGTGTGGACGCTCAGATGTGTTTACAAGAAGGGATGTTCCTCAGATCTCCTCCTATTAAACAATGGATGGAGCCACCAGACAGCAATCCCACTGGCCGCAGCCGCTCTTTTACAGCTTGCTCAGAACACTTTGAAGGGTGGTCACGCCACCCCTCTTCAGGCACTTGAGGGATTGAGTCATGAATATGAGCAAAATAAAATTAGATGGCTTAAGTGACTGCAACCCCAGCTGTGTCCCCACTGCCTGATTCCCAGAAGGGGTGTCCCCGCAGCGGGGCTGGCTGCAGGAGGCAAGTCCTGAGTTGCTGTAGTTGCAGTCTGTTCTTCAGGGCATTAATATTTGTTTGGCTCCACTGCCAAACAGTTCAGGAAGCTTAACTGGAATAAAAATGTGGACTTTTTCACTGCCTTGTAGTTTGATTTCTCAAACAGGCTCAGAGAAGCACCAGTGCTGTGACAAGGGCAGGGCAGAGGCAGGCAGAGGGAGAGATGCCCTTCCCTTTTGGGAGCAGCTAGCCCTTACGTCAGCTCTGCTGCCTCACAAAACTATGCCCTATGGTTATTTCTGGTGCTGGGCTGCCTTAATTTTCTGGAGACTGAATGAAGGATTTAACATAGTGTGCTTATGGTATTTGGGAGTTTTTAGGGAAAGAAGAAAACTAATTCAGCATGTGCTGTTAGGTGGCAATGCTTCAATTGTTAGGGCTGGGAATGGGAAGTGTCCACGTTTTCCATCCCTACAATTCAGTGAAGGGTTAAATCTTCTCCTTTTTTTTTGGCCTCTAACCTAATGTCTACTACTGAGCTGTCTCTAGAGAGAGAAGTCTTTAAAGAGATGGGCTTTGTAGCTATAAATAATGTAGAAAAATGGAGTGAGGGAGAGGCTCCACCTTACCTGAATGTAATCATAAAGGCCAGTACTGTGAGCTCCATGAGGAGAAGGCTGAGAGAAGCCCAGTCACCCCTGCCACCCCTAAACTGCTGCCTCTGAGACCCGAGTCTTCCTCCAGCATCTGAGGATCAACTGGAAAATGGTGACTGCTTTGTTCTGAAATTCATGAGGTGTGGGGGGCTACATGTGGCAAGGTTTTGGGCCACAGTATGGTTGTAAGTGCATCTGCTTGAGCACTTGTTCGGTTGGATGTGTGGGAATACAAGCCTGAACCCTCACTACAAATGAAAACATTGAGAGGGGGGTGGAATATAAATACATGCCACATGTTCTTTGTGTAAGAGCCCTGCCCAGTATCTGTAAATAGGGTAATTTTGGGTCTTCCCAATTTTCAGTCTTAGAGCAGGAGACAGCCACAAGAACTATAACAAAGCTAGCATTTTTTATTTTCACTGATTAACTTTATCATTTTCATTCTAACTCAGCTGAAAACATTTAATGGAAATTAAAAGTAGTGTCTTAAAGGGGATTGCCTTTGAAAGGAAACGATTTGTTCTTAGAAAATCACTGGAACAGCTTCTCAGTTAAACTGTATTTTATTAAGAATTCAAAACTCATCTCGGGTCCCACTCTCCCAGAAAACTTTCTCATGGCTTCTGTTGGGTTTGATTCATTCCCTGCTGCCTTCATTTTGCAGCTTTAAATGGCAGGCTCTCTGAAAAGCCATCTACCACACAGCTTTGTAAAATAAAGCTTTGAATAAATTACCCAGCTAGAAATTATGCTGACTGTGCCCAGCGTTGTGCCTGGATGTGGGAATACTTGACTCTGGGTGTGGGATTCCAAGGAAAATTACCTCTTTCCTTAGCACAAGTCCCTGCTAAGCTTGCCAAACCCAAAGAGCAGCAAGAAGGAAAGCTGCTGCAGATGCCTCCCATTCCCCTTTTCCACAGGATGCATCCCGAACGCTCGCTGAGTATTAACACACAGCAGCAACAACGTGGTGCCAACCATGGGATTAACACACACCTGCTGAAGACTACATGTCCCAACGTGACAGGTGGGTGACACCAGGCTCAGCCCTGCATGCTGGGACTTGTAGTGCCTTCCAAGCACAGCGACACTGACCCAGGGTTACCCACCTCACAGGTGGGATGCCCGTGCATTCCTGAAGGTGACAGGCTCCAGCCTGTATTATTATGGGTTTAATTTCTTTAATCTGCCTTTGCAAGCTCTACATAACACAATACTGACAACATGATGCTTTTAAGAGGTAAAAGAGTTGCTTTGTCTTTCACAAAGAGACAACCCACAGCCCTCTGTGTTTAGATTTCTGGTATCTGTGTGTCCGGAGCTGATCTGTCCCTAATTGTTTGTTTTCCTCAGAGCCTTTTGAAGTTTATGTCTCCAAGCCAGTTCCTCATATTAAAAATAAATTCTTCCAAGCCACCAACCAAATGTCAGCTGTGATTAAAGCCTGACTCCTCATTTTAAGACTTGTCTCCTAAGTAATGTGAGGTCACTCCATGAGTCAGCGTTTGAAAGGACCGTTACTCCTGAGAGCAGGAGCAAGGGTAAAGCCCAAAGCTCACAGTTGCCTGCTCAAATGGTTTGAATCGCTTTGCATTGTGCTGAAAGAAATGTAAATTCTGGGGCCTGTTTGGCACAGAATGTGTATTTCAAGTACCTCAAAACTTGGAAAAAATCCTCTATATTAACGTAGGAGTTGGTATTTCTGGTAGGAAAAGTTTTACCTCCTGTGTATTAAAGAGGAGGGTGGAGTGGGAAGTTGTGCTTGAGGCATAAACTTTCAACTATGTTCTGTCAAAATAAATCTTGGGAACTGTAAAATCTCTGGGCAAGGGCTCTGTCTGTTGTACAGTGCCCAGCCAAAGTCTGAGGGGGCTTTCTGGATGTGGGAACTTTTGTTAATTTTGTTTACTTTATTAAAATACTAAAACAAAACCCATGGCAGGGCATTAAAGGTGCAAGTGCAAGCCCTGAGAAGCACAGAAATGCCAATTTTTAAGATCATCTATGCAGTCTGTTTCTTCTTCTTGTGCACCTTGTTTATAGCCATCTTTAATTAGACGATCACATTTTCTTTTGTCACTCTTCTTGCCTGTTTGCTGCAGCAGACAGTGCAAATACCTGGAGGCAATTAATCACACAGGAGCAGCAAGTAACTTGGGAGCAGGGCCCTGCCGGTGTCCACCTCAGGTCTCCCCATCCCTCTGCCCACAGCTAACTCGCTCCTGCCTCGGTTCCTCACTGCTCTGTCTTCAAACCACTTTGTCTTGGTGCTGCCAGGGCGTCGGTGGAGAATCCTGCCCACGCTCCGCCTGTGTCATGGAGGGAACTGGGAGCTGCTGGCTAGAGAGGCAGCGTGAGGGCAATGCCTTGCTGGCCCTTTCCTCCTGCGGTGGAGTGTGCTTAGAGGCACGAGTTCAGCTCATTTACCTGCCAAACACACACACACACACCCCGAAGGTGCTCCCGGAGGTTTGAAATGGTATTAAACAGCGTTACAAATTTTGGCAAGCGTCGAGCTGTCTCCCCCATCTGCCCTGAGCCCTTCCACCACCCTGGCTGGGACTTTTGCTAAGCTCTCTCCTTCGCTTCTCTGGGAAGCGCTTGGGCAGGAGCTTGGGCTGGAACCTCCTTTTCCCTTCCGCCGGGTACCGCGCACGCAGCCGGAGCGCGGCGGGGTCTGGCCGGGGCTGCGCTGCGCTGCCGGCGGGCGGTCTGCTGGGGGAGCCCGGGAGCGGACCGGGGCTCCGGCCGGCACCTCAAGCCGGCATCGTTCCGAGGGCGCTGCCGCCGCTCCCGCGTGTGGAACTGGGAACCCGGCAGTTCACGGTGTTTCCATCCCACACCCCCCCCCTCGTCCCGGCCAAGCTCCCCACGACTCCATCCATCCCCCCACCCCGCCGCCTGCTGAGCCTCCCCCTGGCAGCGGGGCGCGGTTTATCCGCCCGTTTACGGTAAAATCGGGGCTTTGCCGCATCCCGAGCTGCCCTCCTCCCGGGGCTGCGGAGCAGGGTTACGAAACGCGCCGCTTCTGCGGAAGGGAAGGGCAAGGAAGGCGCGGGGCTGCTGCCAGGCTCCGGGCCCTGACTCAGCGGCGAGGGCAGGGGAAGGAGATGGCTTCGGCGTGGCCCCTTTTTCCGGCTCAGCCCTATGCTTGCGTTGCAGGGGTGCGTGTGTGCGGAGGGGGGGGAGCGGCATCTCCTCCGCCCCGAGCCCACCCCATCTCCGGTAGCGCGGCCTCACCTGCCGCTACCCGCGGGGAGGGGGTGGGGGAAAAGGGCAGCCGGGCGGGGCTGTACCGCGGCTGCCGAGCCGGCTCTCCCCGCCTCGCTTCTCCCTTCAGCCGGGCGGCCGGCGCTTCCTTTTCCGCCGGGCGGCCGGGCCGGGGCGGGGCGGGGGGCGGGCGCGGCGGCCGCGGCTCGCTGATTGCAGGGCGGGCGCTGCCAGTCCGTCGCCTCCCCCGCGCCAGCCGCGTCCCAGCGCCGGAGCCGCACGGCCCAGCAGCGAGCGCCCAGCCCGGCCCGGCCCCGCTCAGCCGCCCCCCATGGAGGAGCAGCCCCACCACCACCATCATCACCATTACTATTACTACAGCCACCACCACCACCACCACCCGCAGAGCGCCTACCTGCCACCGCCCGACGGCCGAGCCCAGCCCAAGCCGCCGCTCCGACACGAGCACAAGCACGGCGGCCCGCAGCACCAGGAGGCGCCGAAGCGGAGAACAGGTCGGGGCGGGCGGCGGGCCGGGGCCTGTGACCTTCGCGGGGCGGCGGTGGCGGCGGGGCCCTCCTCCTCCTCCTCCTCCGCCTCCTCCTCCCCCGGCCCGGCTGGAAGCTTCTCCGCCGCGCTGGGGCCGCTTCCTGTCCGCCATGTTGGGGCCGGCGCGGCTGCGGGAGCTGCGGGGGCCCCGCCGGCGCTGCCGCCGCCCGCCGGGCACGTGGGGCCGGGCCGCGCCGCCCTGAGGGGCGCTGCCCCCCCCCCCCGCCCGGGCCGCGCCGGGCTGGGGGAGCAGGGGCTCGGGGGGAAGGGGGCGCCGGGGTCCCCGTTTAAAACCGTCGGGCGTAAAAATCAATGACTCAGATCAGGCGGAGGGCCCGGCCCGGCGGGAGCGGGGAGGCGGCGGGGCCGCGTGGCCTGGGGGGCGCCTTCAGCCGCCTCCTCCCCGGCCGCCGCGCTGTAGCCCGGGGGGGCGCAGGGGCTGGGGCCGCTCCCTGCGGGCCGCCCGGCAGAGGGGCTGTGCTGGGCCGCCGGCGCGCCGGCCGGGCGGCAGCGCCGCAGAGGCGGTGGCCGGGCAGCCCTGGCTACGGCGCGGCCGCGGGCGGTGGAGGGGAGCGGGTCGGAGCCCCCGTCTCCCACCCGGGGGCTGCCGCGTCTCCCGAAAACCCCGCTCTGGGGCTTGAGCGGGTGCGTGTCGGCCCGAACAGCCCGATGCCGCGGGCGCTCTGCTGGGGGGGGGGGGGAAGTGTTTGAGGTGGGGGGGATGGGGTGTTCCGCTAAGGAATTCCCATTCCCGCACCAGGCGGGCGGTGGGAAGGGGCCGGCGTGCCCCGTGTGCGGCCTGGAGGGCGGAGGGGCTCGGCTGGGCGAGCGCCGAGGCGGGTGGCGGGCGGGAGCGAGAGGCCGGCACTGCGGAGTGCCCGGGGTGCGCACACGCTGCCCGCCCCCGGCAGCCAGGGAACGGTTTGGGGGGGGGTCCAGGCTACTCCCTTCACCTGTTCACTCTCAGCCGCCACCCCCCGCCGCCTCCCCCCCCCCCGCACACCCCAGTTTCGGGTGCTGCAGCTCCGGGTCCGGGCCGGACACAGCTGTGCCAAACGTTGGTTTGGGGAAAGATTTGGGCAGCAGAGTCGTAAATACCCGAAAATTGGAACTAGAAACTGCTGACACCCGGACTCGCTGAGAGGGATTTTGTTCTTCATTTGATTCTTTCGCTCCTCATCTGCGATGGTCTTATGACCGCCCTTATTGTTTCGTTTGGTTAACGAGCGGTGTCAGAAGTCTTGAGTCACACAAGGTCAGCTGTAGCACGCTGCTCCTGGGAAGGCTTCCTCGGCACGTTACTCCGGAATCCTTCATTTTTAGGCCTTGACTCAGCTGAGGACCCGGTCTGTTTTCTCTGGGATGAAGCGTTCGCACTTAATATTCATATTTGAAAGTTCCCAGTGGAAGTTGTGGTGGTTACAGATACTTGTGTGCAGTGTAGTCCTTTTTGATCCCTCTCTGCAAACTCAGTTGTGGAATTCCTGTAAAGCCTTCCTACAAGGATTCTTGTGTTCCCAACTCGCACAGGACTTGAGCTGTTACATCTGCCAGACATCTGAGGCTCCAGGATGTGAGGATAACAATGATTTTTAGGATAGCAGTTAAATTCAACAGCGCAAGCAACAACCAAAACATTCTTTTTCCAAGCTGGAGTTGTGCCCACTCTTGTTCTTGGGGGTGGATCTGAGTGTTGTGGCTGTGGGTGAAGCCTTAGGTGGGTCAGTTGTTGCGGGAAGGAGGATGGATGAGTCAGAGGAGGGAGGACAGAGCTCTTCCTGGAGGAGCGGGTGCAGTAGGAGGTTGTCGGTCCTTCTTGCCCCACAGCTGGGAGTGTGTTTGCTGAGCTGGGTGCAGCGTGCTCTGCCCATCTCTGAGGGGCTTCAAGGCTTCTCTTGGGGTACTAACAAGATAGGCAAACTTGGGAGGAAAATGAGGTGGTTCAGTCTGGGCTGTCCTGGGTTTCCACTCCATTTGCCTTGGAACCGCACCCTCAGGATTCACCTCAGAACTGGGAGACCTAGAAATGAACTTGAGAAGTGAAAAGGAAAGCTCAGCATACAGCATGTCTCCTGGTTTGATGAGGTGGAGCCCTTAGCAAGTACCATGCTGCTCTGGGCACTGGGTCTCCCAGTATCTCCTTGAAATACAGGTGCTTCTCGGTGGCCGGTTGCCAGTGGTGGTGGAAGGGTTTTCACAGGGATGCAGCTCTCCCTAGCTTCACCACCTTCCCAAAGCTCTAAGGAGCACGTGTAGGGAGGTGTTGGGTGCTGTTGCAATGAGATGGCACTTCGAATTGGACTCCTGACATGTCCATTTGGGAAATGGCTTCCCACACCCCTGCCCCCTCTTGTTTACCAGAGGTGGTGTTTGGGAGGAGGGTGGGAAGGGGGCTGCTGGTGCTGCAGGCCTGGGAGCTGGTGGAGATGATAGGACTTGGCCCTTGTTCACAGTAGCAATTCCCAGCTTCCACAAACCCTGTAGCAAAGGCTCTTTCTTTGTCTTGGAGCATCCTGGGAATTAATTTTTCCTCTGTGTGACCTGGAAATAGTAGCTGATGAAAAAGCTCTCCAGCTTGCCAGAGATCTTTAGTGGACTACATTTTCCTTGTGTAGTAGTGTCCTTTTTTCTTTGTGATGTTATCTATACATCACCCTATTGCATGTGAGAGTCGGTAGCTGCTGGTGCTTTCTGCTTAACTCATGGTAAGCAGCAAATAAGTATATGCTCCTGTACATCAGAAACAAGGCATTTTCCTGCTGTTAAATGTCTGCTTGAGGAAACTGGGTGTGTTTGGGGCTGATTACAGCTTTCTGCAAGCAGAAGTTTAGGATTTCACGTTCTAATTCTTGCCTTTTGTTGTGTTTTGCTTTCTTCTAGGCTACGGAGAGCTAAATGGTAACGCAGGAGAAAGAGAAGTGTCACTGAAGGGCCTGTGCTCTGATGAAACCACCGCTCCGGGATCCAGGGTACCCAATGGCAGCCAGCAGGTCGTAGACACTAACGTCACCCCAAAGCAGACCGTGAAGGCCGGTGTTTTGGGGAAAGCTGGGATCAAACCCAAGAACTTCATTCAGAAAAATAGCATGGACAAAAAGAATGAGAAGCCCTATGAAAACAAACTCAGAGAAAGCCAGTCCTCAGAGAAGCCAGAGGGAGTGTCTATTCCGAACGGCGTGGTAACCAATAACTCCAGCTACATCACCAATGGCTACGTAGGCAAAGGGGCCGATAACGATGGCAGCGGCTCCGAGAGTGGATATACTACCCCTAAGAAACGGAAAGGCCGGCGCAACAGTGCCAAGGGCTGTGAGAACTTGAATCTAGTACAGGACAAAATAATGCAACAGGAGGTCAGTGCACCAACCCTAAAACAGGAACTTGAGATTTTCAAGCCTGATTATAGTGAGCAAAAGGGGAACCGAATTGAAAATACAAAGCCTGTTTGGAAATATGAGGCTGGGGCTGGGGGAGCCGGCCGGGGAAAGCCTGGGCTTGGGGATGTACAGCGAAAAAACTCTGATGCCAAACCTGGGATTAGCAGCAAGAAGTTTGATGACCGGCCCAAAGGGAAGCACGCATCGTCAGCTCCATCTAAAGAGGACTCATGGACCTTATTTAAACCACCCCCGGTTTTTCCAGTGGACAATAGCAGCGCTAAAATTGTTCCCAAAATAAGTTATGCAAGTAAAGTTAAAGAGAACCTCAACAAAGCAGCTCAAACCCCATCCCCATCGTCTTCATCGTCTTTGTCATCTACTGGGGAAACTCAGGCCCAAACATCAAGTCGGCTGTCCCAAGTCCCCATGTCTGCTATGAAATCTGTTACTTCTGCTACCTTCTCCAACGGGCCAATTCTGGCAGGGACAGATGGGAACGTGTATTCCCCAGGGACCCAGCCACTGCTCTCAACTGCTGCTAGTACTGTACCATCAACCTCCTCCGAGTCCGTGCCCCAGGACATGACTACAACTTCTACAGCTCTTGAACAAAAGAAATCTAGCCTTTTTATCTACCCTTCAAATATGCAAACTGTGCTTCTGGGTACAGCCCAAGTCGACTTCCCCTCGTCGTCGCAGGCGAATCAGCAGAACCTGGGAGATATCTTCCAGAATCAGTGGGGCTTGTCTTTCATAAACGAGCCCAGCGCTGGGCCCGAGACCGTGGTGGGGAAATCTGCAGATAATGAGTTAATGGAAGTGACATTTCAAGGGGAATATCCTGCCACTTTGGTTTCACAGAGTGCTGAAATCATTCCCTCAGGAACTGAGCAACCTGTGTTTCCTAAGGCTTACGAGCTGGATAAACGGACTAGCCCTCAAATTCTTAGTGCTGTTCTTAAGCCTGGGACTGCTGTTGAGGGTGGTGTCTTAGCTTTGGAGTCGCATCACACAGGTGACCTACAAAAGGCAGACGCCGGTAGCCAAGGTGCTTTAGTGTTTCTTTCAAAAGACTATGAAGTAGAGAATCCTCTGGCCTCTCCTACGAACAATTTGCTAGCCTCCGCCAAAGAACAGAGGTACCAGAGAGGCCTAGAAAGGAAAGATAGCTGGGGTTCTTTTGACCTGAGGGCTGCTATTATATATCACACTAAAGGTAATGGCTTAACTTGCTGCCTAAGGGCGATCTCTTTTCTATTTTATAATATAAGTGCAATATTCTAACGTGATTCTTGTTCCTTACAGCAGTTCTGATTGGTTTTAAAATGACTTCTTTTTTTTTTCCCCCACTTCCATATCTCTAACAACAATAACAGTTTGGGCAATTTTTCAAACAGTTGTTTAATTAATGTTATGGGGTATTTCTTTTCCTCTGGACAAGCTTAAGTGATGATAATAGGGGTGATGATCATCTAGCGTGTTTGACGTTTTCATTCCTAAGGGAGGAGCAGGTTCTTCAGTCAGAAAGACTGAAGTTTTCCTCAGGCCTTCCTGATCTTCTCTGCACTGGAAGGAGTTAAGTGTGTGTGTTCCCCTGCTCTGTTCAGCTTTACCAGGTGATACTCTGTCACTGAAAAGGCTTTGTGGTCTGTACTCGCACCTCTAGTACCAAAGCATTGCAGCTTCTCCCCTGGGCACATCAGGCCATGAAATCACAGCTTGGAAGGAAGAAAAAAAGGAATTCCTACAGCTTTTCATGGTGTGACTTATATTTTTTATTTTTTATAAGCAAACCTCACACACACACACACTTTTCTCCTGCTCTTCTCAAGTATCATGGCAGCAGCAAGACAAATCTTTGCTTATCAACTCTTCTCTAAGCTGCAGATTGAATTCTCTCGTTGCCTTTGTAAGCTAAATCTTTCAGATGATTTTATTGCTTTCGTGGAGCCCTTTGTAGTCCTGGGGTTTCTTTGAGACTAAAGTGACTCTTAACACAATATAGATGCTTTAAACTGGGAAGAAGGAGAGGGAAGCCTTGCTTTATGCTATAGCCTCAGCCCCAGAAGCTCTGAGGTCTTGTGACAGCTTTTGGTCCTGGCTTCATGTTAGCTGGAGCCCAGCTGCACACTCCCTTTTGCCACCCTGTTTCTTAACCACCCCTGACAACACTGGGGCAGTTGCTTGTTTATTTGCCCTTCTCTCTCTCCCTGCATCCCCTTACCCAAAGGAAAAAAGGTGATCATCGGTTCTTTGTTCACTTGGGCATGGATGGAGCATCTTGTTCCTCCCTGCAGAGGGGTTGGTACTTGGATGCCGTTGGCAGACTTGGTGTGTTCACCCACTGCATTTTGAGCTCCAGTATTCTTGAGGACTCTTCATTAGCTGATTTTTATCTGGGTCTTCATCCTGGGTGGCTCAGTCTATTCCAGTATCAAAGCATGCTTTCCATTCTCATTCCTCCTTCTCTCTGGCTGCAGCCTGAACCCCAGTTTCTCATCAGAAAGCAGGGGTTACCAGGAAGCGTGGTTGTGGCAGGGCAGTCTGAGCCAATCCTCCTCTTAACAGATCGCAGTTTGTTCGACAAGTCAGGCTCTGTTCTGCTCAGCCTGAACTTTGCTGCAGCTGAGCAGCCCTGTGCTGCCTCAGCAAGGCTCCTCAGCTCTCCTTTCCCTCTTGCTGCCTGAAAGACCCCAGTAAAACAATAGTAAGGACAGGAAAATCAAGAACACTCCCTTCCCCTCTCCTGTTGAGGAGGTGTTAACTTCAAAGGCTGGCTGCTCTCAGTTCTTCTGAATGCTGGAGCTGATTACATTTAACAGGGAGAATGGACACTTCAAGCACTCCTTAAAATACTCTTCTCTGCTCTTTGCTTGCCTCTGCATGTGAATGCTGGCCTTGAGCATCCCGAGCCCTTGGGATGCCAGGGGTGATGGGCTCCGCCCAAGCTCCTCTGTGCCAAATAGAGAGTGTTAACTAGGGGTGAAAGATGATGAATGTTTCTAATCAGTGGGGGTGTTAATGCAGTGATGGGGGGTGCTCCAAACAACTTGAGCTTGTCATTGTGCTCCTTAGTCTTCAGGTGTTACTGCTGGTTTACAAAGCCATGAGCCCAGGTGTTGGTAGTCCTCTGTGAGGATGTTGGGTGTTTGGATTAAGGGCTCCTGGGAGGAAGGTGCCTTCCTCTGCCCACACAGGTGGAAAATTCTGTCCCCTCTTCGTGGCCATCACCCCACAGTCAGAGCCCTGTGGGTGAGCTCCTGGCACACGTACTACAAAAAGGCTAGAGGTGGGAGCTCCCAGGCTGTGCTGCCAGGGCAGTAGTGGGTAATCCCCACACTGTCCTCTCCATTTAGCTTGGGCTGTTCTCCTACCCCTAACCAGCCAGTTTCTCTGCAGTGGGATAGGAACAGTCTCACTTGCTGCCTTTCTCTCTTGCCTGCTCAGGAGGGAGCGTGGGTTTGCTGTGTTAGGGTGTCCTGGGCAGCTGGATTCTCAGATTGTTTGGTTTTGATAGAGAGCAAACTTCTCCCTCTTCAGATCGATCTGTTTGCTTTGGAGCAAAGTCTCTCTGGTTTCATCTTCAAAGGTGCCCTGCCTCTGGGGTCATGGGCACAAAGAGAAATGATTATGGAGCAAGGACAGGGCTGAGCATGAAGCACTGGTGGGGTCATGGTGCAGTTCCCAACCCCTGTAGAGCTCCTCTGGGTAGCTCACTTGCAAACTGCCTGTGGTGCAGGGGTGAAGCTCTGTGTGTTGCAGCAAGGGCTGTTCCAGTGCTTCAACCTGGCTGCTGTGGGCCTGTACCCTTGTCTGCACAGTTTGTGTCTGTAGCTGTGATCAGGGAACGCAGATCCTCGTGGTGGTCTGCAGAGGGGCATTAGAGAGTGCAATTGCTTTGCAGCTTCCCTGGGAAAGGATGGATGGAGGAGGTAATGCAGGGGGAGCCTGGCTCTGGTACAGTAATCCTGCTGGGGTGTAAGGCTGGGTGCCTGTGGAGCGGAGCAAGGTCCTGATGGAAAAAGCTGGTTTCCCCAGACTGCTTTTCCCCCAGAAGCCAGGGACTGGGAACATGCTGGCAGGGCTGATGATGCGCCCTCCTGTTCTTTAAAACACTTTATGTGCCTGTTTCCTCTGGGTCCCCACTCCATGCCTTGCTGCTTTCTTTTTAAGGGGCAGGAAGGCTCCCATGATCATCTGCTCTGACTGTAACACACCATCCTTGGCTGTGGCTGCCTGTTGTGACAGGCTGTGCCCCTCGCTGGCTGTGACAGTGTGGGGACACACCTGGTTTAGCAAGGCAGTTCTGATGCAGTTGGGTGCTGGTGTCCCCACTGTTTGTGTGTTTGGGGACGGTAGCTTAGTGTGGGAGAGCACAGGGCCAGGCAGGAGCAATGCTCTCACTTAGGGTCCATGTCCTTACCTAGGCAGGTGATGAACCTCTGCCTCAGTGTGGCATTGCCAAAATCCTCATCTTTTGGAGGTAAAACTGGTCCTGGTCCCTCTAAAGATGAGGCTGAGTGTGTCTCTGCTTTGCTTCTCTTGAAATCAGTCTCTTCCTCCTGCTTTAGCTGTCCTTTTAGAGACAGCTGGGTGAAGCATTTCATACTGGAGTACTTGTCAGTGCCTTGCAGAACTCCATCAGGCAGTCTCAGTGTTGAGGCCAGGCTGTCACTACCACCCAGCTCTGTGTCAAGCCTTCTGCTGGGAAGCTCAGTGCTTTGCTTGTCCTTAGCTAAAAAGCAAGTAATGGGTCTCCAGTTCAGCTGTTCAGCAGCAAAGACCTCATGGATGGAGGAGAGGAAGCTGCAGTGTTTCCCTCCCCTACCTTGCCCCTCAGGTGCTGCCTGTGCCACTGCTTTGTTCCCTCTCAGCATCTTGGTTGCACCAGCATCTCTGCTCGCATGAAGAAGCAGAAGAGCAGGGTGGAAAATAGAGCACAGCAGCGTGGGCCAGCCAGGAGCAGCGTTTGCTGGAATGGTGAACTGGGTCAGAAGAAACAGCAGAGCTGTGAATTCAGCAATCTTCATCCTTTACATCAGGAGAGCAGCAGAAAAACCCATCTTGGTTTCCCATCCCCCTTGGTGGGAAGGGGTTAGGTCTCAAATCTCTTGCTTCTGGTCTTGTGGAGCAGAAGCTGATTTAATTCTCCTTCAAGTCTCTGCTTTTTCCAGTTGTCAGGATGAGTGCAGTGCCTGTGCTACAGCAATGAGTCTCCCCAGCAGTGAATTTTTAATCTTTGCTTTGTTTCTGGGGCGATCCCCTAACCAAACTGTTGTGTCCTGCAGATAGCAACAGAAAAATCAGCTGAGGATGATCCCTTTCTGGTTGGTTTGGGTTTGTTTTTCTTTTTATAGCTTTTCATTTTTGGGACAATTGCCAGTTTACATGTTCAATTTATAAGTACAAAGAACTCTGCCTGTAGCGTTGTGCAGACACTTCTGCTCACAGGGGCAAGGAAAATGTCTATAAAAGTACCCATCTTCCACAGAAAGACTTCTCTCCAAGGTTCTGTACCAGTCCTGCTATAAATTTTATTGACCTATGAGGAATCTCACTGCAATTCACCACAGCTGAACCTTGGTCCTGACAGCAAAGCTTTCCTCCACCAACCCTCTGTTTCAGTGATAGACCCTAGGAAAAAGTAGTTCCTGGAGCTTGTTAAGTGGATGTGGCTGGGGCTGTCTAACTTAGGTGGCTCCTTCACAAGCCAGAGGGCTGTGGAGAGGCTGGATGATTATAGAAAAAAAAAATATCCTGGAAAATGTAAGGTTGGAAGGGGCACAGGAGGTGACCTAGTTCTGCCCTGGCTCAAAGCAGGGCTGGCTTTGACAGTGGATTGTGCAAGAGTTTGTTGATGGTGTGTTCTCCAGCTGGGTTGAAGTCCACTGGGAAGGCAGCGTGCCGTGCTAGGTGGTCTGTTGGTCAGGTCTTGACCTTCTTCCACTTTGGAAACCATCAGTACTAGGTTTTGGGTCAGAATTTCAGAGGTGAAGTCAAGACTCATGGTGAAGGTGCCCCTTTTCCCATGCCTAGGTGAGCAATGGTGAGTTCTTGGTTATTCTGCCCAGAGAGGGGGTGGGTGCCCCATCCCTGGGGGTGTTCAAGGCCAGGTTGGATGGGGCCCTGGGCAACCTTGTGTAGCTCCAGGCCTGGAGGTTGGTGTCCCTGCCTGTGGCAGGGGGGTTGGAGCTCTGTAACCCTTGGGCTCCCTTCCAACCCAGACCAATCTGTGATTCTATGATTCCATGCAGGCAAAGCATGCTCAGGAGAGCTCCTTGAGCCTGCAGAAGGATGGCTGGCAGCAGGCTTGGGGCATCTTCCTCCACCCTGCATCCCTGTGCCTGCTGCGTTCTGTCCAGACACCGTTAGGCTGGTTGTGGCACTTGTCACAGCGCCTTGGGGTGCTGGAGGTGACCACAGCCTGCAACTGATCCAGAACTGGCAGGAAAACTCACTGATGTGTTGCAAGTAAAGCAAATCATAAAATCCCATCGTAAGGTTGGAGTGTAACCTCTTCTCTCCAAGCTTTGTGTTGCAGTTGCCCCAAGATGTAGTTGTCTTTCCTTCTGAGAAGTTGTTTGGGTTGTTTGAATGTGCCTGTCCTGTACCCATGTGCTGCTGGCTGGGTGGAGGGGAGGACTGTGCTTTCCTGATGGCAGGTGATGTTCAGTGACACTCGGTATCACAGCGGGTTTGCCAGTTGTCTTTGATTTGTAGCTTTGTCAGGCAGAGTAGCTGCCAGCCAAAGTGTCTGGGTGTTTGGGATTCACAGGATACTTGATGCCACCCTCCATCCTACCTCTCTTCCTGACAAAGCAGGAGGAAGGTTGAAGTCTTCAGAGGTTGGGGAGTTCAAGTGTTGGTTTGTTAGGCTTCTCAGAACAGATTTTTGACAACTTAGAAAGTTTTTTGTGTGGTTTTGGTAGTCTCTTGCTGCCTGTCTTACTGTCAGGCACTTTGGAATGCAAGTGGTTCACCTCCTTGTGGTGCCCAACGAAGCCAGGACCAAATGGGAGTGCAGAAGAAAGCAGGTGGAGATGGAGGAGCAGGCAGCACCTCTGCCTTGTGTTAGATGCTCAAATGTTGCTTTAATGTGGAGGACCTAACAGCTCAAAGAGGAGTTTTCTGCCCCACTTTCCCTTTGGGGGGAAAGCTGTTAAAATAGGTGTTGTTCCCTAGCTGTTGGGAAACGGTGCATCTCCCCTCCCTGAATGGGAAGCTGGTTCTGCCACCGGTAACTTCAGCAGCTGCTGCATTTTCCTTGTGAAGAACCTGCATCTGGCAGGTGGCTGCATCCCCTGGGGGTGTGAGAGCTTGGTCACTATTTAGGCTTTCCCCCTGACCAAAGAGCAAAGTATCACTGCTGTTACCATCACACACAAACAGCAGACTTCAGAACAGTGTGTGTTGTGTCAGGCCCTTCCTCACAGAAGGCTTAGGCATGCAGGGAGGGCTGGTGGTATTTATTTGCATGCAATTTCCTGCCCCCTGAGCTTGAGATGGCAGCATACAAAGGACAGGTGAAGAGTTGGAGAAGGGATGTGAACGTGCAGGCGATGGGTGGAGGTGACACAAGTTCTGGAGGGGGTTTTGTCATCCTCCTTTCCCATGCAGGTAGTTTACTCACTGCACATACCTTGTAGCCTAATCTGTTGCTGTTCTCTGTTCCTAGTCCTGGAACCTCCTTTCTGGCTGGAGAGAGGCTTCAAAGATTGTTCTTGCAGGTTGTGTTCCTACTGAGTGCTCCTTTTCTGGCTGTAGTTTTGTCTCTTCACTCCAGCACGGGGTACACTTAGTGCCTGTAAATATTCCAGCGCAGAAACCCTCTGCTAAATAGCTGCTAACTAAGAGTAGCCCTTTTGAATAGGTCCCTAAAGATGGGATTTAATTTGGGGATATTTTAAAGCAAAGGTTTTTCTGTTACTTGAGGTGACTGCAGAGAACATTTCGCTTTGCTGTTACTCCTCAGGTAAACAAGAGCGTGTGCTCCTCCAGT
Organism: Gallinula chloropus; assembly: GCF_964237585.1. Classification (NCBI taxonomy): domain Eukaryota; kingdom Metazoa; phylum Chordata; class Aves; order Gruiformes; family Rallidae; genus Gallinula; species Gallinula chloropus. Next base: position 10,974,266 of record NC_140104.1, read on the forward strand.
GAGAGCTGGGGGGATGGGGAGGGGGTTGGTTTGTCTTCAGAATTTGTAGAGGCAAACTGGGGGAAGAGCTGCAAGCCAAACAGGCAGCTGGGTGTCTGGAGCATCACACCTCGGCCGATGCGTAGGTGGTGTTAGTGGGGTAATCTCTGTGTGGTGGCTCCAGCAGGGGTGTGCTGTGAACCCTGAGAAACTCCCTTTGTCCAGCACTTCTAATTCCACACACACTAAGTGCCAACTTGTAAAAAAATCATCTCTCCAGGCTGTTTGTTGAGGCTGGAAGGTGTGGAGCAGTGTTGGAGTCGGGGTAGTAAAGCCCAAAGGTGGGCATCTGTAGGAGGGGGGCAATGGCAGTGGTGTTGATGATGCTTGGTTTGGCTGTCTGACCTGTAACACCACCCAGCACCCATGTCTCTGTTATTACTGGATCTTTCAGATCAAATCCTGGCAGTGCTGCGGGCCAGGGCTGCACTGCTGGGCTGGCCAGGGCTGGCTTCATGTGAAAGCCTCGGCACAACCATGGTGGTATCTTGTCACGCTGTGAAAATCAAACTGTGTTTAGAATTGTCTCTAACACCAGCATAAATCTGTTTAATAACCATGGTCTTCTTGTTTTGCTTCCACAGAAATGGAATCGGTTTGGAATTTGCAGAAGCAAGGTGAGGATACTGGGAGGAAGGAAAAGCCACGTGGCTCTGTCTGTCTGTCTGGGATGGGTGTTGGGACCAGGTTTTCTCTGTGTCTGGAGGTGCCTGAACTCAGCTCCTCAGTGCCTGCTGGTTGTAGTCTTGAGTTTAATCTGTGTTTGGGATTGCTGTAAATTGGGACAGTGAGCTTTCCCATGAGTGGGTGGTCAGAGGGGAGCAGAGTCTGAGACACACATAAAACCAGCGTCAAATAAGACTTCATTAATTTCCCCTATGTGCTTACAACAATCACTTCATGTTCCTGGTGTTGAGTGTCATGCCAAAAACAGTGTTAAACTCTGGAGCATCCCCACCACTTCCCTGTGAAGATGCTCTGTGTTAGCTTGCAGGAAGAGCAGTGAGTGGAGACTCCTGTGCTGCTGCTACCTGGGGTGTAAGGTGGGGAGTACACACCACTCCGTTAGCTCCATCAGGGTCCTAAGGGAAAGTTCGTTAGCACTGGAGATCTCTCCTGAGTATATTCAGCCACGGGTCCTCAAAGTCACTTGTCAAAAACTGAAGGTTTTCCCTTCCTTTCCAGATCCCAAAAGGATAATCACTTACGATGAAGCCATGGATCGCCCGGATCAATGAAGGTAGCAAGACGAGACTGCCTGTTAAAAACCTTTCTGCAGCATTTGTGCTGTTCGTGGGGGACAAAAGGCTTTTATGCTCCTTCTAAATCTTCAGTGCAGCAGAGGAACCCTAACTAGAATCACAGGATAATATATACAAATATATATATAGTTATTTAAAAATGGCAACTGAAAGTAATTAGACTTCTTAAGGAATCTGAAAATTTATTTCAACGAGACTACACACGTGATTATTTAATCTCCGGTACTGAATAGAGATTTTTTGTTTTTTCCTCTTTTATTTTTTTGTTTTTGTTTTGTTTCATTTTTGTTCAAAGAGTGAATGCAAGTGATTTAACGAACACAGACTCAAATTTACAAGCCCGGTTCTAAAGTTCCTGCTGTCGTCTACCACGGGCAACAGCAACCCGCTGGAGAGGCATTTCCACTCGACAAGGTTTCTGTTTCTCGTTCTGTGGCTGTAGTGACACACTAATCACAGGGAAATCAGGATGATTTGCCATCCTTCATCATGATTTGCCATCCTTCATCTCCCCTTTCCCTTCCGCCTCCCTTACCCGTGGGGTTTTCGTTGTGTTTTCCATTGAATGCTGGAGAAATGCCTTGGAAGTTTTGCAGAGTTTCCTCTTTTTTGTTTGTTTGTTTCCTTTTTTTTTTGTTTTTCCCCAGAGAATTTCTAATCTGCATGTTTTGCCAGGAGTAAAGCAGCCAATCCTATGCTGGGGATATTGTCTTAAGGCATCGTTCTTCTGGGGGAAAGATGGCAATACTGCAGTTCTAGGATGCATGGTGAAGTCACTCAGTTGACCTGGCTCTGGTCACACGTTGGACTATTGCAGCTGAAGAGTTCTTGTCATTTTAAAAGAAAACATGCACAAATAAGCAATCTGGTTAGGCTTGGGGGGGGGAAAAACAACAGGAAAAAACCCAAAAAACCCACTGTTCCCACAGTTTAATGCCATTGTACTCCTGGGAGCAAAAAAACCCAACCTGAGTATCTTCTGCTTTCAACTGTAGGTGCTTCGTATTTGCTTTGTCTGTCTTCTAACACTAAATGTGCCGGATTTTTTTCCCATTTTCATTGGAAAACTGAAGAGGAATTCAGTTCTGCTAACTTTCACCCTTCTTGAATTATTTTTTTCTCTTTAAAAAAAAACCAAAAAAAAACAAAAGGAAAAAAAAAAAGAAAAAAACCCACAAAAAAATAGGAAAAAAATAATAAAATGGGAATTTGAATCCTTTTCCATTTGTCTGTAGAATGCCCGTGGCTGGGCTCCCTGCACCTGCCCCTTGGAAATCCTCTTTTATATTTTAATGCAGTCTGTGTATTTCCGGGCTCTGCTTCTAATTATCTCTTAATAAAAATATATTTTATTACAAAAATGGAGGACTTAGGAATGAAAATAATAATTTAAAAATTTTAAAAATAATGAAGAAAAAAAAAAAAAGAATCTGAAGGAAAGGAAAGCTTCCTAGCAGTGGTAGGGAAGGCTGAGCCAGCTCCAGCTGTGTAACCCACTCTGTCCCATTGCAGCTTGTGTAGCACATCCAGATCATCTCGGGGGTTGGGTTGATTGTTCTGGGTTTGGATTTTTTAGGTTGTTGGGTTGGTTTTTTTTTTTTCCTTTTTTTTAAAGTTCACAGGGTCCAGTGTGAGAGAGAGAGAGCAATGAATGAAGAGAAAAATAATGTTCTTTGGGTTTGTTTTTTTCTTTTACCCAGTGCTCAGCTTGGGGTGTTTGGCTGAATACTGGCTAATAAAGGTCTGGGCATCAAGGCCAGTGGCACTTGGTGTCTCCTAAAATTAAACTGGACCCTCTGGGGCATTACAGGAAGCAGATGAGCCCAAAACTTTTGCCTACCCCTTGTGCTTAGATTTACCCCCTTTTTCTTTTCTTTCTTTCTTTGTTTTTTTTTTTGGCTAAGTAGGAGTATGTAGCATGTGTTTCTTAATTATTCTTTTAATAAGATTGTACCTGAATGAGATGCTCGAGTTCGCAGTGGGACGATGAAGCTTCATTCTGTCCCTTTTGTAAGACTGCTAGCTTTCTGCCACGCTTAGTTTGAAAAGCTTGACTCTGGATTGCCTACTCCATTTGATGTATCTTGTGCTATATAGTACAACACCACAGTGTCCTACTATATAGTGACCCCGTCACCTGTCAGTCCAGGTTCCAAAATGTGTGGTTGGCCAGTCGCAAATAGTTCTGTCTCACCTATAAACTGTACCACCTCTACGGGTGTGTGTAACTTTGGAGATGTATAAACATGTTTACAGATGTGCCCGACATCCAGTCCTCCCCCCCCCTTCCTGGTTTTAATTCTCTTGAGTCTCCCAACTGCTTGCCAAAAGTTGGAATCGCCTCCGGCTCCGCTGCCCAAGAGCTGGGGTGTTCCTGAGCTTTAAAGTGTTGAACAAACTGGATGGTGGGACTGGGAAGATTAAAGTGGAAGAAGTTTTCTCTTTTTTTTTTGGTTTGGTTGTGGGTTTTTTGTGTTGGGGTTGGGATTTTTTGTTTGTTTGTTTTTTACTTGTTACTTTCCAAAAGTTGAAGGCTGGATAGCGAAGTTTCCAGTTTGTTTTACTGGCTTTAAGGCTCTGCTGTGTATTTATTTGCCTTGTGTAGTCACTTGTCGCCTTAAGGGCTGGGTTCCATTAAAAAAAAAAAAAAGGGAAAAAAAAAAAGACAAAACCACCCTGTTTTTGCTTGCCTGGGGTGAGTGTGCTGTCCTGTGTCCCTGCTCCGCTCTCGGGGCTGACACGCCACAGCAATAACCCGTGTTGAGTCTGACCCTGCGCCTTTAGAAAGACCCATGTCTCGCTGGATATTTGGGGATGCTCCTCCTGGCCTGGGCCTGTCTCTCTTCTAAACAGCAGAAGAAATTCTGAAAGGAACACAGTTTGCCTGCCAGGTTGGGTTGGGGTTTATTCCCTTCTGTGTCCGTTCCCTGCTGCTCTTCCTCCTTGCCCATGGTACCCATCGAGAGCCCTTGTGCAGCTTCTCTGCTGTATTTCTGACCATCCTCAGTTCAAATGTCTTGTCTGTCTCCCTCCGTGAGCTCCGTGGTGTGTGCTGGGTGCTAAGCAGTTAGGAAATCCTCTCTCTGAGTTCCAGCAGCCAGCACGGGCGCGGGCAGGACCGTGGAAGAAACTTCCTCGTGCCATCACATCACTCGCCCTGTCGCTGTCTGCAGTCCTCCTCGAGTCCTCACGCAATTCTTTACTGAGCACTTATTAAAAATATCATAAGATTTAACCTGTTTTCTGATTATTTTTCTGTAAACTTATAAAAAAAAGGAGAAAAAAAGGAAAAAAAAAAGGAAAAAAAAGAAAAGGATAAAAAATCAACGCCATGAGCTGTGACTAATTTATCACATTTAAATAATGCTGAGGTGTTACTGATAATCTCATGTTTTGCGTTTGGTTTTGTTCGTTTGACTCAGAGTATTAGTACTGTAGCATAAACCAAATACAGCCCCGGGAAGGGGCACAGCAGCTGCCCCCCCCAGGGTCTGCACCCATGGGTGTCTGTGTGGGGTGGGGGGCGGTGAGCAAGGAGTGGCCGCGTGTATTTATTTGTGCCATTGTTTTCATTACACTGAGTAAGTTTTAAAAGGAAAAAAACCCTTAAAAATACGTGTTGGATGGGGAGATGGCACTAAGGGTGAGCTCGTGACCCATGACTTCTATTAGCTGTGGAGGTGGTAGTTCAGGTTAAGGTTTCTCTCCTGTTTCTGTTCCAGTCGTGGCTCCGGTGCGTCCCTTCGCTCTGGGTCCCTTGCCAGGTTGTCTGTTCATTGGAGTGAGGATTTCCGTGCGGACAGGAACTGTCTCCTTTCTCCTCCGGTGGATCCTCTTGGGTGTTCCTTGTTCCTGGAGCACATGCTGCTGGCTGGATCCAGCACAGGGCTGCTTTCTCTTCGGTGGGTCAGGTAGTGTTTTGTCCTAAGAGATGACATAAAAGCTACTTGGAGTTCTCAGTGACCATGGTTTTCAGCCTCTCTGCTCTCTCTCCTTCTCCACCTGATGCAACGTGATGGCTTTAATGGGTCGGTTGGTGTTTGGTTTTGGTTTAAACCCACCTCAGTTGTCCATGAAACCTGGTTGTGTTGCTACAAATCTCTTGGACCCGGTGGGTATGGCTCCAAGGCCTGGTTTGTCACTAACCTGCTTCAAGCTGTTTCTCTCTCTGACCCCTCAGACCCGCTGTTAGCCTTTCCTAGCTGCTCTGAGCTCTGAAAATCCTCCTTGGGGTGTGAGTATGCCAGCTGCCGGGCAGCTCGGAGCAGGCGATGGCTGAACTGGCCGGCTAAACCGAAAGGAAAATCGCTTCCTGCTGGGAAAACATAGGAAAGAACTGAGATGGGAGTTGTCCTCTTGGTTGCGTGTGTAACTAGTGCTTCTCACCTTCCAGAGAGTGCTGTTGTAGCACCATAGCATCCTTTCCAGAAGTGGCCAGTGGTGACCTCAGGGACAGCTGGGAGCGACAGCGTTCACAGGCATCTTTCAGGACTGCTGGTAGTTTCCCTGTGTGCTGAGTTTTTCCCCTTGGTTCAGCATGTTCAGTGAGCTGCTGTGGCGTCCAAAGCTCTTAGGAGTTTTGCTCCAAGAAGGTTTTTCTGTACATAACGTCCATAGTGATTTGTTTTCCTTACAGAGGCTGTTTACAAGGGAGAGGGTTGAGGTCAGGAGGGGAAGAGAACAGGGCTACGCTTAATTTAAAGCTGCTACCCATTTTCACACTGGTGCGTAAGGCAGGAGCAGGGCTGGGGCTGGAGGAGCATGAGCGTGGTGGAGCAGCCAAAGAAGTTGGACTAGCTACAGCTTTGGCTACCCAGAGGACTCTTTTTTTCCCCCTGCAAGCAGTTGAGAAGCAGGAACCTTGGCTGGTGTGAAGGAGCGGAAGATGCGGGTCTGCGCTGCCTCCCAGAGATTCCAGAGCTTTAGCCATTTGCACAACCCGCTTTAGGCCACAGGGTAACAGGCTGGCTTCCTGGGCTCCTGCTCCAGACCCTCCAAAAGCAGCACCGCTCAGCAGAGCGACACCGAAGCGGTGGGACAGCCGAGGAGGTACAAGAACTGCTCCGCGGTGGCCTTGCATTTGGGGCACAAGCCCCTTGGACACACACTGACAGGGGTGCGGGGCTGCTTGCTGTGCTGGGACAGGAGCAGAAGTCACACCGGTGCTTTCACCGGGGGATGCCCACCTGTATTTATCTTGACTGTTAATCAGAAAGCTTCATATAACGTGTCCAGAGCTCTAAAGCCATTTTGTAAGATAGCAGTAGCCCTTTTCTACAGCCTTATTAACGATAACGAGTAGACTATCTCTAAAAAGAAGAAAAAAATCAACAAAAAAAACCCAAAAAAAGGAAAAAAAATCCCAACTTCACTTCTTTCTGTGGTATGAAACTTGTGTGCTGCGAACATGCGAATGTTTAGCAAAGACAGAGCTTAGAGTTTTCTTCAAAAAAACCCCAAAACCAACAAAAAAAACCCCAACCCCAACCTGTCTGCTTTCCATACGGTCTTTCCTCAGGTGCTAAATAAGGGTTCCAAAAACAGATACTGCTTTAGGAGTTTCTGCTTTATTCTTAAAATACATATTTTTTTTTTTTGCTTAGGTGTTGTAAAGATATTTTAACAAGAAGGTGGGTTGGTGTTTTGGGTTTGTTGTTTTGGGGTTTTTTTTTAATGTAAATAAGATCGTGTCTTTAATTTTTGGTTTATCTGCCTTTTGTCTATATCGAGTAGTCTAATTTCCATGTTACCCTTTTGAGAAGGACCCTCTTTAATGACCTTCCTCGAAGACATTTCATTAAGTGTTGCTGCGTTGAAGAATGAATCTACAACTGTTCATTGTCTTGGATTAATGCTGCTGCTGCTATAAGTAACCCTGAAAATCAAGAATGTGTGATGCACTTTTTTTTTTTGGTTATTTTCCTTCTTTTCCCTCTTTTCTTTCATTTCGTTCCTCTGAGGATAGTTGAACCCTCCTGTAACACAGCCACTAACTGCGAGTAGCGTGGGGACTTGGGGGGAGCCTGGGGGTGTAGGTAGGAGAAGGGGGTGTACCTGATTTTTTGGTGCTGACCTACGGGAATTTCTATGCAAACGCAAGCAAAGGAGAAACTCTTTAACTTGAGAGAACACTGTGCTTTTTGGGGTTTTGGTTGGGGCTTTGGGGTTTGGTGTTGTTTGGGTTGGTTTTTTTTTTTAGGGGGGGGGTCCCCCTTTCTTCCTTTTCTCAAGCTGCTATTGGAAGGGTCGTGCAAATCCCTGAGGTTTTCAGCTTCTCCTTCCTCTATGGCCGGTGGTGCGGGGAAAATGCCCGAGCGACTTGTTGAGGTAGAAAAAAAATCTCCAGTCAGCTGTTGTCTCATGAATATTTTGTCTTCTGTTTGAACCTGTCTGTGGAAGGAAATCTCTCATCTCTGCAGATCGATTTCTCTGATGCTTTCTCTCAATGTGAAGCTTGACCTGGCAGTATTACAGATGGCCTGGCCTCCTGCTGCCCCTCTCCCTGGTGCTGGGGAGTGTAGGCTCCTTCTCCCACCCAGTCAGACCAAACCCATCCACGCAGCCCAAACTTGAGGGTTGGAGAGGGGGCTCGTAGCGTTGAGGTGCTGCTGCAGGGCATGGGCAGGTCCTGAACCTCAGGCAGGTCCTGAACCTTGTGTCTTCATGGGTGAGGAGTTGGCTGGAAGGAGGAAAGGGAATTTCCTTGGCTGTTTATAGACTATCCTTTAGGAAAATTAAGTACCTCTGAAGTGAGGGAAGAGTAAGGAGGGTTTGAAATCGTGTAGGAAAAGCCTGGGAATTACAACTGCCTGGAAAATAGTGTATAAATACCATAGGCCAGAGCTCTCTGCCTGTTCCATTCATTTCTTCAGCATCAGTTTGTGTTTGGTTTAGCTAGCCTTTGCTTTTCCATACACGTGTGTGTGTGTGTGTACACATCTGACTCAATGTGCCTTGCGTGTGTGCGTAGTCTTTCTGAAGAGAGCTTGTGGTGGTGTGGGAGCTGCTGGGACGTGGTGCTGGACAGCCGGGTTCCTGGCCAGCAGCGCGATGACCGTGCCCCATCTACAGTCAAGGGTTCGTCACTGTCCCGGTGACCCATGGGATCGGATTAAGACTTGGGACTCGAGCCTGTGTGTAGTGGCTGTCTCAGTTTGGGGAAAGCACCTTTCCTTTCCAAACAGGAGCCATTCCCTGTGATTTTGGAGGGGAGTGAGGCAGGCGGAGAAGAAGCTGCTCTGCTGTTCTCCTGCAAAGTGAGAGCAAGTGAAGGTCTGGAACTGGCTTTTCCCTAGAATTGGGGGTTCCTTGCGGTGCTGGTGACCCCGTTCCCTGGGGGGAGGGGGTATTCCCTTCCAGGTTGTGGCTCTTCTTACCCTGGGTTTGGTTTTATTTCAGGTTTTTTCTTTTGTAAAGGAGAAATAAACGCGCCTTGCTTGAAGTTAACACAGTAGAGATGCTTACGTTTGCAGCCGGCGGCTCGGAATACAGAGCTGTGCGATTCTGGTTCCTTCATCTCTCCCCCAGCTCGCTCGCCCCCGCGTGTGGTTTCTGTCCCTCTGTCCTCCTGCCACTGTAAATGTGAAAGCTTGCTTGCATTATTTTTTAGAAATGCATTTTGCACACTCGGGTTTCGCTGAAGCTCCGTGATAAAAAGGTTAGTTTGAAGCAGATGAATAAAGCTATGCACATGTTTGGAGAGTTTAATTTGTGTCTCATTACCAGAAGTGACTTATCTGCCCTCTTTCGCATTCCTGTGCTGTCATTGCCTGCATTATCTTCACCATCTCCGAGGGTATGATGTGAGGTGACAGTTCTTTGCTGACAGCTGTAGCAGAAAACTGGCGCTTCGTGATTTTTTTAGTAGCCTCTCTCTCTCTCTCTCTCTCTCTCTCTCTCTCTCTTCTTTGCTTTCTCTGTATCTCTCTGTATAGCTATATAAATATATATATTATTTTTTTATTTTAAAGAGCCTACTTTAGTAATTGAATCGGGGGGAGCGAGGTGTGCTGGCTGGTGTTTCGGGTACGCTTTGTACTGTCCGATGAACGAGCGCCCTTTTCTTTTCCCCCTCTGGCGATGGGGAGGGGATGGGGGTCAGTCTGCTGGCGGCGTGGGCAGACTCGAGCCTTCACTGAAGGGAAACCCCACCATGGTGTGTTCCCTCTGTGAGGCGGGAGGGACAGGACAGCCTTCCTCGCTGTCCCACCGCAGGGGTGTAGTTAGTCCCTGGAGGGTGGGTGGGCTCCTGCCGGTCTCGGGGGCAAGAGCTTTACTTTGGGTTTGTTTCCATGAGTTGGGTGCATTGGTTGGGTTGTGGGTGCCACCTCTGGAAAGGCGTCACTCAGCCCAGAGCCTTTGTGCTGGAGAGTCGGGATTTGGTGACGGGAGAAGGACCCTGACAGCTTTCTCCTCGTGTTCCCTTCGCCATGGCAGAAATTTGTACTAACTTGACAGCTTTTTTTTTCATACAGAACAGGGCTGCTTTTCTATCTACCATCACACGTGTACTTACGCACCTTCAGCGGCTTGAGAGCCCCTGAAGGTCCTCAACTTGTTTACTGGGGGGGGGGGACGGATACCCCTCTCTCTCCCCCCTTCCCCTGAATATTTCAGTGTTAAGGGCGGCGTGAAACACAACCGCGCACTTCGTCTCTCCGAGCTGGGGCCCGGAGCCGTCTCCTCTCCCGCCCACCCTCGTCGATAAGTTCTCATTCCCTTCAGTTTCCCGGTGTGTGTCCAGTCGCCGCGAGCGAGGGGTTGTGCTCCACCCGCTCAGGAGCCGAATTACCTCTGACCCGCGGGGAGGCCCAGCCCCTCTTTGGTGTCCATGTTGTAGTGTGCGACCACGCGGAGCGGTAAAGGTGGTCTTTGTTCCCTTCCCTCCCCCCAAATCCTCCCCGCTATGTCCGATTAGGTTAATGCACTCTGTGCCCAGCTGGAAACGTAGGCGTTTTCCCGGTCGTGAGAGGGTGGCTAGAAGAGTTAGTGTAATACCTGCTGTAGCTGTGTCTGGCGCAGCCCCTTGCGCTGGTATGGGTGATGTCACGGACTGTAAGGATAGGTAATGTCCATGAGCTGTAATGGCATGATGTATCTTTACCAATGATGTCATACTTCACACTAAATGTTTTAAAAAAAAAGAAAAAAAAAAAGATTACCTGAAATTTTGTTTATTCTGCACCGACAGCTCTTCAAAATTTATCCAAATTTTATTATTTTATCAGGAGAAAAAAAAAGAAATTTGTGTAGATCGAATACGTTAAGACAGACGATAAGTGATGTAAATTGTTGAATAAAAATTTTAAAGTTTGTGGGTGTCGGTGTGACTTTTTTTTTTGTGCTTTCATGAGCATCCCTGGGGCCAAGGGATGCTGCCTGCTCCACAGCTCTGCTTGCACTCCCTCAGGCTTTGGGCAGCGCTGGCAGCAGTGCCTGGAGCAGTATTGGCCCCAGAGCCTTGGGCAGCATTGGCCCCAGAGCCTTGGGCAGCGCTGGCCCCAGCGCCTTGGGCAGCATTGGCCACAGAGCCTGGAGCAGCATTGGCCACAGAGCCTGGAGCAGCATTGGCCCCAGAGCCTTGGGCAGCGCTGGCCCCAGCGCCTTGGGCAGCATTGGCCACAGAGCCTGGAGCAGCATTGGCCCCAGAGCCTTGGGCGGCGCTGGCCCCCGAGCCTGGAGCAGCACTGGCCACAGAGCCTTGGGCAGCGCTGGCCCCAGAGCCTGGAGCAGCATGGTGTGGGTGGCTCTGTACATGGCTCCCCAGACGTGGTGCCCCTTATGTTGGCCGGGAGGAAAGGAAGCCGTGTGGCTGCAGAGCTGCAGCGACCGAGGGCTTGCCTGCTGTGTTGGTGTGTGCATGGCAGTTGGGGCACTGCCTTGGTATGACCCCAGCGGGCTTTAGTGCTGCTTAAACTGGGCATGGAAGAGTGGTACTGGGGGATCCCTGGTACTGGGCTGGGTGACTCCAATCCCACACACACATGACAGCAAACACTCATCGAGCTGTTTATCTTTTCAGTCACATTTATTGGCAATTGTGGCGGTTGGTACCGTTCAGGAGTGTTGTTCCATAAAGCAGTTGCAGTACAAGAAGGGGTGGTTATTTTGGGAGGGGAGTATTAGCACCAAGAGGGAGCTGGTGAGCTTTAGAGACCTTTGCAGAGATGTACTGGGAAGTGGGGAGCTACTGCTGGACACGCCTGATGGATTGGATCTGGGAGGTCTGGGCGTGCGAACCCCACTCTCTCCAGTGCTTGTAGTCTCCTCCGTGGTGGTCGGACTCCAGGACATACTGGTAGCCACGGTATCCGGGATACTGGTAGCAAACCCAGCTGGAAGAAAAAGAGTCAGGAAAGATGTAAGCCAAGGGGATTACAAAGCGTCCCCCCTCTGGCTCTGGAAGCACAGTGATGGCAGCGGTCTGTCCCTGCTGCCTGTGGCCTGTCACTTACGCTCCGCACTGGATCTTCATGGAGCCCACTTCATTGTTGGCCCAGCCCATGGCCTGCAGTGAGGGGTAGTCATCTCCAATCTCCCACTGGCGCCCGATGAAGTTGTCTTTCTCAAAGACAGTGATCTTGGATTCCTTGTGATTCTGGGGGGCAAAAGCATGGGGTGAGGGGGAGGAGGTGGAGGTGGAGGTGCTCTGCCAGGTGTGGATTGAAAGGGGGGGAAACATCCAACCTTCCCTGTGGCAGCTCCTGGGGGTTGAGTATACAGCAGGAGGGAGGGAGGGAATGGGGTGTTTAACCCCCTGGGGCTGGATTTTCCAAAGACTAGATCTGTGAGGGTGTTCAGGATGGGGCAGGGGGTGGCCGGGGGTGGGGCGTCAGTGATGGCAGTGCCACAGCTACTGTCTCTGGCTGGCTCTCCCCAAGCTCTGGCCACGTACAGCTGACCCAGAAGTTTCTTTAACAGCTTTAGAAAACAGGACAACCGCAACAAATCCTGCTGGGCACGTGGAGGAAAGCCAAGCCTGCCTCAAGGAGCTTCTGCCATGGCTGTGCTTGCCTTTCCTAACCTCACGCCCTGGGGCTGCTGCTATTGCCTGGGACATTTTAACGCCATCAGAGACGTGGGAATTCCATCCGAGCCGGGACACTCACAGCGGAGCAGACGGGGCGGAAGGACATCAGGCGCTCGATGTGGTAGGCGTTGCTGCCGCTCCAGGCGTCCCAGCGCGGGTACTCTCCCCTCTCCAGGATGAACTGCTGTCCGCAGAAGCCAGTGTGCTCATAACCGACCCAGCTGCAAAAACAGAGCCAGGGCTGCCAGGGCTTCCTGCAGCAGCCTTGGGCCTCCTGCTCAGGGCTGGCACCGGGGCACAGATGCAATTGGGAGGAGGAGGAGGATGGGGTCTGGCCTCTGCCCACAAATCCGGGAGGAGAGGAAGCAGTGCCAGGTTTGTAACTGTGGTGCTGGGTGGGGGCTGCTGCATGGTCATGCTGGGTGATGGGGTCTCTCCCTTGAGGCGCCCAGCCTCCGAGCTTGGCTCACTCTCCCCCTAATGCTCTGTGGTTATTTCCACCCATTGGCATTGCATCAGGGTGCCACAGGACACCCACCGCTGCCCTCTTCTCCCAAAGGTCTCATTTCTTACTTTATTCCCAATTACAACCTGGCACGGCCAGAAAGACCTGAGTTCCTACTGCCTAATCCAGGCAGATCCCGACAGGCTGTGGGCAGGGCCAGGAGCTGTTGCTTTTCCCCTTTTTGTGTCCCCTTCCTCACAGAAAACAAACCTGGAGAGGTGAGAGGGATGTATTTTGCAAGCCCAGATGCTGCCCACACAAGACCCCCCAGGGTGGAGACCTCTCCTGGGTATGTCCTGGGGACAGGACATCCGCAGGGAGCAGAGCAGGGAGGTGGGGGATGGAAGGAGGATGGCACAGGCTGTGCACCCTACCAACCCCCAGCATATGGGGTATGTGGGGTGCTGAGGGGCACACTCAACCGAGGGGTGGAGGGGCACGTCAAGGGCCTACTGATCCCCTGTCCCACAGGCTGTGCAAGATGAACAGCCTGATTGGGAACACGTCAGCTGGAGCGGTGAGCTGATTACGGCGCGAGCACGCCTGCCGCTGTAATCCCATTAGCATTACACATCCTAAATATAGCAGCACAAATCTACCCCGCCTGCTCCCCCGGCCCCAGCGGGATGCTCGCCGTGGGGACCGCTCCTTACACACAGCGTCTCGTGGCAGCTCGGGAGACGAGTCTCGCCTGCGCCAGGGAAGATTCTCTTTGTGCAGGGAGAAGCCCAGCTCTGCTCCCTACCCCTGGCAGCAACTGGGACAAGCCCAATGCAGGCTGCTGGAAGGCTGCTCTGACCCCGGGACAGCACGGTGCAGAGCAGGGCTGGGCCCTGGGGCAAGAAAAGTTGTTCTTAGACACGGTGCAGTCACCTTCACTAGATCCATGTGCAGCATCCCTGCGGGGCACCAGGGAGCTCCAAACCCAGCTGCTCACAGAATGCAGGAGGCGGTTTTGGATGACGCCGAAGGCGTTGCCGCTGGTCTCTGGCCCTGTGTCAGTGCTGCCCAGGGCTGGCTGTGCTACCCTGACAGGGTGGGATCCCCTGTGTCTGGCTAGCCCCGGCTGTGGTGCTTGGCTCCAGCTACATGGAGCTCTGCACTCGGGCACCCCTCGCCCTGCCGACCCTCCTGGGGAAGCATCCGCGCCGCTGGCCGCCAGGTACTCACGCGCCACACTCCACCTTCAGGGAGCGGATGTTGTCGAAGCCGCACTCCATGATGTTTGGGCAGGCTGAAGTGAACTCCATCCTCTTGCCCTGGAAGTTTTCTTGGTCGTACACGGTGATCTGGAACAGAGAGCGAGCTGCCGAGTTGGGAACTGCCTGGCAGTGGCCCCGGGCGATTCAGCGCCTCTTCGAGACGGAGGGTCATGCTCCATCCGGGAAGAGCTGGCGGAGGCTGCACCGGGCACCCCTTTGGGCTGGGACACAGCCCCACACCCCTCTGCACATCCCTGCACTGCTGGCCCCGCGGCGCCCTGCCTTGGTGTCGGGGGAGATGCACGCCGGTGGCCCCCGCTCCGCTCTCCTGCTCACCCCTGCGGAGATCAGTTCCCGGGGCAGCGGTGCCGTCCGGAGAGAGGAGCGGAGCCGTTCTGGGACGGGCGGGTGGCAGGGCTGTGGTTGGCGGTTCTCCCGGCCTCTGCTCCGAACGCTCTAGGGCAAAGAGGATTAACGGGGGAAAGGGCGAGGGGGACCTCCCCGGGGGGCTGCGGCTGATGCTCTCCTCTCCCACGACAGCTCCACGCTTTGGGGGGAGGGGGTTGAGGAGGTGCATCCTCTCTTTGCACGTGCTTCTCCTCTCCCTCTCTGCTCCCTCCTCAATCTGTGTCCCCAAAGCTGTTACTAGACCCCTCGGAGCTGCTCCCCTCTTTGCTCCGCCGTGCCCACCACCCCTTTTGCAGCCCCCATGCTTGCCACGCCTGCCCTGCCATCACCAACGGGGAGGGCAAATAACAGCGTGTGGCTTTTGGGGACTGCTGGCCCTGCCTGGCACAAGCACAACTGGTTAGAGCAGGGCACGGCTGGGCCACGGCGCTGCAAAGAGCCTTACGAAAAACACCCAGGGAGGGGGCTGAGCAGGCAGAAGGTGCTCTGAATGTGGGCAGAGGCCAGGGGTGCCTTGCTTCCTGTGCTCCCCCCACCTTACTGCCCGCTGTGCAGCTTTTCTGGCCCCACAGGACTGGCTTTGCCCCTCTCCCCATTCCCCCACCTGCACACAAGGAAAGGCAAGAGACAGGGGGTGAGAGGACATACCTTCCACGGGCCCATGGGGACAGGCAGAGGGTTTGTCTGAGCCATCTTTGCTGCTGGAACGGTGTCTGGAGAAGGAAGGAAAAGCCGTTTGTGCTGCAGTGTGCCCCTGCGCATCCCCACTGCCTGCTCAGGGGGGGTAGGGGCCAACTCTGTGCCTGCTGCCCTCTCCGCCAGTTCGAAGGCGGCTGCCTGGCTGCTGGGGACAAGCCACTCCAGTTGCAGCAAGATTCCCTCGCTAGCCATAGGATGGGCTGGGGGCACAGTGGGGGTCTCCTTTCTCACTGCTGTGGTGCCCCTTCCCTGCTCCTGGCCATGGCATGGAGCCTGCGTGCCCATTGAGGCTCAGTGCCCAGCTCCCCCTTCCATTTCCCTAGGGGAAATGAGGCGGTGTGGGGAGCTGTGGCGGGGGACATGGGCTTGCCCCATGCCTGGCATTGTCCAACAGCCCCACCTGCTCCCTTCTCTCTGCCCCAGCACCCCGGCTATGCCTTCCTTGAGAGGTGCAGTGGCCTGCCACGGCGAACCCCAGCTAAGGGTGGGAGATGCCAAGCGATGTGCCGTGCCAGGAACCAGGGCCGGATGGGTACCAGGAGTGCGGTGCCCCATGGTAGAAGAGTTCTCAGCCACCCCAGCTGCCAGCAGGGACGTGTGAGTCTGTCTTTTGCCACAAGAAATGGCGATGGTCCCTCTGGGTGTCTTTGGCCACCAGGCAGGAGGAAGGGTGTCTGCCCAGCCAGCAGCGGGGACAAGCAGAGGGGCGAGGTGGGAGAGGTACGAATCGGTCCCCGGACTCACCTAGCTCAGACGGTTACTCCTGCTTCACCCATGTAATGTTTGCCTACTTCAGCGGCTCGGCTTTTATAGGGTGCTGCTGGCTGGGAGCCGGTGCCAGCGTTTGCAGAGCCGTCAGCACAATGCTTGCTCTGGCATTGTCCCGCTGATCCCCGGAGATTTCAGCTGCTCATCCCCATGGTCTGAGCCACATTCTTAGGAAAAAAGAAAAAAAAAAAAAAAGATAATAAAAAAAGAAAAATAATCAGGGCAGCTGTTTGCACAGATAATCTTGGGCACTAATGACTCAACAGTTTGACCATGCTGGCATTTTCCAGGGGCAATGCACCGCGCTGTCACAGGGCAAGCGCGGCTGTGGCGGGGATGGTGCGGTAATGTCTCGGTGGGACCCCACAGGTGGTGGGCTGTGCTGGCTGCTTGCTGTGACACCTCACCGTGACACCTTGCTGTGACACCTTGCTCTGCCAGCCGATGTCGCCCTGCTGGTGTGGACACCTTCCTCCTGCAGCAGCTCTGCAGTGGGAAAGGGCAGCTGTGGGGCACCAGGAGCAGCTGTGGGGCCTCTGGGGCACCAGGGTCTGGCAGCCGCGGTCCCATGGCCACACAGAGCCCCCAGTGTTTGCTCCCTGGCTGCCCTGCCACTGCCCTGGCCCTGTGCCCGGAGGGAGCCGCCATGGGCCTAGGAGGCCTCAGGCCTCACGTAACCCCAGCAACTAGGTCTGGCTGCCCCTTCCCCAGGACTGGGCACCCACGGGGCCCAGAGCAGGCCACAGGCCTCGGGGGGCCACCATGGCGGGCATAGGCCTGGGTCCTCGGGGGTCACGAGGCGAGTGTGGCGGCGCAGGCTGCTGCCTCAGCGCATGGCTGCCGGCACAATGCGCCGCCTGCGTCTGACTGCCCCTTTTGTCTCCCCACCGGGCAGCCGGCACAAAACAAAGCGCCCCGTCAGCGCTGCCTGCGGCACGGCCTGGCGACCGGCCCAGGGGACCCAGGCGGGGCCCGTGCTGCGGGGATGGCACCTGCCCAGCTCGAGGGGGCCAGGTCCTGCTGCCAGGGCTCCATCGTGGTGGGGGGGAAGCTGGGGCTTGGGGCAGGAGGGTCTGTCCCCCTTGCCGACTCCTGCTGTACACGTGCACCTGCGGGGAAGTGGGGATGGGGACGGGGTGGGTGAAGTGGGGGGCGATGGCTGCGAATCAGGGCTGCACCACTGAGGCCTGACACCAGCTCCCTGCTGGCTGTACTGTAGCCTCCTGCCAAATGCAGGGTCAGGGGATGGGAGGAGCAGGGCCACCAGCCCTCCGCAGGGCTACCAAAACGCAGGACAGTGGCGGGCACCCTCCTTGTGCACCCTGCCATGTGCACCCCCCAGCTAGCCATGCCCTGGATGCAAGGGGGAAGACCATGCTGGACCTTGTCCCCTGGCTCCCCCCCAGCCCCTCGTGCGTGCCCTGGCCATGGCTTTGGCTGCCCCTGTGGTGTGGAGGCTTTGCCAGGAGCCTGGTGCCACTAGAGGGAGAGCTCACCCTGAGCAGGCCGCGCTGCAGCTGGCGCATGCGGGTGTACGGCATGTACAGAGGTGGGTGGTACTGCACACCCCTCTGCACCCCACACGGGCACCCCACTGTCCTTGCAAAGGGAAAGTGCTGGCTGAGGGTGCTGATGGTCCCTGGAGCCGTCAGCAAGCCCAGGCCAGGAGCAAGATGGTGGGGGGGAACCCCTCCCCTCCACACCTTGCGTCGGGCATGGACAGGGACAGGTCACCCTTCGGCAGGGAGCAGGGCCCCTGGGCATGTCTTGAGGGGCAGCAGGGTCCCCAGCCGCTCTCCTTGCTAACACCAAGTACTGCTGGTGGCATGTGCTCCCCCTCCCTCGCCCCCGCCCCCCCCCACCTCCCCCCCCCTCCCCGAGGAGATGGGGGGGCAGCAGCAAGTGCCTGAGGAGTCACCACTGTGATGTTGCTGGTGGGTCCACAGGTTGTCTGGAACAACTGGTTTTTCTAGATCCCAGAGACTATAAAAAAGCAGTGACCTATTTAGGAAACCCCGTGGCGCTGTGAAACAGATGCTTCCCCTCCCAGCCCAGCTCAGGGCCCTCCCTGCTCTGGCCAGCCGTCTGCATCTGCTGGGGGCACTGACACACAGCTTGTCCTGCGTCTCCCTGGAAAGCTGTGGGCAACACGGAGACTCCCCTTGGACATGGGGTTTGCTGGTGCCTGCGCAACCCCTACACAGCTGTGTGCTGGGGACAACTGCTCGGGGCAGCCCAGCCCCTGGAGAGGGGCTGGAGAGGTCAGTCGGGATCTTGGCAAGCATGAGCACCTGACCACCTTGCTGGCAAGCACAGGAAGATGGCAGGAGCCTGGTTCTGCTGGGTGGCTGCTGGTGGCAGGGGGAATGCTGTGTGAGCCACAGGGGATTGCGTGCTGTCCCATGGCGTGGCGGTTCCAACCGGCGTCAGCCCTGCAGCCGCCTGCCCGATACGATAAGGAAGCAGGAGCTGCCGCAGGCTGTAACCAGCTGTTCACCTGCCTGCACCGGGGAGGGGAGGGCAGGGCAGGGTACGCTCACACCATGTGTCCTCTTGCCACCGCAGCCGGATAACCCTCCTGGCAGCTGAGCTGGGGCTCTGCCTCCCTTACAGCTCACCCGTCCCCGTCACTGCTCTCTGGACTGTGGCTCCCCGCGTTGGGCACCACGTGCCTGGGACAAAGGAAAATGTGACAAAAGCCGGCGGCTGCACTCACTGCCACTGTCCTCTGCTGCTGCAGGGGCTGCATCTCCTGCACTGCTGGGTCTCTCAGAGCTCTTACTCGTGTGTGCTGCTCTGCTGCAGCAGCAGGGCTTGTGTCCTGAGCCCATGTCATGGGCTGGAAATCACTCCCAGGCTTAACACTGCAAGGGACCCAAGGCTTGTGACACCCAGGCGAGTGTGTCCTGAGCATGTCCAGTGTGATTCCCAGTGCTGCAGAGATGCTCCATGCTGAGGGCCCTTTCCCCCATGCCTGGCAAGGCTCAAGCTGCTGGCTAGTGCACAGCCTGGCACTGCGCTGCAGTACTGCACTGCAGCAAGGCTGACCCCAGGGAAGGCCTGAGCCCCCCTCACCCCATCATGCTCAAAGCTCAGCTGCACGAGAGCTCGTCCCAACAGCCTCAGGCGGGTGGCAGGATTCTGGGCTGAGAGCGTGGGGCACCTTGGGGGTGCCGTGAGAGGTGGCAGGGATAGTGCTGAGGGCAGAACCATATCCAGGTAGGTCTCTCTGCCCATCCTGAGCGTTCGGAGATGATACACTCCCAGAAAAGTGCTTTGGGAGAGCCTGTGAATGCCAGTGTACAGGGTCCACATTCCCCCAGCCCCACTGAAGCTTCCCAGGGCTGCCGGGCCACCCGGATCCCACAAAGGGCCCACATCCAATGGGGGCTTGTCCTGAAATTAGCTGTCCCAGGGCAGCTGCTTCTGGCCTTCAAGCTGTGTGCAGCCAGGGTGGGAGCCACAAGATTTTGGCTCTATCTGACTGACCCTGGTGCAACATCCCAGAGCCGGGCATGAGTAGAAGGGGTGTAATGAAGGCTTTGCAGCCCTCTCGCTGCTGGGCTTGCTGGGAGATGCTGTCTTCTGGACATGGTAGCCAGGAACCATCCTGAACAGTCTGGTTCCATCAGGCTGACAGCCCTCCCTGGGGACAGGAGGTGAGGGGAGAAGCACAACAATTCCACCAGCGGTTCTGCTGCATCCTGTATTCCCAGGCATGGTGGATGCTGCTGGTGGGGACCCACCACCCTGCTCCCAGCATCCCGTGCCGGATCAGGTGCAGCTCCTCATCAGACCCCTCAAAAAGGGGAACCCCAGGAACACGTGTGTGTGTGTGTGTGCGCTGCTGGTGGTGTGACACACGTGGCACCAGTGTGCATACATGTACACGCGTGTTGCATGGCAGGCTGAGGATTGATGTGTGTGTGCAGGGGTGCACCAGAGGCACTGCATGTGCTTATTCTGGGGGGGGGGGGGGGGGGTGGTGTGCACCCCGTGTTACTGTGTGCTTATCGAGGGTGGGTACACCCACCGTGCACCCACTGTGCCGAAGTGGGTGTGCCATGTGTTTTTGGGGGTGGGGCCATAGGTTTTTGGGGGGAAGGTTGGGGGGGTTGAGCCCCCCACTCGAACAGCTGGTGCGTGTGTCGCAGGGTGTGTGTGTGTGTGTGTGCACTGGGGGGGTGTCACGGCAGTGGGTGCACACACGGGGAGCGGGGGGTGGGGGCTGGGAGGGGAGCACCTCGTTACCGGGGCGGGGAGCGGGATGCTCCTGAGCCGACCCCTCATGTCCCGGTACGGTTCGGCAGGGCCGTACCACGCCTTACCGAGCTGTCCCCACCCGTTCCGTTCCCGTATCGAACCGGGGCCGCGCCCGGTGCCCCGGGGGCGGCGCGCGCAGAGCCGGCAGTGCCCGCCCCGGTACGGAGCCGCCCCGCTCCGCCCCGCTCCGCCCCGCGCCGAGCCGCCGGGGCCCGGCACCACCACAACCACCGCCGCCACCAACACCGGGCCCCGCAGCGCCCTTGGGTGAGTAACCGGTACCGGGGTGGGGGGGGGGACGCGCTGCGGGGCGGGGCAGCATCACCCCCCACACTCCCCCTTCTTCCTCCTCTTCCTCCTCCTCCTCCTCGGCCGGGCCGTGTCTGTGTCCCCCCCCCCACCCCCCGCCGCGTTGCACACCCGGGGGGTGTGTGTGCGGGTGTGTGCGGGTGTGTGTGCGGGTGTGTGTGTCCCCCCCCGCAGTGTTCGTGCGGGGGGTGTGTATGCGGGGGGGGCCCTGCTCTCCTGCAGCTTGTGCATCCCCCGGTGCTCTGGCAGCGGGTTGCGGTGCCCATTGTGTCACCTTGGTCGTGTGTGTCCCCCGCCCTGGCCTCCCCCCGCGTTGTGCTGCGGGGGGTGTGTTTGTGCGTGCTCATCCCTCCCCTCCCTTCCCCGCCCCCCCCCCTTTTTTGCAGCAGCACCTGTGTGTTTACCACTGCTGCTGGAGGGGTGGGTGGGCACCCCGTGGGGTGCTGCAGGGGTGGCTGTGCCCCCTTGGGTGGGTACGCACCCTCTGCGGGAGGGTGGACAGTGGGCTGTCCATGCAGAGTGCCCGATGTTGGGTACCCCAGCGCCCGCAGCGGGGCTCCTCAGGGCTGGCCTTGCTTCCAGGGAGAAGCCGCTGGCCTGGGCCTTTCCTGCACCGCTGGGTAATTGCATCCAAAGCCATTAGCCCGTTAACGGGCGTCACCAGCGGGGCCAGCGGCCGTGGGGCGCCCGGGTCCCTTTTTGGGGTGACGCAAGGGAGGTTGGGTGGCCGTGCAGCAGAGCAGGGGGGCTCGCAGGGCCTGTGGCTGCCACGGCGCCTGCTTGCATGTTAATTTGCCCGGGGAGGGATATATAGAGTGGCGGGTGAGGGCTGGGACGCGCGTCCAGAAATAGTGTGGTTTCCAGCCGGCCAGGGAGATGCAAATGGTCTGGTCAGCGAGTGCTGGAGCCAAACTTAGGGCAATTATGGAAAAGTGTGGGCCTACAGCAGGCGTGCAAGGCCACACGCCAATGTTCCTGCTCCCCAGGCTGGCCCTGGCACCTTGGCACCAGGAGACCCCTTCCAGGCAGGTCCCACTGCCCTGACACCATTGGGAGCCGAGTGTTCCCGCAGCGCCTGTGCTGGCCCTGAACTTTGCCCGCTGACGAGCCGCGTCTCAGCCCTTCGCCTTTGCTGTGGGCTGGGCCATGGGTGGGGGTCAGGCTGCATATTTGGGTCAGAAACAGGCAGCAGGGCAGGGTGAGGAAGTCTCTGCCCGATAGCAGCGGGGCCGTGACCCGCCTGTCATCCCCCTGCCTGGTCGCTAAATCATCTCCTGCTTTCCCTCCCCACCACCAGGCCCTGGCCACCATCGCCACCCTGCCACCTCTGTGTTGCAAGGGCTCAGGCTGTTTTATCACCTGGCTTTGGGGCGAGGCCGATGCCTGCACCCCACGCACACACCCTGTGCACCCTCCTCACTTCCGCTGCCAGCTCGGGGTGACACTGCAGAGCCAGGCTGGGACCCCATTGCAGCTGGACATGGGGTTCCCTCAAGCAGGAGGACCCGAACTCCTGCTTTGGCGACAGCCTGGCGGCACATCCCAGCTGTGACTCGGGTAAATCCGGGATTGTTTTCCTCCTGACGCATCCCGGCATTGACCGTAAGGGCAGGCAGTGCAGAGTGATTTGGAAACCCCCTAAATTTCCTTGTTCCGTGGAAAACTTGTGTCCGGCAAGGAGATGAGGAGCCACCACACAGGTCACGGCCTCCTTTGCCCTGCGTGCGAGCTGGGCTGGCTGCTCAGCACTGCTGCTGGGACTGCCCACTCTCTGGCACGGCATCGTCCCTGCCCAACCAGGGCGTGGGGTGCCCCGACCTGGTGTACCCAAGGAGGCGGCAGCGACCAGCTCCCACGCCGATGTGGTGGGCCAGCGTGGCCACTGCAGCCCAGCATCATCGCGGTGGGGAGCAGACTGAGGAGGGCAGGCAACCGGGAAACTTGCACTGCAGGTCCCTGCGCGGGGAGCGTGTCGGACGAGATTGCGTCTCCGGCGAGGGAAGGAGTGGCCCAGAGTTTCAGTGAACGCCTTCCGCCCTGCCTGAAACTCCCCGGCACCCTGGCAGGGTCATGGGGGTTCATGACTATGGGGGGGGGGGGGGGAACGAGGGGAAAGTTGCATCCCCCTCATTCTTTGTGGGGCTCAGGAAGGGGGTTTTGGGTTTGGGACCCTTGAGTTGGCACCTTTCTGCCACCGTGCCCTTCCAGGGTTACATCCTCAGTCCCCTGCCAGCCTGTTTGTCACAGCAGCGTCCTTGCGTGCAATCCCCCGGCATAGCTGGCGCCCGCAGGCTCTCTCCCTCCCCTGTCATGGCTCATACATGCTGCTGCCCCGAACACGCCTGGTGATGGGTAATCCCAGAGCGAGCCCGGGCCGAGCCAGGCAAAGGCGCGTTGGGTCTGATTCAGGAGCGAGGAGACGCTCGGCGGCAGCCTCTTGCTCGCGGCATCAGGCTGCACCCATCCGGCGTCCCCGGTGCGTGCAAGCTGCTTGTGGGAGCCTTCTCAAGGGAGTCAGGAGCAAACCACAACGGGATCCCATGTGGGTCAGGGGTGCCGTTGGAGCAGGGACACCGGGGTCTTCTCCCAGCACACACGAAGCTCTTGTCCCCCCTTCCTGGCTCCTGCCAGCACTGGGATGCACGTGGCCGGGCTGCTGCCTGCCGGTGCAGCCTGATTAGTGATGCAGATGGTAACGCTTGTTCCCCCTTTTTGTTGAGCGTACAAAGGCTGGGAGGGAGCGTGTGTGCGGGGAGAGGAACCACCGAGGACAAAGAGCGCGCTGGCTGCCCACCTCCCAGCGCCTTGGCCCCATCCAGCCCCTGCCTTGGAGTGGCTCTGCTCCCAAGAGTTCCTACCCCTGGACCAGGGAAGGGGTCCTGGCAGCCCCCTACCTGCCTCGGGGTGAGTGTGGGGTGGTCCGGGGGTGGGGGGTGCAACTCTCTCCACATCCCCCTGGCAGCACCGCTTTGGGGATGCTGCTGGGGGGTACCGGCGGCACATGTTGTGGTGGGGGACGGGCACAGGTGGTTCCCTCCCTGCCATTGTCTGTGCTGAGGCCCCGGCACCATGGCGGAGGAGCCAGCAGAGAGTGGCTCCCGCGGCAGCGCAGCTGTGGGGCCCTTTGCTGCGGGTCGGGACAGAGCTGCTCCAGTCCCAGGCTCAGGTCACTGGGTCACCCTGAAGGCATTACTGGGAGAGGAGAGAGGAGCGGGCTTGCTGTCACGCACTCTGGGTTCCTGTCCAGCCCAGGTCCTGGCTGCGGGTGTAGGCAAAGCCCAGGGTGCTGCAGGTGAAGATGGAGAAGGAGGAGCCCTGGGGCTCAGCTGTGTGGACAGAGCCTCTGCTGCCCCTTTGGCCATGGGTGGGGACTTGGAGCTGGGAAACCCAGCCTCCAGACCTTACCCCTCCAGCTGCTTCCCCCCATGTTGGCTCGGCTCTATCGTGCACCCTGAGCCCTGCCCTTGCCTGCAGCCAGGCCTCTCTCAAGCACCTGAGAGCTACCAGGATTTGGGCAGTCCCCTGCTGTCCCCTGAACCCGCGTGGCTTTGCCAAGGGGATGCTGGGTTCCCCATGTCCCACTGGGTGTGTTTGGGCCAGCGCAGACCATGTGTCTTCGCAAGGAGGTAGCGTGGGCAGCGGTGGCCATACAGCACTGATGCTGCGCTGGAGCCAAGGTGCAGTTGGGCACAGCACAGCATCCCTGCACCCCACGGTGCTCACAGAACCCACCATTGCCGGTGTTGCCAGCGCTGCCTATCCCCACGGGTCACCCAGACCTCACCCCTGCATCTGTCAGACAGCTCTGAAGCAGATGCTTTGAACGTGGGGAGTTTTCCTGCTGTCCTTTGTGTGGAGGTGAAGTTCCTGCGTGGCTTCCTGCCCTGTTATATATAGCTGTCAGCCCATCCCGTGCGGCGCTGCCAGCCGGCTGCTCTAGTTTGGAGTTGTTTATCCACAGCCTGAGCGCTCGATGGAGGTTGAGGGGGGCTGGTGGGCACCGGTTACCCCAAGGACAGACAGGTCCCATAGCAGCCCTGTGTGGGGTGAGGCTGTGGGTGCACCTGGGTGCTGGGTGTACGCAGGGTTTCCTACAAGGAAAGGGGCCGGGATTTCTGCCGGGCTGCGGTTCTGCTGCCAGCTGGATGTGTCGTCCCTCCCACAGCTCCGCACGGGACGCCTGAATGAAAGAGCGACTGTTCCTGGAGGTCACTGGCAGCGTCACGAGTTTCTGCGTCGCTCTGGCTAAAATTAGACACTTATCAGTGCTCAGGAGGGATGTGATTTTACAGGTTCCTGTTTATTAGAGCAGCCTGCACTCAGGGCTCTTTCCAGTTCCCTCCCTGGTGGGGATGCTGCCCGTGGCTGTCCCTCATGGCTTTGGGGCCGGGACGAGCAGCAGAAGGGCTTCTGTTTCTTCACCGAGGGGTTCTTGACCCGGCAGGCCGGATGCCTGTGGTGCTGCAGCCAGCAGGGATGGCTGGTTTTGCCTGGGGAGTGTCCACACTGGTGGTAACTGCTGAAAGCCGGGATGCCTTCCTCCCCTGGCCACCCATGCTTCTCCGAAACATCTCCAAGCTGCGGGAGATGCTGGGGCTCTTGCCCAAAATCATCCCAGGGCATGGGGATGTATGGGGTTTCCAGGCTGCTGGGATTCTTCCAGGACATCCCGGGGGGTGCAGGACCACCCTTTCTGTAGCCCTAGGGTTTGGTGCCTAGCAGGGGCCAGGGCATGGTGTGTGGGGCAGCCTCAGAACCTGGGTGGGTGGAGATGCTGGTCATGGCTTGGGGTGACCCTTGGGTGGAGTGAGGGGCGGCGGGGTGAGTGTTGGCAGTACCTCTGTCTGATGGCACCTTTGCCCATCTGTCCTTCTGCAGGCAGGCGGCCACGCAGTGACCAGCACCCCAACCCAGCACCCAGCCACAGGGACCACTGTGCCCTGAGCCCCCTTCCTCCACCATGTTCAACCTGATGAAGAAAGACAAAGAGAAGGATGGGGCCCGAAAGGAGAAGAAGGAAAAGAAGGAGAAGAAGGAGCGGATGTCAGCGGCTGAGCTCAAGAGCCTGGAGGAGATGAGCATGCGCCGGGGCTTCTTCAACCTCAACCGTGCCTCCAAACGGGACTCCAAGACCCGCCTGGAGATCTCCAACCCCATCCCCATCAAGGTGGCTAGTGGCTCTGACCTGCATCTCACAGACATCGACTCCGACAGCAACAGGGGCAGCGTCATCTTGGACTCGGGGCACCTGAGCACAGCCAGCTCCAGCGATGATCTCAAGGTGGACGACGGCAACTTCAAGGGCTCGGTGCTGCAGCGGGCGGCCAAGTTTGGCTCGTTGGCCAAGCAGAACTCCCAAATGATCGTCAAACGTTTCTCCTTCTCCCAGAAGAGCCGGGATGAGAGCACCTCAGAGACTTCCACCCCCTCTGAGCACTCGGCGGCCCCCTCCCCGCAGGTGGAGGTGCGCATGCTGGAGACCCAGCTTGCCAAGCAAGGGATTCCCCCGGGACACCCCTATCCTCCTTCCACCGCCTCCCTGCGTGCCAGGGTGCCAGAGCTTGTCAGCAAGAGGTTCCCTGCCGAGCTGCGGCTGCCTGCCTTGGTGCCCCCACAGTCCCCCACCCCACGGCAGCTGGAGCTGCAGCGGCGCAACACTGGCGATTTCGGCTTCTCCCTACGCCGCACCACCATGCTGGACCGGGCGCCTGACGGGCAGGTGTACCGCCGCGTCGTTCATTTTGCTGAACCTGGAGCTGGCACCAAAGATTTGGCATTGGGGTTGGTGCCAGGTGACCGGCTGGTGGAGATCAACGGGCGAAACGTGGAGAACAAATCCCGGGATGAGATCGTGGAGATGATCCGGCAGTCAGGGGAGACGGTGCAGCTGAAGGTGCAGCCTATCCTGGAGCTGAGCGAGCTGAGCCGCTGCTGGCTGCGGGGTGGCCAGGGGACACGCCACGCTGCCTGGGATGTGAGTAACGCTGTCCCCGCTGCTGGGCCGGTGCCCTGGGGTTTCTGCTGGTCCCCAGCGTCCTCGTGGCGGGTGTTTGGGTTGGCAGGGAGCGTGGGAACCAGCAGGGACTGGGGCTGCTCCGGCTGGGAGCGATGCACGGGGAGCGGGAGGCCGTGGCTGGGATGCAGTGATGATGCCAGCCCATGCCCAGGGTGGCAGAATGGCTGCTAGGGCAGGTTTTACATCAGGGCTTGTGAACCGGCTCCGGCGTGTTTTCACCCCCAAAATGCTCAGGGTGCTGTTGGGTTCTGTGTTCCTCCTGCTGGGGCGGGGCTTGGGAAGAACACCTGGGGAAAGTCTGTCCCTGTCCGGTCACCGGAGCAGCACAGGCTGGCAGGGAAAGGAGCTTTGCTCCTCGCTGCCTGGAAATCCTTAGCACTGCTTTGCAGGAGGGGTGCTGCCCGCCCCCCTGCTGCCCTCTGCAGCCTGCCCACCTTGGGGTCCCTCTCCAGGTACCAGGGCGGACAGCGTGGTGTGCTGGTGTATGGGAGCTGCCGACCCTGCGCAGCTCAGTGTGCGTGGCTGATGCTGTATAAATAGAAACTTAATGGCTGGGTGACCCACATCTCCGTGCGAGCCGCCGGGCTCTACTGACCCTGCCGCAGGCTGAGCAGCGTCCTGCCTGGACGGAGTCTTGGTGGGGGCCCCCAAATGCCAGGAGGTGGCAGAGGGTGCAGCAGCATGACGTCGGTTTAGCCTATAACCAGGCCTTGTTAGTGTGTTTTTCAGCCTTCCTTAGGGAGTAAAGGGTGCCTGTGCCTATGGAGCAGGTCACTGGTGCTCAGAGCCGTGCCGAGCGCACCGGGGCACTGGTCCTGTGGAGTGGTGTCCGGGTTGAAAGAACTGAGGGTTGCTGTGGTGCAGGGATGCCGTGGTGGTGTTTGTGGGGCTCTGTGTGTTCCCTGAGCAGGTGCTGGTGCTGCGGGATGGAGTCTGTGCCGAGCTGGAGTGCTGGTTTTCTGGCAGCTCTTCCCCAGAGCCCAGCAGGCATCACCAGACAATGCTGGCTGTGCTGCCAGGATAACCCCTGGCCGGATAACCCCATGGGCCAGGGTGCCAGTGTGGGAGCAGGTGCCTGTTCCGTGCCAGTGTGTGGGGGCTGGTGAGGCACTTGTGCCTGCCAAGAGCGTGGTG
Source organism: Gallinula chloropus (assembly GCF_964237585.1). Taxonomy (NCBI): domain Eukaryota; kingdom Metazoa; phylum Chordata; class Aves; order Gruiformes; family Rallidae; genus Gallinula; species Gallinula chloropus. Next base: position 11,001,900 of record NC_140104.1, read on the forward strand.
CTGTGGCTGAGAAGGGGGAAGAGGAGATGCTGGTGCCCTTGGGGCTGCAGGAAAGAGGCTGTGGTGTACAGCCCTGTGCCGGGACCTGGCACGGTTGGACGGTGTCAGCCAGAGGAAACCAGCCAGAGGCATGGTAGTGACTGTGCTTGTGGCATCCGTGGGTGCACGGACACCTCCCATTGCAGGATGCTGTGCTCATCCCGTGCGGTGCAGGGCTGTGCCGTGGCTTTGCTGGCACTGGGGAGCCGAGGCTGTTGTGCTTAGTACAGTTTGGGGGGGGGTCCTTCACCCATCGGAGCTGCGCAAGGTGCTGGTGCACAGGGAGGCCCGGCTCTCCCCCAGGCCCCGCTAAGCTCCCTGGAATGTTTCTGGTCCTAATTTAAATAAAAATGATCCTTTTTGAAACAGGAAATTATAGACATATTTTGGGCTGTTGCTCTGGAAGCCCCTCCCAGGCTGGAGTGGGATGGTGCCAGGCTCCCCGTGTACCATGGGGGATTTAACCTCCTCAGCTGGGGCCACCCTCGTCCCCACAGATCCACACCGTGCTCATCTCTGGGGGGTGCTCTCAGTGCTGTGGGGTGCACGGGGCGCTGGCCAGTGGCACAGCACAGTGGGGCATCGGGAGGCCAGGTGAAAGCTTCCCCTGCGCCCAGACATGCACAGGGCGGCCGGGCTGACTCAGCTCTGTGCTTGGGTTTATTTATTTATCGGCAAAATTCCTCTGGCAGGGCCTGGCCGGGCAGAAATATTCCAGAAACGCCTCCGACTGCTCCAGCGCTTTGACGGGACCGCAGGCATTTGGCGGCTGTGCTGGCAGACCCTGCGTGCTGGCCGTGGGTGCCCTGGTCCTCAGAGGTCACTGTGCCCCGTGCCACGGCGTGGCTGGGTGCCGGCTCTTGGCCATGCTCCGTATCGCACCAGGGGACTCTGTGGGGAGGCAGGAGGTGTGAGGTGGGGGCTGCGGGACTCCCATCGTGCCAGGGGTGCTTTCTCCTTTTGGGGAGATCCTTGGCTTGGCTATTCCCCTGCCCTCACCGTAGGATTGGTGCTGCTGGCACAACCCCAGCATGGGGGCTTGTGCCTGGCCGGCTGGTCTGCAGGGTCGGTGCATCTCTGGTGAGGTTCCTGGTGGAGAAACCAGAGGAATCTGCTGGCTGGGCAGAAACTGCGTGGCTGTAGGGCTGGGCTGGGGGTCCTGGTGGGGATGAGGTCCTGGTGGGGATGGGGTCCCAGTGGAGATGGGGTCCTGGTGGGGATGGGGTCTCAGTGGAGATGGTCTGTGTGAGCCAGGCTCCTCCCTGTGTGTGCTTGGGACCTCCCAGAAAGGCAGGACTGCGTTGCATCCCCTGCTCTGTGCTGGTTTGGCTTGCTGGAGTGGTATCCCCAAGCTCTGCGTGCCAGGGCTGGGCCAGTGCCCTCACCAAAGCCTCCTGCTGTTAAGGGGATGAGGCTAGGACTTTTTGCCAATAGCCCAGCGGGTGCCACCAGCAGTGCCTGGGGATGCTGAGGGCACCCTCCGGCGCGTCGCCAGCCCTGCCCAGGGTGTTTGCCGTGGCCTTTTCCCAGTGTGTGCCTGATGTGCAGAGGGGCTGGGGCTGCGGGGTAGTGCCATGAAACCTGAGCTAGGAGGGACACAGCTTGGTGCTGGCATCCCCGGCACAGGGATTTCCACCTGCCATCAGCACAAACCTCTAGGTCAAGCCAGGACCCCCGGCTCCCTCCAGGAGTGTTTTTTGGCTCAGGGCATGTCTTTGTCCCCTGGGGTCGGGCAGGGACCCACTCAGGTGCTGGCTCGAGTCCGCAGCGTGCCCGAGCGGTTGCCGCTCTCCTCCGCGCTGCTGGCTCCCTGCCGCCGGCCTCTTCCCGGCAGGCCCCGCGCGGGGAGGCCCCCGGCCCCTCGCCTGCACCCCGCTCACTCCTGTTGTTTCCAGGGAGACCCTGGACCTCCAGAGGCAGCTTGTCCATGAATGTGGCTTTACAGTGGGTCACCACGCTGTGCCGGGGCCACGCTGTGCCGGGGGGGCTGCTGGGCTGGCACCCTTCTGCGGTGCCGGCCCTCACCATGGGGCTGGGGGCTGTTCGTCCCTGTCAGTGGTTTGGGGGGGCTGTTGTGTTTGTGGGGAAGCAGAGCAACAAGCAAGTGGTGGTGGGGCTGCACTGCCCGGCACGATGTTGGACACTCCGCTACAACGCCGGGCATCCTGCCATGGGTCCCTGGGGCGCAGGAGCACGCAGCCCTGTCCCTCACAGCACAGGACCCTCCCTGGCTACCCCCAACCCGGACGCTGTGCTTGGCCTGGCGACGTCTTCTCCCACTTCCTTCCAGGACAGGCAGTGGGATGGGGGCCAGGCAGTTCCCCCCGCAGCGCTGGGCTGCGGCGAGCCCACATCACTTCCTCCGGCAGCGGCGGCAGCGGTAGTTTTGGCGAGGCCCCACTGCCCGCGTGTCCCCCCCCCTCCTTTCCCGGTGCTTCCTCCGGCTGCTGCGCGCGCCGGCGGGGCCCTCGCATTCCTCGGCTATTTTTAGGGTGGCCCTATCAGTCCAGCTGTCCCCACGCCGCCGGCTGCCGCCCCACGCGCCTCTCCCACCACCCTGCGCCGTGCTCGCCCCAGCAGAAACCCTGCTCCCAGCTCGCCCCGACCCTGCGGTAAGGTGGGTGCTCCCCGCGTGGCCAGCAGGGCACAGGGGAGCTCGAGGGGATGTGTGGGGGTCACTCCTGGCATTGGGGTTTGGGGCTGGGGGTGCTTTGGTGGCTGGGAGCTGTTTCTTGCAGCTCCCTGGGGACACTGACCCTCTGCCCTGGTGCTGGTGCTCTCCGGGGACTTTTGGGGTGCTGCCAGCCTCCTGTGGAGGTGTGAGCACCATGGTAGAGGCTTTGGGGGTTCCAACCCCCAGGCAAGTTTGGCTCCAGATCCCCGTGCCCAGCTGGAGCTCCGGGGACCAGCATTTCACACAATGAAGTGTGAAAGGGGGCTGGGGACCCGTCTGGGACAGGGCAATGTGCCCCCCAAGGAGTGACTTGATTCGGTGGCCGGGGGCTTCTCTGCACCGTGCCCAGCCCTGGGAGGGGGAGTTCTCCCTGATGGCCCCGGGCTTTCGGAGCGCAGCACCAGCCGGGATGGGATGGTGGGTCCTGCCGCTGGCACAGGGTCAGGCTCAGAATAAACCCGGCTGTCAGGGGAAGCAGGGGCAGAAAATATCCCTTCCCTCACCCTGGCATTTGCTTACGGCAGCGGGGGCACAGTCCTGCAGCCTGACTAAAGGGGCTTTTTTTGCACAATGAGTTTTGTCAGGTCTCAGCCTGGCCACCAGCCTTTCCCTCAGAGCCCTTTCCAATAGGTGCTGCCTATTGGTACGCTGAGCAGGGCCAGGTGAGCTCAGACCCCTGTTCCTGGGGGTCCTGGGCTGCCAGGGCTGGCGGGGAAGGGCACGTTCTCGTAGACTGCACTGTGGTTCAATGTCTCACGTGTTGGTCCCAGCCCCTCTCACCTCTCCCTCTCTCCCCAGCCAGGGCAGCAGCTCCATGATCCATCAGCATGGCGTTTTCATCCCGGTTTGCATTCTGGGAGCAGAAGGGAAGTCTCTCTCTCTCTCTCTCTCTCTTGCGCGTGTTTGTCCACCCCCCACATTCGGGTCACACTTGCCACACGCTGCTAACTGGCTCCCCCAGTTTACCCAGTGCCAGCACTGTGTTCAGAGCTCTGCTCCCAGCCTCTCGCTGCACTGCCGTGCTGGGGGGACCACGCTGAGCCAATGAGGAGCTCCCCCACACCCCACTGCCATGGCCACGCATGTGATTACTAATGCCACGGCTGACGACCACTTTGCAAGCAGCTGGTGCAGCCCCTAACACAGTGTGGGTCCAGGGGTCCCTCATCCTTGCCCAGCCCAAGGGAGGGTGACCAGGCTACCCACCCCACAGAGACCTTGGGTCGCCTCCCTTGGCATGTCCCGCCTGTGGTGGGTGCAGAGATGAGCTGGTGACACTTGAAACGTGCAGTGAGGCCCAGAGGGGTGATGGGGAGTGGCAGTGGGGCTCTGTGTACCAGCTCTCTTGCCAGCTGTGTACCAGGAGGGAGCCCTGGCTGAAGAGACCGAGCACTCCCCAACCTTTGGGGTGTGCCATTGCCAGGGTGCATCTCTGTGCTTCCACCCGCCCCCGCAACCTTTCCAGCCTCTGGGAAGCCTGGAAGGACTCACATCCTCATCCCAGGCTGCACATTGAGGCTGGTTTATGCAGCAGCCTCCGGCCCCCCTGGCAGGACAAAGCAATGGTCCCCATCCATGGCTTTCCTGGCAGCGGGGTCCTGTGTCAGGCTGAAACACGCTCCTCTTGTTTGTCTGACCCTCAGGTCAAGGACGAGGACAAAGCCTTAGCTGTGAAAAGACCCGGGAAGGAGGATGGGGCTGTAAGTGTCACAGGTCATGGGCAGGGTGGAGCTGTGTCAGGGATGGGGCTCGTCCTTGGTGGGGGACAGACCCCGTGCTAGGGTTTGAGGCTGTCACAGGGTTGTGGGCTCAGCAGCCCATCCCGACACACCTGCCTGGGTCCCTACGGAGTGCCCGTGGCTGCTCCAGGGCAGTGTGTGGGAGGTGGCAGGTGCTTTCAGCAGGGATGCCTGGCTGTGGGCACACAGCAAGCTCTTCTCCTTTGCCTCCTTGGGGCTTGTCCCTGCCCTGTGCACCCCAGCGGGGTGCAGGTGGGTGCCCACCCCATGGTTACGGTGCTGCCCACCAAAGCTGCCAGCAGTTGAAACCTTGCGGCTTGCCCTGCGTGTTGCAGCGAGGCTGCTGGTGCCCTGAGTGCTGGGTTTTACCCCTGTACTGGTAGCCTGGGTGCAGGGGTGGGGATCACCATCGCTGCCTGCCCCCGGGCCTGTCAGGGGGCTGGAGCTGGGGAAGGGGACTGGGTGCCACATCCCTCGGTGCCAGGGTCTGGCTGGGAGCTCCCACAGCAGAGCTTAAAGCCCCGGGGACCACCACGTCCCAAGCAGAGGGTGCTTGTGGTGGTAGGTGCTGTACTGCCAGACCTCTGCTCACACTGGTGTCATTGTGGCTGCAGTCAGAGAGCCCGAAGGATGCAGTGTCTGCAGCCCCGAATCCTGAGCCCCCGAATCCTGAGCCCCCGAAGAGTCCCGAGCCACCCCCTGGGCAAGGGAAGAGCCCGGAGCCGGTGCTGAACGGGGCGGCTGTGAACGGGCTGGAGACCCCGGCTGCTGAGGCACAGGGGGATGACAGCCAGGGGCTGTCCCGCCGCAGGGTGGTCCGGGTGGTGCGCAAGGTGGTCCGCAAAGTCCTGCCAGGGGAGGATGCCAGCAGCACCAAGGACCCAGGGCGAGACAACAAGTCTCCCGAGCCAGTGCCACCCCCAAGGAAGGAGGATGCCTGCCGTCCCGCAGTCCCAGCTCCCTCTGCTGTACCGCCTGCTCCCCCTGTGCCACCTCCCCCTGCCATGATGGCAGCCCCCTCCAAGCTGGAGCCCAAGGATGAGATCTCAGCCGGGCTCAAAACCCTCATGGCGAAGGGCAAAACCAAAGAGCACCGCCCGCGGTCCCGGACAGGGGACAGGCAGGAGGAGAAGTCCCCAAAGCCAGCTGGGGGGGACGCAAAGCCGTCCCTGTCCCCAAGCACTGAAGCCAAGCCAGAGCCACCAGTGCAGCCTTCAGGAGGGAAAGCGGAGCCAGCAAAGGCATCGGCTCCAAAACCCACCGCCCTGGAGAGGCACAAGGTACCGGTGTGTGCACGGTGGGGGATGCTCTAACACGGCGGCAGGGCCGTGGCCCCCGGTACAGCATGGTGTGAGCTCACCTGCATGGTTTGCAGTGGTTTTGGGGTGTGTGGTGCTGGGCAGGGAGTCACTTTTCGGGGCAGTGATGTGCACTGTGGCCACCCAATCATGCTGCCCCTTGTCTCCCTCCCTGGCTTGTACGGAGAAGAAGCTGCAGCCCAGTGAGAAGCGATCGATCCCTGCGAAAACCGCGCCGGCACCCCCGCAGCAGGTGTGTGGGAGCAGGGACCCGGGTCCTCGGGCATTGTGGGGTATCCACTGGTACCCTGGCCATGCTGACCTCGGCACGCACGGCTCTGTGCCAGCCTTCGCCCTGGCACCCACTCCAAGCACCGTTGGGCTGCAGGGCTGGGAAAGCCTCTGCGACGGCCCCTCTGGGCGCCGTGAGCGAGGGGCTGTCGGGGACCTGTGGTGCTGGTAGGGGCTGCGGGGCGGCCAGCCTGGTGCTAACAGTGCTCTGCCTCCAGGCTGCCCCCAGCCCCACGTCCCGGCTGAGCCCGTCGGAAGAAGCGCAGCGCCGGCTGGAGAGGATCTTCACCGCTTCTGTAATTCCAGGGGCGTTGGCGCTTGCGTGTGCTGCCTGCCTGGGGTTGGGGAAGCGTGGGCAGCGTGCCCTGGCCATGCCGTGTGCTCCGCACGGGCTGATTGTACCCCTGTGCCGGGCTGCTGACCCCACAGCCCCTCTCTGGATGGCAGTGGGGGATGGATGAGTGGGGGTGCCGGGGAGAGTTTGGGAACTGCTGCCTGGACCAGTGTGCCTGGCTGTGGGGAGCCACTGTGCCACAGCTGCTGGTGGCCAGGGCGATGCTCAGGTGGTGCCAGGGGGATCGTGGCCATGCTGGGGCCCTGTGGCATGTCACAGCGCTGCTGCTGCTCTCTGCCTCTCACCCCTCTCTTCTTTCTCTCCTCCTTCCTCGCTCCTGTTAGCTGGACCCTGCCGCCTCCGCCTTGGCACCCAGCCAGGTACCGTACCCCTGTCCTCAGGAGCCCTCGGCCTCTGCCAGCGACCCCCCGCCATCCTCTGTCTGCCGCTGGGCTGGCATCTGCGCCCGCGCCTCATGCTGGAGCGTAAGGCTTTCCCCATCCCACCCTGCTCTGTGGGCTGCCATGTCACCCATGAGGACAGAGGGTGCGGGGGGCGGCCAGGGCTGGTTGTCTTCCCCAGCGGGGCTGTTCTGGGGAGCAGAGCATCTCGGGGTGGGGGGGGATGCTCTTGGTGGAGGTGGCACTGCTGGGACGGGCAGGGGTGTGGAGCGGGATGTAAAGGGGCAGAGCATCCAGCATAGGCAGGACACGTGGCTCATCCTGAAGCAGCTGGTGTGCGTGGCACTGGCAGAGCTCGTGGCAGGTTGGCACAGCAGCTCCCAGCCCTGTGGCTCTGGCAGCACGGTTTCATGGTAAACATCCTTCCTGGGCCGTGCTGGTCCTGCTGCTCTGCTGGCTGCAGCGGTGGCCGTAGCACTGGGAGCACCCGCAGGGTTTGGCACAGCGGTGCTTCGCCCCCGCTCGCTTCCCCTGCTGCGTTCTGTGCTGTCTGCAGGGCAGAGATCGGTCCTTTTTGCTCTGACCTCCCCTCCCCGTCTCTCGGCCTCGCCAGGGTCAAGCGGACGATGCCCCGGCAGCCCCCTTTGGCCCCGTCCCTGCTGCAGCTCAGGTTTGGCTTTGGGGTTCACTCTGCTCCCGGGCGGCAGCCCGGCGTTCCTCGTGCCGCGGTACTCTGCCATCGCTGCGCCATGTCCGTTGTCCCTCCGTTATGTCCCTGCGTGTGTCCCATGTCACGTCCTTACAGCGTGTCCCTGCAGCATGTCCCGTGTCCCCACAGCATGCCCGGTGTCCCTGCATCCCAGCACGTGGCTGGCATGGGTGCCTGCTCTCTGGGGACACAGTTTGGGAGCTTGGCCCCTCCAGGCTTGCCCAAGGTGGCCGTGGTGAATATGTTTGTGGGTCGCTGTGACTTCATGTCTGCCTGGAGCCGTGGCAGGGCCCTGGGGTCTCCGGGGCTCCCCAGGGGCAGCCCATGACATGGGCACATGTACCGGGAGGGCTTGGGGCGCACAGAGGGTGGCCATGGCTGCCTGGCATGTGACTACTTAGCCAGTCATGCTCCCTCCAGCCCCAGGGATGTGGGGAGGGGGCGAGATGAGAGTGGGGGGCAGGAAACTACAACCATCCCACATCCCGCTGTTCCACAGGCCAAGACAGAGGAGCAGATAGCAGCCGAGGAGGCGTGGTACGAGACCGAGAAGGTGTGGCTGGTGCACAGGGATGGCTTCTCCTTGGGTGAGTTGGGGCCAGCCTGGTGCCACAGGGATATGGGGCTCCCCATCCAACGCCCAGCACAACAAACACCCCCCCCAAACCGGTCTGCAGTGTCCCCAGGGCACTGCTGGCACATCCCCGCTGAACACCCCATGTCCCTCGCAGGCAGCCAGCTGCAGCTGGAGGAGGGCAGCCCCCTTCCCGAGGGCAAAGTGAAGGTGAAGCTGGACCACGACGGAGCTGTCCTGGAGGTGGAGGAGGATGACGTGGAGAAGGTAGGGCCGCGGGGCGGAGGGATGGTGAGGCAGACCCCTGTTCCCCACCTGATGCCCCTCCACCCTTAACCTTGCTACCAGGCGAACCCTCCCTCCTGTGACCGTGCGGAGGACCTCGCCAGCCTCCTCTACCTCAACGAGTCCAGCGTGCTGCACACGCTGCGGCAGCGCTACGGCGGCAACCTCCTGCACACCTACGCTGGGCCCACCATGGTCATCATCAACCCACTGAGCTCCCCGTCCATGTATTCCGAGAAGGTGACGCTGCTGCCTTGGCTTGGGGGGGGATGACACACCAGGGGGTGGGAGCCACTCTGATGGGCAGGCGTAGCCGGTGGCGGTTGGCAGAGTGCTGAGCCTCTCCTGATTCCCTCCCTGCTCCCCCCTCCAGGTCATGCACATGTTCAAAGGGTGCCGCAGGGAGGACACGTCCCCGCACATCTATGCGGTGGCCCAGGCCGCTTACCGCAGCATGCTGATGAGCCGCCAGGACCAGGCAGTCGTGCTGCTGGGCGCCAGCGGCAGCGGCAAAACCACCAACTGCCAGCACCTCGTCCAGTACCTCGCCACCATCGCCGGCAGCACCGGCAAGGTCTTCTCTGGTGAGTCCCTGGTGGGGTGTGGGGTGCCGCCTGCGCACACCCCTCGCTTTGCAGTCACAGCCCTCCGCAGCCTCCTACACCCGGCCGCGGCCAGACACGTGCCGCACGGCAAGCTTCTGCTTTCTCACGCCGGTCCCTTTACCGCGCTCTCGAGCACGGCACAGGATCAGCAGCACTTGACCGGCTGGCGGTGCCGGTGCTGGCTCCGGCTGCCCACCGCACAGCCCCTGCACCCCACCACCCCGCTTCTGTCCCTGCAGCGGAGAAGTGGCAGGCACTCTACACCATCCTGGAGGCTTTTGGCAATAGCAGCACTGGCATGAACGGCAACGCCACCCGCTTCTCCCAGATCATCTCTTTGGACTTCGACCAGGCTGGGCAGGTGGCATCCGCCTCCATACAGGTGAGGGGGCCAGGGCAGCCCCCCTCTACATGGGAGCTGGTGCATCCTCACCCGGGTGGCCCATCTCAGCATGGGATCGGCTCCATCCTCACTGGGGTGGTAACTCCCAGCAGTCCGGCCATGCCGTAGCCCACAAGCTCTGCCACAGACCCCCACTGGCGGTCTGGCCATGCTTGCAGCACCAGGCATCCCACTCACACCCAGGAAGTGCAGATCTAATCGACTCCTCGTCCTTGCTGAGTCAGACACGATATCGAGGTGTCTTTCTTCCGGACACCGCCCTGGTGTGATAACATCAAGGCCCTTAAAATTCCAGAGCGCCGCATTGTGCTCCTGCAGTAGCAGGCACCCCAGAAGAGGAGATGCTTGTGGATTGCTTGGGTGCTGTTTGCATTCACACGATGATGCCTTGTGGTGGGCAAGAGACCCTTATGTCTCTGTGGGGACCCTGCGTGGGCAGTGAGGATGAGGCCAGGGTGGGCCAGGGGTTTTCAGTGGGAGCAAATCCCTCAGTGATGGTTCCCGACTCTCCCATCTCTGTCAGACGCTGCTGTTAGAGAAGCTGCGTGTCGCCAAGCGCCCGGCCAATGAAGCCACCTTCAATGTCTTCTACTACCTGCTGGCCTGCTCGGATAGCGCTCTGCGGTGAGCTGGGGGGGACGAGGCCGTGGCCCTCAGCCTTTGAGGGGGAGTCTGCGGGGGTCTCCTGCATGGGGCTGATCTCGTTGTTTGGCCCCACAGGACTGAGCTTCACTTCAACCACCTGGCAGAGAACAACATCTTCGGCATCTCCCCCCTCTCCAAGGTTGGGCTGGGGGGGTGGGGGGGGTTACAAAGGGGATGGGGTTCCCTGGCCCCTGCAGGTGTGAGGGGAGGCAGAGCTGAGCCCCCCGCACCGACGGCTCCCATTGGTCTCTGCAGACGGAGGAGAAGCAGAAGGCGACCCAGCAGTTCAACAGGCTCCAGGCTGCCATGAAGGTGATGGGCATCTCTAGCGACGAGCAAAAGGCCTTCTGGCTCATCCTGGGGGCCATTTATCATCTGGGGGCTGCAGGGGCCACAAAAGGTATTGAACTGCTCAGGGCTGGAAGGCATGAATGAGCTGAGGTTCGGGGTTGTGTGTGGACCCAGAGCAATCACAGTGCAGATGCCACCTCTCTGGTGTGGCTGAGCCCTGGGAGGGTGTTTGGGGCTGGGTGAGCTGAGGGACAGCGCCCTGTCACCTTCAGGGTGCTCTGGGGCACCCGGCTTTGACCCTGTGGTTGGGATGGTCCCGCTGGCTGGTGGGAATTGAACAGCCCCAGACCCTGGGCTGGTTCCCGACAACTTGGGGGACAGGGGGCATGGCTTGGGGTGAAGGAGTTGGGGGGTGCGTGTGTCCCCCATCCCCAGTATAACACCTCTCCACCCCTGTCCTCCCTGCAGAGCCGCTGGCGGATGGAGCCGGTAATCAGAGCCGGGGCGGGGGGACTCTGTTCTGGGTGGTGCCACACGGCGCTGGGTGTGGGGCTGCCATGAGGGCTTAGGATGCTGCTGGTGTGCTGGGACAAGCCCTGACCCCTGGCTGGATCCTGGAAGCCCCAGAATTTCCGGCTGCCCATCAGGATCCCCCCAGCTAGAGGTGGCTGGGGAAGGGCTGCCCTGGCACCCTGAGCTCTCCGCGGGCTGCAGGGCTTGCTCTGACAGGCACCAGCTTCGCTCTCCCTGGGGGCAATGAATTCATTTTTGCGGGGCTGCTCTTGGTGCTTTTGCCTTCCCCCCATGGTGCTGGAAGCCCTGCTGGCATGAGGACCCAGGCACAGCACTCCCAAAATGGGTGCCTGGCACTGGCAGCTGCACTGGGGGATTTTGCGGCCCTGGGGGAATAGATGAGTCGGGGAACAGAGTGGGAGAGCCTGGAGGAGTCTCGGGGTTCAGTGGTGGCCCGTGGGGTGCTGCAAGGCACTAGAGGGCAGCAGGGCCCTGCTGCAGCCACTGCGGGAATGCTGGGGCAGCCTGGGAGCCTCTTCATGGGGGCCTGCTTGGGGGTACCCCAGAGCCTGCGCAGGGGGGAGCATCCTGCATCCTGCTCGGGGCGAGAATCCCAGCCCCAGCTCTGTGCTGCTCCTGGAGCCTCCCCTAAACTTCACACACACACACTGGGGATGCTCAGAGCCAGCCTGGCCACACCAGCCCCCATTTCCTTGGCCCCCCTCGTACTGGGCTGGATCCCACAGCGGCTCCCCCGGCTCTGGGGCAGAGCTGAGCTGCTCCCCACTGATACCCACCCACGGCGCAGCCGGGGCTCGCAGGGGATGGGGGCCTCTGTACTGGCTGAAGGGAGACCAGGCGCTTGGCATGTGCGTGGCGTGGCGGTGCGTGCGCGTGGCGCGTTTCGGCAGGAGGGCGTCCCCGCGCCGCGCGTCGGCGTTGTCACGTGCTGTTGTCGCTAACCCCTGTCTCTGTTCGCATGGTGCATGCTGCCCTTTTACAATGCAGACGCCGATGAAGGTAAAGTCTTGTTCTCTGCCCGTGTCCCTGGCTTCCCCTTCCCACGTGCCGCTCCCTTCCCACTGCCATGTCCCTGCGTGTCACCATTAACCTACTCCCACCTCCCCTGCCCTCCCCCAGCATCTCTGTGCTTGTGTCTGGCCCCTGACATCTGTCCTGCCGTACTGTGGCAGGGCTGCTGGGCGCCCATGGCTGGGCAGGGATGTGTCCCTGTGCTGGGGTGGGGGACTCAGAACCCCCTGTACTGCCTCAGGCAGTGGTGGTGAGGGGTGACCCCTGCTCCCTGCCCCATGGCGTGGCTCCGGGCTCAGCTCTGCAGAGGCATGAACCCATTTAACCCCCCCCACCTCCTCTCACCAGACCCCAAAACACATTCCCCAGCCCTCTGGCACCACCTGTGCTCCTGCTGTGCACAGCATCCCTGGGGTACCCTGATGCTGTCCCAGGGCTTGCTGGAAACATCCCCCCTGTTTGTAGGGGGGGATGCCCTGGCTGGCTCTGAGCCCCCTTCTCCACCCTCCAGCTGGGAGGAAGCAGTTTGCACGGCACGAATGGGCCCAGAAAGCCGCTTACCTGCTGGGCTGCAGCCTTGAGGAACTCTCCTCCTCCATCTTCAAGCACCAGCCCAAGGGCACCCTGCAGCGATCCACCTCCTTCCGGCAGGGCCCCGACGAGCCCCCCCTGGGTGATGGCAGCACAGGTAGGGTGTGGGATGGTGGGGACAGTGGGGTCTGTCCCTGCCAGGCTGGGGACATGCAGTGTTGTCTCGGCCAGGTCCCAAGCTGACAGCACTGGAGTGCCTAGAGGGCATGGCGGCCGGCTTGTACTCTGAGCTCTTCACCCTCCTCATCTCCCTCCTCAACAGGTACACTCTGGGGGGGGGCAGTCCATGGGGGACCTGGGAGCTGGCAGGGGGGGGGCCAAGCCAACAGTACCCCCTCGGCCCCTTGTCTCTCACAGGGCACTGAAGTCGAGCCAGCACTCAGTGTGCTCAGTGACGGTGGTGGACACCCCTGGGGCGCAGAACCCCGAGCTGGCGGGGCAGAGCCGGGGGGCCACCTTCGAGGAGCTCTGCCATAACTACGCCCAGGAGCGCCTGCAGCTCCTCTTCTACCAGCGCACCTTCGCCCGCGAGCTGGAGCGCTACAAGGAGGTATCAGGGATGCCATCACCTCCCTCAAATCCCGCCCTTCCCGCCATTCCCGGGGCTCCCACCGCCGGCAGCCCCTTTGCCAGCAGCTCTGCCGCAGACGTGCCCAGCTGGGAGGCGATGGGGTGGCTGTGGGTGGTGGGGTGGGTGCTGCTGCTCCATCTTGGCACCTGCAGCCCACAGGGATCCCTCCACATGTCCTGCTCCCCCCTTGGCACCCAGCATTGCTCTGTGCTGTTCCGGCACAGCGGGGCGGCGGGATGCTTGGGAAAGCTCCATCTCTTGCTTACACCCCACTGAGACCAACCTGCTGCCTGATCCCTGTCACTGCTGCCCTCTGCCTGGGCACTGAGTGCTCCTCTCTCCCCCCTTGCCAGGAGAACATAGAGCTCACCCTGGCTGATGCCGAGCCCGGTTCCTCCGATTCGGTAGCGGCCATAGACCAGCCCTCGCACCAGGCACTGGTAAGAACCCACCTTGTGGCTGCACCCTGGCTTTCCTGGCCCTTGGGCAGTAGTGAGGGGAAGGAGAGGGGCTGACCTGAGTGCTCGGCCCAGGAGAGCATCCTTGCTGCATCCCCAGCCATGGTGACCACCCGCGCTCCAGGGGCTGGGGACCTTGGGTGATCCCTGGGGTGCTCCTGTCCCTGGGGTGCACTGGTTGATGCCCTCTGGTCCCCAAGGTGCTCTGGTCCCCAGGGTGCACAGGTCCCCAAGATGCTCCAGTCCCTGGTGTGCTCTGGTCCCCAGGGTGGACAGGTCCCCAGGGTGCTCCAATCCCTGTTGGAGGAGGCTGCAGAGACTGGGGGGCTGCTGCTAGCACCATCCCTGCGCTGGGTTTCATCCCAGAGTGGCCTGAGCATGGCATTTCCCACCCTAGCGAGCATCTTGCTGCCCGGAGCGTTACGGATTGACTCTTTCCCTGCTGGGTCTGCGTCAAGCAGTGGCCCTCTCCTGTGGTCCTGCTTTGCCTTGCTGCTGATGGTGGCTGAGGTTGCATGGTCCCAGGGTGGTCCAGGTCCCCTGGGCACCTCCATCCCTGCCCTGGGAATACACTGGTGTCCCAGGATGGGTGCAAGTATGGTGTTGCCCTCAGGTCCGGTCGCTGGCCCGTACAGATGAGGCACGGGGGCTGCTGTGGCTGCTGGAGGAGGAGGCATTGCAGCCAGGTGGCAACGAGGACACCTTGCTGGAGCGGCTTTTCTCCTACTACGGCCCACAGGAAGGGGGCAAGAAAGGTGAGGGGGTGGGTCCCAGCACTATGGGGCTGCGTGTTGGCAAAGCACTGCTCCTTGGGGCCGTGCCCAGCATTGCTGTGTCTCCCCACAGGGCAAAACCCACTGCTCCCCAGTGACAAGCCCCGGCACTTCCTCCTGGGCCACAGCTCAGGGACCAACTGGGTGGAGTACGATGCCACGGGCTGGCTCAACTATGTCAAGCACAACCCCGCCTCCCAAAATGCCTCTGTCCTGCTGCAGGAGTCGCAGAAGTGAGCGGGGTCCCAGGGCTGGGGAGAGGGTGGAGGGGAGCACAGCATGGAGGGGAGGTGATTTTGGGGGTGACATCCCCTCTGTGCCCCACAGGAAGGTCATCAGCAGCCTGTTTGCTGGCCGCGGCGGGTCGGCACTGGTGCTGTCAGGCTCGGTGGCGGGGCTGGAGGGGGGGTCCCAGCTGGCCCTGCGCCGGGCCACCAGCATGCGCAAGACCTTCACCACTGGTGTGGCTGCTGTCAAGAAGAAGTCCCTCTGCATCCAGATCAAGCTGCAAGTGGTGAGCTGGGATAGGGTGGGGGTCCAAGGAGGGGGATCACCAGGTCCAAGCGGGACACCGCTGCGTGTCGTGCTCACCCCTCTCTCCCATGCCTGCAGGATGCTCTCATTGACAGCATCAAGAAGTCCAAGCTCCACTTCGTACACTGCTTCCTGCCCAAGGCGGCGGGCAGTGGCGGTGACCCCCGGGCTCTGCCATGCCGGCGGGTGAGCGGCAGCGAGCTGGAGCTGCCGTCGGAGCACTGCGAGGCCGGGCTCATGCAGCTGGACGTGCCCCTCCTGCGTGCCCAGCTCCGTGGCTCCCGCCTGCTCGATGCCCTCCGCATGTACCGCCAAGGTGAGCACCCGGCGGCAGCGGGATGTCGGGGCTGCGGAGCACGTCCCGCTGCAGGGATGGATGCCACGAGGTTCCTGGCTGCATCTCCTCCCTGGAGACCCAAAGCCCACCCCACTCTGGGACCCCCTTCAAGGCGTGCTCCGAGCCCCCAGCTGCCAGCCGCCCTCCCCCAGGCAGCCCTGTCCCTGTTCCCCCCTCCCTGCGCGGAGCCATTATCTGCGCCGGGGACAGTCATGGCCTTAATTGGCTGTCTCCGCTGGTGCCGCCGGCTCCTGGCAGCTCTCCCGCTGGCAGCCAGCCCCTGTCCCGACGGGACGAGGGACTCCGGGTCGTGCTCAGCAAAGCATTTATCAATATGCGCGGCTGGCCGCCCAGCCGAGGGGTTTATTGCCTGGAGGCTGGACCCCTTCTTGCAGCCATGGGAAATCGATGCCGCCCGCACACCTCCCGGATCGATGGCCGCAGCCGGCCGACTGTGCCAGGGTCAGCGTCCCCCATCAATACCCTGTCGTTAATTAAGATGTGGAGGCTCAGCACTACGAGCCTGACGCAGACGTTGGCTGCGGCTCCGAGTGGTGCCTGTTTGCTTGCACAGGCGACACACACGTGTCCCTGCGCTCCCCCGAGGCGGGATCTGGCTGCTTTCGCTCCAGATCCCAGCCAAAATTGCAGGAGGACATGGCCAAGGAAAACCTTCTGGGCAGGATCGGGGCTCTCCGGTTGTGCCTGACCCCAGTGGGGAGCTTCTAGAATGCAGGGGGACCCCCCTCAGGTCTCCCAAAAGATGTGCTCCAGGGAGTCGGGGTGTGTCCAGCATCCCCTGGGCATCCCAACTGCCCCCACCCCAGCCCCACTCTCCCTTGCTCCCCCCAGGTTATCCGGACCACATGGTGTTTGCGGAGTTCAGGCGGCGTTTCGATGTCCTGGCCCCACACCTGACCAAGAAGCACGGGCGCAACTACATCGTGGTGGACGAGAAGCGGGTACGTGCCCCATGCTTGGGGCTGGCGCTACTGTTTGGGGTTCCCCTGCACCCTGGGGTTTCCCAGCACCCCAGGGTGCTCCCAGCCTGGCCCTGACACCTTTCCCTCCTCACAGGCAGTGGAGGAGCTCCTGGAGTCATTAGACCTGGAGAAGAGCAGCTACCACATGGGATTGAGCCGGGTATGACGCCGGATGCTGGCCGCAGGCGCCAGCAGCAGCAGAGGGCAAGGGTGGGCGGCAGGGCTCGGCGCGACACGGCTGGGCAGCACAAGGGCAGCACTGTTCACTCCCTCCTACAGCATTCCTTGTGCCTGGGGAATAAAACCCCTGCAGCAGGACAGGATCAGCAGCCACAGAGGGAAAAGCTGCATCCTCGCTGCGTCCCCACCGCCCGGTGTGGAGGGAGGGTGGCAGGACGTGGCCGGAGAGATGCCGGCACCCATCAGCATCTCACCCTGCTCCCATCCCACAGGTGTTTTTCCGGGCCGGGTCGCTGGCTAGGCTGGAAGAGCAGCGGGATGCACAGACCAGCAGGAACATCACCCTCTTCCAGGCAGCGTGCAGGGGCTTCCTGGCACGGCAGCAGTTCAAGAAGAGAAAGGTTCGTCCCAGCGTCTCTCCCCTCCCCGCTCTGCCGAACAATTTCGCCTAAAATGGGCAGTGCAGCCTTTCTGCTGCTGCCTGGGCCAGCACCTCCTCCTCCTCCCGCCTCCCCCCCTGCACCCGCCCAGCCGTGGGGGGCCCGAGAGAACCAGGGGGGCCGGGGAGAACCGGCGAGGAGGGTGCTGGGCATTGGTGCAGCAGGATGAAGCAGCGTACGGGCTCCTACTTGTATTATTAAAGAGGGTGTAAAGCCAGCACCCTGGCAGAGCCTCGCTGGCTCAGTGCGTGGAGGGAACCAAACAGCAGATAAACCAGGAGCAATTAGCCCCAATGCTAATGAAGGGGAGCGTGCTGGGGTGCTGGCAGGGGTGCTGAGTGCCCGCCCACCCTGCTTTGCCCCGCCACCGCCGGCTGCTCCCTGTTCTGACGCTGTGCCCCGTGCTGATCCCGTGCCCTGCGCAGATCCAGGATTTGGCCATCCGGTGCGTGCAGAAGAACATCAAGAAGAACAAGGGGGTGAAGGACTGGCCCTGGTGGAAGCTCTTCACCACCGTTCGGCCCCTCATCGAGGTGCAGCTCACTGAGGACCAGATCCGCGGCAAAGACGTGGGTATCTCTATGTGCTGGGGACACTGGGTGGCGCAGGGTGGCCTCGGGGGGGGGAGGGGTGGGGGGGCGGTGTTGTCAGGGATGGGATGCAGGACCACCACTGCCCTGAGCCCCACCAGCACCAGGCTCGAATTGCTCCTTAATTGCGAATCAGCATGTCGTTAGCGCCCCGAGAGCCGTCTGTTGCATGAGCCCAATTACAAGGCGTGGGGAATGGAAATGAAACCATGTGCTGAGAGGCGAATGCAGGGGCTTTGAGCAACCAGACACTGCACCGAGCTGCTGCTGGGCTCAGCTTTCATCCTGACCCACTGAGGACAAGTACCTGGGGTGGGGACACCTGGGCTCCCTCCTGTCCCCCACCCTGCTCCTGTAGACTGTGCTGGGATCACGGGCAGGGAGAGAAGGATGTGCTTGAAGCTGGCAGCCAGGCACCCTGCCCCAGTGCTGGCTGGTGGTCCCTGAGTATCCCGGTGGGCCTCTTCCCTCCCTACCTGGGCTGGGTGCGCCCAAACTCTTTGGCGAGCTGCTGCTGGGTGGGTTTGCTCCCACCCCTTCTCCTGAGGGATGGGGGGACCCCCTCTCCAGCTTTGCCTAGTGTTTCGACACCATTTATGGGTTTGGAGTAGGCATGGCAGCGGAGCGGGTTGGGGAAAGTCCCTGTGCAGCCCTTGGCAGGGGAAAGCAGCCCCCGCCCTGGGGAGCCCCCACCCTGCTCCCCCGCCCACCCCAGCACCGGGGCGGGGGGAGAGCTGTGGGAAGGGGGTGAGGAGACCTGCCAGGCTCCTGCCTGCCAACCTCTTCCCCCTGAGCCTGCCCCCCTCCCTCACCGCCCGCTCTGTTGCAGGAAGAGATCCAGCAGCTGAAGAGCAAACTCGAGAAGGTGGAGAAGGAGCGGAACGAGCTCCGGCTCAACAGCGACCGCCTGGAGAGCAGGGTAGGTCCTTCCCAGCACTGGGATGGGGTGCAGTGCTGTGCCTGCCCCAGCACCTGCCCATGGTCCCGCTCCCACATCCCCCCCTCAGATCACAGAGCTGACATCGGAGCTGACAGACGAGCGAAACACCGGCGAGTCGGCTTCCCAGCTGCTGGATGCTGAGACGGCTGAGAGGCTGAGGGCTGAGAAGGAGATGAAGGACCTGCAGGTACAGGCGCTTCTGCCCAACCTTGCAGCATCTCCCACCCCTCCCTGGTGCTCACTGCAGCTGTGTCCCCTCATAGGCCAAGTATGATGCTCTGAAGAAGCAGATGGAGTCGATGGAGATGGAGGTGATGGAGGCTCGGCTCATCCGGGCAGCCGAGCTCAACGGGGAGCTCGACGATGATGATTCAGGTACAGTCCTGCCTCTGTCACTCGCTGCTGGCACACCCTGGGTGCCCTGCGGTCATGGCACCATGCCCCACTCTCCAGGGCAGCATCACCCACCCGTGGGGCCCTGCAGCCCCCCCGCCCAGCCCCTCAGTGACCCTCTTTCCCTGTGCAGGTGGCGAATGGCGGCTGAAATACGAGCGGGCGGTGCGGGAGATTGACTTCACCAAGAAGCGGCTACAGCAGGAGCTGGAGGACAAGCTGGAAGTGGAGCAGCAGGGGAGGAGGCAGCTGGAGCGGAGGGTGAGTGGGGTTCAGCCACGGGACTCCCCAGTGTCCCCCCATGAGGCATGGGGATGGGCAGGGAGGGGACAGCTGCTCCCTACGTGGAGCTGAGGGAGTGTGTGGCCAGGGCAGCGGGGGATGTGGTGGCTTCCTGGAGCCCTGACCGCTCTCCTGCCCACAGCTGACAGACCTGCAGGCAGACAGCGAGGAGAGCCAGCGGGCGCTGCAGCAGCTGAAGAAGAAGTGCCAGCGCCTGGCTGCAGAGCTGCAGGACACCAAACTGCACCTTGAGGGCCAGCAAGGACGTAACCACGACCTGGAGAAGAAGCAGCGGAGGTGAGGACCGCATCCTGGCAGTGGGGGGGGACACAGGGGTAGATGGCATCCTTGCTGCAAAGCAGCGTTACCATTTTAGCAGGGATTTGGGCACTTCACCAGCTCCTGCTTGGCCAAGGCGTTTTCAGCAGGATGAGGATGCCTGGGTCAGATTTATTTATTGCTGGGGGACCCCGGTGTCCTTTTGGGGAGCCTAGACCCGAGTGATCCCCCGGCGTGGGGCCGTGCCCCATTGTGGAGGCTGCCCGTGCCCCGTGGCTCTGCTCAGTGCTTGCTCTCATCCCGTCCCCTCTCCCAACCCCAAAGTTTGCTAACGTTATTAAGCAGCAGGGACGCTTTCATCTCATTATGGTAATGATCACACACACAAATACAGCAAGAGAATCCAATCTAATTAATTTCAATTTCCGCGGATTGGAGTCTGTGCTAATGCAGCTGTTTATTACCCAGCACGAGTAAAAATGGGGATTAGCTGCCGAGGTGTTTAATGCAGGTCACAAACTCAAGCACAGGGTTGTTTTCCAAGCCCCAAAGGCAGCAATTTCAGAGCAAACTCGGCTGATCCCATCCCAGGGGCATCTGCAGAGGCTGCCCCGGTGCTGCCCAGCTTCAGGCTGTGCTGAGCGTCCTCTCCCTGGGTCCGGGGATGGGACCGGTGCCATCCCACATGGGACTGTGGCACTGGGCTGTGGCTGGGAAAACCAAGCTGCTGCAAGTGCCGCTCTCCACTGGAGACCCCCCCTCTGTGTGTTGGAACCCCCTCTGTGTGTCCTGTAGCCCCTCTGCATCCTGCTTGGAGGACGTGGCGTCCCAGGGTGCCTCCACATAGCCAAGCCCCCGCCGTTAGCAGCCACGGGTCCCCATCAGCACGTGCCAGCGCGGCGGGGCAGCTGCTGGGGCTGCTGGGGTCTGCGCTGCGGGCGCCGTGCTCTCCATTAGCCACGGAGCGAAGGCGTCAGGAGGAGTTTTCTCCAAGTGGCTCCACGCCGCTGTGCTGGCAATTAAAGCCTCATCAGCAGCATGTTTCAAACGAGCACACGGTGCCACACCGCTCTTCCCGGCACCTGCTGCCGTGGGCTGGGGATGCCTTGATATGGTGCTGGTGGCGTGGGGCTGGGGACCTGTCCCCAGTGCTGGTTGTGAGGTGCTGAGTGTCCACCCCAGTGTCCCTGCCATCCCCACACAGGTTCGACAGCGAGCTCTCGCAGGCGCATGAGGAGGCCCAGCGGGAGAGGCTGCAACGGGAGAAGCTGAGCCGTGAGAAGGATGTGCTGGTGGCTGAGGTCTTTGGCCTCAAGCAGCTCCTGGAGGTGAGCGAGCAGTCCCCGGGGTCGTTTCCGTAGTTCCCCCAGCTGGCAGGTGCCCCAGGCTGATGGTGACCCCCTCTCTCGGCAGGACAAGGACTCGGACATCGCGGGGCTAACACAGAAGGCGGAGGCGCTGGAGGCCGAGCTGCAGGACATCTCCTCCCAGGAGTCCAAGGACGAGGCCTCGCTGGCCAAGGTGAAGAAGCAGCTGCGGGACCTGGAGGCCAAGGTCAAAGACCAGGAGGAGGAACTGGATGAGCAAGCTGGGACCATCCAGATGCTGGAGCAGGTACAACGGGGAGGGGCGAGGTTTCTGGGCGGGGTGGTTTCATGCAGGGCTGTTATTACCTGGGCCGGGCTTGCCCAGGAAGAGGAGGCGGTTGCCCTCAGCCCGGTGTTTGCCCAGGCATCGCGGCTGCCGACACGGCTCTTGGCCCTCGTGCCATGGCCCGGCAGGTCCCCTCAGGGCGGGCGGCCCAGTCGGCCTCAGACTGGGGGGTTTTGCGGGTGAGTGGTACCCAGGGAGTGGCATGGGGGTGTCCTCATGTCCCCTTCGGTCTGACCGCATCCCCCCCACCTTTGCAGGCCAAGCTGCGGCTGGAGATGGAGATGGAGCGGCTGCGGCAGACCCACGCCAAGGAGGTGGAGAGCCGCGACGAGGAGGTGGAGGAGATTCGGCAGTCCTGCCAGAAGAAGGTACGTCTCTGCCACGGCCCCTCTGTCCGAGGTGGGGCTGGGATGCGTGTCCCCATGCCCCGGTTGGGTGTTGCAAGCTGCCAGCTGGGCACAGTCACACAGCACCCGGCTCCCACGCGGCCAGCCGCAGCCCGGCTCCACTGGCCTGGCAGGTCTGACTGGTCCCTTTGCCGCCCGGGCCAGCGCACGCTGGGCTTTGCGCCTCTGGTTGTGCAAACACCCGGCCAGTGGGGTCACCTGGCATCCCTGGGATGGATGGATGGATGGATGGATGGATGGATGGATGGATGGATGGATGGATGGATGGATGGATGGATGGATGGAGAGGGGTCTCAGCCTCTTCCAGCCACCCTGACCTGCTCTCCTGGGCTGTTCCCCAGCTGAAGCAGATGGAGGTGCAGCTGGAGGAGGAGTATGAGGACAAGCAGAAGGTGCTAAGAGAGAAACGGGAGCTGGAGAGCAAGTTATCTGCTGTCAGCGAGCAGGTAGGGCACAGGGCAGCTGGGCAAGTGCCTGACTTCAGGTACCCTGAGGCGAGGTGGCCGTGGTGGGGTGGCTGTCCCACCAGCGCGTTGCTCTGGCACGGTCCCCCCCTATCATAGGCCAACCAGCGGGACTTTGAGACGGAAAAGCGCCTGCGCCGGGACCTGAAGAGGACGAAGGCGCTGCTGGCTGATGCACAGATCATGCTGGACCACCTGAAGAACAACGCGCCCAGCAAGAGGGAGATTGCCCAGCTCAAGAACCAGGTGTGCATCCAGACACCCCCAAAACTGCAGCCCGTGAGGGGACACGGGGTGTCCCCATTCCCGGGCTGGGTGCTGAGCCGTGTCCCTGCAGCTGGAGGAGTCAGAGTTCACCTGCGCAGCCGCTGTCAAGGCCCGCAAGTCGATGGAGGTGGAGATCGAAGACCTTCACCTGCAGATCGATGACCTTGCCAAGGCCAAGGCAGCGGTAAGTGTTCCTGGGGTGCGACACACCATGATGGGGCTGTACCCCACCTATACTGGGGTCGATGGGAGAGACCCTCATTTGGGTTAGCTCATGCCTGCTGGGTGACTCTGCGCCGTTTGGGGTGACGTTGGGGGGTGGGTACCCCTCTCCTGGGGCACAGTGGGAGACACAGGCGGTTCCCCACAGCTGGAGGAGCAGCTGAGCCGGCTGCAGCGGGAGAAGAACGAGGTGCAGAGTCGGCTGGAGGAGGACCAGGAGGACATGAACGAGCTGATGAAGAAGCACAAGGCGGCTGTGGCCCAGGTGAGGGCTGGCAGCAGCTGCAGCACTCATGCCACCCCCCCCGTGGCACCCCTCTCGCACCCAGCACAGTGAGTCCCTGCTGATGACCCCTGTGTGTCCCACAGGCATCCCGGGACCTGGCGCAGATGAACGATCTCCAAGCGCAGCTGGAGGAGGTCAACAAGGAGAAGCAGGAGCTGCAGGAGAAGGTGGGCAGTGCTGACATCGAGCGTGGGCATGCACCCTGAGTGAAGCCAGGGTGAAAATGGGGACCCTAGAGACCTGGTGCCCACACTGGAGGGGAGGGAGTTCCTCTGCACCCTGGGGGGTGCCGAGCAGTCCCATGGGGTGCTGTCCATTGCGGGAGTAGCACAGCTGGCAGCTGGGAGGTGGTGGTAGAGGCTGAGGCTGTGTGTGTGCCCCCTGTCCCCCCCATCCCCACAGCTGCAAGGCCTGCAGAGCCAGCTGGAGTTCCTGGAGCAATCCATGGTGGACAAGTCACTGGTGAGCCGACAAGAGGCCAAGATCCGCGAGCTGGAAACCAGGCTGGAGTTCGAACGGACCCAAGTCAAGCGCCTGGAGGTGGGTGCCGGGCTCTCCCTTGGCATCAGCTGGAACAGAGATGCCACAACACCACAATGCAAAACTGCCCAGGGATAGGGAGGGTCCACTGAGCACATCCCCAACACCCCCTCCCCAGGACCTTTGCCTGCCAGCCTTTCCCTTCCAGCAGCCCATCCTCATCCCCGCAGGGAAGGCTCCCTGCGAGCACCGATAACAGTAATCCACCACCCAGCCCGGCAAAGTGCTGCTATTTCCCTGCATTGACTTAGGGAAATTATAGACTCTCCCAGCCCCGCTAAACGCAGCCTGCTTTATATTCTGCTGCTCTGCTGGGGGAGCGGAGCAGCTTAGCTCTCCTCTTAATATTTTCCTAGCTGTTATTTCCCTTCCCCGCTCTCTCTCTGCCGGGGCCATAAATATGCAGCGGCTGGCTCAGCGGCTGGGGGAGAATGGGAGCTATTTTTTCCCTACGTTACACGCTGTAATTACTTCACACACAGTTAAATCTATTTTTCCAATTCGGCGAAGCCCCTGAGGTTGTTCTGCCCCTTCCCTGGCCCTGGGAGAGTGGTGGGGTGGAAGGAGGGGGTGTCTCCGTGTCTCCTCCACCTCCTTGGGTAAAGCTGTTGGGATGGGATCCGTCCTTGCGTGAGCCTTGGGTGGGTGTTGCTGCAGGGTGAGGGATGGATGGGTTGGGGGGGTCATAGGTGACCCCGTGCCTGCTGCTGGGCAGAGCCTGGCCACACGGCTGAAGGAGAACATGGAGAAGCTGACGGAGGAGCGGGATCAACGCGCGGCTGCCGAAAACCGGGAGAAGGAGCAGAACAAGCGGCTGCAGCGGCAGCTCCGCGACGTCAAGGAGGAGATGGGGGAACTGGCCAAGAAGGAAGCAGAGGCCAGCCGCAAGAAGCACGAGCTGGTGAGGCGACCGTGACAGGAATGAGGAGGGGGATTCAGAGGAGTGGGGGTCTCCCCAAGGTACCTGGCTCACCCCGCTCCTGCCCTGCAGGAGATGGACCTTGAGAGCCTGGAAGCTGCCAACCAGAGCTTGCAATCAGACCTGAAGCTGGCCTTCAAGCGCATCGGGGACCTGCAGGCAGCCATCGAGGATGAGATGGAGAGCGACAGCAATGAGGACCTCATCAACAGGTGAGAGCACCCAGGTCTGGCTCCCATGCAAAAGGCACCTCACCGGGACTCACCGCTTTTCCTTGCCACTTCTGAAACGCCACAGGAGCCCCTTGGCTCTGCCTGGCCTTGGCAGGATGCCATCTGTCTATCCATCCGTCCATGCATCAGGCACACGTGCGTCTGTCCGTGCACCCGCCCATCCACGTATTGTGCACACGTGCGTCAGTCCGTGCGTCTCCGCACTCACCCCTCCCGCACCTGCAGCCCCCGTGCAGCTTCACCTGCTTGTGGAGGTGCCTGGAATGTGGCCAGGGCTGTGCTGGCTGGCTAAAAACAGCCTGGGGAGCCCCAAGAGCCAGGGCAGCACAGGGCTGGGCCACTGGGATCCAGTCCAGCCCAGGACACTGGGATCCAGCCCAGGACGCTGGGATCCGGCCCAAGATGCTGGGATCCGGCCCAAGATGCTGGGATCCAGACGGGTGCAGCCCTACACCAGGGGTGCAGAGCCCTCACACCTCTCTCCCCTGCCCACCCCCCCCCCCATTTATTTTACACCATTTGCTCCCACCCACTTGAGTTCTTTTTCCTTTTTAGTTTATTTTCCCTTCGTTTGATTTACTTTTTCCATTGTGTTTCTCCCCCCTTCCCAACCCCCCCAATTCCCACCCACCCACCCTCCCCCCAACTCCCTCCCAGTTTGCAGGACATGGTGGCAAAGTATCAGAAAAGAAAGAATAAACTGTGAGGAGCTCCTCTTTCCTTCCCCCCCCCTTCCCATAACCCTCACCTCACCCCCACGGGCCGGGGTCCCGCATGCCGCTGGCCCACCTCCGCATGCCCCTAACAGCACCCACAGCACGGCACATAACCGCATCCTGCGCAGGGGGTGGGGGGCACGGGCAGGGAATGAGCCCCTGGAGCTGGGGTGGGATGGGGGTGTGTGTGATGCTGTGGCATGGCTAATGGTGAGCGTGGAGCGGTGATGGCATCCCGCTGCCATGGATAATTAATATCCGCTGCCGTGGCCGCTCCTCCGCGACCTGGGTCGCGGTGAACTAACGGCGCACGCTCACCCGGGTACGGCGTTTAATTCCACCGGTTCTAAACCCTCATCTGCCCCCAGAGTTTGTTTACGGGGCTCGTTTTGGGGGAGGGGTGGGGTGTGTTATTGTTTGGGGTGTTTTTTCCCCCAAGCCCAGCGTTCCCTGGCTGTATTGCAGGGATATGCACGTGAGGGACCGCGTGGCACATTGCTTTCAATTTAACGAGGAGGATTCATACGCCGGGTCTATCCCAGCCCATCCCTCGTGCCGGCTGCCGCTGTCCCCAGGCAGGGAATAAACCCAACGCCGGGTGGATAAACCAGCCGTTTAAGATCCTGTGATATATCTCTTCCCCTGCAGTGGCTCGGTGGGAGCCCTCATGTCTCGCCGGCCAGCGGCAAGGGACGGGGCGGGGGGGGGAATGAGGGAGGGGTGGGGTGGGGGCTGTGCCACTTCGATTTTCCTTATAGATCCCGCCGGTGCTGCCATAACCCTAATGAAAGCAGTAAGCAGTTAGGTATTAAGGGAGATTTATGCGGGGGATGCTTTTAACGTGGAGGAATGGATTTTGCAATGCGTACGGCACCTCCTTTCTAAAGGCAATCAATATGGTTACCAACAGACATTATAAATTAGATGGTTTAAGCCAGATAGGGCTTTTTTTTTTAAGGCTGGGATGTAAATCAGGGGCTCTCCGGCACGGCAGGGCTGTAAATCTGCCCGTCGCGCTCCTGCGCCTGCCTTGCCGGAGTCGTTTCTGTTCTGCCTGCTAAACTCCTGTTTACCCAGGGCTATCGACATCGCTCTTCCTCGCTGTCATTTTGCACTCGATGGTGGCCCATAAAATGAAGCTGCTTTTTTCCTTCCCGGCCCCGAAGCTGGAAATCTCCCCGTGTTTTGGGAGCTGTTGCCCTGCCTGCTGCTCTGATGCCGGCACCGCTCTTACCTACCCAGCCCCGGAGTCATGCAGTGGCAACGGGGGATGTCGGGCAGAGGGTACAGGAGGATCTTGGCCAGACAACGGGGTGATTTGGGGGTTCAGGGAGAGGTGTGCGTGGCACAGTTGTGCTTTGGGGAGGCCCTACCTCTCAGGTTGAGCCCTGGGCATGCAGACTGTATCCTGGGGGACAGAGCAGGACCAGGTTTTACCCCATGGCAGGGTGCTCAGGCAGCAGGTGCTGGGGCGAGGCGAGGTTGGCAAGTGCCAGCACAGTTTTGCCTCCCCTGTACCCCAAATCCCACCACATGCTCATTTCTTGCTTTCTTCTGCCCCAACCTGCTCCTCCGACAGTGACGGCGACTCAGATGTGGACTCGGAGCTGGAGGAGCGTGTGGACGGGGTGAAGTCCTGGCTCTCCAAGAACAAAGGCTCCTCCAAAGCACTCTCGGATGATGGCAGCCTGAAGGGTGGCAGGTGGGTGCTGGGCTGGGTGCTGGGCTGGGTGCCGGGCTCACAGGGTGGGCACCCATGGGATGTGATGCTCAGGGTGCTGTGGCGTGGCCAGCCAGGGAAGGGTTGATGGTGGTGGGTGGTTCAGTCTCCACTGGAGATGTGTCCTCATGCAGGAGGGACCCTTGGTCCTCCTCCCCAGCATTCCACTCTCAGCACTGCAGCTGCTGCAGCATGGGGACCCGCCCCAGAGGTGCAGGGGCATCTGCAGCCCCCACCCTATCTGCCTCCTTGGGGGTTGCAGTGCTGGGCTCCAGCTCTGTGCATCATCCCCCCTTCCTGCTCTGGGACAGGACCTCCCATCCATCCATCCATCCATCCATCCATCCATCCATCCATCCATCCATCCATCCATCCATCCATCCATCCTATGCTGGCAGCTCCGCCGCATCCCTGCCCACACCCCGGCTGCCCGCACAGCCCCTGGCAGAGCAGGGACACCTGCCTGGATGCCCCCCCCACAGCACGGGGCCAGCGTGGGACTGGGGCACACAGCCCTGCTCACGCTCCCCAGGGATGGCACTTGCCTGCTGAGCACAGATTGCTTTTATCCAAACCCAATTTCCTAGCAGGGCTCTGGGAGTCCCAGGGGGCTCCCCCCCCCCTCCACCTCCAAGCAGGGAAAGGAGGGGGGAAAGATCTGAGCTGTTTTTTCTTAATTGCCTTAATTTATTCAGCGGTGCAGATGTAAAACATTTTGTTATTGGAGATAATTCCACCTTTTCTGAAGTCAGGAATCAAACACGGCGGCTCCAGGTAGCCGACAATGAAATAAATTGAACGCAGCACTTGAAAGGGGAATCAAAGTGCCGGGCTAGAACAATTCCCCCATTTCCATGACATTTTTCCACGATGCTATTTCCCGCTGACGCAAATTACCGCGGCTGCCTCGCCGCTGCGCTGTGCCCCGCTCATCTCCATCTCTCTCTCTCTTGTCTCCCCCCGGTACGTGCGTGGGGCTGCGGTGCCGCCGGAGCAGGGCAGCCCCACCGGACGGTCCCGAGGGTGAGGAGCGGCCGGTGTCGGTGTTGAGCTGCTTGAGCTATAGGAAGCGGCCGAGCCTCAAGGATTCCATAGGTGGCCGTGGGGATGAGCAGACGCTCTTCAGCGCGCTCAGCGAGCGAACGCCTTCCCCCGAGCGCGCTGCCCGCAAGGCAGCTCGGAATGGCGAGGCCGAAGACCGGGCGTCCGTCATCGCTCGCGCCTTTGCCGACGCCAGCGGCCGGGCTCGGGAAGGGTTGGGCAAGCGTTGGTCCCTCTCGGCTGCCGACAATGAGAAGGCCTCCGTCGCCTCTGCCCCGGTGAGCTGGGCCTCCTCCGCATCCTGGCGTGGGCTAGAGGATGGCGACGAGGGGGATGAGAGATGCTCAGTGCTCAGCTTCGCCCTCTCCAGCCCCGGGAGCTTGCGGAGCCGGCGCGGGGGGCCTGAGGGTCGCCCCGAGTCGCGCCTCTCCCTCGCCCGCAGCCGTCTGGAGGAGATGGATGAGGGGTCCCGCGGGCAGCCCCTCCTGGGGCGCAGCTTCTCCGTGCCCCCGCGGCCCCGCAGCGCCGCTTCCGAAGAGGGGAGTCCTAGGGACGCCCGCCCTGTTGGGCACCGCTCCTACCTCGACCCCGACCTGGAAGCTGCTATCCAGGAGGTGCTGAGCTACCGCCCGCCACGGGCCAGGGGCTGCTCCAGCCCCGAGGCCGATTCAGGGGACGACAGCCGGAGTGTGCGGAGCGCGGCCCCACTGGGTGCCGCCGACCGCCCCCACAGCAGCCTCCGCCGCTCCGCATCCGCCCTCGATTTCTCCCGGCGCTCCGGCCGGCACCGCAGCAGCTCTGGCTCCTCTGAGGAAGAGGAGGAGCGGAAAAAGAAGAGTGCCAAGAAACACACCAAGAAGGCCAAGAAGAAATCCAAGAAGAAGAAGAAGAAGCAAGAGTCATCATCCGACTCGGGTTCCACCTCCGATTCGTCTTCCGATTCCTCCTCCGGTTCCACCGCCTCCTACCGCAGCACTTCCAGTGTCAAGAAGGGCCCGCGGGCGGCTGGGGGCGAGGAGCCAGCACGCCCCAGTCGGGCCAAGAAGGAGGAGAAGCAGCGCAAGAAGCAGGTCGACAGCCTGATGATGAAATACCTGTACCGGCCCGAGAGCGACTGAGGCAGGAGGTGGGAGCGGTGTGTGCTGTGCAGCATGAACCTCCCCGTGTGCCACTAACCGCTCCCCCTAACCCTTCCCCAGCTCTGGGCATGGAGCCCACCTCCTCTGGGCATCTCAGGATGGGACATCCCCACTGTGCCTGTGACCAGCCCTGATTTCAGGGTGCTGCAGGGCATCCTTAACACATCTCTGGCTCTGGGGAGCAGCCACAGCAGGGACCGGGAGTTGCCTGTGCTTCCAGGATGTGGTATATTTGGGATTAGGATACTGGGAAGCGCTTAATCCCTTCCTGGTTCCCCAGCCAACAGCCAGGACGGGGCTGAATTTATTCTTTTGAGATATTTAAGCTCACTGGGTGGCACAGCATCCCCACTCATCCTGGGGAATTCATTCACCACCCTGGGGATGGCGGTGGGTCCCGAAGGCGATGGGGAGGAGCGCGGCGAGTACTAACTAACTGCAGTGTGTGAGCATGGGGGGGCTGGGAGGAGCAGCACCCACGGCCGGGGTGCTGGGGTGGTCGGTAGGGGCTCGGAGGTGTTTGTCAGGGTGGCTGCATCCATGCGGGGTGCCTGTGGCAGGAACTGAGGGGTGAGCAGCGTCATCCTGCCGGGCTTTGGGGCCCTGTGCCCTGCGTGATGTCAGAGCGGAGCGTGCGCCATGCAGGGCAGGTTACAGCCTTTCCAAGGGCTCAAATGGGAGAAGGGCTGGAGGAGGGAATAAACCCTTTTGGATACGTGCTGGCAGGTGGGCTGCCCGCTGCCCATCCCTGGGATGCATCACAGTGAGGCAGGGAGGGAGAAAGCCCCCTCCTGCATCCAGCCATGGGGTGCAGTGTGGCCAGGGCCCTTGTGTGAGCACCAGCGTTTGCATCCATGGGCTGTGTGTGATTGCAGGGCGCTGGGTGGGGGCGGGGGGTGGGCTTGGCTTGGCCCAATGCTGAGTCGCTGGCGGTGGGGCATGCCCCAAATATCTCAGAAACAATAACAAAAGGAGGTGAGCGAGGCTGCAGCCGGCTGGGTGCCAGCGTGCCCGTGCCGCTCACCGTGGCTCCCGGTGCAGCCAGCTGGGAAGTGTGCCCGGCAGCCAGGGCTGGGGCACAGAGTGTCCCCCCCCTTCCCAGTTCCCCCACTAACCCTTCTCTTTCCCACGCAGCCCCCCGAGCTCCCGCCACTCCTTCGCCTACGACAGATGGGACGAGGAGCAGGATGCCGGGGAAAGCACGCGTCGCTCCTTCCGCAGCTCCCCCAGCGCCAGCGAGGTGGAGAGCCGGGCCGCTGAGACCCCCGCCTAGCCCCCCACCGACCTTTCCCATCACCCCGGACACACTCGGCTCCTTTGTGGGGCCACCCCGGGCAGCCGGTGTATTTTCTGAAACGGAGGCGGGGTGGGGAACAAGCAGCTGCCCCCCAACCCTGGTTATGTGAGGGGAGCAGCCCGGCCGGCTCGCTGGCTGCAGCCCCCATGCTGCCCCCCATCCTCCTACCCTCTGTCTGTCCTCGGCAGGGGAGCCGGCAGCTCCGGCACTCTGGGTTTATTCCTCAGCGCCTCCCGGCTCCTTATTTTATAACTTAAACTCCCCCCACCCTGGGCACCCTCTTGTCCTCTTACACCCCTTTTAGTTGAGCCAAAGACGTCTCTCACTGGCCGGGCCCTGGGGAGCAGCCACCCCGCAGCCATAAGGGGACGTGGGGACAGGGTCCTGTGCACCCCCCCAAGGCTGTCACACCCCCCCCCCACTGGCCCCCCCTGCCCCTGCCTGGTTGTCTTGCACTAGCCCAGCTGTGCGTGTCCCCCCCCCCACCCCCTTTACTTTCAGTATGACAATAAACGTCGTTTCTGGCTGGTAACACCGGCTGCCGCCTGCTCCACATGCTGGGGGGTCGCCCCGGTTTTTGGGGAGGGGGTGGGGGGGCCAGTTTGCATGGTGGCAGGGTCTGGTGGGACAGATCCAACCCTAGTGAGGATCCAGGGATGTAGGAAGAGGCCAAGCCTGGCGCCTTCCCCAGGCCCCCTGCACCCACGGGTGATGGGGAGGGGAGGGGGGAGGAGACAGCCCTCGTGGGTGCCGGCACTGAATCATTTATCAATCTTCATAAATATGCAGATGAGCAGCGGGGATGGGAGCCCTCTGCCTGCCGGCATTAATTATTTACCGGGGAGGAGATGATGTGCAGCACCAGCCTCCTGCGCTGCACGCAGCTCGGCTTCAGCTCCAGCACCCACCACCCTGTGCCAGGACCCCCCTGACCCACTGCCCACCCCAGGGACCCCCTCAGGACCAGGTCATTGGATTCCCTTCCCCACCATCTCTGGGAAACAAACGGGCCGAGCTCGGCGCTCGCTGCCGTGGAGCCACGCTGCGCTAATGCGCTTTCATTAAGCGGGAGCGATCTAACGATAATAAAATGGCACATTTAACATTAAAACATTTAACTCGGCTCCTAAGCGAGTGTGTCCGCGCCGGGCCCGCTCCGGGAGCCTGACAGAGCTCCTCAATTTGTTTCTGGGGAGAGGGTGCTTGGTAGAGAGACAGCTTGGCACTGCGTTCTTGGGGGATGGAGGGATGGGGGGTGCAGGGTACCAGAAAGCTGGGATGCAGGGATGCAGGGAGGCAGGATATTGTGAATCTGGGATGGGGGGTGGGGGGACAGGGTGCTGGGAAGCTGCGATGCTGGGATGTGGCAGGGCAGGGTATCACAAAGCTGGGATGTGAGGATGCTGGGACGTGGGGGTGCAGGATATTGGGGAGCCAGGATGTGGGGGTGCAGGGTACCGGGAAGCTGGGATGCAAGGATGCTGAGATGTCAGTGCGCAGGGTACCAGGAAGCTGGGATGGTGGGGGGTGGGCGATGCAGGGTATCGTGAAGCTGGGATGTGGGGATGCTAGGATGTGGTGGGGCAGGGTACTAGGAAGCTGGGATGTGGGGATGCTGGAATGTGGTGGGGCAGGGTACTGGGAAGCTGGGATGTGGGGATGCTGGGATGTCAGGGTGCAGAGATGGAGAGGTATGGCAATGTTGTGGTACTGGGATGAGTGGATGCTGGGCTGCATGGATGGAAAGCTGCTGGGATGGAGGGGTGCCAGGATGCTGGGTGCTGGGATGGTGGAGTATGGGGACACAGGGATACAGGGTAGCTGGATGTGGGGGTGGAGGGGTGCTGGGGTGCAGCATATTGGGACAGCAGGGTGCAGGGAGCTAGAGATCTGTGGGGACACAAGGATGCTGACACTCTGGGATGGATGTAAGGACACTGGGATGCAGCTGCAGGCCAGTGCAATGCTGTGCAGGCACAGCCTGGGCCCTGCACCTACAGTGCAGCCCGGAGCACGCCAGGGAAGCGGGTGATGGTGAAGGGGGCCATGCTGTGTGACGGCTCCTCACCCAGGCTCAGCTCGCATAGCAGCTTCCCCACCACCGGTGCCAGCTTGAACCCATGGCCTGTGGGAAGGGCAGTGGGAGGCAGAGTCACCCCCACAGCCCCAACCAGCTCCGGGGTGCTGGCAGGGGCTGGATGCCCTCACCTACCTGAGAATCCAGCCCCAATGACGATGTTGCTGAACTTGGGGTGCTGATCCAGGATGAAGTCTTCATCTGGGGTGTTCTAGGGGAGCCACGGTATGAGGGTCCTGGGTCCAGGGTCCTCTCCTGGACCCAAGGTTTGGGGGAATGGATGGAAATGTCCACCCTAGGGTGGGGAAGGGGTTGGGACTCCCGGGTCCTGCTCCTGGGGTCATCTCACCGTGTAGAGGCAGGTCTCCACCACAGCTGGCTGGGGCTCCAGCCCGGGCAGGTAGCTGCTGATGAAGCTGCTCAGGAGGGTGACATCAGGACGGGGGGCTCCTGGGGCCACCCGGTCCCGCTCCTCGGGGTCGGTGGGGCTGCCATGGTGGTAACACACCTGGGGAGCAGCTGGTCAGTTTGGGGGGGTGCTGCCCAGGGAATCCCCACTGCCACCACTGTGCCATGCTTACCTTGACCAACCCGGGGTACTCAAGGGAGGGCAGCCCGTAGATGCCGTGGGGGGCTTGGCTCAGCCCCAGGGCCATGAAGCAGGGACCGGGGCTGCCCGACTCCTTCTCCCTCCAGTAGCAGACGTCAATGCGCAGCGGCTGGGGTCACGGTGTCAGCCTTGGCTGAGGCCTGGCTGCCCCGCAGTGCCACCAACCCTTACCTGCAGCGGTAGGTGGAGACCCAGGGGTGCCAGGAGGGCTCCAGTCCAGGCTCCAGCCGTGATGATGAGCCGCCGAGCTCGGTACACCCCAGCTGTAGTGGTGACAGTGAGCACGGCCCCGGGTTCGATGCGCAGCACCTTCTCCCCGTCCCGCAGGGTCCCCCCGTGCCGCCGAAAGACATCCTGGGTTGGGGTGGGGACAGGACGTGGCTGCAACGACGGAACCAAGGGATCCTCCCCCCTCATCCCATTCCCTTGGCAGCACCCACCTGCACTGCCCGCAGTGCCCGGTCTGCGAAGAGCACCCCGGCGGTGCTGTCCCACAGAGCCACCTCGCCAGCGTGGAGCCGAAGGCCAGGGAAGCGCTGACCCAGTGCCGTGGCATCGAGGACCGCGCCGGCACCCAGGTTGCGCCGGCAGCCCTCCAGCTCCGGGTCTCCCACCGGCCCCAGCGCCACCAGCCCTGTGCACCTGTGCCCCACCAGCCACATCAGCTTCCCGCCTCGCCGCCTCCCTTTGCAGCCCCCTCCCCTTGTTTTGCCCCTTGGGGAAACTGAGGCGCAGCAGCACCTGCGATGCTCAGTGGGAGGCTGAGCAAGGGCACGCGGGGTGATGCTTGGGGAAGGTCTGGCGTCACGCTAACCCACTCTCCCCCTCCTCAAGTGCAGCAGGCACCATCAGCCCTGACCTGGCAGCAGGGGATCGTTTAAATGCTCATTTCCTTAATGGCACTTTCCTTACAGAGCCCCATAAATTACCCAGAGCCGGCAGCTGCCTCCCCGCTGCGTGGGGCTGGCGTGGCCTCATCCTGCCCCACACGGGACAGCAGCCGCAGCCCCCAACCCAGCCCAGCCCCACAGGGGGGGGGATCGGTGCCCAGTGGGAGCTGCATCCCTGTCCCCATCACCTGTAGAGGCTGATGCCGGCCTCGGCCTCCAGCTGCTGCCAGAGGCGGAAGCTGTCGGGCATCATGCGGGCGTAGTGGTCCTGGGCGTAGGCGCTGCGGGTGATGCGGCTCTGCCCGTGGGAGCTGCCCCGTGAGTGGGGCAGGAGGAACTGTGGGGCAGGAGGAACCATGGGGCAGGGGGAACCATGGGGCATGGGGAAGTGACTGTGGTCACCACCACCACCCAACCCTGGCAGCCCTGCGTGCACCGGCGCTGTGTGGGACCTGGGGACAACAACCAGTCCTGCCAGCCACAGCGCTGGGAAAGGGCAGGACATGGGGGTCCTGGCACTGGGGATATGGGGAGGTGGCACCAGGAACACCATGGGGAGGTGGCACTGGGGACCAGGGGTCCACTCCATACTGTCCAGGCACCCCAGCGTACTGGGGCTGGGGGCACAGTGGGATGGGGACACGGTGGGATGGGGACACGGTGGGATGGGGACACCAGTACCTGCTCCAGGAGGAGGACATCCCTGCGGCGCTGGGCCAGGTGGTAGGCCGTGAAGGAGCCCTGGATGCCAGCCCCGATGACAATGGCGTCGTAGGTGTCCTGCTGGGGCTGGCTGAGCGCAGCCATTTTCGTCCCCGTCCCTCACAAGCAGCTGGGAGCTGAGCCAAGGGGCGGGACAGGGCAGAGTCCAGTGTAGATGAGCGGGTGGCAGAGCCTTGGCTGCCCACCACATCCCGTGGGGACAGCGGGGGCACATGGGCACCGCATCCTCCGCCCCACTCTGGGTGGGCCAGGCAGGAGCATCCCCATTCCCCGCCAACGCTGGCGCCTTGTCCTGGCAGGGAAGGCAGCTTGTCCCGCAGCATGGGGTGCCAGTCAGGCCCCCAACTTCCCCAGTCACCTCCAACTTCCCCAGTCACCCCCACATCGCTGCCAACCAGCATTTTAATCCCGCTCAGCACATGGCACAGAGCCCATGGGGACCAGCCCCACACCCCAGAGCGCTGCCTGGACACCCCCAGCAAGATCAGAGTGGGAAACTGGGATAAACACGATGGGAAATGGTTTCCAACACCCCCCCCCTTCCTTCCCCCGGTGGGACAGGGGGTTCCATACGGTGTGCTGGTGGGAAACCCCCCTCCTGCCGCAGGGGAAGCAGAGTTTCTTGCCTCGGGCACAATTTATTACACCCATAAACTATTTTGTTGCCGTCTTTTGTTGGTGTTATTTTTGTTTTCCGGGCGATAGGAATGATTTAGGGCCCAGCAGAGCCGCTGGAAGCGGCGCTGAGCCCTGTGTCCCGGCGTGGATTTTGCAAGCCTGCAAAATTTTGGGGTGTGAGCTGGTGTTTGGGGACACGGTGATGCATTGGGGTGGGGGGGGTGGGGGGGAAGGGGATGGGGACAAGATAACGCAGGCAGGGGCTGCTGGCTCTGCCCACTGCTGCCGCTGCCCTGTGCTCCCTGACAGCTAATTAGGGGAATTAATTTACTCTGGCTTTCGTGGTGTAAAAGGCGTTATTTACCGGTTAATTGGCGTTATTACAAAATGTTAAGTATCATTATTTATTCTGCCGCTCGCCTCTGGTGATGGATGAAGCATCAGGGAGTGTGGGAGGCCCACGCTGGGCCAGGGGTGGGGGGGAGGTGGGGGGGGTATTTCCAGCCCCCCTCAATTGCAGTACCCAGCCAGGGGATGGGGACACCCCAGCACCTTGCAAAGGCAGAACCACCAGCTAACAGCGGTGGGGAGGTGAGAGGATACACACAGCGGGGGCACAGGCAAAAGGCAGGTTCCCCCCAGGCCCCTTCACCCACATCGCTGTCTGGGACCACTAATGCACTGAGTGCACGCCGGCCTCAGCGTCGCCGAGATGCCCAGGGCTCTGCAGCGTGCGGTGCCCCATGAAATCAGCACATCCTCCCTCGCCTTTGATGTTACAAAGAATTCCCCGTTTCCCCGGGTTTCGGCTTCGCTGCTTTGAACAGCCCCTCTACCTGCTCGTCCTTTTTCTTGCCGGCGAGATGAAGAATAATTAATTATCCGTGAAACGCTAAATGGCAGAAATGAACTCCTCTCCCCTTAACGGCGCCTTAATAGATCGGGCTGGGAGAGCCGCGCTCGCGCCGCTACCGAGCCAAGGAGGCAGCCACGGGGGTGGTGGGCGGCACTAGAGGGGATGGCTGTGGGGGAACACCCACTGGGACACTGCTGTCCCCCCCTCCAGCACCGGGTGGGACCCCTCAAGGTATTGAGTGGGTGATGTCAGCCAAGGCTGAGTACGGGTAGCGGGGAGGTCTGCAGCCCTCAGACCCCAACCTAAGCAACTGCATGAGCTTGTCCTAGCACTGGGGGCAGTTTTAGGGGGTCCCCCCACCAGCCCTGTGCCCGCTGTCCTGCGTCCTTGGCATCATCACCTTGGCCTGGGTTTAAATTAACCGGAGGCATCGCTCACGGCGGGAAGGAATCCCTTTCTGAAAGCAGCCACATGGGTCAGGAGAGCTGTGCCGAGGGCACGCTGGAGGGGAAATACCCCTGGGTGGAGGGGTGGGAAAGGTTGGGGCTGGCACAGCATGGCGGGGGGGAGATGGGGGTTTGGGGCCCAGCTCCATGCAGGTTGTGGGTGCTGCCTCAACTCAGATCCATGGAGGGGCTGGAGAAACTGGGAATGAGGAGATTTGGCTGAGGCCAGGCAGGGCTCAGCGAGGGCTCGCTGCCTGCTGAATTCTATACCCACTGAGCCCATTGTACCCACTGCACCTGCTGCACCCTGGGACGGCAGCTGAAGTTCCCCCAGGGCCCAGCATCGCCCCCACCATGGCTGCCTGCCAGGCTGTGCCAGCCTCATCCTCCAACCAGCACTTCAAGAAGAATTAGGGACCAACAATGGCTCCCCAGGTTGCCAGAGCCGCCTTGCTCCAGGGAGCAGGGTGTACCCCCCCCCAGCCAGCTCCCCACGCTTCCTCCCCGGCCCTCACCATCCCTGGTGCTTTGAAGGCATCTGCAAAGGGTTTGTTTGCTTTGTGGCAAAGCCAGCCGCCGCCGAAGGCAGCCCCTCATTAGCAGTCCAGGTACGTGCCTGGGGAACGCGTCAGGCGGATTAAAATTATTTGAATATCAGAATATTAGAAACTCCAATTTGGCCTCAAAACGCTCATCTTCCAAGCCCTGCCTGGGCTTTGGTGCATTAAACATTGATGGAGCTACCGGCGGATCAAAGTTTCGGGTTTAGCACTGAAAAGTGCTATGCAGGTGTGCCTGCTGCCCCCCACCTGCACCACAGCCCCCCACCCAGGGATGAGACAGACCACAGCGTTGCTACCTGCCCCGCTCCCACCACAGCTATGGGGCTGGTGATGCTCAGCCTGTGCCACAAGGCCAGTGATGCTCAGCCCGTGTCATGGGGCTGGTGACACTCAGCTGGTGCCATGGGGCTGGTGACACTCAGTGTGTGCTGTGGGGCTGGTGATGCTGAGCCCCTGCCATAGGGCTGGTGGCGCTCAGCCCATGCCACAAGGCCAGTGATGCTCAGCCCGTGCCACGGGGCTGGTGACACTCAGCTGGTGCCATGGGGCTGGTGATGCTCAGCGTGTGCTGTGGGGCTGGTGATGCTGAGCCCCTGCCATAGGGCTGGTGACACTCAGCTGGTGCTACAAGGCCAGTGATGCTCAGTGTGTGCTGTGGGGCTGGTGATGCTCAGCCCATGCCACAAGGCCAGTGATGCTCAGCCCGTGCCACGGGGCTGGTGATGCTCAGCCTGTGCCATGGGGCTGGTGACACTCAGTGTGTGCTGTGGGGCTGGTGATGCTCAGCCTGTGCTATGGGGCTGGTGACACTCAGCGTGTGCTGTGGGGCTGGTGGTGCTCAGCCCATGCCACAAGGCCAGTGATGCTCAGCCCGTGCCACAGGGCTGGTGATGCTCAGCCTGTGCCATGGGGCTGGTGACACTCAGCGTGTGCTGTGGGGCTGGTGGTGCTCAGCCTGTGCCATGGGGCTGGTGACGCTCAGCTGGTGCTACAAGGCCAGTGATGCTCAGCGTGTGCTGTGGGGCCAGTGATGCTCAGCCCATGCCATAGGGCTGGTGACACTCAGCTGGTGCTACAAGGCCAGTGATGCTCAGCCCATGCCATAGGGCTGGTGACACTCAGCTGGTGCTGTGGGGCCGGTGATGCTCAGCCCATGCCATGAGGCTGGTGACGCTCAGCGTGTGCTGTGGGGCTGGTGATGCTCAGCCTGTGCCGTGGGGCCAGTGATGCTCAGCCCACGCCATGGGGCCGGCAGTTGCTCTGTCCTCCCCGTGCCGAGCCGTGCAGCACACGCTTTGCCGTTCGCCGTGGCGGGAGCGGCGCACACGTTGGCAAAGCAGGGCCTGGGATTAAAAATAAAAGCCCAGCCCGTGCTGGTGGCGTGGGCCGTGTGTGTGTGTGTGTGTGTGTGTGTGTGTGTGTGTGTGTGTGTGTGTGCAGCCGGGACTGGCCGGGCTGCGGGGGATCGGTGCCGCGCAAGGCGTCAGCGCGGAGAGGCGAAGCCATCTGGGCTTCGGCGGAGATGGGGAGGGGGTTATTAAACAAAGAGCTCTCTTTATTTATTTATTTATTTATTTCCCGTTTTTAACACACGCCAGAGCCATCCGGCAGCCAGCGCCGAGCCTCTCGGAGCTGGTGCCAACGCCATCTGCCTGCTGCAGCGCCGGCTGCCCCCATCACCCCGGGGAGCAGCACCCTGAGCCCGGGGGCTGGGGGGAGCAGCTATCAGCCCCTCACCATAAGGAATAATATCCCCCCCCCCCCCCTCCACTCCCGTTTGCACTGATCCCAGCTGCGAGGACTGCCCTGGCCCCGGGTTCCCCTGCTCAGGGGATGATGAGTCCAGCCCCAGCGAGGCTATTTAGGGATGGGGAAGGGCAGCTGGGGGGGGGGTTATTTGGGGCTGGGTGTGGTGAGGGTCATGGAGGGTGCAGCCAGGGGTGGGTGGCAGGATGGGCTAGGATAGGATGGGGTGGGCACTGAGGATTTTTCCCGTGGCCCTCGGGTGGTCGCCGGTACTGGGAGCTGGGGAGGGATGGAAGGGGGGGGTGGGGGGGCACGGGGGAGGAGATTCCCCCAGCCTTCAGCTCCCAGCATCTGCAGGCGCCGCGCTCGGAGAGTTACGGCGGGGGTGGAGGGGAGGGGAAGGGAAGGGAAAGGAGGGGAGGGGATTGGAGGGGGGGGGGATGGCAGGGAGGAGCCCCCCTCGCCAGCCTGCAGGATTGGCGGGCGCCGCGCTCGGAGCGTTACGGCGGGGTTTGGGGGAGGGAAGGGGGGGGGTTGGGGGGGGAGGCGGGCAGAGCCCCCGGCCCCGGGATTGGCGGGCGCCGCGCTCGGAGCGTTACGGCGCGGCCGTGCCCGCAGCGCGGAGCTGTCCGCGGTGCTGACCGCCGCCGGCCATGGGCTCGCCGCCTCCCGCCCTGCTCCTGCCGCTCCTCGCCGCGCTCCTCCGCGCCCCGGCACACGGTAAGCCACGGCCCCCGCGATGACACCCCCCGCCGCCACCACCACCCCGTCCCACCCCACCGCCTTCCCCCCTTCCCCCCCCCACCTCCCCCGCTCCCGGTTATTCCCCCCGTACACACCCCCACCCCCCCCACACCCCTACCCCCCGGTACCGGTAGCCCCAGCGCTGCTCCATCACCGCCAAACTTTACCAACTTGCGGCTCGCCTCCGCCGCACCGGGGGTGCTCCCCGTTATTCCCCTCCCCCCTCCCCCCGGGTGAGGAAAGAATCCGCACCCCGTTTCCTCCCCGCCCCCCCCCCCCTCTGCCCCACCCCCCCATCGCCCCGGGGACCGGGAGCCGCCGCGGTTTGCAACCGGGCTGGTGCAACGCCGCCCCCGGCGGGCTCCGGAGGCAGCCCCTCTGCCGGTATTACCGGGGATGGAGGGGGGGGGGGGGGGGCACCGCCGCACCGAGGGCTGGGCGGGCACGGCACCGCCCGGCGGGACCCGCTTCCCCGGCTGTGGAGCCCTTCGAGCCGGCTACGGCTGGCAGCAGGCTGTGAGACGGTCTCCCTGTGCCATGGGGCTTGGAGGCATTAGCGAGTGGGGGGGGGCTCCTATGCACACCCCCACCTCACTTAGGGTGACCCCTCCAGCTCTGGGGAGGGTGTAGGGGGGATGTGGGGGTAGCAAGTATTGGCTCGTTCCAAGGAGAAGCCAACACCCAGCTCGGTTCCTTGGCTCTGCCACCCATGGGGCACGGGCAGCCCTGCAGCCTCGACGTCTTGCGGCTCCATTGCCCCCAAAAACCAGGATCAGGGACCCATCAGCACTTGGGCTGCCCCAGCCCGCTGCAGTCACGCTGATGGGGGGCAGTGTGGATGGGGGGGGGGGGGGGGGGGGGGTGAAGGGGGATGAGCAGGCAGGGGTCTGGCCATGCCAGCCCCGCAGAACGCCAGCAGTAGGGTGCAGGCTGCCCGCGCGGCCCCGCTGAGCTGCAGGCAGCCGCCGTGCAGGGAGTTACATAAACTCCCCATCTGGCAGCCGAGCCCAGCCGGGAAAGGGCGTCGTGGCCCTGTGCCCGCTGCTATTCCCGTCTCGCTCAGCCGCCCAGGGGCTGCTGCTACAGCCCTCTTGTTTGGGGGAAGGGGGTGAGGTGGTGTATGGAGGGACCCTCTGCAGGGCAGCGCTGGGGTAAAGCCACAGCACCTCCATCTCCTGCCCTGCTGGGAAGTGGTGGGGCTGGAGGAGGCTGGGGCGGGGGTCTGTGTCCCCCTGGCTTTGTGTCCCTGGCTCTGTCCTGGGAGCAGGGCCCTGGGCAGGGCAGGCTTCCCCCGAGGGAGGCTGGTGCTTACTGTGTCAGTTTAATGATTTCTAATGAGCAATTACCTCTAGTCAGTCCCCTAATTTCTGAATATCAATAAAGTTAATTAAACTCTGCATGTGTATTTCCCAGAGTGTTAGAGGTAGGGATGCCCTGGGAGGTGCTGAGCTCTTCTCAGGGCTGGGAGCCGTCGGGTCCCATCCGCCCTGCACCTTGCCAAGTGCTGTGGGTGCCAGGAGCTGTCCATGGGGATCCCCCACCTGTTTCCTGACTCCAGAGCCAGCACCCCAATTTCTGTGCAGCACTGCCATGCTCTGTGTCACCATGGCCTTGACTTGGCATCAGATTGGGCTGGTGGGTGGTAGGGATGTGCCATGGGGATGGGAGAGGGGTCTCAGACCCCCCACCCCAGCTGGGGGGCTTGGCAATGCCCCCATGAGTGGTGGCAATGCATGACCTGAAATTGTCTTTCTGTCACCCTGCAGTGACCTACAGGCCTGTCCCAGCCGTGGGGCAGCTCCACCCCTGGTGTCTGCATGGTTTTGCGCCAGCAGAATGTGGGGTTTGGGCCTCATGGTGCTGCTGCAGTGGAGGGGAGTGGGGCTGGGCCCAGCTCTAGCCACCCTGGCCCCCCCCCGTCCCCCCTCCCCAGCTTTCTGAAGCAATGGCAGGCGTTGGGGGGTGTCATCTTTGCCATGCTGAAGGGAGCTCCTTGTAACGGGGGGTCACGGCAGCCTGGGGTAATGGAAAGCAGTGTGGGTCATATTGGGGGCCGTGGCTGTGCCCCTGTGAGCTGTGCCACTGGCTGGATGTCCCGTGGGGACAATGCACGTGGGATACACGATATCCCTGGCTGTGAGGGTGCTGGTTGGGGTGTCGGTGTGAGGAGGGGGCAGAGGAAGGAAGCAGACGCCTGCTAACAGTAATTAACAGCGTGTGTGCTCGTCCCCTGCGTGCCTCTGAGGAGTTCATCACCACCGCGCTGCCAGGCCGGGATTATCTGGATAATGCTCTTAAGCTGGAGGCCGGGAGGGCAGGGCTGCCTCAGGGGGACGTGTGGCACGGGGACGAGGGGCACAGGCTCAGCTAGCTGCCACCACCACTGCACCCCTGGCAGCCTGGTCACCACAGGGCCGGCTGTAGGTTGGCACCGGCGGGCATGGATTTGGCACGAGGTGCCGCACCGGGCAGGGCCGCTGGCCCCGGGCTTCATGTAGCTGGGGAGCAGAGCCGGATCAGTGGCATCATGGGGGAGAGAGCAGGGTGCAAAGTTGCCTTGGCAAGGACATGGCAAGGGCAGGCCTGGTGCGGAGCAGTGGGGAGACCCCCCATGACACTGGTAGGACCCCCAGACCAGCACGGGGCTCACCAGGGCTGTGTATCCCAGCATGTGACTCCACAGTGGGGAGGGGGCCGGGGCTGACCCAGTGCTGCCAGGCCCCCTGTGAGCACACACAAGCCCCGGGGGAGGCAGATGAAGTTGTGTCTCTGGCAGCTCCGGCGGGAGAGGATAATTTCACCTCCAATCAATTCTTTAAATGTGCACAATTGAAAGATTGCCTTTGAAAGCTGCCTATAACCAGGGAGGTAATGGATTCCCTCCAGTCGCAGGCAGCATCCCCTCCTCCGGCAGCATCCCTTTCTCCAGCTGCTGGGGAGACGGGGCTGTCTGGGGCACCGTGATCTCTCCCGCTATGGGTGTTGTTGGGTGGGTGAAGGGGCTGTGCAGACCCGTTGGAAGCAGCTGGTGATGT
The DNA here is from genome assembly GCF_964237585.1 of Gallinula chloropus. Lineage (NCBI taxonomy): Eukaryota > Metazoa > Chordata > Aves > Gruiformes > Rallidae > Gallinula > Gallinula chloropus. Next base: position 11,044,296 of record NC_140104.1, read on the forward strand.
CTCCATCTGCCCAGCTCTGCACTGTCCTGCCCTACCCTGAGACCCAGCACAGCTTGTCGCATCTTCGGAGGCATCAGAGGGGCCTGTTGCCCAGGGTTAGGGATGCACTCCATCCCCTGCCTGCAGGAGAGGTGGTGGGAGCTGGGCCGCACGCTCACTGTGCCAGTGGGGGTTATTACATATATAATTTAACTGCAGTAATGAGCTGTGCTGAAGGGATCAAATATTAATCAGCCACGAGAGCGCCGCCGTGACCCTGTGAGAATGGAGAGAGGTGCTTGAAATGCCAGACCAGCCAGTGCTGGGCGATGCCCTGGCAGGTCAGGCTCCGGTGGTGCCCAGCTACAAGGAAAGAGGTGGGGGGAAGCAGCAGATTTGGGGGGGCTGTGGCCATAGCATCAGCCCTTGGTGGCTTCCAGAAGGATGGATGGTTCGTCCTACGTGGGCAGCAATGGGGCAGGGCGCAGGGTTTGCTGGCATGGGGATGTTCATGGTGAATTCCCAGGTGGGGTGGGGTGCTGGGGGCAGCCAGGATGCTGTCTCTGTCTGGAGCAGGCGATGATGCTCCACGTTTCCTGCCCACTGGCAGGGAATGGTGTCTGCAGGGAAGATGACACGGCTGAGCAGCCCAACATGGAGCCCGACGAGGTCTCACTCGCCTCCCGCAAGTGGATTCCAATTCATATTCGCTGGCAGCAGGAGGGGATGCCAGGAGGGCAGCCAGGTTCCGCTCTGCCTCCTTGCCCTGTGCCAGGCAGATCCCCCAGCATCCAGGGGTGCCCCCCTGATATCCTGGGTCAGCTGTGTGGGGTGGGCAGCCCCTAATGCTGGCTCCTGGGGGAGCACAGAGCTGGCACAGAGCCCTGCAAAGGTCTGGCACCCTGGGGGGTGGCACAGGGTGGGTGCTGCCCCAGGGTGGGGGCTCCTGATGCACAGCTTGCGGGGGCGGGGGGGGGGGATGTGGGGTGGGGAGCTGATTCAGGGGCTGTCAGAGCAGGGGGGAGGGTAGGGGGGGGACGTAGCACGGCGCAGCTCCAGCGCTCGGGTCCGAAATAGCAGCAGACATGCAATTTATCACTGCCGCCGCTCGGGGAAATTGCCGTACAAACGCATTAGCTCCGCAGGGAGAGCGGGGGGAAGCGGGATTACACGGGCCGTGGGCGGTGATGGAGGGGACAGGGCCACCGCCGTCATCCCACGGCACCCACTGGGTGGGGAGGAAGGACAAACCCCAGGCGTGGGCACCCCCGGTGCCCTCTTGCTCCGCCCTGTGTTGGTGGTTTTTCCAGGGCTCGGCATGTCAGCCGGCGCTCGCTCCGCTGCCACCGCCACCGAGATGCTCCAGGGAACCGGTTGCGGCGACATGTGACATGTGTCAGCGGGTAAATGACTGTTCAATTCAAGGAGAATCGCAAAACATACAAGGTCAAACGCTTCCCCGCCAGCGCCGCCATGAATATTAAAGCTGGGGCTCTGCTGGCAGCTGCTGGGGCTGGGGGCTCTGCTCCCTGTGCTGTCCCTGGGCATTGGGGGCAGCCCCTTGGGTGCCCCCCCCCCAAACCCACCCTGAGCTGCTCCAGCAAGCCAGGCTTGGCTGTGGGTAACTGGGCTTACTGGTGAGAGTGGGGTGGAGGTGGTGGCAGGATGTTGTGCCAGTGGAGGTGCTGGTGGGGTCCCCAGTTCACCGCAGTTGGGTGCTGATGGGTTGGTGGCGTTGGCGGTGGCTTTGGCTGGGCAGGGCAGGGGAGCAGGGCTGGGGATGGGGGGGAGCTGGCTGTAGAGCTCTGCCTGCACCCACCCACTCAGGCTTGTACCCCTCTGCCCACCCACTGCCTGCACCCACCCACCTGTGTCAGTCTGCACTCCCGCACCCACCCACCCACCCACCTGCGTGGGCCTGCGCTCCTGTACCCAGCCACCCACCCACCCACCCACCCATGTGGGCCTGCCTCCCAGCATCCCCTGCCCACCCACCACCTGCACCCACCTTCATTTCCTGCCCTCTCTTGCCCACAGGGCCTCTCCTGCTGGGGTTCCCCACCCCCAGGGCTACGGGGTAGGGGATGGAGATGGGGATCGGGTATCAACCGGGCACTTCTACACCCCATCCTGTACCTGCTGGGGGGGCTGGGGCTGGCTGGGGGGATGCTGGGGGCTGTGGCGGGGGGGGGGGGAGTGTGTTGCCTGCTGCCTGACAGCTCATTCATCACGGCTGCCGGCCCTGGCTGGGGGAGGGGGGCAAAGCCAGATTGGATTTTAAATTGGAAAATAAACCTGGTTATGTGAGTCCCCACCCCTGCCCTCCCCTTGCAGCCGGGACCTGGCTGCCTGCATCCCTTGGCTGCCCGCATCCCCTGCCTGGCCAGGCTGCCAGCCTCCTCTTACAGATGGGGAAACTGAGGCACGGAGCACCATGGGGGGGCCGTGCTGCTTTCTGGGTGGGCGGCATTGATCGGCGCTCCCTGGACAGCTGCTTGCCGCCTTATTTATTTATTTGTGCGAACAGGCTGCATTGATTCCCGCCGGGGGGGGGCAGCCGCCGGCCGCAGCCGGATTAGTCTCCCAGCCACCGTTAATAGACTCCCACCCGGCAAAGCCGATGTGGCGGATTAAGACCCCGGCTGCGGCCACGGACACGTGTCCTGCATACCAAGGGACCCTGGCGGGCACCCATGGTGGCACCATGGTGGCACCTTTGTAAGGGTCTGTGCCCACCCTGAGCCTTTGGGGAGGGGTCTGTGCTGGGTGCCAGGGCCTGGAGGGGTGGGTGCTGGGTAGCAGGGTCCTGTGCCAGCAGGTCCTGGTCACCTTGGGGACGCGGGAGGGACACAGCTGTGGCGTGGTCACTGGAGATAAGCTGCTTTAGAGACATCTGTGGAGGTGGAAGTTGTAATCCTGTGGTGCTCGAGGGGCAGGGGTGGCAACATCTGGGCGCCCGCTGCCTTCCCACTGTGCCCCGAGCATCCTGTATCCTCCAAGAGCATCCCACAGTACCGGGAGCATCCTGTGGTACCCAGAGCACCACGCAGAGCCCAGGACAATGCCTGGTGCCTGGGCACTGCCCAGCCCAAGGTACCACAGCACCCATGCAGCACCTGCTCCAGGAGCTTTGATTTGGGATCTGGCCTCACCCAGCAGCCCTGATGAGGAACGCTGTGGTCCCCAGCACACCAGGCAGCTGAAACATGGGTGGGGATAAAGAGGGGGGCTAGGGTGAGCATCTCTGCCCCAGCCTTTGCTGCATGGGGTGGCTGCAGTGGCTTGTGAGTGGCACAGGGCTCGTCCCCAAGCACTAATCTGCTGTTAAAGCCTAAAGGAGATTTTGGCGCCCTTCAATATAAACTCATTAACTTTTATGTTCTAATAAATGGATCCTATTAAAAAATAATTCCGGCCTTGCTGGGGGGCAAGTGAACCTTTTGGAGCTGGTGCAGTCGGGTGCCCTCTTCCTCTCTGTGCATGAGGCATCTGCCCCCATCCCAGAGCGGTGGGGACACGGGGTGGTGGGGGCTGCCCAGCAGCACCCAGCAGCACCCCCCCACGCTGTTCACCCAAGTTTAATGTCTGTTAATAGTCCCTTAAAAGTGGCAGTCGCAAAGTAATTAATCTTTGCGGGGCCCTGCACGGCTACGGAGCGGTATAATTACCCAGTAATTGGCTGTATCGTGTCATCAGCGCCTGTGCAGAGCGGCGAGACGTGCCCACGCGCTACCACGGCCGCGCATCCCTCAGCGGGCCACGGAGGGATGTTGGGTGCTGCTGTGGCATCCCTGCTAGCACAGCACACCGTGGCACAGTGGGGCTGGGGAGCTGTGCCCCTTGAGGGAGGGAGTGGGTAGGGAAGATGCTGTGTGGCTCATTAGGGCTGATTCAATTAGTCTTTTTTTTCAGTGGAAAGGCTGGGAGTGGTTGGGCTGAGCATACTGGGGGTTTGCTCTGGGGGGCTCAGGAATGGGAGGAATGGGGTGCTGTGGCTGGGAGGGCACTGTGGCTGTGAGTGGGAACATTGAAGGGAAAGGTGGTCCCTGGTAGATTGACGTTGCCTGGGGACAGCCTAGCTGGTGGGTGGATGGAGAGCAGCTGAGCTCTTGCAGACTCATTGCACTGGTGGCCTGGAGCTGGGTCCCAGCAGCCAGGCTCTGGTGGCATCATGGGGACAGCAGCCATGGTGTATCCACAGTGCAGGGATGTGGCATGCTGGGGAAGCCCCAGCATGGGATGGCCACCCCCATGCAGAGGGACAAGCTGTGACCAGGGACACCCAACCACAGGGCTATCCCTATCAGGGCTGGGTCATGGGAGGGGTGGGTGCAGTGCTATAAGCTGCAACTGTGTCTTAATTACCTAAGGCTTAATTGCCTGGGCTCCTCCAGTGAGGGGCATACTAAGGTGAGGTGCAGCAAGGCCTTGGTTGATCACCCCAAACAGTGGTCCAGGCTGGCCTGTGGCGCAGCATCAGTCCCCAGCACAGGTCTGTGGCACTGCACCAGCACCGCTCCCCAGCACAGCATCAGCCCATGACCAGGGCTTGGTCCTGGGTGCCCCACTGGTGCAGTACCGGTCCATGATGCTGGTCAGGGCCTGAGGCATCACTGTGGATCAGCGATGCTTTGGTCCCTCAGCACCGCACCAGTCCCCCAGGCCCCGCGACGCAGCATCGGTCCGTGGTGCATCACTGGTCCGGACTGAGCATCAGTCCCAGGTGCAGCAACATCCCCCCATCCCTGGCACCCCAACCCTCTCTCTCCTTCCCCCAGGCTTCAACGGGCTGGCAAGGAAATCCGGGGAGAGTGCTGAGTCCGAGGGGGAGCCGACAGCGCTGCCCACGCCAGCGGAGCGGGAGGCGGAGGCTCGCTTTGTGAGCACCGCGCCCACGCTGAAGCTCCTCAACCACCACCCGCTGCTGGAGGACCTGCTGCACGAAGCCTTCCTGAAGAAGGACTACCTGGGCCAGGCGCCATTCCTGCCTGCTGGACCCGGCCCCCTCCTGCCTGCTGGTGCCCTCCAACCAGCCCCTGGCCCCCCAGCCCCTGAGCCTCCCCCACGAACCCCTGCCCTGCCCAGGGCTGCCTTCCCCACTGACCCACTGACCACACCGGCGGGGCACCCGGGGCCATGGGGGGAGGCTTGGGGGGCTGTACCAGGGGCCGACCCGTCGTGGTCCCCCACTGGGGTGCCAGAGTTGAGCCCCACAACCTCCAGTCAGGCACCCTCCAACCCTGGCACATCCCCGGGACCCCACACCAGAGCTGCTGTGGTCCCCAGGGATGAGGAGGGGACTACCACCACCTCCACCATCACCACCACCACCATCACCATGCTACAGGGACCAGGTGAGCACCAGGGAGGGAGCTGGTGGGGAGTCAGGGTGAAGCAGGGCTGAGCCAGGGTCTCCTCTGTCGCCAGCCCCCTGCAACCAGACCCTGGCGGGCCCCGAGGGCTGGCTGGTGTCCCCAGAGCCAGCCAATGTCCCCTATGATGGCAGCCTGGACTGCACCTACACCGTCTCCGTCTACCCTGGCTATGGAGTGGAGCTCAAGGTGAGCAGGGGACTGTGGGGTGGGCAGGGGGGGCCAAGTGCCCGCAGGCACGTCCCCTCTTCCACGCCATGGTTGTGTGGCTGTGCGGGGGACAGCAAACACGGTCCTGTCCCTGTCCTTGTCCCTGTGTCCCCTGGGGCCAGGAGCCGGCTCTGGGCAGGGCACATCCCTGGATCCCCAGGGGCAGGGCACACCCATGGGTCCCCAGGGGCAGGGATGCAGATGTGGGCTGGTGGGATGTGCTGCTGTGGCTGGTACCCGCTGGGGCTGGGGGTGGCACCCATGGGGAAGCAGCAATGTGGGATTTAATTAACGAAGCACTGATGGAGAAGGTGTAACCAACACCAGTGGGCACCACGCTGCAGCCCAGAGCCAGAAAAGCCTGGCACCCACCTGGCAGGAGCAGAGGCTGGCGGCAGCTCTGGCAGTGCCAAGACCTCGTGCAGCTCCCGCCAGCGGCATGTGGCCAGGTGTCCCCTCCTCTGCCCATCACCTGAGCCACCATGGGGCAGCACCATGGCATGCCGGAGGCCAGTGGCGAGTGGGAGGCAGCATCTCCGTGGTCAATCCTTGCTCCTCCTCCTCCTCCTCCTTCTCCTCACCGGTGCTGCCACTCATCACTGCACAGCACTGCGTAATTAACGGCATTAATAACAAATTGCTCCAGAGTGCCGGAGCGCACACACCTGGCTGTCGGCAGGGCCGTTGGCACGGGCCCGGCTGTGCCGCGGTGCTCCAGCAGGGCTGCCAGCTGGGTCCTGCCACTCTGGAGGCTGGGGGATGATTTATGGCACCGGTAACCGTGTTTGAAAGGCGCTGCCCTGTGCAGACAAGCTCCAGCATGCTATCGACCGCTGGCAAGTCACCCAAGGACCGGCTCTGAGCCGGGTGCCGGGGCGATGCCGGGGCGGTGATGCCTCGCCATCCTCCGCAGGTACAGAACATCAGCCTGGCAGAGGGGGAGACGCTGACGGTGGAGAGTGTGGGGGGCCTGGAGCCCACCCTCCTGGCCAACGAATCCTTCCTGCTGAGGGGCCAGGTCATCCGCAGCCCCGCCAACCTCCTCACCCTCCGCTTCCTGAGTCCCCGGTCCCCCAGCCCTGGCTCCTACCGCTTCCACTACCAAGGTACAAGGCAGCCCCTGCTGCCGGCACAGCCCCACCCCACGTACCCCCCTTTCTCCTTGGTGGGTCCCCCACCAGCACGGTGTTAATTCGGAGCGTGGCAACATGTGCCGGAGTTAATCTGTGCCGCTGGCGGGTTAAGCGGGCACCGACCGGGCAGAGAACACACTAATGGAGAGCTAATTGGCGAGAGCAATTATGGGCTCATTTAGTGTTCTTATTACTGGCAGCCATCGGCATCGTGTCACCCAGCCCTGCAGCTCCCAGGGGGCTGGGGAGGTGGGTTGCTGGTTGCAGGGTGGGCTGGAGTCCTGGGGAGCGGTGGTTTGTCACCCCATAACACCACTGCTTGCCCTTCAGCCTACCTGTTAAGCTGCCCCTTCCCGGCACGACCGGCTTTTGGGGAGGTCTTGGTCAGCAGCCTGCACCCCGGCGGGGAAGCTCGCTTTCGCTGCGCCGCCGGCTACCAGCTGCAGGGCGCCCGCCGGCTGGTGTGCCGCAACGCCACCCGCCCCTTCTGGAGCGCCCGCGAGCCCCTCTGCCTCGGTAAGCACCGGCATCGGGGGGACGTGGCACGGCTGGTGTGGCACGGCCATCCGCTGACGGTCCCTTGGCTGCAGCGGCCTGCGGCGGGGTGGTTCGGAACGCCACGGTGGGACGCATCGTTTCGCCCGGCTTCCCCGGGAACTACAGTAACAACCTGACGTGCCATTGGCTGCTGGAAGCGCCCGCTGGCCACCGCCTGCACCTCCACTTTGAGAAGGTCTCACTGGCAGAGGATGACGACAGGTTTGGTACCGGGGCTGGTGGTGGGGAATTGAGGGGGTGGGGAGGAATACCCTGGGGAAGCCCCACGCTGCATACAGGTCATGTTCAAGGCTGGGGATGGGGCTGGGGGCCATATCCAAGGATGGGTGCCGTTGGCCAGATCCAAGGATGGGTGTCATTGGGCATATTCAAAGATAGATGCTGTTGGCTATGGATGTCATTAGCTATGCCCAAGAGTGGGTGGCATTAGCCACAGTGACAGATAGATGCTGTTGGCCATGTTCAAGGAAGGTGCCATTGGCCACACCCAAGGATGGGTGCTGTTGGCTATGTCCAGGGCTGGGTGCTACCATCCATGCCAGAGGATGGGTGCTGTTGGCCATGGCCAGCACAGCACCCTGCCCCTACCATGGCTCGGCAGGCTCATCATCCGCAACGGCAACAACGTGGAGGCACCACCAGTGTACGACTCTTACGAGGTGGAATACCTGCCCATCGAGGGTCTGCTCAGCACTGGGCACCACTTCTTCATAGAGCTCACCACTGACAGCAGCGGGGCTGCGGCGGGCATGGCGCTGCGCTACGAGGGTACGGAGCCGGGGTGTAGGGGGTTACCCAGGCATCCCCATGCCAACCTGGCCCCCACAGACCTTTGCCCCTGTGCCCACAGCCTTTGAGCAGGGGCATTGCTACGAGCCCTTTGTCAAGTATGGGAACTTCACGGCCAGTGACCCCCGCTACCCTGTGGGCACCACGGTGGAATTCAGCTGTGACCCCGGCTACACTCTGGAGCAGGGATCCACCATCATTGAGTGTGTTGACCCCAACGACCCACAGTGGAATGAGACGGAGCCAGCGTGCCGCGGTGGGTGCCACAGATGGAGGGGCTGGGGGGGGGGCTGGAGATGGGGCTTCGGTGGGTGTCAGAGTGGAGGGGTGCCGTGGGTGCTGGAGCTGGGGATGGGCCTCAGTGGATGTTGGAGCCACCATACTGTGGTGCGTGCTGGAGCCAGAGCCAATGGGGATGGTGGGTGCTGGAGCTGGGGGGGCTGCAGCGGGTGCTGGACACTGGGTGGTGGGTGCTGTGGCAGGTGCCCCTGTGGCGGTGTCGAGCCAGGTGTGCCCCTGCAGCGGTGTGCAGTGGGGAGCTGACGGACACAGCTGGCGTAGTGCTGTCACCCAACTGGCCAGAGGCGTACGGCAAGGGCCAGGACTGCATCTGGGGGCTGCACGTGGAGGAGGACAAGCGCATCATGCTGGACGTCCGCGTGTGAGTGTGGGCGCAGCTGCGGACAGGGGGGGACAAGGGTGGGTCCATGCACACCTCACCCTCATGGCCCCATTACCCCAGGCTGCGGCTGGGCACTGGGGACGTGCTGACCTTCTATGACGGGGACGACCTGACGGCGCGCATCCTGGGCCAGTACACAGGGGCCCGTGGCCGCTTCAAGCTCTACGCCTCCACCGCCGATGTCACCGTCCAGTTCCAGTCCGACCCCGGTGCTGGTGCCTTTGCCTATCGGCAAGGCTTCGTCATCCACTTCTCTGGTGAGCCCCTTGGTGGGATGGCATCCTTGGTATCCCCTGTGTCCCCGTCACCCCCCTCACCCCACCATCCCTGCAGAGGTCCCCCGTAACGACACCTGCCCTGAGCTGCCCGACATCGCCAACGGCTGGAAGACATCCTCGCAGCCAGAGCTCCTCCATGGCACCGTGGTGACGTACCATTGCTACCCTGGCTTCCAGCTGGCCGGCACCGATCTCCTGATGTGCCACTGGGACCTGACCTGGAGTGGCGACCTGCCCTCCTGCGAGCGGGGTGAGTGGGGGGGGTCCCTGCCAGCATCCCCCTGCCCCACCACGCATCCCTGGCAGCCACCATCACCGCCGGTCCCTTTCCCCCCGCAGTGACCTCCTGCCGGGACCCCGGAGACGCCGAGCACAGCCGCAGGGTGGTCTCCAGCCCCAAATTCCCCGTGGGAGGCACTGTGCAGTACGTCTGTGATAAGGGCTACGTCCTGGCTGGTGCCGGGACCCTCACCTGCCATGACCGCGCCGCAGGGGGACCCAAATGGAGCGACCGTCTCCCCAAGTGCATCCGTGAGTCAGGTACCCCCTTCCCTAGGCACGTCTCCCAAACCAGCAGTGGGTGCTGATGCCACCGTGCCCATGCTCTGTAGCGGAGACCTACGAGCCCTGCCACAACCCCGGCGTGCCGGCGGGCGGGCGGCAGAGCCCGGAGCGGCGGCTGTATCCGGCTGGAGCCACCTTACGCTTCTCCTGCGCTGCTGGCCGGGCGCTGCTGGGCGAGGGCAGCCTGCACTGCCTGCCCGGGCACCCGTCTCGCTGGAGCGGCTCACCTCCCATCTGCAAGGCAGGTCAGTGGACCCTTTGCCCCCTGCTCCAGCATCCCACCCACCAGCACCACTCGGCACCCCACATCTCAGCCCTGATGCCAAGTTCTTTCTTCCTCCTCCTCCAGCCTCCTATGATGAGTTTTACAGCAACCGTAACCTGGACGGTAAGTGCAAGGGTTTCCCTGGGGTGCCAGTGTGTAGAGGAGCATCTTGGGGTGCAGCCCGTGTGGGGTGCCCCCTCGGTGAGCCCCCACCTCTCCCAAACAGCCGTGGCCAAGGCTGTGCCCTCAGGGACGGCGCTGGAGGGCACCAACGTCGCCATCGCTGTCTTCCTGCCCGTGCTGGTGGTGGCCCTGCTCATCGGGGGCATCTACCTTTATTTCTCCAAGTGAGTGGCTGGGTGGCCCTCATCACCCTAAAGGGCCCCCATGGCCTCCCTGCCACCCCAGCTGCCCTCTCCCCACAGGCTCCAGGGGAAGCCAGCCCTGCAGCTGCCCCTCGCCGGCTCCCACCCTTATGACCACATCACCGTAGAGTCGGCTTTTGACAACCCCACCTATGAGACAGGAGTAAGTACTGGACCCCGAGCCACACCACCCCCCTGCCATTCCCAGCCAGGGTTGGGCACTGCGGGGACACTGCGTTGCATGAGCCATGCGTGCCAGGGGCTGTGTGTGGGGTGGGACAGGTGTGGGGTGGGGTTGTGCGTTCAAGGACCATGTATTTGATAGGACATCTATCCATCCATCCATCCATCCATCCATGCATCCATCCATCCATCCATCCATCCATCCAGCGACCCTTCACGGGATGGGACATCCATCCAAGGACCTTGTGTGGGATGGGGACATCCATCCCCAGGGCCAGCTATGGTCTGGGATGTGCACCTAGGGCCCTCTGGGGTGGGAGGCACCCCGCCTCTGGCCCGGGCACGCCGTCACACTGCCGAGTGTCCAACCCCTCGCAGTCTGTTTTCTTTGCAGGAGACCAGGGAGTATGAGGTGTCCATCTAGGCGTGGGCAGCGTGGAGCTGGGTGCAGCAGCCACCCCTCCCGGGCTCCCCTGCGCCCACTGGCCCCTGGCTCAGGCACACCTCTCCTGAGGAGACTCAGGCCGAGCGCTCCATGAGAGTGACCCAAGCGCCGGCCGTCCCCCCTGCCACCCCCAGCCCACCCGGAACCCCGTGGGGGTCTGCCCCACCCCCGCTATCACCTGCCCCCCCCCCCCAAACCCTGGGCTCATGGGGTGCGGAACCGGTTGGGGGTCCCCGGGCCTCATCCTCCTGCCCCCTTCCCTCGGGGGTGGGTGGATGGGGGAGCACAGCAGACCCTCACCCCCGGTTCCTGCCGATGGAGGGGGGGGGAGCCGGGCAGAGCGGGGGGGTCCCGCAGGGATCCCCGAGGTACGGACAGAGCTCCCCGCGGCCGCAGCGGGCGGGCGGGCACGGGGGAACGACACAGCGGGGCCGCCCCGCAGGGAAGCTGCGGGCGAGGTGTGTGTGTGTGTGTGGGGGGGCCTGGGTGGCAATGGGGGTGCCCCCTCACCCTTCGCCCACCCCCAGCACAGGGCCTGCACCCCCACCCCACCCCCCCGCGCCTCCCCCCGCCGCCACGCAGGGACGCGGCGTGTCCCCCTGCCCCGTGCCCCGAGCATGCTGCGCGTCCCTCCCCCCCTCCCCCCAAACTGTCCCCCCCCCGCCCCTCGCCGCTTGCTTCACCCTCCCCGGGGCGTCCCCGCTGCCACCGGCGTGTGTGTCCCCGCGTGTGTCCCCCGGCACGGATCCGGGGCCGGATCCGGGGGGACGGGGCGGGCAGGGGGACGGCGGACACGGCTGTACCCCCCACCCCCCCCCGTCCCGTCCCGTCCCGCCCCCCGGGCAGGGGGCCCCGCCCGTCCCGCGTCTGTCGGTTGTTTCATTAATAAACCGGTGTTTTAGAAGAAGCGGTGGCGTCTTCCTCGGCAGCGCCGGCCGGCCACCCACCCCCCCGTCCCCCCCGCCCCGTGTCTCGCTGGCCCCCTCCCCGCCATCCCCCCCGCCGCGTGGGGGCGGGGGCCCTTTAAGGGGCGTGGCCTGCCCTGGGCTGACGTCACGCGCCGGATACCGCCCCTTCCGTCCCGGCGCGCCGCGCGCCACCTGCCGGTAGGCGGGTAGAGCAGCTCCGCCCTGCGTCGTGACGTCACCGACGTCACTCCCTCCCCCCACACCCGCTTCTTTCCCGCCCCCCCCCCCCCCCCGCTCCAGTCTCGCCCCGGAACGTGACGGCAGCCACGCGCCTGCGCACCGCCCCCTCCCGCTTCGCTCCACCCCCTTCCCGCGCACGCGCGCTGAGGCAGGGGGGAGGCGGAGCGAGGCCGGCGGCGGTGGGAGGGCAAATCCCCGCGCCGCGCATGCGTAATGGCGACGCGTGTCCCCCCACACAACACCCTCCCCATACCTTCCCCTCCCCACCCCCCTCCCCCCCCTCCCCCTCCGCTCCATCCGCCGCGCCAGGGCCGAGCGCGCGAGGCGACGGTGGCGGCGGCGGCGGGGGGGGGTGGGGGGAGGGGCGGTGGCGCGCGGCCGCGCCTGCGCGCGGGGTGGGGGGTGGGGCCGGCGGCGGGGCGCGGTCTGCGCGTGCGCGGGCGGCGCGGCGGCGGCGGCAGCGGCGGCGGCGGCGGGGGGGGCCTGAGCGTCGGCGCCGCCTGTGTGTGGTGCGTGCGCGGTGCGTGTGCGGCGGCGGCGGCGGGCGCGGGGCCGCGCCGCCCCCCTCCCTCCCTCCCCCCCCCCCTCTCGAGCGGCATGGCAGCGGGCGCGGGGCCCCCCGCAACCGCCCCCGGGCCCGGCTGGAGGAGGAGGAGGACGACGGGCAAGCCGCAGCGGCCCGTGGGCTAGGCCCCGCCGCCCGCCCGTGGTGCCGCCGCCGCCGCTGCCGCCCCCCTCCTCGACGCGGAGCCGACGCCGAGGGGCCGCCGCCCTACCCCCTCCCGTTACCCCTCCGCTTCGCTCCCTCTCGCCGGGAGAGGGGTGAGGGGGGGGGTGGCTCTCGGGGGCCGCTCCCGGGCTGGATGAATGTGGGAGAAGATGGAGACCAAGACGATCGTCTACGACTTGGACACCTCCGGGGGGCTCATGGAGGTGAGGCCCGGGCCGCGGGGGAAGGGAGGGAGGCCCGACCGGGGCGGCCGTGGGGCTGCAAAATGGCGAGGGACGCCCCCCACACCCCCCCAACCCCCCCCGGAGCCCCGTGGCCATACAAGGAAGTACGGAGGGACGGAGGCGGCTCGCCCAATCCCCGGGAGAGGCCCTCCCGGACACGGGGCCGGCGGGCGGGGCGGGCCTGCCCGAGGCCCTGCGTGTGTCCCGTCGTCCCCGTGTGTCCCCCCCGTTCCCTCCCCCCCCCTCCCTCTCCCCGGGGCCGCTGTCGCCCGGCGGGCTGCTGGGAGAAGGGTGCTTGGGGTGACGGTCCGGGGCAGCCCCTCAGAGCCGCTGTCTGTCTGTCTGTGCGTGTGCAGCAAATCCAAGCTCTCCTGGCTCCCCCCAAGAGCGAAGATGGGGAGAAGAAGAGCAGGAGGCCCGAGAAGGAGCCCAGGCGAAGTGGCAGGGCCACTAACCACGACAGCTGCGATAGCTGCAAGGAAGGAGGGGATCTGCTGTGCTGCGATCACTGCCCCGCCGCGTTCCACCTCCAGTGCTGGTAAGGCTCGGCCCTGTCTTCCCCTCCGGATCCGGCTGTCCCGGTCCTGGCAGCATCTTCCCTCCAGCCGCTCCAGCTTCCCGTTAGGTTCCCTGCCCTGCGCGGGAAAGGGGAGGGGGGGGTGGGACGCGGGACCGAGGTGTAGCATAGCGGGCGGGGAACAAAAAGGAGCTGCAAACCCTGCTTGGGGTCCATCCCCGCCGAGACTGAATCCGCAGCAGGCGAGGCTAAAAGCCTCATCGTGGCTTCCTCTGGGGGCGGTGGGCTGGGGGTCCACCACCCCCACCCCCCCTCCTTTTCTTTTTGTGCTGAGCAGCGACTGAGAGAGGCCTAGAGGAGGAGTGAGGCCGTGGGCTGCGCGGCCTGACCGCTTTGGTGCTGCTCCTACTCAGCCTTCCACCCCCCACCTTTCCCCCACCCCCAACCCCGAGCATATAACTTCCCCTCTTCACCCCTCTTTAAGGGCACTGGGCTTGGGGGGGGAAGCCCCCCGGAGGGTCCTTGCCGGGGAAGGGGGGAAGCGGCGGTGGCGTCTCTGCGCCAGGCCTGACGTTCCCAGCGCTTCCGTGCTACTGCAGCTGCTGGGAATAATGGAGGTTGCTGTCTCTGTGTCTCCCTGCCTCACTGTTTACAATATGGCGACCTTCCTTTAAATTATATTTTTATTCTCAGCGCCATTTTGGCTGCATATATGACTTCCAAACCCTCGCAGCGCTTCACCACCACCCCCCCACCCCCCACTCCGGTATCTCAAACGTGAAAATAACTTCCCTGTGGAAATCCAGGCCTCCAGACTTGAAAATTGGCCGGGTTTATTCCTTTCCCTCCTTTTTTCTTGCCTCCTGACTCTTCGGACCTGCTTGTCTCATCCGTGGCAGGGCCTGCGGTGAACCGGCGGGGCGGCCGGGGCCCCTCTTGCTGAGAGTTGCGTGGCTTTGTTGATAAAAGGCAGATCTTTCTGCATGCAAATCTGGGTGCCGTGTGTGTGTGGGGGGGAGTCGAGATGCGTTTGGAGGCGGTGGCAAAGGCTCTTAAGTCGGTGGTAGAGGCTGCGGCGGGGAAGGGCTCTCGCCGCCTTCCCTCGCAGCAGCTTCCCAAGCTCTTGGGCACAAAGCGAGCCACTAAAGGCACCTGAACTTTCTGCCCTTCAAGTTGTGGGTTTGTTTTTTGTTGGTTTGTTTTTTTAAATTTCTGCATCTGAAGCCGTTTTAACCCAAACCTCCCCTTCCAATAGTTGACGTAGGCAGGCAGTTTGTGTTAAATTAGCGCGGCCGGAGTGGATAATGGAGCGGAGGAGGGAACGGGGCAAGTCAAACAGCTGGAGCTCGGGCGTACAGAGTATTCTTCCTTAGGGGAGATTTTTTAACCACATTCCTTTCTCCCTTTCATGGTTTGGAGCTTTGTTTGCCACCCTGGTACAGCTGCCTCCTGTTTGCTAGGGGTTCTTTTTTCTTTTTTCTTTTTTCTTTTTTTTTTCCCCTTTTGCTTGGGGGGTTATGCTGTGTTTGTGTGGTAATTGCAGTTCTCTCAGCTCTTATTAAACTGATGGCTGATACCAGGAAAATTGGCTGTGCGGTCACAGTTCTGTAGGGAGTGTCCCGTTAGCAGCGTGTTAGCCGGACAAACCCGACAATGCTCTAGCGTGCAGCCATGACATCATCCCTCCTACCCTGAGGAAGTACTACTGGTGGTAGTGCAGGTCCTCTTAATATTTATTAGGAAGGCACTAATTATTAATAAATTATTTTGTCCAGGATTGTTGATTTGCTTTAATTGAAGGGTTTTGCTTAAAAGCCCGTGTCTGGGTTCTGCCCCTCTTAACAGGGCTGGAGTTTCGAGGTGGAAGAGCTGAGACCAAGGTTGTAGAGTTCCCTGGTTGGCTCTGAATCCTAATTAAACCTGACCATAAATGAGACCACTTTGTGCATGGATAAACTTGCATGAATTTCTTGGAATTAATTTGGCAAGTTTCTTGTGGTCGACGAGCGGGAAACCTTTGTGTAAATCAGGTATCTTTAAGGGTTTGGCTGTACTCGAGTTAGTTGCATTTTAATTATTTTTTTTAAATGATATCTTTGGCTAAGGAGTGGCCCTTTGGAACAGAAAGGAAGGGGCAGCTCCAAAACTGCCTTCTGACTTTGTTGCCTCTCCTGGGGTATCTCAGGTGATGCTTCTGAGGGTAGCCCAGACCCTGCTGTGGGAGGTGGCAGGGTCTGGCATGGTGTGAGTGCAAGCTGGTGGATAGGCTTTGCCCAAAGGCCCCCACCTTGGGCCTGGTTCTGCTTCCCCTGCTCATGGACCTCTGTCTATCACTCAGTCAAGGCCTTTGAGTGATCTAAGCCGTTTCTAAGGGATGCTCAGGTTTTGGTTGCGTGTTTTCTTCCCTTAACCTCCTACACCTTGCTTAAACTTCTGTTCTGGATACAAACTTAGGCACTTGCAACTTCCTTTCTGCCCCTTTTTTTATTTCAAGAGTAGAGGCTGCAAGGCAGTGCTTGTTTTAAGCTGTTTGGGTAGCAGTTGAAACACGCTGCTGGGGCGTACTGGCTGAATTGTGTCAACAGCTTACTCCCTCTTTAATACTAATTGTAAGCTGTAGTTCCAGGCTGCGTTTATTATCGATATAAGGGGGGGGGGGGGGAAGAGAGGAGAAGCTTTTAATTTGTCTAGGTGTTGTAATCAGTTGATTAAAACCGTATTATACAAGTATAACAAGGGTGTGATCAGCCCAACTCATGCAGTGGGCTGGAGACAAACCCAGGAGTTAACGTGGCTTGGTGGCCCATAAACTAAGTTTTGTCTCTTCCTGTGTAGGGAAAACTTCTCTATCGTGTTACTTAAACCTGTAACGAGCAAGTTGCCTTCATTAGGTGAGTGTGTGGTTCTCAAACTTCAGCAGTTTGCCTTAACTTCCATTTTAGTACCTCAGTCTGTTGTCTTCTGCAGAAGACAGAAGGCGCTCAGCCAAAACCCCCAAAACTTTCCAAGTCTTGAGAGTATTGCATGCCTCTGATGGTAAATAACAAGTTTTGTTGATCTGCTGTGGGAACGACTGCTCTCCTGAATTAATGTGGGTGGAAGTGGCTTCCCAGTTCATCTCTCAGTGTCAGCTCTTCTCACGGCTCCTTGCTGGAATCGCTAGTTCAGCGTAAAACTCCTACAGGTACTGTAAGAGTCCTCAGAGGGAGGATTCCCAGCCTGGCTGCCAATGGGAGGGACACAGGAGAGTGTAAAATCCCACAGGAGAGTGTAAAATCCCTTCCAGATACCTAATTTCAACATGCCTGGATTAATATTGTGGTCAGGTGACTGTATTTAGGTTTAAATTTCCAGAGAGGGGTGTGGGATTTTTTTCCTGTCCCTGATATATCTTGAAAACAGGACGGGACTTTTAAGTCTGGTTTTGGTTAAGCACTTTGCTCATAACCCACTTCTCTGGGTAACTTCTCTTGGGTGCAGCAAGTGTTTTCATCCTGATGTTCTGCCTCAAGCCAGGCCCCTGGGAACACTGTACGCTCCTTTACATGATAGAAACCCAATTTTCCAGTACTTATGTTATTCTTCCCCTTTTATATCTTCCTCCTGTCTGTGTGATTTTGGAATTCCCTGTGTTTTCTTGAGCCTCTCAGTAAACTCGATTCCTACTGAATACAGTTTGCAAATTCATTACAGCTTCGCTTGAGGGATTAGAAAGATCCCTGGGAGAGGAAAAGTTTAGTTAACAAGCTGGGGGAGGGGAGCAGAGTGACAACAGGAGGGAGAACTAACACAGAACCGTTTTGTGTTTGTTTTTTTTCCTTCTTTTCTTTTTTTTTTTTTTTTTAAAGTCTCACTGCCTTGAGTTTCTGGTTGGAGGAACCCAAAATCACTAACCCTGCTGAATGCTGCTGTTCAAGCCCCTCTTAGAAATCGGGTGCTGGCTGTAAAGTGCTGCTGGCATAGCAAAGTGACCTGACTTCCCTAAAGCCTGACCAGCTGCCCGGTACAGAAACTCAACAATACCAACGTTGTACCAGCAAAAAAACGCTTCTCTTAGCTGCTGGGTCACCCCATGGCTGGGCTGGGAGAGGTATGCTACATCCATACTGGGGCCTGCTAGCTCCATCAACCTTTGTGTGATGGTTTTGTGTTGATATTTGGAGCTTTTGGCTCCATTTCCTCTCTCTCATTTGGCACTCCACAGTGCTGCTGTTGAAGAGCTGGAGGGACAGAGCTGCAAAGAGAAGTAGAGGAAACTGAACTAGCCAGAGTTTTGCATGTTCTCTGTGAGTCACCTTGGTGTGAAGTTCTTTGCACCAAGAATGGAGAAAGAAGTTGTTTGGTAGGAAGGGCATGGATAACTTCCCACACACACACCTTATCCAGGCTGTGGAGTCCTGCCTCACCTTGTCACTTGGACTGGCTTTGGGGCTTTTTACATAAATATCCATCTTGTGAGGGAAGGGAATCATCAGGCTGGCTATTGTCTCAGCTAATCCTTCCCTTAATGGGCATCTCTGGCCGCCTCAGGGCTTTCAAATGAAACTGGGAATGGTCTGAAACATCTGCTGGGAGTAACAGCATGACCAGGAAGGTGCTGGAGGACTTCAGGTCTAACAGCAGGCTACAGAGCAGCAGGGTCTTGGTAGGTTGAATTACATGTGTTGGTGTGACTCTTACACACTGGTGTGTCAGATGGCTTCAAAACATGGAGTTTTATCTGCAGAAGTTTTGATTTTGAGGCTTTCTGGAAATTTTATAACACTAAATTGCAGGCAAAAAAACCCTACTTCAATGTTTATATAATTGCATTTTGAAGACCTGATAGGAAGGTGCTCTGTTCCAAACATTAATTTAAGTGAATCTATCTTCATTGACAGCTTGTAAAACAACATATATTTAAAAAAACAGAACAAAGCTTTTCTGTGTCTTTGCTTTGGGTATTTCAGTAGAGTTGGGGTCAGCTAAGTCTAGATCCTAAACCAGAAGGAAGCAATTGCACTGGCTGGGTTTCTGGGTGCGGAGGGTCACTGCGCATGTGCCTGCAGATGTGGTAACATGATCGGTCTTGGCAGTTCTCTTCAGCAAAGTTGCACCGCTGAGATCTTTCTCTCTCCTTGTTTTGTCCTAAATCTCTCCATGCAAAGGCAGATAAGGTCAACCTGAATCTACACACTTTAAGATGAGGGCACCAGAAAATCGTGCTGGGTAAGAGTTTGATGAACTAATCTCGTTTTGGGGAGTTGTTAACCACAGTTCTCGCCTGTGCGTACGCTGCCTGTGTTAAGCTGAGTGTGAGCGGATTTCGCAGTGGGCAAGAGCTGGGCATTCATGTCAGACCGTAGATCGCTGCTCCTGCTCTCAGCATCGGTGTAAAGTGCTAGCAGCGAGGTGGTAGGATTCTGTCCAAGTCAAGACTTTACCTCCTAGCTTACTCTTTGTCTTAAGACACGGCTGCTGTATGGGCTTACTTTACGTCAAACTAATTGTGTGGAGCTGTTTCAAAGGGCACAGTATGGAGGTGTTAGTAAGGAAAGATCTCTGTTTTGTCCCCTTGTTTGGGGAAAGGGACAGCTATGTTGGATGTTACTTGTGGAACTTGAGAAGCCTTGCTTTGGTGCTGCTGTGGGGTCTGTGTTGGAGTGAGTCCTGAAGAAGTTCAGTGGGATGCAGTGGTGGAGGTGGAGCACGCAGCTTTGTTCCTGCTGCTCCCTGGAGCTGGTCTTTCCTGGTATGTCAGACCTGCGGGCGTGACTCACGGGGGAACCTTTCAAAATATGGAAAGGCCTTCCCAGAGGAATTCCAGCTCCTCCAGGCATGTGCAAAAGGAATTCTTAATTGGATTAGATTCATACACTAATCTGCTAATGACTGTTTGTTATGGAGATTTTAACACTATCTTGTAAATATATTCAGCTTCCTTTTTATCATCTCCTAGCTCAGCGTTGTTAGGATTGTACAGCCGCCTGCGGATCTTGTAGTTGGGAACAGGACTTCTGCCTGCATTACACAGAACCAGGTTCTCACAGCTCCCCTCCCTCTGGGTCTCATCCTGGCTTTAGGTGGGGGTAGTCAATGGGAAGCAGTAAGGATGAGTGTGTCTGACATCCTGCCATGCTCCTCATACAGCAAGTGCAAAGGACACCTCCAAGGGGGGAGTGTGCCTGTGCTGTTGGCAGCAACAGAACTGAGTATTTATAGCAAGAATCACCAAATATGCTTTTATTTTCCCCTCCGAAACCGATCTTTATGACTCGGGCTGTAGGTGCTGCAGTGGTGTGAAGAGCAGCTGCGTGGAGGGCTGGGCCCTGGCTGTCTCCCTGTGTAGGTCAGACTGACTCATATCAAGATTGCAGTTGTGGTGTTGATGCTGAAACAGTTTTTCGACGTAGTAAAGGGACTAACACAACTTCTTCTGTTTATTGTCCCACACAAGTGGATGTTAAACTGCTTTTGTTGCTACAGTGACTCACGGGTACGTGTCAGGTTCTTGAGTTGTTCCTGTGCTTTGGAGCCCTTATTCATCCTTGAGTTGGTAGCAAAGAGCAGGATTCTCTGCAATTAATTCCAAAGTAGGAAAGAGGTGTATTTTCCTGAAAGCAAGTGTTAACAAAGGCTGGATGTTTCAGGGGTGCTGCCTGTTGCAGTAGAAATCACATGTGAGAAAGATGGACCTGTTTTCTTTTTAACAAGTCAGGAAGTAAGCTGGGACAGGGGGAAAACGCTGATGTATCTGAGAGTATAATATGGCTTTGATACAGGGGAATGAAGCACTGGATTTGAAAGAAGCAAGTGTAAGCAGAAAGCATCTTGCCACGTCAGGTTGCTGGCTAAACTTGTGATTTTCGTGACACGGTCAGATTGTCAGAGCTGGCTGGATTTTTTGTCTTACAGTAAGATAGTTTACGCTGCCTCCAACTCTGCTGCTTGCTAGATGTCTGCCCAGCTTCCTCGAAGGAATGCTGCAGTATCCAGTAACTCTGCAAGCTGAGTAAAAATAGTGCCGTGCGTTCCCTTTAACAGAGAGGGGTTGACAGATATCAGTTGTAATGCAGTTACATACCTTCTTGGGGTATGGAGTCAGTGCTCCTGGTAGCCAAAAATCAAGGAGGAAAAATTCTATAAATCATTCTTCCAGTTGGTGTATCAGATCTTGAGTACAAAAGGCAGAGAGCATCTTGGCCAGCCAGGGGAAATCTAGCTCCTGAACCCAACTCTAACCTATTTCTGCTGACGTCTGCTCCGCACGAGTTGCTTGAAGTAAACTAGATGGAGCTGGAGATTACTGACTTTGAACCCTGTGGAAAGCAGTGGCCTGAGGATGCAATTTAGCAGGCTGAAAACCCCATGCTGAATTTCTGGCAGGCGCTGGTGATTGGTGTGAAACACCTGCCTGTACAGCCTCTGACTTGGGGCAAGGCATCACGTGAACCTCCCAGCGATCCCTGTCTAGAATAGCGACAGGAGCAGGATGTGAAGGTGATCTGGAAAAGGCAGGAAAGAATTTATACCCTGCTTTAAGGGGTTTTTTTTGGTGGGCATTTCTGCAGCTGCTGTTTTCCCTCTCCCCAGCGCTCTCAAAAAAGCCTAGTCCACATGTAGGTACCAGATTATACTATACCTATGCTGGTGTGAGGACAGACTCATGGTTTTGCTTTTATAGGTCTGTCCTTCATCCTCTTCTGACGTGCCGCTTTCCTTTTTTTCCACCTTATTGCTTCTGTCCTTTTCAGCCCTGTCTCCTTTGAACATGTTCACCGTGGCCAGGGCTCAGTGTGTTCACTTCTCAGAAACCTCCTAGACCTGTGTTTTGATTATTTCCCCCCCTACACACACCCCCACCAGCGGTATCTCTTTGTTTATTGTTCTTTAAAGACGAAATGAGATGAAGTGATTCTCGCTAGAGCTGTGTTGATCCTCAGCCCTCTTTTCTTTTCCCTGATGCTGCCCTGTATGTCATCCTGCTTTGAGAAGGTGACTTCTCATCTGTTAAGATGGTGCTGTAAAGATCTGAACGCTTGGTAATGAGTCTGGATGTTGAATCCAGGCTATTGTTACTATTGTCTGCAGTACAGGCGTGAGCGATGCATGGGAAAGAAACAGGAGTTGGGATCTGCACAATGCCTGAATTTCTGGGTCTGGACCAAATTTTCCAAAGTCAGCAAGTCTTCCTATTGACTTCCCTGGTTTCTGCCTATAAATATGAAGCTGGACAATTCCCTAGCAGAAGTGCCCCAAATGTCAGAGTTCATAATCAAAGTAATTATTAAATAATCACCAGACTACTACAGGTGGCATCACACGCTTTTCCATGCAAGTTTATTAATAGAGAGGTGTACTTGGGGGGGGTGTGTATGTGTGGAAATTTAGGATCTTTAAAAAAAAGACTTAATTTTTTTGTCTGCTGCTAGAGGGTAATAACTAACGGGTTGTCTAGGGGATGGTCACTGCGGGCCAGGTTCTTTCTATAAATAGCAGTAACTAATTACAGTGGGTGATCACATGTTTACACACAGCTTATCCAGTTTATTGGAGTCTCCTGCTTGTCAGGTTGGAGATAAAAGTTGTACTTCATCACCTCGGAAGGAACTTTTCTTGTTCCCTTGTGAGGCTCGGGATGGCCTGTGCACGGGTGCCTGGTGGTGGTAGGAAGAGGGAAGCCAGACGCGGTGGGTGGGTAATGTCCACTCCCCTGAGGTGGTCCTCAACGCTCTCTTCCCAGGATGAGGCTAGCAGGAGTGGTTTGAGGAAGGATGCAAGTAAACACCTTCACTGGCTTCCCAGTTTGCAGTGGTGGAATAGTACCTTGCTCTTAGGAGCATGGGAGCGACTTGCCTGGCTGGTCAGCACGTGCTCTGCCCTCGCGGTGCCGGGTGCTGGCTGGTTTGGAAGCTGGGAAGCAGCACACAGGGGATGACATTCGGAATACCTGGTGATACGATGTCTTCAGATGAAGACTTTGAGTCTTCCTCTGCTCTGGCACTGGCACGTGGACAGGTTATGGTAGGGTACCTTCATTCTTCCTTGCATGTATCTTGTTTCTGGCTGTCTGGCCCTATAATGGTGCTTTAATCCTGCTTCTCTCTGTGGCCAAACCCTTATTTCCAGCCCCGGCCCTGCTGTGAGTAAGACAGGTGCTGAGCAGATGCAGTGATCCAGGCGATGGCATGATTGGTGACCTGTGAAATGGTCATTTTGGTTCCCTTCCCTGCACAGTGGCAGCCAAAATAATCATGTCCTGACCTGTCCAGCGAGGTCCAGGACCTCTTGCTGAATGTTCTTAATGTAGAGCTTCCCATATGCGTGCTCAAGCCTTTCACTTCAATGCAAACAAAGTTGTGCTGGCTGCTAGCAAGCTCTTTTCCTACTGGTTCCCTTGGGAGGAGTTCCACTCCACAATCCATAGTGGCTGATGCTCTGTAATTGATGTGAATCGTGCTACTGGCTTTGAGCAAGTATGACCTGTAAAATATATGAGCCCAATCAAGGCCAAAAGAAGTTAGTCTGTTAGTTTTAACGTGATCAGGTAGTGCCTGGCTTACCTGAAGTTGGGTGATCTTCTGCTTTGGTGCTTGAGAAATCCTTGGCTTCATCAGGAAGATTGTTTCTTCTACTCCTGAGTGTCACAGCTTTATCCATATTAAGGAGCAGATGGAGTCTGAAGAACTTGTAGACCTTCACTGAGTAGTGTGTGTGAGGAATAATCCCGACGCTGCTGGACTGGAGTAGCGAGCTGACATTACTCCTGATAACCAGGTAATGGAGTCTGGCTTTTGTGCTCAGGAAAGAGTAAGCTCTGCTGCAATCTGGGGCTTGTGATAGGAAGGTGAGAGAGTTGCAAGGGAGAGGAACTTAAAAGGGCTGCAGCTGTTAGCTTGTTTCATGTGGTGTTGTTACATGTAAGGTCCAGGCTCCCAGCGCTGGTCCCAGGTGTCCTCCTCCTGCAGGCTTTGAGGCAGCTCTGAGAGCACACCTTGGGTGCAGTAAAGCTGCTTCAAAGGACCAAATTTGTTTAAAAATATGCAATTTTGTGTTTCTCACTGGGGTGCTGGTGATGCACCGGCGGTACGGTTGGTTTCCTGGTTTGCTTTGGTTATGGCTGTCATCGAGGCTCTGCTGTAGGGAGCCCTGTTCTTTATGAAGCTGGTGGAGCAGCTGTAGCTTTATCCATCATTGGGATAGATAAGTGGCCAACAGAGAGTTGAAAGCCACCTTCCTTTGACTGGCAAGCATATGCAGCATCCTCATCCTTCCTTAGAAGTGTCTTGCTAAGTTAACTAGCAGATCTCTGAGTAAGGAAAATGTTCTGGCCTACATGTTTTTTGGGAGGATACTCTTTTCACCCAGCACAGGGAAAAATAGTCTCAGTAGCTGAAAACAACTGACATCAAAGCCCAGTTGTCCAAGAAAGCTCTGCCAGACACCCAGGGCTGTTTTCCTGCCTCCAGTACCCCAGCCTGATAGCTGGCTGCAGCCCCAGGGGTCCAGAGCAAGTTCTTTGCTTGCCACTGGTTCCTTTGAGACCAAGGGGACAGTTTGTGGTGAGGAAGGTGCTGTTCCCTTGAGCGTTTGTTTACTTTATTTATTGAGGTTGGCAAAGTGAAGACTAATTATGGGATTTAGACTAACAACAGGCATCTGATGTGTGAGAGCTCCAGAGTGTGAAATTGAAAAGCTAAGTGGCTTCATGCTATTGTTTGCTTCATAAAAACTCCTGATACACGGATGACTCTTGAAGATTATTACTTTTTTATTATTATTTCATCATTGCCACTTATATTTATTTAAGGGAGGGTTCATGTAGTGTTCTGCCCAGGGAAACCAGTCCATGAGCTTACAAGTCCACGAGCAAGTCTCGACGACACGAATCTGATGTAAACTTCAGGAGGTGCTACTTAACTTTTTTTAGAAGAAGCCATGAGACTACTGTCGTGGCAAGTGACTCATGTCAGCAAAGTGTCTTCTGAACAGGTGGTGATGATCATCTCCTTTAATTTTCAGAGGCTTTGATATGTGTTGCTCTTCCAGCTGTTTGTATAGATTGTATAGATACTAACCTTGAATGTCAGACTGGCTGTTTCAGAGCTGCCTGTCTTAAAATTTAGCACTTTGTGTGTTCTGCTGAGCAGATAGGATTCAGCTTGCACCAAAACCTTCCAGGTAGAATAGTTTTGGCCACCACTCTTCCCTGGGATGACAGAAAGGGAGCCTTTCTGAAACGAAGGTTCAGCGAAATGGTACAGAGCGGCACGGCTGGTGTGTGGTTGAAAGGAGATGTGTTGGAGCTGAAGATAAAAGTTGGTGCTGTACAATTCCGGGTCCTGTTGGCAGCAAACACTGATGGCTGGAGACCTGCATGCTAATGAACCTATGAAGGATAGGGGAGAAAGCAGCCCTGGTGCTCCTGCCAGGGTGCTAATTCTTACCTTGGTTATGAAGATCAAGTATCTCATTGGGATTTAAAAATCAGTTTCTCTTATGCTTACAGGAAAAGGTTGAAGAATGTGGCCATAACTAGTCAATGAAACCAGCATTCTTCAGCGCTTCCCTGGCTTTATGCTGAGACCCAGGAAATGCTCTGTGCTAGCAGAGGGGCCAGCGGTGCAGGAACAGCATTCATCAGTCTTTGTTAGTGCAGCGGGCTGCCTTGATGAACAGTTCATTAACCAGGAGAAGCAGAATCGGTCTTTTAATACACTTGCTATAGCAGTTAGGCCCTGACAGCAAGCAAAAAAAGCCCACCAAAAATGCTCAGGGAGGTTAGTCTGAGAGCTAAACCTTGCTGCTGGCCTGAAACTAATCTTTCCCCCTCCTTCCACAGGCCTTGGGGTAGCAGCATTCATTAAAAAGCTTCTCTAAGCTGTCACTGAGGAGTGCTGGACGTGTGGGATCTCACGGTTGTTGAGCAGATAATTCGAATTTAGAAATGGAACAATGGCATAGGCACTGAAGAAGAAGCCTGTTCTGACTCTCCTAGGCACCTCTCTGAGTTTCACCCTGGTATTAATTGTTTCATTGTCAAATAAGTAAGATTTGAGGTAACAGTTAAAACAACTAGCCCCAGGCGCCTGGCAGCGCGTGGATCCCTGGCACACCACACCTGCCTTGGGATGGGGCAGACGTGTTCCCAGCAGTTCAGACACGCTCACCGGTAGCTTCAGAGGGCTCAAATTCACTACAAACAAATCAAAGACTGTGGGTTTTGGGGCTTTTTTTTTTTTTTTCTTCCCCCTGGGGTGCTGGGAGGGGAAGGAGGAGTGGGCCGGATGAATCCCAACTCGCTGTAGCTGCAGGTCCAAGAGCTCAGTTTCTAGCAGGAGTCAAACTGGAGGTCTTGTGGGATCCACATCAGGACTCAGGATGGATTTATGGTCAGCAAGTAAACGGCATTCATTTGTTACTCTCCTTCCACCTCACTTCCCTGCTGCTATTAGCCAGCAGTGAGTTTGGGGCAGGGGGGAGTCGCTGCTTCAGCCAAACACCGGAGGCTTCGTGTACAGCAGCTGGTAGCTGAGGCTTTGGTGCTCGCACCTAGAGCCTGATCTC
The DNA here is from genome assembly GCF_964237585.1 of Gallinula chloropus. Taxonomy (NCBI): domain Eukaryota; kingdom Metazoa; phylum Chordata; class Aves; order Gruiformes; family Rallidae; genus Gallinula; species Gallinula chloropus. Next base: position 11,070,284 of record NC_140104.1, read on the forward strand.
TTGTTCATCCAAGACCTCCAGGAAATGAGAAACATAAGCTGCAGGTATATTTGCACATACATGCAGAGCGCTGCCTTTCTGGAGCGCCTGGAACACAGAGGCCTCTGAAACCCTGTGCTCCTCCTCAAAATGGCTGCCAGATGTGTTGGCTCTGCTGAATTCCCCGGAGCCTGACACCAGAAATGCTGAGGTTATTACCAGTTTGGTTCTTGCTGTGTTCTTCCTTCAGTCTTCCAGGCACAGTGTTGCAAGACCGAGTGTGACCCCGGATGGCTGCGGTACCTGCGGAGGCCTTTCTGTCAGCGCGCTGGCGCGCTCGGGGCAAGGCTCGCCGGGACTCTGTTTAAACAAAGGAAGCGTGTTTGTTTTTACAGCACAAGCTTGGGAGCCTGGGCTGGGATCCTGTGCCATTTCCCTGTGCTAGGAGCAAGATTCTCAAGGAAGACAGCCTCTGCCTTCGCTGCAAAGCACAGCTCTTACTGCCCAAAAAACAGGCATCTCATCCTCTCCGGCTTGTCAGTGCTGGAGTCTTCTTAAAGCTTAACTTGGATTTGGTTTGATATTTGTCTGTAGGAGCAATGAACGCTATAGAGGCTCCTGAAGCGAACCCCAGACAGGCTGACCATGCTCATGTGGCTTCTTGGGCTGCTGCTTGATCACCTTGTCTGTCCCAGTTTGATCCCTTGTATAACCCATTTCCCAATCACAGGAGATGGAGCTTCAGGGTCCCGCAATGGTGTGTCCATCCTTTGAGCACTCCACACAAGAGAGTGGACTCACTGTGCAGCTACATGCAGCATCAGTAGGCAGAACTTTGAAAGTGTATCTTAAAGCCACGCTGGTTTTCTCACAGCATGTACAGTTTTTCTTGCAAGAGTCAGCAGTTTGCTGAAATAACAAATCTTAATGATAAAGAGGTGTTGGAAAGTACTTGAGCTGGTAGTAGGATCTGTAAGGAAAGTGTAGCATCTAACATATGCTGCTCTGCCTTTAACTGAGGAAATGCATTTCTGAAAATAGCCCTCCTTACTCCTTCTTCTAATTTGCTTTGGTTTATTTCTAACATCAAAATGAGAATGTCATTTCGATGCGATACAGCTTCTATAGTAAGTGCAGATCCGCATGAGTAGGATGTATCTTGTGCTCTGTAGCCAAGGCAAGCTGTATATGGTGACACTTTGAAGAGTATTTGGGTTGCCTTAAGATAGAAAGTGGTTTCCACCACGAAGTGGGTGTGCCCTGGGATGGAGCACACGGTGCAGCAGTGGGCCGGCTTGGTGGCAGCTTGTTCAGTTGGAGCCACACTGCGTATTCAGGGGATGGAAGTGCCTGGGTACGTGCTGCGTGGGGATACAGGCAGTCTCATGTGGAGCCATCAAGTTATTTAAGGAGGTGTTGGTGCTTGGGAAGGGGGTGTGTGTGTGTATGTGTTGTGTGTGAGCGAATCTTCCATTTCTCTTCACTGTTTGACTCTGAGGCTTTCTGAAACCGTGGAGATGCGATGGGTGTCGTGGAAGGCTGGTGGGTCAGACCTGTCTTCCTAAGTGGATGAATGGGGGGAGCGAAATTGGGGCACGTCACTGTGAAGAAAAGGAAGTGCCTGGGAGCAGGACCTGCAGAGTTGCCCCGACTCAGGCTGCCTGTCCCAGGGAAGGGGTGGTCAGACCTAACTGTAAAGCACTGCTTTGTGTTTCTCTTGTAGCAACCCTCCACTCAGCGAGGAAATGCTGCCTCCGGGGGAGTGGATGTGTCACCGCTGCACTGTACGCCGCAAGGTAAAGCCTCTTGTAACAGCCGTGATCCCTGCCCTTCCCACTGTCCCTTTGAAACAGGAATCCTGTGGTTTATACCTTCCTCTCCCCTTAATGTGTGTGTGTGTGTATACCACCAGAGTCGCTCTTTGTGCTCACGGTTGAAGAGCTTTGTTAGGAACAGACTTAAAGGAAACTACAGGGTCTCAGTGAGACCCTCTTGGTATTTTGAACCTTGCTGTTAGGCACCAAAACTGAGGTGCCTGGTGCATTCTTGTCAAGCTGTGCCTTTTAAACTGCCTTCCTTCCCCCACCTTCTGGAAAGGAGGGAGAGCTACGGCACAGAGGGGATGGGAACAGCTCCCATGCTCGAGGAGGTGAGCTGAGCTGTCAATGCAGCTTTGACATCAGGGCTGTGATTCCGCTTCAAGTGCGGGGTGTTTTTTCTTTCAGAAGTGTGACTTCACAGCGGTTGCGCATCAGCAGAGCCTGAAATCACAGAGTTATGATTTCCTGGGCTGTTGAACAGGATGGGGAGGAGGTGATTGGGCAAGATTGTGGCTTGTCTTTTTTTTTTTTTCCTCCTCTCGATGCTCTTTCTCCAGGAAGCCATCTTGCACAATGTAAACATCTTACTGCTGTCGCTACGTAAGGCTGCGTAGCAGAGGGTTTAGAAACTGCACCAAACTCTCTAGCAACTGTTCCCTTGAAGTGACACCCAAAACAGATTGGAAGAAAACTGTGTACTCAGCCTTTTGTTCCTGAAGCGATTGCCTTGTTATGTTTCCAGGGGACTGTTCAACCATCTGCCAACAGTAAAACTGAAGGTCGCAAGTTTAAAAAAAAAAAAATAATAAAAGAGAAAAGGGAAGAATAAGGGGAAAAAAAAACCCCAACTATTCAGAATTGCCTGATAACACTTTGCTCCTTTTACAGACCATTTTAGTGATAGATTGGTTTGTCCGTACTGGAGATGCTGTCAGGTGCTGGAGCAGTGCACAGTTGCCTGGGCTAGGCCATGTGCTGTCCCCTCCTGCCTGCTGCAGAACCCATCTCAGGGTGATGGCAGTGTCTTTCCCTCTGCTGCAGCGATGCCTGCCCACTTTGTTCCAGATTGCTGTTGTCAGGAGATAGCAGAGTGTTGTTCCTATATTGTGCTTGTATTCTCAAGCTGCCTTTCTCCCAGAACCACAGAACGTTAGGAGTTGGAAGGGACCTCGAAAGATGTAGTCCAGCCTCCCTCTTTTAGAGCAGGATCACCTAGACTTCTCCTCTCATAACAGGTTGGGATGCACTGCCAGGGTTCAGAGCTGTATCAGCAAGGAATGTTCTGCAGTGGATTTTCTCAGTGTTGGTTGGCAGAATAAAGAGTTGTGGGATTTGTCAGGTATTTCAGACAAGATGCTGTGAAACGTTGTCCTGATCTGGACTTTCATACAGCTACCCTGAAAGGAAAGAGAGAGAGATGCTACTTTTCTTCACCATGCTTGGTTCCCCTCAGTGGTTTTGTCATCTCTCTGTTAGTTGCAATGAAATTGGTTTTGCTTGGTCAAAGCTTTTGTGGGAGAAGTTGCAGTAAGTGGCTCAAGCCTCTCCAGATGCTGATATGTCTTGGGTTGCATGTTTGTCAAGGTGTGATGTGCTTTGTTTGTGGCCTCCATGATAAGCTTGCCTATTCATGTCGTGCAGAAGCGAGAACAGAAGAAAGAGCTGGGGCAGGTAAATGGATTGGTGGACAAATCTGGGAAAAGGACCACCTCCCCCACCAGTGACGCAGACCTGTTGGACAGGTCTAGCAGCAGCATCAGGGCTAATGCGCATGCCAGGATCTTGGAAAGGAGAGCAAGCCGGCCTGGCACTCCCACATCCAATGCCAGCACCGAGACCCCCAACTCAGAGCAGAATGATGTCGATGAGGACATAATTGACGTGGATGATGACTCTGCCATTGCAGAAATGGACTGTGGGCAGCCCCAGCTGAAGCGACCCTTTGAGCTTCTTATTGCTGCTGCCATGGAAAGGAACCCAACGCAGTTCCAGTTGCCGAATGAACTGACCTGCACCACAGCACTTCCAGGTGAGGGATGGCTTGCCTGGTGCTGACGGGATCTGCGCTTGCATCCTGCTGCCATCTTGCCTCTTTTTCCCTCTTGAGTCCTTGGTAGTTGTGGCTCCAGTGATGCTCACTGGTGAGAGCAGAGGGGACAAGAATAGCCTTGGTCTTCCTCCAGCTGTCCAAGACTGGGTGGCCTTTCAGTTGGGAGCTGTGAGGACACTGCCACAGGCTTACCCCTCCATCAGTGCTTGCAGTAGGTGCTTGCTGTTTGTCCCCTTAGTCCAGACCATCTACCTGAAGAAAAAACCCTCAATTTGTCATTAACACTTGAGTTTGGTTTGTGATATGGTAATTACTGACAAAGCAGTGACTTAATGCATAGGATGTCACTGAAAGGAAGTATAAAATAAGCCTGCCTTTAAAGACTGGCACTTAAGGCTTGAAGTGGGCAATAAGGGTCCCTTAAGCATCTCTCTTTGCCTCTTCTGATTGCTTCTGCTTGGGATTATTAGGTGGGTCTACCAGAAAGCAGATCCCCACTGTGCAGGTAACCCAAAACTTTTTAAAATTTACTTTCAGGTACTAGTAAGAGAAGGAGAAAGGAAGAAACCACAGGAAAGAATGTCAAGAAAGCACAACACGAGTTAGATCACAATGGTTTGGTTCCTTTGCCGGTGAAAGTCTGCTTCACATGCAACAGGTACTTGACTGTTTCAGGGAAGCTGTTTGGTGTAGCTGCACCCTTTGCAGGAGCAAAGTTCTTACTGGAAAAAAAAGCAGATGACCTGTTCCCTTTCCTATTCTCCTTTGTTATTTGCTTACAATCCTCTAAACAAATGGGGGAATAATCATCTTTGCTAAATAACAAATGTTTAACCATAGCAAGCATAGGTGTGGCTTCTGCAGCCTTGCCTGGCTGGTAAAGGGTTTTAAAATGTAGCCTGAAGAGAATGAGCAGTCTTGTCATCAGGGGTTTTCTACTAAGAAGACTTCTAAAGTGATGGTGGTTTAGAAAACATAGATAGTTATTTATGGTTCATGAAGGAAATACGTGAGAAGGTGAAGTTAGGAAATAGAAATCTACAGAGAGAGGTACAGAAGCCCTGGGTAAAGAGGAATATTGTGCTGGAATAGTAAATCTGCAACCCAGTACAAAGTGTACTGCTGGGGTTTATAGCTGCATGCAAAATGCACAGATCCATCCCAATTCAAAAGGTCAATGGAAGGAAAAAGGTGATTTTTGGGAAGCCGGTCAGAGTGAGTTTCTGGAAGCAGGCTGGAGGCTCGGGTGGGCTTTTGTGGGGAATAGCTGAGGACTTTGTTGTGGGGTGAAGGCTGCTTTAAAGCCTGGGGAATCGGATGAGGTAGCTTTCTGGAGTTTGAGACTCGTTCAGAGAAGATCTTGTTGAAGTAAACGCCCCAACTTCATGCAAGATTCGTCTGGGGAGAATTGTAATAACCTAAGCCTGAGATTTCCTCTTGATCTCTCAGTTTTGCTCTAAACAAAGCCACTGGGAACTAAAGCACAAGGTCAGCTTGAGAAGTTGCTTATGAGAATCTGACAGATGCTTACAGCTTTGTAGCAAGGGCATCTCCTCCTGCCAGAGGACCTCTTTCGCACCAAAAAACCCTCACGTGCCTGGGCAAGTCCTTGTGCCTTGAGCGTGTCGTGCAGAAGGTTTACAAATCAGAAGCCTAATTTGAGGGGCAAGCAGAGGAAATTGTTGGGGAAGGACAAGCTGAAGTGGTTGGGCTGGCTTGTCCTGCGTGATGAGTCTCTGTTCTGTTTGGGGAATAAGATGTGCCGCTCTCTTTGCAGGAGTTGCAGAGTGGCGCCTCTCATTCAGTGTGATTATTGCCCACTCCTGTTCCACATGGATTGTCTGGAGCCACCACTTACTGCCATGCCTCTGGGTAGATGGATGTGCCCAAATCACATAGAACACGTGGTGGTAAGCAGGACTATGATTGCAGTATGGTAACCGGATGCTGGAGTGGAACCTGGCAGGTCCATTAAAGGACAAAGTACAACAAATGTAAAACAGCTTCTGAGCTCTTATTGCTCCCCGTAACGCTTGTAAAGCTCCTGCTGCAAGCAACGCGCTCGCCAAAGGAATATGATGCTGCTATCTGCAATAAAATGTAAAGATGGGGGAACTCCTTCCTGTAACTGAAGCTGACAGCTCTGATTGTGGCTCACTGACAGCTTGTCTGGTTTTCAGACTGGACTCCTTAGATCTAGATGAGCTTCCAGAACTGTGACACAAAGCAGCACAGTGCTCCGAAATAGGAGAAGTAATTCTTTGCATGCTTAACCCAAAAGCTTTCATTCCAAGAGGGAGTTTTCAGTTGTGGAAAAGCAGTGTACTTGAGCCTAAATACTCAGGAAACAGGGGGCTGAAACAAAGGGCTTGTGCCCAGACAAACTGCTGCTGAGAGCATTGATGCTGCTTAGTAGGCCTCTAAATGCTTTTGTATTCATCTCCAGCAATGTGCCCTTTAACAGAAACGGTTAGTGCTGCAGGAAACAAGTAGTCTAAAGCTGAGCTGGTGCTGTACTGCCAGTGCTGCGAGGCGTTATGAAAGTCTTAGTTGTACATTAAGAGTGACCCCGCAGATCCCTAACTCCTGTGGCATTATCTGATCACCCAGCTGAACCAGAAGAACTTGACCCTGAGTAATCGGTGCCGAGTATTTGACCGGTTCCAGGACACCATATCTCAGCATGTTGTCAAAGTGGATTTCTTAAACCGAATCCATAAGAAACATCCTCCAAATCGCAGAGTTCTTCAATCAGTGAAGAGAAAAGGTCTGAAGGTACGTGTGAACAAGTCGTTGTCGGTGAAAACCCTGGGGTACTTACTCTGCTTTGGAAGGGAAACGAGCACGCCCTGTAGGAATAGCTGCTTGGGGAGGGAGGAAGAGGGTGGGGTCTCCGTCAATGTGTTGCTGAGAGGTCTGGAAGTCACTTTTCATTATATGTACAATTTAATAAGCTCTTTTTTCCACCAACTGTAAGGCTCAGCTATTACAAATAGGCCTTCAAATCTAGTGTAAGTATAGAAAATCCAACACGCAGCCTCCTGGAGGTTGGGGCTGCTGCACTTTCTGTCTCAAACCCCAAGGAGCTGCCGGAATGCCTGAAAAATGCCATGCAGGTTTCCCTTCCTGCTTCCCCTTTTTTTGTGTGACTTCTTTTATGCCGTGGCCACCACGTGGTGCTGAAGTCATGCCTGACCTCAGGGAATGAAACCTACTTAATTTCAGTGCGGCTGCATTAATTTAAAGTACTCAGTCCTTGAAACTTCCAGTGTCTGCAGGGTTCCTTCGGGTCAGAAAGCAGCAAACACAAAACGTAGGGCAGGTTAGGCTGTGGTTTAACTAGTCAGTCTTGAGTAATTGTTCTCACATGTGATCTTTTTGTCTCTACAATGTAGGTTCCTGATGCTATAAAGTCCCAATACCGGCTTCCACCCCCGTTACTTGCGCCTGCAGCAATTAGAGATGGCGAGCTGATCTGTAACGGGATCCCTGAGGAACCCTTGCAGAAGCACCTTCTGAACACTGAGCACTTAGCCAGCCAGACAGAACAACAGGAGGTAAATGAAGTCAAATGCTTGGACTCTGCGTCTGCAGTTGCTTTGGTACAAAGATACTCTTCCATTTCAGTCATGATCAGAGCAGTTGTCTAGGAAACCAGTCTCCAAATCATGTCTAGAGGTGATAGCTTGTCTTGTCTCTGACACCCTTGCCCGTTAAAACTTCATTTTGGCTTTCCAGGTGAAATGTAAAACTCCTCATTTGACACTTGAGGGAAGTGGTGAAATAGTCTTCTGGCCTTAAGAGGGGAGTCGAGGGCTTTCTGTCTCGATGTCATTTCTATTTCCCAGCTGAGGGGAAATACTTTCCACTTTGATTATGTAAGGCTGCTCCTTGACACGTTTATTTGTATATTAACGTCACATTCCTGGGCTGCTTTTTATTGCTGGTAGAATTGGGCTTTTAAATCAAGGTCAGATGAGCTTTTAGATGGTGTATGAAACTTCTTGCTGCATTCCACAGCGCAAAGGCGTGTTGCTCTGCAGTCTGTGGCGTGGTCAATTCCTCTTAGCTCAGGCAAGGTTCCTCTCTCTGGCAGTACCCCTTTACCACAGAGCTGAAAACCCCTAATAAATCCTTGGGTCTTCCTCTGCCTCATGTAAGGGGAAGGTGCTCTGCACCCAGCTTTGGCAGGCGACTGACTCCCTGTCACATGGGGTAGATAGATCAGTGTTTCTTCCCTTCCCTTTCCTTTCCTCTCAACAGAGTACGTTGGAGGATTGTGTTTTGGATAGAAGCCCCTGTTAGTCAAAGATGTGTTTGTAACTAGCTGAAGAGTTGCAACACTTAACAAGTGAAGAGAGAGAAGAGTTTTGGGGTGAGGAAGTGTGTCTGCTGCTTTCTTCCGCCTCCAATCTCAACTCCTCTCTCTGCAGTCCCCAGCACGGAGATAAGCAGCACCTAATTTAGTTGCACTTTTATACCCCTGGACAAAGTTTTCTCCTGATTCTACTTGAGCATCAGAGCAGATGCTGTAGTTCCAGGCTGTATCAGAGCAGTCAGCTGATCTTCTTGGAGCTGGGTGAATGATGCAGTTGAGGTTGGGAGCTCTGTCTGTCTGCCTGTGGAGCTAACCTGTGCTTTTTTTTTCTCCCTTCCAGTGGCTCTGTAGTGTTGTTGCGCTCCAGTGCAGCATATTGAAACATTTATCTGCTAAGCAGATGACTTCGCTTTGGGACTCTGAACAAACAGAGAAGGCTGATATTAAGCCTGTTATTGTGGCGGACGGCTCACTCACCAACCCTTACCAGGCAGCTGACAAGGCACTCACACCTTCCCTCTATTCCATGTCATCCTGCACCTCAGGGATTACCACCCAGAATTCCTTGAGCTCCTCGCAACCCCAGCAGACTTTGCCACAGGAAGATGTCAACTGCAGCTCTTGTATAGATAAATCCAAGAAGGTCTCTTCTTGCGGGACTTCGAATGGGCCGACAGCCTCTGACATTAAAGTGAACGGTCCTCATATCTATGGCGTTCCCTCCGAACCCTCAGCACAGTTGACTGATTCCCAGAGGCTGGTCGGATCTGGTAACACAATACCTGTTCTGTCTCATCGGCAGACGTGGCCTCGGCCCCTCACGCCCCCAGCGACTTGTGGACTTCTGAATCACACCATTAGCACCATCGTCAAAACGGAGAACGTAGCAGGACCCGTTTCTTGTGCACAAAGGGGTTCTGTGCCGGTCACGAGTATGCCTACATCCATATCGAGCTCCTATGCCAGCTTGGAGACCACCAGCACTTTGCAAAGAAAGAATGTGCAGACACAGATAGGGCCGCCGCTGACCACAGACCTGCGATCTGTGGGCTCCCCTCTGACCGCCACGAGAGCTCTCACCCCTCCGCAGGCTGCGGGAGATGGGATCTCTGCTGTTGGGTCCACAAACAGATTCTGTTCACCAGCACCACTTTCAGGTACGTGCTACAGAGCTCAGCTTGGCCCTGGGGCTGAGGAAGCGTTCTGGCTAAATGTTATTCTGAACCTGGAGCAGTGTGCCCCCATTGAAGTGGGGGCTGGGTCTTCTGTGGAGAGCTGGGGGGCGTTTCTCAAGTATCCTCTGCCTTTGGTCCCTTCATGGGATCCTCAGGATGTGTTTTTTGCCGGCTGCGTGTGCCTGAGAGGGGAGCGCTGTGCTGACAAGCAGGATGGCAGAGCAGTTTAGCTCTGGGAAGCAGCAGCACCTTAGAATCAGCTGTTCCAGCCACCTGCCACTCCGGGGCTGTCTTAAAGCTACCGGTTTGTTTTAAAGCACCAGTGTGATTGCAAGGTCATCCTTTGCACAAGAGCAGCTGCCTGGCATCTGTAGTCCCGTGATCTCCACAGCCAGGGACTGTTCTGGTTGTGGTTCCTCGCACAGGCCCTTGGAGAAGGGTGAATGTGGGAAGCTGTAGCCTGTTCCGTGTCTGCCATCCCATTCCTGGCCCACTGTGCCGCCTGTCCCGAGCGGTACCCACCCACCTCACTGATAGTGTGTGTGCCCATTCTTCTGTATCAAAACACCCAGTCAGAACTGCTGATAGCTCAAAGTCCAGCTTACTGTCTGCAACTCAAAATTTCCCAGGAGTAACCTTTCCCTTAAAGCATCCTCCTCCCTCCTCACCCCAAGCTCAACGCTCACGCTCTTAAACCCTTGGTGCAGGTTGGGTTTGACCCAGTCTGTGAAGAGAGGTGACAGAGTGGGGCCGTCACGTCTCGTGCCGGTCCCAGCAGCGCGCTGCTGCGTGCGACGCGTACCGGCGGCTCAGATCTGGGGGTTGGGAGGCAATATCTTTTTATTGTTCGTTATAAATTCCGTAACGAGCGGCGTCTGAGCTTTACATCGTGTCTGGTCCCCAGAGCACTTGACCTCCTTGCTTATTGCTGAGCAAATTTGGTTAGTCTGAGGCTGCTGGGGTGACCGTGCCCTGCTTAGAACCGTGAGACTGGGCGAGGTTTTGGTAAGAGGAAATGAGACCGTACCATAGGAAACCTGTTGCTTGTGGTTTGAAGAGCGTTGCAACCCCTGTGTAATTCTGCAGTTACTTAAGACATTAAATAATTGCTCCACAAAAAGTGGATGAAAACATCCTTTTGGCACGGTGTCTCTGGGGAAGGATGTAAATATTTAGATTTTTCCTTCTAACATGATGCAGATAGATTTATAAAAAACCTTAAATTATGGTGTGCAAATTTGTTGCTGACTCTGAAAATACAAATCATGTGTGACCCCTTTTTTTTTTTTCTTTAATTGCCATAAGTTTCAGGTTTTGAGTAGTTCAAAGCAAAACAACTTGAGAAAATCTGGTCTCAACAAGGCATTAAAAGGGTTCTAGTCCCTGAAGGGAGCAGATAAACAGGAGGGGAATCAACAGGACAAGGGGAATGGAGTGAAGCTGAAGGGAGGGAAGGGTTAGATTAGATATTAGGGGGAAGTTCTTTACAGAGAGAGCACTGAGGGGCTGGAACAGGCTGCACAATCCCTGGAGGTCTTCAGGGCCAGGTTGGATGGGGCCTGGGCAACCTTGTGTAGCTCCAGGCCTGGAGGTTGGTGGCACTGCCTGTGGCAGGGGGGTTGGAGGTCTGTGATCCTTGGGGTCTGTTCCACCTTAGACCAGTCTGTGATTTGCCATTGCCTTTTCCAGCTGCATAGTCACTGCCAGAGCAGGAGGGGTTATTTTGTAAAGAGTAAGATCTGCTCACGACTGTCACGTTCTCACTGGCAAGTGAAGCACACCCCAGGCTCGGTAATCGTGCAGAAACAAAACCAGGGCAGTTACACTACTTCTGCACATTCAGACCTAGACAAGCTATTTGGCCAATGTCTCCAGGTTTAGTAAGCTCTTGGAGCTCCTGGGGACTTGGTGCTCATCTTTCCAGTCTCTGTAGGACATCAGAGTCTGTCATTGCTGCTGCTTCCGACCGGGAGTAGGAGCTTTAAACGTGTAGGCCCAGGATTCCTCTGACAACGGGAGGTGAGTGGCCAAAGCTGGCAGTTAGGCTCTGTGTTGGAGGCACACACTGGTCCTTTTGTGAGCAGAAGAAAGCGAGCTGCCTGGAATCCAGGCCTTTCCCAAAGCATGGCTGTGAGCAAAATTAGTCATTCCGAGCAGCGGGGAAAGCAGAGCGCAGCCCCAGGGCCGGGTAGGTGTCTGGTGAACATCACAGTGACATATCTTCTCTGCACCCTCTCTCCCTATAGATGGTAAGGTCAGTCCCAGCACCTTATCCATAGGAAGCGCTTTAACTGTACCCTCATCACTCACTTCAAACTCTGCAGCTATGTTGGACCTCACCAGTTCCCTGAAAGCGTTTGTGGATGGCGGTGAGTATTCAGCTCCTTACCGGTCTCTGCTCACCCCATGTGCTGGCGGCTTCCTCAGCACGCTGGGTTCCCTGCTTGTGGAGAGATAAAGAAGGGTTGCAGTCAGGTGAGGGCAGGGCTGGGTATACATTACCTTAAATACATCACATGCTCCTCTACTTGGAGTTGTTGCCAAGGCAGCAAGGCCAGGGAAGTGGTTCAGCCTGAAGCAGTTCTGGGGAAGGATGGGGATCACAGAGCTATTACTCAGGCTGCTTTCCAGGTGGAACTCACATGCAGAAACCTGCAGCCCTGCCCTGTCGTGGTGCCAGCCGCGATCCAGAGCCCTTCCCGACGGGAAGCAAGTCCAGCAGCAATAGATCTTGCAGTCGAGCAGCCACCCGAGCGCTGTTGCTCTGATGGATCTGTTCACTCTGCGATTTATTCCTGCTTCTGTCAGTCTTCTAGACTGGCCCGTGGTTTATTTTCCTTCTGTTGTACTTGGCAAGCAATGCCAAACAGAGGAGTGACTCCAGGAGGAGGAGATTGCCCAACAACAACCATGGGTAGCGTAGTGAGGCTGTTGCCAGAGACTTCTTGGATACCTGAAGAACAGCCTTTCTGGCATGTCACCCTCTTTTTTTGGGTGAACCCCCCCCAACTGCTCAGCCTGCCCATTGTGCCGCTCTGCTCTTGGGAATGGTTGTTACAGCTCAGCTTCTTCTGCTTGCTGTTGTAATTGTCACCAGTGTGGAGAAAGCTCTTGGAAGAAGAGGTTGGCCAGCCTGCTTGTTGCTGGAAAGCAGACCTCTGTAGGGCTTTACAAACATAAACACTTCACAGCTATCAGCAAGGGATCTGCTTTAAGGCTTTGGGAATAATATTGCCTGAACAGCCCTGTTTGGTTTAATCAACCCTTTTACCAAAGCACATGGCTCAAGAACGAGCCTGTGTAGCTGCTGCAGAGGTGGTTCCAGCTTTCCTCCACAACGTAGGCTTGAGCTCCCCAACTAAATAATGGGGCCTCACAAGAAGGACCCAACCTGCTCCCCGATGGGGCGCGACGTCCGTCTCCACAGACCTCTCAATCCTGAGCCAAAACAGCCGATTTTCCACCTTACCCCTCCTTGCTGCCCAGTTTACCCCTCCTTGCTGCCCAGTTTACCCCTCCTTGCTGCCCAGTTTACCCCTCCTTGCTGCCCAGCTTACCCCTCCTTGCTGCCCAGCTTGCCCCTCCTTGCTGCCCCAAACATCCACTTGCTGGCCGAATTGTGGCTCTGGCCATTGCTGGTGCACCTTGCACGCTGCTAGTGGGACGTGATGTGAAGTATTAGACCACCTATGCTTAACATTCTCAGTGTTGCAAAGTCTTTGCTGTTGAAGCAAATGACAGGTTTTAAAGTGGGACCCTTAAACCCACCTTTTCCATGAATAACTTACTGATTGCTTTTTTGTTTATTAACAGAGATTGAGATAAATATGCTGGATGAGCAGCTGATCAAGTTTCTGGCCTTGCAGAGAATACATCAGCTCTTTCCTTCCAAAGCTCAGTCTCTAGCGAGCAGTGTCAGTTCCCATCAGCAATCTCCTGTGGGAAACCACATTGAAGGTAAGAGCAGCCCTAGAATAGCAGGTTGATGTTGAGCCATAGCTTTTTTTGGTGCTCCTTTGCCTGTTTGTTGGAGATCTCCCTCTTCTTCTGGTATCTGTCTGATGCTGCCTTTCAGGTTTCTTTCCTCTCACCCCTTGCTCTGGATATCCACCAGCCAGAAACTCCTTCAGGTCCCTCTACTTCATTATTTTCTGGTTATGCTGATGCACTTCAGTAAATTCTGGGGTTGTTTCTGCTGGAAATCTTTAGCCAAGTTGTGTGTTACTCCTCACACCATTAAGGAGAGATGGGAAAGTTCAGCTGCTTTTGTTTTTCCCCCCCTCACCTTTGAGATGGGCAAGAGAAGTAACGTGAATTCCTGCTCTCTCTTTCTGGAGAAGCTGTTTGTGAGAAGAGTGTGTGAATGGGAGGAACTGGGGGGGCAGGATACATGTATGATGTTGTCCTTGCCTGGTTCAGGATGGTGTTGTCAAGCTGAAACACTAAATGCAGGTGATGCAAATAGTGACAGACAGACAATCTGCCCTTCTCTTGGGAATCTCCAGCTTCCTGAGTTCAGCATGGGCTATTGGTGGTCACTGCTCTGGTGTGCTAACACCTAAAGCTGCAGGAGGGACCTGGTTCCTGTACCTCTGTGTGCAGCCAATTCAATCTGCTTTCAAGCACTAACTGGGCAGCCTTGTGGGAGCTGTTGTCTGCTCCCCCTCTGCTATGCCTGGGGGTTAAATACCCAAGATAAGATCTTTGGGAGTCTGCTAGCTGTCTGGAACCTTCTTCTGAAAGGCTGTGCTTGCTGCACAGCATTCTCTGAATGCTTTGTCAATCTTCTTTTGAACAATGATGCTGTAGGACACAGATGCTGCAGGACACAGGCTGCCATAGGAGCTGCTTTCCAGGGCATCCCCAGCTGTCTGTCTATAGCAGTGCTGATGAAATACTAGATCCAAAATTTTTAGCAAGCCCCCCTGAGCCAGGGAAAGGACTTGTGCTGGGCAGAGGTGGGAACCCACACATCCCAGCACATCCAGTGCTGCTGCTTGGTGCAGCCAGTGTTCTTGACGTAGGTGACTCTGCAAACAATCCCACAATCCTCACTTTCCGTTCTTTGATTTCATGATCTTGGTGTAAAACTCCTGCAGATGTAGTATCAAGAGGGGCCTGGACTCTGTTTGTAAGGGGCTTATCCCCAAAAACGCCGCTGAAATCCTGGCCAAGCCTGTGTGGCCCAGAGTTTGGAATCTGTTCCACAGGAGATGGATTTTTCTGTGGCTGTGTGAGTGTGATTTGGCTGCCAGGGACCTCCTGTAGCAGCTCAGCCCTTGAGCAGCCAGTGTCGAGTGTGCCACAGGGACCAACCCAAGGGTGAAGGAGCCTGTTCCATAAATCATCCTGTCCTGAGAGATGGGTTGATCCCTGGACAAGCCCTGGTGTGTTGGGTTTTTTTTTCCCCTGCAGCTTCAAATCAGGGCTGTTAACTTGGTGATACTCATCAGCACTGGGGTTTTTTTTTTTGTGGCATGTTTACAGCAAGACTCAGGTCTTTGGGTAATCAAAGTGGAAGAGCTTGAGAAAGCAGCTCAGTGGTAGGAGGCTTGAGTCTTCCTCTGCCCCTCTACTGTGCACACTCAGTGTTAGCCTTCCCCCAGTTGCATGGCTCGTGTGGGTTACTGGGGAGAGCAATTTTCTCTGGTGACTGGCAAAAAAAAATATGATGTTTTAATGCACAAATGTTCCTGGAGGGTTGGGAATTAAAGAGTTCAGACCAAAGCTGACTGCATCTTCCTTAGGATCTGTGCTTTCTGAAGAGTCTATGGTGGGGGGGGTGGGGGTAGGGGGGCGGTGGGGTCAAGCAGCCTTCGAAGCTGATAACATTGTTCAAGTAACTTCTTCTTATCTCACAGCGCAAAGAAAGGAAGTGCAAGCCCGGGCAGTGTTCTACCCTCTGATGGGCTTAGGGGGTGCAGTCAATATGTGCTATCGAACCCTCTACATCGGGACGGGTGAGTTGGGTTTTTTCTCTGCCTTGACCTTTCAGAATCTAGGGGAGGAGAGGGCGGGGGGGGGGGGCTCTCCCCGACCCTCCCAGGAATTCTTTGCTACCAAAAAACCTGGAGGTTCCCTGGCCACTTGAGTCCTTGGGGAGGGGGTTACACCTTTATAACCTGACTGGTAGAGTGGCTGCCCTGGGGATTTAACGCCTGACTGGCTGCGGGGAGGGTCACAGTTTGCTTTCCAGGCTTCATTTCTTTCTGCGTAGATTCTTCTGGCTCTCTGGATAAGACCCAGTAACTGTGAAACACTTTTCAGCCTTCATGGAGCTACTGGCCTTCCCTTCCCTTCCCCCAACCGAAACTTTGCTCGGTGCCGGCTTATCGCAGCATTATTCATGCAGGCCGGGGAGCTCGGACAAAGGAGGCTGCTCCCCTGTTGTTTTGCTAATTGAAGTTTAATTCTGTCTGTTGTTCTCTGCTGCCTGACGGTATTTTTTTTGTCCTCTGAGCCTGCTTTGTCCTTCCCCACTGACAGGAGCCGATATGGATGTGTGCCTTACAAGCTATGGTCACTGTAACTACGTGTCTGGCAAACACGCCTGTATATTCTACGATGAGGTGAGTTCCTGAGCCTCTGCTGGGTTGGGTTGGGGGGGGGGGGGTGTTTTTTGGTGGTTAAATTGTTGTTATTTGGCATGCACGGCAGCGGGAGCTGGAGATGCAGGCAGCAGGTTGTCTTTGTGCGGTGTTCCTTTGTGGGCTGCGAAGTAAGAGCTTGGGGCTGTGTGAATGGTTTCCCTGCTCCAGTGACGGCTGCGTCAGCGTTTTTCTGTCAAACCCTTTTTCTCAAGCACGGAGCTCTGCCAGCGTGATTTCTCCGAGCTAAGTGCCCCTGGACAAAGGCTTGACCGCCAGTAAGCACTGGGGCTGCTGGGACTGGCGACAGAGGCAGCCAGGGGATGTGGCTCGATAGGTTTTGATCCAGCGGCGCTGTTACTAAAAGCCAAACTTCACTTGCTGACATCGAACCTCAACTGGCACAAAACAGGAGGGGGCAGCTCCAGGTCTCTTGCGTTCAGGTGTGATGGGGGTGTGGAGCGTCCATGCCACCTGCAGGACTCTCTATAAATTATTTAACTACCGTGTCAGTTAAGCTCACAGCGTAAACAGCCCCACGGTCGCTCCTTAACTACAGCCCAGAGATTAGTTCGTTCTTGAAGTAAATAGACCGGTGAGTCTGCCAGTAAGAGCACTGCTGGAGATGTCTCTCAGCGTGGAAACGCTCTTGGAAGCACGATAGAGTCTTTCCTGTCACCATTTCTCAACAAGCTCCTGGGCAGCATCCAGGGTGAGCCCACAGCCAGCTTTAGCCGTTCCTGTGTGCGCGACGAGCTAACGAACGCCCTCGGTAATGGGATCCAGACTTGAAATCTCAGTCGAAGCATCTCCTCACCATGAAGTCAGGCTCTGGGCACTGAGCTTCTCTGAAAGGAGAATCCTCCCTCCTTAGCTCTGTCCGGTGCTCCTGCTTGGCCTTGGTCTCCACAGTCAAGCAGGCTGCTTGAGAACTTCCTCCTCTGTGCACGGGGAGTTGTAACTTGATTAAAGCTCTGTAGTCGCTGGGGGACAAGGTCTTCAGCCCTCAGATGATTCCTGTGAGCTAACCTGAAGTCTCCTCCACTCTGTCAGCATCCTCTGCAAAGCTCAGTTGAGTGTGAGGCAGTTTAGGTGATGCTGTGTGTCCTGGTAACGTCTCCTGGCACTTCAGCATATGCAAAAGGCCTGTACATCTGACTGCCTCTTCTCTTGTGGCCGCCGCAGCACGCTGCCATCCCTTCTGCCATCGTGTGCCTGCTTTCCAGAGCTCACCCTTTCCTGCTGTAGGCACAGGTCTGGGGCTCACTCTGCACCCAGCGTGCCTGTTGAACAGTGCACTTGCTTTGCCAGCGTCGGCCTCAGTCCCTGTTTCCAAAAGATCTGGTCCCAGCGTGGTAGGTAAAACCCTTTCCTCTTCCAAGCCCCTTCTCTCCTTCCCTGCTGGGAAGCTGCTCCTGCTGGAAAGCCGGCTGCTGTGTGAGCCACGCACGAGGCTCGGGGTCGGTGGTCTCTGGGTCTTTAACTGCTCTTCGATTAACCAGCGGTGGTCAGGAGAGGAGGGTTGTGTTTCCATGCTCTGAAAGGATATATGGGCCCATTCTGACCTCGTTCCCTTCCCCTTACCCCCTTTTTTTTTCCAGAATACGAAACATTACGAGCTGTTGAACTACAGTGAGCATGGGACGACCGTGGACAACGTTCTGTATTCGTGTGACTTCTCGGAGAAGATGACGCCCACTCCTCCCAGCAGTATTGTTGCCAAAGTACAGAGCGTGATAAGTGAGTGTCCAGACCCTTAACACCACAGGGAGCTCTTGGGGTGGGGACAAACTGATTCCTCAGTGCTGCTCCTTGCTCTGCAGCAGCTGGTGTGGAACGGGGAGTCTCTGCAGGGCTTTTGCCCTGTGTCCTTCCGCAGGCTTGGGGAGCGCCTCAGCCTGCCGATTGCTCCCCTGTTCACCCCACCCTCCAGCACTGGAGTTAACCAAGCTCCAGGTCCCAGCCTGCCATCGGAGCTGGGCAGAGGGAGGGGTTTTTTCACCTTGCAAGTCCTTCCCCTCCCAGGCTGTAAGCCATCTGGGCTGTGCAACAGGCATCCATCCCATCCCTGCACAGCTTCATCCTGCTCTCCATCTGATCGGCATCCTCCTCCTATTTCTCTTATTGTGGCTGCCAAAATAGATGTGCCTCTGCCTCTCTGGGGCTGTGGGGCCATTCCCCCTTTACCAGCCTACGGCTGTGTCTAGAGGACCTTACCCTGAGGCACCTCACCGGCAGCAGCTCCCTGCTCCATGAGACCGAGCTCCCGCTGACCTGCCATGACTCTCAGTGATCTCTGGTCCCTCTTCTCTTTTCCAGAACGACATAAAAGCAGAAAACAGGAAGAGGAGCCGCATGAAGAAGCCGCTGTGATGAATTCACAGGCGCAAGGGCAGCATCGGAAACCCTGTAACTGCAAAGCCAGCAGCTCCAGCTTAATAGGGGGCAGCGGGGCCGGCTGGGAGGGGACAGCCCTGCTCCACCACGGCAGTTACATCAAGCTGGGCTGCCTCCAGTTTGTTTTCAGCATTACCGAATTTGCGACCAAACAGCCCAAGGGGGACACTGCCTTAGTACAAGACATGGACTTGGAGGAGAAGCTTTCTCTGAAACCCCACCAGGTGCCCGTGCTGCGGTCCAACTCAGTTCCCTAGAAATTTTAGGAAGAGAGCTTTTTCTTTGGGTTTTTTTTTTCTTTTTGGGTTTTTTTTTTTTTGGAATAAAGGAAAAAAAAAAACAAAAAAAACCAACCCCAACCCCCTCAGAACTCTTTGCAATGCAAAAATGTACAAACCAAGGTGGGATTCTTTTCTATGTCGGCCCAGAGACTGTTCACACGCCGTTTGCATGAGATGAAGAACGTTTAAACTTTTTTTAATTTTTTTTCTTTTTTGCTCAAGTTTTAGGGGCATTTGCACATATATTTGTACTATACATTTCATTTTAAAAGGAAAAAAAAAAAAACACACTGCAGTGAGAGCAGGACGTGTCAGAGCAAAGGGGGGTGGGGAGGGCCACCGCTGTCTGACTCGAGGACTCTCTCTGACAGATAGTTCCCATGCAGTTGTAAAATAATCAGAAACTTGTTCTATTTTGTGCCAGTGACAATAGTTTTATATTAAAAAGAGAAATACAGTTTTCATACAGCAAATCTATACAATATCATTGTTTTATTTAATGTAAAGAAGCGCTCTTCTTCCCACAGTTATTTTTTCCCATCCCTCCCTGCTATGGTTGCACTACAAGTAGCTACTGTGTATTACGGGCAGTGAGAAACGAGTTCTTTTCCTGGTGTCCATCCTATTTTTTATTTCGAATAAGGAAAAGTGTTGGATTCTGTGTAAATACATCAGTGATGGCATTTTTCAATGTTTTAAAGCTGTGTACAGTGCTACATGTGGTATGACGTTCCTCAAATTGTCTTATTGTAGCAGATCGTTTTGTCGTAAACCTGTCTGTCTCCTTTTTTTGTTTCAATGCCACCCTCCCCCCTCCCTACCCCCCCCCCCCCCCCCGCCGCAGAACAGCTAGTTCCACTGTACATAGTGATTGTAACGTTTTAGACTTTACAGAAACTTTCCTGTATTCTGTATATAAAAAAAAAATACTTCACATTCTGTTTTCTGACTGTCTGTCTTAACTCTTGTCACCAAAAACCTGGAGCCTTTCCCCACCCCCCCACTTCCCCACTTCCTTACCCCCACCTCCTCAAAGTGTCTCACTTGGCAGAAGAGGGAAGGGGTCTCCCGTCCTGCCCGGGAGGATGCTACTGGGCTGGGATGGATGGGATTGGTTTTGGGTGGGAAGGGACCGGCTGAAGGTCCGAGCCCCCTGCGGTGCGTGAGTGGGGGTATCTTTCAGGTTTAACCTGCCCAGGAAGGGAGCGGAGGAGTGGGGGGGGGTAAGGCGATCAGCGCACCTGGGGATTTAGGAGATAGCGGGGAGGGGGGTGTCAGCGCTCCCCCACGCCTCAGCCTCTCCCGCTCTGCCCTCCCCGAGGCCGGGAACGCCCCATGTCCTCCCGCTCGGGCCGCTGACCCCGCGCAGGGCTGGGTTGCGAAAGGAGCGGCGCGGCCCCGTCCTTCCTCCCGCCCCGGGGAGGCGGGGGCCGGGCCGGGCCGGGCTACGGAGACCGCGGCGGCGGGATGGGGTGGGCGCTGCTGGGCGTCGGGCTGCTCCTGGCCCTGTTCGCGCTGCACCGCCGCGGGCTCCGCCGCGCCCCGGCGCCCCGCGCCCTTCCCGAGCTCCGCGGCCGAACCGCCATCGTCACCGGTGAGCGCCGGGCGCGGCCCCGGTACCCGGCCCCGGTACGGGCTGGTCCCGGTACGACCCGGCCCCGGCGCTCACCGCTGCTGCGCTCCGCTCCGCAGGGGGAAGTGGCGGCATCGGGGCGGCCACGGCGCTGGAGCTGGCTCGCTGCGGGGCCCGTGTGGTGCTGGCGGCCCGCAGCGGCCCGCGGGGGGAGGCGGCCGCCCGCCGCATCCGCACGGTGAGCGCCGCGGCACCCACGGGACACCCCCGGGACCAACGACCCTCGGGACATCCCGGGGCATCCATGGGCGTCACACGGGCACCCCCCAGGACACCCTCGTGAGCCCCCGGGACTCCCCCATTGCACATCCCCACACACCCCAGGGGGCCCCTCCCGAGATCCCCAGGACATCCCTGAGCCCCCAACCCCAACCCCCCGCGCCCCGCACAGGCTCCGGGCACCCCCACCCACCCCTACACAGCACAGCCCCCAGGCACCCTGCAGCCCCCCTTGCCCTGCGCCAGATCCAGCCCCCAGATCATCCCCCCATCCCCATCCGGATCCAGTCCCCATACCGAGCAGGGTGCCCCCACCCCCCCCGGCCCTGCCCCATGCCGTGCTGTGCCCACAGGAGACAGGCAACCCGGAGGTGCGGTTCATGCAGCTGGACCTGGCCAGCCTGCGCTCGGTGCGAGCCTTTGCCAGCGCCTTCCTGCGCCAGGAGCCCCACCTGCACCTCCTCATCAACAACGCGGGTGAGCACCGGGACCCCCAGCATCCCCACACACCCTTTTCTCTCCCAGGGCCCCTGCCATGGGCTGCCATTGCCTCCTTTGCAGGGGTGAGCGCCGGGGGCACAACAGAAGATGGCTTCAGCCTCCCCTTCCAGGTGAACCACCTGGGCCACTTCCTGCTCACCCAGCTGCTGCTGGAGCGGCTGCGGAGCTGCGCGCCCAGCCGGGTGGTCATCGTCGCCTCCAGCGCCCACTGCGCCGGCCGCCTGCATCCTGACACCCTGGGCCGCCCACCTCCCGGGCTGCTGTCGACCTTCCAGGACTATTGTGACAGCAAGTTGGCCAACGTGCTGCACGCCCGGGAGCTGGCCAGGCGCCTGCACGGCACCCAGGTGACGTGTTACGCCGTGCACCCAGGTAGGGACCCAGCTCTGGGGGTGGGCTCACCACCAGCATTCAGAGGGTGTGTGGGGGGGGTCTTCTTTGCACGGGGGTGTCAGCTGCACGGTGTGTGCTTCGCACAGAGCGGCTCCTCACACAGGAGCATCCCACTGCCCAGAGCATCCCTCGTGTGGCTGCTTGCACAGAGCATCACGAACCATTGAACCTCGTGCCACCAGCCACGTTGGGAGGCCAGAACAGGGCACAGCGAAGCCCCCTCACCCAGGGCAGAGCTGCGAACACCTGCGGCCACCTCCATGCCTCGCACGGCTGCATCCGCACGGGGAGCTGGGGTTGTGACACGGCCACTTCCCCTCGCCACAGGGTTCGTCAACACGGAGCTCTTCCGCCACGCGCCGCTCTGGCTGAAGCCGCTCTTGGTGCCGCTGGCCTGGCTCTTCTTCCTCACCGCGGCCGAAGGCGCCCAGACCTCCCTGCACTGCGCCACGTGCGAGGGCCTCGAGCGCTTCAGCGGCCGCTACTTCGCCCGGTGCCGCCTGCAAGAGCCATGGCCGCCGGCCCGCGATGACCAGCTGGCCCTGGCGCTCTGGGAGGCCAGCGAGAGGCTGGTGGGGCTGCGGGGGGACAGGGGGAGCCCCTTGCCCGCCGCTGCTGCACCCGGGCAATAAAAGCGAGCGCGGTGAGAGAGCGACGAAGCCGCCTGTCAGCTCCCGGCGCCGGTGCTGCCCCCGGGGTGGGTGCAAACCCTGAGCCCCGGGCTTGGGGGGGCAGTGGCTGCGTTCGTGGGGCTGGGCTGGCTCCCTGCTGCTGCGCGGCGTGCCCCGCGGGCCAGGGCTGGGCGTGCCAGACCCCCAGCGTCCCCGTGCGAAGGGCTGGGCGTGCCGAGCTGCGCCATGCGCTGCCCCCCGCGTCCCCACGGCTCCGGGGATGCCACACGCCATCCCCCCCCCGCCCCCCCCCGTGGCAACGGCTGCGCGTGTCACTGGCGAGCCCGCCTTGCGCGCGGGGCCCGCGCGCGGACACGCGGCACCTGACATGGCGGCGGCGCGGGACGCTCCTCCCCCCCCCCCCGCCACCACCCCTCCTTCCCGCCACCCACACCGCCCCGCCGGGTGCCGCGCGCGGGAAGCCGGGGGTAGGAGGGGCCGTCCCGACCTCCCCAGCATGGCCGCGCTCGCGCGTTATGTCCGCGACGTGCCGGGGGCGGGGCGTGTGGCGGCGGCGCTGCGGGAGCGGCGGCGGCGGCGCTGCGGCCGCC
This sequence comes from Gallinula chloropus, assembly GCF_964237585.1. NCBI lineage: Eukaryota > Metazoa > Chordata > Aves > Gruiformes > Rallidae > Gallinula > Gallinula chloropus. Next base: position 11,092,859 of record NC_140104.1, read on the forward strand.
ATGGGGAACTGCCACACGGTGGGGCCCAACGAGGCGCTGGTGGTGTCAGGTACGGCCGGGGCCCCGCGGCGCCGGGCTGGGGCTGCCACCGCCGCGGCAGGGCTCGGGAGTGGGGGTCGGGCGAGGGCTGGTTTGGGGGCGGGGGGGGGGGAGCAGCCCCCGGGCGGTGTCCGGCTGCTGGGTGCGCCGGGTCGCGGGTGCCCTGGGCGGTGGGTTGGGGAGCTCCGGCTCCTGGGAGCGGCGGGCGGTGCCGCTGCCGGGCCCCGCCGCGGCTCCCGGGGGATGTCAGGCAGCGGCGCCGCCGGGTCTGGGGCGCTGCCAGCGCCCTGCGGCTCTGGGCTGCCCGGGAGCCGGCCCTGGGGAGGGGGAGAGGGGGAGCCGGGTGTGAGCATCCTTCCGGGGCGCAGCGCGGGACCGCCGGTGGGTCCCTGGGGGACCCTCCTCATCCCCCTACCTCACCCCTCCTTTCGTTACCTGCCGGGCACCGGGCGTGCGGTGCTATCGGCGGGTAAGCTGGTCGGTAGGTTGGGGCTGAAGCCCCCCCGCCTCGGCTCAGATTCAGTTGGGTGCCCCCCCGAAGCTCCGCAGGGCACAGGCCGGGCTGCGTGCGGGGCTGCATCACCGCCGGGTGTAGCAGCCGGACACTGTGCGGGTGTGTGGCGGGCTGGGGCCAGGAGTGACCTACCGACCAGGTTAGGCTCGGGTGTCGGTCGCTCCACGTGCCCTCAGCCAGGTTCCAGCCTTTCCCCCAGCACCAGACTGGTTTGTGTGGCCGGTGCTGGGACCTCACCTGGGATAAAACATCAGGGATGCGCTACACCCGCAGCTCCGCCTGTCCATGGGACTCCACACTGGCAGAGCCAGAGCCCTCGCTTCGGGCTGGGCTGTCACCAGTTCATCTCTCCTGGATAACGGGCCCGTTAGGGGAATCGCTGAGGAGATGCCAGAAGCACTTTGGGAAACTGATACGCCCTCCGCGGCGGGAGCTTCGGAGCGATCCCAACCTCACCCTCCTGCTGCCCTCAGCACCAGTATTTCTTGCAGCTTTTCCCGGTTTTCTGCACATCTCTGCAGTTCCCAGGTGGGATCTGGAGCTGCTGCTGCCCCAAGAGATCCCCATCCCGAATCAGCTCACTGAGACGCCCTGTCCGGCGGGAGGAATCGGGGTGCCGTGCACTGGGTGTGCTGGGCTCCCCTTCAGTCTCACAAGCTTGGGGTGGTCTGCTTCCCTCCAGCCCTGAAGTCCACAAAACACGGCGTGCAGGATGAGCCAGCAGAAATCCCTGCCATCTGCTCCCGTTCCAAGTGTGATGCTTTCCCACAGCCAGGAGCGGCGGGCCGAGGACTTGCCTCGATGTACAGCCTTGTCCTGGGAAAGGAGTGGAAATCCCACCAGGTTCTGTGACTTGGAATTGGGTTTGTCGCTGTCCCCAGACATGCTTTTCCCATTGTGGTCTGCAAACCTCCTGAGAGGAACCGGCTGTGAGCTTCAGGGGCAGCCCGAGGGGGTCGTGGGAGCTCTGCAGAGCCCCAAAGCCCTGCAGCTCCTCCCTGCCTATGTGCAGGGTGCCAGGGTGTAACTACAAGCACTTGTAGTTCCAGGAACTTAAACCACGTGTCTGCAGGGAAAAGCAGGGAGGGATCTCAGGGCTCAGCATTCCTTTGGTGATACTAGGTTGGATTTGGGGAGAGGGGAAAGGGGAGAATAAACCAACAGTAAATAACACTAAAAGTGGCCTTTTGGCTCGCAGTCCCAAATTGTCATATGATTATTGGGGGGGAGGGGGGGAAGGCATCTCCCAGGCATGAAGCTTCCCAGGAAGTTTACTTTATAGTAAATTTAGCCCGTGCCTCTTGAAGTTGAGTCACGTGCCTGCCCTGGTGTGTGGACTTTCATCTGGGGAGCGCTGGTCTTTCTTTTCACGTTCTTGTGAGACACTTGAGTCCCTCCGCTGCGCAGGGAGCAGCGGGGCTGTGCCCTGGGAAAGTCTGTGTGTGCAGGAGCTTGGCAGCCTTATTTGGGAAGCTGCTTCCCAGGCACAGGTCAGCGTTGCCCTTGGCACTCCCATCCTTCCCCTGGTGAGCAACACTGATCTCCTTCTAAGAAATCACGTGGGGTTAGCCAATCCATCTGGGAACCGTGGTGCCTGGGCTCTGTAAGGATGCTCCACGTGTGGAGGTGATGGTGGTATCTCTGGGATGCAGGTCCAACTTTGCTGGAGGTGCTGGGAGCATCCTGGTGAGGTTTGGGGCAAGCTCTAAGGAGGTTTTGGCAGGTACCTGGCCCAGCACCGAGTCCTCACCAAGCACAGCTGGAGCCAGTCGAGTTTTGAGGGTCACCCAAAGTACCCCATACCCAAAGTACCCCATACCCAAATATTCCCACCAGCTGAACAGGTCGTCTTGGATGTGTAATGCCAGGTTTGGGCTTGCAGCCCAGTTGGGTGCTGCTTCCATGGCTGAGGATGGATCTGCTAGTTTGGAAACCCCAGGCTGTAATGTTTCTGCAGGGTCTCACAATTAAGAGGTTTAATTACAGTGACTGTAAGGAAACAGCATTGGCTGAATCTCTGCACTTGGGGCATTTTTCTTCTGGTTGCTGAGGGCTGCAGGGTGGCACCAGCAATGGTCTAGTGGCTTTGAGGTGAGATACACAGGATCACAGGCTGGTTTGGGTTGGAAGGGACCTCAAAGATTATCCAGTTCCAGCCCCCTGCCATGGGCAGGGACACCCTCACTAGCTCAGGGTGCCCAAAGCACCATCCAGCCTGGCTTTGAACCCTCCCCAGGGATCCAGGGGCTCCCAGAGCCTCTCTAGGCAGCCTGTGCTAGGGCCTCCCCACCCTCAGAGTGAAGAATTCCTTCCCACCATCTGACCAAATCCTGCCCTCTTTCCATCAGAAGCCATTCCAGGTGTGCTATCCCTGCACTCCCCGGTGACCAGCCCCTCTCCTGCTTTCCCATAGGACCCCTTTAAGTACAGGTACACTGCAATGAGCTCTCCTGGGACCCTCCTCTTCTCCAGGCTGAACCAACCCAACTCTCAGCCTGTCTCCAGAGCAGAGGTGCTCCAGCCCCCTCATCATCTTCATGGCCTCCTCTGGACTCGTGATGGGAGGCTGGGCACAGCCCTGTGCATCTGGGTCAGCACAAAGTGCCATTTCAGCAAGTTTGGGGTGTGGAAGGAGAAGCTGTGGAGAGGAGCTGTGACTCAGCCAGCTTGGCTTTGTTTCCTAGCAGAGTATCCACACCAACACCGTGCTCATAAAGAGAGAGAGAAGGAAACAATTGAGTTTTTTTGCCGAGCTGGAGCCCTGCCCAGTGACTCTGAGGTCCCTCTCAGGTGAGTTTGCTCCCCAGGGTGTGTGGAGAAGCTGTGGCTACTGCACACTTTGCCTTTCCAAAGGCACATTGAGCTCAGGATTTCTCCAAAGTCAGCTTGAGGAAACAAGGTCCAGCCCAGGTTCTCAAATTTTTCATGCAGTGCCCTTTGGGGCTCCTCTATCTCTGTCAGAGCAAAAGAAGCACTGATGATGAATTCCAGTTTTATGTAAACATTTCCTGTTGCACCCCAGCGACTGGGGAAGGGATGGGAGAGTAATTAACCCTTCCAGAGCTGTGCTGAGCTCTCACATCCTGTCCTGCATCCTCCTCCTTCCTGCAAGAGGAACGGGTTGTGGTTTTGAGCTGGTGTGTGCTGCTTTTATGGTTTGAAAGCCTGAAGTCAAGGCTTCTTGAGGCTCTGCAGGGCCGTTCTGCGAGAGGCCGACAGCTCACAGAGGAGCTGTTTTCTCAGATGCTATAAAATGAATACAAAACTGCCTGGAAACCCATTGCTGTGGAGCTTGACAGAGGCTCTCTGTTCAGCTGCAAGGATTTATCAAGGAATTTCCTTGTGGCTTGGATAATGGACTTGAGAATGTGCTTATTGAATCAGCAGCCAGCACTGAGCCGGGAACGGCGTCGAGAGCTTTGAGGAGCTGGAGTAGAATGAAAACGGACTTGACAGACAGACCAAATGGTCTGAAAGAAATCTGATGGGGCTCAATAAGGGGGAACACAGAGCTCAGAGAGCAATCAGCTGTGTGAACATGAAATGGGAGGAGACGGACCAGGCCGTGCCCAGCAGAGAGCCGTGGGGAGCAGCAAGAGCCACCCGATGCTCGTGGTGGGGCCGATGGCATCGGGGTTGTCCCTCGGCTTCCTGCTGCAGGCATATGTCAGCTGGCTAGTTGTGAGCAGTCCTTCAGCCTCTGGAGCAAGAGGAGTTTGTGGAAGGAGTGAGCACCTTCACGTGGGGAGGTTCTGCCCTTGTCTGGACTTGTGCTTTCAGAGCCGGAGTTCAGAACGGTTCCCCAGTGCTGAGGGGGAGAACTCAACCCCTCACACCTATGGCACTGACTGTCACCTGCCAGGTTTAGCTGAGGGGAGTTGGGTCCTTCATTTTGGCTAGCCAAAACTCCCTCACCATGGCTGGTTTCATGCCACTTGGGGTGCTTGGTGGTCGCTCTGGACAGGCTGGAGAGCTGGGCAGTAAGAAACTGGATGAAGTTCAACAAAAGCAAGTGGAGAGTCTGGCACCTGGGAAGGAACAACTGTTTGTATCAGTACAGGCTGGGGGATGGCCTGCTGGAGAAGAGCTCAGTGGAGAAGGACCTGGGGGTCCTGGTTGATGACAGGGTGGCCATGAGCCAGCAGTGTTCCCTGGGGGCTGAGAGACAATGGGATCCTGGGGGGCATCCGGAGGATGCCAGCAGGTCACAGGAGGGGATCCTCCCCCTCTGCTCTGGTCAGGCCCCCCTGGAGTGTTGTGTCCAGTTGTGGGCTCCTTGGTATAAAAAGGACAGGGATCTCCTGGACAGAGTCCAGAGAAGGGCTACGAAGATGATTAAGGGCCTGGAGCATCTCCCATGTGAGGAAAGGCTGAGTAAGTTGGGACTGTTCAGCCTTGAGAAGAGAAGACTAAAGGGGGACCTAATGTTTATAGTTATCTGAAGCAGGGGATGCAGGGGAAACCAGCCAGCCCCTTTTCAGTGTCTGTGGGGCCAGGACAAGGGGCAATGGCTGCAAGTTGGAGCGCAGGAAGTTCCACACCAACATGGGGAAGAACTTTTCCCCAGTGAGGGTGCCAGAGCCCTGGGACAGGCTGCCCAGGGAGGTGGTGGAGTCTCCTTCTCTGGAGATATTCAAGACCCATCTGGATGCCTATCTGAGTGAGATGTCCTAGGGAGCTGCTTTGGCAGGGGGGTTGGACCCGATGATCTCTTGAGGTCCCTTCCAGCCCCTGCAGTTCTGTGATTCTCTGATTCTCCAGAGTGCAGCTTCACAGGTTGTCTCGTGTCTGCAGCGTGAGGCTGCTGGTGCTCGGTACAGCCGCTCTCCCCTTGCACAGCAGGCGATTTATCCAGCTCCTCTGTGGTGGTTCCTTCTCAGGAGGTAGGTCTTCAGCTTTTTGCAGATGGTGCTGCTCAACATCCCCCTTGTCAGGTGCTTTTTTTGGTCCCCAGGACTTGCAAGTTACTCTTCAGTGAACACAGCAAGTGGAGGGGGTGGGTGGATGGGCAGAGTGGCCTCAGGGCTTTCCTTTGGGTTTCCAACAGGAATTCTGGCCTGTTAACCTCTGTAGTTTTGTTGTGTAACTTCAGTTTGTCTTCTGGCTTCTGTTTACAAAGGTAAATTAAGCTGAGGCGTGGTTTTAAACTCTTTTATACTCAGCTTAAAACAAGTCCCTTTGATTCCATCGAAGCCAGCACAGTCTGCTTTCATCTGCTGCAGTGGCCATCCAAGGATTTTATGGATTCAACTCAGAACCCTGTGTCACTTGGAATTAATTTTTGTTGACCTCGCTCCGTTTCTGTGTGTGGACAGAGCCTGATTTATATGCACAGCAGGGCCTGAGGGCCAGACACTGGTTTTAGCCTCAACCCTGCTTTATTACATGATTTTCCTTATGGATTCCTTTGCCCCTGCTCCCCAGGCCCTTCCCTCCCCAGGTCTTTTCTCTAATAAACCCAGCTCCTCTCTGCCCGGACCGAGCTGTTTGTTCCCAGCTTGGGCAGTGGATCCTCCCAGGGAAGCAGGGTTGGATTTGTCCTGCACCAAGGCAAGAAGATGGCATCTCTCTGCACAGGTGGAGGCAGGGGTGTCTGCTGGCTTCTTGCCTTCAGGGGTCTCCAGGCAGGGACGTAGTTACACGTTATCGTCACAGCCTGTTTACCACAACCTGGTTTCTGAAGGCTCAACGCTTCCTGCCACCATACAAGGTCATCTCCTCAAATTACCTCGGGAGAGCAACCAACACCCAGCTTGTTCACAACCTCAAGTTGTCCCAGTTTAGGTATTTTGAGCCCCGTATCATAGAATCCCAGACTGGTCTGGGTTGGAAGGGACCCTAAGGGTCACACAGCTCCAACCCCCCTGCCACAGGCAGGGACACCAACCTCCAGGCCTGGAGCTACACAAGGTTGCCCAGGGCCCCAGCCAACCTGGCCTTGAACACCCCCAGGGATGGGGCACCCACCACCTCTCTGGGCAGCCTGTTCCAGCCCCTCACCACTCTCTCTGTAAAAAACTTCCCCCTAATATCTAATTTAAACCTTCCTTCCTTTAGCTTTAATCCATCCCCCTTGTCCTGCCATTGTCTACTCTTTTAAAGAGCTGATTCCCCTCCTGTTCCTCTGCTCCCTTCAGGGACTGGAAGGTGCAATGAGGTGCCCCTGCAGCCTTCTCTTCTCCTGGCTGAACCAGCTCAGCTCCCTCAGCCTGTCCTCGTAAGGGAGCTGCTCCAGCCCTCTGATCATCTCTGTTCCACATCTTTCTTGTATTGCAGGCCCCAGATCTGGGAGCAGGACTCCAGCTGGGGCCTCAGGAGGGCAGGGAGAGTATCTCCATCCCTGTGTGCTGTCCATCGCAGCAGCGGCGGCTTCCTGCATCTGCCACGAGCTCCACTTACCTCCAAACTCCCAAGCAGTTCATCTCAGCTCCTATTATAAACAAACCAACCCGAACAAAACCAGACAAAGTGCTTTCTCCTGCCTCTGGGAGTTCTTCCTTAAACTTGGACCCCTTTTGCTTGGGAAGGGGCCAAGCAGGATGGCAGCTTCCCGGCTCTGAGAAGGACTTGGGGATTGTGGTGGATGAGAAGCTTGACATGAGCCAGCAGTGGCTCTTGCAGCTCGTAGGGCCAGTGGTATCCTGGGCTCCATCAGGAGAGGAGTGGCCAGCAGGGACGGGGAGGGGATTGTCCCTCTCTACTCTGCCCTCGTGAGGCCCCATCTGGAGTGCTGTGTCCAGATCTGGGGCCCCCAATACAAGAAGGATGTGGAACTGTTGGAGAGGGTTCAGAGGAGCCACAAGGATGATTAGAGGGCTGGAGCACCTGCCCTACAAAGAGAGGCTGAGGGAACTGGGCTTGTTCAGCCTGGAGAAGAGAAGGCTGCGGGGGGACCTCATTGCAGCCTTCCAGTCCCTGAAGGGAGCTTATAAGCAGGAGGGGATTCGACTTTTTAAGAGCAGATAATGGCAGGACAGGAATGGACTAAAGCTAAAGGAAGGAAGGTTTAGATTAGATATTAGGGGGAAGTTTTTTACAGAAAGAGTGGTGAGGGGCTGGAACAGGCTGCCCAGAGAGGTAGTGGATTCCCCATCCCTGGGGGTGTTCAAGGCCAGGTTGGATGGGGCCCTGGGCAGCCTTGTGTAGCTCCAGGCCTGGAGGTTGGTGTCCCTGCCTGTGGCAGGGGGGTTGGAGCTCTATGATCCTTGGGGTCCCTTCCAACCCAGACCAGTCTGTGATTCCATGATTCTATGAATCCTCTGTGGCGTGTCTGCCTGCCACACGCTGCCCCCGAAGAGGCAGGGTGGATGCTTGGGGAAGCGATGGCTGCTGGAACAGTGGGTGTATTATAGCAGGGAAAGGCAATTCCTCTGCCAGATCTTGTGCAAGAGGGCTGGTTCTTTACCCTTGCAAAGGGGTTTTTGCTTTGTTGGTTCCTCTTTTTTTCTTTCTTCCCACTTGCTCTGCGAGACTTGGGGAAAAGAGGCTGTGGGACTGCAGCCTCCATGAGCCTTGAGCTCATCTGACTCACGTTCCCAGGACAGAGCTCTGCTGTGCTCAGACACCCAGGTGCATGAAAGCACCCAGCTGGCAGCCCACTCCTGTTGAACCTGGTAAGTTTTCCCTGAGGTTGTTTTTATTTGGTTTTTTAGGGGTTTTTTCTTCATGCTTCAACCACTTCTTGACATATAATCTACCTTAGGAATCCGTGGCGGGCAGCGACGCTGGGAAGCAAGCGTGGGTACAATGCCAGATAAGTGTTTCCTTATGTTTCCTGCAGAGGAAAAGACACATCTGTATGGAGAAGTGCAGCCTTGTCCCAGTGGTGGGTGTAAGGTGCAGAGTTTTCTCCCTACGTTATTATGAAGCGATTACCAGAGGTTTGCTAGAGAAGTTTAAGACCCCGTAGACCCTGTGAAATAGAAAACCTTTCCCTGCAGAGGTATTTTTCCCAGCTGCCAGGAACACCTCCCTTCCTGTTCCTGGAAAACAAATGCCTGGTGAAAAGGCTGAGTGAACCGAGCTCGTGTCCTCCAAGAAATGTTAAAAGGCTGTGAGGTGCCATCCCACCCTGGCTCCTCACCTGGATGAAGGTCTTCCAGCCGTGGGAAGAAGCCGTCCAGAGGCCATCTCAGAGGTGACAGGAGATTATTCCTCTGGTCTGTGGAGCACAAGAGACCTGGAGAAGCCTGCACATGGGTCTCTATATTTACTGCAGCCAGAGGGTGAAGAGCTGCAGATGGGGAATGATCCTAAAGGCTGAGTGAGCTGGGGCTGTTTGGCCTTGAGAAAAAGAGACTGAGAGGGGATCTGATCTATGGTTATCAATATCTGAAGGGTGGGACACAGGGGGAAATGGGCAGCCTCTTCTCAGTGTCTGTGGGGACAGGACAAGGGGCGATGGCTTCAAGTTGGAGCACAGGGAGTTCAGCATCAATATGTGGAGGAACTTCTTCCTGGTGAGGGTGACAGAGCCCTGGGACAGGCTGCCCATGGGGGGTGGAGTCTCCTTCTCTGGAGATGTTCCAGCCCCGTCTGGACACCTCCCTGTATGACCTGTCCTGGGGACCCTGCTTTGGCAGGGGGGTTGGACTCAATGAGCTCTGGAGGGCTCTTCCAACCCCTACAATTCTGTGAGTCTGTGATCCAATGGTTTCTCAACCATCACTTGGAAGCTGGTGGAACAGGTGGTACCTTTCAGTGATAGCCGAGGACAGGCAAGCACTTGAGGAAGAGGAGGATGGGGAGGAAGGAGTCCTCTCCCGTGGCCTGGAGGGCCCTGTTGGCTCACCAGCCTGGATGTGTGCTGCCTCCTTTTGACTTATTGCAATGAACTTAACATCTCCCTCGAAAGGGCTGTCTCCTGTGGCTGCTGCCAGGTTCAGGGTTCTCCCTTCCACAATGCAAAGCTATTTCCCTGCCTGCTTGCTCTTCCCCTGGCTCTGCCTTCCCTGCATAGATAGATCCAGCAGGGATGCAGCTCCCTGCTGCTCTGTTGGAACAGCAGGTGCCTTGCTGAGGCCCTTGGGTGCCACGTGTGGTTATGGATAACAGGCTGGGGAGGGATCGCTGCCCTGATCCACCTGCGACACGACAGCTCTCAGCCCTGGTCCAAGCCCTCACCAGGCACAATGCCCAGGGCTGGTCACAGGCTGGATGTCCCCTTGGAAGGCAGCAGGAGTCTTATTCCTTGAACCAAAAACTCTGACAATCCAAACAGCGTCTCCTTGGCTTCACTGGGGTCAAACCTTAACTGTGCCAGAGGACTTTTGGAGGCTGCCTGAACTCTGGGTGTAGCCAGCTCTGAGATGGACCATCAAAGCCTTGGGAACTGCAGTAGTCCCACGAGCCAGAACTAGGAGAGATGGTTTTTGGGGAGCTCAGGGGTTCTTCCCTCCTCCAATGCTGATCAGTTAGATGTTTGGTGGGCTTAAGGGTGGTTTGCAGTGTGGGTGAGGGAAAGGAGATGGGTTTCTTATTGTGGCTTTCTGTGCCAGCGTTGGTGCATCGTGGTTAAGGGCACTGAAGCGTGTGCTTGGGAGGATTCTGGTTGCCTAAAGTGCTTAACAGAAGTGAAATAAACCCCTGGTGTGAAGTAGGGTCAGTGTCTGTGTGTTACTGCTCGTCGTGCTGAATTGTCACAAAGACTTTTTTTAATTTTATAAGAGAATTTTTAAATAATTGTAATAAAAGTTTGCCTTTGGGAAGCTGCCTGTGGAGGTGAGTGTTGGGCTCCTCGGGTGCCTGGCTGAGGTACAGCCAGCTGAAGGGTGTTCCAGGGCTGCTCTGGACCATGGAAAGAGTTTTCTGCCCTTGTTATTTATTGGTCACTGTGTTTGGGCTTGAATTCTTCTGGGTCACATTGCAGAACTTGGCTTGGTAGCCCTGACCACTGCAACCCAGCCAAGCTGAGGTGTTTCCCCAGCTCTAAGGGGCAGGGGGATCCAATGACAACCCCCAAGGAACTGTTCACGCAGCACCCAGGGGCTGGACAGGCTCGTTGTGAAGTTGTTCTGCTCCTGACATAGTCTTGGCTGAGGAAAGACGTGTGTATCTCTAATCCCTGTGTCTCTCTGCTTTGTGCTGTGCTGCAGGGGGCTGCTGTGGCTCTGATGTGAAGCAGTATGTGTACGGAGGCTGGGCCTGGGCTTGGTGGTGCATCACCGACACCCAAAGGTAAGGAGACCCCTCCCAGTATGTGTGGGTTTGGAGTAGGAGTTGTGCAAAACCTTCTCAGTGGGGCTGTCAGCAGTATCTTTAGGAATGTGGGACTGGGAGCTGCATGTGAAATCATGGATGAGCACCAGCCCGGCACGCTGCCTTTGGCTGTGGGCAGCTCCTGGGCCAAGGAAGGAAGGCAGGCAGGCTGGCTGCCTTCATACAGTGCCATAAGGAGATGGATGGAGCAGCCTAGGCAGGCAGGCAGGCAGGCTGCCTTCATACAGCACTGTAAGGAGACAGATGGAGCAGTGCATGCCCGTGTCATGCCTCGAAGCACAAGGGATGTAACATTGCTCACAACTCCACAGCTTCTGGCCATCCTCTGCTGTGAGTGAGGGTGAGGGCTGAGGTTGTCCAGGGCTCTGCAGGACATAACCATGTCATCTCAGCAAATAAAGGGGTGCAAAATACAACCCAGAGGACTTCTGGGTCCTGGGGCAGACACAGAGCATGGGGACACTTGTGTATCACAGTTGAAAAGACCAAAAAGAAAAGAAATCCCAGGCTTTCAGCCAAAGTACTGGTGAAATGGCCTCTCTGTGTCCCCCACTTCTCCAGCCTGAGGCAGTCAGATTGTTTCTTTTTTTCCTTTTTAGTCCTTTACCTGAACCCCCCCAAGCTGAGAGTGCCGTAGCCTGGCTCACCAGCTGCACAGGGCAGCCCCACTCTCCCTTCACAGTGCTCTGCAGCAGCAGCCCCGAGGCTCTCACAGAGGTGATGGGCAGCGGGGCCGCCAGGCTGGCTCATCCATGAGTTTGCAAGAGGAGCCAAGTTCTGCCCAGGGTGGCCCAAACTCTCCTCCAGTAACAGAGATTTGCAGCCAGGGTCTCCTCCTGCTCCTCAAGTCTCTTTCTAAAGATGTGCTGACTGCTGTCACCGGGAGCAGAGTGTGTTCCTGTTTAAAACCAGTGGGGGTTCTCTCTCCCTCCCATTCCTCAGTCCTGGATTTTGCTTGCTGCTTCTTCCCATGCTGGTCTCTGAGCTAACATAGTGCTGCTGTCCTGCTAACGTAGCTCTTCGACTGTAGGACCTGTGGGAATGTTGCTGTCTCCTAACACCTCCCTTGTGCCTCCCCGAAGCAGGTTCCCTCCGTCTGTGTAAAACCAATAATAGGGAGAAAGGATAAAGATGTGACTTTTGGGGTTTTGTGCTCGGTACAAGCTGGGGGGTCGTTGTTAACCCTCACTGCCTGATCTTGCCACCTCTTTTCCCTGTTCACGGGTTGCCTCCAGCTGCCAAAGTGAGCACATCACATCCCCTGCCATGCTGCTGCTCACAGGGAGGGCATGGGCAGCTTGGTTGGGAAGGGGGGTCCTGGCTGCTGCTGGAGCTGCCTCTCCCAGGTGGGTGGTACCCAGGATTGCTACAAGAGCCCACTGTGGCCCTCTGCCTGCATGAAGAGGTCTCAGCTAACACCTGCTGCTTTAGCCCCGAGCTCTCCAGCGATGCTCGTATGAGGTGGGAGGGGAAGGAAAAGACCCAGCTGTTGGGCTCAGTGCTTTAGGAACTGGGTTTGATCCACACCAGCTTCATTCCCGAATTTCCCTGAGGCATCTCACCGGGAGGAGCGTTGATTTGAACAAACTGTCTCTGCTCCTCTTGCTGCTCCAGAAGCCTGGAGAAGAGCACAGGGACCTCGACCTGCTGTGTGCAGGGGGTGGATGATGTGTTTGGGAGGGTGATCTGCCAAGTTAGGCACAGGCTGGGGTCAGGGGCTGCGTGCCAGGAACGAGCTGTTCTGTGATACAGGTCCAAACATGTAGTTTACTTTAAAGTCTGTACCCCCAGTTCATGCTGTGGGTTACAGGGCTTCATTCTCCTGAGAGCAGAGCTTTAACCAAATGTCATCAGCCATGCCAGGGATGGAGCCTGCTGCATTAATGTGAAGAGCCAGGCAGATTTCCTCCTCTGAAATTAGGACATCTTTTCTGGAACTGCCAGCACTGAAAGCAAGAGCAGCAGCAGCAGCAATTGTGTTGCTGGCAGCGGCATCCTGCCAGGTAGCACTGACCTGGGAACAAAAGGAACAGTCAGAGCTGGCAGAATGCTGGGCTTCCATCCTGCAGCAGGACTGGGGAGGCTGGGGGGGGCAGGGAAAGAAGGAAGAAAAAAAAATCCTATGCCTGTTTAAGGGTCAGAAATAAAAGCAGAGGGAGAGGAGCTACATGCCTCTGGAAGAACCAAATGGAATTATTACTCAGCTGCTCAGGGCAGCACGTGGCAGCATCAATGCCTGAACCAGGGGTGGGGAGCCAGGGCCCTGGCACTTTTGGGTTTTTCTGTCCCCTCTTAAATGTTGGCACAGAAGCATCTGAATTAGGATAAAAGTGAATTTTCAGAGTGTGAAGACTACTCCAACAGAGAATTCCACCTGAGTCCGGATGGGATACATGGTCCAGTTCCATCTGCAGTGACTCTGGGGATGCAGAGTAGAGAGGACCCCCACACCATCAGACCTCGTTAAAAGGAGCAGGTGGATGCTGTAGATGAGGGAAGCTGCTCGGTCCCAGCTGGAAAACAGGCAGGGGGAGAAAGGCAAACTGAACAGGGAAAAGCCAAAACCCAAAAGCCTCGTCTGTCCTTTGCAATGAGTGTCTTACTCTCTGATAACTGCTTTGTATATTTGCTGTCCTACCCTTATTCCTTGCTGCTCAGACTGTCTTTGGAGGTTATGACCATCCTCTGTCGCTGTGAGAATATTGAGACGTCGGAGGGGGTCCCACTGTACGTAACAGGGGTTGCACAGGTAATAACCCACCAGCTTCCTAACATCGTGTCTGACTGTGTGTCCCTCTGTTTTGAGCAGCAGCAGCAGCAACAGCAGCAGGATAACGTGGAAACTGATGGCTTTCTGATGGGACAGTTGAAATCTCAATCCCTCCTCTCCTTCCCCTTCCCTGGCGCTTGCCCTGGGCCGCACTCCCCAGTGTGTGGGTAACGCAGACAGACACAGACTGGGCAAATTCCAAATTCAGGTTGCTGGACTGGCTCCTTCTGATAACGCTGTGGGCATCTTCTCTGGCTTGTCACCCTTCCCTCAGCCGCACCGTTCCCGGAGAGCAGAAGGGCATCACTTTTACATGGAGCCACGGCCGGGGCTGGGCTCTGCATGGCTTTGGGGAAGGCAGGTTTCTTGCAGTTCCAAAAGGAAACTGCAGCGCTACCTGGCTCTGCAGCTTTGGATATGGATTTCCAACATGGACTGGTGCCTGTTTTGGATGTTGTCACGTTTAAAAGTACAGTGTAGAGATGTTGGATGAGGCGCAACGTGCAGGGCTGGCACGCAGGCGGTTGTGAGCTGGTGTCCTGGTAATTACCAAACATCCCTGGGACTTGCTGGCTAAGAAGCAGCTCTGAAATGGAATCCAAAGTATGGATCAGGTCTTCAGAAGGTCAAAGTCCCACTCCAGCCGATTAAAGCTTGTGAACACAGCAACAAAACGCCCACGTGTGTCCTGGACAGTAGGATCTGTTTTATCAGCTCCCATTTGTGTGCCAGTTTAATTAGGACAGTGGCCAAGGCAGGCATGAACTTGGAGAGATACATTTCAGCCCAATCCTGGAGCGGCTCGGCTCGCACGCGACAGCCCAGCACGGCCCCTTCATGGTTCAGATGTTTGACCTGATGTTTGCCAACAAGAGCCCTCGGCCCTGTGGCTCCCTGTCCTGACTCCCACCCCCTTCCCAGCTTGTTAGGGCTGACACAAGAGCTGGGCTTTGCTTTCTGAGGGAAAACCTGCCACAGCCAAGTGTGTCTGTGTCTTTTGTTTGACCAAGGACTGCCAGGTCTGGGCAAAGTATCTCAGAGCCTTCCTTGGGCGACCGAGAGCTGCAGGATCTGTTCCTGGGTGCCTGATATTCTTCAGGCACGTGGTCCTAAGGAGCTGGAGACACTCCCATCTGCCTTTGGGTCATGGGACACAGGGAAAATAGGAGAGCTGAACCAGATCGGAGGGTAGGGCTGTGTTAATGCTAACCCAACGATGGCAAAGGCAGGGCTGCGGTGTCAGCACCGAAGCTCCCACAGGGACAGCAAGCCTGGGGTGACTGGGAGCATCCCAGCTCCATGCTGTGCTTTTAAACCAGTGACACCAGTCAGGGGGAGCCGGCGCTGCTGGCAGCGAGCCTCTGACGGAAGCCCCTTGGGGCTCCCAGCGCTGCCAGCCCCTGGCCACTTCACTTTGCAGACCCAAAAGGGTCGCACTCCCCTTTTCCAGTCCGGATCCCAGCCTTTCTCCGCTGATCAATCACCTTGAAGCATTATCAGAAAAATCTGGTCCTTGCCCAAAGCAACTTGTCTGTCTCCAGGCCCGGGCCTAGTCCCTCGCCTGCGGCCTACGTCTGTCTTGCGTTCCCTGTGACGAGTGCGGCGGGTAGCCCAGGGCAGGGGATGCAGTAGCCCAGGGCAGGGGATGCAGGGGGAAGAGCTGAGCCTGTGTTACCTGGAAACGTGCAAATATTTTACGTTTTTTGGCAGGATTTCCCTAGAGATAATGACGTTACAGCCCAGGTGTGAGGACGTAGAGACGGCGGAGGGGGTAGCTTTAACTGTCACAGGTGTGGCACAGGTACAGTAACTCCAAAACATCATTTCAGGAATGCATGTCTCTAACTTCATGTCTGGTTTTCTCCCCCCCCCCTCCCTTAAGAGGTTACTGTTGGCCAGGAACAGAAGCCACTTCCTCTGAAATGGATTCTCTTACAAAAACCGCGCTGTCCCCCTTCCTTGGAACACAACTACAGCACGTCCTGGGTTGTGACCGGTGTTGTGACCTTCCCTCCTCTCCCCAGAATCACTCCTCTCTCTTTTTTGTTTCTGGTGACTCGTTTGTCCACGTGGCAAATGAGGGGTGTTGTGTGTGGTGGGGGAGTGACTTGATGTGTTTGTGAAACGCTGACATACTGTGGTGCCCTTGGAGCTGTGTGGGACCCTGCAGGCCTGAACCCTTGGCTCCTGAGATGGCAGCAAGCCTTATGTTCCTTTGTGGTGGTGTTATTATATTTATTTGGATCTTGTAATTCTTAGGGCTACGAAGAAAGCCTGGAGCATCTCCCCTATGAGGAAAGGCTGAGTGAGCTGGGGCTGTTCAGGCTTGAGAAAAGAAGGCTAAGAGGGGATCTGATCCATGTTTATCAATATCTGAAGTGTGGGACACAAGGGGAACATGGCCAGCCTCTTCTCAATGTCTGTGGGGACAGGACAAGGGGCAATGGCCTCAAGTTGGAGCACAGGAAGTTACACATCAATATGTGGAAGAACTTCTTCCCGCTGAGGGTGAGGGAGCCCTGGGACAGGCCCCCCAGGGGGTGTGGAGTCTCCAACTCTGGAGATATTCCAGCCCCGTCTGGATGCCGACCTGTTTGACCTGTCCTGGGGACCCTGCTTTGGCAGGGGGGTTGGACTTGATGATCTCTGGAGGTCCCTTCCAACCACTACAGTTCTGTGAGTCTGTGATTCATGTTGAGTTAAAGCTTAAAGAAAGAACCTGCTCCTTCTAGACACTGAAATCCCTGTGGGAAATTTCTGGGTTTAATTGAATTTTGATTTTTATGGAGCCTTTTCCGTACGTTGAAACCAGCCCCTGCTGCTGAAACTGCCTTTCTTAGACTCTGAAGTCTGATGCCCTCAGACAGAGCTTGTCCTTGGGACCAAGTCCTGCCTTGGGGAGGATGCTGGGAGGAAGATGGTGTTGGCTTTCACCAGGATTTGATTCCCCGAATAGGCAGCCAGCTACTCGGATCTGCTAATTACCCCTGACAGCTCAGTTCTGCGTGTACAAACCTGAGACAGCTGTTCTGGCTTCACCCAAAGCTGGGGTCACTGAGTGTCCCGAGGCACAGCCAGCTCTGTTGTTGCCAGAGAGGCCACTGCTGCCTTCCCTGGGGCGAGGAGGGGACCTGCTGTATGACACAGCGATGCGACCCAAACCCCCCCACCCCATGTAGCTCCCCCCAGGGAAGGGCACAGCGGCTGCTGCAGCCCTTTCTGACACCAAGTGCCTGACAGATTCCCCCCGACAGCGCTTTCCAGGGTGGCAGATTCCTCCTGGGATTGGCTGTGAGCAGAGCTGTGTGTATCCCAGGGTGCGAGTTCAGCCCCGAGCTGTCTCTGGACTGTCATGCAGGGCAGAAGGGCTGGGCACAGCTATGACTCAACATTAGATACTGTGTGGTGGCTACGTGCAGGAGCAGCAGCACATGAGCCAGCTTCTCAGGCTCGCCCTTGCTGTGACCCAGCATCCTTGGCTTCAGTTCTTCAGTTCTTCACACCCCTTTAGCTGCTAATGTGTCACGTAACCGCAGCGGGCGTTGGGCAGTTGGCAAAATCCAAGGACCCACATCTCCCTTCACGTGTTTCCTGAGCCCCACAGGCTTTTCCTTCTGGGGTTGAAAGATGTATTTCTGCAACACCAGTGCTCTTTGGCTGGCCTAGTTTTGGGATAGCTGCAGAAAGGGCTTGGCTGGGTGGCATGTCCTAGCAGAACGCTGCATCACCGGGCACCCTGATTTTGAAATGCAGCTCCTGATCCACCCCATCAGTGCTCTTCTCACCTCATGTGTATCTGCCACCCATTCATTTTAAAGGTTTACAGCTGCAAGCTCCAAGGAATCACCATGCAGAGACCAGACTTGAGGCAGCCAAGGACTTGCATGGCTGAGGCCACCTTAATTTTGCAGAAGTATTTCGGAGACAAATGTTTTTCTTTAAAGGGCTTGTGCAGAAAAGGGAAAAGACCCCAACAAATTAGTTCTGGAGATGCAGCTTTTAAAGTGTTTGCTGTAATACTAGAAGTGCTTAGCGTGTGTAAGGATGCTGCCCTTGTTTTTTGAAGAGATGTGTTGAGTACTCACCAGTAGCCTCCTTTCCTGGGAGCTTGGGATGCTGCTGCCTCAGGCCTTGCTGAGCTCTGTATCCTTCCATACCGTTTCTCAGAGCCTCTGGCTAATGGGATAGGCTCTGCTCACCCCCTCACTGTGATTGCAGCTGGCCGGAGCTGGGTGCGGCAGCATCGCTCCCCCAGATGGGCTTGTTTTGTAGAGGCTCTCTGATTCCCTGCCAGCTAAACTCTCTCTGCTGGAAATGACGTTTGAAGAAGCACCAAGAGCCCTCTCCAAAATACTGGAAACAAGCTGAGAGTTGGTTTGTTCTGTGTGATCTTTGTTTTCCAGGTTAACATCCATGTCCAGCAGATAACCAGGCTCATCCAGGCTGTCCAGGGCTCATGGGCACCAGCAGAGCCTGGATTCTTCCTCCTGTTAAATCCCATGGGAATTCTTACTGAAAATCCCACTCCATGCTCTTGACTGTCCTCTCCATAGGGAGATGGGGATTGTTGGGAGAGGTGGAATATCTGGCAGACACACAGCTTGAGTGCTGCTGGTTGGGTTTGGGAGTTGTGAAAACCTGTCTGAGCCGTAGGTGAACTTCACTTTGAGATGAGCCTTGTGCAAGGCTTTCCGTGTGCCCAGGTGCTTCCCCAGCTTTCCCAGCTGCCAGGTAGGAAGGATCAGGCTGTGGGGACAGGATGCTGTCTGGCCCTGTAAGGAGCCAGGGGAAGCAGGAGGGGATTGCCACCCTTGCCCAAAATTTAGTTTGGTATTTTGATCAGGAGACCCAGCCTGAGAAGCGAAGGTAGAAGGACATGGAGGTCCTGGAGTGCATTGAGAGAAGGGCAACCAGGCTGGGGAAGGGGCTGGAGGGCAAATCCTCTGAGGAGCAGCTGAGGGAGCTGGGGGTGTTCAGCCTGGAGAAGAGGAGGAGACCTTATCACCACCTACACTGACCTGCCAGGAGGGTGCAGAGAGGTGGGCGATGGTCTCTTCAGCCAGGGGACAGGAGATGGGACAAGGGGCAATGGGCTCGAGCTGCACCAGGGCAGGGTCAGAGCAGATGGGAGGGAAAAGTTCTTCCCTGGAAGAGTTCTGGGGCTGTGACACAGGGGCTGAGTCACCTTCCCTGGGTGTGTTTCACAGCCGGGGAGATGAGGTGCTCAGGGATGTGGTTTAGCTTAGGATGGGAACGGTTGGACTCAATGATCTTAAAGGTCTTTTCCAACCCAGTGATGCTGTGAAATGGGCTCAGCCTGGGCCAGTAGTTCTTCATGTTAGGGGCAGGGTTGTGGCAGCCAAGCCTTGGTCAGTTCACTGCATCTAATGTACTCCACCACTGTCCCCCTGGAAGGTCCCAGTTGTCCCACTGGCAGTGCCAGGGCCTGGTGCTGCTGTTGATTCTGGGGGTCGGGGGGGGTGGGATCGTTTTGGGCTTGCAGGGTATCAGACCAGGCTTTCTCAAGACATGGGTGTGTTGCTTTTGCCAGCAGTTGAACCCAGAAGTTTGTCTTGTAGGTGTCAGGGTAAGGTCTAGAGGCTGTGAACCCATCGAGAGCGTGTGGTGGGACTCTGAGGGCCCCTGTGCAGTGCCTGAAGCTTCAGAGGTCTCTGAGGCAGGACCGTGCTGGCACCACAGGGTGCCACCAGCATCTCATGGGACAGGAGGCACTGCCCAGCCCACATGTCTCCATCAGAGGGTGCTGTGGGACCCACTCAGCACCCAGAGGTCCCAGCAGAGCTGTGTGGCTCTGCTTCCTTCTCTGGTGTGGCCAGACACAGGGATGTCCCCGTGTCCAGGCTTTGCCTAAGTCCTCAGGCTGGGCCTATCCCCCAGGAGCTGACACCTTGGTGGGTTGTAGCTCCTCGTAGCTGGGTCCTGTAGAGGTCCATGAGGATACATCCCACTGCCTGATGTACCCCTCAGCAGCCCTGTGACCAGCAGGATTATTTTAGCACCCTGGTCTGTCTGACCCTGGGACACTTTTATTCCTGGCCCTGACTGTGGGAGGTGAAAGTGGTGCTGGGGGGGCTGTGTCCCACCTCTGAGGCTCGTTAGCAGCCTGACCGTGCAGAGCAGGACAGCCAGGTCCCTGCTGTTGCCCTGGGCTCACTGCACACACAGCTCCCAGCCACAAGCAGGACAAACCAGAGTGCTGTGGCCACCTCGTCTCCTCTCTCCTTGCAGGGAACACCGAACCAAGCCCCCATTCCCAAGCTGCCCCTTGGGCATGTCAGACTCTTCCTTGTTCTCTGCCTTTCCCATGTAGGGAAAATTAATTCTAGTGGAGGAGAAGGAGGAGGAGGAGGAGGAGAAAGGGAGACTTTTGGCTGGGATGGTGATGGAAAGCCCTCTCCTAGGTCTGGCATTGGTGCCGTGGCAGTTCAGGGCTCTTTGGTTGTCATCAGGTGGGACTTGTAGGCTTGGGCCCTGTCCCCACATCACCACACCAGGCTGCAGCCAGGGTTTGGAGAGGTCTCTGCCCCAGCTGCTGCCACATGTGCCTGCAGCAGGGCTCTCCCCAGCAGCAGTGAGTGGGGGCTTGCTGGCTGGGCTAGTGGCCCAGCTCAGCGTGGTGACAGCTCGGTGTGGTCCCTTGGAGTATCGGTAGCACGGGGGCCTGGCAGCCTGGTGGTGGTGGTACTGCTGCTTCTGCTGCTGCTGCTGCTGTTGGGTGCGTGTCCCTTCTGGACAGGCACCTTCAGTTCCCCCCTTTGGTTTTGTCTCCTGTCTCTAGGTGAAGATAATGACGGAGAAGGAGCTCCTGGCTGTGGCCTGTGAGCAGTTCTTGGGGAAGAACGTGCAGGATGTGAAGAACGTGGTGCTTCAGACACTGGAAGGACACCTGCGCTCCATCCTAGGTGTGGAGGGGTTCACGCTTTTGAAGGCATCTCAGGTGGCTTTCTCCCTTCTCTGCTGGCTGGTCCCAGCAGCATCGCTGCCACTGCAGCAGCCACAACGGGCACCAGCTGCAGAGGTGGCATCTTAGATTGTCCCTTCTCTGCAGCAGCTCCTGCTGCACTGCTGGGTGCTGTGATAAGCGAGTTTTCAGTGCCTGCAGTAAGAGATGGGTCCCTGTGGGCTACAGGTGTGTGGGGGGTTGGGGGGTTAGTTGTGTTCGTGCCACTGAGATGTTGGTCTGCACTGTGGGGGCTGAGCAGAGGGTGCCACCCTTGTGCCCAGGGACAAGGAGCTTGGACCTTGTGTGTTACCTGCTCCAAATAACGTGCTTCTCCTCCTGCATTCCCTCTGTAGGGACCCTGACGGTGGAGCAGATCTACCAGGACAGGGATCAGTTTGCCAAGCTGGTGAGGGAGGTGGCAGCCCCTGATGTGGGTCGCATGGGGATCGAGATCCTGAGCTTCACCATCAAGGTATGCCCAGACCCAGGGTGCTGCGCTACGGGGCAGCCAGCAGCTCAGGAGAGCCTGGAGCAGCTCCAGGAGTTTCCAGCAGAGCCTGGAGCAGCTCTGGGAGTTTGGACAGCAGCCACTGTGTGCGATACGTGTCCTGTATCCAGGCGGCTGGGTGAAGAACACCCGGTTGGCTGTCTCTGTAAACATGGCTCTGCAGAGAGCTCGCTGGTGACCGAGCCTTCAGGGTGTTGGAGGGAAGATGTCAGGACAACCCGCCTCTGCCTGTCACTTCTGGGTGGCATCAGGCTGATGTGGCTCATTCCAACCCTGTCCCAACCGCAGAAGGGGTTGCCCTGAGCTTCAGCGGGAAGGGAGCGAGACAGAGTCGGTTGTGTGAAGTGGTTGTGACTTCTCTTCCCCCCTCCTCTCCAGGATGTCTACGATAAAGTGGATTATCTGAGCTCCCTGGGTAAGACTCAGACCGCAGCTGTCCAGAGGGACGCGGACATCGGCGTGGCAGAAGCCGAGCGAGACGCTGGCATTCGGGTGAGTCCAGAGATGTGCTGGGCTTCCTCAGAGCAGCTTGTACTGCTCCAGCCACACGTCCTGGAGCTCTGCTCCCTGTTCCCTCTCTGCAGGAGGCAGAGTGCAAGAAAGAAATGCTGGATGTCAAGTTCATGGCAGATACCAAAATAGCAGATTCCAAACGGGCTTTTGAATTGCAGAAAGCTGCCTTCGCCGAGGAGGTCAACATGAAGGTGAGGTATCCCAGAGCCCACCCTGTTCCCTGGCTGGTTCCTCACAGTATTGGTACCTCTGGGACTTGCCAGCTTCCTCCTCCTCGTGGGTTAGCAGAGCTGGAGGTGGAGAACCTGGTTTTCTATGCCACAGTGTGGCTGTTTGCAAGAGTCAGGTGGGACTAGGAAGAGGTGGAAGGATGGGGAGGGTCATCCAAGCTCAACCCCGCACTGGTTGGGCTCAAATACTGTGGGAAGAGCACAAGGGAAGAACAGCCCTGAGCATAGGGACATCATCTCTGCGTGGTTTGGTCCAGAGCAGGAGCCATGTCTGGTTTCAGGGCTTGCCAGGGCTTCTTATGTCTGCTCACAGGAGATCATGGCCAAGACCCCTCTTATCTCTCCCATGAGCAGACTGCAGAGGCCCAGCTGGCCTACGAGCTCCAAAGCGCCCGGGAACAGCAGAAGATCCGTCAGGAAGAAATTGAAATCGAAGTGATCCAGCGCAAGAAGCAGATCGATGTGGAAGAGAAAGAGATCATCCGCATGGAGAAGGAGCTGATCGCCACCGTGAAGCGGCCGGCCGAGGCTGAGGCCTACCGTATCCAGCAGATCGCCGAGGGCGAGAAGTGAGTGAGCCCCTGAGCTGGACGGAGAGGGAGCAACCCTGAGCTGGGCTGGGGTGAGGTGGGAGCGAATTGGGGGTGCCGTACTGCGACCCAGCTGGCTCTCTCTGTGGGATGGGTGTGTGGCCGGTGCAGGGAGGGGAGCAGTGCTGGGTTCTGTGGGGAGCTGGGCTGCTGGAGGGCTGGGCGTTCCCTTTCCAGGGTGAAGCAAGTCCTCATCGCTCAGGCGGAGGCAGAAAAGATCCGCAGGATCGGAGAAGCGGAGGCCTTCGTGATCGAGGCCATCGGCACGGCAGAGGCCGAGGGGATGAAGCTGAAGGCTGAAGCACTCCAGCAGTATGGAGAAGCTGCCAAGCTGGCTCTCGTGCTGGATGCGCTGCCTGAGGTGAGGAGGGAGCAGTTTTTCTAAGCTCTGCATGAGTGGTGTGGGGTTGCCGGGCTGGGCCAGGGTCTCCTGGGGATACAGAGAGGTCCCACGAGCTCAGCCAGAGCTCTGCTCACCCCATCCTCCTTCTTGCCTCCCAGATCGCTGCCAAAGTGGCTGCTCCCCTCTCCAGAGTGGACGAGATCGTGATTCTCGGCGGAGAGAGCGGCAGCACAACATCGGAGGTGAACCGTCTGCTGGCCGAGATCCCCGCCTCCGTGCGTGCCATCACTGGCGTGGATCTCACAAAGGTGAGCCAGGCACCTGCAGCTGGGCAGCTCCTGCGGCTCTTGGGGCACAAGGACTTTGTCTGGAAGTTTCCAGACTCCCAAGGAGTCTGTCCTTGTCCTTGCTCAGCCGCAGAGTGCAGGCAGCTCCCTGCCTTCCCCTCCTCCAGCCCTAACAGCTTCTCTTTCCCCGTCCTGATCCAGATTCCCCTGATCCAGAAAGCCACCGGGGCCCAGGCTTGAGGCTGGCCAGCCCGAAGCTAGTGATGATCACTCCCTGTTATGCACTCAGACATCAACTGCCTTCAACACCCAGGAATTCCTTTTCTATCAAAGACAATTGGAGTTTAATTTTTAAGCTCTGGTGCCT
Organism: Gallinula chloropus; assembly: GCF_964237585.1. Lineage (NCBI taxonomy): Eukaryota > Metazoa > Chordata > Aves > Gruiformes > Rallidae > Gallinula > Gallinula chloropus. The sequence goes on from NC_140104.1 coordinate 11,116,202, forward strand.
TATTTTGTAGGGCCAGAAAGATGCATGTCCAATCCGCTGCTCTTTTTATTACCAAGGGTGGGAGGGGATTTATTTTGTAACTCGCTGTGTGTTCTGTCAGGCTGGGGGTTGGATCTGATCCCCAGTTATATTTGGCAGCTTGTCTGGTGGTGCAGTCCCGGTGCCTTGCTGTTCTCTGTCCTTGGAGCAGAGGCTTGGTGGGACACAGAGTGTGGAGCTGCGGGAAGAGAACAGCCAGGACCCACCTCCCCTGAGCTCCCAGCCCTCAGGCAGCGACCCTCCTTGGCCTTGCCCAACTCCCGCCTCTGCCCACAAGCTGGTTTTGGGGCTGGCTTTCCCTGTTGGGAGTGTCTGGCCCATGATGGGACCCCTGGAGTGGTAACAGTCCAGCCCAGGCTGGTGGCAGTCAACCCCCCTCCCCCTGGGCGGGTGGCAGTGGGTGCTGGCACCAGGGCGATGCCCACTGCCATGGTGCCTTCCCTTGGGAGGTTTCCTCCTGGGAGCTCGAGAGGAGAGAGCTTGGGGTGGTGAGGTCCCTCCAGCAGGAATGCCAAAAAAATAGCATCGTGCCAAATCCTGCCCCCCATCCTCCCAGCAAGGAAGGAGAAAGTGACAAGGCTGCTGTCTCTGAGCCCTGGTGCATCTCGGCCCTGACAGCTGCTAAAGCCACCAGTCCAAGGGACACAGGGGACTGGGCAGGGCACTGCGATGGGGCCGGGCTCCCTCAGCCCCATGGCTGGTACAGCTGGCTGGGGCCCAGTGGTCCTGTGCCGGGGTGGTGAGGAGGTGCAGCAGCCCCGACCCCCTCCCTGCCCCCCGCCTCTCCCAGCCAGTGGCTTTGCTGCCCCAAGTGACAATGTGAAAGAGGTTGTCCCCCTGTGTCCCCCGTTCTCCCCTTGGTGCCACTGGCCCCTTGCGCTGGCTTGTCCCCCTTCTTCTCCGCCTGTCTTGTCGCCTGTGCTCAGTGTGTGGCAGGAGCGGCCGAACCCACACGTGAACCCAGCCTGGCGCTGCCGTGGGGTGTGACCCATGGGGTGCTGAGTGTCCCTAACACCGTCCTTCACCCACAGCTCCACCACCGTGGTGGGTGCAGGTCGCCCTCTGCCCTCCCGGCAGCACCCATGCCACTGGCCAGTCCCTTTGCTGGGAGTGACCCACTGCGGGGCCCAGGGGTGCTGGGGAGGTGGTGGGGGCCGGTGGTACCCCATCCCTCTGTGCCGCCGGGGCGCGGAGGCGCGGTGTTATCAGCCACGGGGCCGCCGGCGCGGATCTGGCGCTCGCTGGCAGGCGTGCCGGGCGCGGCGCCCTATCTGCCTGTGCGTGTGCATGCCTGCGTCCCTGCCACCGCCGCTGGGCGATAATAAAGCCTTGTCACCCCCTGCCTTGGCTCTCCTCTCGTCCCTCCCATGCCCTCCCCTTGCCCCCAGCCCAGGCAGTGCCCTGGGCCTGTGCTGGCCCCAGTGCTGCTTGTCCCGAGGCGGTCAGGCGCTCCCCCCCTGGGATGGGGGAACAAGGGCTGCCTGGAGGTAAGATCTCAGCTGGCTCTGTTGCCCCAAAGCTCCTGGGGGCTTGTGGGCTCCCCACTGTCACTGTGTCCCCGTGGGCTCCTGGTGCCAGCCCTGCAGAAGCTCCTGCCAGCCCTGCCTGGGGCAAAGTCTTGTCCTGCTCCCACACACGTGGCTGTGGAGTGTGGAGCTGCTGAGGGGCTTGGTGAGCTCCAGACATCTTGTCCTTGCTAACCCTGGAGCTGATGGCTGTGGGGACCCCCAGCCAGCGGCACCCCAGGGTTGGGAGCAGGGCTGCTGCAGGATGAAGGCTCTGGCTGTCCCAGCTGTTCAAGCCACCTTGAACCCTGAGCAGCCCCATGCCCTGTCCTGCAGCACCCATGTCCCATGGCATCCCCTGGGCCTGGAATGCCCAGCCCAGCCACATGCACCCTTCCCTGCACAAGGGGTTGGTGGGGTGACTCTGGGGGTACCCATCCTTGGGGTACCCGTCCTTGGGGTCAGCCTGCGAGCTGGAGCAGTGAGAGCCAGCAATGGGGCTCACTTTGGGGGGGATGGTTCTGCGCTGCCCTCCCCAGGGCAAAGGTGGGTCCTTCATGCCCTCCAGACCCCCTTGTCCCCCCCATGGGTTGGGCAGGGGCACAGGCAGGGCAAAGGGCCCTGTCCCACACCCTGTGCAGCAGGGTGGCCCTGCAGATAGGCCGGGTGGGGACAGCTCCCAGCAGCTCCTTATCTGCAGCCAGACACGCTGCGCTGCAGCAGCACAGCTGCCGGGGGGGATGCAGCTCCACGGTGCTGGCCTGGGGACCACTCAGTTCCCCTCATCCCCATGGGGTGCATCAGGGTGCTGTGGGGCAGGACTGTCCTATGTGCAGTGGGTGCTGAGCGGGCACAGGGGCTAGTGGGGACAGTCCCATGGGGGTCACCTGGGGCTGGCCGGGCTTGGGGAACTCTCAGGGACGCTTTGCCTGTCCCTGCTCTAGGTGCTGGGCTGCCTATGCCACAGTTTGGGGAGCGCTACGGGACCCCCAGGATGCCTCTGGGTCACCACAGGGGCTGAGGACAGGAGGGGACAGTCCCTTGCAGCCCCTGAGTCCTGACATCCTCTTGCCTGAGGGACAGGCTGGTGCTGGGGCTTGACCCTGTGCCACCTTCTGCCAGGGTCTGGCCAGTCTGTGAGGCTGGGGGGGGATGGGGGTGATGCTGGCACCCTGAGGTGACAGTGGGTGTGGGGACACCCCATGTGCCAGGGCAGGGTCCCTGATAGCTGAGCAGTGCTGCTTATCAGGGCCTCCACACAGAGGGTCCAGACAGGGGATTATCAGTTCCCTGCACGTGGCTTCCAGGAACGCCGGCACGTCCCAGCGCAAACAGCCGGGCACAATGGCCCCACTCGCTGCAGGATGTGGCCCTCTGGGGACAGTCAGGGCTGGGCACACGCATGGCTGGGGGACACATATGACACACATGGGTAATGCAGGTGACACCCACGGCCAGGGGCTGCAGCCATCTGGGGACACGTGTGGCCTGGGGACGTGTATCACCAGGGTCGCATGCGGTGACGTGACACAGCGCCTTTGGGGACACTCACGGCTGGGGGGAGCTTGTCCTTTGGGAACACTCAGCTGGGGGATCATCCTCCCAGGGGACACCTTTCCCTGGTGGGGGGTGGGCACACACTGTCAGGGGACAGGGAGCTCCCAGGACACACGTCTTTGCAAGCTGAGGGCACATCTTGCTTTCGAGGGGACACATTGCTAGGGGACATGTCCCGCAGGGGAACACATATGGCCAGGGGACACAGGGCTTTGGAGACCACCTACCCAAGGGGGCACAGGCTCCCAACACCCACAGTGTGCCTCAGCTGGGACCCCTGCCTCCACAAGTGCCCCCCCCCATCCTGCCCCAGGCCCTATCCCCATGGGGCTGCCACCCTGACACATCCAAAGCCCCTGTCCAGTGTCTGCAGGGCAGGAGGATGGGGGGACTCACAGGCAGCCACCCCCCCAAACCCTCCCTGTCCCCAAGCCCCCCCATGAGTTACACCAGGGGGAGCTGCTTGGGGCTGTGCCCCCCCAGGCATGAAGGGGTTAAGGGGCCCCATCCAGCTGCACAGCGCAGATGTGAGATATGCAGATGAGGCAGAGCAGGTTTTATAAGGCGGGTGCAGAGCCAGCACCCTCCAAAACCCAAGTGCCACTCCACAGGTAGGTGCCACCTCCTGGGGAGCTGCTGTCCCACTCTGGGGTGGTGGGACTGGGAGGGGTTGGAAGGGATTAGGGGGATGCTGGGGTGGGGAGGCTACTGGGAAGGGACATTCATCCTGCTCAGGGACAGCAGAACTGGGGGGTCAGGGATGGAATAGAGAAGATGCTGGACATGGGGGGCTATTGGGAGCCTCTGTCTTCCACCAGGGAAATGGGGCCGGGCAAACAAGGTGGTTAAGGAGATGCTGGGATGTGGAAGCAATCAAGAGCCTCCATCCTGCTCTGGGGCGGTGGCACTGGGGGAATAAGGAGGGGTAGGGGGGTCGCTGGAGTGGGGAGGCCATTGGAACCCTCCATCCTGCTCTGGGGCAGCAGGACAGAGGGAACAGGGATGGGGTAGGGGGGATGCCGGAGCAGGGGGGTGATGGCCCCGGTGCTGCGCTGACTAATGGTGCTCTCCCCCCACACAGATGCTGCTCTACAGCTGCCCTGCGGCACACTGCCCGCTGCCCGGGGCAGGATATCATCGTATACTGTAAGTTGGCTATGAGACACTACAGTATAGATGATGTACTCCCCTGCGCTGCTCCCCCCGACGGGCCCAGAGCCGGGCTGCGACGTGGCACTGTGACAACGTGGGGACAACAGAGGGCTGGGGGCTGTAGGGCTGGGGTGTGGGGCCAGGGGCGCAGGCTCCGGGGAAGTATGGAGTGGGGAGGTTGGGAGGGGGAGGGTAGGGACACCCCCCGAGGTGTGGGAAGCTCCAGGTACAGCCAGGGACCCGCGGCTGGCAGGGAAACCGTTACCATTACTGAGTTTAGTAATGGTAATGGTTCTGCTGACGGTCGGACACACGGCACGGCACAGCTCGGCACGGCATGGCACAGCTCGGCACGGCATGGCACGGCACGGCACGGCACGGCACAGCATGGCTCCACTTGGCACAGAGCATTGGAGCCCAGGAGCTGGGCACAGGGCAATAAAGCACATGACAGCACCACAGCTCTGGTTCTCCTTCTCCATCACACCCAGCAGGCCCAGAGACAGGGCTGAGGGGCTCAGGGGTGCACTGGGCTGCGGGGTGGGGCAGGGAACTTTGGGGTACATTTGTGTGCAGGGAGGTACAGGGGTCTCTCCGGGGGGGGGACGACACACAGGGGTGCGGGCAGGGCCTGGGGTGCAGGGGGGAGCACTGGAGTGCATTGGGGTGTAGGTGTGTTGGGGGGCAGTGGGGAGTCTTGGGGGGCGTTGGGGTGTGTCACAGGGCGCAGAGTGGGATGCACTGGAGTGCGCAGGGGCGCACTGGGGTACAGGTGGGGTACTGGGGCGCACAGGGCAGGCACTGGGGTGCAGGTGGGCACTGGGGTGCAGGGGGGCACTGGGGTGCAGGGGGGCACTGGGACGCACAAGGGGTGCACTGGGCTGCGGGGTGGGACGAGGAACTTTGGGGTGCGTTTGTGTGCAGGGAGGTACAGGGGTCTCTCCGGGGGGGACACACACAGGGGTGCGGGCAGGGCCTGGGGTGCAGGGGGGAGCACTGGAGTGCATTGGGGTGTAGGTGTGTTGGGGGGGCAGTGGGGAGTCTTGGGGGGCGTTGGTGTGTGTCACAAGGCGCACAGTGGGATGCACTGGAGTGCGCAGGGGGGCACTGGGGTGCAGGTGGGGTACTGGGGCGCACAGGGCAGACACTGGGGTGCAGGTGGGCAGTGGGGTGCAGGTGGGGTACTGGGGCGCACAGGGCAGGCACTGGGGTGCAGGTGGGCACTGGGACGCACAGGGGGAGCACTGGAGTGCATTGGGGTGTAGGTGTGTTGGGGGGCTGTGGGGAGTCTTGGGGGGCGTTGGGGTGTGTCACAGGGCGCACAGTGGGATGCACTGGAGTGCGCAGGGGCGCACTGGGGTACAGGTGGGGTACTGGGGCGCACAGAGCAGGCACTGGGGTGCAGGTGGGCAGTGGGGTGCAGGTGGGGTACTGGGGTGCAGGTGGGGTACTGGGGCGCACAGGGCAGACACTGGGGTGCAGGTGGGGTACTGGGGTGCAGGTGGGGTACTGGGGCACACAGGGCAGGCACTGGGGTGCAGGGGGGGCACTGGGACGCACAGGGGGAGCACTGGAGTGCATTGGGGTGTAGGTGTGTTGGGGGGCTGTGGGGAGTCTTGGGGGGCGTTGGGGTGTGTCGCAGGGCACACAGTGGGATGCACTGGAGTGTGCAGGGGGGCACTGGGATGCAGGTGGGGTACTGGGGCACACAGGGCAGACACTGGGGTGCAGGGGGGGCACTGGGTTGCAGGGGGGCACTGGGCTGCGGGGTGGGACGAGGAACTTTGGGGTGCGTTTGTGTGCAGGGAGGTACAGGGGTCTCTCCAGGGGGTGACACACAGGGGTGCGGGCAAGGCCTGGGGTGCAGGGGGGAGCACTGGAGTGCATTGGGGTGTAGGTGTGTTGGGGGGCACTGGGGTGCAGGTGGGGTACTGGGGTGCACAGGGCAGACACTGGGGTGCAGGTGGGGTACTGGGGTGCAGGGGGGGCACTGCGGTGCAGATGGGGTACTGGGGCGCACAGGGCAGACACTGGGGTGCAGGGGGGGCACTGGGGTGCAGGTGGGGTACTGGGGTGCACAGGGCAGACACTAGTGTGCAGGTGGGGTACTGGGGCGCAGGTGGGGTACTGGGGCGCAGGGGGGGCACTGGGGTGCAGATGGGGTACTGGTGTGCAGGTGGGGTACTGGGGCGCACAGGGCAGGCACTGGGGCGCAGGGGGGGCACTGGGGCGCACAGGGCAGGCACTGGGGCGCAGGGGGGGCACTGGGGCGCACAAGGGGAGCACTGGGATGTGGGTGGGGGAGGCACTGGCGGGGCACTGGGCACGCAGGGTGCGCCGGGGCGGGGACTGGTGCGGGCCCGCCGCTGCTCGGTGGTGCCGGTGGCGGTGGCGATACCCGCACCGGGGGCCCCCCGCGGCCCCACCCCGCCCCGAGCCGGCGCCTCCCCACAGGCCCTGCCTGCGGCGGGCAGCGCTCGCTCCCGCCATTCCCTCTCCCCGCCTCACGCCACTGAGGGCGGGTTCCCGGCCTGCCCCGCGCCGGCCCAACATGGCGGCGCCCGTGGCGGTGGTGAGGGCGGCGGGCCGGGCTCTGAGGGCCGCCGCGGTGGGGCCGCTCCTACCGGGCCCAGGTGGGTCAGACGCGGCCGGGGCCTGTTTGTGGGGCGGGGCGTGAGGCCGGGGCGGGCCGGAGCCCGCGGGTGAAGGGCTGAGGGGAGGTGTGGGGGTGTCGCTGCGGGGTGCTCTCGCTGCCCGCGCTCGGCGTGCGCAGTGCCCGCTGTCTCCGTCCCCCCCCAGCCCGTCTCCTGGAGAGCCGCGCCCCGCGGGCCGCCGCCTTCCCGTCCCGCCGCAGCGGGAGCAGCTCCGCGCTGCGCAGCATCCTGGGCATCCCTGCCGAGAAGCCCTCCAGGGCCTTAGGCCAACACCCGCCGCCCGTTGCCACCAGCAAAGGTGAGCGGTACCGGGGAGGGGTTGTGGGGAAACGGGCCTGACCCGCTGCGGGGGGGCTGGAAACATTCAACCTGCTTCTTTCCCCTGGCAGAGGAGCAGCAGCGCCTGTTACAGGGTGAGCCCGACCAGCCCCAGAACCCCAGAGTGTTAAGGATTGCCATCATCGGGGCACCCAATGCCGGCAAGTCCACGCTGTCGAACCAGCTCTTGGGCAGGAAGGTAAAGCTGGGGTGGGAGCGTTGTGGCTCCATTCAGCAGCTGGCTGGCTCCTTAGGCCTAGCCCTGGCTGTGTTAACACCTTTTAATGTCTTCCCAGGTTTTCCCCGTCTCCAAGAAGGTTCACACGACCCGATGCAAAGCCCAGGGTGTCGCCACGTACGAGGACACGCAGCTGGTATGCTGCCAGACCTGCCCCTTCCTGGGCCAGCAGGCAGCGTTAGCTGGGAAATGGGGGATTTTCTAGGGTTTATCCCACTTCTCATTGTGCACACACACGGTTTTATTTTGGCTGCTAGCTGCAGGTAAACTGACAAGATCTGTTGATCCTTTTCCTAGATCATTCTGGACACGCCTGGCCTCACCAGTCCCTTTAAAGCCAAAAGGTATCACCACTGTTGGGGATGGAGTTTGGGGGGTTGGGGTCCTGTCCATCAAGGTTTGATAAAACCAGAGTGTGATTCCCTCTGTGCAAAGTCTGTAAATTATGAGCGTCAGAAATGTGTATTTTTAGTTTTATTTTAGTCTCTAAGTGTATTTTGTTTTGTTGCAGTTTCAGTAGCACACAGAGCCTGTGGCATCCCTTGAGCCCTGTTATATTTCATACATGCATGTCACAAGGGGCATCACAGCCCACAAAGCAGCTCTTGTGTCAGCTGGGATGATGGAAGGCACTGGTTTTCCCCTTCTTTGAGGGGAAGGAAGATGACTGTGATCAAATGTGCCTGCCTGACTTGTTTGCCTTTGTCTCTCAGGCATAGGTTAGATGAAGCCATGCTGGTGGACCCGTGGGACAGCATGAAACGTGCAGATTTAGGTGGGTACTTGACTCCCCTTGGATCGAGCCAAACCCTTTATCTGCCACAGAAATTTAACCTGCCCATCCCTGTCTCGGGGTGTTCAGTGGCCATCAAAGGCAGCCCTGGGAGAGTGAACTAGGAGCAGAAAGATTTGAGTCAGTGAGCTGAGGAGGGGATAAGAATTGCCTGGTGCTGAGGGGAGGCAGCTTGGGTTTATAATTAGGTGTGGATGTTGAGCTCTAGTATTCGTGAGGTCATTAGGGTGACAGGTAAAAACTTCATTTCATTGTTTTATCAATTAGAACACTCCTTTTCATTCCCATCCACGTGCTCTGCTGTGGAAGAGAGTCAAGTAGCAGCAGGAGGGAGTGATTAAGTTGTGGAGAAGCAGCAAAGAAACGCTTTGGAAAATGCAGGTTCATCATATTTCCCTCCTCTTTTTCTGGCAGTTCTGGTTTTGGTGGATGTGTCAGATCACTGGACACGAAACTCTCTGAGCAGGGAGGTGCTGCAGTGCCTTTCTCAGTTCCCCCAGATCCCCAGCGTCCTGGTTCTGAACAAGGTAAATGAGGAGCTTGTTCTTTCTGCTGTCTATGGTATGTCCTGCCAGTGTCCTTGCACAATCCCTGGTGTCACCAGCGACATATTTTCAGGTCAATGAGTCTGTGTGTGTTAAAAGATGCCAGTTTCCCCCTCTACAATAATTAAGTGAGTGTGTATATATGTGTGTATACATTTGCATGCTCATATATCCCTGGAGCTGTGCACTGCAGGCTGGGTTTGAATCAGCTTGGGAAGAAGAGCTGGAGCCACGATGGGGTTGGCAGCCAGAATCTCAGCAGAGCTGGCAGAGAAGGTGTTGCTGTTGAGGTGATGGTGTTTGGACCAACTGCTGGAGCTGCTGACTCTGGGTTTGGCCTCTGGTCAGAGAAGTGTTGGGGTCTGTTGCCAAAGCCGTGTCCTGCAGCAGCTGCCTTCCCTGGGGGAGTTTCTTCTGCCTCCTGGCAACCTCATTTAGGACAAAGTGCTGATGCCTCTGTCTCATGTTAGGTGGATCTGCTAAAGAAGAAGTTCATACTGCTGGAACTAGTAACTGAGCTGACAGAGGGAATTTTAAATGGGAAGAAACTGCAAGTGAGATCTGTGGTTAATCGTAATCCCAGTTCTTCAGCGGAGTCTCTTCAAGAAATCTCTCAATCTTCTCCATCTGAGAACAGGGCCCCTGGGTCTTGCTGTCCACAGGAAACGGCCCCAGCCCTGGAGGACTCTCACTTGGACATCAGCAGTGATGTGAGAGCCTTCGAGTCCAGTGTTGTCACAGAAGAACCACAAGAGCTGAAGTGCTGTGGACCCAGAGATATGAAAAACAGGAAGGGCTGGCCAGGCTTCCAGGAGATCTTCATGCTGGCAGCTCTCCATGGGGAGGAAGTGGATACACTCAAGGTAACTGCAGTCTGAACCTTTGTTACCCTTTGAGACCACTCTGCTTGTACACTTGTGGGACCCTGGTAGGGACACCAGTACTCCATACAGAGCTTCAACTGTGAGGAAGACACAGAGCTGCTGTGCCTATGTTGGGATGAGGGGAGGGCGTGTTGTCTGTCAACATGGAGCATGTCTGTGCTGTGTCTCCAGAGTTTTCTGCACAGAACTCTTGTTTGGGACTCTCCAAGCAGCTGCTTGTTCGTAATGATGAAGCCCCCCCAAGCTCTCAGCTTCGTGGGCATTTGTAGCTCATACAAAGGGGCTCTAGGGAGGTGCAACCCGTTGGCAGGGTTTGGGTTTCAGAACTTTCCCCTGTCTCCTTTCCCTGCTAAAGGCACTAAACTCCCCCTCTGGTGCCTGACTGGTAGCAGTGTCCTCATTGTGCCTCACTGCAGGGTGAGCACAGGTTGGTGGCACTGTGTGAGCGGTACGTGACCGCTGACGGGTGTGATGGGTGTTCTGTGCTGACAGCAATACCTCCTGACACAAGCCAAGCCCGGCCCTTGGGAGTTCCACAGCAGTGTCTTGACCAGCCAGTCACCTCAAGAGATCTGTAACAACATCATCAGGGAGAAGATACTGGAGTACCTGCCCCTGGAGGTGCCCTACGGCGTGACTCAGGTGGGAAGCACGCACAAGGGGACTTGCCTTTGAGCTGTTTGATTGGAAACACCAGGTTACCTGATGAGAGCCCCTTTGTTGGAATGGGAAACCCTTTACATGGCTTTACAGTGGGGTGGCTCCAGGCTGGCGTGTTGGGTGCTGTGAGCCCCTTTGTGTGTGTGAAGGGGGGCCCACCCTTGCATGCCTCTGTGGGGGAGCTGAGGGAGCAGTGTTTTGAGGTGCTTTTTGCCTGGTTGCTGAGCCTGTGCTCGCTGTTGCAGGTGACAGAGATGTGGGAGGAAGGACCGTGCGGGGAGCTCCTCATCGTGCAGAACCTCGTGGTCCCAAGGAAGTCACACATGGTGAGTAACAGAAGAGAGCTGGGGCACTGAGGACTGTGAAAGGAGGTTCACTGGGTCCAGCACATGTGCATCCTTGCTGCCATCCCCTCTCCCTCGGCTGTGGGGTCTCTGTTGGGAAGAGATGGGTGCCCAGCGCAGTCAGTAACAGCCTGAGGCTGCCTGAAGTTTAATCCTGGGATTTCTCAGACTGCCCTGTCCCCTTTCCTGAGAACAGACCAGCTTCTGTGGCTGCACTGGTCTGTTCTCAGGTGATTCCTCCCAGCACTTAAGTGATGGAAGGATGACTATGATGATCTTCTCTCTGGGTTTGAATGCAGAAGATGTTGATTGGAAGAAGAGGCGGTGTTATCAGCAGGATTGCTCAGGAGGCTGGCCAGGACCTGATGAACGTTTTCCTGTGTGATGTCCGCTTGAAGCTCAAGGTGGAGATGAAGAGTTGAGCTCTTGCCTGTTGCTACAGCCCTTGAGCTCGCTGGTCACAAGGAGAAACCAGTCTCATTTTCCCCTGCGGCACCTTTATTCAACCCAGAAGCAGAGGATGACAGAATCAACGTCGTGGGCTGCAGTAGGATGTATTATTCCCTGGGGGAATGGCCTGAACTGAAATAAAATCTTCAGCCCTTCTGCAGCACCTCATGTTGTGGGAGCTGGGGACAGCAGTCAGAGAACCAGCTCCCCTGCGGTGGCAGAGCTGCCGCGCTTCTCCCGGGCTCTGTCAGGTGTTTGCACCTGGAAGCTTGGGAGCATCTCCTGCCCTTCAGCAGACAGAGGGCTGCAGGGGAAGGACTGTCAGCACGTGTTTATCGTCCCTCCTGCAGGCTGAGTGACTCCAGCAGCAGTCACAGGGGGGGATGAGGCTTCCCCTGCGCACACAGCGGTCTCGTGTCGCCTTTGCTTTCTGCCTTGTCCATGGGTGTGAGTGTACAGCCATGCAGGGGGTCAGCATGGCCCCAGCAGCCTGAGCAGAGGGGTTTGCTGGCTGGCAGGGGCACTCTGATGGCTGGGGGTGACTGGGGGAGCTCTTCAGCTCTCTCCAGGCTGCAAATGCCAGTGGTTTCCAAGTGGTGTGTGGGAGCCCTTCCTGCAGGCTTGTGCGTGTCATCCCCTTAGCTGACTGCCAGCTGCTGCTCTGTTTGACCTCTTGTGTGTGTGGGGAGTTGTAAAAATGCCTGTTCCTTCTCTTTCCCCTGTTACCCATCAGCTTCCTGAGCCGTTCACCGCTCCTGGCTCACGGTACTCGCTCCAGAGGGATGGGTCTGGTCACAGACTCAGTTCTGAGTGTATTCCTGGAGGAGCAAGAAACAGAACCATGCTCCGTTCTCAGTGTGTGTCTATGAGCTGCTTCCCAAACCAGAGTTACTCCAGAGTTGTTACACCAGGGCTGCAGATACAAACACAGAGGCCATTGCAGCTCAAGAAAAACCCCAAGTTGGAACAGCAGCAAGTTCTGCAGCTGGAGTCTAGCAGGGTGTTGGGGATGGAGAGCAACTGGCATGCTGTGTGGGGATGCAGGCAAGGCTCCAGGCGTGTGTGCCTGCACCCCTGCCCTCCCAGCCCATCCTGGTGTTTGGGGGCTTGAGTTTTTCCTCTCTGTGCATCACTGTGTTCAGGTGTTTGGAGTGCTGGGTGGCTTCCTGCAGGAAATCCAGGTGAATCCCTGTGGGCTGTTGTAAATTATTTATCCCTCGGCCACGAGCTGCTGCCCCAGTGGTTAAATGAGATCTGGTAGGGTCTAAACTTATTGAGCAAATCCTATGTCCCCCCTTTCTGCCTCCCTCACCAGTGGAGCATCAAGGAGATGCTTCACAACCAGCTGGCACCAGCCTGAGCTGCCAAAGGATCCTGCCCTCAGGAATGAGGATGAGCTGCCAGGGGGGTTAAGAAGCCCCCAGCAAGGTGTGTGGGTCCTGCCTTGTTCCCCATGAGCAGGGCACGCTGTGTGCCCTCAAACCCCTCTGACTTTTGTATTTCCCTCACAATAAACTGAGGTCCCAGCACAAGCGATCGCTCCCATCTCCTTTCTTCCTACCCCCCGCCCCAGCCATCCCTCACAGACACCACCCTCCCTCCTCTTCATTCCCACTAACCCCAGGCTGCTTTTCATCTCTTTCCTCCTCTCCTCCCGACCTTAGGCCCTGTTTCCCAAGCTGTGGCTTGGGAAGGTTACACCTTGCAGGGGAAGGAGCTGGGTAAGGGGGTTGGTTGGGGGGGGGGGGTTGGTTAGGGGGGTGTTGGAGGCGTTTTGTTGGGTGGGGGGTACAGGGGGTCCCAGGGCTGCTCCCAGGTGGGAGAAGGGATGGAGATGAGCATCCAGAGCCACGGCCGGTCCCGGGAGCGATGGAAACGGGGTGGTGAAGTTTCTCGACTTCCTGACCCGCAACTTCCATTAATGAGGTTTGCTAATTAGGTTAATTAGCCCAAGGCGAGCCCATCGCAAGCGTGGAAACTGCCGCTCTCCTCCAACGGGGGAAGGCGGCGTTTTAATTGACTTCGGGAAGGCGGGGGGGGCGCGGACTCCTTGGGCCGGACAGCAGAGGACCGCCCCCCCCACCCCCCCCTCCCCGCCGCCCGCCCCCCCTGCCCCCGCCCCCCTGCCCCCCCCCCCCGCCACGGCACCCAGCGCTGTACGGGCTCCCAGGCGCCGCCAGGGGGCGTCGTGGCGCGGCTCTCTCGGCCCCTCCCCTCCCCCTTCCTTCGGGGAGGGCGGCTCCGCGCATGCGCGGGGGCGGGGCGGCGGGGCCGTTGGCGGGCAGCGCGCGTGCGCGGGAGCGGCTGGCGCAGCCACCACGGCGAGAGCGGGCGGCGGCGAGCGGCGGGGCCGGCACGGGCACAGCGGCGGCGGCGCCATGAGGCCCGGGCAGGGGCACCGAGAGTAAGTACGGCCCGGGCGAGCGAACGGCCCGACGCCTCGTGGGGCGGCGTGACCGGCGCGGCCCACCTCCCCCCACCCCCGCCAGCCCCCCCCCCCCCCCCCCCCGCCTCATTGTCCTTCCCGGGTGTCCCCTCCCCCCACCTTCTGAGGCAGCGTGAGGTGGCCCCGCTGTCGCGACCCTCCCCCCTAATTTGTCGCGACAGCGCTTCGGAACCGCCTCCCGAGAGCGGCTCCGGCCCACACGCCTCCCCGGGGACCTCCTCCCCTCAGTCCGGAGCTCCCCGGCTCGTCCTTGTGAGGAGACGGCGGCGGGGGGGGGTGTGTGTGTGTGTGAAGCAGGCAGCCCGCCCGCCTAGGCCCCTCTCAGCCCCGGCACCCGGAGCCTGCAACACTTTGCCCTCGATACGAAGCCCGCAGCGGGAATGGCGATAATACGTCAGCCGTCGCGACAGAGAAATACCTTCAGGAAAAAGGGGGTTGGGGGGGGGGAAGGAAATCGCGATCGCAGCGTGTGCGAACCCTTTGTGTAATCCCTGCCCGAGAAAAGTCTCTCCTTGCGCTGAGGCATCCTTAATAAATTCTTCGTCATTTTTATTCCCTGCCAATCGCTCTCCGAGCGTCTTCCCGCAAGCCAGGAAGGGAGCCGCGGAGCTTGGCTTAATCTGGTCTCTCAGTTCGCTCGTGCAAGCAAAGTACTTAAATGCTTCTGGTTACGCAGCAGATCTTCCTCCCTGAGCAGCACCTGCGAGGGCTTATGGATGTGTTTTATCCTCCTCCTGGTGTTGCCTCTTAATTGCTCGGTACGAGTTTCAGGATTAATTGAAGACGCAGGTTAGTTAGTCCAGTGATAACTCATTTTACTCTCTTCTTACACTCATTATTTCTTTTCTTAATCACAACCGATGTCTCAAGAAAACACAAGTTGATTCAGAAAACTTTTCACATCCACGCTTTTACCTTTTTATTGCCCAGACACGGTTCTTTGTTGTCCTGGGGAGGGAGAGCCATGCTCTCAGTAGATGAGGTTGGGTTCCTGAGTGATGTCATTTCTGCTGGAGCAACGGTGATGACTTTGTGACTGAACAAATCCTCCTGGATGTGTCGGGCTTCGTGATGTTGTCTGGGCACCGTGGAAACTTCATCTGATTCAGCAGCCGACTGAGAAAATTCTGTGGTCGGTTCTATGTAGGCAGTAAGGGAGTGTAGTGATGAGAGGTGCTTTCTCCTTTCTGATCAGGTCTTTTTCTCACCTAAGGAAGCTGAACTTTGTTAAAGAGTCTGTTCATTTAACTGAATACATAAAGTGGAGGGGAAAGACACTGTTGAAGTATGTTACAGGTATTGGGGGTGGAGAGAGCAGGCTCTCACAGCCAGCAGCCTGGTGTGTGAAGGATGCAGGGAGGATGTACAGGTGGATCTGGTGTCCTGGGGAGCCAATCCAGAGGGTTTGAAAACTCTGAGGGTGGGGGGAAAAAGCAAACAGTGACAACAGAAAGTAAGCAGCAGCGAATTAACTGATAATTGTGATTATCAGAAACTGTAATTTCTAGTAGAGGAAGATTGAGATCAAAAGCAAGTAAGAGTCAGAACAGAGGGTAAGGTTTGCAATAAAGACAGGATCTACAGCTTTCTGGGGGAAATGCTGTAAAAGAAAAGCTGTTTACTTTTTAAATTCTATATATGCTGTGCCATAGAGTAGAATTTCTGAGGTGAAGGAATCGGAGATTGACCCTTCTCCAGGGGAGTAGCAGGTCGAGCTGGAATTAGAAGACAGGTTGATGAATGGTCTGTAATTTACAAGCATCACTTCAAATATTTTCAATATTTCTCAACTATTTTAAGAAGCGATGTTGAGTTCAAGCCCAACCAGCCTGATAGTCTAGAGAGAGGAAGGCAGTGTATCGCTGGAGCAAGAATTAAGCAAAAATAGATAAATCTGACATAATGGATGACAAGGGAAAGATGATTGCTGAAAGATGCTGGCATGCTCTCTGTTCCTTCATGCTTGGCGTGTATTTTGTTGTGTTACATGGCTTTTGAAGTGTAAAGAAAGAAGGGGAAAAAAGAGAAGGGGGGGAAAAAAAATCTCATTTTGTGCTGAGATAAAAGAGAAGGCAGGTGCTTAAATCAGCTTTGATATTGACATTAAATAGTGACCTTACTTTTGGCTACCCCTCAGTCATTTTGTGAATTTCTCAGTAGAATAAATAACCCGCTTAGCACCAAATAAATGCCATTTAATAAGATGGTATTTTTGATCACCCTTTCGCTTCACATCGCAAACGGATTCACACTTTTGCTGCTTGAGCACAGCCTGGGGTGCTATTTCTGTTAATAAGATTAAAAAGAAATATGTTGGAGAATGTCCACAAAGTATTGTTTTTTCTCCAAATGTAAAACTAAGGAACCCTTATGTTCTCTATAACTTGGATATTTGCCTTCGCTTAAGTCTCACTTGTATTCGTTTCAAGTTGTCCTCTGATAGATAAGCTTTTATATCTAGGTTTGCTTCTGGGAACTGTTACCAGATCAAGAGGCAAAGGTTTTTGTCATGCACTGAAGTATCTATTTCCTGGCAGCACAGATTGCCATGCCACGTACAGGAACTTGAGCTTGTATCCTCACCTGCCCTTGCTGAAATACCTGGATGTGGGATAGAAACTTTTATAGGTGTTTCCTCGCCAGTGCAGGGCTTCTCTTTCACCTTGCTTTACCCATTCATCTTTATTCTTCTTTATTTTTGTCCTGACTGCCCCCACACTGAAGTCTTCATTGCAGAGACGTTTTGCATCCTGTATGTTGCTGGCTTGCTCATCTTCAGCGACGTAATAGTGAGAGGAGTTGGTGATTTATGAAGATGGGAGATGAAGTAATGTCCATTCTGTCTTTCTGTAAAGCCTGATCACTTCTAGGATTCTGGGATTTATGGAATTACTAAATACACCACTGAGAACATAGCAACGTCCTGACTTGTGTGATTTATTTATCAGATGATCAGAACTTGCTTTAAGAACATGTAGTTCACTGAAATGCTACACGCAGCAGTTGGGTAACAGGTCACTCCATCGCACTGTAGACTAACCAGGGCATGCTGACTCCTCTCAGGCTGTGCAGGGGTAAGGTGTTCCTGAAGGCAAGTAAAGGTTTTTGCAGTTTTCTGCATCTGCAATGGAGAGCATCACCTCACTGACTTCCATTTGCAGCATTTTAAAGGTTGTCAAGTGGGGAAGTTAAGTGAATAATTTAAAATCTTAAGCCTTGAGTGGTGTGGCGTTCCAGTTTTCTCATTGTATTTTGTCACTTGTATTAAAATCTCAACCATAACGGTCTTACAGCCATTTGTCTCTTAATTGCAGCTCGTTAGTTTGAATATGAATGCTAAAATGAGTTTGTCGCACTATTCATCTTTCTTCTTTTCTAAAAAAAAACCCCTGCTTTACAAATACTGATTCAGCTGCTGAGGAACAGAGCTTCTGAAGAGACATTCTGCTGACTGGCATCCAGAAAACTTGTTAATTTTGCCCCAAGATACTTTTCCAGTGGGTTGTATTGCTCAAAATCTAAGCTTACATCCCAAACAGGGATCGCTTGGCCTCAGTCTTGCCTGCACCTGGAGCTGACAGAGACTGGCAGGTTCCTCTGCTGCTGCCACTTACCATGTTTTTAGTAATTTTATTTAAATAGGCACTTAAACATCCCCCAAAGATGACTGTGGTCCATGGCTGATATGCCTTTATAGGCCCTATAAACCCTTATTTCTGTCTGGGTGTCTCTTCGTGCCTCCCCACTTGCTTTGTATGTGGTGTGTGCTATAATTATTCTCCCCTTGTGCTGGGGAATTAAGCACAGTTTATGCATTCCCATTGCTTAACTTGTTTACACTGCATCTGAAGATTAGTCCAAGTTTCCAGGGTTTGGGAAGAAAACGGTGATATTTAGTTCCTGGAACAATTCACAAGGATGTAGTTTGGCTGCAGTCTGGTTGTAGTACGGAGTAGCGGGGGTGTGTGACTTGGGTTGAGCTGGGATGAAAACTGGGAGAGATTTCTTAATCTGAAGTTTTCAAGTCCCATGCAGCCTTGTGCAGTCTGCTGGATGGTGGTATGCTTGCAACGTGTGGAGTAATTGGGCTGAACGTCTGGGTTATTGATGTATTTAGAGATAACTGAACTGCTCCGGGCTTTTAAATAAATGCATTGATGGGTATTCTATAGGGAAAGGCATCAGAAAACCAGATTTCTGTCAATGCAACACATCTGACAAAGCTTTAAGCAAAATTCTGTTGAATTAGCTGATGGATCCAGCCTGCTCTGTAGCATCTTTGGTGTGCAGTGAGTGAGGTTTTTTTCATTTCTTACAATGCCTGTAGTAATGTGTTGCAGAAAAAGGTGAACCATGAAAGTGAAGTTAGTTTTAGTATTAAAAAAAATACATATATAAAATACCCTGATCCACCAGGTGATACGTTGCTGACGTCTGTAGCGCAGCCAACCCAATTAAGGTGCCATATATTGTTTCCAGCAGGATTCTGATTGTTTCTAATTTGGGAACCACGTGAGAGCAGCTGGAAATAGGTGATATGACACGCTTTGCTGTTGGGAGTGGATCTAGCATCCAGTTGTTTTCTGTAATTTCCCTTCTGCTTGGGCAATCTCTGTCCTGTGCTTCACAGCTAAGATGGTTGGCACACGCAGCCTTCCCAGGTGATTTCTTCTGATACGGTGTGTCTGGGCTTCCCAGCAAAGAGAAATTGCTGGGGAGAGCACAGGGCAGTGGAAGAGGGGAAAAAGAAAAAACCCTGTGTGTGTGTTTTCACTTGATAAAACATTGCACAATTCAGTGTTTAGTGCTGTGGACTTTTTTTCCCCCCTTCATTTCCTGACCCCAGCATATCCTTTGCTGTATCCTGCTATCCCTCTTCTTGCCTTCATGTTGTTAAACTTTGAGCATTCGTTTCAGAGGACTTTGGGTATGGCAGTCCTGCCCTTTCCTGTGGCTGTTGCCTTGCAACTCATTTTGTTCCTCTCCATAGGCACAGAGAGAGCTTTGAAAAATGTCCTAGGATTACTGGCTTGAGCCAATACCCTGTGTATATATAGTTTGAATTCTGTTGGGTGGAAATAGCATTATATGAGCCTTTTTAAAAAAAAATATATAAAATAAAATACAGATTTCCTCACTCCCCAAAGTAAACTTCCTCCTCTGATAATTTTTTTTTTTAAATTTGGACTGGAAAAGGCAAACACTTCTAACATCTGCAAAGGGGAGCTCTTCATGCCTGCTTTATTATTCTTCTATCCAGTGCTGATCTTCATTCATCCTTCTGTTCTGACTCTGGTTTATCATTTTTTGGTCCTGTAAGCTAGAGGAAAGTTGCATTTTTTTGCCTTCATTGTGGACAGGGAAAGTTAGGTATTTGGTTGCCCTTCTCTTCCAGCTCATGACTTTGTTCTGACTCTGGGTTTTATTTTTTAATTCAGCTACAGAAAAGCCTTTGGTTTTGCCTAGTCTGGACAACGTGTTCCTAGAGCTGGTAATTCATGCATCCTTTGCCTTTAAATTGCTTGCAACTCTGCTGAGCATTTGTGAATGAACATGGAGGAAAATCAATATGTGAAAAGGCCAGAGCAGGCAAGGGAAAAGAGCTCTTCCAGCCCCTTTTTCTTGGTGACACCGTTGCCTGATTTTTAGTGTTCCCTGTGTGTGAACTGTTCAAATTTAGCAGCACCTTGTTTTGGTACAAGTTGCTTTTAAGATCGTTTCCAGAAGATTTGTGTGTAATTTAATCCCGTTCAGGTTTGCTGGTCTGACCTGTGTTTAGTTTGTTCTGTGAGTCTTCAGGTAGCTTTTTCTCCCTATACTTCTCCTAATATTTTCTAGAAATTTGTGGGGTTTTCCCAGTCAGACCTGTTACAGCATTTATGAAGCCTTTTGCACTTTTTCTGTTCCCTGTTTCTATTCATTGACAGGTGGAATTTTCATGATTGTTAAAATAGCCTGGATGTTTTAAAAACTGAAACTTGAGTTTCTCTGAAAGATCCCATTAGTGATTATTATTGAAATACTGTAGGGATGGAATGTGTGTGTGTCCTTTAGAAATCAACCCAAGCAATATATATAATATTTCTGTTGTCTGCTCTCTTGTTTGCTCTTCATTTCCAGCACAGCTTAGTTTAATAATTTCAAGGCATCTTCTTACTTACAGATGATTGGGGACTAAAGTTGAAGAACCAAGAAAACCACTTCTCAGGACATGACAGTATGCCATAACACTTCAACTACTTAAATTTAATTCAAGGCAGGAAAGAATTAAGATTTTTGCATACTTCCATCTAGTGTGCACGAGGGAGATTGCATCCACCGTTCCAATCCCAGCAGCTCCACTTGGGCAAGGATCACCTCACCCCTTGGTCTTTGTTGAGCAGTTATTGCTGATAAACTGGTGTAGCATCCCAGGGCTGACAGGTTTTAGCTCTAGGTATTTATGTGTGGCAGTAGCTTTGCGATGGCCATAAAATGGCAACGCACGAAGTTAAAGAAAAATCACCTTTCACCGCGCGGCGTTCGTCCTCTCCTTCAGCGTGTTCTGCTCTATTTACTTGTCATTCTCTGCTAGGGTTTCAGCTGCCTGATTTATGAATTATTGCTGTTGAAATAAAATTAAAGTGGCTGTTCAGTTATTTAAGAGCCAATTAAATCCCATTTTATTCTGATGTAACATTTCCAGTGAAAGTGCATAAAGTGCAGTCTGTGGAGGAAAGTTAGGGCTAAAAATGTTGAGTGTTTATTTTTTTTGTAATCTTGGCTTGCCAAATGAAGTCCATTGCAGCCTCACAGCAGTGAGTTCAGATGTTAGAAGTTACTCTGTTTAAGAAATAACCCAGTTCTGGTGTTCTCAGCAATCCTGTATCAACCTTTAGCCACGGCTGCTGGTTGGAGAATGTATTCAACAAGGGAAAATGAATTTTTCTTGCAGCACTTTTGGAGAATATAATTTATTTACCAGCCTTTGGTGACTTTCAAAGCTAGAAATGAGGGGTCTTGGGACTAAGGTTTCTCAAATTGTGGGCTGTACTGTCCTGAGGGATCAGCATTTATATTAGATGAGTTTCCAGTACCAGAGTGTGCTAATTACTGCAAGGTTCCCCTGCTCACAGGGGATGCTCAGACCGAGATGCTGTAAGAAATGCTGCCCCAGAACCACGAGCTGTTTGTGTGGGACAGGGCTGGGTCATTTGTTGTGTGGTGTTGAGCAGTCAAATTCATTCTTAACAATCTGATTGGGGTATGGACATGCCAAAATGGTAATGGTACCAGAAAATACCCCGTGGAGCCTTACAGTCCTGAGTCGTGTTGCCAGTAAATCCAGCAAGCAGGGAATGAGCAGGTACTTTTCATTCCATGTGGCCATTCAAATGCTTCTCTTGATTTGGCATTCAGTCTTAGGGGAAATGACAGTGCCCATCCCAATATTATTTTGGCAGTTTAACACCATACATTGGCTTTTGTAGGCTGGGGGGATGCTGGCTGGGACCATTTCCATATTAAGGGTCTGCTTTGCCTTGTTTTTTATTACAAATAAATCACATTGATGCGGGTGTAATACTATTTCTAACTAGACAAGCCTGCACTAGCCAGTTCTCAGGTTTGTGGCGTCTGTCTCCAAGATCACAGATACAGAGAAAATGATTTATTTTAGTTTCCAACACTTAGATAAAACTCTGGGTTTTGCGCAGATGGCACTGAAAGGATAACACATAGCTCAGACAAATTTGTATAAAGCACCATGTATTTGTACCAGAATCCAAATCTTACATACATCAGTAATATTTAGATTTATACTACTGTCCTACTAGGCTGGGTGGTGGGTTTGTTGGGTTTTTTTTGCCCCAGCAGACAGAATTAATTGCTACATGTAGAAATCAGTGGGGTTGGTGTACTCTGGTCTGACTGCTCCGTGCATATTCCAGCTTCTACCTGCACAGCCTGGTACCACAAAGAGCTGTTGGGAATTGTCTTGTTCATATTGGAGAACGTTTTGGGGGGTGGGATTAGGTAGAAAATGTTCAGAGTGGTGCAGAGCCAGGAGCATGAGGGTGTTCAGCTTTTCAGAGAGGCTTGGAGGTGGTACAGGCATTCGGGGGGATACCTGCTACTCTGTCAGAGGCTTTCATAAAACACTTTAGTACTAGAGCATGATAAAATTCTGGTAGTTTCACTAATTCTAAATAAATGTTTACTAAACAACATTAATGGATTTTAAATGTTTTTAGGAATAGTCATTAGTCCTTCAGTCTTGTACGGTGAAGGGAGTTTTGTCTTGATGGGGGGGCTGCCATTTTAATGCTTCCTGGCAGGAGGTCTATTTTGATCATGCAAATTAGGTTGGAAAAAAGTAGGCTAAGCCATTAAAAAGTAGGAGAGAGAGTGAAATTTTACATTTTTAAGGTGACTTGTTTTTCTGATCATTAACATCTGTGTTACCATCGATAACGTGTGTGACTTTATTTTCCTTGATTCTCACATCCTCATCCCTTAATGCTCACAGCCTCAGTGGTGGTTGCTCTTGCACCCACTCAACATGGAAGCCATCATCCATTGGCTGTTTCATTCCCAGCCAGGAACTGGGAAATACTGCCACGTGCTCCGTTTTGTTGTCTAGTTAGAAATACAGATACACAAGTTTTTTGTTGCACTGTAGTTAATTTTTTTCTGTTCTGTTAACGTTAATAGGGACTGAAGGTTAAACTTGGCTTATATAGGCTGTGGAGATTTGCAGGATGCTTGTTGGCCAGAGGGATTCATTTTGGTGGTGAGAAAAGGGCACATGAGTAAATGGGAGAGGATCAGAACCAGTGCCCAGCAGACTCAATCCCAAGCAAGAAGACACTGGTCTTTTCACCAAGGTGGTCTTTGTGGGCTCCACCTTCCCCATCAGTTTCTGGCTGGGGGGACGAGCAGCTTGCCAGCTGGAGTGCTGCTTGGGGATGTGGGGAACAGCCCCCCTGTACCCATCCTGGCTGGCGTGTGGACACCATGGCCACCACCCCACAGAAATGCTGCGGCCCGTCCTCTGCATCCCGCTCCTCCAGGCAACGAGCGCGTCAGCAAAACAACGGTCTTGGTGCCTGCTGGCTCTTCATTTAATCCTATTAATTTTTAATAGAAAATGAATATTAAGCTAGCATACTTCTAACGTGACTTTGCCTGTGTGCAGAAAGACGCCTGATTCGTGTTTGCTTTGGAGAAGAGCGTTGGAGCCTGCGGGAGCGAGACCCTTGGTGGAGCTGGCAGCTGGAGCAGCGTGGGGCTGGGGAACGTGTCTTTGTAACTGAAGGGCTGTCACCTTCAGGAAATACAGTAGTACTGTCCTGTTCGGCTTCAGTGATCACAAATGGTGATTGGATTTCAAATGTGTATCTCTAAAAGTAGCACTCTGCGGTGGGGTGGTGTTTGTATGCTGTGCTGCTTGGATAAACTGAGGGGGGCTGGGGATTTCCAGCTAAGTGCGTGCAACAAGTGTCGGAGGTGTTGATTAGCAGAGAGCTGACCTGACCTGTGTCTAGCAGAAAATGCCAAGAGTCGAATTCCAATTTTGTGAGGACTTCAGTAAATATTAATTTAAACAATTTAGAGTTTCTGCTGGTGGTGGTGGGAATGGGGGGGAGGGAAGGTGGTTTTTAATTGCCATTTTCACTAGGAAGCTAATAGAGGAGACTTGTGCTCCTGGAGGTGGAGGGTTTGTACCCAGCCACCCAACTGTGGCTTTGCTACAGTTGGTGTTGTGTAGCCTCCAAAACAGTAAGCTTGAAACAGGAAGGTCTGCTCTGTGAGTTGATGGTATCTTTCTCGTTAAAGTAGGTTCTGGGAAAGTAATCTGCATTCCTTAGCTGTTGCAAACCTTTTAAATTGTTTTTTCTCACAACCTCAACCTGATCTTATCATGTAAGTAATTGTTGCATCATATTTGCTTTATCCTAGCTACTGGGAAGTCAGATAATTGCTTTATACTTTTTAATGGGAAGCGTTTGGGAGGCCTTTTACCTCTGGGATTAAGATGAGCAGCGCAGCAACTATTGCAGCACTCACATTTCCCCCAGCTTTTCTGGAGCTGGAAGGGCAGTGAGCAGGAGAAGAGAGCCAGGGATGGCTGGCACCGTGTCTTGATCTGAGCAGCAGCCATAAAGTTACTCCATGTTGTAGACTCCATAAAAGTAAAGCTACCGGTTCTGATGTGCTTTGAATTTAGGTATATGTCATCTTGGGGAATATTCAGCCAGACTTTCCTTATGAAGTAGTATTATAGGGTATTAATTATTCATAGTCAGTTTAATTCTTCTTTCTTGCATATTTAATTGCAATAGCATGCTTTATGTCACAGTGATTTCCCAGAAGAACTGTACACCAAAGGAAAGCCATTCAGGTATATAGTATTAAATATGTCCACGCTAATCTTTGTTGCTTAATTTTGGAGCAGAACAGGATATTATCAGATGTTTCTTGCAAGGAAACAATTATGCAAAATCATGATTTTGCTTAATCTTTTCAGCTGAATTCTTCAAGATGAAATAGCTGGTTTGATTTTCACTGATGATGCTTGCATTGTCTTGCTTACTTTATGAGGAAAGAATGCTTAATGGCAGGGAGGACGTGACTTCAGTTTTCTTCTCTGAAGGGGGGGGAACCTCTGTCAAAGACTTTGGAACTGCCAATCGATTCCTTCCAGAAGATGAAGGCAGGGAATAAGATTTTTATTGAGTTTTTTTTCAGTGATCAGAGCAGCAATGCCAAATGCTGGTGTGATTAAGGGGCTTCTATTTATTTTTTTT
Organism: Gallinula chloropus; assembly: GCF_964237585.1. Lineage (NCBI taxonomy): Eukaryota > Metazoa > Chordata > Aves > Gruiformes > Rallidae > Gallinula > Gallinula chloropus. The sequence continues at coordinate 11,140,574 of NC_140104.1, forward strand.
TAAATGCCTAGGATGGGCTCTTAGTGCTTGATGTGAGAAAATATTGGAGTCTCAGGAACTGCTCATTCTAGAGCTGCTTCATGCTTGTAAGGCCCTTGGTGAAACCAAATTCCTCATGTTTGGAGAGCCGGATTGTTCTCTGGGATTTACCGTAGGAGTTTAAACTTCTGAAAAATCTGTTTACAATGTGTCTGAACCGGAGGATAGAGGACACAGTAGAGACTGTTATCTGTTTACTGCTCAGATAAGGAGGTGGAATAGATTGCTGGCCTGTTTCTGAACTCTGCTTAATGAATGGTTGCTAGGCAAATTGCATCTCAATCAGCTTAATCCTCAAGATGTCATTTACAGGTCTGCTCTTTGTGAGGGCCAGAACCCTGTGCTTTCAAACTGTACAGGCCAGAAATTGCTAGCAAAGCAGCTTAGAATAGCTTGCTCAAAAATTCAGTGTACATGTGTTGCTGAGCTGCCCAATTTAAAGTGCCTGTTGTTGCAGGGCTATCACTGCACGGCCCCGCGCTAGATGAGACGCTCAGTGATAGACAGGAGGCAGCAGCATCATTAGCACCGTTTCTGGATCAGCACAGAGCACATCATAATGTTTTGGCACCGGATTAACATGCAAGAAAACATTTCTAAATGGGGACTGCACGGCTGAGGTGATGAAAGGTATTTCTGTATTGGCTGAGTTTGCTCAGAGCCTGGGGTGATTTCAGGGTGTATACATGGGACGTGGTTACTTTGGCAAACAGGTGAAAATGGGAGGTGGTGTTACCTGGCATGGGGCAGGGAGCAGGGCCTGGCCTTGGTGGAGATCTCTGATCAGGAGAGGGCACGTGCTGGTCCTGTGAAAGCTCCAAGCCTGCCTCTGGAAGGGTGGACTTTCTCCTGCACCATCAGGAGAGAGCCAATTAATTGCACATGCCAGGGTGTGTGTTGCCCACATACATTAGGCTCATGATTTAGTCCAAAGGAAAAAGTTTCCTAATGTAGTTAAGCTTTAACAGTCTCTTTGTAAAGAAAGATAACAAGATACTTGTTTTTATTGGTTTCCCACAACAGCGATGAATCTTGTTGCAGGAATAGCATTGTTCTTTGCGCGGCTACACCTTCCTGTCCTTTGAAATACACCCTCTGTGATTGCTGTGTGTCATGACACCGAACGTTGTAAATGCAAACTGGAAAAGATTGGACTGGTTGAGTGCTATGGAGACATTTTAAAACTGTTTATGGTCACTGTGTGCTGATATGAAATGTCCTTCACGTGGAACGGTTATTGAGGCAGGTGAAAACGTGCTGTGTGAACTGTGCAGTGCTTGCATGGTTTCGGTGAGTGCAGCTTTTGTGTTACTCAGAAACACTGTTAGGGTTTTAGGAAAAGATTTTATTAAAACGTGGAGAGCCTCTCAAAGTAAAGTACCAATAAAACATTCCACCTTAATCACCAGCAAAATGGTGGCGGTGCTCGCGTCTTTATGGCGTAGATGTGAAGAGGACTGCTGAACAGAAGACTTTGTGATCAGAGAGTGCTTTTCATGCAAATGAAGATTTTTATTACATGCTGCTGAATCAGGGGCTTGTGTAGCGAGAACAGCACAGAAGTGATAAGATCACTTTGTCATAGCTTGAAATTGTGCCCAGCGTGTCTTTCAGATCGCAGGAACGGGTAAGAAACATTCTTGTTAAGGGCACAGCAGTAACTGATCAAATATTTTGCGGGCAGGGCTGCTTCTTCGTGGCTGTCTGCAGCGACCTGCCACGTGTCCACAGCCCTGATTCGAAAGCCATGAGGAACGGCAACGTGGAGGTGACCCTGCCTAGCTGCAGAGCCATAAAAGCTCCCGTTCCTGATGGGATCCCTTTTCTGCTCTTGCCCCAATGGCTCCATAATCTTCTCTGTGCTGCAATCTAGGAGCTGTTAGTGTTGGTTAGAGTGGAGCTGTCCTTTGGCCTGTGTTGCCTGTTCCACTGTCATGCAGGGGCTCTGAACACACCACCGGGCTGTGCCTTCCTGCAAAGGGCACCCACCCAGCACTGGCTCTGTTAGTTTTCCTTTTGTATTTAGTAGCTGGTATCATCTTCCCAATGTCCTTTCATGGTTTGAGCTGGTTTGGTTTAATGAGGACTCTTGTTGCCAGCAAGTGAATGGGTATATGCAGTGGAATAGGCATCTGAATCTTCCCCTGCAGATGGGTAGTGTTCAGCATCCTGATGTGACCTTGATAAAAGTTCTCTGGCGTGTTACTTTCCCTCTTTATTTATCTCTCTTGCTGTGTAGCAGCTTTCCTTACAGAGAAGCATCTGAGCTATTGGAAATCTGTCCTCTTTCCCTCTCTCCAGAGATATTGTCAGCATAACACCCAAGCTACTTAGGTTGACGCCTGAATATTCTGCCTTTGCACAATCAGGAGTCATTCAATGAAGGAGCAAGATGAGAAGTTTAAGATTTAGGACTGACATTTTTAGACCCTTTTCAATACCTGATTTTGAATAGCAATGGGGAGAGAGGGCAAAGGCTTCCTTCACATGGAATGCCTCGACGTGTGTGTGTGCTGAGCCTCACGCAAAGCATATATTGCAGGGGGAGAAACACACTTAATAGCCATCAGATTGTACTGTGGGGTTGTTCATATTTCAGATTCTCATCTGGAGAACCTAGGAACAAAATCTAACCCTGCACATTCCTGGAGAGTTTCAGAGCAGCAAGATGGAACCTTTTTTCCCGTTTTTCTCATGCAAATTATAGTAAGGATTATTCAGTGTTTAAAATCTGGTTTATACTGGCTTCTGAATTTCATTTAAAATAAACATCTGGAGAGCTTTTTGATCTCCTGTGCAAGATTGTTGTCTGCCTCGCTCGTTAAAATGACTTGTGCTTAATTTTTAGTGAAAGGCAAAGAGCTAGATCATTTTGGCCCAGAGGCAGTCTAAATGGTTCACCTTCTGCAGTTAGAAATTTCCACAGGCACACAGCCTATCCAGCAGATGCTTAAAATCCTTTATCCTGGGGAGCACGGCAGCGACAGGTATCTGTTTCTTCTATGCTGCTGTGTGGGATCTTCAAGACCTCTACCTGTAGTGTGATCAGTACTTCTGCAAAGCCTTGTTCTCCTGGTGCTGAGCACGTATCAGAGAGGATGCTCTGCTCAAAGAGAATTACAGTCTTGTGCCTTTGCAGCTTGCAGCACGAAGCCCTCGTTCACCAGAAGATTGCCACGGTGTGCCAGCATCCCACAGTCAGATCAGTGGAACAGTGTCACACAGGGAGTAATCGGTTATTTATTCTAGTAGCCATTAGTTTGGAGTGTGTTTTCTCATGTCTCACAGGAGCTCTCTCCTCTCCTCTTCCCTGGACACTAAAAATGTGTGGTGGTGGTGAGAGTACCGCATCCATGCTTCCTCTGCCTCTCTGCCTTTGAAATGGGTTCCTGTTGCTCTCTGGCAGAGCCTGGAGCAGCGATCTGTGGAAGCAGCGTATCCAGAGCAAGAATGACTTTATCTCTTTGTTTTCTCTTTTTATTTATGTCTGTGTGGGATCAGCTGGTCTCGCATTATGTGTGAAGTAGTTAAATTTTAGCCTGCATCTGTAGGATGTGATTTCTCCCCCTCCCCTCCAGTCGCTTTGATCAAATCAAATAAAAACGCAGCGCTTTCATTTCTAGTTTTGTAGTTTCAAAGACAATCTCTTGACATGCTCCAGCAGTCTGGACCCGAGTCCTTTTTTTTTTCTTCTTTAGTCCAAAAGCACACTGTGTCTTGCGCCTTTCTCTGTATCAGCAGTTGCAATCTGCGTTGGCTTTTATCTGCATCAAAAGACAAATGGAAGAGAGCAAGACACTGCAGGAATGGGAAACAGACTTACATGTGCAATGGAAATATGTGGTCCTTACATTCAGGCTGCCACATGGAGTACAGGCCAGTTCCTGTATTGGAAATCTGCAGCCTGTACTCCCAGAAACATGAGGTTAGATTTTAAGCTGTGAAGGTTGGTTAATCCCCCCAGCAGTTAATACCAATGTAAAATTTTCTATGATGTCAAGCCTTTCCTTCTAAACTCCTTTTTTTTTTGTTTTGTTTTGTTTTTTTTGCATATGTCAACTATACAAAGCAGCGCTCAATCTGAGAAATTAGCATTCAAACACTCTGTAAGCACTTTATTTTTGTCTGCTTTGTGAGCAGCTGAACACATGTCCAGGCTGAAATAACGCTGAGCTGCTGCTTCCCAGCGAGCATGCCAGTGCCTCTCGGTGAGGAGGCTCCTGGCTGCGCAGGCGCAGGAGAATTTGGAACTTTGTCTGGTGTCCTGAAAAGGCACTCCTGACCTCCATCCTGGAAAAGCACATCTGCAAATCTCCTGCTCGATGCCATCCCAAGGGAGAGGATCCCAGCTAAGCCCTACCATACCTAGTTTCTCAGTGAGATGAACTCTTCAGTCACAGTCATCCCGATCAGAACCTGAGCCATGTCTGAGGGCATTGTGATGCACGTTACTTTTTCAGTGTAGCAGTGCTTAAAGCAAAGCATGTTTCTCCCTGCATTAAGGAGTCAGATTCAGCTATTCAAAGCAAGTTGATAAATTGCTTTTCATTAAGTGTCTAAGCGCCAAGGGGTTCAGTATGTGTTCCAAGGAAAAAATACATTAATTACTGCTTCTGTAGAACATTTATCAATCACATAGTTATAAACAGTACTAATGCAGTTAATTGAAGGTAGAAAAATTTACCTTTTGAATTTGTTGACTGTAGCAATTCCGTGGTTGGAAAGACAAATTGTCTGGAAATTAAAATGAAGTGATGCTTTGGGGATTGATTGCCAGAGTAACTGTCTGGAGCGTAGACCTGACCAGACTCTCACATGGTGTTCAGCACGGCTCTGTTCCCTTCCAGTGCAGGATGCACTGTGGAGGTGAGAGCTGCCTGTGGCTATTACAGCCCAGGTTGTGAGGAGCTCGGCGTTCACACGGGTGGGTTTGTGCTGTCTCTGCTGTTGAGGTGCAGTCGTATGGGCTGCGGTAGCAGTTATTTGTTCTCGCCCACGCAGCCAGGTTGTGTTTACTGTGCAAAGGGATGTCTCACCGGCTGTAGTACAGTTACAACTGCCTCCGTGTCCTGTCCCTACAATTATTTATTGCCGTATGCACAGGTTGGGCTTTTTGAAAAGAAAAAAGTGACTGCAGAAGAGCAAGGATGCACAAAATCAAGCAAAATCCTCCTGCTCACCTGTACTCAGTAAAACTTGTGAAAAAAGAAATCGTTTGTGGATGTGAACTTTGGATAAAGGTGATGTGTTGGCGGCTGTCGAAAAGAGTCAGGTGAGATCGCACTGAAGTGTTTCATCAGGTCTGCAGACAAAAACCTCTGGTGCTTGTGGTGTGCAGAGGTTTGTGCAGAGGTTTCGAAAAAAACCCTTGAGTGCTCATGTAGCTGTTCTGAACTGCCAGCCGTGCAGCTGGCCGGTTTTCCTGCTTCTCGGGAAAGCACTGAGAATAGCAAAGGCTTTTTACTGTAGCTCACAATAAATGTGTTTCTTGTCCTTCTGTTGCGTTGTTAGGAGATGACCTTTTGAGTTTCTTAGAGGATTGTTGAGGATGGTAGGTGTGTGTCAGGACAAGCCAGCGGGGTACCAGCACCTCAGTCTGAAAGTTGATGGGAAAATGTCATCCCAACATGTCTGGTCCAGCTCTTTGATATTCACCAATTCCAGCTCTTTTGGTATTCTCTTGTGTTTTCTGCTGGTAAGTGTTTGGTTGCTTGTGTTGCAGCTTCTGTTGGAGGTTCTCAGAATACTTTTCATCTTTACAGCACAACATCTGTGGCTACAGGTCTTATCTTGCCCTGACAAATGGTAAAATGTGCCTCTAAGAGCTGATGTGTTCGTGGTCCGGCAGGAAGCTCTGACACTGCACAATTAGACAGAGATCTCCACTGTTGTATCTTACATAAAAATCTGCTGTACATTTCCTTGCTGGCTTTGCAAATAGGCTGTTAAAATGTCACCATACGTGGGACCTGAGTTTGGGATCCAAAAAGCTTAAATACTAAACGAAACAGTGTAATGGTACAGGTCAAACTGGCACACGTGCGTAGCCATGCGAAGTGCAGCCCTTTCCCCCGTGAGCCTGCCCGCCTGCGTTCACACACCACAGCACACCTGGTCTACCAGTGACTCACTGGTTTTGTTTCTTTTTTCTTTAAATGCAAGTTCTTTTTTTTTTGTTTGTTTTGCTTTGTATGAAGTCTCATTCGCCCTGCCTCATCTTATTTGCAAATATTTCTCATTTTCAAGTGAATCTATTTTTAAAACAGGACTTGAAGCATATTTTTCAATATCTAACAAATGTCTGGCTTGTTGTTTGTGTGTTGCATAGAGGTAAAATTTGTTCAAAGTTAGCTCTGAAAAAAAAATGTTTTTTGGAAATAATCAGCTTGTAATAAACAGGGGAAGACAGCTACTTTCCTACTTGAGGAACTGTCATAATCTGTAACTTCTAACGATATTTTAGAAAGAAAAACTGTCATCCCTCTGTCATGTGCAGCCACAAGGATTTCTGTAAGTTGTGATTAAGACTTTAATTCTGGGCTTTTATCGAGTAAGTGTGAAATGAGAGAAGATAATGGTGATCTGTGCGAAGCAGCCACTGGAGAGGGAACTGTTTAATGTTTCCTTTCCCCTTCACCTAGGCAGCTGTTTGCTGTACTTGAGAAAAGCCTCCTCACCAGATCTGGGGAGGCAAGAAGGTTGAGAGGGAGGAATTCTGGCCGAGAGCAGCATGAGGAAGCTCACAGCTATTGAGCGTCCTTTGTGGTAAGGTAAAGTCCAGAATTACAACTTCAGGCTTCTCCTAGACATGGAACACATAAAGCTGCACGTAACACCGATGCAATGCACAGTGTTGCTGCTGGTGGTTGTAACTGGTGAGGTTATAGCTGCAGGCTATGGGAAAGGGGACAATGTATATTTGGTTTCTTATCACTTGGAGGCAGAAGGAAGTTGTGTACGAGGACGGAGAATGTCTGTTGGTGGGAATGGGGGATGCCTCCGTCGGGTCATGTGTCAGCAGCATCCTGTAGTTTGGTAGTTGCTGGGCTGCTCTGGGTTTGCTATGAGAAGTCATCTCAGCTAACCTCAGTGCCATCACATTGACATGAAAACATTTACCCATCTTGTGTCTGTAAGTCTGTTCTGTGTTTTATAGTAGCTGCTGCGGTATTATAGATGCAGGTAGGAAAAAGATGGGTTTAGCTTGCCCCAAGGATGCTTTGGAGGAAGGAACGTTTGTTTGCACCTCAGTATCTCCTTGAAGAGAGTGGTATTGTCTGAGTGTTATGGTGATGGGTAGGGAATCTGCTTTGCGTTTTGAGAATGCAAATATAAGGCAGATACCCTGAGCAAGTTAGGATTTTGATGACAACACTGTGTTTACCAGGCCTCTCCTCTTAACTGCTGCAGTTTAACTATAGCATCCTTTACTCCCTCTCCTAAGTGATGTGCACTGCAAAACGTAACTAAGATACATCCCAGACTGATTCTTCATCCCCGTTTCCCACCAGTACAGCATTAAAAACTTGGAGTTGGAAGTTACCATATAAAATGAGAAAGAAAATGAATTAAAGGTCAGAGTGCTTGAGTGTAGTAAAAATTCAGAGTGGGCAGATACAAAGTTATTCAAATCACTTTTGACTTGGGGCAGGTAGATTTTCCTATTTCTTGCATATGTTCCCATGGTAAAAGTAATATCTTGTCTGTCTCATAACTGACCACTAGCATATGTGTTTCAAGCACAGCCAGAAATACTCCTTTGAAGCTTTGGCCAGGCCCTATGATCGTCCCAACTTGTCTTTTCTACATTTTTTTTTTGCCTCAGAAGCGGCCTGCAACACCTGGCAAGACCTACTTATGCCTGTGTTGTCTGTCAGCTCCTGCCATGTTGCAGAATATGGAGTTAAATCTAAAAATAGGCTTAAAAGAGGTGAGGGCTTTGAGCAAAGTAAAATAAGCCACTGATTTGGGTCATGAAAGGGAATTGATGTCACTGGTTCTCTGTTGCAGCTTTCTTGAGTTAAGAAATTCTGTTCTGAGCTGTGAAAATGCAGAGGAACAGTGGTGAGCAAGTGACACTGAGAGGGATGGGTGGTCTGCTTCCAGTTATCCTTGTGAGACTGCCCAGACCATGAACTTGTAAGCCTGATGTGAGAAGTCAAGGTGGTATTGAATGCTCTGCAGTTTCATTTATCTTCACAGCCTTCCTCAGTGGTAGAAAACTGTCATCCACCGCTGTCCTTTAACAAGGAGTGACCATGTGATTAAGTGCTTCATCCAAAATTACATCAGGAACCTGTGGTGAGACGGATATTTTCCTCGATCTCTTCTGTCATAGGCTGGCCCATTATCAGGAGACAAGTCTTCTAACATAAATCTGGTAAAAAAAGATCTTGAGCCTCTGTAAAGAGAGTTGTGTGCAATTTTTGCCCGTTTCAGAGTGGTTATGTGGCTTCAGTAATGTTTGTTAAGTGCTTTGATATGCCTTGGTGAAGGGCAGAGTGTTAATAATTAAAATTGGAAGGAAGTTCAGAAGTAGTATGGGGATGACGACCGCTTTCTGGTCTGTTAGTTAACAAATGCAAAACATAAATGGACGAATCAGCAGGAATTTAGTTTTAAGGCTCCCTTCCCCCAGCCACCTGCACGGGCTGAGCGCAGAAAGCGGCTAATTGTCTGCGCCGCCGCGGAGATGAAAGAAGCTGGTCCTACACCAGGAATGGCTATTGAACCGCGTGAAGGTGGTAAATTATCAGCACTGAGAACCTTTTGAGTTGGGATCTTTGTGCTCTTAAAAAGTACGTTATTTGTACTGGTATTTACAGCGTTTGGGTGGAAGGGGGGGGGGGCTGATGAAACCAGCGTCTTGTGACATGAACCTTGTGTTGCAGTGGCTGTGATTGAGCGGTCAGTAAAACCCAAACGTCGTCTTGCAGCTCTACACCTTGGCGGTGTTTGGGTGTTGTCGAAGGGTGTGTTTGGTGAGGATGGGCCCTCTTAATGGCACCACTGCCGCCCAGCTAAGAGCTGTTTGCAGAATCGCCCTGTGATTTGCAGTGGGCAGGCTGTGAGAGCAGCCTCCTGTTTGTCCATTTTACTGCTGGCAGTTTCATTTGCAGAGTGCAGGCAGGAGCAGGCTTCTTGCCAGCAACAGCTTCATTCAGATTAGGGCTTTAGTTCAATTATGTCCAATTAACTTTTATTGCAGATAGCAGTGATAATTACTTGCAAGTCAATTTTTTGGCTGTGGTTATCCCAAGGCTAAAGTCTGAGCTTGATGGATTTTAATAACTGAAGTGACGTATAGTTTTTCCTCCTTTTTTTTTTCTTCTTTAGGCCTCAATTAGATGAAAGGTCAGAAGCTATGTAAAAATCCATCTTACAATTAAAGCCCAACTGTTCTGCTCTTCAGTGGTTGCGTAGTACTGTGTTCTAAAATAATCTCTTGGGACTGACCTAAAAAAAGGCTTTTTAAACTCTAAGACCTTGAGCTTGCTGCTGCTTTATCTGAAGAGTGAATTTGATGGAGCTGATGTCACACGTGGCAGTACCTGCTCGCCTGGAGCCCAGAGCTGCCGCCTTGGCTTTTTTTTACTGCACTACATCCTGTTCAAAATTGCTAACCTGGAAGCCTTTAATGGTAGCCCTTGGGCATGGGGAGTGTGATATGAACAGTATTCCATTGAAGCGCTGTTACCCCAAAGCGACTTCATTTTCTTCCTTGTTGCACGTTGCCATCCCAGCTCGGGGATCGGAGCCGTGCTGCTGCAGCAGGTGCCTCCCCTCTCCCCGAAGCATCACACCTACATTTAAATTCTCTCCGCTTTCCCCCTCCGAACTATTTAATTTTGTTGCCTGAGTAACATTATAAATGGGGGTCAGCCTAAAAGGTGAAATGATTTACAAGCAAAATCATAGTTAATTAAACTGCAAGAAGCAAACATTGATTGTGATCGAAACTGTTGCAAGGCTCTACAAAAGGTCCACCTGAATGCAGGAAGCCAAGAGGTCCTGCGCTGGCAGATGCTGACGGTGCACTCGGCTTGTTACAAAAGGCGACTTTCTATTGTTCAGCCTTCCTATTTTATTTACCCCCAAGTACACTCCATGCTATTGTGATTTATTGCCATTTCAAAAGACTACCTCGCCGCGCATTATTTTGCAGTTTTCCATTTATAAAACATTAAGAGGATGTGATACCAGCCGGCGGTGAATACAGTGCTGGTTTGGTAATTTTGTTCCAGGAAACGGTAAGATTTATCTCTGGCTTTTCAGCAGTCCTGGGAAAAAGCCATTCTGGTAAGTGCCCAAGAATAAAGGGGGAGGGTTTGGGCTGAAGGGAGGCAGGAAGCCTGCAGGATCAGTCTAGACACTGTCAAGCAAGGCACGGCTGACTGGAAGGAATCGTATTGAACGCCGAGGTTTGGGGGGGGGGGGAGAGATTCAGCATCTGCAGTTGATACGAACAAATTTTTGAATCCCCTGGATTTTAGGTTACTTTGGGAGAGGGGAAAAGGAATGAATCTCATTTGCTCTTGAGCAGCCTGCCAGGGGGTAAATGAGACACTGAGTTTCCCTTGGAGCATGAAAATTGGCCCAGATTCAATTATGTTTCTTGGCAAGCTCTTAGAGACATTAGTACCAAACAAACTTTACAACCCCAGTTTGGTTTTTTGGGGTTTGTTTGCAGCGTTTATATACGCTGAGCTTGGAATGTGCCGCGTGCGCTTGGGGGGGGTTGCCGTAAATCCCGCCGGCGGTTATGGAATTTCACGGGGCTACCTTGTGAATAACGGGGATAAGCGAAGCGTAGCAGCCCAGCCACGAGCACTTAACAACCCTCACACGGCTCACGGGACCCCAGGGTGCTGGAAACTTGGAATAGTTTGGAGCTTTTCTTTTGTGTGTGGGTAGATGCTCCTGGTTCCTCCCAGCCCCAAGCTTTGTGAACGAGCCCACAGTTAATCGTGGAATTTCAAACATGCATGTTTACTTTCAGGAACCTAACTTTAGACTTCACCAGCTTGCTTTCATCTAAACCAGCTCAGTTTCCCATATTTCACTGGCCAGGGATGGTTGGTGGGGAGTGTTTCCTTTGTGTGCTTACCCTGTAAGGCCTCTTGGGAGCTTCAGAGACTGGCGTATTTAAAAACTTGGCCATAACTCTGCGTATGTGGTCTGTTTATATAATGATAAAACTATGTTAAAGTATTAGAAATTTCCTAGTAGTACCAAGTTGCTTTACACCTAGCTTTTACTCTAGCTTGTAAAACTATTCCCTGGCCTGAGGAGCACTTGGTCTAGCAGAGACAATGCTAAACTCTGAATATCACCCAGGAAATAATATATCTTTTTAGTCCAGAAAGGCAATAAATGTCATGGTAAGAGTTGCTGGGACTGATTCTTAGCTCTACAGGGAGGGCGTCCCTGGGCAGTGGGGTGGAGGTGAGTTCTTCCATCCTACCCAGTGAGCCTTGGCAGTGACAGGACTTACTCTGGAAATCACCGCAGGGAACGCTGTCCTGCCTGGACCGAACACAGCCCTGATGTGCAGGTAAGGCTGAATGTAACAGTCACTGTGGGGATGTGACAGTTTACCCCCACCCACATCCCAAGCACTGCAAATCCCTCTTCAGCTTAACATGCTTTGATTTAATTATTAATAAATCTGTTCATGTGTCTAAACCTGCTGACTGTATCAGAGAACGTCCTGCAGTACATGTGCTGTTAAGATTATATCCTGCAGCCAGATTAGATTAAAATAACTTCAAAGAAGGATATCTATTTATTTATTCCAATCTAATGATTGTTTTCCTTTAGAAATGTACTTTATCTTTTCAGATACATTTTCAAGACAGAGCTCAATATGCTGTTCTTGGCAGTACAAAGAATTAGTTTAAAATGCAGTTCAAAAACTTCTAAGGTAATGATTTTACAGCTGCCCTTCGCTGCTGGGTGCCAAAGCCTACCTGTCAGCTTGCTCTCCAGTTTGCTGCTGACTGGTTTAGATGATGGTACTCCTGAATCTGGTACAGTGCAAACCCCCCTCAGTTCCCAGTGCACTGTGTCCGTTCCAGTTCCCCAAATAATGCACAACCCACCCCAGGAAGGGTTGGGGAAGCAGCCCCGCAGGGAGCTTTGCAGGTGCTGGTGCCCACACAAGTTGCCACCATGGAGCCAAGTCTGCTAGTGAGAAGTCTTGATGTGCCAAGTTCAGTTTATCTCCCGCTCTGGACTAATTAGAAGCAATAAAGCTGAGTGCAGGAGGCGGGGGGGGTGATGGGCCTGGCTGCCTGTGTGTCAGGACCCTGCGCTGCCAACCTGAGACCGCCTGTAACAGTTTGACACAGCCATTCATGCTCTCCTCAATCCTAAAAGCAGTTCTTGTGCAGGATTTTATTTCCTTTTAGCTGGGTGCTATGTTAGAATTGTCTGCACTAATTTGCCCTGAAGATGAGTCAGAAAGCAGTAGTCAGGTGCTGAGTATCTCAAAGGGAGCAAATGCGAAGTAATTTCTAACGAAAGAAGAAACGAACAGGCTTGCTTATGAAGATATTCCAAGTGTATTTGTTTTCAAATACTGAGATCAGTTTGAAAAACTGTGTTTCACAGAACAAAAATTGGAGCAGGATTTTAATTATAATATGGAATTCAGTGATGGAGTTATGGTCAGCACTTCTGTATAAGTCTGAATTTCTTATTTTTAATGCTCAGCAGTGACCTAGATGGCATCAATTTGGTTATTGCAAATCAAGCTAAAAGAATGATTTTATGCTTCTACTTAAAATTATTTTTGTAAGTCTAGTATTTCCTTTAAAATGATTATTGCCACCCTGGTCTTTTATGAACCTTTGGCATCGCCTAAAATGATTAACTGCCAGCGGGAACAACTTGCTTTTATAGCCCTCTCTAAAACATTACTCTCTGTATTGGAGCTAAAGCTTCTGTAAATACATGTTTTGACCTTCAAGTAAATACTGCTATGTTACTGCAGAAGCCTGGCTATTCTGAGTTGAATGCTGTGACCACTCTTAATCACTTGTTCTCTCTCCTAATGTGCCATTATCCTGTTTATCGCTGTGTGTGTGGCGCTGAGCCTCTCCGTGGCACTTCAGCAAGAGGCTTGCTCAAAAGAGTCATAGTGTTCAGGCTATAATGAGCATTAATGACAGAGCAGGTGAGCAAACCCTTTGCGTATCTAGCTGTCAGAAGTGCTGCTCGTTCAGTCAAAGAGCACGGCGAGTGCAGTGCTGCACTGCAGAGTGCTTCTCTCTCCCTTTCAAGGCCGCACACTTAACTTGCCATCACTGAAGTCATGTTTTAGACACTGAGCTCCTTTGGCCGTGCAGGGATGGGAAGTAATCCTGGGCTGGTGTCAGATATTACTGGAGTGAAAGGTAGATGCTTAGGTGAAAGTAGGGCTGGTGTGATCTGAAGGTTTTGTTGACTATGGTGAAGGCTGTTCATTTTGTCTTGTCTGCTTTTCACTGAGGTCTTGTTTTTGCCAGTCTTCTGAAGTTGATGAAATGAAAAAAGCAAAACACAGTTACTGTTTTTTCTTGCTGACTCTGAGTGTTTCTGTTGCTTATTCAGGTAAAGCCCTGGCAAGTCACAGTGGTTTTGTCTTCTGATGAAAAGGAGCTGTATTCATGTTTTGTCTTTTTGGTCTTGCTGGGCATGATGTGGGGCAAGAAACTGCTGCCCACAGGCTGTTTGCAAAGTTTCACTGAACATTGCATACTTACAGACATGAATTAGTCTCATCTATAAATGTCAGGCTTTATAGGAACCAACTTTGTGGTTCCTACAGCAATTCCTTTTAAATTGTGAATGTGACAGGTCTTCAGTCACTGTTTCTGAACACCTTCTGAAAGACTCCCAAGAACTCCACCTCCTGCAGAGGGTGACAAGTAAATCTGGGGTTAAGTTTATTTTACAAGGTTTTACAACTACATATCTTTGACGTCCAATGGTTCAGGTCATTCTTATCTCCTGGGGATGATGTGGAGAATGATGACAACTCATTCAGCTGGTGGTTGTGCTGTCAGCCCTGCAAGTCGATGAGGTTGTGTGTTTGTTCCAGACAGCACTGAGTCACTATTACCCTGAGAGGGGGTAGGGTGAAGGGGTAATAGCATGGCCTTGTCATGCTGACGTTCACTGCCCAAAAGTGAATTTTTTAATTGTTAGACCTAACAGTCACACTCAGCCACACCCTGTCAGCTTTGGAGAGCACTTGCACAGTGAAGATACAGAAGTTTTCCTCAGTTATATTTGTATGAGGTTTCTTGGCCGTTGGTTTAATCAGCCTTTGCGTCTCGAGCCGAGGAGAGGTGTATAAACACAGCACTGAGGGATTCATCACCGCGAGTCATCGCTGTGCTGCAGGAAAGCTTGAAGTCCCTGCTGATCTCTGTATTGCTGCAGGTACTCCTTGGGCGGTCTGGCTTGCGACAGGGGACTGAAGTTAGGTTTCAAATTAAGGTCTTTGAAACATCCCTGCAGAGAAGTTGGCGTTTGCAGCTTTCTGGAGCATGAAGGTGGTGGTGCTATCCAGGACACAGCGTTGCCGTGTCAGGTGTCGTCTGAAGGCTTCATGTCATTGGTGCAGTCCTAGGCAGTCTGACTCTTTCAGAAGTGGTCTCTGTGGGGTTTCCACAGCCATGGCTTCTCGTGCTGGTCTCAGGCTTTCTGCTTGATCTTCGAATGCCCCCTTAGTTTTAACTGGGGTTTTGAAGCAATGACTGAAACTGATTTTGAAGCCTTCAACTCGAGTTTTGGGGGCCATAGAACACCCCAAGCCCTTTCTAGCTGCTCCCTAGGTGTTATGGCAAAAACACTCCCAGTAATAGCAGCAGCACTGATACTTGTGGAGATCTGGGCAAGGAGAAGTTGACTGATTTCTCCAGTTTGGCTCAGCCACACTGTTTCCCAGAGCTTTCTGAAGTGCTGGTGGCTGGCCAAGGCTTGCCCCCATAGCTGCAGGACAGGGGGGATGTGAGGTGGGGCTTGGACCAGCCATCCCCTGGAGACCTTGTTCCAACTTAAATTTCTCTCCAGGATTCTAGTAACATTGGGATACTTTGAGCCTGAGATCCCCCCCCCTTTGTATGAATATGGGATTTGAGGGTAGCTGTACAGTGTTTATATATGAAGAGCTTTAGAGTTCTGTGCATTCGTTTCAAGGTTTGATTTCCTAAATGCTGAACTTCTTCAGCAGAGGACGGTGGCACCTCTGCAGCTCCTTGATGCAGAAGGCTGTTTGTCCATCCCAGAGCCGTGCAGGTTAGCGAGTCTCCTGTGAAATGAAGGAAGTTGCAGCCATTCATCTTTCAGCCTAATGGACCACAGAAATTACAAGCTGCAGCATGCAGCTTAATCTTGCCACGAGGCAGAGTGCTGCATACTTTGCCTTCAATTTATGCATGCCGTGCCTTTTTATTAAACGTAAGAGAGCAGCTGACAGGATTTCTCCAGAGGACTGGCTTTGGCTATCCCTGGTAGATAGCCAGCACATTTCAATATATAGTAAAATGAACCATGGTAGCTCTTTTTACCATTTGTAACAACCACCTTTGAAATTTGAGGATGGAGTTACGGACTATCCTCTGCGTGTCGAGCAGCAGGGGAGAGCGAGACGGCTGTTTTCATTTTAACCCTGCAGATGACCCACTTCTTGAAGCACTTGCACTGCTGTTAGAAGGTGCAGTAAGGGCTGGAGCAGCGGTTGTGCATCGGAGCTTGGTCAGGCCTTCACCCAGGGATGGCTCTTTGCCGCTGTCTTTTCTCTGTTCCTCCTTGTATTATAACTTTGAATTGTCTCTCTGTTGTTGCAGTGTGCAGAGGAGTGAATGCCCCATGTTGTGTTAGTGCCTGTCTGCCATGCTGGCCTGTCTGCCAGGACCAGGTGACCTCTCCTTTCAGCTTCTTTCTTACACGCAGATGAACACTGGACTTCAGAAATGTGAGTGACGTTTTGTCTGCAGGATGTGGTTAACTGTTAAATCTGGCTCTGGTACAGCTGTGACATAAACATTCAGGATACAGTGGAAAAACTATTTAATGTTAGAGTCTTTCCTTTGTTACGCCTTCAAGGCATCCATCAATAATGGCTCAGAGAAATCGCCGTGGAGGTTCACGTGCGTGCAGCAAGCTCTACACCACCACCCTCCTCCCCCCCGCCCCTCCTGCCTTCATAGAGGTTAATTTTAACCACAGTGAGATGAAATGCAAGTGAGGTTTCTGTGAGATTCGTGCCTCTTTGCTGCAAACATTTTGGGCTAAAAGTGTGCCAGCTGACTTGCTTCGTAGCACTACTTTTCCCTGATTCTTTCTCACTTCCATTCCTTGAATTGCTTGTAGACACCGACAAAAGCTGGATCAGGCACTTGCAAACCTTTTGAGGTCAGCAGTTCTGTTGTTCTACATACCTGGGGCATGTACTGCAAATATTAGTGATCTAGCCCAAATTACTGAAGTTCAAATTCCCTTCTTCTTTCTGATCTCTCTGAAAATATGTCTGCAGAGGACTCCAATAAATCTTTATCCGATAACTTCAGTCATTTTTTGATACTTGTACTAGCATTTTTAAGAATAACTTTTATCTTGGGAATGTAAGTTTGCTGGCTAGAGATTTATTTTTTTTTAAATCTTACTCATTCTCTTTCTTGCTGGAGGGGTGCATTGACTGTTCAGCTGGAATTTCAGTAATACCAGGGTTGCTACGTAAGATCTGTATAGTTGGTTCTTAGGGCTTTGACATCTCTCTTCTATTTGAAATGTGTGTTGGGAGATCTGTTTGCTGATGGACTCGTTGCTCTTTAAAACCAAGTAATTTACACTCCAGTTATAGCTGAAATGGTTATTATGTTAAGACTTGTGATGCTACTGAAAATAGGTAAGGTAATTGTGCAATTAAGGGTGACATGCTTTAAGTCCTGCCAGAGGGGAATAACACTGTTCATGTACACACGTGTGCTCCTGCACAGCACTTGCACAGCGTTTACACCGACTCCGCTTTTGGCAACAGCAGAAATCCTTACTCATGAACAGACTTTGTTGGGTGGCCTGAAACTGGGCATTCCCCCTCCTTTCTCTTTTCCATTTCCAGCTTGAGGTTTGCTCACTGAAACACGCTTATTCAAAAGGTGGGCTCTTGTGGTGAGAACATGGCTAGAGTCACAGAATCACAGACTGGTCTGGGTTGGAAGGGACCCCAAGGATCACAGAGTTCCAGCCCCCCTGCCACAGGCAGGGACACCAACCTCCAGGCCTGGAACTACACAAGGTTGCCCAGGACCCCATCCAATATCTAATGTAAACCTTCCTTCCTTCCTTTAGCTTTAATCCATTCCCCCTTTGTCCTGCCATTGTCTACCCTTTTAAAAAGTTGGTTCTCCCTCCTGTTTGTATGCTCCCTTGCATTAGCAAGGTCCTTGCATTACCTGAAGTTTCTTTGGTGGATCCAAAAGCTTAGTTCTGAAAGCAAATTGTTGAGGTTCATGTGAGGGTAGCTGTGCTTAAATCAGGTATTTGCTAATTACACACTTAGGAGGCAACGTGTGGGCAGTTTCTTAACCTGATGGTACCTGATGCTGTTTCTGAGAACTGCTTATCCCCATGCTGAACGTGTTGCTGTTTCCTGCTTAGAGAAAGAGCTCCAGGTACTGCATTTATAAGAATTTAGGACATAAAGTAGCTGGCAGGCACTGGCTGGCAGCAGTAATGCTCAGCTGCTCCAGTTTGTTCTGATTTATATGGAAAATGAAACTCCTCATACAGACCTCGCTCACCCCCGCTGCAGATGTGTGTAAGAATAATTGGTGTGTTTCTCCTTGTACTGTATATGCACAAGTAGTCTAGCCCCTGGCCAAAGGAGAGCTGAGCTAATGAGCATTTTTAATGAACGGTGACTTGTGGCTTTTGATGGGGGGTTGGAAACGGGCTTTAATAATAGTGCTGTTGCTTTTAGAAAAGGCACGGGACTCCACGTGACAGCCTTTATTCAGACTTACAGTGTTTGTATTAATTTTTAAAGTGTAGTTTTCTGGAGCAGACTTTTTATTAATGCTTAAAAATCCACATTAGCTTAATTATATATTTTCTTTCTTTCTTTCAAACAAGAAACATTTTTCTGAAAGATGGCCTGTGCAGTAGGATTTTTATAGATTAATATGCACATACTTTTTACTTTGGAAACTGATCACTACAGGACTTCCAGTTTCAGTATTTTTCTTTGAACTCCAACCTGCATGGCAGGAAAGGCTAACCCTGAAATTCAGCTTCATCCGTGCAGGGGACTTCTCACTGTATTGATATTCTCTCCTTCCTCTCAGTGACTCTGGTATAAACCTGACTAGTCAATCCTGGATGCTTGAGGCAAGGCTTTTGGGGCAGCATCCAGAGCCGCTGTTGGACATAGCCTGGGAGAAAAAGGGTGATTTTCTGTAACAGTGGTGCAAAGTCACAGTGAAAGGTGCTTCTTGGAGAGCTTTTGGGGCAGGGGGACCAAAAGAGCGAGGGCAGGTCAGGACTAAATAGGGGGTCATCGACTAAAACCGAATCCTTCCTAAGGCCAAGGGCTTTTCTGTGAAGCCTATAGAGAAACTGCTGGAGATTTTTATGCAGAAGATGGGCTGGTTTTCGCTCATCCCAACGTGGATGCTGTGGTTAGGGTAGGGATCCTGAAGGATGTATTGTGTTTAACATTTGTGAAAATTTACCTGTGGGTTTTAAAGCCTTAATGTGAGATGCACTTAAAATCTGTTACATTAGTGCTGAGGTGAGGCAGAGACATGTACCTCATTTCATGCCAAGAATAGCTCCAGCAGTGAGACACACACAGGAATGTGACCAGATGAATTGGTTGCCACGGGATTAGTGGGAACATGAACTTGCAGCTCACCAGTTCACTGGGGTAATTGCTCATATGCACAGCCTTTACCTTACAGCAAATATGAAATAATTACTTTTCAGCAAAAACATTCTGCCTTGTGCTTACCGTTAGGTGACTTTGTGATGTTCATCCCGTTGTTTTCTTCATGTGGTTTGTTCATCCACCATCCTCCTTGTGTTTTACAGCCCAATCCAGAGTTCTTGCATTTGCACACACATCACGAGTGTATTCCAGTAGCAGCAGTTTCTTTTGCCTGTTCTAGCTGGTTTTCCATTCACTTAGTAACTAGACCAAATTGCTCTTTACTGCTTTGTGGGATATTTGTGGGGGATCTTCAGACTCTTGCTCACCCCATAATGCCTTTCTCTTTTTTTTTCTACCTTAATTATTCTAGTCATTGAATCTTGCCTGTAGAACTACTAGCAGACCACATTTTAAGCAACACGTTGAGTAACCTGGGTCAGACCTAAGGAGAACGGCTGAGTTAGCCTGTAGTGAAGGGAATGGAGTCTCTGCTCTAGGCAAAGGGGCTCTCTCTGAAAGGGTGGTTAAGTTCAGAAGATCCTGCCTGAGGGATTTAAACCATGGTTTGCCATTTGGTGGGATAAACAACTTGATGGTGGTCCATCGTTTGACTGAGGGGGGTTGTCTTTTCTCCTCAGAGGAAGGAGTTATTGCAGATGCACTGTAACTGATGGCTGCAGCCCCACCAAACATCAGTGTTGTAGCTGCTTTCTGAAAGCTTCCATCACAGCTCCCTGTGACAGAAAAATAGGTGCTTGGGTAAGGAGTACTTAGAGTATCTGCTCAGTGTTTGTGTCCACCACCGAATTGCTGATAGGCCTATAGATATGTAAACCAGGCTGGGAAGTTTTGATGGTAAAGGTGACTTCAAGTATCTACTTAATTTTTCATCTCAATATAAAGGCTTTATGTGACAACAGCTGTGACCATAAGGCAGGCAGGAGTGGACTCATTTGTTCTTGATGGTTCTCTGATTCATGGTGAGTTGGAAGGGTCATCACCTGGAGATGAGACAGAACTTGTGGGCAAGGCTGAAAATAAAGGGTGGGGAGCTTGTGAAAGCTTCAGCTGTTGGGGCACAGTAGTACTGGCAGAGTCCCTGTGGAGGCTCTTCTCTTGGTTCAGAGCGTGGCAGCTCCCTCAAAAGCAGAGTCAGAAACCACCTGGCTGCAGCCAGTATGAGCAGAGAGGATCCTCGGGTTAATGCCAAACAAGCATTTCCTCTGATTAAGAGAAAGGGTGGTTTGTGTCTGAACAGCACAGGGAGTGAGGGTATATATAACCAGCACTGCTGTACGTGCTGTGCCAAAAACACAAGATAGCCTGCTCACAAAGCTTTTCATTTCACAGAAGATAGTTTTCATATTCCTATAATTATCCTTTCTTTTGGCATCCATCGTATTTTCCTGGCCTTTGCTTTTTGAAAGCAAATGCTCTTAGAGCAGCACTGCTCCCCCTCACCTGTGACAACTGGAAGCTGCAGGGTGCAAAGAGCAAGATGACTGGTACTCAGATTTGAGCTGTATCCAGGAGCCCCGTGGAAGCATTTTGTGTAAAGGAATCAGAGGTGGATGTCCAAGAGGAAGGGGCCGTTTGCCTGAGAGCATTGAGCTCCTTACTGGAGCATTAGATTTCCTTGGGTCAGGGCCAGATGTGGGGCTAGGGAGCTCTTGGCTCAGGAGGAACTGGCTGCTGTGTTTCCCATTCTTTCAGCACAGCAGCAGATGGCATGGACGTGCTGAAAATTTTAGCTAAAAAAAGGATGTTTGGGGTTTTTTTTCCGGTAAACTGTTTGCAAGGTGGGGCAGAGGGGGCAAATCAAGCAAAAGCAAAATCGGATTGTCAAAGCTACAAGCCGTTATTTGAAGATTATAAAATCACTTCTAAAGCAGCAGTCCCACTGGAGTTTAGCAGCAGAGCTGTGGTAGGGGAATGGCCCAACTTCTGCTTGGAATACAGTTATAGAGAGAGAGGCACAAGCATTTCCCTACAAGTTCTTTCCAGAAGCACTTTGAGCTTGTGGGCAAGGTAGGTATCTGGTCAATCAGAGTGAGACCACACCCCTGTCTCCAGAAGTCTTTTGTCTGTGTCTGGGGAGTAGTGTGTTTTTTAATCTTGTGGGCTAATCACGTAATTCTGCTGTGTGACACAGGATGCTGTCCTTAGCAAGGTGCCACCTTGAAAATTCAGCTGAAGACATAATTGCCAGCCATAAAATAACGCACGTGTAGCCGCCTCCTGTTTGCCGAGCTGGGACTGGTGAGGGCTTCCTACTGGACAGAAAAGACACTCAAAGAGCTTTCAGACATCAGCAGCTAGAAAAGAACTCAGATGTAAATGGGGGCTTGAGCTGAAGTGCTTCGTATGGTTCCCACATCACACGGGTTTAATGTTTAATTCATAACTTTCTGATTTCTGAATTACACGGTAAAGATACGGAGAATGGCTTGAAGAGCCATGGGGAGGCAGCCTTAAATTAAGAGCATAAACACTAGCCTGCCACCACAAGCTGTAAGAAATACTTCCAGTTGGAGACAGTCCAGTGTTTATAGCACATTACCTGGTTTTGCTTTGCTCCCCTGGGCAGGTCTTGCCATAAGCTGAACTGGGGTTTGTGTTGGTCACCAGGTAATAAAGGGAAGGAGGCACCTGGTACAAGATCTGCTGGTCTGGGAAGATGAAGTTCTTGCCTCTTGATTCCTTGGAGATTTTCTACCCTTGTCGTGCACCTCTCTTGCCCTGGGGTTGAGCCCTTGATATCAGAATCGGTATTGACAAATTTCCTTTCTCCACAGGGGACACTACACAGAAAATGAGATCTGCACAGTATCCTACCCCAGCAGAATTGGATGCTTATGCTAAGAAGGTCGCCAACAATCCACTGACTATAAAAATTTTTCCAAACAGTGTCAAGGTTCCCCAGAGGAAACACATACGCCGTACTGTGAATGGACTTGATACTTCGGGCCAGAGGTACAGTCCTTACCCGTCTCAGGCCACCACAAAAACAGGCCTCCTGGCCATAGTCAAGTCTCCAGCAAAAGGAATTATCAAAGACTTTGACGGGACACGCACGCGCCTGCTGCCGGAAGCAATGATGAACCCCCCTTCCACACCATACGTTGCACCTAGCACTTTAACCCACCCCCAGGCGCTTGCTCGCCAGCAGGCTCTCCAGCATGCACAGACTTTGCCGCACCCCCAGAGTATACCGCAGCCACAGACTTTGCAGCACCCTCAGGGTATACCACAGCCACAAAGCTTACCGCACCCTCAGGGGATACCGCAGCCGCAGGCACTGCCGCACCCTCAGAATATGCAGCAGCCGCAGGGCTTGCAGCATCCTCAGACCATGGCACACCAGACTCTGCAGCACCCCCCGAATCCTTTGCTGCAGCCAGGTTTACATGGAAGCAGAAAGATGCCGGATGCAGATGCGCCGCCGAATGTGACCGTGTCTACCTCAACCATTCCCCTCTCTATGGCTGCCACCCTGCAGCAGAACCAGCCACCGGACCTGAGCAGCATTGTGCACCAGATTAACCAGTTCTGCCAGGCCAGAGCTGGCATTAGCACTACCTCAGTCTGTGAGGGACAGATTGCAAACCCCAGCCCTATAAGTCGCAACCTGCTTATCAATGCAAGTACCAGGGTATCTACTCACAATGTCCCTACACCCATGCCTTCCTGTGTAGTAAACCCTGTAGATCATGCTGCTGCTGCTATTCCTCCTGCCTCTGTTAATGTGCCCATGGTGAATATTAACAGGGTGCCGCCCGCGTACCAGAACGAAATCAAATCGGTTGCGTGGAACCAGCACCAGCTTGCACATCTGCAGCAAATGTGTGGGGATGCTGCTGGGCCGGCTGGACTTGCAGGGAAGCACCCTCAGAGAGAGATCACAGGGCAGAGTTTTCCTGGCAAAACTTCAAACTACCCTCAAGAACTGTGCATGGGCCAGTCGTTCAGCTTGAAGCCCCCCATCGAGAAGCCCACGCCTTCTCCGCCTGTGAACGGGTTGCAGGGACCCTTGCCATATACCAATGGGCACTATTTCCAGCCCATCTGGAATAACATTCTGCCCACACCCAACAGTGACAGCTCTGGGTCCCAGGACCTCGCCATGCCTTTCCACGGGGGGCAGCCAGCAGGAGCACCGCTAGATTGTGCAGGAGGAACTCATTACAGAGCTGGAGCTGGCCCATCCAGCCAGAATAATGTGATGCAGACCATGGATTACCTAAGCGGGGACTTCCAGCAGTCCTGCTTCCGAGATCAGAGCATGGCCGTGCTGGGAAAAGTCCATCGGCCTCCCATGAACCGAGCACCTGAACCAACCGATAGTCGAAATCTTCATATTCAACACCCAGGGTATAGATAGGCTGCAGTCACTTTCACAGACAAAAATTATAGGTTTAGTCTTAATTTTAATTAATAAGCAAGGCGTTTTTAACTTGCAAACTTGTGTGATCATTATAGTAACCATTGGAAGAAGACATACTGTATATTTAAAAGCTTTGCTTACATGTTATCTCTCTCTCTCCTTTTATGCATCAAATATTTAACATGCCTTTTGTTTCAAAGAATTTCATTACACTACTTCACGCCACAGCTGTTTCCTCACCGCAGAACCCCCCCTTTGTGTGCAGCTTTCGCCTCCTTCTGCTTAGTAGCTACTGGCTGGACTGACGTTGAGTTTGCTGCAGGGTTTCGCAGTTGCATCTGTTCGCCAGCTCCGCCGAGAGCGAGGTAGTGTGGCTGCTCAAGTCCCCACCTCCCTTTCCTCTGAAGAGGAACAGAATTTGTCAGGAAGCGGGGGCTGGTTTTCGACGCGGAAGCCCATTTCATTAGCGCATTAAACACTGACCATTTGCACTGTCTAGAGGCCTATTTAATTGAAAAGAGCTAGCTAAGGGGGGGGTGTTTAATATAGGAAGAAGCTTTTCAGCTGTCTCTTGCCGAGACACCCACCTTTATCATTTAGACTTTGTCCAAAGCCAACAGTCTCTAGCTGATTTTTCTGACACTTTTGGGTTTTTTTGTGGACAGGGTATGGAGGAAGGGGAATGGTGGTTCTGGGACGTAGGCAGCATCGCTACCATAGGTAGTTGCCTTTTATTTTTCCCCCTGCATCTTATTTCCCTTCCCCGCTCCCCTTTTGCCAGCGGAAGAGCTAACTGAATCCCTCGCTGCTAAGGAGTCTGGCCGTCCTGATGTGAAGGGAATCCGGGCCCACTAACGACTCCAAAAAGGGTTCAGCCGCTTCCCGGGTAGCTCGAGTGAATTTCAGGGCGAGGAGGCGGGACTCAGTCTCCGGTGCAATGAGCAGGCGGGGTGGCGTGGCACGGGCATGGGTCCCCTTCCCGACCGGACGGGGCGGGGGGCGGTTGGTCTGAAGCGAAGCTCTGGCTGATGAGTCGCTGTGGGGCTGATGGTCCTGTGTTCCTCTCTTGTCAAAACTCCACAGTGGATTTAACAGAACATTTCTCCTCTCTGGGAATGAGCAAAGCTATTTCTAACATCCCTCTTTCCCAGGGTCTCGGTGCCTAACTCCTTCTGTTCCTTTCCCACCTCACTTCAGCAGCTATAGTCGAGTCGGTGACCGTAGGACACTAACTACTGAGTAACCTCAGCATCTCCTCCTCCTCCTCAGTGTACCAAAACATCCCTTTCCTTCCTAACAGCCGGATTTGTTGTAAGTAAAACAAATTTCTCATCTCTCTTAACGAGACTTAATACTTGAACATAATGATCACAATCAAGTTTGGAAATTAAAAAAAAAAAAAAGAAAAGTTTAAAAAAAAACAAAACCAACCAACAAATGCATTGATTCTTTCTATGTACACTGGCTAAAACTATTGCTCTACACTGTAACTTTTAAGTGTAATATTTCTGTATGAATGTCGCCTGGTAGTGTGGGTTTGAGTAGCATTGTGTATGGGTGAACCCACTGGCCTCCGCCATCCACTGGCCTCCCTCACAGCCCTTTGAAAAAAAGAAAAAAAAACAAAGCCTTAAGTATTTGCTCCTTGAACTTTCCTTAACGAGCATGGTTTAAAAAAAAAAAAAAAAGTTAATAAAAAATCTTAAGACATCATACAAAATTTAAAAAAAAAATAATTTAAAAAAAAAATAACAAGTTTTGAAGTGACGTCATAGTTGGCTAGAGATTCTTAAAAGTTTTTTGGTAAATGGAAAAATTAGAAAACACTTATTTGTATTTTTTTAATTTAGACGTGTAGTCCTGGGCTGTAACAAATATTTAGGTTTCAAAGCTTAGCAGAGTACGTTTCCTGACTCCTTGCGTAAGTTAGTACACTTATATCATGTCATTATTTAAATTCTTTTAAGTGTACTATAAACCATTCTTTAGTGGTAACTCTTTAGCAAAGTTAAGCAATTTGACTAAAGACGGATTAAATTATGTGTTGGCTTGTGTTGCCTTATATTTAAAAAGGAAAAAAAATTTGCCTGATTGTGTTATGCCAAATGATAGCAACATGAAGTCCTAATTTATTGTTTATAATCGTATTCCTGCAGTCTTTGTGAAAACTGGTAAATATACATCTATGAAAGAACTAAAACCCTGAGGCTTTTCATGCAATATTTTCCTGAATCCGTTCTTTTGGAAGCTGAGGTTTGAGCCTGAAGCTGCTTCCCTTACAGCCTCCCCATCCCTCCTCTCTGTCCTACTCGCCCCACCCCACCCGCCCCGAATCGACCTAGGGCTGTGCTGCCACCCTGCCCTTTCCTGCCCAGTTAGTTACTGTGAGGTGTTCCGCTCCCTGAACCCACCTTCTTCCAAAAACACAACCTCTCCTCTGGTCAGCAGCCCGCTGCAAATCTCAACCCAGACTGTTATTAAAAGCTGATTCTTTTTCCTCCTGCTCCTCTCCTGGGAGAGGAGTGAGGCAGAGCAGAGCCCCGCCTTGCCCTGCTTGGGGCAGGGGTTCCGTGCCGGGGAGGTGTTGGTGGCAGCGCGCTGTGAGCTGCTGGGGATTGTTCAGGTAGAGCCACCACCTCCGAGGCGCAGAAATACTCCCGAGCCTCACCCAGGTGGGACATTTGCTTGAAAAATAGGGATTGTTTTACTATTAAAACATACTGAAATATTTCCTTTTGGTCTAGGAGTGAGATTTTTCTTTAACCCAACCCTTTCCAACTCCGCAGCAGCCCGGTGCTGATGGGCTCTCCTCCTTCCTTCTCCTTCCCCCTACCCCACATCTCTACAGAGAAACGCAAACACGGACCTGCCTCGTGCTTGGGTACAGCTTTTGAGAGCAAACACTGATGGTGCTGTGTAGGCACCTGGTGTGAGGATCCGTGGGGATCCAGCCGCGGGCCTCTCGCTTACCCAGGTGACGAAGGGAAGAGCAGGTGGGGGCACAGGCCCGGGGCCCGTGGGCTGGGGTGCAGCAGGAGATGCGCTCTCCTCTCCTGGAAAATCCTTGTTTCCATTCCCTTGATGGATCCCAGGCACTTGCCAGGAGGGTTCCTCTCCTTGAGTAAAGAGCAGGGTGTTCCCAAAGGTTTTCCTGAATGATTTACGCTGCCTCATCAGCACAGAAATCTCCCCTGTAGCAGAACATCGTTACCCTAATGGTTACGGTTTCTGGCACCTCCCTTGCCAGCCAGAGGTGGACATCAGGCAGATCCTAGGAGGGATAAACATGGAAGTGGCGTGACCCTTCCACAAGGAATCTTCCATCTCTGCCGTGTCCTGTCACTCCAGCAGAAGCTTTGAAGCTGTTAAACCACGAGCCCAGTTTGTTACAGCCCAAAGTTAACCTTTTATAAAGACGCTTGTGACTTTTCTTTTAAGCTTCCGATACGAGAGGTGTCACCGTGGGACTCGGCTGCTCCTTGCTGGGGCTCACTGTGGAGAGAACTGGGAATTGCTGCTGTATTTCATTAAACCACAGACTGATTATAAACGCTGCTGCTTATGTGCTACGGGTATGAATGAGAAAAGAAACTTTTAATTTCTTCTTAATTTTTTTTTTTGTCTGCAGGAAAAATAAAAAGCAAACAAAAAAAAAACCACCCCAAAAGGGAGAAAGAGACACCTGGTCCCTCTGCCCCTTCTGCTGGTTTGATGTTCTGTGAGTGTGTGAGGTTTGTGTGGCTGTGGTCTGCAGCACAGGGGGGTGTTTTGTCCCAAAGGGAATTTGGGCAAGGGTCTCCCTGGGGTATGAATGTGTTAGGTGCAGCTTGGCCACCCTTCTCCAGCCAGAGCACCCTGAAGGGCTGGGAAAACACAGCCAGAAATCCAAGTGCCAGAAAGCTGCCAAATTAATGGTTTAAAAAGGGAAGAGGAGGAGCCAAGAGGGTGGTTGAGTCCTGCAGCTGCTACCTCGGGGTGATGTGTGAGTCTTGCTTTCCCTGCCTGGGAGCCGTAGGGAATGGCCATGGGGAGCCATGGGGCTGCTTCAAGGCTGAACACAGGCACTGCTGCCCTTCCGAACGCTGCCCTGAGGGTGCCTGGGAAACTCAGCTTTGCTTATTAATGTAATCACAGAGCGTTTTAAAGGGGATCTGGAACGTTGGCAACCCCTCTCTGGGAGGAAGGAGCCCCGGGGGGGTTCTCTCTGGTGCTCACAACTTGTTTTCCTCTCAGGACAGAGCAGCTCAGTGCTTCTTGCAAACCTCCGAGAGCCCCAGTCCCTCTGAGGGAAGCCCGTACCTTTGTGCTGCTTCCAGCGTTCCCCAAGTACTGGGAAACGTGCTTAGTTCCCACATGCTTTTCCAGGAATTTAAGCTAAGCCTGGCAGCTCAGCCCAGCTAAGCTGAGCTGGGCAGAGCTGTCTCTGCCTGTGGATGCTGCCATGTCCCAGCTCCAGCATCCAGAAAAGCTGTGCCAATCCCCGCTCCCTGCGTGACTCGGCATCTCCAGAGTGCCTTCTGTGTCTGGTTTCTTCCTTTCCCCCCTCCCCAAACAGGAGGAATCCCTTCTGCAGAGCCTGAGGAGACCTGTCTGCCCCCTTTCCAGGTAGTTAAACCTGGTTACAGGAGCGAGGGGCTGGTGTGAGAATGAGCCTATGGGGACTGGCGCGGGGGGAACAGCTACTGCACCTGAGCTGAAGGCTCCAGGTGGATGGTAGAGGAAGCTCCAACCTCTCCAACCTTCTTCAGCACCAACCAGGGGTTTTCCTCTGAAGATTTTAACTTTTCCCCCCTGTGCTGAGCTTGCCAGGCCTGGGTGAATGCTGGGAGGGATTGGGACTGCTGAGTTTGACCCAAGGTAGGCACTGCCGAGATCTCTGCTGCAACCAGCAGCACCTTGTCCCCTGATGGAGGCAGTTTGGAGAGGAGAAATCGCTGCGGATGCTGCAAAAACCAACCCCATTGGAGCTGAAATCCTGCTCACTGTGGGGCTGGAGGAGGAGGAGGAGCTGCAGGGAAGGGTCAGACATCCTCCAGCCACCACTGCCTTTTGGGTGCTCTTCCACTGCTCAACCAAGCCAGGCTGCAATAAAATTACTGGTGTATTTTATCTAATTAAGTTGATGTTGAGGCAATTTGGGTGCAAAGTCGTTAATTGAGCAGGGCCGGCCGCTCGCCTGTGAGATGCTCTGAACTGAAGTGGTGAATTGAAGGGTCCCAGAGTGAAGCCCTCTCCTGACCCCTCGGGCTGGGGCAGGGAGGGGAGCCCAGGGTGGGTTTAATAAAGGATGTGCAAAGGAAATTTGTCTTGTCTTGTTCTTCTAATGAAATATGAACATTGGCTTTTTAGCTGGTTTGGAGCAGAAGTGTCAAAAATCAGCATGAGCAGGAGAGGACGGGTGGGGTAGGGTCCAAAAATCCCCCCTATCTGTATCCCAAAGGGGCTGTAAGGGGTTAGAAGGATTTGCTCTGGTTAGGAAAGGACATCTCCAGAAGGGGATGGGGGGGTCTGAAGTCTGGGTGGGGGTGGGGGTGTGTGCTCCCTGGATTTAGTAACAACATTCCCCTCTATTCAGAGCATCCTATGACATACCCAGCCAGCATCCGAGCTGCGCTGGCCTGACAGAGCCAGGAACAAGCTGGCACATTCTGCCCTTTCAGAATAAAGCTTCAAACCCCCAAGTTTCCAGGAAGTTTATTATTAAACTTGATATTTGCAGCTAAATTTAGGACCCAATCGATATATATATATAATTTTTTTCCCCTCTCCATGAATATTAAGAGCATCTCCTGCTCCCCGCAGCCCAGCTCTTCACAGGGGATTTACCCGCCCCGGTTGCTGAAGGTTAAGAGGTGCTTGACGAGCTGGCTGACATTTCCAGCCCGGCACCGCACGGTGCTGCGGCTCCGGCTGCGAAGCGCCCGGGTAGACGGAGCCGGGAGCGTCTGTGCGGGCGCTGGGAGCGGCAGCGGGTGGCAAACGGCACATCTGTGATTGGAGAGGGACAAAGAAAAAGGGGTGTGGGGGGGGAAACCCCCAAAAATCCCAAGCAGGGGAAGCAGAGGGGTGTAAATCAGCCCCTGGGGGCGGTGGGGGGACGGGGGGACGAGGCACTGCGGGGGTCACAGCAACCCCTGGGCTTGTGTCCCCTCAGCTCCTGGCACTGGGCTCTCCGTGAGCTGCTGCGCGGGGGCTGCATCGCTGGACCGCCCACCCGCAGGAGTAATGGGGTGGGGGGGACACACGACGACTGTGGGGGGCTGTTAATGGGGAATAATAACACCCTGCTATGGTCTGGCTACAGGAATGGGACACAGCCTGTGCCCTGTGTGTGTGAGTGTATATACTGTATATTAAATAGCTATTATTACATCTATTAAATAGTCTGTATGTTGGATAGTACATGTGTGCACTGTACATTAATAGTGCTACATATATACATTGATATTAACACATAAATAGCATTAAATACAGCAATGTACATGTACAGATGCACATTATATAAATTAAATACATATTTGGGGGGGGGAGGGTACAGAATCACAAGGTTTGAAGATCGAGTCCAACCATTCCCATCCTAAGCTAAACCAGATCCCTAAGTACCTCATCTGCCCTTTTTTTGGACACATCCAGGGAAGGTGACTCAGCCCCTCCCTGGGCAGCCTGTTCCAGCCCTGACAACTCTTTCAGTAAAAAAAATTTTTCTAATATCCAATCTGTCCCTGCCCTGGCACAGCTTCATGCCATTGCCCCTTGTCCCATCTCCTGTCCCCTGGCTGAAGAGGCCATCGCCCACCTCTCTACAACCTCCCTTCAGGTAGTTGTAAGTGGTGATAAGGTCTCCCCTCAGCCTCCTCTTCTCCAGGCTGAACACCCCCAGCTCCCTCAGCCACTTCTCACAGGATTTGCCCTCCAGCCCCTTCACCAGCCTGGTTGCCCTTCTCTGCACTTGCTCAAGGGCCTCAATGTCCTTCTTATGGTGGGGAGCCCAGAACTGCACACAGCACTTGAGGTGCATCCTCACCAATGCCGAGTACGGGGCACAATCACCTCCCCAGACCTACTGGCCACACTATTTCTGACACAAGCCAGGATGCCACTGGCTTTCCTGGCCACCTGGGCACACTGCTGGCTCATCTTCAGCCTGCAGTCACCCAACACCCCCAGGTCCTTCTCTTCCTGACAGCTCTCCAGCCAGTCTCCCCCAGCCTGTGTTGCTGCCTGGGGTTGTTCTGTCCCATGTGCAACACTCTGCACTTGGCCTTGTTAAACCTCATCCCACTGGTCTCAGCCCATCGGTCCAGTCTGTTCAGATCCCTCTGAAGAGCCTCCCTACCCTCAGGCAGATCAACACTTCCTCCCAGTTTAGTGTCATCTGCAAACTGACTGAGGGAACATTCAATCCCTTCATCCAGGTCAGTGATAAAGGTGTTGAACAAGACCGGACTGGGTTATGTTATATGATATATATATATATAAAAATATAAATATATATATTATATATAATATAATATATATAAAATTGTATTATATATATTATTATATATAATAATATATATTCTATATATTATATAGAATATTATATTTTATTTATATTATACATTATATTTTATATAATATATAATTTATATATTATATTTTTATATATTATATATATATAAAATATACGGGGATATATATATATATATATATGATGTGTCACATATAGAAAGTGAGAGCTCTATATAGATCTATAGATATAAAAGTGCCCGTCAGCCCAGCCACGGGCTGCGGAGCCGGGCAGCAGCTCGGCCCTCGGCAGGCGGCAGGGAACCCACGGGGACCCTCCCGTCCGGCAGAGCCGGGACTCGGCGGGAGCCAGTTCCGTGTGCGGGGCGAAGCTCCGTCCCGCAGCGGCCCCGCACACACCGCGCGGCGGCGCCCCAGAGCCGCGAGTACCGACACCGGGCTCCGGGGACTGAGCCCCGCGGGTACCAGCAGCGGGCACCGGGATACCGAGCCCCGTGGGCATTTGTACAGGGCACCGGGCACAGACTGGCACCAGGCTCCTGGTGCAGGGCAGCGGGTACCAGGCTGGGCAGCGGGGACGGGGAATTATTGGGTACTGGGCTGGCTCTGGGCACTGTGTACCAGGCACCCGACTGGCCCTGGGCACCGGGGGGCACTGGGCACGGCTGGCTCCAGGCACTGGGAGGCAGAACAGATGGCTGCAGGGGATTAGAATGTCTGGCAATGGGCACCAGTTTGAGGTGGCACTGGGCACCAGTCCGGGCTGAGGCTGGGTGGTGGTGTAAGGGGTAGCATTGGGTACCAGTGTGGGCATGAACTGGGCATCAGTAGGGGCTGATAGTTGGCACCAGTATGAGTTGGCACTGGTCACCAGTACAGGCTGGCACTGAGCACCACAATGGGCTGCCATTGGCCACCAGTTTGGGCAGGCACTGGGCCCAGTACAGGCAGGGTGCTCAGCTGGTTCCCAGCTGGTGCCTGTGGGCCCCCATGGTGCCACTCACAGCCCAGGGCATGTGTCACAACCCCCAGCAGCACCAGACCACCACCCCCCCCACCCCCCCCCGGTGGGCTGGAAGCTGCCCAAGGGGATGTTCCTGGGGGACACAAGGGATATGGGGACACCCCGGCAGCTCTATTCCCACCCCCCCAGCCTGGCCAGGGCTAGGGGGTGCAGCTAATTAGGGGCTAATTGCGTTAAGCTGAGGCCCCACTAATGCAATTGTGGGATTAGGCTGCAGCGATGCCACCCCCCCATCCCCCACATCGCTGCCATGGCAATCTTGGGCAGGGGGGTGGGGGGGCAATAGACACCTGGGGCCTGACCCACCTGGGCCTCCCACAAGCACCTCAGTGCCCCTCCTGCCCCAGCCATTGCCCCTCATCCATCTGCTCCGGCTCCCTGCTTCCCCTGGAGCTGTAATTACCCTGACACTAACAAGGGGTCAGCAGGGGGTGGGGGAGGGATGGGACTGCAGGAGGAACAGCACCCCAGTACTGGTGAGACACACCCCCCTCCAGCACCTCCCTGCTGCTGGTGATTACCGAATTAACCGTGTCCATCTGAGCCTGTCTGCTGCCAGGATGTGGGTCAGGGATTACACCCCCAAGAGCCCCCCAGCCCAGCCCAGCCCTGGCTCCCCCAGGCCCCAGCACCCACAGCCACACCACCACAGCCCTGTGCCAGCAGGGTCTGGGGACAGGGTACCACCTGCCCCATCCCCCAGCAGAAGATGTTCACGCAGCCATAATAAATACAAGAAAAGTTTATTGAAAAAGAAGAGGTGAGGAGGGGGCAACAGGCCCCAGCCCGGGGGTAATAAATAACAACCGTGCTCCCGGGGGGCAGGGGGGCACCAGCTTACAAAATATGGCTCTGGGCAGTAGGGACCCACATGGTCCCCAGCAAGGCCAACAGGGACAGCCAGTGCCCCAGGGAGGAGCTCGGGGGGCCCAGCCCCCTAGCACCCCTGGGCACCTGAGAAGGGGCTGCCCTGGGCAGAAGGGGGCAGTTGGGGCTGCAGCAAGGTCCCAGCCCCAAGGAGGGGCAAGGGGGAGCAGCCCCAGCCCCTGCCTACCTGAGAGCCACCAGCTGCTGTCACGGCAGCATCCCCAAGCCAGGGGCACCGGCTGCGGGCAGGGGCTCAGCACCATCGGGGACACCCAGCTCATGTCCTGGTCCCCCCCCCACCCCAGGGCACCGGGGCTCAGGCCAGGATCTTCTGGGGGATCTCCACAGAGGCTTTGATGAAGATGGCGTTGTCCCGCACGTAGTTCCGCTTCTTGATGTCCTCGTGGGAGATGAACTTGGGGTAGCCGAAGCCCAGGGTGCTCTCGTCCAGGGAGCTGCGCGAGGCTCCCGGCTTCTGGAAGTTTTTCCAGTTGGGATCGGGGTGGAAGGTCTCAGTGATGTGCTGGGGCTTGGAGAGAGAAGGGTCACTCTGGTCCAGCAAGGAGAAGGTGACGCGGTAGGAGAAGGGCCACTCCAGCAGGTTGTCGTACTCGCCCGGCAGCACGCGGATGTAGACGGAGAGGTGGCTGCTCTCCCCGCTCCCGTTGCCGTTGAGGAATGCTGAGACCTGGAGCTTGTAGCCGTACTTGTGGGTGTAGAAAGGGGGGCTGAAGAACTCGTAGTTGCTGCGGGCTTTGGCCTCCTGCAGCTTGCGGGCGTAGTCGGCGATCTTCCAGATGAGGATCCCGTCGCTGCTCACCGACAGCTCCTCCACATCCCGCCGCAGCTCCAGGATCTCCTGCCGCTGCCGGCTCACCAGGGCACACACCATGCCCAGGTGTGTCTTGGTGCTCTCCTCCAGGTGCCGGCCCATGGCCAGCTTGGGACACTGTAGGGACAGAGGGATTGTTAGTGAGGGGGTTGCTGGGGACATGGGACAGCCTGGGGACATGGGGTGGGACAGGACAGAAGGATGCTGTGGGGATGTCATGGAAATGTCACTGGAGTATGGGGATACTGGAGCAGGATGGCACAGGGATGCTGCAGGGACACAGGGGTGGCACAGGGACACCCAGTTGGGATGACACGGAGACACCTGGGTGCCAAAGTGACACAGGGGTGAGGAGGGACAAGGGTACCATGGAGCCACACAGATGGGACAGAGAACAGGGATACCATGGGGGACAGATGTCAGGGCAGGAGAGGTGTGGGTATGCTGTGGGGTACAGGCACACCACAGCAGGGACAGCACGAGGGTGCCAGGGTGGGACTGACACAGGGATGCTGGCACAGGGCTGGGGACACGCTCACCCGGTGCTTGCAGCCAGCTTCCTTGAAGGGGCACAGCAGCATGGCGGTGTTGCAGCTCTCCTTGAGGTGCGTGGGCACGTCCTCCCGGGCAATGCTGGGCGTCCCGCACTGGTTGGGGCAGGGCACGGGGTACCGGGGACACTGGTACTGGTGGTTCTGGGGACAGAGGGTGGCCGTCAGCCAAAGCCCAAGAGCCATTGGGGTGAGGGACCCCCCCCTGTGCCCTGTCTCACCTGGATGGTGTCGAAGACAAACTCCTTGGCGCAGTAGGTGCAGGGCTGGGTGCGCTTGGGGCACTCGGCCAGGGTGTGCTGGGACAGCAGGCGCCGCATCATGCGGGCCCCACACTTGTTCTCACAGTACACGCTCTCCTGGGGACACGTGCCTTGGTGGCCCTGGGGACCGTTGGCAGCATCGTCACCCTGCAGCTGGCCTCACTGGCCAGCCCTGCCAGGGAAGCAGTGCCCCCCACCCCCTCCCTTCCCCTGTAGCTAGGCTGTGCTCCCCCACGGTGTCCCCCGCCCACCCAGGCTCTGTCCCCACAGCTGGGTTGTGCCCCACGGTGCCCTGCAGCCCATCCAGGTCCCCACACTGCACCCCCCAAACCTGGCCCTGGTGCCCCCACGCCACCCCTGCCAGCTGTGTCCCCCATAGTGTCCCCACCGTGGCCGTGCCCCCCCCCCGGCCCCTCCAGCACCCACCTCGAAGGCCTCGCCGGTGAAGTCACTGGCGCAGAACTCGCACTTGACCCGGCGCTTGGGGCAGCCGTGCTGGACGTGCTCGGGCAGGTCGCGGCGGCTCAGCTTGGCGCTGCAGCGGTTGGGGCAGGGGATGACGTTGAAGCCACAGGTGCCAAGATGGACCTGGGAAGACACAGAGGTCGTGAAAGTCAGGGACTGCCGGGTGCAGCTTTACCCCCTCCTCAAGCATCCTGACGGACCCCTTACCTGGAGGTGCTTGATGAGCCCGGTCCAGCGGCAGCCCTCCTCGCTGTGGATGCAGCGGATGGCCAGGCTCAGCACCTGAGCCTCCAGCTCCGGGTCAGGGTAGATCTGGAGAGGTAGTACCAGACATCAGCATCCAGCACCAGGCTGTGGGGGGCACATGGACATCCCCCAACCCCCCGCCTCCACCTCAGCCTGGCTGGGAGCCGCAGGCACCCTGCCCGGGGCCGGATCCCCCCCGCCTGCACACGAACAAGCACCCTTTGTTGGGAGCGGGTTTCCGTTCCCCGGCCCCACAGCACAAAGGGCTTTTGCTTCCGCACGGGCGGCCGTGCCAGGCTGGCACAGCTGTGCCAGTGAGTGTGTGAAGCCTGGGGACAGCCCCGCAGTGGGGGGCACCGGCAACACATCCCCTTGGCACGGGGTACCCAGCCACATGCCAGGCTCACCTTGGCATAGTCCAGGGGCAGCTGGTCCTCTGGGCACTTGAAGACACCTTCGCTGCAAGACACAGAGAGGGGCTGGGAATCAATTCAGGGCCAGGAAACGGCAGTGACACAGCTACAATGTCCCGTGGCGCCCCTGACATCCCACCCCAGGACATCAACACTGCCCCTCCACTGCTGAGCGCTCACCCCGCACCAAATCCAGCCGTGGCCCTCAGGGAACCGCAGCTCTAATCCTGCTCCATCTGTCTGAGCTGGGAAATGCCCCCGCCAGACAACCCCCCTCCCCCGCCCCCAGCAGCCCCCCGCCGAGCCAGGAATGGCGGCCACGGTCCCCAGGGGCCTGGGCCAGCCACTGCGAGCGTGGCACCATCTGGAGCCCCAGCAGCCCCCATCATCTGCCCCGGCCCCCTGGGATTAAGGCAGGGTGCCGGCAGCTGGCCAGAAAGGTGCTGACAGGAACTATGGGCACCCATAGCCCCAGGTGCTGGGGCCCAGGGATGGAGGGGTGAGGGGGGGGGCAACAGCTGGATGCCAGATGTGAAGCCCGGACACGTGGCCCTGGGGCTCCCGCTCACAGGAAACGGCCCCACCAGCCACAGCGGTGAGCCAGGATGGAGGGGGACAGGCAGCTGCTTTGGAGGGGTGCCCATCCTGCCGGGCCCACAGGATGGGGTGCTCCCAAGAGTCATCCCCAACATGGGATCGACCCAACTCAGCTCTGACCTGTGCAGGGGCAGGGATGGAGCCGAAGAGGCAGCCAGGCCTGTGACTTGGCTGGCCAGGAGCCATCATCACCCCCGGCCCCTTCAGTGCTGGGCCCAGGGAGAGACAGGAGTGACACCTCCACATGCCATCGGGGACGCCGGGGCAGGAGGCAATGGGACACACAACATGGATATGTGGGATGTCCCTGAGGTGGCTCTGGATGGGGACACGAGGTCGCCCTGTCTGTGCGCCGCTCCTGCACGTCTAATCACCGCGCGGTTGGCAGGCGCCGGCGCAGCCTCGACCAGGGCTGGGCTGCCAAGCGGACGCAAGACGGCGCGACGGCGACAGCAGTGCCACCGGGCACGTGCTGACCTGGGATGCCCGGGCACAGAACAATGCCCTGAGGTCACCACCCCTGTGCCGGGGTGCCAAGTGATCCCCAGGAAGACCAGCCCCGTGCCGTGGGTGTGATCCAGGGGGACATTGGCACATCCAGCCCTGCCACGTGCCTGGTGTTTGCAGTGGGTGTTTCCGTGGGAGTCACCACGCACCCACAGAGATAAGCTGCTCCAGGCTGGAGCTGGGTATCCAACCCTTTCTGGGGTGCCCATAGCCAGCATCACCCCACAACCAACATCACCCCATGGCCAGCATCGCCCTGTCACCTTTCCAGGGGCAGCCAGTCCTGCTGGCCCTGCCTGCACCCCACGCATAGTGTTGGGGTGCCGGGGCTGGCGGGGAAGCGGGACGGCAACCCAAAGCCAGCGCCTAATCCCCGACAAAGCCTCCCCCATTCCTCACGCTCGGCCGGGCAGGGAATGTGCTGAGGCAGCACCCGGGGGGACCGTCCTTGCCTCTGACCTTCGCGGCGTGCAGGGGCACAGCGAGGTGATAGGGTGGGGGAGCCCCGGCACCCACCCGCAGCATCCCACCCCCTACATCCCCCCGCGTTCGTTGCGGGGACAGATGGCCCAGCCCGTGAGGGACCCCAAACCTGATCCGGTGCGATTCTGGGGGGGGGGAGGAGGGCTCAGCGGGGGGACCCCGGAATCCGGCCGCCTCGGTAGAGCCGCGGTGCCCACGGGGCGGATGCGGGAGGGGAGCGGAGCGGAGGCGCTGCCTGGCACGGGCCCCGGGGAACGCCCGGTTTCACAGAAACCGGCCCGCGGGGCCCCCCAGCCCGGGCAAAGGTCGGTTCTCTCGGCGGGGCGAGGTGCAGCCGGAGGCGGCAGCACAAACCCGGGCCCGGGGGGCACCAACAGCGCCGCACGCCCGGCCCGGAGTTGGGGTACGGACACCCCACTCCCCGTAACAACGGGGTACCCCGGGCCCGCACCGGGCCTGGCGGCCAAGAACCGGGCCCAGCACGTGTCCCGCGTGCAGCCCCGGGGCTGCCGGGCCTGGAGGAGGGGTGGGGGTGGGAAAGGACCCTGTCCCCTCGCTCCCGGCTGACGCTCCCGGCCGCGCTCACCCGTGGGCGCGGGGGTGGCCGGACTCCCCCCGCCCCCCCGCTTCCTCCGGCGGGGCCGGGGCAGGAAAGGGTTAAACACAAATCTTTGCAGCCGCTCGAAACTCGCCGCTCCGGGCTTCACCCGGCCCTCCTCTTCCTCCTCCTCCTCCTCCTCCTCACCGAGACGGGCCACGGGCCGCTGCACCCCGCGGGGCGCCCCCCTCCCCGGCCCGGCGCGTCCCGCACCCCCCCGCACACCTCCTCCCCCCGCCCGAGGAACCCTCGGGGCTCCCCACGCTGCTCGGTCCTGGGCATCCCGCACCCCCGGGCACCCCGTATCCCCTTCACGTCCCAGGGTACCCCGCACCTTGGGGCATTCTGCACCCCTCCCCGGGGTACCCCGGCGTGCGGGTCGGCCCTGCAACCCGGGCGCGATGTCCCGAGGCTGACGGGCAAAAGGAAGGGGGAGAAGGAAAGGGGAGAAGGGAGAGAAGGAAAGGGGAGAAGGGGGCGGAGAAGGGAAGCAGTCCGCTGCCCACCCCACCCTCCCCCCGGGGTGCGGGGCTCCGGCTCGGGGGGTACCGTGGGGTGCTCCGCGGGGTGCTCCACGCGGTGCCGGGGCTCACCTGAGGAACTCCTGCAGGCAGGTGTCGCAGAACCGGTGGCCGCAGGTGGAGACGCGGACGGGCTCCCGCATGGGCTTCCCGCAGAGCGGACACAGCACCCGCCGCCGCGGCCGCTCCAGCAGCTTGTAGTCGTAGCCCGGCATCCCGCCGCCCCACTCCCCGCTCGGCGGCTCCGCTCCTCGCTCGGTTCCTCCGCGCTCCTCGCCCGGCTCCGCCCGGGGGCCGGACGGGGCGGTGGAACCAGCCTGACACCGCCCCGAACCCGGGGGCCGGGCGCCGGAATCGCCTCCCGGCTGAGCTCCGCCTCCCCGCCTATGGGGTGGGGTAGGGGGGAGCGGCCCCGACAGCCCCGGGGACCGAGGAACTGCCCCACGGGGTGGTGGGAGCAGGCGGAGGTTGGGACCCGCCGCTGCTTGCGGAGCATCACGTCGGACAGAGGCACCCTGGGCGGGTGGGACCCACCGCGCCGGGCACAGCCAGCCCAGGAGTCTGGGGAGCATCGGGGATCTGTGCACAACCCAACCCCCCTTTTGCCTGTCCCAGGGCTGGGCTCTGGCCCCGGGGTGGGGGTGTGCGGTGTGCTGTCCTCGCTGAGCCCGCACCCCCCTCCCTGGCCCCGCTGGCCCAGCTTGAGCCACCCCAGGGGTACCACAGTCCCGCACGCAGCTGGGAGCGGCGGCTGTGCCCCTGAGCCAGGCCTGGGGGGTACCCGCTCCTGCTGCACAGAGCGACCTGCACCCACAGCAGGGTCTGAGCAGGACACAGAGGGGCTGCCCTGAGCCCCCCTCACCCCACAGGCATGGGGGCAACACATGTTCCTGTGACTTCATCTCAGTCAGAGCTCACGCCCCAGGCCGCAGCCAACAGCAGCCCCCCCAGCCCCTGGTTTCAAACCCCCCAGCAAGAGCTGGGAGCAGGGGAGAATAAAAGAAAATCTGTCTGGCTCCAGCCCCCACTTCACTCTTTCAGAAACCAGAGCAGCATATGGGAGTATTTGCCCCTTTCCCTAGAGATGGAGACGAGCAGATGACAGGCTGTGAGCATGTGTTAGTCCCACCAACGCATGCTCCAGCCAGCATCCCATTAAGGGCGGCAGTTGCTCCAGACCCAAATGTTAGCAGTTTTCAATTAGCAAATGGCAGAGGAAAGGGATTCCTGGGGGACATGCTAAGCAAGTCAAGCTCTATCACTTGTCACTCAAGGAGCTCACGTTACTCCTCCCCAAGAGGCTCTGCTTAAAATAAAATCCCCCAGCAGCCCATGGTGGGGCGGGGGGAGGAAGGCAGACAGCCTCCCTCCCTCCCTGCTCTTGCTGCCAAGGAATGGATGGGGGGTTGATTTTTGGGGTTACCCTGAGGGATAATGGGTTACTCTGCTGTGGCCTGAGCCTTAGCTGCTGCCACCCGCATAGCAGGGGAGCTTGTAGCAGCGTTAGATGGAGCGTGAACAGCTGCCGTGGGGTGTTTACGGAGGGATGGGACTAGCTGGCAGCCTGCTGGGATGGCAGAGAGCAGGGAGCTAAACTTTAACCAGGTCCCAGAGAGCCGGGAAACCCAAGGTGTAAAGAGAAATGACAGTGGGGAGCAGCGGGGTGCACCAGGCACCTCGGAGCTGTCACAGGGCTGGTGGCCCCGGGGTTGAGATGCTGCTCCCAGGCCGGTTTACTCAGAACCGCCGTCCCCTCGGGGCAGGATCTACAAGCAGCCCCGCGGTCCGTCAGGTTCTCCCACTAAGTCACGACGAGCCCCAGAGCCAGGCTGGCCTCCTGACAGGAGACAGGCACTGCCCCAGACACCCAGCCTGTCTAAAAACCCTCCCTGTGCAACCCTACAGGACTGGGTGCTGGCTGAAAGGATCAGCATCCCACGGGGCGATGGGGCTCCCCCGGCCTCCCCAGCAAAAAGCACAGGGCACATCACTCCTGCAAGCTTAGAAAGTCTGTGTCTCTGATGACAGGCACGGAACAGCCGAGTTTTATCACTATTTACTGCTTCTCTTTGATGTTTTAATTTTTTTTCCCTTTCCTAACCTCGCTAAAGAGCATCTCTGCTAATTAGCCAGGAGCTGACAAAGCCATCAGAAGGCGCTGGCTGTGCTGGCAGGACGGCGGGGAGGTGTCAGACCCTGCAAACAAAGCTCCCCTCCTTCTCCCCTCTCTCCCTAACGAACGCCCTCTCCTCTCTCAACATCTCCTCTCTCAACATCTCCTCTCTCAACATCACAGCCAGGCGTTTGTCTCACACAAAGGCGACGTGTAACCTCTGGGCAGGGCAATTCCCTTTGCGGATGCGATCCGCTCCCTGTCCCCGGTGATGGGTCAGTCCTTGAGCCCAGCTGGGCTCGGGAAGGCCTCCTGGCCTTCTTGCCCCAGCCTCTCCCTGCCCTGCACCCCTGCTCCATCCCTCAGCTTTGTGTCTAACTTCAAACTGGAGGGACAGAAAAACCAACGCTGCGGCTTCTAAAGAAGTTTAGGTGGAGCGTTTGGCCCCAGGGAAAGGAGCGGGGAGAGTCTTCTCCCTATTCTGGGGACTTGTGCCCAAAGGAGGGAGGTGGGAGGGAGGTATAAAGAGAGTGAGGTGGCTGGACAGACAGACAGACAGACGGACGGCAGCTGCACCTTCTGCCAAGCCTCGTGGGAATGGGGATACAACCAGGACAGAGGTGCCAGCATCAAATTAAATCAGCTCAGGGATCAGCAGGCGGTTTGGGCTGTTTCCTGCTGACAGCCACAGCCCCAGGTCAGCAGCATCTTATCGAGCACAGGAACGGGGACAGGTCTCCCTGGATGACAATGACCAGAGAGGGGACCCACACCGGCTGGGATGAGCCAAGATGGGCACAAGCAGCTTCATCTCCCCATCCCCTCCCCTCTCCCTTCCTGCTCCGCTTTCCTTAGCGGGAAGAGCCACGGGGACGTGGCTGATCCACCACCAGTTCCGTGAGACACGGGAACAAAACAAGGCTAAAGGGAGAAGCCCTGAGACCTGCAGTTTTCACCAGGAGCTTCTGCAAGGGAAACAAAGCAGCAGACGTGAGGAATGCAACTGGCCTATTTGCCCG
This sequence comes from Gallinula chloropus, assembly GCF_964237585.1. Lineage (NCBI taxonomy): Eukaryota > Metazoa > Chordata > Aves > Gruiformes > Rallidae > Gallinula > Gallinula chloropus. Next base: position 11,181,924 of record NC_140104.1, read on the forward strand.
GGCTGCTCTCTGCCTCCGGCGGCACGGATGTGCCTCGGCTTGTCGTTTCAAGAGCTATTGTTGCTCGGGGCTGGGGGCCTCTTTGTTTCCTTTACCCTTTCGCCAGGCTTGGTCACAGCCCGGTATTAAATTATTCAAATCATCTCTCTGGGCTTCACAGCTGAACTCCTGCACGGAGCACACAGGCTGTGAAATCCCCAGGGCTCCAGCCCCCTCGCTTCGAGCCCCCAGCCCAGCACAAAGCACACTGGTCCACACTGGTTGCCCCCCCCCCCCCCAAAGGGTACCCAATATCTGAGCCAGTGACACCTCCATCCCCAGCACTGCTGTGCAATGGTGTTAAGCCATAAACCAACCCACCTAACACCAGCACATCAGTAGGGAAGAGGGAGGAGGGGACTGCCGGGGGGGTTCACCTAGAGCAGGGACAGCCAGGCTCTCTGGGCTACACGTCCCCTGGAGTGGTGACATTTTGGTGCCACCATGGACAAGACAAAGAGTGGCAGAACCCTCTGTCCTGCCTGCCAGCCCTCAGCCCTGGAGAGGCTGCAGAAGAAACACCTATGAGTGAGGGGAGCCCTGAGAGCCGAGCACAACACACACAGCAAGGAGAAACCCATTGCTGTAGGAGCTGGTGGTGCCGCCAGCTCAGCACAAGGAGGACAGCAGCCCAGAGGGGCTTCGAGTTAATGTAACCCAGCCCTGTAATTACCCCGGTGCCCAGGATGGTCTGGGAGCAGAGAACACCTTCCCCTCTGCCGACACCAGGCTGCCAGAGCCGTCCCCATAACCTGGAGCACACGGTGAGTGCCAAGGGACTGGCAGAGCCTTTGAATTCAAGGCAGCTTTCCCGGGACAGCAGGGTGTAACCGCCTGAAAAGGCAGCTCCACCAGAAAACAAAAACGGCAGGGAAAAACCCAAGCACCCACCCTGCCAGGAGCCAAACGGGGAGGGGAGGGAGGCCACGTCTGCAGTCAGGGCTGCACACGCCTCTCCCGGCTGGACGGGACCTGCTCCCTTCGCCAGCCTGAGCCTGGGAGAGGAGGGAGGGAAGAGCAGGAGACCTGCAGAAATTCATTACCTTTCACGTGACCAAGAGGGATCAGTCGGCTCCTACCAGGGACTGGTGAGGTTTCCCTCATTGAAAAGAGGAAAGAATCACAAAAATAATTAGAGAGATTTCATCTCAGCCAGCTTATGAAAGCACTGACTTTATACACAACAGATTGGCAACGGCACAAAGATGGATGTGAAAGGCAAGAGCATTTGCAATGTCAGACAGATCAGAGACAGAAGCTCATCAAAAAATGGCCCAGGGCAGATGTAAGTTAAAAAAAGAAAAGAGAAAAAAAAAAAAGAATAAAGTAAAAAAAAAAAAAAAGAGGAAGGAAACGACCCTTCTGGAGAGAAAAACCCCATAACTCCTGCCTGTGACATGGTGATATGCCCCCTCCTGCCTGCAGAAAGGAGCCCTGGTGAAAACTCATCATCTCCCTGGAGAGATCTGGGTTAAAAAACTTCAATTACTGACAATCACTTGCTGGGTTTTGCTGCCTTCCGCTAGCTCAGCTGGGAGCCGGGGAGCTGGTCAGCAGCAGGATTTAGGGGCCTGAGGACAAATGTCAGCTGGAGCATCCTCCAGTGAGCTCCTGGGGCCAGGGGAGGCTGTAATTAGAAAGCTCCAGGCAGCACTTGGGCAGAGCAGGCGCCGGGCCGTGCGGCACAGAAAGGCTGCTCGTGGCGGGTTCGGCCAGCCGTGCAGGCCAGGACCCTCAAAACACCATGAACAGCTCAACAAAGGGGGGGGGGGAACCTTTTAGGGGGGGGGGGGGGGGGGGGGATGGGAAAGGCCAGGCTTCTCTAATTAGAAAAGAGGTTTGCACTTAGTCACCCAGCATAACGCCTGGGGCCCTAACTCCAGACGCTGCTGTGCAGAGGCTGACAGCTCTCTCAGACAGGGAGCTGTCAGCCTCTGCTTTGTAACCAGAGACACTTTCCACGGGAGAAAATAACCGCTGTGGTCCTCACCCTTCTACACAGACACTTCCAGCAGGGAGGGGCAGAGCCCCAGTGTGAGCCTCAGATGCTCCTGGGACATCTGCCACATGGCACATCCAAGGCCAGCAGCAGCTCTCAGGCACTGGAGGTTTGTAGTGACCCTCGTGGATTCGATGAGCAGGACCAGCTCTGGTTCCATGGGAACCATCGTTAAGAACTCCTTGTTCCCAGACCGCTGCCTTCGGAGCACCGCGGAGGAGCTCCTGACTCTGGGGATGCAGGTCTGAGCCAGGCTGTAGTGGGTAGCAGCAAGGACAGGCACGCTGGGCAGCTGGGGGTGCCTCCACACCTTCACGATGGGGCTGGATACAGCCCCTCTCAACTCAGACTCACTGGGAAGGTGACTCTTCCACGGCAGCTGAAACACAAAGGGAAAGGACCAAGAATAAGCCATAAGCCGCCATCTCCATGAAGCTACAGGCACCTGCCCCACAAAGGCCAGATACCCAACAGATGGGCACTGCAATCCCTGTCCCACTACCCCAGGAAGCCACTGCAAGGCCTCAGTAGTGGCACAAAACAGGACGCAATGCCCAGCACGCAGAGCCCAAGCAGGAGGAAACGCCTTCTCGTGATGCTTTTGCCCTCCTCCTCTTCCTCTCCAGCATGCCTGGCTTCTCCTGGTTATTCCTGTGTTTGCAACCTCACAATAAAGTGGGCAGAAGCCCAAGCCAGTCAAAACAGTGTCAGGCACACCAGGAGGAAACCGCAGAGTGGCAGAGAACTGCCGCCCCGAAGGTGGAGCAGCGCTGGCCTGTGCCAGCACCCTCTCTGGGCCAGATCACAGCCAGAGCTGACAGCAGCAATGACATCAAGGGTGTCACCAGCTCTTGTGCACTCTCTCTCTCTGTCTCTCGAGGTTTTCAGGCAGACAGAGCTGCCTGAAAACACCCAGAGGCAGATCTCAGGTTTCTGCAGAACTCTCAATGCTTTCTGCAGCCTGGGCACTGAAGGATGCTGGAGCAGGTGAGGCTGCTGCCCTGGCACTGCTGCTGCTGAGTTTGTACTTCCTGTACTGGGAAGGAGGGTTGAGGTTTCGGACCAGGTGGTGCAGAGGGATGGGAGTGGGGCTATGAGCTCAGCCCCTGCTTCTATGGTGCTGCAGGTGGGAGCCCACAAACCAGCTGCCACAAACCAGAGCTCAGGGTTACTGGCAACGGAAGGATAGAGTGGCTGCAGCCTTATTGCAGAAACAAACCCCTCTTGCTCCCATGACAAATACCCTACTTGTTCCCAAGTGTGTGGACTCAGCCATTCCCTGTGCCCTTCACATGGCAGCGCACGTCACACGAGAGCTCGGCACTCACAGGCAAAGGACAGGAGCCACAGCCGACTCCGCTGCGCTGGGGCAGTGAGCTGGGCCTCCTCCCCTCAGGGGTGTAATTAGCCTCCTTGAAGTGGGCTGGGACTGGAATCCCTCAGCCCAGTGCCGAGGCCATAATCAGCCCAGCAGAGGAGGAAGAAAGGCCCCTCCAGCAGTCTGGGCCAGGCTCCCATCCTACATCCAGGCAACAGAAGGGCAGGTCACACCACGGGCACGTTTTAACTGTGCAACGCTGCTGCCTCTGGCCCAAGCAGGGAGGAACCACAAAACCATCGCTATCTTTTCCAAACCACAATGGAAAGCCAGCAGCCAAAAGGACGCCTCAAATCTCAGCTTCTATTTCAGCAGCATCAATTAAGAGAGCTGCTCTTTTTGGATACTTGGTGGACCGCCAGCACACCAGCTCTCTCCACTGGCCACAGCTCGGCCAGCCCACCTGTCTGGGACTGCAAGAGACGGCCTCTGCCATCTCTCTGTTCCCCCAGCCCAGTGGAAGTGGGCTTGTCACAGTGCTGGGTAGCAAAAGGGCAATTTTTATGAGCTTTCAGTTATTTCTGTTCATCTACAGCTCTTAGAGGGACTAGAATAACACAGAGCTTACACGCCAGGGTTACCCAGTAAAGCCTGAGTCACAAGGCATTGTGTCTGGCTGGGCTCTCACAGCAGGAATCACAGTAACAAAGCCTCTACTCACGCTTTACTGCCAGCAGTGTGTTCCCGTGGCAGCAGGCTACAGAGGTCACCAGGTATGGATGTGTCTCCTCCAGCTGCACTGGCCTGGGTGCTCCTGTTTCTTCGTCCTTCCTGCCCAGGCGTCCCCTGGCTCCTTTCCCCCATGTGCACACCTCACCATCTGCAGAGGAACAGACACACCTTGCTGCACACAGAACTCACCAGCAGCAAACAGGCTTCTCATCTCCCTGGGCTAGCTCCAAGGCCGTCCCTGGCCACAGCATGGTCTGCAGGCAGAGGGAAGCCAGAGCCTGCTGTAGCCCAGGACACGGGGCCTTTGGCCTCACCTGCTCCAATAGCCACAGTGAAGGCATCCCCACAAGCCACCACAGTGACCTTCATCGCTTGGAGCCCCACAACCAGGTGGGGTACGCGGCTGCTGCGACAGGAGTTGGTGCCCAGCTGCCCGTGCTGGTTGCTCCCAAAGGTGTAACACTGGCCAGAAGCTGACAACAGGGACAAAAGAAACAACCAGGTGTCACAAAAGGAGGCACTGAAGCCCCTGAACCCCGCTGCTCTCTACTCAGAGTTCCAGCGGTGAGTGCAGGATGCCTCTTGAGCCTCTCTGAGGCTTCTGCCCATGGGAAACAGAGGCAGGAGGAGGATGGGGAAAATGCAGGGGTTCCCCCCACCTCCTCCAGGGACTTGGGCATCCCCCCCTCACCTGTGACTGCAGCTGAGTGTGCCGTACCGATGTCAGCACACACAATCGGCTCTTGGTTCAAGGGGGACGACTGGGCACACGTGAACACGGTGGCCTCTTCCACCTGGTCCTCTGGGGAAGGCTCCTCTGCTGAACTGATCTGATCTAGGCCCAGCTTGTTACACCTGCACAGGGAACAGCACAGTTCAGAGCTAGCCAAACACAGCCTGGCACAAACACCCTGAGCCAAATCCTGCCCTAGCATAACCAGCAGCTAGATGCTGGAAAGTAGGATCACACTGAGATGTATTCTAGAGCCACTTGCTTCCTCTTCCTGGACTGGCCAGTGAGGGACAGGCACAGGAGGCTGTGGCCAAGTTCTGCAGTGCCAGACCCCTCTTACCTGTTGCTCCCACAAGCAAGAATCTGGTTCTTCACTGTGAGGACCATGGAGGAATCAATGCCACAGATGACCCTCTGAGCCTCATGCTCTGGTGGGACTGTGACCTGCTGGGGGGAGTTGTGGCATTCCAGTGTACCCAGCCCAAGCCGACCTGTTGGGAGGGACAGAGCTGATGGCAACACACCAACCAAGTGCACCCCCCACAAGCAACAGCATCACCAGAGCTGCTGTGAGAGCCCAGCCTGGCATCTATCATCACAGAGCACGGTGAAACCCAAAGCACAGGGGGCCCTGGTATGCGGCAAAGCAGCTGCAATGCTTCCACACCCACCTAGCCTGGCACATCTGGAGAGGACCGTGGGCAAGCAGGGCCAGCGAGGGGAGTGGGAGCAGGCAAGGGGGAAAGCACAAGCCCTGTTTTGCAAAGCAGGCATCTCTTACCATTATCCCCCCTGCCCCAGGCAAACACTTCCCGTTCATTGGAAACTGCCAGGACGTGAGATGCGCCACAGGCCACCTGCACCATCTCGTAGCCCAGCAGGGCCTCCACGATCTTGGGCTGGCAGGGGAAGAGCAGCAGCCGTCAGCCGAGACCTCCCAGCCTGCCTGGCTGCTCCCATCCCTCCCACCCAGCCCCCCCCCAGTCTCAACACAGTGCTGGCAGTGTCCCAGTTTTCATCCAACACAAACAGCAGAGATTTGGGTTTGGGTTTTGGGTTTTTTTTTTGTTCCAAACAGTCTTCAAAGGGTTTAGAGACTACGTGCACATAGCACAGAAGATAATGCAAACATCTCTGGGGCAGAAGAAAGCAGCCAGCACAACAGTTTGGAGAGGGGGAAAAGGGTTGGGATTTGCCCCCCTGCCCATGTGGGGAGTGCCAGGGGCTGTTAACGCACGCTCTGAGCAGGCAGGGGCTTGGTGCAGGATGCGTTGGCTGGAAGGCTCTGGTGCAGAGGAGCTGTGAGTTATCACTACATATTCGTTAGGGTGTGGAGAGCTCAGCATCTCCACATTTTGCCCAGCCCCTGCTGTGACCTGCTGTTAGATCTGACACCTCACCACAGCGATTCTCATTCTCATTATCTTCTTTTAGTGAAAAGCACCATTTGTTGGGACCTGGATGTTGCTCCCAACTGGTCTCTCTGCCCCAGCAATAAGCACTGAGCAGCTAAGCTCCTGAGCAGGAACAAATGAGCCAGCTGACCACAGTGACAAATGGCACCAGTCCCCGGCCTCGGCTGGAAGCCATTGGCTGCTGCCACATCCGAGGGCAGGAGAGGAAGAAGCTGGAAGGGAGCAATGAGCCCTCAGCCCTAGTGCTCCAAGCCAATCGGAAACACACAGCTCTTCTTTAAATACTGGCTCTTTTGAAAAATAACTTTTCTCAGTGAACCCTGGCAGCTGCAGGCCAAGAGTGAAGCAGGCAGGTGTGTGATTGGAGGCAGCCTCCAAGCTGGGAGCGTGCCAACAGCAACCACAAGGCAGCTCTTGACTTCCCCCACGCTCAAAGGGATCATTGTGTAGGGGAGGGAGGGGGGGGGAAGAGAAAGAAAAAGAGAGGTAGGTTGGGTCTTTTAAAACTCGCAGTGACAGGGAGAGGAGGGGGAGGGAGTCAGATGCCACAGCATGCCTGGGATGCACATCCCTGGAGCTGGGATGAGCCCTCTCGCACGGAGCAGAAAGCACGATCCATCTTCTACCCTGGGGAAGCAGCACACCCAGCTCCCTCACGACCAACCTGGCTGACATCTGTGAAGTTTCCATGCCCCAAACAGCCATTGCTGCCGCTGCCGAACGTCATGATTATCCCCCTGTCTGGAAGAGCAGAAAGAAGTCATGTTACCAGCCCACGTGAGGCGTGCACAGCTCATGGGGCTGACCGTGGCTCCCAGGAGAGCAGCTCTGCTTGGACCCACGCTGACTCATAACTTGCTTGGGGGTGCCAAAGGCCTTCAGTGACCTTCCTGAGAGCAGCAGCTTCAATGCGCTGCGACAACCAGCCAAACAAACAGCAGCTGATAGGAGAGCACCCAGATAACATTATTGCAGCTGTGTACGCAGGAGCTGTGAGCTCCACACTCTGTCCAGGTGTTAAATACACAAGAGGCTCCCACTGAGCAGATACCCTGCAGAGGGGTGGCAGGAAATGCCAGGGAGAGGTAGGACAAACAGACGACTACAGTTTGCCAGTTGCACGTCTGTCGTTGCTGCCCTGATCCCTCGCAGAAGGGCTCCCAGAGGATCATTGGGAGGCCTTTGCTCCACAAACACGGCCTTGGGCTGGTGTGTGTGCTTCCCTTACAGCCAGAATACCTCCTGGCTCATGCTGAGAGGGTTTCAGACACCCCCCCCCCCACACTGCTTTCTTGCTGCTGAGGGCAACCAGCCATGCAGGAGTTCATGGTGGCTCCTCTCTGCAGCACCAGTCACTGCTGGTCACAGCTCGTGTCTGTGTCACACTCGCAGGGGACGTGACAGAGAAAGGCTGAACCTCCCTGTTCACGTGGTAGTACCCACTGTACAGGCCAGTTCTGGTTTCAGGTGACACTAGTGCAGCCAGAACACCACACAAAGCAGAATTATTGCCCTCCCCACACTGGATAGACCTTTGGAGCGTGGCATCACAGGAGGAGCACGCCTGCCGTTTCTGAGCCCCTCCTCACATTATATGCCAGGTCACAGGGCTCTTTGTGTCACCCCAGCCATCTCTGGGGTTCCTCTCTGAGCAGGCTCCCCAGGCAGTCACACCTGGCTCTGGGACTCAGCCAGGCGAAGGCAGGAGGCAGCAGCTCACCTGTGAGGCAGGATGTGAAGAGATCACCACAGGACACGTGTTTGATGGTCACACCAGACTGACCCTCAAGAAAGCGGGATACAAACTGAGGCTGGAGCTGCTCGGTGGCTCCTGGGAGAGATGGGCCTCCTGCAGTGCCCATTGGGGGAGCCTGGCAGCGAGAAACCATGTCAGCTGCTGCACTGTCATGCAGCAAGAGCTGGGCTGGAGGATTCAGATGAGCCCCTTCCCACAGGCTTAGCAGGGTCACTTGCACCCAGGACTGGATTGTGGTCTTGGGAGACACAGAGCCTGGGCCTCCTTAGAAAACGCACATCTGAGGCTTCCACGGCCACTGCTGGCCACAAATTCCCCGTCACTCACCTCCCACATGATGAGCCGCCCTGATTTGGTGACCCCGGCCTTCTGCGTCCTGCCAGCAGACACCTGCACCACTTCGGTGTTAAGCATGGGCAGGCGGAGCGGGGTGGTGATCCCGCTCCCCCAGGTGTAGATGGATGACAGCGGAGGAGGGATTCCTGTTCTGGCTGAACCACCTCGAACACCTGTGAGGCAAAGAGAAATGGTCAACATGCACCTCTCTGACTCTCCTCCCAGAGGGAAAGAAACAACAGGAGCCAGCCTGGGTGCCAGCAGAGCTGCCTGCCAGCCTGCAGGGCCAGACCAGTTACTGATCCAACATTGGCAAGGGGCTGCTGGGGAGCTCAAAGCCAGGGCTGAGAGAAGCAGGCAGGAACAAATCCTTGTGTTTTATCCCAGAATTGAGAGAAGCAGCACGATGACAGCTCTAGCCTAATTGTTACCAGTGCCAGCTGCACTGCCCTGCGCTGGAACGCTCCCCACTCAGCACCCCCAGCTGCTTCCCAGCCTTTGCTGAGAACAGCAGAAACTTCATTCAAGGGTTCAAAACCTAGAAGAGGCAGCTGGAGAAGGAGCACTGCTTGGTCGTCAGAGCTGAGGTGCCCAACAGGGAAGCTGATGTCTCCAACTTCCTCTCTCTGGAAGCCCAGGTGCCTCTGGGACCCTTTCATCCAAAGGAAAGGGTCATTCTGAGCAGAGCTGGGTTGAACACACCATGGCAGGACTCACCCCTCGGTTTGGCACTGCTCGCTCGTCCCCCCGTCCGGCTGTGGGTCACTGTCGGCACCGGAGCCAAGGGCTTTTCAGGCCTGGCAAACCAAAATCCAGTTCTTAGTGCCAGCTCAGCCCCAGAGGTCCTGACACTCCCTGGATCACAGAAGGTCTGGGCAGAGCTACAGCATAAGCTGCAGCTGAACAGCTCGCAGAATTGCCACGGTAGGTGCTTTAAACCACCCGGGAGAGGGGAGTTGGCATCAGTTCACTTTCCCCCCCACCAAAGCTCACAACTCTCTGTTCACTGTTGTGTGATGACAACCCAACACCTGCCAGGACACCTGCCGTGGCCTCAAGCCACAGGGCCAGCCTGGGCCCACAGCAGCTGCACGCTGGGTAAGGCAGGAGAGCTGCATGGGGACAAGGCTCTCTTCAGAGCTTGTCATGAGGGCAGTGAGCCCCGACACGCTGCCACCCGTAGCAGCCCCTCCCAAGGGACACTCAGGTGGCAGTATCACTTGCCTTCTCATTTTGACACTGCCCACATCGGTGTAGAGGTTCAGAAGGGGCCGAATGCAGATAGCCTGGGCCATGATCTCATTCAGCTGGGGCCGCTTGGAAGGATCCAGGTTCAGCATGCTGAGGATGAGCTGGCGCAGGTCGGGGCTATACCTGTCTGATATTGGGGCAAACGTCCCGCTCATGATCTTCAATACTAAGGCAGGAAGATTCTGGAGAGAAAAGGAGAGACATACAAAGAGCTGGGCGGTCAGAGGCGAGGCTGTGAGAAGCAAGAAGTTCTCAGCACTGCCCTCTGCCTTCACACCTCCAGGCTCAGCGAGAGGGATCCGATCGTACATTTTCACCTCTGCAGGGAGCCAGAGCTCCCTGCGCTGCTTGTAAACCATACGTATCCCTCTTACCGCAGCTTCGAAAGCCCTCTTGAGACTGGCGAGTTCGTACAGCACACAGCCCAAAGCCCAGATATCACTCTTCTGGTTGTAAGGCTTCCCTTCACAGAGCTCTGGGGAGATGTAGCACGGAGTTCCCACAACCTAGAAGAGACAAATCTACTGTGATGCTGTGAAACTGGGGCAGGGAAGTGGAAAGAGAAGGGTTCGGTTTAGAGCCCCGGTGCGTAGGCTGGCTAGGGCACTGTCAACTGCAGCTTAGAGGAGCTGGGCTTTTGTTCCCTGGTGTCAACATCTGGCTGACAATCTCAGTAAGAAACAGGAGGATTTGCCTTTCTGGTGACCTCCCTTGCACATCCAGAGATTACCTCTAATTTTGCTCCTATCCATTTGAGAGAATCAGAGCCCAGAGCAAGGAGCGTGATAGAAACGTCTAGTCAGATTAAACTGGGTAGTGACTGTACCGAAGTCTCAAGCAGAGAGAGGGGATTAGGACAAGGCAGGACAGCGGGACACAGGCAGGAATTCAGTTGCCAGGAGAGCCTGCAAACGCAACACCTGCCAGTGTGACAGTGGGAGGAACCCTGCCCCCCTCACCAGTGCACCCAGACACCCCAATTTCTTCCAGGCAGCTCTTCCTCACCCATCTCCATCCTAACAGAGCTGTAGCAAGCTTGGGCATGAACACATCAGCCTATAGAAACTCCAAGGAGCAAAGCAGCATCGCGACACGTGGATATGGTGTACTGCAGGTATGCTGCATCTGACCTTGCTGCCTACAGCAGCTCCTAAGAGATTATCTCAAGCCAAATCCAGAGTTTCCAGCCTGCTGCCATGGTGTTAAGTGTTCTGCCTGCAAAGCCAGGCCACTCACCGTGTAGGCTTTGCTCTTGCTGCTCAAGATTTTGGAGATGCCAAAGTCTCCGATCTTGACAATCATACGATGCTTGTCCAAGAGGATGTTCTGAGTCTTCAGGTCACGGTGGAGGATCTGCTTGGTGTGCACGTGGTGGAGAGCCAGGAGGATCTGCACAAAGAAGTGCAGGATGGTATCCTCATCCAGCAAGGAGTTGCAGCGCTTATGAATAAACTCCGCTAGCGTGCCCCCTGCAAAGAACAACAGAGGGCTGTCAGCAAAGGGAGGCTGCACAGGGCAGCACAAACCCAGCCTAAAACCCAGGGGGATTTAGTCCTGGCATCTTAACAAGTCAAGCACATGGGGAAAAGCACATCCTGGTGGGACACGCAGCACGTCCTCCGCTGCTCCTGAGAACAATGGCAGCGCAGTTGGTGGCGCGAAGAAAGCGCGGGTGAGAAGTTACTGCTGACATACTGTCCAAGGCAGCAGGAAAAGAAACACTAACGTTACAGCTCTTGGAGGAAGACATAAAGCTCGATGGCAGAACAAGATAAGCCTGTTCTGCCAAAGAGAATTCTTGCAGTCCGAGAGGCCACGTGGCACGGAGAGGCCCCTGTGTGGAGAAGGGGAGGTCCAGCTTCAGGGCTCATGTACAACTTTGAATGAAACCCTCAGGTAACTGTTGATTTCATCTTCAACTTCACAGTAAATCTCGTGAGAAATCACGCCTGCCCACGCAGAGCTGTGGGACCAGCAGCATGGCTGAGAGCTGACACAGGGGAATGTATGTGAAACCGAAGCCAAGGGCAGATGGCAGCACGCTTCTCAGCCCCAGAGGTGTTAGAAATCTCTTTGGTTTGGATAAGATTAGCAGGCACAAGGCATATAATCACAGAATCACAGAGTGGTTGAGGTTGGAAGGGATTTCAGAAGGTGCTCTGGTCCAATCCCCTGCTCAGTCAGGCAGGGCGACTGACAGCTGGTTGCCCAGGACTATGACCTGTCTTTTGAATATCTCCAAGGATGGTGACTCCACAACCTCTCCAGGCAACCTGTGTCACTTGGCTCATGGACAACTTGGTGTCAAAAAGCACCCCCAGATCCTTTTCTACAAAAATGTCTGTTTAAGAGAGCTGCATTTGGACTCTTTGAGGGGTTCAAAGCACAGGATGGTTATGAGAAGCACAACATGGGCCCACACCAGCCCAACCCAAGGAAAGCTGAGGGCTTGGCATCCCTCAGACCCACTGAGGAACCACCTGTGGGAGATCAAGGCCCACCTGGGGCATACTCCATGGCGATCATGAGCGCCTTGTCCTCCAGAAAGTTCTCATAGTACTCGATGACGTTGGGGTGGCTGAGCAGCTTGAGGACCTGGCACTCGTTCTGCGCTGCCAGCCGCTCGTCCTTGCTCATCTGCTCCACCGGGATCTGCTTCAGGATCACCAGCTTCTGGTCAGCCTTGCGCAGGCACAGGTGCACGATGCTGTGGGGATGGGGATGAGGCCTCAGCACGGGGTTGGGGCTGGGACACACACACACACACACACACACACACACGGCCTGCCCACCATCGCTGGGTGACACGTGGCCCCTGCCCCCCACTGTTGCCGTGGTAACGGGGTCTGAAATTCACCCCCCCCCCCACCCGCCACGTACACCCCTGGTGCCGTGTCACCCCATCGCCATGGCAACAGCCAGGCCCGACACCACCCCCCCCCCAGGGTGCCACACGCCGGCTGACCACCGAGTTACCATGGCGACAGTGCCCGTGCGCCTTGTTGCCATGGTAACTCGGCCTGCGGCACCCTCCTCCCTGAGGCGCCATAGGCCCGGAGCGCCCCCAACCCCCAACCCCCCCTTTACCACGGTAAAAAGGCCCGGACACCTCCCCCCCCCCCAGGCCCGGTGCCCCCTGGCATCACAGGGAGCCCCCGGCGCCGCCCTCACCCGAAGGCACCTCTCCCCACCACCCGGATCCGCTCGTATTTCTCCATCACTGCCCCAACCAGGCCCGGGCTCCTCCCGTCTCCATGGAGACACTTCCGGGAGCCGCTACGGCGGCCGCGGGTGGTCGAAACACGGCGGGCCGCGCTCGTCCCTTCCGTGGGGAGGACGCGGGGCTCCCTGTTTCAGCCGGCGGAGGGTAACGCAGCCCCAAGTAGGCCCAGGCTGGACCTCCCCAGCTTGGGTGGGCGCCACAGTGCCGCGGGGAGAGGGGCTCCCCTCGGGAAGCACCCCGGGGTTGGGGTGCCCTGCGCCTGCCGCCCCCAGCCTGAGGGGTGCCAGCAGGGTCCCCCGCACCCACAGAGACCAGCGATGCCCGCGGCGGCCTCCTGCCCTGCAGCCCCGACCCCGGGAGAGCGCCCATCCCGGGGGCTGTGTTGCCTAAGGGCCGCGCACAAGGCCCGCGGGTCCGCTCTCTGTCGTGCCCCCCCCTCCCCCCTCCCGCAACACGCTTCAGAGCTCTGTCGCCTCGAGCACCCCCGCGGGGGGCCGTGCTCTGTACCCCGGGGAGGGCTTCCCCTGTCCCGCAGCGGGGAAAGGGACAGCGGCGGCACTGGCTCCCCCACGCCACGCCACGCCACGTGGCCATGCTGCCATCTAGCGACACCGAGCCCGGCTCACCGGGGCGGAGGGGGGGTGGGTGTGTCACCCCCTCCCCTGAGCCAGCCAGCGCCTAGTAGCTTTTACCGGGGGCAGGACCCCCACGCAGGAACCAGCACCCAGCCGTGGCTTGGTGGCCACAGAGCCGGCTTCCCCCTGCTGCCATGAGATTAGGGTGCACCTGCCTCCTCCCCACCCCTTTCCTGGCCTCGCCCCCCGCCTCCATGCCTTCATGTGGGTGCTGGCCCTGGGCACCCAGCCTGGCCATGATCCCAGCCAGCTTGGCCACTCCATTTCCAGGGTGTAGCAGTTTTCCCAGGTATCCCCACCATGCCAGGCACCACAACCCGCCATGGCAGCCACACCGCACACTCACACAGTGCCCAGGCCAGCTGTGCAATGCCCCACACCAGCTGTGCAGTCGGCAAGACAGATGTGCAGGGAGGGCCCCAAGCACCGACACGCAACACCTGCCACGCACACGCCGCCCCCGCCCCGCGCTGCTCCCTTCCCACGCGTAACACCCGCTGCCCAAGCACGACGCCCCGGCTCGCAGAGCAGCGGGGACAAGCCCCAGCGCCCCTGTAACCCGCGCACACGTGCAGCGCCCGCCACCAACACGTGGAGCCCCGCGGGGGACACACGCACACGCGCGCACGTGGGCAGCCCGCACGGCCGCTACCGCGCAGGCGCTGGGTGAGGCGGGGGGGCGTGGTCAGATGGGGAGGAGAGACACGATTGGGCGTAGCCACACATGGGGGCGTGGCCACGCGGGAGGGCGTGATCAATGGGGGCGTTGATTTGTTATGGGCGTGTCCAGCGAGAGGGGGGCGTGGTCAGAATGGGGCGTGGCCATTCATAGGCGTGGTGAATGGGGGAGGCGGGACCAGCCCAGCCCAGCCCAGCCCAGCCCCGCCCCGCCCGCGGCGCCGCGCGCCCCGGGCCACCGGAGCTGGGCGCGATGGGCCCGGGCTGGCGGGCGCCGTCGGCAGCGCTGGTGGGCGGCAGCGTGGCGCTTTTCGGGGCGCTGGGGAAGGTGGCGCGGGCCCTGCCCCAGCCCGCTGCCGTGCGGAGCCGCCCAGGACGCGCCTGGCGCTGGTGGAACCTCCTCGTTTCGTTCGCACACTCCGTGCTGGCCGGGCTATGGGCCCTCTTCAGGTACCGGGGACCGGGGGAAGGGGGGGGGGGGAAGGAACGCGGTGTGAGCCCTGAACGGGGCTCTGGCACCACGGGGAACCGGGACACCCCCGGAGCACGACCCCGCGTGCTGCCCCCGAGGGTGGAGACGCAGGGTGGGGTGCTCGAGGGTCCCCCTGACCCAGCGCCCAGGCTGAATCTTTCCCTGCTCTGCTCCCCTCCCCCCCAACCCCCCCCCGCAGCCTCTGGCACTCCCCGGACCTCCTCTCTGACATCCAGGACGGCTACAGCATCTCAGGGCACCTGCTGGTCTGCTTCTCCTCAGGTAAGGGGCCAGGCAGGGTGCTGATGGCCATGACCCTCCTGCTGGGCTGAAGATCATCCCCCTCCCGACCTGCCAGCCTGGGATGAGCCACTGGCTCAAGGGCCGGCCGGCTCTGTGCCTCCTGCCTGGACGGTGAGCACGCAGCCCGGCAGCTGCCAGCCCCAGGGCCTGGCCATCTCCCCACCATGCTCAAGCTGGGGCAGAGGTGTTTCCAGTGCCTTGAGCAGTCACCCCCCCCTCCTCCTCCTCGCTGCTCCCCCTTCGCCACAGGAGGAGGTGACAGTGCACAAACTGCACCCCCTCAACTCTCTTCCCCCCTCATCCCACAGGCTACTTCATCCACGACAGCCTTGACATCATCTTCAACCACCAGTCCCGCTCTTCCTGGGAGTACCTGGTGCACCACGCCATGGTGAGTACAGCCTCAGGGAAGTGAAGGGCCAGCATTGGGGGGTGGGGGCTACCAAATGCCCCAGGGCTCAGCCCACACGGGTTTAGTGTGTTAAGATGGGGCAAGCTGGCACCTTTCCCTCCACCTCACCCTGGCTGCCAGGTAGGCAGCGCACCAACAAAGCCAGGGCGCCCGGTGGGGGCAGGACCCATGCCAACAGCAGCTCAGAGCGCCGGGAGGCAGACAGGCTGCCGCGACGGGGGAGGGAAGAGCTGGAGGCACTTCTGTGCAGGGAGGTGTAACCGGTCCTGGGGGACCTGGCTTCCCGACCGGCTTTCCCTTGGCCCAGGTGCCTGCTGGGATCTCAGGGAGGAGGAGAGCCGTAGTGTGTATAGCCAAACCTTGGTAGGGAAGGACTCATCTCCCCCCTGGTGAGGAGAGCTGACTCTGAGGTGTGTCCTCCCCGCTTCCAGGCCATCTCTGCCTTCGTCTCGCTCATCATCACGGGCCGTTTCCTGGTGGCGGCGGTGCTGCTGCTGCTGGTGGAGGTGAGCAACATCTTCCTCACCATCCGCATGCTGTTGAAGATGAGCAACGTGCCTTCCCCAGCACTCTACCAGGCCAACAAGTACATCAACCTGGTGATGTACTTCGCCTTCCGCCTGGCGCCCCAGGCTTACCTCACCTGGTATTTCCTCCGCTACGTGGAGGTGCAGGGCCAGGGTGCCTTCCTCACCGCCAACCTCCTGATGCTCGATGCCATGATCCTCATGTACTTCTCCCGCCTCCTCCGCTCTGATTTCTTCCCCTCTCTACGTAAGGGCTCTGCAGGGAGAGACGTGGATGGCGAGAAGTTTCTGATAGACTGAGACGTGCGTGCCGAGCCAAGCCCAGGCTCTGGCTCCTGGGCATCTTGGGCTCTCCAAACCTGCTCTGATGTGCCTTAGGGCTCGCTCCTTGGCCTTGGGCCCTGCCTTCACCCTCTCTGTTACCTAAAAGCGCTTCCCTGCTGGACCAGCCCAACAGCCTCGCCGAGCCACAGGGACACCACCAAAGCCAGGGGCACGGCTGATGGAGCAGCAGCCCAAGCCAGCTTCTGCACAGGCAGCTGGAGGGCCAGGGGTGGCTGCATTTTGCAGCTGATGGCCTGAGAGGTTTGCAAGGGGAAGGGCAGAGTCCCTCCCGTGGTGATGCTGGGTGTTATGTGCATTAAAAATCAGTCTGTTTACTGCTGCCGCAGCATGGCTGGGCTGGCTTTTCTGTGGGGCAGAGCAGCACTGCGGGGAGGGCCATGGGAAAGGATGTGCCCCTGTTCCCCCTGGAGAGCTGGATGTCCTCCGGGAGGGAGAAGGCACATTTCTGCCACTCACTTCATTCTAGGGACCCTTCAGGGATCCACTCAAGCCTGCTGGGTCCTACCAGCCCGGCTGCGCCCTGCCGAGCCTGGAACAGCAAGACCCCACGGATGGGTGCCTCCCCTCCTCCTCACTCCTCCTCTGCTCTTCCAGAGACCCAGGGCTGTGCTGGGAGCAGGGGAAGGCAGCCAGGAGAGGTTGAGAGCCGTGCTGCAGTCCCTGACCTGCTTGTCTCCGGCCTGGCGGCAAGGAGCCTGGCTGGGCTGCATGACTCACTCGGCAGCCACGTGAAGTGGAGCTGGCATGGGAAAGCCGTGTGAGGCCACAGGCTCTTCCTGGAAGACTGCTGCCTGCTCGCATCCCCCCGGAGCCATCTTCACTGACAGCACAGCTCTGGGCTCCCCGGGAGCCTGCAGGGACCCCTCTTGCAGGGGCAGGACCAAGCAGGCCCCCCCCCAAAGCAGTGGGAGGAGAGAGGGGGGTTCAGCTCCTCAGGGGAGCGGGGCTAGAACCGGCCCAGCCGGTTCCATGGAGCACCAGAGCATCAGGAAGGCAAATCCTGCTGACATGACGGCTCCAGGATCACACCAGCCTGGCAGAAAGCAGTGGGGCTTAGAGGGACTCCTGCCCAGCCCCTGCTGCGGGGCAGGCCCCATCCCTCCAGCCCCACAGCTGGCCCAGCTCAGGCAGAGGCAAAACCTGTGTTTTAAATAAGCTGGTGATTAAATGGAAGCTGTGGGGGGATGTCACTGTCCCTTCAGAGGGCCTGGAAACACCCCACAGGATCGGGATCCTGCTGGGGCTCCCCAGGGTGCACCGACACTGGCAGGCGCAGGGGGTGCGTGCCGGGAACAGCCTGGCAGCTGGAGCAGAGATGTGATACTCGGGACACTGCGTGGGCAGGGACCTATGCCAGCACCAAACCCATTGCCTTGCCCCCTCCTTGCTCAAAGCAGAGCTCAGCAGCCCCCACACCGAGCTGCAGGGGGTCCCAACAGGGCACAGCCAGAACCTGGGATGCCCCACACCGAGCTGCAGGGGGTCCCAACAGGGCACAGCCAGAACCTGGGATGCCCCACACCGAGCTGCAGGGGGTCCCAACAGGGCACAGCCAGAACCTGGGATGCCCCACACCGAGCTGCAGGGGGTCCCAACAGGGCACAGCCAGAACCTGGGATGCCCCACACTGAGCTGCAGGGGGTCCCAACAGGGCACAGCCAGAACCTGGCAGCACATCCCACATCTTCCCAGCTGCAGCATAAGCCCTGCAGCCCCCAAGCACTGACTCCATCACACAGCCAAGCCCAGATGGCAGTTTCCCCTTGCCCCTCCTCACAGAGCACACCCAGCTCTGTCCCAGAAGGTCACAAGCTCAGGGACCAGCCACGCTCCCTTAGAGCAGCTTGGAAGGGTCAGGCACAACAAAGCTTCCCAAATGAAGGAACTCAGCTTCCCCTGCTCCCCTCCCAGCTTCCAGACAGAGCATCTCCCAGCAGCTCAGCACTGGCCAGTCTGGGGCAGCTGTGGGTCAGGCCAGCTGCCAGCCCAGAGCGAGAAGTGAGCGAGGGGAAGCGAAGTGCCAGCCAGCAGCAGCCTCTGGGCTAAGTTGAGGCAGGGTGAGGGCAGACTGCAAGTCATGCTGCTGTGAAATCCCTCCCCAGCCTCCCTGCTGCGGCACGTACCTGCTCCTCACCCCAGCAGCCACACCAGCTTTGCTACAGGAAGGACAGGAGACCCCCCACATCTGTCTTGGGGTGCCTATAGCTGGGGAGGGCAAACCCATGGAGCCCCCGCTGCAGCTCATCCCCCACCCAGGAGGCTGGGGAGGTGCCCTCACCCCCCAGTCAGTGGGAAGATCAGCCCCAGCAGGGAGCTGGGCTGTGCCAGGTCCTCCTGTCACCACACTTCCAGATGCTGGGCCGTGGCACAGGTAGGGCAGGGTGCCCATCGTTCAGCCTCACCTGGCCCCACACAGCTTGCCAACAGGTTCAAGCCCCAAGCCCAGGGCTCAGGGAGAGATGCTGGGCTCTGGCCTGCTCCCAGGGCACCAGCACCCAGGGAAGCAGCATCCTCCAAGCAGTTACTCATCACCCCAGGCAGGAAGTGTCTCCACCACCCAGCCAAGCTCCCTGTGGGGGCCAGGGGAGAATTGGGGTGCTCCTAACGCCTGTCAGCAAGAGCCAGGCAGCCCCACTTCTACCCTCAGCTCTCCACAGCTGAGAGCAGCCAGGCTCTACCTGCATGAAGGCGAGCACACAGGCTCTGCTGCACCCTGAGCTGCTGCCCTGGCAGGGCATGGGTGTGATGGCAGCCTGCCCCACTGCCCCCTCACCACAGGAAGCCTGTGGGTACCCACCAGACCTCCCCAGCACCTGGAGCTGGGCACCAGGTGAGGAGCCTCCAGCCAAGGGACCACACAGCCCAGCACCTTTACCCCACAGTCCCAAGAGTGGCAGTGATGGGGCTGGATGGCTCCAGCTCCCCCCCCTTCTCAACCTTCCCTGATGTTGAAACCATCACCCCAAGACTCCACCACCCAGTGCAAGAGGCTGGAGGGAACTGAGTGTCCCACTGCCCCAGAGGTTAATTACCCCAACCAGTATTTGGTCACAGCTTTCATCACCTCAGTCAAGTCTAACTACATACTTCAATCAAGTGCCTCTAAAGGCTTTAGCTGTGCTTTTACCTCCACCCCCTACTTGATGCAGCACTCTGAAAAGCCAGCTCCTTCCATAAATCCAAGGAAGAAGATTCCCAAGGCAGCTGCTCCAGAAACAGCCCTGATGAGGGTCACCAACCCCTCCCCGAGTTACAGGCAGCACTGAGAGGAAGCACCAGGGAACCCAGGTGGGGATGCAGACACCACAGTGCAGGGAGTGGGGGTCAGACCAGAAAAGACCCCCCCTCAATGGGATTAGCACAGGGGCTTTGTCAGTGAAGCCTGCAGCATTGAATAGCCAGAAGTCAGGAAATAAGAGTGACCACTCATACCAGACCTGAACCACAAACACTTCTTGTTGTGGTTACTTCCCACCTCTCTCCTGTGGCACGCTGCAGGAGGAAGGTATGTAGGACAGAGAGAACACTGACACACACACAGTCATTACACAGGGCAAGGGAATGCAGGAGGGCAGCAGAGGAAAGAGGTTTGTGATTTGGGGCTGGGGTCCCCTCATGGGGGACTCCCAGCAGAGAGAGAACACATTGGTGACCCAGGAGACCCAGGCACAAGACAGTGAGGTGTGTCTGCCCACCCAGTGCCAGGGAGGAACCCCCCCCCACCCTTGGCTGAAACGAAGCCCCAGAAGTTCCTGGGGTGCTCTTTCATATGGGTGATGCTGTCACAAAACACAAGAGCCCCTCAGTGGTGTCACAGGGTTTATTATCCTGTCTGTACAGTCCCTTGGTAGATGCAGTTTAGATGATTCCAATCTGGAAAGAAGCAAAGTATGTTAGAACAGACATTACAGGGGCAGAAAGGCAGAGCCTCCACCATGGACATCACCAGGGCAGCACCTCCCCCAGCATTCCTATCCTCCAACACCAGGCTTCTCCCTCCCAGGCCTGAGTGCCTCACACCACCACTCCATGCCTTTATTCCAGTCAGCCCTCTGCTAAGCCACATCCCCCCACTCTGCTTCCTCCTGCCCTCCTCAATCCCACCCTGAGGAGTGAGCTGCCTCTTTCCAAGCACAGCCACTGGCCCAGCAGAAACCCCTCCCTGTGCCAGGCCAGCAGCGTGACGGTGCCTCCCACAGCACTCCCCTGTCCTCAGGAGCTGCTGGCCAAGAACAGTTAAGGACACTCCAGGGAAGTGCTGCTGTGCTTGAAGTACAAGTACCTCAGGCATACACCAGGAAGAACCACCAGGAATTACAAGACAGCTAAGGGTAGGTACCAGGTTCCCCAGATTTTCTCACCTTGTTGGCTACATCCAGCGCATCGTAATCCGGAGCCAGTCGGACATAAGCCTTCTTCTCCCCATCAGGCCTAAAGAGGAACAGGAGGCATCAGGATGGAGGTGCACAAATCCCTCCCCTCACCTACTCCACTTTCCCCCTGGAGCAGTGTGCATCAGTGGTTCCTTTGGAAACATCACCTTGCTCAGTGGTAAGAAAAACGTTCACATCATTTGCACAAGACTCCCTCCCAGGGGGGGTTACCAGAGCTCCCTGGTGAAGCTGGCCCTCCAGTCTGCAAACACTTCCCACTTTCCCTAAGAAACCACATCTTTTAACAGGGAAAACACTACAGACTCGATCCCACATGAACTGAAATGCCCACATGTGTTCCCATTTTCTGCAAAAAGCCACCCTGGGCTCTCAAAGCACCCACCAGTGACCCATTTTCCTCCCTTTTCTCACCTAATCAGCGTGTTAACCTTGGCCACATCGATATCGTACAACTTCTTGACTGCCTGTTTGATCTGGTGCTTGTTTGCCTTGACATCAACAATGAAAACCAGAGTATTGTTATCCTCTATCTTCTTCATGGCTGATTCTGTGGTCAAAGGGAACTTGATAATGGCATAATGGTCCAGCCTGCAAGAGAGACCCTGTGGTTAACAGAAGGCTGGCAGACTCTGCACTTCCAACGTTTCCAAATACCACAGACACTACTGGAAGAAGGTTTGGGGTGCATCAGTTGCAAAAAGAAAAGTTCTCATCACAAACTCTCGGACTTTGGTCGCTTGAAATCATCACCTGCACCCCAAACAACCCCTGCTCCGCCACCGAGGCACAGCTCAGCTCCCAAGGCAGCACGCTGTCAGCCCACACGTGGAGCT
Source organism: Gallinula chloropus (assembly GCF_964237585.1). NCBI lineage: Eukaryota > Metazoa > Chordata > Aves > Gruiformes > Rallidae > Gallinula > Gallinula chloropus. The sequence continues at coordinate 11,203,325 of NC_140104.1, forward strand.
GCTCCCACCCTACTAGCCCTGTAGGGGGGGGGCAGAGCCCAAGCCCCCCCCACCCACTTACTTGTTTCTCCGCGGGGCGCTCTTCCGGGGGTACTTGGGCTGTCGCCGCAGTCGCAGGGTCTTGGGCCTGCGGAAGGTGGGTGATGTGCGGATCTTCTTCTTCTTGTGACTGTGGACCCCCTTCAGAACGGCCTTCTTGGCTTTCAGCGCCTTGGCCTTTGCCTCTGTCTTCGGAGGCACGGCTACAACGACAGCTCGGTCAGCAGAGCCAGGCTCTGCAGGGCCGGGCCGTGCACCCCCGGCCGCCCCAGCGGGCCGCGGCTTCTCCTGCCACGCAACTGAAAGAACAGGGCCTCTCCAAGCGCCCCACGCCCTCCCAACTAACCCAGACCCCCTCAAACCTCCTCAAGGGAGCCACTCGTCCCCTCCCCCAGCTCCCCCACCCCTTACAGACCCCAACGGGCCCAGCTCCGGGCCCGGGCCCCTCACGCCGCCAGGCCTCTCCCGGCCGCTCCACGTGCCCGCGGCCCAGCGCCGGGTTGCGGCCCACACCCCCACCCCCCCCCGCCTCCCCCGTTCGACCCGGGCCGTCCCGCGTACACCCGCACCCCGGGGAAGGGCTCAGCACGACCCGGCGCCTCACACGCCCGCAGCCCTCACCCTCCTTCTTTGCCTTGGGCGCCATCTTGGCCAGGCGGAAGCCGAAAGGGGCTTCCCGCGCCGCACCGCACGGGCTTATAACCCCAAATCTCGCGAGACTCCCCCTCCCCCCTCCCGCTCTTAACGCCTCCCGACAAACTCTCGCGGCACCGCGAGGCCCGCCGGGAGTAGTAGTACTCGGGAGGGGGGGGCTTCCTCCTCTACGCATGCGCAGATACTGCCCCATCCGCCGCGAGGCTTCATGGGAGTCGTAGTCCTGCGCGTCCCTCTCTCCGGCCGCCGCCCCGACGGGCTGGTCCGGGACAAACCGCTGTGGGGGGGGCGTTACCGGGGTCCCGCAGCGCGGGCAGCAGCGCCGCGGCCTCAATCCCGGAGGAACCGGCGTCCTGGCCCCTCCCCCGCCACCCCCCGGGGGGTCCGGAGGTGGGGCCGGTTTCTCCGGGGCTGGGCGTGCAGCGCCGAGCACCGCTACCGGTAACGGGACGGACACACGGACACCGCCCCCCCTCCTCCGCTCTCCCACGGAGGGCAGCGGGACGGGGCGGGCTCGGCTGTAAACCGGGATGAGGCGGGGAGGGGGCGTGCGTGGGGCCGGCGGGGCCAGTGCCCGGGGACACGGGGACAGGCACACGCGGGGACGTGGGGACCGGCGGGACGCGGGGATGCACGGGCAGGGCGCGGGGACGTGCGGGCAGGCGCCCTCGGGGGGACATCAGCGGGACGGAGGGACCGCCGGGCAGCGGGATGCCAGGCTTGGGATGTGGCGTGGGGGCAGCGGGGCCCCGGGGGTGCGGAGCCGTGGGAACGGCTGGGACGTAGTTGGGACAGCCGCACCCCGGAGCGGCACCCTGGGCTGGGAGGGCGGCTGGGACACGGCGACGGCCGCGCACAGGGGGCTGGGGGTGGCCGGGGGGGCTGGGGACGCGGGGACGACCGCATCCCGTGGCTGGCGGACAGCCCCACTTGGGGACGTTGGGGCGGCTGGGACAGGGGGGCGGCCTTGCCTGGGGACGCGGAGACAGCCAGGACGTGGGGACAGACGCGCCCCGGGCGTGTGGAGCCAGCTGGGGTAAGGGGACGGTCCCGCTCGGTGAGGGGGCGGGACAGGATGCCGTGCGTGGGGACACGGGGGGGGCATCACCGCTCCCTGCTCCCCCTGTCCCCAAGGCCTCTGCCCCTCCCCGCTACCCCCAGCCACCCAGAGACCCCCGGCAGCCCCGCGGGACGATGAACGTGCTGGCTCCGGTCCGCAGGGACAGGGTGATCCCCGACCTGCCCCCGGTGAGAGGCGGGGGGGAGAGGGGGGGGCAACACGTGTCTGGGGCGGGGAGGGGGTGTCCTCGCCGTGCCCCGCGCTCACCCCGCTGTCCCCCTTTGTCCCCGGCTCGCAGTGCTTTCGGAAGGAGGCCGCCCTGCACACCCGTGCCGCCTTCCACCCCAGGGTGGCCAGCGCCTGCCAGGAGCAGCGGACGGGCACCGTGGGGTGAGTCCGGGCTTGATTCGGGGACCCACTCCATGGGTTTAGTGGAAGAAGGGGGGGTGGGAAGCCTGACGAACAGGCCCACAGCCCCCACCAGCCCCGCGTGGGGGGGGGGTCGGGTCTCTGACGCGGGCGCCGCGTGGCTGCCGGCACTGCCTGCACGGCGAGGTCTGCGTCACGGCGCAGGAATGCAGCGGGGGGGGGACACACACCACACACACACACACACACACACACACACGGGGGTCTGGGCTCGGCTGCGGCTGGTGGTGGCGCGGGAGAGCCGGGATGCAGGGAGCTGATGGATGCTGGAGGGGTACGGAGTGACCCCCCCTCACCCCATGGCCTCCTCTGCCCCCGTGGCTGGAGGGAGTGGGGGGGGGAGGTGGGCAGAGAGCCCCCCCCCTGCCTCGCTGAGTGGAGTGGCTGTGTGGGCTCCTGTCGTGCAGGTTTAAGATCTCCAAGATCATCGTGGTTGGGGACCTCTCGGTGGGGAAGACCTGTCTGATCAACCGGTAATGGGACACCCCCTCCCAGAGAGGGTCTGGGTGTTTGGGGGTGGGGGGCATGGGGAGCAGGGGAAGAGCCTCCCCAACAAAGGGCAGCATCACCTTGGGCTGAGCCTGACTGCAGCCAGAGTCTGGTGCTGGGCATCTCCCAGGATGGGGAGCACTGAGCCCCCCAGGGTGGGGGGGATGGGGGCTCCTGACACCCATGTTCCCTGTCCCTTGCACCCCCCACCCCCACCCCTCCAGCTTTTGCAAGGACACCTTTGACAAGAACTACAAGGCCACCATCGGGGTGGATTTCGAGATGGAGCGGTTTGAGGTGCTGGGGGTGCCCTTCAGCCTGCAGCTGTGAGTAGATGCCAGCCCCCTCCCCACGGACCCCCACAGCCTCCCCCCTCACCTCCTCTCTGCACCCTCCCCACCAGGTGGGACACAGCCGGCCAGGAGCGCTTCAAGTGTATCGCCTCCACCTACTACCGGGGTGCACAAGGTGAGGCTCCCCAACCATGTTCCACCCCACCGGCTGTCCTCATCCCCATCTCACCCCTCCTTCCTCCCCCAGCCATCGTCATCGTCTTCGATGTCAATGACGTGGCGTCCCTGGACCACACGCGGTAGGTGATGCGGAGTCAGGGGGCTCGGGTGTAACTGGGTACAAGCGTGGGGGGGGTGGTGAGGCTGGATGGAGGCGCAGGAGCTGGGCAGGAGGATTTGGGGGTGCTGCTGGCAGTGCTTGGCCATGAGCCAGCAGCTGGTGACAGTGGCCCCAACAGGCAGTGGCTGGCTGACGCCCTGAAGGAGAATGACCCATCCAACGTGATCCTCTTCTTGGTGGGCTCCAAGAAGGACCTGAGCGTGAGTGTGTCCCCCTTCCCACGGGCACCTTGCGCCACAGCTTGGGGGAGTGGGGAGGATGGGGGGGGGGGGTTCATTCCACCATCCCCCCACAACCCACCCAGCACCCTGGCTCGGTTGGCAGACACCGGCGCAGTACAGCCTGATGGAGAAGGATGCTCTGAAGGTGGCCCAGGAGATGCAGGCGGAGTACTGGGCTGTCTCCTCCCTCACCGGTGGGTCACCGGGCGGTGGTGGGGGGGCAGATGCAGACCCTGGTGTCCAGCCAGGTGAGGGGAAACTCAGGGCAGGGGGGGTGTCTCATCCCTTGGGGCAGGGGAGAACGTGCGGGATTTCTTCTTCCGCGTGGCTGCGCTGACCTTCGAGAGCAGCGTGCTGGCCGAGCTGGAGCGCAGCAGCACCCGCAAGATCGGCGACACCGTGCGTGAGTACCCCAAAGCAGCCAGCCCCATGGGACTGACCCCCCTCCCAACCCTCCCCTTACCCCTCCCCCTTCCTCCCCTCTGTCCCTCCAGGGATCAACAGCAACGAGAGCGACCTGTACTTGTCGGCACCCCGCAAGAAACCCAAGTGCTGCCAGTGAGGGGCAGCCCCTGCCCCCCTCCACCACACCCTCCCCCAACTCACACCTCTGGACCAAAGAGGGGTGGCCCCAGCTGGTTCCGAGGAGCTGCCCCCCGGGCCCTCAATCTGCCTGGGCACCCGCTGCCAGGGCGAGAAGGAGCACCTGCCCAGCTCCCTTAGCTATGCAAATCCAGGTACCACTTGGAGGGAGAGATGCTCCCAGGCTCCTGTTTGTCTTAATAAAACCTTTTTTTATGCTTTTTAAGAAAGGCTGGGGGCTGGGGGCTGGCTGCAGCTCCCCCTGCCCCCAGGCACAGCCCTCCCCAGGCTCGTGAGCAGGTGGGATGATGGCATTAGGGAAGGATGGCTGCCACGGGGCGAGGGGGTGAGCATCTTGGGTAGGGTGAAAGCTAAACCAGGTGGTGGATCCCCGTGGCATCCTTGCCCCAAAGAGCTGGCAGCTCTGCGCCCCACAGGATAATGCAAAGGGGGACATGTGGGGTGCCAGCCTCCTGTCAGTCCCAGCCGAACTGGTGGCGGTTGAAGCGGGGCTGCAGGCTGGGGGGGACACAGTGGGAGCACTTGTAGCGCTCCTGGATCCAGCGCCCACCCTCGCTGTCCTCAATGCAGATGGCCGCGACACCTGTGGGACAAGGGGGGGGGGGCTCAGTGCTGGCCACCACGGGGTACAGGGATGATGCACCCACGGGTGCTCCTTGGGGTGCCCCAGTATCCCCCCTCCTACCTGCCACAACCCCCCCCAGCTGCTCCACCAGCTGGATGGCCGCTCGCATGGTGCCCCCGGTTTCAATCCACTGGTCCACGAGGAGAACACGCAGACCTGGGACGGGGCAGAGGTGCCGGCTGAGCGCCCGGTGCCCGTGTGGGCAGTGTGTCTTCCAACCCCCCATCTCCCCCCTGCAATGGGAACACCCCGCTGGCTCACCCGGCGAGATGACATCACTGCGCACCTCCAACACCTTCTCTCGGCCCGTGTAGTCTGTGTAGGGCTGTGTCACTGTCTCCACGCAGAGATGCCCGGCTTTGCGGATGGCCAGGAAGCCTTTCTGCAGAGCAGCGGCAGCAGCAGCACCTTGGGGGGGTGGGCATGGCACTGTCAGACCCCACGGGGACTAGGAATGGGGACCCTGGGTGCACCCGCATCCCCACTCACCCAGGATGAAGCCCATGGCGTCGATACCGGCCACCATGTCGATGGGGTCTCCCTGGAAGGGCTGCAGCAGGTCGGCCACGCAGTCCTGCAAGCCCTGGTGAGAGAGGGGAGGTGCTGGGTGCCTGCAGCCCGCCATGGGCACCTGCAGCCCCCATGTCCATGCCCATGGGCACAGCTGGGTGCCCTGACAACCCTGCGGAGCTGAAGCCCAGCTGGGCACCCCTGTGGGTGTCCTCTGCCCCGGGTGCTGGGTACTTGCGGGTGGCAGTAGAGTCGGGAGGGGTCCAGCCAGGCGAAGTTGGGACCCTTGATGTTGGGGGCCATCAGTGCCAGGTACCAGCCCTTCTCTCGGACGGTGGGGACGTGGCACAGGTCCATGCAGAGGGACTGCAGGCGCTGCAAGCCCTGAGCGTGTAACAGGGCTGAGACTCCCCACCCGCAATCTCCACAGGGCTCCCCATGGCTCAGTGCCCTCTACCCTCCCCTTCCACATCCCCCTACGTGGGCACCCTGGGATCCCAGTGCACCCGGGCCGGTGCCATACCTGGGTGCCGGCAGCGGAGAGGCTGAGCCGAGCGGGACCGACTGTCATGGGGACCGTCACAGACAGCAACAGCTGAGCAGGGGCAGTCCCTGCGACGCTGGGCCCCAGCCAGCACCCTCAGCCAGCTGGGCCCTGGGCTGGTGCCAGGCGGGAGCCCTGCCCACGAGCCCGCGACGTGCCCCTCCAGGCTCTGCTGTCCTGGCCAAGCGGTTGCATGGTGGGGCCCACCAGGGCCAGGTCACCCACACTCCGTGTGAGTGTCCCCAGCACCCAGCTACCCGCACTGGGGATGCCAGGGAGCGGTGCAGGTGGCATGGCACCCTTGGCACCCCGTGGGTACGAGGGTCAGCAAGTCAGGTTGGTGCTCAGGGTGCACCCATTGGGGTGCCCAGGCGCCATCCTGCCTCCCAAGCACCGGCTCCTTTGGCCACCCAATGCACTGGCTTTGTGCCTGGGATGTCACCGGGCTCCGTGGCGGGGCAGCCAGCCAGGGGATGATGATGATGATGATGATGATGCCCTGGCAGCCGCGCTGGGATCTAGGGGCATCGGGGCTGCCTCGGGGAAAGGCACCGCGGGGCACTCGTGGGACGGGGACACGGGGAGCATCCTCCTCCCGTCGGGGGCCGTGAGGGGATCGGTGCGTCACGGGGCGGGAGCGGCGGGGCCGGCACGTTACCGGCCCCTTCACATCACCCCACCGGCTGCCACAGCAACGGGGCCCGGCCCCACCGGGAGGGGTAAACCCCTTCCCCGCGGGCTGCGGGCGTGGGATTCGCCGCGGCTCCGGGGAGCGGCTCCAGCACCCCGGCTCTCCAGGACCCTCCGCACGGTGCCGCGCCGTGACGAGCCGCCCCGGGTGGGCGGGCTGCACGGGGCTATAAGGCGGCCCCACGGCGGCGGGCGGCGCGGTGCCATGTGCGCCCCGGGGCTGCTCTGCCGCCTCTTCCTCCTCCTCCTGGCAGCCGTTCCCGGAGCGGCCCCCGGCACCGGAGCGGCCCCGCCGGGACGGCCCCGCGCCCGCCGCGGACTCACCTACCCCGGGACGCTGTGGTGCGGTGCGGGAAGCAACGCGGATGCCTACGAGCAGCTGGGTAAGGGCGGCGGGGCTGCTGCTACCTGTTTCCACCCCCCCCCCCCCAAACCCCTCCGCCATCCTATCCCCATCCCATCCCCATCCCGGGGCTGCTCCACCCCAGCCCAGTCCCTGTCCCCTTGCCAGCGCTGGCTCAGTCTCCATCAATCCTAGGCTAGTCCCATCCCAATTCTGGCCCACTCCAGTCCCTACCCCAGCGCTGGTCCAGTCCCAGCCCATCAGTTCACCTCTGCCTAGTTCCCATCACAGGGTTGGTCCATTCTGGTCCCCATGCTGGTCCCATTACTGTCCACATCCTGGTGCTGCTCCAGTCATGATTCACCCTCTGTCCCCAGCCTGGTCCTCGGTCCATCCTACTCCCACTGTGGTCCCCACCCTAGCACTGGTCCAACCTGCTCCACTCCTAGTCCCCATCCTGATCACAGCCTCTCCGGGTCTAGTCCTGGTTCCCATGCTGATTGCAGCCTAGTCCTAGTCTCATCCCCACTGTGGGATGAGTCCCAGTCCCTAACCCAGTGCCAGCCTTGTCCCTCTCCAAGTACCATCCAGATCCAGTCTGATCCCAGCCCTGTTTCAATCTGATCTCATTCTGATCCCAGTCGTAGCCCAGCTCAGCCCCAGTTCAGCCCTAACCCCCCCACCCCATCTAGCCCACGCACCCCCCCAGCCCTGCCTGCACCCTGTGCCTTCCCTGCAGGGGAACACCGGGACACGGACCGGTGCTGCCGGGACCATGACCACTGCCAGCACGTCATCCACCCCTTCACCTCCCGCTACGGGTACCGCAACCTGCGCTGGCACACCATCAGCCACTGCGACTGCGACCGCAGGTGAGCGGCCCCGTGCCTGGCCGTGCCCTGCAGCATCTCTCCATCCCAGGAGGGGTCCCAGCCTTCCTGGGCAGCCCCCCTCAACCCCCCAAACCCACCCCTCACACGGTCTGTGTGGCAGGTTGAAGGAGTGCCTGCAGCGGGTGAATGACACCGCCTCGCGTGTGGTGGGCCAGGCCTTCTTCAACGTCATCCAGGTGCCCTGCTTTGAGTTCACCTACAAGGAGGAGTGTGTGGAGCCCTACCTGTACATCTGGTGAGTGTCCCCTGCTGTAGGGACTACCCCCCCTCCCCTGCTCGGCCCTGCTGCAGCTTGTCTCCCCCTGCTCTCTGCAGGTGCAGGGCGTACAACACGGTGGCCATCGCGGTGCCCCAGGAGCCGGTGCTGTATGAGTTCGGTGGGGAGCTGATCGACCGGGCAGCAAGGCCTGTGGGGTTCCCTCTGAGCCCCCCGTGGAGCAACACGGGTGGAGGAGCCAGCCCGGTGGAGCATCACGTGCCTGCTCGCCCACTGTCCCCCCCCAAGCCAGCCAAGAAAGAGAGGAAGGGGAAGAAGAAAGACAAGAAAAAGAAGGGGAAAGGTCTGAAAAAGAACAGACCTTCCAAAAACGGGGAGCTGAGCCATCCTGCAGCCATCACCTCCACTGGGCAGGACCCACAGGCCTCACTACTGGACTTGGGGGAAGCAGCCAACACTGTCCTGAGCAATGCCCCGGGGGCACAGGAGGGTTTGGGCAGGCAGCCAGCCCTGGCCCCTCCATCCCCAGTTCCCACTGCCAGTGGGAAAAGGAAGAGGAAGGAGAGAAACAGAAAGAAGAGGCTGAAAAGCAAAGCTGAGTCAGAGCCTGCATGGCAGCCATGGCCCTGACTCCCCCCTTGCCCCACATGGGTCTTGGCTGTATAATAAAGTTGGTCGCTCGAGCAGATGGTGCAGCCTCAGCCCTGTCTATGCTGGGGGGACAGATCCTTCCGGGGGGAGGCATCCAGGGGGAATCCCAGGGTTGACCCAGGGCTGTGGGAGGGGAGCTGGGTGGGTTTTGAGGGGCTACAAGTGGTTCTTCACTGCTCCCACTGGCTCACTTCACCTTCCTGGGCACAGGGGATGGTGAGGCAGGGCTCTGGCTGGGGGGACAGCCCCCAGCCCCATGCCAGCACAGCCCTGGGTTTAGCTCCCCAGACAGATGGTTGAGCTCCAGCACACCAGGGATGGATTTCTCTAAGAGGAGCAGTTAATGAATTGCACCTTCCCAGCCCCTCCTCTGCCTCTTCCCATGCTGGGACACACACGGTGCTCCCACACCACACCACACCACACCACACACCACACCACACCCCACCCCACCCCACACACCACACCACACCACCCCAGCACTGCCTCCTTCCTTCTCCAGACCCCAGCAGCAGCAGGAGAGGAATGGGGGGCCTTGTCCCTCCCCGGCAGCTCCTCCAACACGGCACAGGAGCTCTTTGGAGTGGGACAATAGAAGCTTTTCCAGCCCTGGGACAAAGGCAGATGCTGCCTGAGGAGAGACAAGCTGCCCATGTCCCTGCCCAGCCCATTCCCCTCACTGGGTGATGATTTTCATGGCAGGTCCCACAGCCAGTGCTTTGGCACCGACCCCTGCGAAGTGCTCCCAAGCAAAGAGCAGGGCTGGGCACAGCTGCCCCTACACAAGCCCCACCATTCCCAGAGGATCCTGGGGTTCATTCCCAAATCTCTGAAACAAACCAGACCACAGGAGCCCAGAGTGTGTGTGTGTGTAGGGGAACACCAAGGTTGTAGCGAGGTCTTGCACCCTCTGGAGCATCACTGATGGGTGCAAACACGGCCTCACCCCAGGGAGCGCAGACACGTGGTGTGACAGCACCTTCCCAAAAGGAGAATTTTTATTGACAGTCAGGGGAAAACTAAACTCAAAAAAAAGACAGGCAAAAAGGAGCTGACAACGCACAACTAGTCCCTCCCCGGACGGATGGATCCAACTCACCCTCCCCCCCGGTACGGAGCTGCTCCCAATCAAATTCCCATCATACCGATTTGGGTGAAATAAAGAAATAGCGTTAAGGAAATACCCCTGCAGCCTACAGACTGTGAGCACTGAAACTGGGTCCTGGGGCCCAGCTGCCCTGTCGCAGGGGTCGGGGGGGGGGGAAGGCAGTGTCAGCCCCCAGAGATGGCTGAGGGGAAGCCAGGGCCTGAATTCCTCTGTGGAAAGAGCTTTTGCTTTGTCTCCCGGGTCGCTGCCATTCTTCAAGAGCATTTACATGCAAAAAAAGGTCTTTGTTTCTTAAGATGTGCTGTTCTTGCTCACTTCCTAGGAGAGGGGCAAACCAGGAGCACTTGGAAGGGACAAAGACTCGGCCTCCACACAAAATCCTACTAACAAAGCAGGAGAGAGAGGAAAGTGTGTGCAGCAGGAACTTTCCAGTTCAGAAACGGCTCTGGGCTCTGTAATACTGCAGTGGGCTGTTTCTGCCCCCTTCCCCCCCCAGATCCCCACCCAGGACCTCTGGGAGGTGCCCCAGACGTCGGTGTGATGTATCTGTACGTCGCCTTTCAGAACAAAATGTCCTTTTATCAATTCAACAGAAATCGGGTTTCTCTGGGCAAGTTTCAGCACACAGAGGGCAAACTCCAAACAACAAAGGAAGGAGCATCCACTCTCAGCCCTGAACTGTTTCTAAGCAAATCCATCGCTAAGAGGAGGGGGCAAGACAGGGCAGCGCAGGGTGCAGGCAGAAAACCTCTCAACCTTCAGTAGAAACACTATTTATTCACCCTTGGGTTACAACTGGGCAGGGTTAAGCAGATATTGAGGAGGAGGCCATGCACTCCGGGCTGCTTCGTGGTCTCCACCCTCGGAGGGGCTGCTCTTACAGCGTTTCAGCCCTCTCTGGCTCACCCTGGAGGAAGCTGCCCTTGGCCGGTGTTTTGCTTCGCAGTCTGATTTTAAAACAGAACAAAACTGGGAAAAAAAAAATTAAAAATAAATCAAAACTAAATAAATATTGTTCCAAAAGAAGCCAGGAGGAGAGAGCAAGCCTTTGGTACACCAGCTGCTTTTCTCTCCTGCAAGCCCTCAAGTCCTGGAGCTGCTGTGTTAGACCCCTACAAACACAGCCAGGGGGGGTTGGCACAGGCTCCCTGGAGCCTGTCACACACACACAACCACAGAGCAAACGCCACCAGAAACCTTTTTGGGAGAACTCTTAAGTTTGCTCATCACAACCCCTGGGAGTTTTTCTTTGTGCTCTCGGGACAAGGAGGGGTAGACAGACAGGGTCTGGGAGAATCCCAAGTGGAACAGGCTGGCTCCAGGCTGGATGGTCTGCTTGCTTCCTAGGTAGGCTCTGTGGTGAGAGCAGACAAGGTCGGAGGCGTTCGACCTCGTAATGCCTTTGTCAAGCTTCCAAAGCAGTGAACCAGGGCCTGGAACACAGAGGCTGCTGCAGCGTCTCTTCCTATGATATATTTATATATATAGTATATATATTTAGACCAGCCCTGCCAAGTCTATTCACTCACACAGATGCACGTCCCCAAAAGTCATTTCCTATCATCTCACAACGTATAAAACAGGAGTTATGTGGCTAAAGTAAGGGAAGTCTGGTGGGGTTTTGTTTTTTTCCCCAACTGTTCACTCCCCCTTCTTCCTAGAGATGGGAAGGGAGGTTGCAGGTCAGGTCCAGCACGGCCTATCGATCCATCTCATCCAGCAGCGGCGTGGCGTCCCCAGCGATGGACATGGGCGTGCTCTCGATCATGGGGCTGGGAGACGGGCGAGGGGTCAACCTCTGCTTCTGTTTCCTCCGCTCGGCCTCCTTCTCCTGGAGCCACTGCTCGGCCATCTTCCCCCAGTCGATGGCAGCGTGACTGTTGGTCCTGTAAGGACACGGGCAGGAGGTGAGACATGGGAGCAGGAGACCTTCCCCACCCTCCCACATCCCCAAGGGTGCCGTGCAGGAAGGTGTGAGGTGACCCCACCATGCTGGTTGTTATCAACAGAAGCAGCCAAGATGGGAGGGAGACAAGAGGGATACGTGCACCCCGTGCTGCAGTCACTCACTTTGGCTGCTGCCTCTGCCTGGAGCTGGACGATGGCTGCGACTGTGTCTGGGACTGGGTGGACTGGGGTGTGGTGTTGGCCTGGAGCTGGTACTGGGGCGTTGTAATCGGCTGGCTGGGGGTAGTGTAGGAGTAGCTGGGGGTCATCAGTGGGGTGGCCACCGGTTGCTGTGCTGGAGTCGTGAAGACCTGCAGAGAGCAGACACTGTTAGGGGGCAGAGGACAGGCCCTGCCAGGCTGCAGGGTGGAGGTCAGGCACGCTCTGCAGTGCCCTGCTTGCCCAGGAAGCTGTTGCACACCCTTGCTGCACACTCCTGGCCCTGCCAGAGCCCCTCATCCAGACAAGGAGAGGGTGGCAGTGACTGCTGTATGGGGAAAGGGGGACTGAGGGCAGAAGGAGCAACACCCTGCTGAGCACAGGACGTTTGCTCCCGGAGAGCCCCTCATCCCCCACCCAACCTGGGGCAGCAGGGTCACAGCAGCCCGCCTTCCTTGTCCACCCTGCAGAAGGAGGAAGGGGAGATGCTTAAGGCAAGCAAAAAAAAAGGACTGCAAGAGATGGGCAAGCTGGCAGAAACGACTGTCCTGCAGCAGGGCATGAAGAACAGATGAGCAGCACTTCTGTGGCTGCAGAGAAGGTCCAGCAGCTCCCGAGATAGCTCCCTCCCACTGTTTGTCCAATTCAGGGCTTAATCCCTCTGCCTCCTGGTGTTCATCTCCCTTTTCCTTCAGATTAGCTTGATGATTAATACACTGGGTTATCCACAATCCCTGCCCATCCCCAGCTTGGTATTTACAGTGCCAAACTCTGGGAAAGCATTCCAAGGTGGTCTAAAAGAGGCTGACTCCTCCCTGCAAGCCTTGTCTTGCAGCACCTCTTCGTTTAGAGCTCCAATGCCAGGCTGCATTTCTTGTATCCAGGCACGTCAGCCCCGCAGCTGGATTTAGCCTCGGGGTCAGCTGGGGAGCTGGGAGGGGGTACACACCAGCACACATGAGGAAAAGCTTCAGCATGAGCTGAAAACTGTCCAATTCCACCCTGTTCCCTGCACAGCCCCTGGGTGTGTGGTCAGGCTGAGGTGCTGGCCTGCTGGTGCAGCTGGGAGATTAGCAGGCTGAGCTGAAAAGCCGTGCAGACTCAGCACATAATTCCATGGCTAATCTCTCCCACTGGCAGCTCACCCTGCCAACTCGGGGGGCACAATCAGAAGTTTGTGTGCCCTCACTGCTGGATCCCACCTCTCCACCCTGCCACATTCCTTGGGGGGGGCCCAAACTGATTTGGTCTTGGGCTCCCTTAGAGCAGAGCTGGACTACATGCCTCATTTCCTCAGACACAGGAGGCAAGAAGAAACCTGGTCCAAGAATCCAGTCAGGCTCACCATGGGTACACAACAGGACTGGATGGTCCCAAACACTGAGTAACCCCCAGCTGAGCCCCCACAGGATGGTTTTTAGCAGTGAGGAGGTGTCACACACCACCACCTCTGAGAAACTTCAGTGACACCTACGTGGTAGGCGCTGCTGCCGCCTCCGCTGCCTCCGTAGCCGTACTGGCTGGATGCCCACTGCGCAGGGGTGGCATTCGGGTTCTGTCCCTGGCCTGTCACAGCAGCGATGGCACTGAACATCTGGGATGTCATGTTCTGTGGTAGAGCGTTCACTGCACGGGTCAGGTCTGCATGAAAGACACCTGGGGTTAGACAAAGCAGAGCCTGGGAGAGCAGCCCACAGCCCGATTTCCAACCAGGAAAGGCCTGTGCTGACCTGCCAGGTTAATGTTAGCAGGAGTAGCATTAATGGAGGCTGGAGTCCTGGTCCGACTGCTACTGCTGGGGGTGATACCTGGATAAAACAGAAACCAAGAGTTAGTTCTCCCAGAGGAGCAGATACCCACCTGAAACTTGGGAGTTGAAAAACAAAGGCAACAGTCATACTGGCAAGATGTGATTTTACCAGGGAATGGCCGGTGCTGGGTTGTACATGGTCAGGGAGGCTAAAGGACAGGAAAGGGACAAGCCCAGCCCTTGCTGCATGGCCCACTTGGGTAGAAGATTAACTCTCAGGAGGGCTCTTGGCAGATGCCTAGAAGCCAAACCCTTGAGCACTGCTGTTAAACTTCCCACTTAGTGAAAATCCTAGGATACATTTCAGGGACAAAGAGGCATGGAATTGTCCTTTACTAACTGTTCCTGCTGTGTGACACCCACAAAATGAACAGCTGAGGCACTCAGATTTTGGGATGCTCACCTGGAACAGGGTCCTGGTAATGATCTTTAAACCATCGGAAGAGTCCGTTCACGGTAGGGAAGACCTGGCCCCGGTAGCGGAATCCTTCTGGTGTCACTGTCACATACTCTATCCTGTGAGAAGTGAATGCAGGAGAACATGAGAGATGATGGGCTGTTTCAGAGCCATACCTGCCACTGTACAGCACCCTCACACAGACAGGTCACAGACAGAAAAGGCAAGACCCAGAAACTCAGGCGATGGCTGTACTGATAAGGAGCAGACCAACCTAGGAAACAAAAGTGTCTTGGTTTTCAAAGAATTGTTCCAAAATATCATGCTTTTCCATGCAAAACCTCTACCACTTGCTGCCTATGCCCCAGTGACACCCCCTGCACAGGGCAGTCCTGCTGTGGCAGCCAGATGGTTGCGTACACCGGAGTCTCCTGGGTGAGACACGGGTCCTCCGCTGTCAGGAGCCCGAACCCTGGGTAAGGGCAGGTCTGACTTAGGGGATACTGACAGCTGGAATAGAATCTGGCAGCAATAAGATGAGGTGTGGAACTGAGTACTCAGCTGCAGCTGCTGGGCTTGCCTCTCACTTACCTTGGTTTGCCTCGAGGCTGATATCCCAAGAGGAATTTGCCAGGTAGATCTTTACAGGCACTGATAAAGTAGGGAATAAATGTTGGTTTCTCCTTCTTGGTCTTTATCAGCAACTCTTCCAGCTTCTAATTAGAGAGAGGGGAAGGGAAATGCTCAGGAGAGCTTGCATTTTAGCAACACACAGGGCCTACAGATACCTCCCTCCACGCTGCAATCAAGCCCTTTTTCCCTCCAGCCAGATAGATGCCAGAGATCCAAGAACAACCACCAACCACCCCGTTTCTGCACGGGGCCAGTGCACAAATACCACCAGGTGCCAGAAAGCCACTGCTCTCCCTTCAGAGGTATTTCCTGGCAGGGTGACCCTCTGCTGCCCTGCACACCACTGCAACCCACCATGCTCCCATGTCCTAACCCCACTGCTCCGAGACAGAGCCCCCACCTGAGACCTACAACTGGAACGTGATGGCAAACCTCAAGTAACCAGAGAAAGACCAGGGAGCCCAGTCCAGCAGCAGCTAGTGCCAGACTCAAAGAAACTTAAGCTCTGTTCCTTCATCTCCCACACAAGGTACAGCAGCCTGGGACAGGCTCACCTTCTTGTCTCCACCATTGCAGTCCTGATAGTATTTGTGATTCAACAGGTCTCTGGCAAAGGAAGCCATTGGTTGGACATAGCGAGCAACAATTTCATCCAGGTCTTCAAATTCCTTTGAATAGAACACATTTAGAGAGGTGTGTGAAGTGCAGGATGAGGAGCTCTGATTTTAGTATGAAGCTCTCAGGCTGCAGAGCAAGGCTGGATGCTTTGAGAAAAAAAGAAGACTCGAGTATTGGCTCAGACTCTGGTGGAACTTACTCTCCAATAGTCCGAGAGCAGCTGCAAGAATGGAAGGGCTGTGTCCCGTTCCTGCCAAAGAGGGATGGAAGGAACCCATCCCTGTCAAATAGATGCTTCTCCTTCCCCACCAATTCCTTCCCTGGCATGCTCTGCAGAGCTCTTACCTCTGTGTTAATCCAAAGCATGGAGCCCAGGCTGAAGGCATTCTCCTTGCCCTCTTCTCGGACATCCACGTGCTGGTAAATCCCATCGTTCACCTTCCAGGTGACTGTCAGGTGGTTCTCCCCTTTGCTACTTGGCCGAATAATCACATCTCCTTGGTCCATGGTCTCCATCATCTTCTCAGCTTGCTTGAAGCTGATGTTGTGGAATGATGGGTGAGCAATGACTCTCTTGATGTATGCTAGAGGACAAAGAGGAGCGTTCAGGCTTCCAAGAGGAACTGCTTCATTCCAAGAGGATGTCTAACTGTGCTTACTCTCCTGAAGTGCCCTGGGAAGGCTGGCATTACAAGGGAGAGAAAAAAAAACTACTCACTTGTCCTCTGCTGCTTTCTTTTCATGTCTTCTTCCTGTTTGTGATCTGCTGCCTCAGAGTCAAAGTCATAGTAGGTGTCTTTAGGCAGTTTCCACTCGTTGTTCTTATCCATCAGGTCTGAGGTCCTGCAGGTCAGGTCTGCGCTGAACTTCTCAATGTCGATCTTCATAATCCTGCAGTGAACGGTCATTCCCA
Source organism: Gallinula chloropus (assembly GCF_964237585.1). Classification (NCBI taxonomy): domain Eukaryota; kingdom Metazoa; phylum Chordata; class Aves; order Gruiformes; family Rallidae; genus Gallinula; species Gallinula chloropus. Next base: position 11,219,511 of record NC_140104.1, read on the forward strand.
CCTAAGAGGAGAGGGGCAGGCAAAAGCTGAGCAGCAAGTCTGGCTGACACACCAGCCTCCCTCCACTGCAGAGTGAGCTGTGTGGGGTCACGCTGCCACTGAGGAGGTACAAGCGACCTCACACACTTCAGACTGACACAACCTTCAAAAGAGATCCTTCCAATTATCCCCAAGACAGAATTAAAAGACAGCACAGCCACTCCTTATGCTCACAGCACACAGCAAACCACGTGTCTGGGGACCAAGGATGGTTAAGTTTTCTATTTTATCTATCTTTTACAATGGGAACAGCAAAACTGGCCTTGACTATGTGCAAGAAAGCAGTTAAATCCGTTCAAACCCTGAGTGGGACACACCCAAAAGACTGCTCTAATTAAATGGGAAACAGAAAATGCCATCACAAAAAAGGCAATGTCTTAGACCAGTTACCTGTGCTGATGTTAATGACTCTTTAAAAGAAATGCTGACAGAGCTCTGAGCTTATAGGATTATCCATCACCTGTATGAACTGTCAGTGGGACCCCAAAAGAGTGCAAAGATGTCAAACCTCTCTTTTATCATGGGATAAAAATACACAGTTCTGTTTGTTTCAGAAGCCAAATCTCTGTCCTGAACAAGACCAGTAACTCTGGTGACCTCCACAAACGAATGACACAGAGAAAAAAAGCTGTGAGAGGAAAAGTGACCCTTGTGTATGTAGCGGTGGTTCCATGAACTCTTCAGAGAGCCAGAGAGAAAAAGGCATCTCTGAATTAGCATGCCTTCTGGTCTCCTAAAGCCAGACTTTAGCCAGACTATAATAAATCCTCCTGCAGCACAACATGTTAACCAATTAACATGGTTCCCCTGCAGCTGCCAAGAGAGATTTGCACTGTGGGAGAAGGACACTAACCAGAGCCTGAACTCGCTAACGATTTCAAGCCCTTAAATGAAAATAAGGTTTGAAAAGTCATTTAGGGAACAGTGTTATTAACCAAACTTCAAATCTTTGGTATTGGCTCCATGCTCTTCCAGCTGGATATGTGAAAAATCCACTGCTTTCATACCTTCACCCTTTCTTCTGGGCGTTTGACCACCTTATCACTAAGAAACTTTGTTGGGATGAAGCCAGCGACACCATTATCCAGACGTGTCTTCACTCCAATGGCCTGACCTGGGCAGGAGCCACTGTCAAAATGGTTCCAAACCTTGAGCAGAGCAAAAATTAAAAGTCATTCAACATGGAAACAAAATAGACCCAGCAGCTCACACTCCAACAGGTCTAAAAGCTGTGTCAGCAAACTGATGCAGCCAGCAGAAACATGTGGAAGGGCAAGGGACAGAGGATTTCCATGAATGTTACCCAGTAATGCAATCTTCCCCCTCTGGTTCTGCTCAGCTTATGGGGCTTTGCAATCAGGAAGGTCAAAACATTTTTAGACCCTGAACATGAGCCTGCAGCTAGGGCTGGTTTCTAATGAACACTATAGGGGTTTAAAGTCATGGATTACCAAGACTGGAATTCAGGAGTGTTTAGAAGAGACCTAAAGTACAGCTGCATTAAGCAGCGGGGAGTTCAGACAAGTTCTTAACATTGAGAAGGTGGCAGAACAACCTGTTCTCAGTGTCACAGGCAGCTTCTCTGTGTAAAACCCAGTCCTAGACCACAAACAAGCCTGCTTTATGTATTGGCAAAGAAGCAGTCAGCTTAGCCCTCAAGTCCATTTCACTCCTAGTCCTAAAATCCATAACACAGCCATAACAGACCTGTCAGATCTATACTGAAGCAATTAGTCAAAAGTGGAACAGATTCTATGTACAGCCAAGGCCACGCTTGGACTGGGACCCTGGGGCAGTGCAGACACAATCTTGGCTTTCATACATCATCTCTTAAGAACCCTACCAAATGCTCAGCCTGCTGACAGCAGAGTCCTGACAAAGGCAGGCCCATCAGGAGAAGCAGCCTCACCTCACTGAGCTCTGGGAAGTTATCCTGCTGACAGAAAGGACACTGCCAAAGGCCAGTTTCGTCGTTTCGTATTGCCTGGTCGTAGCTCTCTCCTTGTGGCCGCCTGTGGGCTATCCCAGTCACGTTGCAGATGATCATTTTGCCTGTGGTGTGATGGGAGAAGGGAAGAATGAAAAGCCAGAAGTCAACTATGGGGCTGGGCACTTCCCTCAATCAAAGGTAGCTGTAAATGAAGGTGTTAGGAGACTACCCAGGTACTCAGAAAGCTGCCTCACATCTATGCCACCGTAGCACCATCCCAACATCACCCTCACTGAGATCCCTCTGCCCCATCTTTACACATCCTAAGTCAATTTTGGATGACAGAAAGCAGGGAATTTAAACAGGGATGTACCTATATAAAAAGTCTCTGGGGTTTCTTTGGTCAGCATGTTGAAGACCTCTTCTGTGTTTGGAGAACGGTATGGGGTTCTCAGGTCCTTGTACCTGCAGCTGAGTTCAGCTCGAATGTCATATAACGTGATGTGCTTGTCACCGTAGCCCTGTGGGGTATTCAAAGATGACAAAGCCATGAGCAGCAGGAAGGAGGTAAACAGGGAATCTGGCAGAAGTTATGAGAGGGCTCCAGGAACTTGTCAAAAAGCAAATTTAAAAAAGGAGGAATGCACTGTGAAAACAGAGGAACTCAGTCCCAGGATGTGGTGGAGGACAAAAGTACCAACGTGTATAGGAAACAGATTGGTTCAGGGAGAACAGCTTAAACAGTCCAACTACTGACTCCCACCTCCTCCCTCCCTCTGCCCCAAGCCTGCTTTCTGTAAGCACATGCTACATCCTGTTGTCAGACACTGAGTACTCATCATGGCTGTTTATATATTTTACAACAGCAAGAGCTAAATGTTCAGCTCCTAAAAAGGATAAGGGTTACCAGCTGTAAAACTGAGCTGGCCAGCAGAGCTTCCCCTCTGCCTCTCAGCACCAGGAACCCCCAGCTCACCTGTCTTTCCAGTTCTTCAGCAAAGGCATCGAGATCCAGGTCCTTCAGGCGCTCCGGGTTTTCCAAGATCTCCTCCAGAGCTCCTGCAGGATTCGCATCCTCTGCTGACTCATCGTATTCCAAGGCATCCACTGCCATTTTTCTTGCCCATTCATAGGTTTCAGGATGGACCCTGGACCCATCCAGGACTTCGATATAGGAATCGGTACTGAAACAAAACCAAAGCAACGTTCAGATAAGGACTCCACAAGGTTTCAGAGTCCTTCAGGTCAAGAATAAATCACACTGTTGGGGACAAGTATTGGCTGTGTGGCTGCTTTGCCACCGCTGGGACAAGCTGTTCTGAAAAGAAGACAATGAACTCTTCATTGCTCAATCAACAGGAACCCAGGCAAGACATGACAGATTCCAGGCTGCAGCTCTTGCACTGCAGATACAGCCAGGCATTCTGGCCAGGTTTGATCTCTCTGGGTGGTACAGCTGCTCTGAGCACACAGCTCTTCACAGCTGCTCTCCTACAAATGAAGTGGTGTCAACCAGCAGCGTAGCCATCTGCAGGTAGCTGTCTGGATGAGGCTACACTTTGCCCCCCCACCTGCATCTCTGGGATTTGTATCCTACAGGAAGCAGGCAGTGAGCAAGGTCGGATCACTCAGTGCAAGGATTCATCCTTTCTCAGGCTGCTTTTCAAGGCAAGGAGGGCACTGGGCCAGCCCCAGGGAAAGTATGTTCCCAACAAGTGACCCTTCTGGACAAAGCAGCGAGTTATGAGATGTAGGAAGCAGGTTACTGCCGTCCCCCAAACACACCTCTCGTTTCATTACCTGTAACCCAGTGCTCTACAAACTCCCCACTATTGCCATGAGTTTAAGAAATGGTTAAATTGCCAAATTATGTTTGAGACTTCAGAAAACCAAAATACTGGTGGTAGGACTAGGCAGAAGTCAGGCAGAAGTTAAGCAGAAGTGCACACGGGTTACCGACGGACGCGCGTGATGACTGTTAGGGAACAACTGTTTGTAGTGTAGTTCCTCCTGGCCACAAAGGGTCTTTCAAGCTGTAATAAGCTATACAATTCACATTCTGCAGCTCGCATTGCTGTGCGAGTTGAGCTGCCCTTAAGAACCAGATTAATAACCAGCAATAGCTGAACTTGGCCAGAGATCAGAGGGGCCACACAGGAACTCCTGGGAACACGGGCCGCACGGAAACGATGGGTTCAGCCTAACTCCATCCCCTGCCTGGCACTGAGTGGAACTCAACACCCACCTGTCACCCAGTGATGCTGTGTCAATTTTGATGAAGCCAGCACAGTTGATGAACACCTTGGGTCCCATGTGGCACATTGTAACCAGCTGGGTCCTGTTTTCCAGCCGTGTGTTGTTTTGTTTTAAGATCTGGAGAGAGAGGTAACAGCATAAACCTTGCTGTTCAAACACAAGGGTTCTTTGGGAGAAGCAGAGGACTCGCACGTCACTGCAGCCTTCAAAGCATCTCACAACTCAAGCACTTCCCAGCTCAAAGCGTTGCCCCCTGCCTGTGTTTCAACATTGTATGAAAGGAGATGGCTCCACATGGAACAGCTCCAACTCTCAGGAAAAGCGTTGGCTTTTTGCCTTGTGTTTTCTCCAGTACGGAGGCGTTTTGATTCTGTAACAGCGCTGCTGTTCCTGGGGGATCAGGAGCTAGCTCAGACTGATGGATCTGCTGGGTTTATTGAGGCTGTGAGTCCACACACACTTCAGTGAGACCTCACATACTAAAGCACATGTCAACGGAGCTGTCAGCTGCATGTGGCACACGGGATGCTGACTCTGTGCCTAGCGGTGCTGCCATCAGGCCACCTCACATGTTACTGGTGACACCCTGTTTTTGTAGGCAGGGACAGAAGCCTCCTTACCTTTAGCAGGTGGGTGCCTTTGCGTGGTCCCAGGCCACACACATACTGCAGCAAAGCCTGGCTGTGAGGGTGAGCGATCGCCCGGTTGACATCCACTCCCACCTCGTTCACACGGTTGATGAATTCGCAGTAGAGGGCGTTCAGGAGTTCCTCCTTCACCACGTGCTCCTGACAGAAAGGAAGAGGCGTGTGATGCTTTTGCCCTAAGGAAAAGCTGAGCCAAACACAACAGGCTGGCTCTAAGGAGCTGTACAACACCTCAGAGTTACCCAAGGACAGTGTGGATGTAGATGAGCCAAAGGAGGCCAAAAAAAAAAGATGCTGTGCAACCTGGCAAAGGCATGGAACAGGCAGAACCTGTGCCAGTTGAACTTGGGATTCTTTTCTTTGACAGCAAAGCAACCCAGGCCACTTTCTCTTGCAGAGAAGGACCTTTCCTTGCCCAAGGAAAGTTACCTGCAGAGGATGGAGCTTCAGGCAGAGAATATCCTCATCGGAGCTGCAGACCTGGGCGAACTCTATGAGGGGGTCCTGAATTCGGCGAGCGAGGGAGACTGCTTGACGCAGCAGAGGTGGGTAGTCCCGGAACTCGTTCTGCAAGAGGCCAGAAGCATCAGGGAAAACTCTGCTGGTGTTTTTATACTTGGTACTACAAGTAGCAAAGCCTTGGGAACAAGGGAAGCATTTGGTGCTCAGGGGAAGGAGAGCTGAGGTCAAAAGCTCCTAGGGCTCTGCTGCAACTAGGAATAAAACAATCCCATCCACTCAGCTGAGCAAGATGCATTTCAGACTACATCAATATCTACTTTGTACATCTGCTGGCACTGATCTCCTCAGAGAAGCCTAAATAAGGTGTTTTGCCTTGATCCAAAGACCACTACGTCACTGCCTAGATGGTTCATACAAGGTGGTGGATGATGCAAGGCAGTACAACAGATGGAGAATGAGACAGCACAAATGAGCAACAAAGGGATAGCTGTAATGACAGAAGATTCACCTCAGACTTCTTGCTGTTCATGTACAGGATGGCCAGTTCGTTGTCCACCAGCTCCACCCCGATAGAGGACAGCTGCTGCCCCTGATCCAGCTCATGAACAATTCTCTTTACATCCTCCATCAGCATCTGAGCATCCCTAGGGAGAGACGGTCAAAGGGATTGAGGGGAGAGAGCAAAGCTGGGTCCTGGCATCACTTCAGGAGATAACCCAAACAGGTTACCTCACACCATGGACAGGAACAGTGACATATGGACAAGCCTGAGGGAAGGACTGCAAAGAGACTGGAAGTGAAAGGAACCCAGACTGACCTGTTCTCGCCTGCAATTGTCACCACGTGAGGCTTCTTGTTCAGGAGGAATTTTTTCAAGGTTTCAATATCCTGAGCCTGGAATGTGAGGCAGAGCAGAGTAGAAAAGCTAGAGGGTTTCTGTACCAAGCTACCAGAAACAGGTTCCTATTTCACCAGGCAAATCCTTCCCCACAGCCACCCCAATCAGCCACCATGACATGAACAAGGCTAAATGCCTTTCCCACAGGCCAGTCTCGCAGCTGCTGCCGACCACTGTGGGCAAACAAGAAAGCTCTGCAGCCAGAAGTCTTGTGGCATCATGCTCTCTGTTACAGGGAATCTGCAAGTAGGGAGTGGAAGTGAAAAGCCTGCCCCAGGCTCCAGTAGATCTCACAGCCTCTTGCTATTTAATGCAATTAGGAAAAGGGGAGGAAAGTTCTGCAGCTGGGACCACAGAAGCTCAGAAGCTCCCAAGCAGCAGAATTTGGGAATGGCAAGGTCCTGCTACTCCCTGTCAGAGGAGCAGAAGAGATGAATTGGAATCTAACTGGAAGGAACTTTTTTGCCAGAGTAATTACAGGGTAGGGAAAAAGGCAGTATTTTTGCCTGCAAGAGTAGCAAGGGCTGAGCTATCTGAGCTATCTTCTGACTGACCATTCCTCTCTGGCCCACAGCAGATAGCCATGGTACTGAAATCAGCATGCAGACATTTCTCTCGACCACAGCTGCCCCAAAGCTCACCTTCTTCTCCCTCTCCTCCTCACGCCAGGCGTTCCTCCTCTTCGTGAAATGCGGCAGCCGGAGGAAGTCTGTAACCTCACCCTCTCCATTAACCAGGGCACAGAACACGGGGTGGTCCCTGCAAACAGAGGTCACTCAGACACAGAGGACTGCTGCAGCAGTGCCTGAAACCACAGGCAATTCCTTTCCTCCTACCTGGCTGAGGAAAATGCAATGCCTAACACCCGAATGCCTTTCCCTTGGTTTTCATCCATGAAATCATCATCTTCCTCCACTTGCTGATCAGGACGGTACGAGGCCACCTTTAGCCAGTTGTACAGTTTGCGGCTGCAAGCCTGGTGGAAGAGAGAAGGGGAGAGAGGAGTGAGAAAACCCACTGCAGTGTATTCTGCCAAGATGCAGACCAGCTCTCCAGCACCACAGTGCCCATCCTCCCACTGAGATACCTGCTTTTTTCTCCATCCCTGAGAAAGAAGCAGTCTCAGACCCCAGGTTGTCTCCTCCTCATGTACAGCCTGTGAGCAGCTATCCCCACCATGCTGCTTAGCATCTGTAACCCAGCTCTGACTCAAACCCACCTGTCCTTCCCATCTCACCTTGAGGACGTACTCCTTAGCTTCCACCAACAGCTTATTTTTCAACTCTTTAGCCATCTGCACGTAGAGGAACTGGTTGAGGGACCGCTCGATGGCCATCGTACGCTGCCGATTCCACTCCTGCACCTGGTGGCTGAACTCATCCCGATAATAGAACTGTTTGATTTCCTCAAAGTATGTCTGGTCACTACCATAACTGCAAGAAACAGGAGGAGGAGATATGCAGAAGGGTTCCAAACACCTGCACTGACACCACCACCAGATTCCTGTACGAGGATGTAACAGCAGCACCTCAGATTCAGCGAGCTGCCTGGAAAATTTAAAGAGCAAATCTTCCCATCAAAAATTCCTTTAGCTACCAAAGGTGTGCTGCTAGACAGAGAGCAGCTAAACACCACGCTGGCAGCACAAAGAGGGCCTGATCAGTGCAACACAGGGCAGCCTGCAGCCACTCCAGCACGCCCATGCTGCAGTGTGGCTCCTCAGATGCACAGGGAAGGATCCAAGGGGCTGCACAATGAGAGTGGTTGGGAAACAAACATCACCTCTCACAAAAATCCCAAAGGCTTCAAATGAACAAGCCAGCTGCCTGGTAAAGTTTTCATAAAGATGTAGGAGAAAGCAAGACCCTAAGAGGCTGCCTGGCTTTTTAAGTTGCAGGAAGCCACCAGGCCATGACTTCCAGGAGCAGTTTGGGTTATAGAAGAGTTTTAACACCATGGCACCACTGGGTGAATGAGCTCTGCCAAGGCATGGATGGCACAGCCAGTGAGGACTCACCCCTCCACTCCTTTCATGTCGATGCTGATATCTATAGTTAGCAGCCCCTCATCCTCTGCCAGGCTCATTTTAAGGAACTGGTCATCTCGCAGCTCCTTCACAGGCTTGTTCTTCAAGTATTTAAAGGAATAGGCATAGTGGGCTTCATCAATATCCTGGGAGAGAGAGGAGACAGTCAGCATGCATGCAGGGCATTCACAAAGACAGACCCTTCTGTATACTGTGGCAGACAATAGTTTGTATTCAATCCCCCCTCATCCCTACACTTGCCAGTCTACATTCCCTTCCCCAGCAGGACACAGAAGAATTAGTTCCCAGTCCCAGAGAAGCTGAGATTGTTCCAATAATTAAAAGCAACATCTCAACAGCAAGAATTGGGTCTGATGAAATGCCCAGACTAAACAGACAGCGTGCTGCTGAGCTGGCCTTTGCAATGGCCCAGCTCACATGCTGCTGAGATTTATTCAGAGTTGCCACTGACATGGGAGAAGTTTTCAGACACAAAAATGAGCATTTGTACATTATTTAGATCCTTCCCTGAATTAACCCACAGAGTCAGAGCTTCCTTCCTTACCTTCTTCCCCTTTTTGGTTGGTGAAATGTTGATTTTAGCTCTTTCTTGGAAAGTTTGTCTTAGGACCTGTCTGACCAAAGGCTCCCTGGCTATTTGCAAAGCCACCATGTACCGGGCTCCTTCCAGCACAGCTTCGGGGCTGGGGAATTGACTAAAAGCAAAAAGGCAATGTGAAGGCTTGGGACTTGAAAACATGCCCAGATCCCTTCCCTGCCTCACATCTGCAGGACCTGCACAAAGATCCACACACACTGACCTACACACATAATCCTTGGCCAGCTCCAGTGGCTCTGCAGGGAACTGCTCTGTCTCATGACGCTGGTAACTGTCTCGAAGATTCTCTCCAAACTGTTCAGGTGTGAGACCAAACTTCTTAGCCAGGCCATCTGTTAGAAGAAAAAACAACCCACAAAAAACAGTGAGGACCTGTGTTTTGTAGCTTATATTGAGCAAAACTACCAGTCCTCCTCCTTGGAGGAGAGGAGGCTGAGGAGCGACCTTATCACTGCCTATAATTATCTGACAGGAGGGTGCAGAGAAGTGGGTGATGGTCTCTTCAGCCAGGGGACAGAAGATGGGACAAGGGGAAATGGCCTCAAGCTGTGCCAGGGCAGGGTCAGAGCAGATGTGAGGGAAAAGTTCTTCCCTGAAAGAGCTGTCAAGAAGTGGAACAGGCTGCCCAGGAAGGGGGTTGAGTCAGCATCCCTCGATGTGTTTAACAGATGGGTAGATGAGGTGCTCAGGGATATGGTTTCATAGAGGACAAACTATGGTTGGACTCCATGATCTTAAAGGTCTTTTCCAACCTAGGGATTCTGTTGTAAACCACGTGGCCCAGAAGAGCAGGCAGGCCAGGCCACTGCAAGCTCAGCATGACAGTGCTCACAGCCCTTACCGAGCCCAGCTGTTTGACAGATGGTGTACATATCCCGACGGGAAGCCTGTTTCAGCTCCGGCCCCTTCTGCTCATCATCTTCTGCATCTTCCCCTTCACCTATGGGAAGGATACATTTAGCATAACTTTACAGAGGTACCTTGGCACCTGCAGTGTGTCAGAACCACAGTGAAGGGATCAAACACAACCTACGTTGTGCAGTGGAGTCCCTAAATTCCACAAACTCATCTCAAAGGTCACAGAAGCCTTATTCAGATTTAGAAAACCACCTTGAAAACATGAAAATTCTTTTGCAGTTCCAACAGCAATATCCCTGGGCTGCACATTAAAACACACATCAAGTTGGTTGATCCTTGCTTTGGCCTCTGCCACGAGGGCTGGTATTTAGTCTACCAGACAAGCAGCACCTTGTGTGGCAAACTAAGAATTTTCAGAGATGCCTGGAAAGACCTGGGCCTAATTGGAGACAGAAGTGAACAGCAGTGACGCTCTGTGCAAACACACAGGCTTTTTTTGTATCAAAAACAGTGTGGCCAGTAGGTCTAGAGAGGTAATTGTGCCCCTGTACTCGGCATTGGTGAGGCCACACCTCGAGTACTGTGTGCAGTTCTGGGCTCCCCACCATAAGAAGGACAAAGAGGTCCTTGAGCAAGTGCAGAGAAGGGCAACCAGGCTGGGGAAGGGGCTGGAGGGCAAATCCTATGAGGAGCAGCTGAGGGAGCTGGGGGTGTTCATCCTGGAGAAGAGGAGGCTGAGGGGAGACCTTATCACCACCTACAACTACCTGAAGGGAGGTTGTAGAGAGGTGGGTGATGGTCTCTTCAGCCAGGAGACAGGAGATGGGACAAGGGGCAATGGCATGAAGCTGTGCCAGGGCAGGGACAGATTGGATATTAGAAAATAATTTGTTACTGAAAGAGTTGTCAGGGCTGGAACAGGCTGCCCAGGGAGGGGGCTGAGTCACCTTCCCTGGGTGTGTTCAAAAAAAGGGTAGATGAGGTACTTAGGGATCTGGTTTAGCTTAGGATGGGAATGGTTGGACTCGATGACCTTCAAAGGTCTCTTCCAACCTTGTGATTCTGTGATTCAACACACTTGTTTACCATTCTTTTAAATCAAGATTTTCACCTGACCCATGAGATTAGGAGATTATCAAATGAAGGGACAAACCTTCCTCCTCTTCACCATCCTCTCGGATACGCTTCTGCTTCTTTCGAGCAGCCTTGGCAGCATTTTGCATCTTGGGGATGTCTCGGCCGTAGTAGAGCAGGAAATGATTGTACACATCCTTCAGCTCGTCCATGGACTGCACATCCTTCAGCCTACAGCATGCAAAGCCAGCACATTACACCCTGTGTGCCACTGAGCCATGGCCAGAGCGCTCAAGGAACCTGGTACAGGTCAGGCAGAGGGAGGGGAGTGCTTGGGCTCATCTTCCAAAAGGAGTTTTAAATATTTCTCAGGGCTGGTTTTGCGTGGAAGATAAAGTCAACACGTGGCAGCAGCCAGAGAGGTCATGCTGTTCAGTGAGTTAACACACACTTTAAGTCACTCTGGAATGAATCTAAGACAGACATGGCACCATACCTCTCCATGTCAGTAGTATCCAGGGCCCTTATTCCATCAGCCAAGGGCTTGTCGGGGTCAGCAGAGATCTGTTCATACTGATAGGCCTGCATCTTCTCAAACAGACGCGTCAGGTTCTGCTTGCGGATCTTCAGCTGGGTCCACTAATGCAAGAACAAAGACACACAGTGAAATGCACCAGAGCTGTGTGTCACACCTGGCTCCACCCTTCCCAAACAGGGGCACCCAAGATCTTAGGATATTTGACATATGAAAATAATCATCATTCCTCATCCACATCCAAGCCCAGATGTGACAAACGTGGCAGGTCTCATCTCAGAGATGGATTGTATTAACAAAATAAAACCCCAACTAAATTAAGGTTTGAATCTACTCAATAGCAGAGAAGGAACCTGGGCTCCTTGCAGAAAGGTCACTGCACAGAAGGAAATCAGTGAAGAGGAAGGACTGTTTTGAACACACTGTTTTCAGATAACCCTTCACCATCACATGACAGCAAACATGCAAAAACAGCACGGGTAAAACAAGCACACAAGATCTCCATGGCCAAACCAAAATCTGCTCAAAGTATCAAGGTAGGTGGGGAAGATATGTTAAACACTGGTGGAAAAACAAGGCAGTGAAAACACTCCTCACCTTCTCATCCCATTGCCAGACCCTCCACAGGTCGTTGATGTGCAGCTCTGGCTCCACATACTCCTTTCTGTAGAAGGCGATGAATGGGACCTAGGTCAGAATGAGAGTCATCACCACCAAGCAGGAGACTGGACAGCCAGGAGGCCAGTACTTCTGTTCCACGTGGAAGAGCAAGCTTTGTGGGGAAGTAGTGTGGGAGATGGACCAAGCCATGTCCCAGCTTGAGGCCATTCCACTAAACAATACATTTCATGTAGACCAAAGACCTTCGGCAACATCAGGCAGTATCTCAGAGAACTGATTGAACAGATCAAGCAAGGCTCAGGGTGCTCTGAAATTGCATTTGTCCAGGATCAGGAAAATCCAACAATCAGCCCAAACAAACAGGCCCTAAAAACCTGTGCTGCCACACCTCACATAAGAGTAGCCACACTTTAAAATGAAGCACTATCCTGACACCAGAGAGGCAACCACAACAAGTTCTCTAGTTTGCTACTCTAAATACTTCCAGCAGCCCCTCTCTGCTAACCCTGTCTGGATAAGGAGCCAGCAACTCGACTACTTTGGCAACAACTGTTGTGCAATACCTCAAAATGCTGGTTTCTCATGAAATTCAGGGCTTCTTTAATCTTCTGGATGGTGCTGGGTCCCTTGCGGCTGAAGCTGCTGCTGGCTTGTCCACGGTCAAGGTAGTCAGAACTTTCCTAAAAGGAGAAACACATCATGTCAATTGTATTCCTGAGCTGACTCCCAAAACCCAGCCCAGGCTAAGGCTGGAAAACAGAGGTGATTTAGTTAGCTGGGATCACAGGAACACTCAGATTTTAGACTGCAGAAAAGCATCCTAGCCCTGACTGGCTTAAAGGAACACGGAGCAGCAGCACGTAGCTGAGGTAAGTGCCAGTTAAAAGCAGATCATGGCTAACACCAGTTTATCCCTAAGTGCTCAGTGGCTCAGGAATCTTACAACCATTCTTGACAATTATTCTTGCAAATCTGCAGCACCTTCAAGTCCTGTTGGGGCAGAAACCCCAGGCACAGCCCTTTACCTGCAAGGAGATGGTGGGCGTCGCAAAGGCGTTCCTGTAAATCCAGTCAGCTTCTTCCTCCAGTTCATCATCTTCAGCACTCTTCACTGGAATGGATCGCAGCTGTGGGAAGACAGCAGGATAAGCAGAGGCACATGCAACACCAGGGCACTGCACACACACTACTGTTGTTTTCCAGAAGCCTGGAAATTACTGTTTGGAGCTGCAGGTGGCCTATGGGGTCTCAGCATCTCCTAGATCCACAGCACTTTTTGAGGACAGAAATTTAACATCTCCCTCTCCTGAGCACACAGGAAACCTGTATCAGCTTTACTCTAGATAAAGATTTCTGTCAGAGGCTTGTGGGAAGGCCAGCAATGCTGCAAAATCTTCTGTGAGGATCAAGTCAGGGTGCCCTCACTTCCTACCAGACTCCTGAACCCTCTGTTCCACCTCTCTCTGCCTGTTCTGACCTTGTTACCACTTTTCTCACTGCAGCTATAGAATAACAGGGTACAAAGCAGCTCCAAAGCCTCATGAGGCATTTAGTCTCAGCCACTTCTCTTTCAGGGGGCCTGCTCTAATCATCACTGACATCCATGAAGATGACACAATGTTTGAATAGGTCACATATGGGCAGAAAACATTACACAGAGCATTCCCTTGTGCTGGGCACACTGGCATGGGGGAAGAAAAGTCCTTCTGAAACTTTGGCAGCTTCAGATGTCCTGTTTTACAAAGGAGGGTAACAGGGCTCTGCCCAGACTTGCATTAACATATACTGAAGGGCGATGGAAGCACTGACTGCTCACACAAAGCCTGGTGACAGGGTAAAATTAAGACAAAAATATGAGGTACCAGAACAATTCCCAGCAGCACAAACAGGAGTCCACACAGAGCACTGAAAATCCCAATTGTTTGGATTGCCCAATCACAGAACCATAGGGGTTGGAAGGGAGCTCCAGAGCTCATCAAGTCCAACCCCCCTACCAAAGCAGGGTCCCTAGGACAGGTCACCCAGGGAGGTGTCCAGATGGGTCTGGAATATCTCCAGAGAACGAGACTCCACACGCCCCCGGGCAGCCTGTCCCAGGGCTCCCTCACCCTCACTACGAAGAAGTTCTTCCACATATTGATGTGGAACTTCCCATGCTCCAACTTGAGGCCAATGCCCCTTGCCCACAGACCTCTGAGAAGAGGCTGCCCATTTCCCCCTGTGTCCCACACTTCAGATATTGATAAACACAGATCAGATCCCCTCTCAGTCTCTTTTCTCAAGGCTGAACAGCCCCAGCTCACCCAGCCTTCAAAGTGAGTTACAGAAACACTTCCTACAGTTACATGACTCATCAACAGTTATGTGCTGGCTGGTGCATGGGTAGGGTAGAAACCCCTAGTAAACCTTCTCTGGCACCACAGCTTCACTCTTGCTGTCCAGAGATACACCTCATGGGATTACTATCAGCACCCCCACATCAAGGACATCTCAGCACAAGCCCCGCACCCATTCCGGGAGCGCAGCAACACTGGCACCCAGTGGCCAAAAGGAACCTACAATGGGTGCTAAAATGGGGTTTGCACCACCTCAACACTTCACCAAATCACCAAGATGGTTCAGTGCAGGTTTAGCCTGAACATCTGACAGGTGGGACCTTCCAAGAAGGAAAGAAGAGATGCCAAAATCCAGCTAGGTGAGAAAGCTGGACCCAGGTGGGAGATGAAGTGCTTCTTGCCTGCTCATCTGCCCCTCTTCCTCACCTGGAACCTCTCAGGCATGTCTGTCATGCGGATCTCATTGTCCTGGTCTGTTAAGTGACTGCTCTCCAGCTCGCTGGGCTCGTACATCTCAAAGATGCTACGCCGACTGACGCGCTTCTTGGCGGTCTTTTTGGGTCGTACACGGGTCTCCCCTTCAGTTTCTTCATCCTCATACTCATATTCCTCCTCCATCTCCTCATCGTACTCGTTGTACTTCTCAAACTCATCATAGTCAAAGTCCACACCAAAGATTTCCTGGGCTTCCTGCAAAGCACTGGAAGGCAAAAACTATCGTTCAGCCCCACAGTGCAGTTCACAGAACATCATCTAACCCTTCAGAGGAAGGCAGAGCATCAAAGTCTAAGCTTCAGTTTTGCACCTACGCTAAAAGGTCATGGATAAGTACACAACTCTGAGCTTTACATGCAAATACTTCTCTTAAGGGAGTGGGTTTGGTATCCCTGTAAAAAAATCCAGGGAAGAAAGGAAGGAGTGAGGCTCCTTTTAAGGCTAAAAGCTCCATGCTTAAATTTATCAGGTTCCCTTGGGGCAAGAGACCAGCAGTATCCAACCACAAGCTGAATCACTCTGCAGTTGCAAGTATCAAGCAGGCTGAGCTCTGTTTTCAAGGTTTCAGGCCAACCTCCAATCAATACTTACGCATCTGTGTATCCAGGCAGCTTCTTTCGCCATTTTGGCTTCTTTAGAGGTTGCCCATCGTCATCCACAATGAAGTCATCAATGTCTGAATGTTGAAGAGCAACACAGTGGTCAGGACCACCCCCACATTCAACTGGTACCTCTGACAAAGCTCAGCTCAGCCAGTACATCTATGAGCTTCCATCACAGGTTTAGGCTGCTGCTGGCTGTCAGTCTCCCAGCTACCTGCAGCATGTCCTACACCAACCTCAGACGTTCCAGGAGTCTGAACCACAATAACAAGCTAGAACAAACTTCCAAACACAGGGAAAGCCACTTGGCAACAATGTGCAGCTCAAATGCACTGAAAACACAGTCAGAAAAGGCCTTGCTGCTTCAGTCAGTAGACAGACAGACTTCTTGAAGCTCTTTCAGTGTGGTACTAGCATGGCAAGAGTGTGATGCTGAGAAGCAGGACAAGCATGCACTGTGCTACTAGGTACAAAAGAGTGAAGGTGCTCAACACCTCAACACATGTAACGTGCTTCTGGATGAAGTGGTGTAGAGGGACAGACTAAACCTGCACCCAAAAACATCTATTTCTAAAGATACATCCATCAGACCAGCAAGAGCTTTACAACAGGGCTACAGCCTTCAGTTCCTCCTAGCTCAGAGAAAGTCGTAACGCTGTTCCTGTACTTCACTCCTAGGACAAACCTTTGGAGATGATTATCCATCCATACTCACCAGATTCATCTTCCTCTTCCTCTTCTTCCTCTTCTGGTTGAGCAACAGGAGCTTCAACAGCTTCCCCTCCCTCCTCTCCTTCACCATCCTGAAAGATTTCTTCAGCAATGGCTTCCTTCTCGTGTTCTTCCTTTCCATAGTCTTCCTCTTCATCATCCTCATCGTCGGACATTTTTCGCACACGCCTGAATTTTTGCTGCAAGGAAAAACACTCATCAGCACCCCAAAATTCCTGGCACCTGAGCTCTGCGTGGTCTCTGCCAGGCCAGAACTGCACTTCCTCTACAGGCACCTGAGAGAGAGCAGGACAGAGCCCAGCCTTGCTCCTTGGGCACATGACACAATAACTGCCTGGTGAGGACTGTGTCGTGTCACCGGTGTGCTGTCACCACCGGTCTTAGCCTGGCATGATGTGTCTCTAGCACATGTGGAAGGAGCTTGAGAGCCCATAACAACTTGTACTGACTTCACAAGTCATGAGTCACGAGTGGCGTCCCCCAGGGCTCAGTCCTGGGTCCAGTTCTGTTCAACACCTTTATCACTGGCCTGGATGAAGGGATTGAAGCTCCCTCAGTCAGTTTGCAGATGATACTAAACTAGGAGGAAATGTTGATCTGCCTGAGGGTAGGGAGGCTCTTCAGAGGGATCTGAACAGACTGGACTGATGGGCTGAGACCAACGGGATGAGGTTTAACAAGGCCAAGTGCAGAGTGCTGCACATGGGACAGAACAACCCCATGCAGTGCTACAGGCTGGGGGAGACTGGCTGGAGAGCTGTCAGGCAGAGAAGGACCTGGGGGTGTTGGGTGACTGCAGGCTGAATATGAGCCAGCAGTGTGCCCAGGTGGCCAGAAAGGCCGATGGCATCTTGGCTTGTGTCAAAAATAGTGTGGCCAGTAGGTCTAGAGAGGTAATTGTGCCCCTGTACTCAGCATTGGTGAGGATGCACCTCGAGTACCGTGTGCAGTTCTGGGCTCCCCACCATCAGAAGGACATTGAGGTCCTTGAGCAAGTGCAGAGAAGGGCAACCAGGCTGGGGAAGGGGCTGGAGGGCAAATCCTGTGAGGAACGGCTGAGGGAGCTGGGGGTGTTCAGCCTGGAGAAGAGGAGGCTGAGGGGAGACCTTATCACCACCTACAACTACCTGAAGGGAGGGTGTAGAGAGGTGGGCGATGGTCTCTTCAGCCAGGGGACAGGAGATGGGACAAGGGGCAATGGCATGAAGCTGTGCCAGGGCAGGGACAGATTGGATATTAGAAAAAAATTTGTTACTGAAAGAGTTGTCAGGGCTGGAACAGGCTGCCCAGGGAGGGGGCTGAGTAACCTTCCCTGGGTGTGTTCAAAAAAAGGGTAGATGAGGTACTTAGGGATCTGGTTTAGCTTAGGATGGGAATGGTTGGACTTGATGACCTTCAAAGGTGTCTTCCAACCTTGTGATTCTGTGACTTTGAGGTCGGCACCATGCAGGAGAAAGCATCTGTAAGATGGAGTCCTCTGAGACCATCTTGCAGAGGTGGGGAGTACAGCAATGTCAGGAACGAGCAGGAAGTGGTTGGCAAACTCTAGGAGCCACTTCCCAGCTGCCTGGGCAGGGAGAAGCCCTGCTTTCCTGGAGCACTCAGCTCTCCCTTCACAAGAGGAGAGGAAGAGCCAGGAAGCACCACTCCCTCAGCCCAGGCAGCAGCCCACCCTCCCTTGTGCAGAGACACACCGTTAGCAGCAGTGTGGGAACACAACTCACTCTTTTGACTTTAACACCCAAGTTCTCTTCAATGAGGTCAAAATCATCATCCTCCAGGCGGTCATCAAAAGCTAAGAGAAGAAAGCAGAGATGAGTTACCCTCTCCCCTCACTAATCTGGGAATGGAAGGGTGTAACTGTGTAACCTCCCCCTGCAGACAGCTGGGGCAGAGGGCCAGCTCTGGAGGGCAGTGTGAGAGCATCATCTGCAGGCTGCTACGAACCATCGTCATAAAACTCACTGCGCTTTCTCTTTTTGTGGCCAACATTGTCCTCAGAGTCTCCAGAGTCACTGGCTTCTTCCTCCTCTTCCTCTTCCTCATCATCATCATCATTAATGAAGCCTTTCAGGTTCCCCTGCTCATCTTGATCATCAAGGTTCTCCTCCTCCTCTTCCTCATCTAGTGGAGAGCAGCGAGTGTTAAGACAAGTATTTGTTGGCTGAGTGTTGAGAGTCTCTCTTGGCTCTGTGCAGACAGCACCTCCCCTCCCACTGTGCACACAGAGAGCCTGAACTGAGCACTTTTACTGACACAGAACCCAGGCAGCAGCTTGTGCTACAGCCCCACTTCTTGTCTCACGGTCGCTGCAGGGAGAACAGGTGGAACGGTCACACAGAGAATCCCTCTCCTTGTACTGTTTACTATCAAGCTGTGCAACTGCAAGTCTCACAGGGGTGAAGCCCTGTATTTTCTATTGCCAAATATAAAAACCACCTCAGCACTTTGAGGAAGGGAAACACTTCAACAGCTGACTCTATTGACTACAGATGGCCATGCTATTATAGCAGTTATTGCCCCATCTGCAGAGTCATGAGACGTAAAACAGAGCAGCAAGGCACACAGACAATTCAGCAGACTCAGAAGAGCCAGGCAGACTCACCATCCTCATCTTCCTCTACAAACTTCTTGGTTACTCTGGGCACAACCTCCCCATCCTGGTTGTACTCCTCCTCTGACTCCTCTGCTTCACTTTCGACGAAGTCAGACATGGCTGCGGCGCCTCACACACAGCTCCACAGGCACTGGGGAAAGAGGAGGCATCCATCACATCAGCAGAGAGAGAGAAACACTCACACTTCCCCCTCTGCTGGAGAGAAGACAGCTAAGGCAAGAGGGTTTTGAATCACCCATCAAGGCCTCAGATTACCCAGTGTCCACCTTGCCTGGACATCTCAGTCACCACAGATTAGCCAGCAGCCAAGTGATGCTGCCTCCTGTCAGCCCACGTCTCAGCAAGCAGGACAGGCCCTGTCACAGCTGCATTTGTTCCACAGCCAAGCTCCCAGCTGTAGCTGAATGGTGCAGGCAGCCAAAGCCCTTCATCCCATCCACACCCTCCCATGCAGCCCAGAGAGCAGCCCCACACCATCACCAGCGCTGCACTGCGTTAGGCACACCGTCCTACCAATTAGGATCTTAACATGATTAATTCCCACTCAAGTTAATGGAGGCCAGGGGCCTTTGTCCAGAGGCTAGGAAGTAACAAGTAACTACAAAACCAGGGTGTTTCCTACATCCAGAACCTTCTGTTTGATGTGTTTCCCCAACTGGGGTTTCTGGAAGCCGTATAAACCACGTTTGGCACAAAGGGAACCGCGCGTCCAAAGACGTGGCTCAAGTTCTTTCTCTCTGGGCCTTTTACTTCTTGTGGTTTCAAACCTTGCTGTCAGTTTTTAGATTTTCAAAGGATTTTCTTTTTTTTAATTAATTCCTTTTTGCATAGATCAAAACAACAGAAGTTTCCAAAAGCCAACTGTAACGAAAGCCAAATCAATTCCTCAGATGGCTGCGAAGATGAAAAAGCCAGCCCAGGAGGAGCACCAGCCTTTGGGAAGGTACAAAAAGGAGCTCAGAGGAGGTGTCAGATCTAAAGCCAAAACCTCCATGTTAAATTACATCTGATGCAATTTAGCATTGAAAAAAGAAAAAAAAAAGGTGGAGGGGAGAATATATTATGGTGAGAAATTAATTCCATGTGCCAGGGAATGATACCTAAACAGAATGGCCCCATAATAATTTCCCCACTGCAAACAGACTGCTGAAGGGAATCAGTCCCACACAGGGGAAGCTGAGCAAGGGTTTGCCATGACACTTCACCTTGTTCTACCCCAAGGTCCACTCATCTGGCACACCAGCACAAAGAGAGAACCAGGGGCTTCTCAGGTTTATAAATAAATCAACAAACACACACAAGACTTTAAATATTCTCCAAGCTCATTCTTAAAATACTAATTGCTCTGAAGGAACGTGCTGGACAGATCTCATTAAAGAAAACCCACAACAGAGACAAGGGAAAGACCTCTGCCAGATTTCAGACACAAGCAGATAGCAGCTCACACTCCTTGGCTGCAGATTACGTGGCTGTGGCCAACATGTGTCTGGGATGCTCCAGACAGACTGAAACTGCAGCAGACCAAGGCTACTGCTCTGCACCAAGACAGGACACCGCTGCTCCAGCTTGGTGCATGGGCACAGGGTGACTCCCATCCTTGGGAGGACACCACAGAAGTCACACATATGGATTTAAGCATCCCTCTCTGAAATAGCTCTTCAGATGGTGGTACAGATGCTGGTTAAATATGTGTTCCTGAAGCAAATGCCACCGATGAATCGTGTAACTACACAGAGTAACTGTTACGTTTACCAGCCTGTGCAGGAATGTGTCAGCTCCACATTTCCTCACCATGTTTTCCACATGTATTAACATACAGAAAGCTGCAGGCTGGGAGCCTTTCCTAGAGCACCCACACTTCTAATAACCTCGTTTATCCCTTGCCCATACTCAGCACAGAAACCTACCAAGACAGCGAGCCCCTCGCCACAGCACCACACACAGTTTTACTCTTCTCTGCCAGTCAAAGTGTTCCAGTCACAATTCCAACTTCCTTCCTCATCGCCTCTTACACCATTTCCCAGCAAGTTCAGTTCACATCCAACCAAATTTGCCTGGACACAGGGAACAGCCATGACTTAAGAAACCCATCTCAGTGAGTGAGCCAGCTGAGCAGGTTCCACACAAGGCAACCGCCCACCAAACCGGGTGCTTTCAGCTCCAGTGAAATCCACCTCAGGACAGCAGGGATATCACTTAACCCTGGCAAACAGAAGCCAGGGGAGCTATTACCACAGAGCTGCTGAATCAGACAATGGACTGAGGGTGCATCTCCCATCCTCTGCTCCAGAGGAACAAACAGGCAGAGGGGCAGAGCTCCGACCAGCACGGCTGCCCGGCGGGACCCCCCGAGCAGTCGGTCCCACAGGGAAAGCCCTGCTCTAGCAGCACAGCTTGTCTGGTTTGGGTCAGGTTTGGAGATGCCAGACTGAGGATGATGGGCCATTCCTGCTGTATCATGCTATGGGCCTTTCTTCAGAGCAGCACAGCAGTGTCCCTGCTCCTGCAGCACGCTCCCAGGAGAGGACCAGAGAGTGCTGTAGCACAGGAACAAGTACCAAACAGCACTAGAACACCAAAAATGCAAGGAGACCAACCCTAATCCCACACACTCACCTGTGCACAAGCACACAGGCTCCTGGGGGTGTTATGTACATACAGCTTCACCCCAAAGGTAT
This sequence comes from Gallinula chloropus, assembly GCF_964237585.1. Classification (NCBI taxonomy): domain Eukaryota; kingdom Metazoa; phylum Chordata; class Aves; order Gruiformes; family Rallidae; genus Gallinula; species Gallinula chloropus. Next base: position 11,240,936 of record NC_140104.1, read on the forward strand.
CATACAGCCACCAAACACTGACAGAGAAGGACAAGGGCGCTGCAGAGCGCAGCACTGCGACGGCAGCACATGAGGGAAGCAACGGGTGCCTTCAGTCCGAGCCAGGCACCTCAAGCACAGCCTCTCTCACCAGGCAGCAGCACCAGAGCAGCTCAGGACTGAGCCATTACACACCCTCTGCTTTCAATCTAGGGCTGCACGCACTTTGCTCAGCTCAAGGGCACAATGGCAATTGTCCAGAGTCCACAGCTCCTTTTAACTGGGATGACCCCGAGCAGAGAGCTCTCTTCTGTCAATACTGAGACTGGAGACCTCTGGGCAGCTTGGCAGGACTGGGCTGGCTGCTGGCTGCAGGTGCTGTGGGCTCCCTCCCTGGTTAGGTGAGGCAGTGCCTTGCAGAGTTAAAGAGCTCTGCTTTGTGACAGACCTGGGAATTAGGGAAACCAGATGGTCAAATACCTGCTAAAAAGCCTTGGGACTGCAAAACATGGCAGTGCTGGAGGCACTCTGTACATCACACAAATGGCAACTCGTTAGGCTTAGAAATGGGAACAGGTAGTGAGTACCTGCAAAATATCAGGGTGCAGGGGAAAACTCCTGCACCTTGCTAATTACAGTGGCATTCTGGCAAGGCAGGGACACAACCATGTGCTGGATGGCATCAGCAGTGCCACATGGGAGGTTCACAGCCTGAGCAGGGTGACGGGTATCAGAAGCATCTCATGCTCTCCCAGCTCAGGGATGACAACTAAGGCACGAGACCTCAGTGATGCTCTCAGAATAAGGAGTGTCCTCCCAGTGAGACGTTTACTATTCACCAATCAACATGAGGATATCAGCAGCAATGCCCAAACCAGCAAAAGTAAGTGTTACTCCAGGCATTACTGCAGCATGGGTGCTGGAGAGAAGCAAGTCCTAACTTCTCCCCATCCTTCATGGGAGAAACTACACCAAGGCCCTGACCCATGCTAATACTCATTTTGTGGGGGGATGTTTTGGGGGAGAGATGATTTGGACAGGGATTGTTTTAGCCTCTGACATTTTGTGGTTCAACTCACAGTCCACTTAAGATGATGTAAGTCCACAGACCCACATGGCCAAAGCCACTGCTGAAGGGTTTCGTTCAGTTCTCGTCTACACTTCAAAGAGGAAAGTTAAATTGCAGGGGATTCAGAAAGCTCTGTGAGAACAAGAAGGCTGGGAAACTCGACTCAATTAAAATGTAGAGCCTAAGAAAGCCTGGTCTATTCACTTTGTCAGTTAGATGTTCATAGAAATTAATTTTACTACAGCCAAAGTACGTCCACAGGAGTAAAAGGCTGTGACAATAAATGGCTTGTTACAAAAAACCCAAACAAACTGCAAAGGTGATACTGCTGTTCCCCCCTAATGCTGTCCTGATGAAAGCAATTTTGATTTCCTTATTAAAAAAAAAAAAAAAGCCATGATTGAGCTGGGATGTGTGGATTTAAGACTGTGTGGATTTAAGACAAATCACTAAGCAATGATCTCCACGCTGCACCCCACCACAGAATTCAGACAAAACCCTATTGGCTTCTTTGAATTTGAAGCTTATGAGCCTGACAAAAACATCCTGGCAAAGCCCCACAACCAAATACCCTCAACAGGCACCTCACTGGAGCTGAGCCCTCCCTCAGAGCCACTCCTTGGTAGGGGCAGGGAGCTCCACAGGGCCAACCTCCCAAAGTTTTGCATTCAGCTTTTACAGCTGTTTTACCAATTCCTCAAGCCAGGAACTAAACCAGACATTCCCACCCTCCTCAGGGGTAGGTGTGCAAAGGAGCACAGGGGCAAAAGGACAGGGAAAGTCCTCACAGCCAGCAACTGCAGCTCAGGAACTCCCCATACCCCCTTCGTTAGGTTTCATGCTCCCCCTTGGTCCCACCGCCCCCGACACTGTCAGGCAGTGGAACACCCTGCAGCAGAGTGCCACAGCTTAACCAGCACTTCCCCTTGTTTATTTTAGACCTGCTGCATCACAACTTCCTGTAAGAAACAGAAAATTGACGTTCCCTCCTCCTTTTCTTTGACCCACCTATGACTTCATCTTCACCTGCACCACATCTCCTGTCAGCAAGCTTTTCCCCCTCAGGTGAGCAAAGGAACCTGCTTTTCAGCACTGCTCCTGCCCCTGCCTTTTCCAGTGCTGCCCTCCCTTTGGAGATGGGCTAAGCAGCACTGCCAGCAGTAGCCAGGGCACAAGCTGCCAAGGATTCATGCAGCAGGGTAACGCTGTGTTTCTGCTTTGTTTGCTGCTCCTTTAAAGCCATCCCAAAAAATCTCCTTTCCAGGCTACAGCAGGGTGTCCAAGTGATGTCTGGAAGGAAACAATTGCTGAGACACCAACGGCTCTTTCCTGAATAGTAAAAGCTGAAGTGGAGTCAATTGCTGTGGTGTTTGTTATCACACCCCAGTCACTACACCAGCACTGGGGCACAGCCTGGATTAGCTGTCCTAAAGAATTCCAGGTTAAACATTCCTTCTCCATACCATCCCATTCAGGAAAAGGAGGAGAAGAGAGGACTGAAACGGCACAACCACCCTCATTCCTCTGTGAGCACCCACTATTCATCCCTCCCTTATCTTTGCTGCCCTCCACCCAGTTCTTAACTCCCAAAAGGCTCTTCCCAGGCTGCTGCCCCTTGGTTTTTCACAGAGGAGCCTGTTAGGACTTTGCAAGGCTCCGGGCATTGCACCTGCCGAGTGGGAGGGATGGGGGGGGGGGGGGGGGGGGGGGGGATGGATGCGGACAACCAATATGCCTGAGGAACAAAGGTCAGACCCTTTCCAGCCCCCTCCAAAACAGCCGCCCGCCGCTCCCCGTGCCCATCACCTCGCAGCCCCCCCGCTCTTCCCAGCGTGTCAGTGCTGTGCCGCAGCCCCCGCGCCCGCCGCGGTCCCTGCCGCGGGGAAGCCGGGCTGCTCCGGCCGGCGGAGGGGCTCCGGTGCTCTCCCTCTCCCCGGCCGCGGCCCCTATGCCCACCGCCCAGCCTTGAACCCTGCGGCTACCGCCCGCCCCAGCCCGGCCCGGCCCGGGTCCCCTCGCTGCGGCACGGCCGCCAACCTGGATCCCCGCCCCAGGAGGCTCCTGCTGCCGCCGGGCCCCACCCGCGGCCGCCAAACCGGGCGCGGAGGGGACGCCGCCTCTATATATCCCACCCACACGCCCCAACCGGGAACCGCGGCCCAGCCCGACGACGACCGCCGGGACGTCCCTGCCGCCCTTACCGGGCTCCCGGCCCGCCGGAGCCGCCCAGGAGGCCTCGTCGCCGCTCCGGGCCCCCGTGCGAACCCGCCGTTCCCCTGGCAACGACTCCCCTACACCCGCCCGTTCCAGGGCGCTGCGCACCTTGCCGATCCCCCCCCCCTCTTCCCCCGTCGCCGCTGCTCGGCCCCGCTCGGCCCGTTGCGGCCCCCGGCCCGGCTCGGCCTTACCCGAGGCACCGAGGGAAAATGGAGGCCTCCGCGGCGGCGGCGGCGAGCGAGGGGGGGCGGAGCAGGCGAGCGGCGACCTCCTGGCGGGCGGAGCGGCGCCGCTTCCGCTTCCGGCGGCGGCGGTGGGATGAGGGTGGCGGCGGGGCGGCGGCGGGGGATGCCGCCGGTCCTGGTGCCGTTGCTCGTGGTGGCGCTGGGCGCGGCGGTGCGCGGCGGCGCTGGGCCCGTCACCTGCGGCTCGGTGGTGAAGCTGCTCAACGTGCGGCACAACGTCCGCCTGCACTCGCACGACGTGCGCTACGGCTCCGGTACCGGGACTCCCCCGCATCCCCTGCCCGCCCCTGGTACCGGCACCCGTGTCGGGCCTGAACCGCGGTTTTCCTTCCCTCCCCCCCCTTCCCTGCGCAGGTAGCGGGCAGCAGTCGGTGACCGGGGTGTCGGCGGCGGATGACGGGAACAGCTACTGGCGGGTGCGGGGCCGCACGGCCGCCGTCTGCGAGCGGGGCACGCCGGTGCGGTGCGGGCAGGCCATCCGCCTCACCCACCTGGGCACCGGCCGCAACCTCCACAGCCACCGCTTCACCTCCCCGCTCTCCGGGAACCAGGTACCTGCTGGGCGCAGCTGGGGGACACACACACCCCACCACCCCTCCCCGACCGAGCGGGGATCCCACCCCACCGCCCGCTTCACCCGGGGCCAGCCCAGGTCCCCGTGTCCCTACCACGTTCCCTGGTCCCGACCAGGTGCCCCTGTCCCCACCAATCCCACCCTGCTCCCCAGTTCAAACTGGGACTCCCTAAGTCACCCCCACCAGCCCCATCTCGTTCCCCCAGTCCCCACTGGGCTCTCCCTGTCCCGACCAGCTCCCCCTTCCCCCCAGCGCCCCAGTCCCATCCAGACCCCACAACAGAACCCTCAACCCAACAACATCCCCCCCACCGCTCCCTCTGCTCCCCATGAGCCCAGCTCAGCCCCCTCCAGCCACCCCCTTCACGCCAGCCCCCAGACGAGCTCTCTTACCCCCCCGCAGGAGGTGAGTGCGTTTGGGGAGGCCGGTGAGGGCGACTACCTGGACGACTGGACAGTGGTGTGCAGTGGGACCTACTGGGCGCGGGACGGTGAGGTCCGCTTCCAGCACGCCTCGACCGACGTCTTCCTCTCCGTGACGGGGGAGCAGTACGGGCGGCCCATCCATGGGCAGAAGGAGGTGCACGGCATGGCTGCCTCCAGCCAGAATAACTACTGGAAGGTGATGGAGGGCATCTTCATGCAGCCCAGCGAGGTCTTCAAGGCGGAGCAGTACCACGCTGAGTTGTGAGGGAGGAAGGACAGACTGCTGCCGAGCCTCTGGGCGCTGCCCTGTGGTGTTGGGGGCCGCTCGAGGCAGAGGATGGCTCTGTCCCCACCTGGGTCTCACACACACCAGGACACAGGGTCTCAAATCCAACATGAAACGGGTCACAATGTTCTTAATCCACTTTGGAGTGGATTCCGCTGTCCCAAATCCCAACGTCTAGACCTGACCTAAAGCAGAGCCCAACATCTGGAACGTAACAGGCCCCCACATCCTAAATCCATCTGACACCAGATCCTGATGTCCGGACCTGACCTAAAGCAGACCCCAACATCCCAAATCCAGCACAAAGCTGAGCCCAGTGCCCAGACCCAACACAAAGCCCAGCCTAACACCTAGACCTGACCCAAAGAAGCTGAGCCCAACATCCAGAGCAGATTCCTGAACCGCCCCTCCCTTCCTCCCCTCGCAGCTCCCTCCTCTGTCCACCCCCAGCCCAGGACCCCCAAGGACTGCTGTCCCCTCGGGGAGCCCTGCCATCACCCCCCCCTCCCCCCGCTGTACCCCAACCGCTCCCGGTGCCCGGCGGGGGCCTGGGCCCTATAAAAGAGCTCAATCCTCCCTTTGTCGTGTGTGGCTGTTTGTGCTGGGGGTCGGGAGGAGTATTGGGGGTGGGGGTGCCTCCGGTGCCGGCCCCGGCGGGGCGCTGCGGCTGCCGCTCACTCCGGGAAAGCGCCGCTCGGCCCCGCCGGGCTCGCCCCGCCTCTCCCCTCCCAGCGGCCACTCCGGGTGCGCGGGCGGTCGGCCCCACGGACGGCGGCGGTACCGGGGCAGGGGCGGGGAGGGAGGAGGGGAGGGGAGGGGGGGGACACGGACGGACACGCACCCCCCTTCCCCCGGGCCCGGGGGCAGTCATGCCGCCGCCGCCGCTGCTCCCCGCCGTCCTGCTCGGCCTCGTCGTCGTGGCGCTGCTCGCCGGGCTGCTGGCGCGGTCAGGACCGGGGAAGGCGGGGCGGGGAGGGGGGGGGAAGGCGGATACGGGGGTTCGGGAGGGGTGACGGGGCTAAGGGGGTGCGCAGGGGTCTGGGGAGGGGGGGTGACAGGGGTCCGCAGGGATTTGTAGCGGGTGTCACGGGCTGGGGGGGCGGGGGGGGCCCGCGAAGGACAAACGGGGGGACACGGGGCTGGCTGGGGGGTGTCGGGGGTTTTGGGGGTCCGCGGGGGCTTTTGGGGGGTGATGGGGCTGGTTGGGGTGGAGGGAAGGGGGGCTACCAGGGGTGTGGGGGGACCCGTGGGGCTGGGGATGAGGTGTCGGGGGGGATTGAGGGGGACAAAGAGGGCTCGGGGGGTGTCCGGAGTGTGAGGTGGCTCAGAGGGCTGTGGGAGAGGTGTCGGGATGGCAGGGGAGCCTGTGGGATTTTTGGGGGTCCTAGGACTGTGGGGAGTGGTGTGTAGGGCATGGGGGTGGGGGTCTGGGAGGGCATCAGGGGCTTGGGTGCTTACAGGGGTCTGGGGGAGCCTAGGGAGGGGAGGACGGGGGGTCTGGGGGTCAATGGGGGCCCAGAGGGCTGGGGTGACACTGCAGGGGCTCTGCCCCAGTTCAGGGCATTCATGGTGAGAGGGCTTTGCCCAGGGAGCCCCAGTCCAGCTGTGGGTGCTGGAGCTGGTGCTTGAAGGGCAAAGAGGGTGCTCAGCCCCCAGCCCCCGCAGCGGGGCTGACCCTGGCTGCCCACCCGTCCCCGCAGGTGGCTGGTGTGTCGCCTGGCTGTCACCTGGTGCCGGCAGAAGCTTCGTGCAGAGCTGAAGATCGGCTCCTTCGGCTTCTTCTGGGCTCAGAACATCAGCCTCAAGTTCCAGCAGGAGCAGCAGACTGTGGTGGGTACCTGGGTGAGGGGCGGTCACAGGCAGATGAGAGCAGGCAGGACACTGCAGTCACTTCCAGCCAGGCATCAAGTCCCCTGCAGCCAGGCTCCTGTTGTGTAGCCAGGCCCTTTCTCCCGTGGCCAAACGTGGGGTTTTGGCATGCTCCCCAGTTCTCCCTGCGTGATGCCAGGCACTGGGAGCAAAATAGGAACGTCAGGGTGACGTCAGGCAGAATCAAGTTGGTTTTTTTTTCTCTGACCTACCTGTGTGTCCTTGCAGGAGATCGACAACATCTGGATCTCCAGTAAACTGAGCCGGGAGCTGCCGTACGTACCCCCAGCCTGGCTCCCTTTGGGGAGTCTGCCTCACCCCTGGCCCTGACAGCTGCGGTTCTGCTGCCTTTACACCCTTCTGCAGTCCCCATTTCCCATGGTCTGCTCTGGGTGGGACTGAAGCACCCTTCTTCTGGGCAGCAGCATCTTGCATGTGTCCTTGTGCTGGTCCCTTCTTCTGGGCAGCAGCATCTTGCACGTGTCCTTGTGCTGGTCCCTTCTTCTGGGCAGCAGCATCTTGCATGTGTCCTTGTGCTGGTCCCTTCTTCTGGGCAGCAGCATCTTGCATGTGTCCTTGTGCTGGTCCCTTCTTCTGGGCAGCAGCATCTTGCACGTGTCCTTGTCCTGGTCCTGCGCATCCCTGGGGCGTGGGGGGCATCCCTGGTGATGGGGCTGGGTGTAATATGTACAAGCTCTACTCAGAGTTGCCTGTGCTGCTCTTCATCAGGCGCTACTTTGAGCTATGTTTTGGGGAGGTGCGAATCCGTACGGATCTCCAGAAGGGCCCAGGGTTCCAGCCATCTGTCCCGAAGGCTCCCAGAGAGGCCGATGGAAACGAAAGCAGAGCAGACCTGACTCTTAAACCCTCCCTGCTGAGGCTCCTTAGCCAGGTGAGACAGCGGCTCGGTGAGAAGCTGCTGTGGGCCGCACCGCTGTCAGGCCTCCCTTACAATACCACCTTCCCCCCAGCTCTTTTCCATCCACATGGACTCCATCAATGTCATCGTTCTGCATGTGGCCACCTCAGAGTCCCTCTGGCACATCCAGGCCAGCAAGACCCGTCTCCTCCTGAACGGCGATGGGAAGAGGTAACGCTGCCCTCGCATCCTGCTCTGCTCCCAGCCCCGCTCTGGGTCCCAGGGGGCAGGGGAAGTTCCTCAGACCCAACCAAACCTCCATCTCACCTCACTCTGTCCCACTCAGCAGCATCCCATGTCACCTGTGATGTGAGACATTAATGTTCTCCAAGGCTGGCCCACTCCCTTTGCGTGCTCTCCGAATTACGAGCTGCTGCTCTCTGTGTGGAGTTAGGGGACGCTCTCCTTTTGGGAGGACTTGGAGCAGGGGCTTGGGGTCCTAGTGTCCTACAGAAAAGGGAGGGTAGGCACTTGGTTCAGAGCCAGAAGGGCCTGCAGCCTCTGTCTGTCCTCTGCTCTCCCCAGCCTGACCTGTGAGGTGAGCCTGACCAAGGTGAGCAGCAAAGTGCTCCGGAGCAGCCAGCTGGTGAGTGCTGGGGAAAGGAGAAGTTCAACACTTGAGACCTGGGCACCGGCTCGCTGGGACACCCCAGGGAGCTGTTCCAGCCCATCGCTGAGGCTGGGCGATGCTGCCAGGCTCTGGGCTCCATGCAGAGCCCGCAGCATCCGCTGGCAGGGCAAGGGGGTGACTCCCTGCGCGCGTCTCCGTGCAGGATGACACGTGCCTGGCGGAGCTGGCCCTGGCGCTCTCCCTGTCGCTGGAGATCAGCAGCGCGCGGCGATTGACGGACGTCCGGCTGCGTGTCCAGACGCTGCAGGCAGAGCTGCACGAAGGGCTTTTCTGCAGCCCCTTGCTGCACCGTGTCACTGCCAGGGCACAGCGCAGCACCGCAGGGGAACAGCCTGGCGCAGGTCAGGGGGTGGGGACAGGGATATGGACAAGCTCTGGCAGTCCCCATGCTTGCACTGCAGATGGATAGTTCAGCTGTGCCATCACTGCCATCCGCTGCAGGGAGAGGGGGGTCTGGGCAAGAGCCTTCTCATGACTATGTGTCTCCTTCTCCAGGCCCAGGGGAGCCCCTGGAGTCCCTGTCCCTGCTGAGCAGGGACACGCTGCAGCTCATTCCCAGGCGGGTGGAGGTGAAGTTGGAGAACACTAGTGTGGTGCTGTCTATGAACAGTCAGAAGAGGTAAGGAAAGAGGGGGAGGCTTCCCTAGCCCCCGATCAGTGCTGGGCACAGAGACCTGGGGACAGGACTGAGCTTGGCCTGGAGAAGGAGGAAGGCATGTGAGCTCCTTCTCCAGTAGGACAGCGTGATGGGATCCTCTGCTGATGGGATGAGAGTGCTGGGTTGCAGCTGGGCGCTGGCTGAAGCTTTTGTGCCAGCCGGCCAGGCTCCAGAGACAGGGAGGTGGAGGACATGAGGTGAAGCACATGACGGTGCAGTTCCCTTCTGGCAGTGACTCCCTGTGTCTCACAGGCACCTCACCTGGAGCCTGAAGCTGCTGCAGTTTCTGTATCGGCGCGAGGAGGAGCAGATCCCACTGCGCAACTTCACACCCACCTCAGACCTGGACCAAATGAGTGTAGACCTCCAGCTGGAGGGCAAGTACCCAGGAGGGTGCCCACGGGACAGGGGTGCCATCGCTGCCCTCCGCCACCCCTCACTTCTCCTCCTCTCTCTCTCTGTCCCCAGACGGCCTTCTCCTGTCGCAGAGCCGCCAGCGCATCGTGTGCCTCAACGTCCTGAAGACCAGCGTGCAGGTGAGCGAGCTCTGGGCACGCTCCTGTCCCCTGAGGGTGTTGGTTTGGCTCCTGGCACGAGCTTTTTTGCCACCCTGCCTTCTCCCTGCTCTAGGTCACAGCCATTGACCTCTCGGCTGCTGTGCTGCTCAACACCTGCATCATCCACTACCGCCACCAAGAGTTTTCACACTGGCTGGGCCTGCTGGCACAGGAATTTGGGTGCCGGGCAGTGCCTCTCCCCAGCCAAGGGCGCAAGGGAAGGTAAACTCGGCCTCCGTGTAGCTGCCGGCATCACAGCTCCTTCCCTGGTGCCTGCCACGCTCTGGCAGGGTGCCTGGGCACCCAGCATCTTCTCTGCCTCGTGCACAGCCCGTGGGATGGGGAGGCTGGTATGGAGGGTGGTAGGTGGTTGGGGTGGGGGCTGCTGCAGAGTAGGCATCCCTCTGGGCCCGCTCCCTGCCAGGCTCTGTGGCACACAGCACCCCTCTAACAGCCTGTCCCTGCTTGTCCTGTGCAGGAGCTACCCCCAGATCATAGCACCCATCATCCTGTGTGCCTCCCTGTCCAATGTCAATGTGTCTGTGCAGCTGGGGGACACGCCACCCTTCGCCTTGGGCTTCAACTCCATCTCTGCAGGTACGGGGTGGCCGCTGGGCTCTTCCTGGGGTTCAGTGGCTCTGGCAGAGCGTCACCAGGATACCCAGCATCCTGTGCCTGGGTTGCCACTCTTCGGGGACAGTGAGCAGGCAGCAGGGAGCCCTGCCCTGCTCTCAGCCCCTCCTCTCTGCCCACAGACTACCAGCACCTGCGGCCGCAGAGCGTGCACCAGCGAGCGGTGCTGGCCGTGGACCACCTCTGCTGGCGCGTGGGCAACGACTCGCACATCCAGCGTGCCCCACATCCCCCCAACATGCACGTGTGGGGAGAAGCCCTCATCCTCGATTCCTTCAACCTGCAGGTAAGCAGTGAGCTGGGAGGGGAGCATGCAGGTGGGTGGGGGTCTCCTGGGGGGGAGCTACCTGTCTGCAGCCCTTTGTGGGTGGCACAGGGTGGCGTGAGGACATCCTGCAGCCTGAGAGCGATCGTTCTCTTGGTTCTACAGGGCAGCTACAACCAGCCCCTGGGCATGTCCAGTGCCCAGTCGGACACACTCTTCTTAGACTGCACCATCCGGGGGTTGCAAGTAGAGTCGTCGGACACCTGCACCGAGTGCCTGGCCAGGGTCCTGCCCCTGTTCTGCCCTCGGCCCAGCGGAGCTGAGCTTGCTGAAAAGCCACCCTCTGCCTCAAGCGAGCCCTGGGGGCTGCTCTGGAAGGTGGATCTGAAGGTGGAGGATGTGAACCTTTTCACGCTCTCAGCCCTGGTGGGTAAGTACCATCCAGGCTGATGGCAGATGGCTGTCCTGGAGCTGCGAACAGAGGAACCTGGAGTGTTGTCACCTGCTTCCTCCGTGCCCCTAGTGCTGACGTGCTGTCTCTCTAGGTGCCCTGGAGCTGCGGCTGGACACGCTGACTGTCCTGGGGAGTGCCGAGAGCTGCACGGTCAGTGTCCAGGGCATGGTGCTGGCCTTGGTGAAGAGCATCACAGAGAAGATGCAGCCGTGTTGCAAAGCTCCCGCCATCCCCAACCCAATGGCCAACCTCTCCATGCTCTCTGTCACCTACCACAGCAGCATCCGCTCCTTGGAGGTTGGTGTGAGCCTCAGGGCTCTGTTTTATCCCATACTGGTGGGACTGGGGTGGATGAGGCCAGGGGAGGATCGGTTGGCACCAGAAGGTGCTGAAGAGGAGACAGGGGCTGTGCTGTGCTGGCCCCAGCAATGACTCAGTGCCTGCTTGCTCTCTCCGCTCTAGGTGCAGTGTGGCGAGGGGCTGGCGGTGCTGTGGAGCCCACCCGACCACATGCACTTGTACCATCACACCCTGGCCACCCTCCAGTGCCATGAAACCTTGCAGAGTGCCCTGGGCCGCAGGACACCTCACTCCCAGCCCCCAGAGAGCCCAACATCCCTCCCTGCCACCCCTACTGAGACGACAGGGTCCGTCCAGCCAGATGGGTCCCCCCCCAAAAGACTCCTGTCCCTGTCACTGGAGCTGAGCTCTGCCAAGCTCACAGCCTTTGTCTCCGAAGCCAACTACATTAGCCTGGCTGCTGAAAGGACCTCGGTGAGCTGGCACGGTGGTGCCCTGCACGGCTACTGTCCCGAGCTGGCTGCTGGCTTTGACGGGCACAGCATCTTCAGCTTCAAGGAGGTGGAGGTGAAGCTGCTGCCAGAGCTGGAGGAGGTCATCTTGCACCGCTGCGCCTTCCCCACCTTGCGCACCCTCCGCAACCGCGCCTGGGCTTTCTCCTTTGCCAGCGTGACCATCGAGTTCCCCTACCAGTATGACTTCTCCCGCACGCTGGATGCTGCTGTGGGGGTGCAGAAGTGGTTGAAAGGTCTGCACCGGCGTGGGCACCCTGCCAGCACGGCGCTGCCCCCCGACCTCCTCCTCAAAGTGACGCACTTCTCCTGGGTCTTCCTGGATGATGTCTTTGAGGTCAAGTTACGAGACAACTACGAGCTGATGAAGGATGAGAGCAAGGAGAGCGCCAAGCGGTTGCAGCTGCTGGATGCCAAGGTGGCCGCGCTACGCAAGCAGCACGGCGAGCTGCTGCCTGCCCGCAAGATCGAGGAGCTTTATGCCTCACTGGAGAAGAAGAACATCGAGATCTACATCCAGCGCTCGCGGCGCCTCTACTCAAACACGCCCATGCGGAGGGCACTCCTCACCTGGACCCTGGCCCACCTGGAGCTGGTGGCCATGGCTGATGAGTCCTTCCACGGCGTGGAGCGTGTGTTGGAGCAGATGAGAGACCTGGATGATGTCAGCCCGTTCCCCCCTGAGGGTCTGGAGATGGTCACCCAGTGGTGCCGCATGATGAAGGGCAGAGTTGGCAGCTTCTTTGGTGAGTTGCTGCCCAGGAGGGTGCCCTTGGAGAAGAGCATGATGGCCGCATGGCCTGGGCTCCCAGGACAGGGACCTGCTGGCACCACGTGATACGTAACCAAGCAGGGGAAAATGATTTTTGGAGTGGGAAGGGAGCAGAGATGTGGCGGGACAGGAGCTCCTGTCACTGCCCAGAATGGGGGACCGGGGCAGCATTCCTTTGCTGCCCCATCTCTCAGCCCTTCCTCCGCCCCACAGTGCGGATCCGCGACTACCCTCGGTACCTCTTTGAGATCCGGAACTGGCAGCTCTCGGGCCGGCTGATCGGAGCGGAGCAGTGCGGCCAGGCTTGCTCCCGGCGCCGCCAGGTCCTGAAGCTGGGGCTGCCCTGGGGGGACGCGACGGTGGAGAGGAACATGCCACCCTTGAAGTTCTACCATGACTTCCACTGTAAGAGCTGGAGGGGTAGGGATGGGAGGGGGGGTGTGCTCTGTGCTGGAGCTGGGGGATGGGGCTGCATGGGACATGCAAAGGGCTAAGCCAAGCTGTGTCCCCAGCGGAGATCTCACAGTACACCATCGTGTGGGGGCCCTGCTGGGACCCAGCCTGGACTCTGATCGGCCAGTGCGTAGATCTCCTCACCAAGCCCTCAGAGGACCCCAGCGCCCCATTGCCCTGGTGGGATAAGAGTCGCCTTCTCTTCCATGGGGATTGGCACATGGATATTGAACAGGCCAACCTGCACCAGCTGGCCACTGAGGTGGGTGCTGCCAGGGTAGGGAGTGGAGCACAGTGTGGGGCCGGCTCACACCTGCCTCTCCTCACCCTTGTTCTTGCAGGACCCCTACAACACCACAGAGAACATGCATTGGGAGTGGAACCACCTCTCCTTCCACTGGAAGCCCGGGCAGTTCATCTTCAAGGGCAACTTGGACATCAATGTCCGGACAGCGTCCAAGTGAGCGTGGGCCTGGGAGCTCCAGGTCTGCCTGTGGTGCTGGGGCAGGGGGGTAACCAGGGTCTCTTTCCCCATCTAGGTATGATGACTGCTGCTTCCTGCACCTGCCTGACCTGTGCATGACGCTGGACCTGCAGTGGTTGTGCCATGGGAACCCCCACGACCACCATGGCGTGGTGCTGCGCTCCCCCGAGTTCCTGCCCGAGGTGCCGGTGGGGCAGCAGTACGATTCCTACCGTGCCTTCCGCTCCGAGAACCTCAACCTCTCCATCCGGATGGACCTGACGCGGCCCAGTGAGGGTGGGTGACAGCACCCTGAGGATCCCTGGGGGTCTGGGGAGGATGTTGCAGGGCGTGCTGGTTTTAGTGGTCTGTATCAGTGCTGGGCTGGGTGCTGGGGTGTCCCTGCCCTGCAGTGCTGGCTGACAGCAGGTGTATCCTCAGAGCACTCCCAGCCCCGGATCCTGCTGTACAGCAGCACCCTCCGCTGGATGCAGAACTTCTGGGCCACGTGGACCAGCGTGACGCGTCCCATCTGCCGCGGGAAGCTATTCAACAACATGAAACCCAGCAAGAAGAAGCTGGGGCAGCATTACAAGCAGCTGTCGTACACCGCGCTCTTCCCCCGGCTGCAGGCAAGTCCTTGGGGATGGGGGGTTCTGCTGTTCTCTCCCTGTTCTGCCTGTGCTGGGAGCTCTCAGCCCATCCTGTCTGTTCTCTCGCAGGTGCATTACTGGGCCTCCTTCGCCCAGCAGCGGGGCATCCAGGTGGAGTGCTGCCAGGGGCACATCTTCACTCGTGGTACCCAGCGGCTCATCCCACAAGGTGAGCAAGGGACCGTGTGGGCAAGCGCTTCCCGGCAGGGCAGGGCCCTGGCTGACCCCTCTCCCCATCCCTTAGCTGGGACGGTGATGCGACGCCTCATTTCGGAGTGGAGCATCACGCAGATGGTGAGCGACCTGAGCCAGGTCACCGTGCACCTCATGGCCTCCACTTGTGATGAAAACGCTGACCACCGGCTCGACACCCTGGTGAAGAAAACCCATCTGCTGAGCCTGTCCTCCCTCACCTACCAGCGGCACAGCAACCGCACGGCTGAGGAGGTACCGCCGCAAACACGGGACGCGGCTGGTGTAACCCAGCCGTGCTGACCTCCTGTCATCCTGTGGGACAGGGTGACCTAGGTCTTTGGGTGCAAAGGGGGAAAGATTTGGCTGCAGAGGAGACAGACCTGCAGGCCTGTGATCTCCTGGGCCTTGTTCAGCCACAGCATCCCTCATGTGGGACCCTGCTGAGGGCTCTGGGATGGTCCTCTGGGCTCTCAGGGGGGGTGCTCACAGGGCTCCCAGCCCCTGTGTGTGATGTACAGGGGCCGGGGGTGGCTTTGCCACTCTGAGGCTCTGACCATCCTTGCCCAGGAGCTGCACCTGCGGGATGGGGACGATGGTTTCCACACACACCAGCTGCACTTGGTGGACCTGCGGGCCTCCTGGACCACCACCAACCGGGACATCGCCTTCGGCCTCTATGATGGCTACAAGAAAGCGGCTGTGCTCAAGCGCAACCTGTCCACTGAGGCCTTGAAGGGGCTGAAGATCGACACGCAGCTGCAAGCCAAGAAGCTGAAGCGGGGGTCGCTCTCTGCTCACTCCGTCCCTGCCAGAGTCACCGCTCCTATCACCAGTGGCCGTCCTGAGAGAGCCTCCTCAGGGGGTGAGCACGGCAGGGATTGGCAGCAAGGGGGAACCCACACCCAGCAATGTGCACCCTAGCCCCAAGCCATGCCTGCTTTCATCCAGCTGCCCCCCCCCCAACCCCTGCAGCTTGGCACTGACCCTTTCTCCTTCCCCAGGAGCCTACATGCTGCAGAAGCTCATTGAGGAGACAGACAAGTTCGTAGTCTTCACGGAGGAGGAGTCGGGGGCTAGCGAGCAGCTGTGCGGCATTGCCGCCTGCCAAACCGACGACATCTACAACCGCAATTGCCTCATCGAGCTGGTCAACTGCCAGGTACCTGCCTGATGGTTGGCCTGCCCACCCCATGCTTTCCAGGGCCTTGCTGTGAGAGGGCCTAGAATGTCTCATCCTACCCCGGGGGTCTCTCCCCTCGCAGATGGTGCTGCGTGGCGCGGAGACTGAGGGCTGTGTGATTGTGTCCGCGGCCAAGGCCCAGCTGCTGCAGTGCCAGCACCACCCCGCCTGGTATGGGGACACGCTGAAGCAGAAGACGTCCTGGACCTGCTTGCTGGATGGTATGCAGTACTTTGCCACAACAGAGAGCAGCCCCACGGAGAGGGAGCATGGGCAGCTCTGGCTGGAGGTGAGCAGCTGGCAGGGGGTGGGCAGGTCTGCCGGTGTCCTGGACAGGGACAGTGGGGACAGCCAGCGGTTCCTCCTTGTGTCCCCAGGTGAAAAATATCGAGGAGCATCGTCAGCGGAGCTTGGACTCGGTGCAGGAGCTGATGGAGAGTGGGCAGGCGGTGGGGGGCATGGTCAGCACCACCACAGGTACTGGCCATAGAGCTGCCTGCCCTGCCTACCCCAGCATGTGACCCTGAGGGTGATGAAGCCAGGAGCACCTGGCCTGTCCCTGGATGGCTCCAGGAGCTGGCTGATGCTCCATGCTGGGAGGTCCCCAACATGCTAGGATGCAGTGCTCTGACCGTGGTTTTCCTGCCTGTCCCCAGACTGGAACCAGCCCTCAGAAGCCCAGCAGACCCAGCAAGTGCAGAGGATCATCTCTCGCTGCAGCTGCCGCATGTACTATATCAGCTATAGCCATGACATCGACCCTGAGCTGGCCACGCAGATAAAGCCCCCTGAGACTCCAGCCAACCAGGAGAAGGAGGATCTGCTGAAGAAGCAGGAGGGTGGGTACATCCAGACACCATGTCTCAGGGAGGCAGGACGCTGGCCTCACCCACAGCTGACTGTTGCGCCTGGGGGATGGTCTGTCTTGGCCCTGCTGAGGTCAGAGGGGGTCCCCAGCCATGTGGCAGCACACCAGATGATGCTGGACACACTGTGCTTGCTGGAGCTGGTGTAACCACCTTGGCTTCTTCCCCATCCCCTCCATCTGTAGCTGGTCTCCATGTACATCCTCTGTCTGGCTGTGCTGAGGCCCCAGCGTGTCCTCCCTGTGTCCCTGCAGGAGCTGTGGATACGTTCACCCTGATCCACCATGACCTGGAGATCTCCACCAACCCTGCGCAGTACGCCATGATCCTCGACATAGTCAACAACCTGCTGCTGCACGTGGAGCCCAAGCGCAAGGTACTCGCAAGGCTTCAGGCCCCCGTCTCGCTCGCTGCACCCAGGGCAACCCCAACCTTCCTCTGTCCCCATGTCCAGGAGCACAGCGAGAAGAAACAACGGGTGCGCTTCCAGCTGGAAATCTCCAGCAACCCTGAGGAGCAGCGCAGCAGTATCCTACACCTGCAAGAGGCCGTGAGGCAGCACGTTGCCCAGATCCGGCTGCTGGAGAAGCAGATGTACTCCAACGTGAAGGTGAGCCTGCATCCTTGCTGTCCTGGCTCTTTGGGGTCCCTGCTCTGAGGCAGAGGGTCCTGAGGGTTGTTTCTCCTTCAGTCCCTGCAGGATGACAGCAAAAACGAGAGCTTGCTCGACCTCAACCACAGGCTGCAGCAGCAGCTGAGCCAGGAGAAAGCTGACCTGCAGCTGGAGAGCGAGGAGCTGAACATACTGATCAGGTAGGGCCCATTCCTGGCTTCCCTGGCATTGCCTCCCCCTTACTCTGGGGCTTCCACATCCCAGCGCTCCCCCTTTCCGCTGCAGGTGCTTCAAGGACTTCCAGCTGCAGCGAGCCAACAAGATGGAGCTGCGGAAGCAGCCGGAGGACGTGAGCGTGGCACGGCGGACTGAGTTCTACTTTGCCCAGGCACGCTGGCGCCTGACTGAGGAGGACGGGCAGCTGGGTATAGCCGAGCTGGAGCTCCAGCGCTTCCTCTACAGCAAGGTACGGAGCTGGCCTGTGGCACCCGCAGCCCCTGAGCCGGGGCGCAGGCCCTGCGGCCCTCACGTGGCCCCTGAGCCGGGGCACAGGCCCTGCGGCTCTCATGTGGCCCCTGAGCCGGGGCGCAGGCCCTGCGGCCCTCACGTGGCCCCTGAGCCGGGGCACAGGCCCTGCGGCTCTCATGTGGCCCCTGAGCTGGGGCACAGGCCCTGCGGCTCTCATGTGGCCCCTGAGCTGGGACACAGGCCCTGTGGTTCTCATGGCCCCTGAGCCGGGGCGCAGGCCCTGCAGCTCTCATGGCCCCTGAGCCGGGGCGCAGGCCCTGCGGCTCTCATGGCCCCTAAGCCAGGGCACAGGCCCTGCAGCTCTCGTGGCCCCTGAGCTGGGACACAGGCCCTGTGGTTCTCATGGCCCCTGAGCTGGGGCACAGGCCCTGTGGTTCTCATGGCCTCTGAGCCGGGGCGCGGGCCCTGCAGCCCTCATGTGGCCCCTGAGCTGGGGCACAGGCCCTGTGGTTCTCATGGCCCCTGAGCTGGGGCGCAGGCCCTGTGGTTCTCATGGCCCCTGAGCCAGGGCACGGGCCCTGCAGCCCTCATGTGGCCCCTGAGCCGGGGTGCAGGCCCTGCGGCTCTGATGGGTCTCTGTGCGCAGGTCAACAAGTCTGATGACACAGCCGAGCATCTGCTGGAGCTGGGCTGGGTGACGATGAACAACCTCCTGCCCAACGCTGTGTACAAGGCAAGCGGCACCCTGGGGACCTACGGGTGGCCTGGCCAGGGTGGCCTGTCCTCACCCTGGCCGCCCGTCCTCTTCCCTGCAGGTGGTGCTGCGGCCCCAGAGCTCCTGCCAGTCCGGCCGGCAGCTGGCACTGAGGATCTTCAGCAAGGTCCGGCCGCCCGTGGGAGGCATCTCCATCAAGGAACACTTCGAGGTGCTGGGCCAGGAGGTGGCAGGGTCCCCGCGGGGTGTGGGCAGCTTGTGCCCGGCTCTGACATGTGCCTCTGTCCCTGCAGGTGAATGTCGTACCCCTCACCATCCAGCTCACCCACCAGTTCTTCCACAGGATGATGGGTTTCTTCTTTCCCGGCCGCAACATGGAAGAGGAGGAGGTGGGGGATGAGGAAGACAAGTCCAAGCTGGTGACGACAGGTGAGGGGTCCATGGTCACCCCTCACTCCCTGGCACTCAAGTGATGTTCTTGAGCAGCTCTGGCTGCGTGTCCAGGATGTATTGGTGGGTGGTCACTCATGGAGGGGTTTGTGGTCTCCCCGGTGGTCAGGGAGATGTTGGGCAGAGTGGTGAAGCCGGGAGGGGTCTGGGTCACAGCTAACCCCCAGCCAGGCACCGGCACCAGCCCCTGCCTCCCACCCTGTTGTCCCAGGGATCCCCGTGGTGAAGCCACGGCAGCTCATCGTGGCTGATGACTCGCTGGGCCCAGGGAAGGGAGTCACTCAGGGACTGAACCGGACGTCGGGGGTCAGAAGATCATTCCGAAAAGCACCTGAGGTACCTGCTGCTGCCTTGCGGGGGGAAGGTGGGAGAGCCCTGCTGTGGAGCCAGCCTGTTTTCCCTCAGCTGCAGGGCTGGGCAGCCCTGTCCTCCCCTGCTTGCCTGTCTCTTCTCCTGCTCCCTCCCACTGTGAGGGTTTGCAACCTTTACAACCAAGCACCCACACACCCTGCAGCATTTCCTTTCCCTAACACCATACCAGAGCAGCTCTCACCTCTCCCCGGTGAAGCAATACCATGGCCTAGTGCCCAGCTGTCCCTTCCCTGCTGGTTCCTGGCTCTGTCCCCTCTCCTTCCCTTCTGCTCATGGCTCTGTCCCCAGCATCCTGTGGATGACATCGACAAGATGAAGGAGCGTGCGGCCATGAACAACTCCTTCATCTACATCAAGATCCCGCAGGTGCCGCTCTGTGTCAGCTACAAGGTGCGGGGCCAGCGTGCTGGGGAGGGGGCACAGCCTGGCTGGCTGGGGGTGACCCGGGGCATTGTCACACGCTGCCTGTCACCCAGGGCGAGAAGAACAGCGTGGACTGGGGTGACCTGAACCTGGTGCTGCCGTGCCTGGAGTACCACAACAACACATGGACGTGGCTGGACTTCGCCATGGCAGTGAAGAGGGACAGCCGCAAGGCCTTGGTGGCACAGGTGGGACCTCAGCCCGCAGTGGCTCCTTCCCCCTCACAGGGAGAGTGCTGGAGCTGGATGTAACCCCAGAGCAGGCAGCAGCCAGGCTGGCTCGGCAGCTCAGGCTCTCACCCGCACCGAGGAGTGGGTGCAGTTGTGGGGTGCTGAGCACCCTCATTTCCTGGGCAGGTGATCAAGGAGAAGCTACGCCTGAAGCCGGCGGCTGGCGCGGAGGCCCGGGGGAAGCTGGAAAACAAATCGGACGGGACCATCCAGCAGCAGGAGGAAGACGAGAAGGCACGTCTGCTCATCGGGCTGAGCGTGGGCGAGAAGAACCCCAGCAAGAAGTCGATCTTTGGCAGGCGCAAATGACGGCAGCACCCGGCAGGCCGGGAAGGGACTGGGGTGCCCCATGCTCCCCACTGCCCAAGGGCACCCCGATGGTGGGGAGGGTGGGGGGGTCACGCTGCGCAGCGCAGTGATGCCCGAGGTGGGGGTTAGCCATGCACAGACCCTCGCCAGCCCTGTCGCTGCGGGGCGGGGGTGCAGCAGTACAGGGGTGTGGGGTTCAGCGTGCTCTGGGGCCACTATGTGGGGCGCAGCCCTCTGTGCCAAGGGCTCCTGTGAGCATCTCCCTCTCCCTGCTGTGTGGGTGCTGGGCCCGGCCCTGGGGCCTGGTGAAGCAGCAGGATCGCTCCAGGCTGGGAGAAAGGGGAAGGGGACAGAGTTTCAATAAAGAGTTTTTAATTTGGAACAGCCTTGCTCAGCTGGGTCTGGCCCTCATCCCCCTGTTTGTGCTGGATCAGCGCTATCCCCCCTCTCTGCTCAGCAGCACACACACCCCCCCTCCTTCCCTGGGGATACGCGGTTTGGGGGTGCGGTGTCTGCCATCACCTCAGGCTCAGTCCTCACCCCTCTCCTGTGCCCATCGGTGCCCAGGGCTGTACTGGGGCTTGGGGGGGCTGTGGGTACCCCACCGGCTACCCCAGGGCTTGGGAGGTGGGGGGCTGCAGCAAAATGGGTGCAGGGAGAGTATGTGTGGTTGAAGGGTGACCCCCAAAGTGTGCAAGGGGTTCCCGGAGGGTGTTACCTGCCCAAAAGCGAGGGTTGGGAGTCAGTCACGGGTGAGGGTCCCGGGGTGTGCTCCCGGTGCGCGGGGGCAGCCCCGGTGCCCGCGGCGGGGGGTGGTCGCACCCGGGCGGGGCGGGGCGAGGCAGGGCGAGGCGGGGCGGCGGGGTTATGTAAAGCGGCGGATTACCGGGGCCCGGGCCCGGGGCGCGGCCGGGCGGCGCCGCGATGGGAGCGACGAGCAGCGGCCCCGGCCCGGCCCCGGCGCGGTCCCCCCAGGTGCGTGGGGCCCCGGGGGGCCCCCCCATCCTGGGGTCCCCCCCGCTGACGCTGCCCCGGGTTCCGCAGGGACGCGCCGTGGGGTCGTGGGTACGGGCGCTGCTGAGCCGCACCGGGCCGGTACCGGTACCAGTACCGGGGTCGGGGCTCGTCCCGGCCCCGCGGGGCCCCGCCGAGGAGCCGCCGCTGCCCGGGTGGCCGCTGCCGCAGCTCGTCTCGCTCTTCCTGCCGGAGTTCCCCGTCCGCCCCTCCGCCCGCCAGCAGCAGCTCAAGGTGCCGTCCCGGGGCTTCCCCCCCTCCATCCTCCCGGGGTCCCGGTGCATCCTCCCGGGGTCCCCGACCGTCCTACCGGGGTGCCCGCGCATCCTGACCCGGCAGCCCCGAGCGCTCTCCACGGGTCCCCTCGCACCGTGTGTCACCGGGGTCCCCTGCACGTCCTCCCGGGGTCCCCCAGCACCCCTTGCCATCCTCCTGGGGTCCCCGAGCGTCCTGCCGCGCCGTCTGTGCATCCCGTGTCGCCATCCCGGGATCACCGACCGTCTTACCGGCTGTCCTCGCATGCTGCCTGGGGTCCCTGAGCATCCTACCGGCGTCTCCGACTGTCCCACCGGGACCCCTTCTACCCCCGCCGGGTCCCGGTGCCTCGTGTCGCGTCTCCGTGTCCTACCGCCAGCATCCACAACCCCGCGCTGGGGTCCCCGTGTCCCTGTCCCCCGTCCCCATGTGCCCCTTACTGTGTCCCAGTGCGTCCCTCTTGGCTCCCTAAACACCCTGTTGTGTCCCCCGGTCTTCCTACGTCCCCACCGCCTGCTTTGGGTGCCCTGTGTCACCCCACCTCACTCCACGCAGGACCCTGCCCCACCCCAAGCCCATCTCTGTGGGGTGCTCAGTCACCCCCCTCCCCTTTCTCCCCCCAGATTCTGGGTTTCGTGGCCAAAGGCTCCTTCGGGACCATCCTCAAAGTGCTGGACTGTGGGCGGGAGAAGGTCTGCGCCGTGAAGGTGGGTGCACCCCCCAGGGCCCGTGGATGCCCTCTCAGCCCCCCCTGACAGCCTCTCATCGTTGTGTCTCCCCCCCCCCCCCCCCCGCCAGGTCGTGCCCAAAGTGGAGGTGCTGCGCCGTGACACCCTCAAGCAGTGCAAGGAAGAAGTCAGCATCCAGGTTAGGGGGGATCCAGGGGGAGACCCCAGCCCGTGGCGCGGGGGAGGGAGGGAGGGGGAGTCGGGGTAGCCGTGGGGGCAGCAGGAGCCAGCTGGGGCTGTGGAGGGAGGGTGGCAGGAGCAAGGTCCCTGGCTCCCCTGACCCCCCACCCCAGGGGCCGCTCACCCTCTCTGCTTTGTGTCCCCAGAGACAGGTCAGGCACCCGTTTGTCCACGGGCTGGGGGACAGCTGGCAGGGCCAGCGCCACCTCTTCATCAGTGAGTGACCATCTGCCTGCGGGCTCGCCCCAGCTCCCCCCTCCACCCCCCCCCCCGCCCCCCTGCTCCGCCTGCGCACATGTCCCCGCCGCCTGCACACGTGTCCCTGCACACGCACACGCTCCCCCCCCCTCCCCGCACTGCCCGCTGCCCTGCGGGGATCCAGGCGCTCGGCTGCCAGCTCCCACCCCGCACCCACCCCGCGGACAAGGGACATAGGGATGGGGACGAGCCACAGCGGAGCAGGGACCTGCGTGTGGGTGAATGAACCCCTTTGCCTGCCTGGCTCTGATGGCTCTGCCACCTTGGTACCCATGTAGTTTGCACGTTCCCAGTGCGTTGTGTGACCCTGGGGACTGTTGCCACTTTGGTAGCCATGTGGCCACCGTGCCTCTGCCACCTCAGAGCTCATGCAGCCCTGGTGCTTGCATGTTCCTCGTGCCCACATGGCTCTGGTGCCCACGTCACCGTGGTACACAGCCCCTTAGTTGTGCCTACGTGATCTTAGCGTGTGGTCCTGGTGCCCCTATATGATGCTTGTGCCATCTCGGTGCCCGTGCGGTCCTGGGTGCTTGTGCCACCTTGCCGCTCTTACGGCTCTGCTGTCCATGTCACCTTGGCACCTGGCCCTCCCCTTCCCATGCCACCCTGGTGCCTGTGCCCCTCGTGCCAGCGCAGCCCGGCCCCGCGGGGCAGCCCGTCGGTAAGGTCCATCGCCCGTCCCGGCAGTGTGCACCTACTGCAGCACCGGAGACCTGCACGCGCTGTGGCGTGCCGCCGGGCGCTTCGCCGAGGCCACCGTCCGCCTGTTCGCTGCCGAGCTGGTGCTGGTGCTGGGTGAGTCGCCTGCCGTGCTGGGGACAGCCACCACCATCCCCAGTGCTGGGGGACCTGTAGGCAGGATCAGCTGTGGCCAGGGGTGGGCAGCTGCCTGCTGTGGGGGGTGGCAGTGGGGAGCTGCCACTCTGATGGCACTGTCTTCTTCCCAGTGTATCTCCACGACCTGGGCATCGTACACAGAGACGTGAAGGTGAGTGGTTGCAGGGCTGGGGGGAAACACAGGGTTGTGGGGGGATGTGGGTGTCTGTCAAGATCCCAGCACGGAGAGGCCACCCCAGCACACATCTCATTTCAGATGGAGAACATCCTCCTGGATGAGAGAGGTAAGAATCTGGTGGCACCCATGTGGGGACATCCCATCTGTGGGGATGCCTCTGCTCATGGGGACACCCCAAGCACAGCCCCCCCACCTCCCACGCAGCGTCTCACCCCACAGGACACCTCAAGCTCACCGACTTTGGGCTCTCCCGGCACCTGCGGTGGGGTGAGCGAGCCCACACCATCTGCGGCACCCTGCAGTACATGGGTAAGAGGGCAGCGGGGGGGCTGTAGAGGAGGGCATGGCTCCCCCAGGTGCTCACCTGCTCCCCCCACAGCCCCAGAGGTGCTGAGCGGGGGACCCTACAGCCACGCAGCTGACTGGTGGTCGCTGGGAATCCTGCTCTTCGCCCTGGCGAGTGGGGAGGTGAGGATGGCAGGGTGTGTGTGTGTGTGGGGGGGGGGGGGCAGAGGGGCACCCACAGAGCTCCTAAATCCACTCCATGCACCCCCTCACCCAGTTCCCCGTGGCACCAGCGGGGGACCATGTGGCCATGCTGGAGCAAGTCAAGCAGAGCACCTACGAGAGCCCACCCACGCTCAGCCCCGCACTAGCCCGGCTGCTGGCCGAGGTAACCCTCCCACGTGGATTTCGGGGGTCCCCCATGGCCCCTTCCCCCCCCGGCCGGATGCCCGTCTCCCCATTCTCACCGCCCTCTCCTTGTCCCCAGCTGCTGTGCCACAACCCCCTGCACCGCCTGCGCTACCTCCACCACTTCCAGGGCCACCCCTTCTTCCGCGGGGTGACCTTCGACGCCGACCTGCTGCAGAAGGACCCGGTGGCGGTTGCCGTGGCCGTGGCCCCGCGGCCCCCCGAGCAGCCCCCGCCCGACCCTGACACCTTCGCAGATTTCGACTGCGACCTCGCTGCTTCCCCGGGCCGGCCCTGGCCCGGCTGAGCCGCCACCACCGGGACCCCCGGCATTGCTCAGGGACATCCCCCGCCCTCCCCCCCCCGCCATTCCCTACACACCCCGGCAGCGGGTCGGACCCTGCTGGGCCGGGTCCCCCCTTACCCTCACGCTGTACCTCTCCCCGCGGGAGCAATAAACCCCAGAGCCGCGGGCTCCGCCGCCGCGATGCCCGGACTCCCGCGGGACCACCGGGGCACAGCGGGACCAGCGCGGGGGTGCGGGGCTGGGTCCGCCCCGGGGCAGGGGTCGGGGGGGGAGAGGCTGGCTCCGGGGAGCCGCGCAGGGCTGGGCTGCCCCGGGGCAGGCGCTGGGGGGGAGCCGGAGCCGGGCCCATCCCCCGGTGCCGGGCCCATCCCCCGGAGCCGCTCGGAACAGCCCGGGCCGGGCCGCCCCTCCCCGCGGAGAGGGGGCGGGCGGGGTTGGGCTCTGAACCGCGCTCCCCTCGTGTCAATCACAGCGGTGGCCCCGCCCCTAACAGCCTCCCCGCCGCAGTGACGCGTGCGCGGAGCAGCCAATCAGAGCGGCGCTGTGGCTTTCAAACGGGCGGCGGCGGCGGCGCGCGGGGTGCGGTGGGATCGGAGCGGGGCCGGTACCGAGCACTGGACGGGGCCTGAACCGGGGCCTGAACCGGGGCCTGGACGGGGCCATGCAGGCTGCTCAGACTCCCGCCGTGAGTGCGGCGTGGGGGCTCGGAATGGGGCGGGGGGTGGGGGTACCGGGTACCGGTTTGGGCATCCCGGTGGGGCGGCGGGGAGGGCCCCGGGGGTGGGGGTTAAGTCACGGTAGGGTGGCCCCTGGTTTGCCCAGGGGTGGCTGCGGGGTGGGTGGGGGGAACAGCGAGGCCAGCGCGGGTCGGAGCGCTCCCGGTCTATGGTGGAGGGATGGCGGCGGCGGTGGTGGTGGTGCCCCTGCCGGTAACTCCCGGTGCCCCATCCGCAGGCGAAGCAGCCGCCCCGGCGGACCCCTCTGCGGGAGCTGCGGCTGCAGCCGGCGGCCGAGCACACCAGCCTCACCCCGCTGCTCCGCTGCCTGCGGCTCAAGGTCGGTGCGGGGCCGTGGGGCGGGAAGCGGAGGAGGAGGAGGAGGGAGGCTGAGGGGGGGAGGTGTTGGGATGTACCGGGACTGGGGACACTGGGAGGGGGGTGTGGGGAAATCGGCGTATCTCCTGGCCGGGGGACGGGGAGGTGAGGGGGGCTGGGACAAATGGCTGTGGGGTGCTGGGGGAAGGGCAGGACAACGCTGATCCCCTCCACCCCCTTGAATCTCTCACAGGACCATGACTGTGCCACCCCAGTGTCCTGCATCCAGCCCCGCCCCAGTAGGGTCTCCCAGGTGTTCTGCCCCCCAGAGCCCCCCAGGAGAGCTCATCTGCTCCCCCCCGGTAGCACCACCCCAGTGCCTTGTACCCCGAGGCTCCCCAGAAGGAGTGTCCTGGAGCGTCCTGCGGCTCTCACCCTGGGTCCCAACACCTCAGAGTCACCCTTGAGTGCCCCTCTGAAACCTGGTGCCCTTGAACCCCCCAGGAGTTCCACCGAGGTGCCCAGTGCCCCAGAGACCCCCAGCAGCATGAACCTGGAGCCCCCTGGCATTTCTACTCCAGAGACCTGCACCCTAGAGCCTCCCAGCAGCCCTGTGCCAGCACCCCTGTGCAGCCCCCTCCCAGGGCCCTGCACTCCAGAGCCTCCCAGCAGCCCTGTGCCAGCACCCCTGTGCAGCCCCCTCCCAAGGCCCTGCAGCCCAGAGCCTCCCAGCAGCCCTGTGCCAGCACCCCTGTGCAGCCCCCTCCCAGGGCCCTGCAGCCCAGAGGCCCTTGTCAACGCTATCCCAGAGCCCTGCACCCTGGAGCCCCCCAGAAGCCCTGTGCCAGCCCCCCCGTGCAGCTCCATCCCAGGACCTTGCAGCCTGGAGACACCTGTCAGCAACTTGCCAATTCCTTTGTGCAGCCCCATCCTGGGGTCATGCACCCCAGAGCCCCCTGACAGCACTGTGCTGGACCCCCTGCACAGCCCGGTCCCAGGACCCTGCTCCTTCAAGTACCCTGGCAGCACCGTGCCGGTATCCCCATGCAGCCCCATCCTGGGGTTGTGTACCCCGGAGCCCACTGGCAGCATCGCTCCAGGGTCCCCCAGCACTGTTGTCTCGGCCTCCTGCACTCTGGGACCCCCTGGCACCAGCTCCACCCCGCAGGAAGCTCCTTTCCGTGGCTGGCAAGCAGTTCCCGACAACCTCTCTTGCACCCTGGTGGCCCCCAAGTCCCCAGCTGGAGATGGGAGTGCAGGTCCCACATCTTGCCAAGATGCCCCTGAGGAGGCAGAGTCCCAAGCCCCTGTCCCTCCAGAGCAGGGTTCCCCCAGACCCCCTCCCACCCAGGCAGGAAGGTCAGATCATGCTGGGTCAGAGGCAATGGCCACCCCCAGCCCCTCACCCGAGGTGACCCGGAGTGGAGTGTCCTGGGTGTTGCCACTGGTGTGGTTGGAGAAGAGCCTCAACACCTCATCGCTGCTGGAGACCGTGTGGCCCAGCCTGTCGCGGCGGGACGCCGGCACCAGCGTCACCCCGGTGCCCACCGCGGCTGCCGGCACCAGCGTCACCCCGGTGCCCACCGCAGCTGCCGGCACCAGCGTCACCCCCGTGCCCACCGCGGCTGCCAGCACCAGCATCACCCCCGTGCCCACCGCAGCTGCCGGCACCAGCATCACTCCAGTGTCAACCACAGTCACCGGCACCTTTATGACCCCCCGGGACCTGCAGGAGAGGAGCACCAACACATCCATGGGCAGAGTGTTCCGTGCCAAGGACAGTGCTGCTGAAACAGACTCCCTGCTCTGGCTGTAAGTATGGGATGTCCCCATGGATATGGGGCTGTGACACCTCTGGGTTGTCCCCATCTTGCCGGAGTCGGAATACCGGACCCAACTCAGATCAATGTGATCAATGTTGAGCTGGTTTATTCAAACACACACACAGCTTATATAGGTGTCTGTATCAGCACATGAGTTACATGACATTGCTGTTGGTTAGATGCTCTGTCCACCTGCCTTACATGTGTCTCCCTATTGCTAACAGTTGGTTAAAGCTGTGCAGTCATGTTATTCCTTTGTAAGGCAGCTGTTAACATTCTTGCAGCTTCTTATCTCACAGGCTTGTTTCTCACAAGCTCCTGTTCTCCTGTTCCTGCATTCTGATCTTCGTTAGCTTCCCCAGGCCTGATTATATTAGGGCATTAATGAGGCTGGGTCACAAACCCACTCCTCTCACGATACATTGCTACACCATCCCAAGCCCTCTCTCTGTCCCCAGCTGTCCCCGGGAGCAGCTGAAGTCCCTTCCACGGGCCGAGCTGGAGGGACGCCTGGAGAGCACCCTCATCATCATTGAAGCCCTCGCGCTCCAGCTGCGGGACTGGCAGGAGAACCAGCGGCCGCTGCCCGGCGTGGGGCCAGCTGAGCAGAGGGATGTGCTCACGCAGACAGACGTCACCCACCCCAAAGGGGTAAGAACCCTTGCTGGGGTGATGCCACCCAGTTTTCTGTGGTCTCCATGCTGCCTGCAGCCTGATGGAACACAAGGGTGGCTGCTGTGGCGCAGTGCCCAGCGTGGCCCCGGCCGCGTTATCCCGCCCAGCTTGACCTGCTGAGCTTGCTGGTTTTGAGTCCTTTGTGTGTGGGAACATCCGTGGCACGTGTGGGGTGGGGGTGGGGGGTGCATAGGAGGTGTCAAGGGTGGACCCAGGGGTGGAGGAGGGCTGATGCCAAGCCCCCTGTGCTCTGCTGGGATGCCTTTAGGAGGAAGAGATCTACCACAACCTCTACCTCGAGCTGCGGAGGAAGTTGGAGGCTCTGCAGCGGCAGCGGGGAGCGGAGCAGGACCTGCAGCGGGAGCTGGAGCGAACCTCTGCGGGGATGGTGCGTCCTGGCGTGTGATGAGTGTGCTGGGTCTCAGCATGCCAGGGCATAAGAGTGCCCAGCACTGCTTGTGCTGGCCCTAGGGTGCTGCCTGAGTGTCGGTACCTTTGTCCTTTACCCCAGGGTGCCTGGAGCCAGCAGTGCCTCCTGTTTCGGCACCTTGCGGATGCTGCGTTTCAGAGCTTGAGGGATGAGCAGGGAACCTTGGCCCAGGAGGTGAGCCCCACGCATCCTTTAGACCCATGTTTCAGGAGCACTGGCACTGCTGGCATACGTGGCAGCTGTCAGTTGTACCTGCTGCCTCCTGACACCATCTCCCCTCGCAGCGGGAGCAGGTGAGGACCCTGGTGTCCCGGTGCCGGGCTGTGGTGAAGACCTTGCCCGGCAAGCTGCGGAGCTGCCTGGAGGAGCGGGATGCCATGAGGCAGCGAGCGGACAAAGCTCTCCGAGCCAAGGAGGAGGTAGGGAGGCTGCTGGTGGGATCAGGGCAGGCTCTGCTGTCCCTGGGCCTCTGATGTGACCTCCTGTGTCCCTGCGTGGGAGACAGTCTTTCTGGTACTGGTGGCAAAGCCTGGGAGGCCTGGAGGGCTGTGTCTGCCTGGGCAGCTGGGGGTCTCTGAGTGGGTTTTCGGCTGGAAGCAGGAGCCCTGGGTTGCCACAGCATGCAGGGATGGCTCCTGGGAGCTGCTCCTCGTGTGATGCTGTGCCTGGAGCAGCATCCTTCCCTCGGCAGGGCGATCGCTTCTTTGAGGCCTTCCGCAGCCATGCCAGCGCCCGGATCGCCGCCCGTGATCAGAGCCTGGCTTCCCAGCGAGAGCTGGGCACGCTGCTGGCAGATGCCATCGACCAGCAGGTACTGAGCAGGCGGGCAACCATCCCACATCCTGGGCTTGGGTGATGCTCTGAGCAGGGGTCTGTGACGGGCTGGGCTCCATCTGAGGCTTCTTGGTGCTGCTGCTGGAGGTTGGTGCTCTCCTTCCTCCATGGCCATCGGATTTGTCTCTCCTGCCCTGCAGGCATCCCTGGCCGCTGAGGCTCAGCGCTTCAGGGAGTTCATAGGCATCACCTTTGAAAATCTGGAGAAGGAAAGGGGAGCGCTGGACGTGGAGGTGAGGGGTGTCTCTGTGGGGCCAGCTGGCTGCTGCTGCTTTGCTCCATCTCGGATCATGCCGATGGTGCAGCCGGCAGAGCCACCGGCTGGCACAGCCACACCGTGCTCAGCTCTGCCGGTGCTGTGTCCCCTCGCAGCGGGAGAAGATGAGGACCCTGGTGTCCCGGTGCCGGGCTGTGGTGAAGACCATGCCTGGCAAGCTGCAGAGCTGCCTGGAGGAGCGGGATGGCATGAGGCAGCGAGCGGATGAAGCTCTTCAAGCCAAGGAGGAGGTAGGGGGTTGCTGAGTGCTGAGTGATGCCTGGGGTGCTCCTTGGCTGGCCCCAGGTATGGAGGGAGTATGGGTACCCTTGGTGTGGGAACACCCCATGGGGAAGAGTGGCCCAAAGTGAGCTCAGAGGGCACCGTATCCCCACAGATATCCTGCCAGCTGGAGGAGACCTCAGTGGCCCTGCAGGATGCGCTGGCTCAGCTGGAGCAGCTGAAGGTGGCCAACTCGCGCCTCGGCACAGGTAGTGGTGGGTGGGGCTGGGAGCTGCCCCACATCCCCACTGTCCCCAGTCCCCTCCCCCCCAGCTGATGGCTCTGCCCCTTGCAGATCTGAGCTCTGTGATGATGAATCTGGCCAAGGTGGAGCAGGAGCGGGACGTGCTGCAGCAGGAGAACGAGAATCTGTGGGAGGAGATGGCTTGGTGGGTCTGAGCTTTGGGGCAGCCCTTTGTCTCCACACTGCCACCCCCCACACCCATTCCCCCCCCCCCCTTCCCCTCCCAGCCACCTCCTGCCACCCCTCATCCCCAAACCGTGGCACCTCCTGACCCTGTCCCATCCCTGCAGCCTGGGGCAGGAGAGAGACAAGCTGCGCCGGGAATGCACCGGGCTGTGCCAGGAGCTGCGGGAGGCCACTGAGTGCCGGGAGGTAGGAGCTGCCTGACCCTGCTCGCGCTGTCACGTGTTGCTGGCTCCTGTCACGGCCCCAGAGGAGCGCTGGCGGCCGGCCCGCGGCGGGATTAGCCATCCCGGGGCGGGGGCGGTTGACATCCGTCATGTAGATCAGCTCTCCATCCTGCTCAGCACCCGTGCCCAGGGAGGGGGTGGGGATGGCTCCCTGGGATTATTCCCCTGGCCTGTCCTCTATCCTGGGTAAACTTGTGGTGTCCAGGGGTTGGTGTGCTGGGGTAAAGCTGTTTTGTGGGAGGGACTGTGCTGGGGGTCACAATGGGCCCTCTTGGGTCTCTGGCCAGGGGCTCATGGCTGTGCCATCCCCCCCTCCACACACTCCCATACTCTTGCAGTTCCTGGAGCAGGAGAACCACACGTCCAGCACGCAGCTGCTGGAGGTGGAGGCCAAGCTGAAGTCCACGCTGGCCACGCTGCAGGAGGGCAGCCAGCAGTACAAGGAGCTGATGGACTCTCACCAGCGCCTGCGGTACTGACCCCCCTCCCCTTGCTACCTCCGCTTGAACCCCTCTGATTTGGGAAACCGAGCTCCTTGGTGGAGGGGGAGGAGGCAGGGTACACATGGGAGAACACACACTGCTGCCCAGCCAAGTGAAAGAGGCTGTGGGGAAAGCCCAGCAGACCCCACCTCAGGGGCAAGTTGTTTAAATCCGTGGGGTTTGCACCTCCCCTGGGTCACAGTGGGAGGCAGGTGTGGGAAATGTCCCTGTGCCATGCTGAGGAGGGGGAATGCTGCTCCTGCTGAGGCTGAAGTCATCCCACAGGGAGGAGCACGCTGCCCTTGGCAAAGAACTGGAGAGCACCAAGGCCAAGCTCCTTGACTTGCAGCTCAAGAGGGACAAAATCTCCTGGTGCTCCACTGACATCACGGAGAGCAGGATGCGGCTGCAGGAGCTTGCTGACTGCCTCAGGGCTGCTTTACAAGAGGAGGAGGAGGTAGGAGCCCCGTGTGAGGACAAGGATGAGGGGGTGGCCTTGGGGATGTATTGAGGAGGGGGTCAGACCCATGTGGCTCTCCATGGCATGGCCTCAAGGCACACCCCCCCTGCCCTCATCATACCCCCACCCCTACTTGCCAGGGCAGCGTAGAGCTGTCACAAGCTGTGCTCTGGTGCTGTGTTCTCCCTCCCCTCTGAAGGATGAGGCCCCATCAAGTCGCCCCTGGACTCCAGCTCCACGAACACTAGTCTGGCAGACACCCCGCGGTGCCTGGACCCCCGCCCGCCGCCCACCGGCATCCTGCACCCCGTATCGCCCCAGGAGCTCTTTTGTGGGCAGTGTCCTGAAAGCTGTGTCAGGGAAAGGTGAGCCAGCACCCTGGTGCTGAGCAAGGAGGAGATGCCAGCACCAGCCCTGTGGACCTCCTGCTTGTTCCCCTGTGGCACCCATGGGTTGCGTCACGGCTCCTCCAAGCTCCTGGGGTCTTCTCTGAGCTCCTGGAGATGGATGGGTGCGAGCTCTGGCCGTGCAGGGCTGGGCACAGCATCTCTGTCCTCTTGCAGATGCTGATAAAGATGATGGAGGTGGGAGTGCATTTACCAAGGGCAAACTTCCCTCTGCACCAAAGCCAACAGGTACTGGGGCTGTCACCCTCCCCTGGTCCCTGTTCCAAAGCTGTGGGGCTGCCTGCATGGGGGGGATGAGTGGGGATGCCTTCCTGCTTGGGTCTGTGTCCCCTGGGGCTGCTGTTCCCTCCCTGCCACTCATGAGGCGCTGACTTGCCCACAGAGCCCGAGGAAAGTCTGCTGGAGAGTGTGAAGGAGCTGAAATCCATGGTCTCTGACCTTGCCATGCTGAGTTACCGCATGCAGGAGCGGGAGCAGAGCGAGTTCAAGGCCCTGCAGACGAAGATGTGAGTTCCCTGGGGGCTTGTGTCAAGGGCTGGGCATGGCATCTCCTGTGGGGAGCCTGCCTGGGCTCTGCCTCTCACCCCAGCTCTGGGTTACATCTCTCCTGCCAGGGCTAGAAGAGTGTTTTCCAGCTGGTGTGTTGGCTTCTCCCCACCCCATGGGGCTGGTGGGATGCCCAGGAGGGGGGTTGGTACTCAGCACTGTGCTCAACCCTGCTGTTCTCTCCCAGCTCTGACCTGCAGCTCCGTCTGGAGACGGTGACAGATGAGAGCCAGGAGAAGATGGACAGCCAGGCTGCCACCATTGCCAAGCTGAACAAGGCACTAAGGGGCAAGTTAGAGGTGAGCTGGTGCCAGAAGTGGGCCAGTGCTCACCCCAGGGCAGAGCCGAACTGGGACGGGCGCTGATCTAGGACACGGAGAAATCTGGGTGACCGTCTCCAGTGATACCTCATGGGTGCTCCTGGCTTGTCTGACCTTCCTGAACATGAGAAAACCCACTCCTCTGCAGGGGGCTGGGGCTGGGCACTACTCAACACTACTTCTTCCCCCCTGCAGAGTGAGAAGGAGCTCCAGGACGTGGTGAAACAGCAGGAAGCCAAGATGCTGCAGATTATTGACAAGAGTGGGGAAGTTACGGTGCGTGGTGGGGGCCTGGCTGGGCTGCATGTGGTGTGGGTGGTGTGGGCTGCAGGACCCATCTCAGCATCTCTCTTCCCCCACCCACAGAGGCTGAAGGAAGAGCTATTCCACCTGAGGCGCTCACTCCAGCGTGCGGAGACGGAGGCCAAGGTGCTGTGGGAGGAGATGCGGGGGCAGGAGCCCAAGGTGGACACTACCCATGTCCAGGAGCGCGTCCTGCTGCGCCAGGAGGTGAGGCTGTGGAGGGACTGTTTGGCCCAAGAGCTCCTCTCACCACCTCTCCATGGCCAGGGCAACCTCTCCAGACCTTGTTCCTCAAGCAGGCAGTCAGTGGGATGGTGGGGGGAGAACCCCCACCCCCTGGCTCCCACCCTGCAGTCAGGTCTTAGCGCTGCTCACTGGTTTTGCAGGTAGACAAACTTCGGTTGCTGCTCCTAGAGAAAGAGGAGGGGAATCAGCTGCTCGCTGACAAGTACCTGGAGCAGGTAGGGGGGGCCTGAGGGGCTGCCCTAGCTCTAGTCACCTCTCCTGCCTGGCCCAGTCCCTGCCCAATTTTGGGACACACTCCTGACCAGCATCTCCCACCACAGGTCGGAGAGCTGGAGCTGAGGCTCCATCACACCCAGAAACTGCTGAGAACCCATGAGGAGATACAGGAGAAGATGAAGGAGGTGAGGCAGGGGGTGATGGTTCATTGCTCTCCCCCTTGCTGTGACTGCAGCTATGCTAACCCCCACCCCAAACTCTGTTCCCAAACCTTGCTCCTGTCCCCAGGTCCTGCTGACTGTCCCTGAGGTGGCAGGACGCTGCCAGGAGCTCCACAGCCTGCTGCGGTACTTGGGCCTGAAGCCGGCCAGCAGCAGTGAGGAAGCTGCTGTGCTGCACTAGCCCCTGGTGTGAAACCCTCCTGTTCTTAATGCTGTAATTATTTGTTCAATAAAGTGTTGGCTTTTACCCTGCCTGCTCCACGGATGGAGGAAGCTCCTCAGGCCCCGGCTCTGGGCTGCCTCCTCCTTCCCTGGCCCTGTGGCCATGGCTCCCTGCCACCCCAGAGCCTCTCCTCCTTGGTGGGGGCTGTGTAACCCCCCCCTGCTTGCTCTCAATAAGGCACTGCATTCCCCAGGCTCCCACCCTGTGGCCCTGGCAGCGCCCGGTCTGACCTAGCTTCCCTCCCTGGGCCCCTGCTCCTCCTCTTGCCCTAGATTCCCTCTACCCCTGTCCTGCTTCCCCTGCAGAGGGTAGTGGGGCTGGGTGCTGCACCCCTATTCCAGGGGCTGCGCCCCACCAGCCTGTTGTATGGGGTTAGTTCCCCTCCCAGTGTGGCCCTGGCACGCAGCATCCCCTGGGTCCCTGCGAGTGCTGGGAGCTCTGCCAGCTCCTGCTCCCAGCAGGGCCCTGGCCCCTGCTGCTCTGGGGGTGGGGAGGGCTCCCCTGGGCTCCCCCCCTGCTCCCAGCACAGCTCCACCCTCCCCTCCCTCTTTCCCTGCTTGGGCATCTCCCCCAGGGTTCCCCTTCCTGCTGTTCCCCCCAAGGCTGCTCCTTGCTGCCATGGGGGCCATGCAGCACCTCCCTCCCCCCAGCACCGCCCAAAATAGCAGCATTCAAACAAGTGCTCTGGTTTTTAATGGCCTGTTTCTCCTGCCCGGGGATGAGGATCACCTTCCCCTGCCCTCTGCTGCAGCCCTACCACCCGCTGTGGGGTTGGTGCTGTGGAACCCCCGGTTCTGGTGCCTCTATTTCCCCCAGGAACTGGGGTGTTGAGGGCTGTACCTCTATTTCCCAGGTGTGTGGGGAGCCTGTGGGGAAGCAGCACTTGCTGCCCCCTGGGCATCACCCCCACCCTGCTTGTGGTGGGGGTATGGCCCCCCCGCTCCCCCCGAGATGAGGGGCTGGCAGCAGGGTGCCCAGCCCGAGGAACGTGGTGGATGGTGGAACGGGGGGGGGGGGATGTGCTCCCCTCTCTGGATTAGGGCCATGCTGCCCGGCTGAGCCCTCCTTTTACGGCGGGGATTCAGCAGAGCGTGGCCCTGGCAGCCGGCCCGTGGGGTGAGCGGGGACACTGCCATTGTCCCTGCGCCGGCTGCGGGCGGCTTTTTGGGGGGGCACTGGTCTGCTGTGGGAACCCCCACCCTGTCCCGGGGGTCTAGAGCTCTGTGCTGCTGAGGCTGGGCCTCTGGCAGGCGTGGGTAATGAGAGCGGGGGTCCTGGCGCAGCAACATTGGGGTGGCAGAAGGGGGGCTCGGCCTGGGGGTGATGAGGCTGCGTCTAGTGGGCAGGGGCAATAGGGGGGCACGGTGGGGTCCCCGCCAGTGGCAAGGGCTGATGGTGGGGGGAGTCCCAGCACAGAGGGGTCTCCAGCAGCACGGGGGGTGACAGTGCGTTGGCACATTGGGGTGCCTGAGGAGTGGGGGGTCCCTGTCCATGACTCAGTCGAGTCCTTGGCCACATGGGTTTGGGGGGAGAGGGTCACAAGAGGGGTCCCCACCAGCACCAAGGGGTTGCAAAGCAGCGGCACACCGAGGTCCCCAGCCTGGGCGGGGGGTTTCACAGGGGGGGTCCCCACCGGCGCCTGGGGCTGCCGCCGGCGGGGGAGGGGTGCGTGCGGCGGCGGCGGGGGGGGCGGAGCGGCCTGGGGGGGCCGGTCCTGTCGGGTGCCGCCCCGCCGGTCACGTAGCTCTGCGGCACCGCAGCCCCATTTACCGCGGGGCCGGAGCTCGCAGTTCGCAGTCCGCGTCCGTCGCCGCCAGCCCTGCACGGTAAGGGGAGCCGGGAGGCCGCGGGGATGGGCCGCGGGAGAGGGGCGGCCAGGGATGCAGCCGGGGATGCAGCTGAGGGGTCTTGGTGGCGGGAGGCGGTCCAGCCCCGCCGAGGCTTCGGGGGTGTCTCCATGCGGCCCCACCGGCAGCTCGGGGCTCGGGCAGGGCCGGGAGGCTCTGGAGCACCGGGAGCCCGGGGTATGGGGGTGCTGGGAACCTGCCGGTACTCCCGGTGCCGGCGCAGCCCGAGCCCAGGCAGCGTGGGCTGGGGAACCGCTGCTGTGGGGGGAGCGCCGGCTCCCTGGGGCATCCCCCTTCCCCGACCCCGAGCTCCTCAAACCCCGGGTGCCCCCAGCCGCGGGTCATGCCTCCTCGGGAACCTTCCCCCTCCCCGAGTAGCGCCATTCCCGGGGTATTTTCATCCCCCCCCCTCCCCCTGTATCCCCATCCCCGGGCTATCGGTATCCCCCGCGTACCTCCCACCCAGCCTATCCCCGGCGCCGGGCTATCTCCATCCCTGGGCTCCCCTCGCCCCGTTCCATGCCCTGACCCCCGCGGAGCTCTGCTCCCTCAAGATGGCTGGGCTGGGGGCGGGCGAGCAGGCAGCAAAATGGCTGGGAGCTCCCCGGCATCCTCCACGAGGCCCTGCCCGTCCCGGGGTTGAGGGCAGCTGCCGGCTTATGCAACGCGCCCTCCCTGCTGACCCGCATGGGTTAGGGTCTCAGCCCCATGGGGGACGGGGGGACGGTCCCTGGTCCCCGCGGGATGCGGATGCGTGGCGGATGAGGGGGCCACCCCGCCGGTGCGTGACTCAGCCCTCGTCTCCTCTCAGCCACCACCACCACCATGACGCACCAATACCCCGCGCTGACGGCGGAGCAGAAGAAGGAGCTGTCGGACATCGCGCTGCGCATCGTAGCCCCGGGCAAGGGCATCCTGGCTGCTGATGAGTCCGTAGGTCAGTGTGTTTGTGTGTGTGGGGGGATAATCTGTCCCGCCACCCCTTTTCCCCACGCCTGAGCTTCACGGGGGGTGCCGGGTGCCCGCAGGGAGCATGGCGAAGCGCCTCAACCAGATCGGCGTGGAGAACACGGAGGAGAACCGCCGGCTGTACCGCCAGATCCTCTTCAGCGCCGACAGCCGGGTGAAGAAATGCATCGGGGGCGTCATCTTCTTCCACGAGACCATGTACCAGAAGGCTGATGACGGCACCCCCTTCGTCCAGATGATCAAGGACAAGGGCATCGTCGTGGGCATCAAGGTGTGGGGGGTGTGGCTGGTGGGTTGGCGGGGTGCTGAGGGTGCTTGGAGGGTTCTGTTGGACCTCAAGTTTCGCCTCCTCTTTCTCTCTGCAGGTGGACAAGGGTGTTGTGCCCCTGGCAGGGACAGATGGAGAGACCACCACGCAGGGTAGGTGGAGTGGGTAGTGTGGGGTAGGGGGCCGTGTGGTTTGAGGCTGCGGGGCTGACGGCGCTGCCTGGCAGGTCTGGATGGGCTGTCAGAGCGCTGTGCCCAGTACAAGAAGGACGGGGCTGACTTTGCCAAGTGGCGCTGCGTGCTGAAAATCAGCGACAACACCCCCTCTGCGCTCGCCATCATGGAGAACGCCAACGTCCTGGCCCGCTATGCCAGCATCTGCCAGCAGGTACGTGGCACTGCCCCACCCCATGGTCATTGCCCCAAACAGGGTGGTTGTTACTTGAGGGGGCTTCACAGGGATGGGCACAGATCTGCAGGGCTCAGCGTTGCCTGGGTATCACCCTGTGGGGCTGGATATCAACATGTGGGCTGGGTAACACCTCAGGTGGATGGGCATTGACCCCCAGGACCAGGCATGGCCCCAGGGTGGTGTCACCTCACTGGGATGGGCGTCACTGGCAACGCTGGATGCTGTCCTTTGGGGCTGAGTATTGCCCTCAGAGACAGGCACTGGCCCACGTTGCCGTGGGGCTGGGATAATGCCCAGGGATGTCCCCATGATGGCATCTGCCTGGTGTTTGCAGAACGGCATCGTGCCCATCGTGGAGCCAGAGATCCTGCCCGATGGTGACCACGACCTGAAGCGGTGCCAGTACGTGACGGAAAAGGTGAGCGATGGAGCAGGCAGCAGGGCAGGCGCCGCGCCGCGCCACGCCACGCCGTGCTGCACCGGGGCGACTCCACGCTGCCTCTCCTCCCCAGGTGCTGGCAGCTGTCTACAAGGCACTGAGCGACCACCACGTCTACTTGGAGGGGACCCTGCTGAAACCCAACATGGTGACACCTGGGCACTCCTGCCCCACCAAGTACAGCCCCGAGGAGATCGCCATGGCCACTGTCACCGCTCTGCGCCGCACCGTGCCCCCCGCCGTGCCAGGTACCAGCACCAGGACGTACTGAGGACCGGGAGGGGGATACCTTGTGGCCCCCCTGGTGTCATAACCTCCCTCTCTGCAGGTGTCACTTTCCTGTCTGGGGGTCAGAGCGAGGAGGAGGCTTCCATCAACCTCAATGCCATCAACACGTGCCCGCTGATGCGGCCATGGGCCCTCACTTTCTCCTACGGGCGGGCGCTGCAGGCATCGGCGCTCAGCGCCTGGCGCGGGCAGCGGGACAACGCCACCGCCGCCACCGAGGAGTTTGTCAAGCGTGCAGAGGTGAGGGGGGGTGGCCCCGCAGGAGAGGGGTGCTCAGGGCTGCGTCCCGATGGGATGAGGGGACACCAGGGATTGTGTTCCCCGTGGCGGGGGGGACGGGACGCCCATGACTGCGCCCTTTGGGATGGGGGATGTCCCGTGGGTGATGGGAGATGTCGAGGGCTGTGCTACACAGGATGCTGGGGTCACTGTGGGAGGACCTTCCTGTGGGGTGGGGGACAGTGAGGACCACGTCCCCAGACAACAGGGGGGGATACCAAAGGCCAGGTCCCTGTGGGATGGGCCGGGCCCCCGAGGGTGACACGGGACAGCGAGGGTCTGTCCGTGTGGGAAGAGGGATGCTAAGAGCTGCCATGTCCCAGGGGGTGATGGGGGCTGCAAGGCTTTTGGGGGTTGGGGGTGCTGAGAACTCTGTCCCCAGGGGAGGTGGGGGGTGAGTACCCTTGGAACCATCCAGGGACACCAAGGGCCAGGTCCCTATGGGGTGGGGCGCACAGGGCCGGGTCCCCAGGAGCTAGGGTGGTGCCCTGTGTCCCCATGGGCTGGGGGTCCCCAAAGGCCATACTCCACAGGGGTGACTGACATTTCCTTTCCCTACAGGTGAATGGGTTGGCAGCGCTGGGCAAGTACGAGGGCAGCGGGGACGACTCCGGGGCCGCCGGGCAGTCCCTCTACGTGGCCAACCACGCATACTGAGCCCCGGCCGGGTGCCCCACCGGCCCTGGCCACCTCCCTGCCCCTGCTCACACCCTGCTTCCACCCCAGCCACCCAGGGGAGCCACCACGTGGGGAGGGGAAGGGGGGGGAACGTGCCCCACAGGCCGGCCCCACACTGCCGTGTCCGCAGCTGAAGTAGGGGGGGGTCCCGTTTTACCTGACCCCCCCTTGAGAGAGCCACCCGGGGTGCCCCTTTGGCAGGGGGGCTCCGGCCAGGCTGTTAGGGGAAGGCCCGGCCACGTGGCGGGCAGGAGAGGGGAGGCCTGGGGGTGCCCCTGCCCTGCCGTAGCTTCGCAGTCTTGGTCGCTGCCGCCCTTGGGGCACCTGTGTTGTGTTCGCCGTGTGCACCCCGTGTACCAAATAGCCTAACAACGAATAAATGGTAGAGACAGCGCCGTGCCGCCTCCTCTCTTGTGCGTGGTGCTCCAGCCCGGGCTGTGTCGGCCCCCGCTCCCTCCCCCCGCCACCTCCCGCCTTGGCTGGCTCTGGGCACCACCCCCAGCCTCTTGCGCTCACCCGTGCAATGAGCTGTACCCGGTCTCAGCCCACCCACACCTATCCTGGGGCGCTGAGAGAGGGGGATGGGCTCTGCCTGTGGGCTGTGGGGCGGGTGAGGAGCCCCTGGGCAGCCCCCTCTATTACCTTTCCCCCCTCTATTACCTTTCCCCCCTCTATTACCTTCCCCCCCTCTCCATTCCCACCCCCGGCCACGCTTTCTGACCCTCCGCGGCTCTCGTAGAGGATCATGCGCCCAAAGCCCGCCTCCTTCGGGCGCGTACCGCGCTCTGATTCGTCTTTCTACCCGCCCGTCTGCGCCGCCGCTCTTAGCACTTCATTCCTATTGGCTGCCGTGAGGACCGGGGCGTTGTGAATGGCTGGGGTGCGCACAGAGCCCGCCCCCGCGGCAGGTCCGGGAAGTGAAGATGGCGGCGGCGGCCGCAGCAGCAGCGGATGAAGCAGGTACCGGTGGCTGTGGGGTGGCCGGGAGCAGCGGGACAGCGAGCGGGGGGCCCCCCGGTCCCCGCTGCCCCCGGTGCTGAGCTGTGTCCCCGCAGAGCGTGCGCGGGGCCGCCGGGCCGCCCTGTCCTTCGCCACCATCGCCGTGGTGCTGGGGCTGCCGCTGTGGTGGAAGACGACGGAGACGTACCGCGCCGCCCTGCCCTACGCCGACATCGATGAGCTGGGCCGGCTGTCGGTGAGGGCCCGCGGGGTGCCTGAGGCAGCGGGGTGCCGGGGCTCGGGCTGCCCCGGGCTGACGCTGCCTCCGCTCAGTTGCAGCTGGCGGTGCCCCTCACCGTGGTCTTCGCCCCAGGGACGGTGCCCAGGGACCTCCTGAAGCCGCTGCCCTTCAGGGACTTGGAGGAGACGGATGTTTACGTGAACCGTGAGAGGATCCTCCGGGTGTCCCCGCCCTGCTTGTCCCTCCTTGAGTGGCCTCATCCTGCGTGCCGGTGGCTTCTCTCCCCGGGGGGGGGTGGCTGGCACCCACCAGCAGCCCGCAGCTCTCCCCGCCTGCAAGCCGCGCTTCCCGGCATCATCCCCCCCTGAGCTGGCGGTGCTGGGGAGCAGCAGGGGCAGGGAAGAGTCTGGCACCCGTCCCTGGGGCCAGGATGCTGGCAGCCCTCAGAGGGTGGGATGCTCCCTGGGTGCTGCCTGCTGCCCTGCCTTGCTAAGGCCTCGTGCCACCGTGGGTCGCTTGGCTGAGAGCCCAAAGGACCCTGTGGCGTGTGCCCCCCCGGAGCTCTCCCTTGTCCCTTAGGAAGGGCTGGGGGGCCAGGGTTGATGGTTTCACTCAGGCTTTCTATCCTGGCAGAGAGAACCAGCTTCGTGTCCCGCTATGAGATATTGTGTCGCAGCACCACGGCTCAGGAGGAGGCAGCACTGGGTGCAGCTACTGCACGAGGTACCAGGACGAGTGGGGTGGAGCAGGCTGCTCTTCCTGAGCCTGGTTGAGCAGAGGACTTGCCTTTGCTGAGTCTCAGGGTGGGATGAAGCATTGGAGTGAAATTCCCAACCCTGCCAATGCCTCCCATCTTCCCCAGAGGCTGACGCCGCTCTGCGCCTGCTGCAGGATGCTTCCTTGGGCTCCCTGACTGTGTACATGGTCCCTGAAGCCTCCTCTGTCTTGCCTCAGGTAGGAAGCAGCACCCTGCAGTGCCAGCCTCTGCGTGCTGCACCCTCAGGAGGTGCCCTGGCAGGAGGGGGGAGAAGGTATCCGTCCCCAGGCTGTGGCAGGCGGTGCTGGGAGCCAGCTCTGTGCCTGGCCCTCACCTCTGCCCCTTCCCCAGGGCGTCAATGTCTACGTGGGGAAGCACCGCAGTGCCCTGATAAGGGCTGGGGAATACCTGTCCGTCTTCCGCACCCGCTTCCAGCGGCTCATGGAGCTGGTGTCCTTCACGACCACCTCCATCGCCGCTGCCCTCTCAGACCGCCTGCCCGACAGCCAGCTCAGCCTTGATGCCCGGCGGCACCTGAAATCCAGCCTGGGTAGGGATGTGTGCCCCCTGCCCCCTTCCCAGACCTCAGGAAAGCCCTCTGGCTGCGGTGGGAGATGCTGTGCCTGCTGTACCTGGGCCAGGATCTGGTCACGGCTGCGTGCCTGGCCGTGGCATCAACAGCCTCACGGGCTGCGGGTCCTGCGCAGGGTACGAGATCACCTTCAGTCTGCTGAACCCCGACCCCAAGTCCCACGATGTGGACTGGAACATCGAGGATGCTGTGAACCGCTACGTGCAGCCTGTCCTGGACAAGCTGAGCTTGGTGGCCAACTTCTCTGTTGACTCTCAGGTGAGGGCTGGGAGAGGTTGATGGGGAGAGCCCAGCCCCGGCCTTCCCGGGCGCCCTGGGACGCGCTTCTCTGCCAGCAACGTCTGTGTTGCGTGCCCACAGATCCTGTATTACGCCGTCCTGGGAGTGACACCACGCTTTGACAAGGAGTCCTCCAGCTTCCTCCTGAGTGCCCACAGCCTCCCACATGTCATCAACCCTGTGGAGGCCCGACTGGGTGAGCAGCGTGCCCTGCTGCAGGGGGGTGGGCAGCTCTGCCCCTTCCCTCCCCGCACCACTGTGCCCTGCCATCCCTGGTGGGAGTTCTGCTCGGGGCTTGATGCGGGAGGAGCTGGGCTGGGCTCTGGGAGATCTGCTCATGCCAGGGGTGTTCTTTGACTCTGTCCCACTGCAGGTTCCAGTGCTGCCTCGCTTTATCCCGTGCTGAATTTCCTGCTGTACGTGCCAGAGCGTTCCCATTCTCCTCTGTACATCCAGGACAGGGATGGGGCCTCAGTGAGCACCAACGCCTTCCACAGCCCCCGCTGGGGTGGCATCATGGTACGGGACCCGTGGGGGTGCTGGCAGTGCTCAGACAAGGCCATTGCTCCCCATCCCCTGTGACAAGCTGGCTGTGCCTGGCTGATGGGCTCTCCTGCAGGTTTACAATGTCGAAGCCCCTGATTCCTCCTCGGCCTCTCTGCCACTGCACGTGGATGTGGACATGGTGCGAGTGATGGAGGTTTTCCTGGCCCAGCTCCGGTGAGGATTTGTTCTTCCCTCCCTGGGCCTCTCTGCACTCTCCTGGCACGTGTGGAAATTGATGGGATTGGCACAGATTATACCTATGGTGGAGCCCAACAGCTCACCCACTCCTCTCTGGGCTTTGGGAGGCTGAGGGTGGCTTTCTGTTGCCTTCAAGGTGCTGACCATGGGCCAGCACTTCTCTAGTCAGGGGTGCTGGTGCATCTCCCCTCTCAGGAGGCTTGTCTTATCCTGCCCTGTGGCCAGGAGCCCCTTAACCTGAGCTCTGCCAGTGGTGAAGGCAGTGGGGAAAGCAGGGAGTTGGGCGTGGGACTGCAGGCTTGTGATGGGGGCTGGCACCTTCCCCTCTCCTCCCAGGTTACTGTTTGGATTAGCTCGGGAGGAGCTGCCCCCCGAGTTCCTTCTGGAGAGCCCAGGGAACGAGGGGCTGACTGACTGGGAGCTGGACCGCCTGCTCTGGGCTCACAGCGTGGAGAACATCGCCACTGTGTCCACCACCTTGACCTCGCTGGCCCAGCTCCTAGACAAGATTGGGAACATTGTCATCAAAGACGATGTTGCCTCTGAGGTAGGGCTGGAGCACCCCAAGGGGGCCAGAGCTCGCTGTCCCTGCGCAGACCATGAGCCCTCAGGGCTGTGGTGCTGCCAGAGCCTTGTGTCTCTTGTCCTCCCTGGCCAGGGACTGACCATGGCTGTGGTTCCCACACAGGTGTACCAAGCAGTGGCCTCAGCACAGAGCGCCATGGCCAACTTGGCCACGGGCCACCTGCAGTTGGCTTTCCAGGCCAGCAAGGAGGCGGTCACCTCCTCGGAGCGAGCCTTCTTTGACCCCTCTCTGCTCCATCTCCTCTACTTCCCTGACGACCAGAAGTTTGCCATCTACATCCCACTCTTCCTGCCCATGGCTGTCCCCATCCTCCTCTCCTTGGCCAAGATTGTCCGGGAGGCCAGGCAGCGTAAGAAGGAGCCCACCAAGATGGACTGAGCCCATCACCTTGGGGCTGGGGCTGTCCCCACCTCCTGGAGGGTGTTGTTATGGACCTGTGCTCCAAGAAGGTGCTCTGGAGCGGTGTCAAAGCCAGGCTTGGCTGTGTGGCTTCGAGCTGCTACAGCCAAGGTGCCGAAGGGGGAAGAGAGGTGGCTTTGAGGGGTGGGAGATGGTCTCAAACTGGTGTGAGCAGGGAGGAGGGCAGGGGCTCCTCCCATGCCCCTACCCCCCAGCCCTGCACTGTGTTCACAACAAGCTGCTGTATAAATAAACAGTAAAACCCAGTTGTGGGGCTGTGTGACCCTCCCTTCCCCTGGCACAGCTCCCCTGTCCTGGGCTTTTATGGGGGGCTGGCGCTAGTCTCCGGGGTACTTTGCCCAAAGCCCTTGTGGGGAGCAGTTCTGGGGGTGGGGCAGTGCTTAGGGGGCTCTGTTCCTTGATGAGGGGCAGATGAGCCTTGATGAGGCTACTGGGGCGGTTACACCTTAATGGGGTCCAGCCCTTCCCTTCCGTGAGCCTGAGGCTCTTGGGGGGTGGTTATAGAGCCCCCGCCCCCTTCGGGTGTCCCCCTCCCCGTGCTTTCGGGCACCTATGGAGTCTATCCCCACGGTTCTGGGGGGCTGTTTGCCCACAGGCTGCTGGGGACACCCCCGGGGCGCCGATCCCTTTGGCGGGGGAGGAGACACGGGACGCTCAGAGCCCCTGGGGGCCGTGCTTCCCCCCTCGCCCCCCCACAAGCCGTGCCGGGCGGTGCTGGGCAGGGCGGGGGGCGGGGCGGCGATGCCCCTCCCGGTGCGGCGGGGCCGGCGGCGGCGCGCAGCGGGGCCGAGGCCGCTCACACCGGCGGCGGCGGCGGGGCCATGAAGGTGAAGAAGAGCGGCGGGGCCGGGGCGGCGGCGGCGCCGCGCACCGAGGAGGAGCTGGGCCGTAAGGCGCTCATCGGGCCCGACGACGTGCTGGGGCTGCAGCGGGTCACCAGCGGTGCGTACCGGGCACCGGGCTGCCCCGGGGCGGGGAGGTCGAGAGCAGACCGGGGGA
This sequence comes from Gallinula chloropus, assembly GCF_964237585.1. Classification (NCBI taxonomy): domain Eukaryota; kingdom Metazoa; phylum Chordata; class Aves; order Gruiformes; family Rallidae; genus Gallinula; species Gallinula chloropus. The sequence continues at coordinate 11,285,290 of NC_140104.1, forward strand.
GGAGGAGGTGGGGAGGGGATGGGGACCGCGTCCCCCCGGGGCTGGGGAGGGGACTGGGCTAACAGCCGGCGGGGAGGGGGCAAAGGGAGACGGTTCCCCCCCCCCCCCCCGCCCTCCCCGGGGGATGGTGAGCAGCGGGGATGGGGTAGCGCAGGGTGCGGGGCCCGCCCCGGGGATGTGGAACCCCTGGGGTCTGGGTGTAAGGAAGTGGGGACCGGCCTTGCCCCAGGGGATGCCCAGAGCTGAGGTTCAGGGCTGGGGGTGCAGTCTTTCCCCCCCACTAGGGATGCACAGGCTGTGGAGCGAAGGGGGGGAGTGTGTGTGTCCATCCTCGGGGTCGAAGGTCAGTGGTGAGATGCTCCTCGGTTCTCCCCCCATCGCCCCTCCTGTGCCTGTGCCCCTTTGCACAGGGTCGGGCCAGGCTGAGCCCCTAGCCTGTGCCTGCTGCTAGGGCAGGGGGGGGATAGGCTGAATCCCTGGCTGCAGAACAGGGGGGCTTCACTGCAGCCCCATCCAGCAGCCCCCCAGTTTCCCTTTCCTCAATATAGCGCTGCTGGTCTTCAGAGCATCCTCAGGGGACGGGCGGCACAGGAGTGTGTGGGCTGGAGGGTTCGTTGTGCTTGGCAGAACAGCTCAGTTGGGACCAGGCAGCTCGCGGCTGCATTGGACCCATCAGGATTGCAGCCCACTGGCCAGCCTGGCATGGTGATGCCCAGGGGAACCTACCCCAATGCTCCCAAGAAGGCCTTTTTTGTATGTCTTGGGACCTTATGGGTCGTTTCTCTGTGGGCAGCATGTTGGGTAGGGGGAGAGTAGTGCTGGCAGGGAGGAGGGGGCTTGCCCAGCTGTCCTCCTCTGTGATGTGGCACTGGAGCAGGCTGCATGTTGCAGGCCAGGGCTGTGTGCTGTGTTGAACCTCAGAGAGGAAGGATGCAGCTGCAAGTACGGGGTCGGTGCATGCAGGCAGCCCTGGGGGCCGGTGTGTGGGGAGAGGGGTGAAAGGAGGGTGGGAGGAAAGCCCTGTGGGATCAGTATTACCACTCAGGAAGGGCTTATTGAGGCTTCTCTGAAGGAAGGGCTGCTGATGCTCTGGGGGAGCCCCAGGTCCCCTTCTCTGACCCGAGATGTTCCGATGGGCTGCAGCAGCAGCGTGGTTCACTGCCCAGGCCCAGAAGTGCCCTGCCTATAGCAGGCAGAGCTGTGTGGCCGGCGCTGAAGCGTGCTGCTGGCACAGCCAGAGGAACAGCAGTTAGATGGTGAATCCAAGCGATGGCCGCGTTGCGCGTGCTGCGTGCTTGGTTTATGGCAGCCCCTGTGTCCCTGCCCGTCGGTGCTGTCTGGAGGGGCTGCAGGCTCGGGGCTGCCCCACACCCTCGCTCCTGGGGCACACAGACCTCACAGGGCATCTCCAGCTGGCGTGGATGGTGTGTGGCAGCAGCTGGCTCTGTCCCTGCTCTTGGGAAGCGCTCGTGTGCCCAGGGCGCAGGTGAGGCTGAGCTGGTCGCTCTGGTTTCAGAGCCAGGCTGGGGGCCATGCTGGTTGTCACCCACCTCTTCCAACCATGAGGAAGATGTGAAACACCTGAGGAATGGTTTGTTCCCTTCCTGCTGTGAGACTTCTTGGTACAAAGGGTGGGTCATACCGGACCAGGAGCAGGCACTGGGATGAGCCACAGGTAATGCCTGCCCTCGGGAAGCGTTTGTCTGTCCTGTTGGGCACGTGGGAGCCAGCAAATGCTCCCTGCCTCTGGGATCCTGGGCGTGCTTTGGGGATACAGGCATACGATACATCCACGTTGGGTGTTTGGTATCTAATTACCCAGGAGGATTTTGCAGCACCCTTGCTCAGGCTCGTTTTTCCACCTGGTGGGTTTAACCAGAGAGCGAAGGTACAGGAATATCTTCCCCCTGCTTATTATGAAACGATTAACTTGGGGCGTTCTGTGGCCTTTTCTCATTTCCACGCTCCACAGCAAGCTCTTAAAACCAGGCTGCCAAAAATACTGGTGTGAAACCGTTCCAGTCTTCAGCTCCGAGCGGAGGGTGCTGCAGGGAGGAGGAAGGACCAGACTGCAGGAGAGAAGTTCGTGGCAGCCCCAGCCTCTCCTGTGGAGATGCTGAGTCAGGGCAGATGTGATGCCCTGTTTCAGCAATTCAGGTTTTGGTGCCACTGGACAGGTGGAAGTTGAAGGGGGAGATGGTGGTGGGGTTGCAACAGAAATGTCCTGGTGCTCTGGATGCTCTTTGTTGTTCCAGATGGAGTACAATTCCTCATCGCCCAAATTCATGGGCCGGTAACGCTGTAACTTGTGCTGTTGAGGGACCCTGATGAGGGTGTGTTGCTGCCCAGGGACCCAGGGTGCTCTGGCCACGTTTAAACATCACTTCAGCAAACAAAGTCCAGGTTGAGCCATGTTAGAAGAGGGCTTGGTACAGCGGGAGCGAGTGGTTTAGTTGGTACTTGGGCTCACACCACAAGTAGCCCGTGTGTTCCCGAATGGCCTCCAGCTCGCCTGGGGAGAGGCCGAGTCGTAGACAGAGTCTGGTGTGGACCCAGTGACAGATGGAACCCCACAGCGTGGCTTCCTGTGGTGGTGGGGCACCGTGCTCACACCCGAGAGGACCTTCCAGCCCTGTGTGTGCCTGGCATGTGCTTGTCTTTAGAGATGCTCTTTTGGAGCCGGGCGTTGCCATCTCGTACCAGCTCTGCCTGCTGCAGAGCTCCTCAGTGCTTCCTCTGCCTGCCCTTCAACCTGGGTCTCTGGGACTCCAAACTGCTTGTGGTTGCTACCCATTGACCAGGCAGCAAAAGGGGGCAGGCTGTTAGCCCTGCTCTGACGTTTGGGTGAGGGGAAGCCCTTGTTTTTGTATGGGGACGCGGGGTTGGGCTGTGCCAGTGGGTAACGTTGAGTTGTCACAGGTTGAGGGTGGAGGTGCAGGATGTGGCTCTGTGGCAGGAACACGCTTTCCGTGCACCCTGAGAAGCCCCATCTGCAACCGGCCAGAAGAACCAGCTGGGCTCTGCTCCCAGCGTGCTCCTAATGAGCTTAGAGGGGGAGCTGTGCAAACTGTCCTGCACACCCCCTGTCCTCCTGGTGTTAAATTCCCGGGGGTTCCAGGGTTATAACATTTCTGGGCACACTGGGGTCCAGCTGGATGGATCGGGGGTGCTGGCCTGGAGGATCTGGGTCTTTTGGCCAGGCTGGCTCTGCTCCAGCTGCGTTAGGTGTAAGGCCAATGAACTGGTATCTTTGCAGTTAGTACCATTTGCTACTCGCTCACACAACTGCACTTACAAAGAGAGGGAAAAAGAAACCTTACCAGGTGAGTAATTTGGGATTAGCAAAGGAGTGGGGCAGAGCTCGGCTCAAATTGCCATTAATTACTGAAGCAGCCAGAGGATCAGAGGAGTCTGTCTGCACTTACTGGGACACCAGTGTCTGCAAACAGCATGTCCTGCCTCACGGAGCCAGCTGAGGACCTGGCACCTGTCGTTCCCGGGCACTGTCTTGTGTCTCTGACGGGTCACGCTGTGCTACTCCCACGCCAGCTGTAGGGCAAGGTTAATTTAAGCAAGAGCTTTGATCCCTTCTTCCATCTTTGGGGTTGGAGTCATGGGTGGTGATGTTCCCCCCCTCCCAGTCCTTTGTCAGTTTGCGATAGCACTGGCCTCCACCAGGTAGGCAAGGTCCAGCTGCCCAGGCTGTCACAGCTTTAGGCACCTGTACAGTTTGTTTGTCACCCTAGCTCAAATCTTACACTTCCAGCTTGATGCTAAGGCTGATTTCATTTTAGCAAACCTGAAGGGTTAAATAATTGATCACATACTTGGAAACAATTACAAAACAAAACCTAGATAGAGGGAACACACGCTTAATCATTTCTGAAGCTAATCTCTTCCCCGAGCTGTCACTGAGGATTTCTCTGAGGCTTCTCTCAGCAGCTTTAGCTGAAGGCCAGCTTGGCAGAGGGCTGCCCTGATGGGTCACTCAGGGCAGACCCTCTGTGGGTGACTTTCAGCCCAGTTTTCCCCGTGGCGGTAACAGGAGCCGACGCGCGTGAATCGATCGACAAAAGCCGCTCCTGGATCATGACTTTCTTTTCCTTCCCCAGTTAATTGGGCAAATGTATTGTGCTGGGAGCTCTGATTAGCTGGTGGTGTTTTTTGAGGGGGTTTAAGGAGTGGCGGTTCTGAGTTGCCCCGGGGCTGTGATGTGTAAAAGTGGTTTGATGTGGGGATTTCCTGTCGCAGAGCGATATGCCAAGCTGCTCTCACCACAGCTGCTTTCTTCAGCACTGCTACTTACTTTGTGAAGCTTTTCAGGGCTTCAGGGCTCTGTGGTAACGCCCAGCTCAAAGCAACGGGGAGATGGTTTGTTTTGGTGCTTCTGGGTAGTCTGGCGGTGCAATACGGACTGGTGGATTTCCAGGGGCATCACCCATGGTGTGTGTGTAGCATGGGGTTCCTCCTGCCAGCATTGTGGGTTTGGGCCATCCCTGGTGGGAATGGCAAAGGTGGGAGGAGAGTTGGGGGATTCAGGATGGGGGCTCGGTCAGAGCCTGATTGCCCTGGCTTAGCCCTGTGCAAGGGCAGAGTGAGCTGATTTTGCTCATGTTGTGCATGCACGTGGTTTCAGAGTTTGAGTGCAATCAGCATGAAGAAAAGGGCAGGAGAGAATGCTGGGAGGCCTTGGGGATGGGGGAAGTGCGGCTCCATCCTTCCTTAACAAGGCCTGGAGGACTTGGGATGAAATTAATTGTGAGAGGGTGAAATCTGGGAGGCTCTAGCTAAAAAAAAAACTACCCCAAAAGCTGAGGAGGCTGGCACAAAAAGCAGAGCCTGGGGGGTGGTGAGCTGTGTAGCAGGGCTTGGTGCGTAGTGGGGCACTGTGCAGGCAATGGGCACCTCCCTACTCCAGCCTGCTGGGATGCCATCCTCTGCTTCACTCACAGTGATGGTCAGGAAAGCTCCTGCAGAAGAAAAACTCCTGTGGGATCCTACCAGTGTGGGATTTCTCCTCTGGGGCATTCACAGCAGCCTGATTACTGAGCTAGGTAGGGGGCAGGGGGGCTGCAGGAGCCTTCCTCCCTCTTTACCCCTGCTGGCTTGGCTTATCCAAAACCCACAGTGTGGATCCTGGCTGCCTCATCTCGCTTCTCTGCCCCTCGATTTACAGGATTGAACTGCTGGGGCAGAGTGACAGAGCCCTGGGACAGGCTGCCCAGGGGTGTGTGGAGTCTCCTTCTCTGGAGATATTCCAGACCCATCTGGGTACCCTCCTGTGTGACCTGTCCTGGGGACCCTGCTTTGGCCGGGGGTTTGGACCCAATGAGCTCTGACCCTTCTGACCCCTATGAGTCTGTGGAATGGTTTAGGTTCCTTTTCTTTAACTGAGCTCTGGTTGTCTAAGCAGACGTATCAATACCGCTTGAAACTTGCCCTGCCTTCCCCTCGAGGTCTTGCACTCTGTCCTGCGTCACCGCTCGGCATCTTCACGGGGCTCGTGCTATTTTCGCTCTCTTCCTCCTGAGACTCTTCAATCTGATAATCTCCTAATCTCCAGCTCCCAGCAATTCATCTGCACTTGTCTTTGCTTTATACCTGGCTTATGTCTTGGGAGTTGTCTTCAAAATAGCTTCTGACCTTGTTGCCTAACGCGCGGTAAGAAATAGGCTTGTGTAGCTACGGGAAACTCCTCGTTCCCCAAATTCTTATTATGGCCTGTACTGAGGAGAGATGTCCCCGTTCCCAGTCACTGCTGCTCCATCAGCTTCTTGCACAGCATCCTCCTGGCTGACACCCATTCTCAGGACCAGATTTTGAGTTCTTTCTTACCCCAGCGAGACCTGGACAGGCTGGAGAGCTGAGCAGGGAGAAACCAGATGAAATTCAACAAAAGCAAGTGGAGAGTCTGGCACCTGGGGAGGAATAACAGTCTGTATCAGTACAGGCTGGGGGATGAGCTGCTGGAGAAGAGCTCTGTGGAGAAGGACCTGGGCGTCCTGGTTGATGACAGGGTGGCCATGAGCCAGCAGTGTGCCCTGGGGGCTGAGAGAGACAATGGGATCCTGGGGGGCATCAGGAAGAGTGTGGCCAGCAGGTCAAAGGAGATGATTCTCCCCCTTTACTCTGCCCTGGTCAGGCCCCACCTGGAGTATTTTGTCCAGTTCTGGGCTCCCTGGGATAAAAAAGATGAGGATCTCCTGGAGAGAGTCCAGAGGAGGCTACAAAGATGATGAAGGACCTGGAGCATCTCCCCTGTGAGGAAAGGCTGAGTGAGCTGGGACTGTTCAGCCTGGAGAAAAGAAGACTAAGGGGGGACCTTATTAATGTTTATCGATATCTTAAGCAGGGGATGCAGGAGGAAATGGGCAGCCCCTTTTCAGTGTCTGTGGGGCCAGGACAAGGGGCAATGGCTGCAAGTTGGAGCACAGGAAGTTCCACACCAACATGGGGAAGAACTTTTCCCCAGTGAGGGTGCCAGAGCCCTGGGACAGGCTGCCCAGGGAGGTGGTGGAGTCTCCATCTCTGGAGAGATTCCAGCCCCGTCTGGACACCGCCCTGTGCAATGTGAGCTGGGGAGCTGCTCTGGCAGGGGGGTTGGACCCCATGAGCTCTGAAGGTCCCTTCCAACCCCTACAATTCTGTGATTCTGGTACACCCTGCTTTCTGCTGTGGGCTGTTAAAGGCTTAAAGAGGAGCTTTGCCCAATCTTAGGCCGCAATGAGCGCAGCAGAAATATCCGGAATGTCTGAGAGGGGACACGTGCTTTGCTCCTGATCGCAGAGAAGGAGCACAACCTGTCGTTCCCATGAACTCCTCGTGGTAAAACGTGCCTGCTGGGGTGGTTGCAAAGGAAATCTGAAAATATAGGATCGGCTTCTCGCTTTCTCTGAGGAGGATCAAACCCCTAATCCCATCCATCCACTGAAATAACAAGGAGAGGGCGGGAGGAGAAAGTACCTTCATGAGGCACTGCTCTTGTGTTCCCCAGCGTTGTATTAGCCTTCACCTTTTGCACTCCTCCATAACGCCAACTTGGTGAAATACATGGCTGGGAACGTGCACCAGGGTTCAGGAGAGAACAGGCAGTGCCCACTGTCATTGTCTGGGCTCTTTTGCCACCTTCTTCTGCAGTCTTGGCTGTTCTTGGGAGGGGAGGAAGGTTTCCTGGATGAGACCTGGCTCTTCCCTGGGTTGGACAGCCAAGGTGTCACCTTGGAACTGTACACAGTGAGTGAGCACCCATGAGTTCTGGTAACAAAGCTAGAGGTGTCTTAACTGAATGCCTTGCTACAGATGGCTGGTTGGGGCGGGGGGGGTGGTGTTTGAATCACTTTTTCCTACAGAGGGAATTGGGGAATTCCTGAAGGGATCCATTGTGTCTGGCTCAGGAAGTCCATTACCTCTGCTGAGGCCACCACAACACGGCTAGTTGTGCTTCCAAACTTCCAAACCACGGCAGACCTTAAGAAAGGAAATGTCCCTGATGGTGGAGAATTGCAGATCTTTGGGCACAATGAATGGCATTACGGGGCAGGAGCTGCAGAGGCACCACCAGGAATAGTGATGGGTCAGTGGGCAGCAGCTACTGGCACCAGGCTGGGGCAAGCTGCAAGAGTTTGCTGTGAGAGCAACCCCAGCTTGGGTGGTGAACTCTTTCCAGGAAGGGTTGGGGTGTGGAGGTCTTGGGCATGGCAATTCACGGGGCTTTCAGTAGAAACCCTCCTCTTCTGTGACCTAATGTGGGTACTTGAGGACAAAACCCAAACTGTAGTTTCCCAAGGCAGTGCAGAAGTGTCCATCCCTTCATCCCTTGTTCACCTGAATCAGGTGAGCCCTGAGGGATTGTTCAGGGAGATACCATGATTATTTGGCTATCAGGTGTACCTTCCCTCTAACGAGCTGCTTCACTCCATGGAGGTTTGAGCTGCTCTAAAATAGACATGGCTGCTGCCTCCAGTCCCCAAGTTGTGGTGACGGTGAATTAGGATAATGAGAGCAGATGATACATTTAAATGCGTCACGGAAGTGTGGGCAACTGGGCCCTACAGTAATTTAAAAATAAGTCTGTATGGGATGAGATTAGCAAATTTGACAGTGCTCAGCTGAGCAGAAGTATCTGCCAGTTGCGTGCAGCCCGTTTGCAGTAAGACCTTCCAGCATAGCTGCGGGCTTCTGTGATATATGGGGAAAAAACCAGTTTGTGACTGCTTTGATTGATTTTTGAACAAGAATTGCAGCAAGAAAATTTAATACAGACTGAGAGGAATACATATATCTTGGGTTTTTTTTTTTTTTCTTTTTCCCCTGCTAGGAGACTAGGCACTGCCAGAGGAGGAAAAACCACTTGATTGCAGTACTCTGGCTGCTGATCTTCCCAGATGTCATCCAGTTAGATACTGGCATGTTGATTTTTAGGAAAAAAAAAAAAAAGAAGGAAAAAAAGGTTTAAAATCTTTTCAGTGCAAAAAGAGTTGGAAAATATAGTGCAGGGATGCAAACATCAATGAGCAGGAACGTGGTGGGGATTCTACCCGGGTTTTACTCCTCTTCGGTGGCTCTGCTTGACTCTCCTCTCCTCCAGATGAGTCATGGACACTGTTACTGCAGCAACGCTGCTGCCAAGGAGGGGGATAAAGCTGTTGCCATGGTGCTGGATGGGCAGGAATTCTGCAGGAGGAAAAAACACTTAATAATTAACTTGCAGACAAACGCGGCTTCCGATTTTGCCTGCGTGCTCTAGGGAAGGTGTCCTGGGCTCCCAGGCGACCGCCAGCCTGTTCTGGTACAGCCCCTTCACCATCGTGGAGAGCAACGTGTCCAAGCGTGGCCGTGGGGCCGAGGGAGGCGAAGCCGGGGCTGCGGGAAGCGGTGCCTGCTCCTGTCGATCTGTGTTCTGCATGCGGCTGCTTGGAGTGGGGAGGTTGTGGGATGCGTTAAGGATTTGGGCTGGCTGATGTGTTGGAACCTAAAATCACTGTGGGACATCTACCTGAGGATTGCTGAATGTTGAGGCTTCAGGAGAGGGCTTGGTTTAAATTCCTGTCCCATCTCCTTGGCTGCTGTTAAAGATGGCAGAGAAGGTTTTGGGCAGTTCTTAGGCTATTTTGGCTACCAGTTGGCTTGTGATTTCTTGTGGTAGTGAAAAAGGTTGAGCTTTTTTATCTTGTTCTTCCTGATGGTGTGGGTACCGCTGTTTCTTTGTGCCATACTGATTAGGAAAGGGAAACCTCCCTGCCAAATGCTGGAGATGCTTCAAAAACAGTCCTCTCTTAAAGTCCCCTTCCTGATGGGTGGTGAGGATGGAGAGCAGCAAAACTCTCCAGAGAGTAGGTTTGATACCTCTGGTCTCGTACCAGTGGAAGAGACTCTTGACAGTTCCCCAAGTTAAGGAGAATAAAAGGCTGGTAGGAAAGCTACACTGGCTGCAGGCAGCACCCAGGAGCAATCTTCCATGGCGCTGACTGCAGCTATCTTTGTCTCTTCACTACAGAGGGACCTGATTTCTGTAATTACAGCTCCCAGCATGAGAACCTCGCTGTCTGGTAGTTGCGATGCGTGGGGTCTGGGATGTTCTCTTACTATGCCAAAGCAACCTTTTATGAAGTCCTTATCTATGGGATGTGCTACCCACTGCCTGGTTATGGAACCATATCCCCCAGCCCTAACGTAGGTACCGGATCTGCTGCGCCGGCGCCGAAGTTGGGGTTGTAATGGGCAGGTGTGATCTCGAACTTGGTTTCATATATTCAATGAATAAGCCTTAGGTGGATGGGTGTATCTGAATTTTAAAAATAGGAAAGCAGACAGAAAGAAGTGATTAACTCAGGCTAACAGCAGGAATTAGTAGCTGAGAAAGGGCTTAGAATTAGAGTGTTAAAGTATTACTTTCACCTTAGGACCTCCGAAACAAGTCTCCTACAACACGCAGGTGTGCAGTGGTTCACAGGCTAACCCAGCTTGTATACATACAACTTCTGTTAGGATTGGTCAGGATAAAGTAAGTTACTGGAGCTGCTTTCCATCTGTGCCTGTATGTGCAGTGAAAATGAAGTACCACTGCTCTGTGCCCGGAAAGGAGGTGGATACCCAGGCCAGGAAGCTGTCTCAGGGCACAGGAAGGCTGAAGAAAGAAACAATGATGTTTTCTGGTGGAAGCAGGGAAGGGCTCTGTTCCCAGACTGGTTTCCTAAGCTTCCACACCATTTTCAGTGCTGAGGAGAAAACATCCTTGTGTGGGACAAGCATTGGTGGAGAAGAAGCCATCCTTTGTCACAGAGGGCTGGAGACAGGGAGGTGGCACAAGGCAGGAGGACGCTCCTGTTCCAGTTAAGTGCAGGCTTAGTGCTCACAAAGCTGCTTAGCACTTGCATTCTGCCAGAGGGCAGTTTTTAAAACGGGCAAAGCCTCTTACACTGAAAAGTCTGGGATTTGGTGGAGGTGCTGACTGTTCTCAAAACCCTGAGGGGAAATGGATGCAGAAGATGCTGGTATAGGGTTGGGAAAAGGTGATGACCTCCAAGTATTGCAGGAGGGAAGCCTTTTCCCTGTCCTGCCCAAGCAGGGCAGTGTGAGCATTCAGAACTGGGACTGTCTTTATAGACCTCAGGTTTGGATTCAAACCGGGGTAGTAGTGGGGATGCCTTGGGGCTGCTCTCGCTGCTGGCTGTGACCTCCAAAGAGCAGCCAGAAATACCTGGTAATTCTGGGCAGCCTTCATTTAAATTTACTTTCCTCTGCAGATTATTTGTGCACTCCAGAGGAAAATGTTTACAAGATTGACTTCACCAGGTTCAAAATCCGGGACATGGAATCTGGCACAGTCTTGTTTGAAATCACCAAACCAGCAGCTTCAGGTGAGCACATGTAACCCCCCCACCCCAACTTTCATGAGCAAACACTAGTGTCTGCTTCCTTTTGCCTTTTCCCCACTTTTTTACTCAATACCTTTCCCCAAAATAGGGGTTGTTCTCTGTTGCAAGACGGAGTTAAGAGTCCTAGCTTGCAGCAGAAGCACTACTCAGGTGTCCCTCTGTACTAACACAGTGAACAGAAGCTGTTGCTGCTGTATTCTTGTGATTGCCATCTGTGTCGAGAAAGGACAGATGGATGTTGTAAACAGAAGCAGAGGAGGAGGAGGAGGAGGTCACCGTGTGTTAGTCTCGGCTGTTCACCAGCCAGAGTCCCCCTCTACGTAGTTTAACTGTTAGTGTAACACCTTTCACTCAGGAGTCAGGAAAGTGGCATTTCTGAAAGGGAGAAACTTCATCAATTGTGCAAATTAGTCAAATGGAAAATTTGCATATTTTAATTGTCTTCCTAATTTTATAGGTGTTACTTGTAACCACCAAAGCGTTACCTGTTGCCAGGCATAATAAAAGCCCATGGCAACTGCTCCTTTCCTCATCAAGCACGTTTTTGCATCTTCCCCATCTCCCAGCAGGTGAGAGGGAGTTTTCTGTAGCTTAGAGGTAGAGAACCAGATGTGATCCTGAATGGAGGTGGGAGCAGAAGAGTATCAAACCAAAGGGTCAACCTGCACTACTCTGAGTGACCAGTGGCGGATGCCTTAGAGAGGGTAGGAAGAGGGTAAACACGTCATCGGGTTTTCTCAGAATAGTTTCCTGCCTTGTATGACTCAATAACCTGTGATTGCAAGTATTTTTCCCTGGGTTTCTGTTTCTCAGACGACTGTGACGGAGATTTGCTTTGCGCTTTTCCAGAACGTGACCACAATGACAAGAAGGACATTGACCCCAACGCCGGCCGCTTCGTACGCTATCAGTTCACCCCAGCTTTCCTTAGACTTCGGCAAGTGGGAGCCACGTAAGTAATTGCTCATGTGTAATTTTACTAGTACAGGAAACAATGGAAATCTTGTTTAAAAAAGAAAACAAACAAGTGGCTCTTGCTTGTTGATCCTGTCAGGAAGAGATTCACGCTAAAAGGGGGAAAATAAGGTGCACAGACCACCCAGATATTCTGATTCTCTTGGGTGCGTTGTGTTTTGCTTGCCAGAGGCTCTGCCAGCTTCGGAAGATGTGTCTGCAGCCTCTGTGTTGCATCCCCCCCAAACTGTTAATCCATAAATATGCCTGAAATGGTGAAAAAACATTTGACCCTTGATATATCTGAATGTTCTATGCGTCTGGTAGCGCTGCCTGGATCCGTCGATAAACCACACCAAAATGTGAGCACTGAAGTATCTTTCTGTAAAGCTTTAGGCCAAAGGTGACTGTATTGTCTTTTTAGGAAGTTAGTAGTGATTACTACTAGTACTACTATCTCTACTACTCACGCTAGTGAGTGATCTGAAGTGCCTATCCGGCATAGTCGGAGGATCCTTCCTTCACTGCAGATTGTGTGTCTTATCTATTTCCTCCTCAAGTGACTCCAGCTCTGGTAGAGTCTGTGGCTTGCAGTGCTGTGGTGTGTCCCTGTAGCACGCTCTAAGAGGAAATGACCATTTGGTTAGTACCACTGCTTTATATTTTTGGCTTTGTTTTTTTTTTGCTCTTTCCCCCCACAGAAGAGCTCTCTTCTGCTTTCAGGAGCGGTTGCAAATCTTGCTTAAGCAATGAAGCTCATTTCAATCTTCTTTTTCAGGGTGGAATTCACAGTGGGGGACAAACCCATCAATAACTTCCGCATGATCGAGAGGCATTACTTCCGGGATCAATTGCTTAAGAGTTTTGATTTTGAATTTGGGTTCTGCATCCCCAGCAGTAAAAATACTTGCGAGCACATCTATGAATTCCCACAGCTCTCTGAGGATCTCAGTAAGCTCTCTCTAATTACTGCATCACTGCATAGGGATGTTAATTTAACGTGTTTTGAGGAAGCTCTTTCTTAAAATAGGCCCATAGAAAGTGGGTAGGGTAAAATACCTCCAGGTAGTTTTCTATCTGCATTAATATGGCGTTTGTTTTCTAGTGGCGTGTATCTTGCCCCTCACCAGACAGTTGTTTGGGGGTTTTTAACTCATAAAAGGGATGCTTCAATGTCAGGGAGAAAAAAGGTAATTGTGTTATAAAAGAAACAAAACCCTAGGGTTAAAGACACACCCAATAAATGGGTGACTTAATGTGGAGATCGGCGATGGGCAACACGCAATTCGATATGAATTTTAGGTGAAGCCGTTTATTGGGTGGAATCACACAGATTGTATACATTTGTTACTGCAAATGTGGCAAGCTAAAAAACTGCTAATTGGTTACATACACTGATTACACCCCACTGATTGGTTAGTGATTATAACGAGTTCTGATAAACATCTTATAGCTAAATATCCTTAGTTTACCTTTGATGCCTAAAAGCATCCGCACACCGGCTGTTTTGACCATCTTACTATGGCTGCTTCTTAACATGTTCCATTACTCCCAAGGATCTTCCCATAGCTGCTTCTTGGTTTAGGGCAGTTTGTACCCCTGTCTTCAAGGCCGCTGTGTTTTGAGAATGTGATTATCAAAATCCTCTCAGCATGAGTAACATTTCCTGTCTCATGGGAACACCAGGATATTGTCAGGGCCTGTGTCTTTGGTGAGGAGAGCTAGGCCGCCAGCAGGCCCGCTGCCTTCCCCAACAACTTAGACATTATGTTCTGTTTTAGTGTTTGATGAGCTATATTGATAGTCTGAGAGGTTTTAGTGGGAACATAACTTTTATTTTCCCTCCTCTCTCCCAAGACACAGTAACATCAGTACTAAATCTGCGTGACACTACATGCTTTACAACCCCTAATCATCTGTGCCAGCGCTAAAATCACAGTCTGTGGAAAATACAGTGATGCACTGCTGCTGACTTACTGTCACACCAGGACAAATTTGAGTTTGCCATTTGATCACTTTTTAAAAACAAAACACCAAACCCCACCCAACTTTAGTGTGATACTGTTTTGAGGTTAGGGAGAGCACTTGCACTTTGGTGCCTTAACACGTTTGGATGATGTTTGGAATTCTCTAAAAGTTACTGTCTTGGTTTTGATTCTTCACTTAAAGAGTTTGCTGCTTTCTGAGCAATGCTATTAAATGTAATTGAAGCCCAGTGCAGTGTTGCCTCAGTAGGGCTTCTGTGCAATGCGATTAGTTTTTAATTTATTTTCTTTATTTTCTTCGCCCCTGCAGTTCGAGAGATGATCCTTCATCCATATGAGACACAGTCGGACAGTTTCTACTTTGTAGACAACAAGCTGGTGATGCACAACAAGGCAGATTATTCATACAGTGGAGGACCTTGAGGACAGGACACACAGCCAACCTGCGCTGGCCTTCCCTCCCTTTCCCATCAAAGTCGTCAGGGATACCAACACCTTTGGTTCCGTTGCCTGCAGTGTCAACTGGACAAGGATCCACAAACCAAGGACTCTTTGCCACAGTAGGAGTTTCATGACTAAATTTACCAGTCTCGTCTTTTTTTTTTCCAGCTTTGAAGCAGACCCAGTTCTTCAGAAGTTTAAGGGGGTTCTACAATCCTAGATGATCTTTGGATACCACTTCCCTAAGTTCTCTCTAAGTGTCTGCTTTGAAAATGGCCTTGTGGGACCTGGGGGGATTTGGCCCTAATTCTGTGGATTTGTGGTCTCGCCCTCATGTATCTTTTAGGACGTGATTGCTTTCTCAAGGAATGTAATCTGAGCAACCCCAGGAGTGGATGGATGCAAATGCAGAGCTTTGTTGATTTGTTTCTCTTTGTGAATGCTTCAAAGGCATGGCCAATTTAACCTGTACATCCAGTTGAAAATGTCGAGCGTAACGTCTTGCAAAAGCAAGTTTCACCTTTAGATTAGTTCTCTAAATGAGTATTTCATCCTTTAGTCGTGCTCCTTCTGTGTAATACTCTGTTTAGTCTGGGAACACTCACAATGAAGACCAGGAGTTCAAAGGCAGAGCTGTTTCTGATCAGGTACTGTCCTTACGTTTCAGATGAAGACAAGGTAGTATTGAGGCTCTGTGAACCTCCATAAGCATTTTCCACTAATTTCAGTTTTCACAAACTTGTTTGCAGGAGGGTCAGGAAGTATTGAAGGATTTTTAGCTTGATTTAACATTTTAACATAGCTAACATTCAGCTTATCGTGCAATATGTTTTCCTTGTCTATTTTCATTCATCTCTGCTCAGTACTGAGGTAAGGGCTTCAGCACTGCTTGTTAGAGCAATGCTTTCCTTTGTCTGGGGCAGTTGGTGAGTGTGGAATTTCTGATTTTCCATCTGCAAGCTGAATTTGAAGAACGTTATGCCAGTGTTTTCCCTTTGTTAAAAACGTTTCCAGGCAAAAGAGCAAATCTGAAACTCCAGGACGTAAAGGCACAGAGCAAATTTAGCAAAAACCCTTTCTTCAGACTATAAGAAGTTTAGGACCAATTTTGCCTCAGTTTCCTGGCATGTGCTTCTGAGAATGAAAGAAGTAGCAACATCAAAACTAGTGTATGCAAAACAAAACCTGAGAAGGCTTTGTGGGGTAGCCTGGTGTCATGAAATCCTTACCCTAAAGGTCAGCTCACTGCTACTTTGAAAAAGATAAAAGGCAGTTGCAGTTTGTAGATACTTCTATAAATACTTGATGTCTCCATGTCTAATTCTGTGAGTTTAAGTGGAACATTATATGTTAGCCTCAGATAGGTGTGATTTGTAATAATTTTTATAAAATCCCATTTCCAGTCCTGATGAACATCTTTCTAGTCACAGCCTAAGTCAAACAGAACTACAGATGGTTCCAAAGGTAGCCATCGGCCTAAGGACAGGGAGGGCTTTGTGCTCTCTGTGTTGGGGTTGTGGTCACTAGTAAATGTGTTACCATTTGTCTTTGGCTTGGCTCTTTTCTGAAAGAGGATTCAGTTTTCTAAAGAAAATGCAGTGAGTTTAGGTCACAGCACAGAATTTTTTATTGATAGCTAAGAAAGTACGTGAAGTACACTGATTTTACACAACAAGTAGCTTGTAGTAATAATTATCACAATGAGACTTGTATTTATCACTATTTTTTTGTCTCTAGTGTATTAAAACATACAATTAGGCTACGGCTGACTTATCTGTTTGAGAGTTACAGAGAATTTCCTCATCATTTGTCCAATGCTTTGAGCTACTGATCATTAAATTTTACAGCACAATGATTACTAAATTACTAGTCTCAAAATGTCTAAGGCCTCCCCCCCCCCCATTTTTCTTGCATCAGGGCTGTTAAACTAGCTATATATTCAATGATAGTCTACAGGTTAAGTATCTGTGAGTTTTGTTCCAATTCTTGAAAGAGAAAAATATACCGAGGACAGGGTGTGTGTGTCCATACCTAGCACCCTATAAAGGTGTTTTTTGGGGGTAGCTTTCAGTTCTCACCTGCTGTTCATAATAAGCACCTTGGTGTATATGATTTTTAAAAGCTTTCTAGCAATGGTGCTTGCCCAGAACTTCCAGTCACATGTTTCAAACAGATGTGTGTTTCAGACAGAAATACATCTTGGTGTATTTTGATGAGAGCAGTTGTCCTACTGGGGTGCAGACTCTTGTGTTATGGTGCAGAGTATCATAGAATCACAGAATCACAGGGGTTGGAAGGGATCTCCAGAGCTCATGGGGTCCAACCCCCCTGCCAGAGCAGCTCCCCAGCTCCTACTGCACAGGGCGGTGTCCAGAGGGGTCTGGAATCTCTCCAGAGATGGAGACTCCACACCCCCTGGGCAGCCTGTCCCAGGGCTCCCTCACCCTCACTGGGGAAAAGTTCTTCCCCATGTTGGTGTGGAACTTCCTATGCTCCAACTTGCAGCCATTACCCCTTGTCCTTTCCCCACAGACACTGAAAAGGGGCTGCCCATTTCCTCCTGCATCCCATACTTCAGATATCGATAAGCATTAATAAGGTCCCCCCTCAGTCTTCTCTTCTCCAGGCTGAACAGCCCCAGCTCACTCAGCCTTTCCTCATAGGGGAGATGCTCCAGGCCCTTCATCATCTTCGTGGCCCTTCTCTGGACTCTCTCCAGGAGATCCCTGTCTTTTTATCCCAGGGAGCCCAGAACTGGACACAACACTCCAGGTGGGGCCTGACCAGGGCAGAGTAAAGGGGGAGAATCACCTCCTTTGACCTGTTGGCCACACTCTTCCTGATGCCCCCAGGATCCCATTGTCTCTCTCAGCCCCCAGGGCACACTGCTGGCTCATGGCCACCCTGTCATCAACCAGGACCCCCAGGTCCTTCTCCACAGAGCTCTTCTCCAGCAGGTCATCCCCCAGCCTGTACTGATAGTATAGTCACGTTCTCCTCCTTTTTTTATTCTACCTCTTTTTAAGATGTTGGACTTCAAAACCAAAAGTAATTCCATAAAAATATTACTGTGATCAACAAAAACCTGAGCAGTAGATATGGCCCCTTTAAAAAAAACAACCCCAAACCCTAGAGAAAGTTACCTTGTCCCCAGTAGTGCTGTATGTTGTTGAATGCAATTTCTGACACTGCATTTTGTGATAAGGTTTAGGTTAAGAGGGTGAACTGTCCACAACTGATCTCCTGAATTCTGCTAACAGTTCAGATTCTGTGTATTTCTAACAGAAAATTCAGTGTGAATCATAAAGGAGATAATTTATTGAGTGAATTTGTTCTCTTCTATAATTAGGAATACTTTAAAACAGGAACAACTACTGGACATTTTTAATAAAAATAAATTTCAATCTATTTTAGCTTTAACTTTTCAGTTTGAGGAACTTTACTTTTTCAGAAGTCCCCACAATTTGCTACAAATAAAAACTCAGCACTCTTAAACCAAGGCAAATAACACAACTTTTGCTGGGAAGTGTAAGGGAGGTGTTTTTTTTTCTGCATTCCACTGCAGCAGTTATTGTTATCTCTCTGTTTCACCTGGAAACAGGTAGTTTGCATTTATGTAAGGTCACCTACATCCACAATGTTTACAAACGTGTAGGAATTGCTGTCCAAGGGAGAGGTGCCATTCCTTTGCTGCTTGTTTATGCAGGAGTTTAATGTGTAGTGTCAGTGTGGGACATTGCACTGTTGCACATAGCACTAGAAGAGTGTTTCTTCAAAAACTTTTACAGCACAGTTGCTGTTTTAACACCACTTCTGTCCTTGTTTTGCATTAAAACTACATGTGGAACTGAAAGTTAAAGACTTTGTATGGCACTGAACTTCAGCTTTAATTGGAAAGGGAGCTGAGAGCTCTCAGGTGAGTCGTAAAATAAACCCCACATTTTTTTCCCTCTTAAACTGGCAGCTGATTCTTACTATAATGCAGTTGAAAAATCAATTCTGAACAGCATTGTTCACAGAATGGGTTCATCTTCCTGCCTGGTTATTATTTTGTATTTTAATGTTAATCATTCTTGGCTTTCCTTTGGAAGTTCATCTACAAAATCACCCAATATTCCTGTAGTTTCATTTTTAAACTTATTTTAATTAGTGCTACAGCTGTTTTAACGAGCCAGGCTGGAAATTCGGGATCTGACTTTCTCAAAGTGAAAGAGAACATCAAACAGCTAACCAAGATTATCTGCTAATAATGACTAGCTGTTTCCTGTCATAAGACATGATTACACGTGTACTTCACAGGGTGAATTAATCTTGGGAAAAGAAACTAAGTCTCTGTGAGTGCCAATAGTGACGTCATTTTTCTGAGAGACCAGGAAATTATAACTCAACACATTTTTTCACTTTCTCAGTCTTGGATTCCTTTAAGCTTCAGGGTTTTTTTTAGAGAAAACCAGCAGGAATACACTTGTGGTTAAGTGCTATGCTGCATGGTCTAATAATTCACAAGCTCCAGTGGCAGAAAGGGAACAATCTAAGATTAACACATGAAGTATAAGGATGGTTTAAATTTTAGAAACTATGGTGACAATAGCCAAAATAGTTTCTTTGAATGTGTCCTTTCTGTGATGACAACTATGAAATAACTGAATATTCCACTTTCCCTGGCTCAAGGAGAATTTTCTTTTTAAATGAAAAAGTCTCTTCAGGTTTGACAGGCAGGTTTTGGGGTTGAGTTCTTGCTCATCATCTCTCTCCACGTCTTGTTTTTGAGCAGGTCAGTAAGATAGCTCTCTCTGTCACTCCTCTATTTGAGTCTTATTTTAAAAGAGTGTTAAAGTAGTGGCTGGCTGCATGTGAAACATTACAAGCTTCCAAGTTCCAAATGTGGTCATTTTGAGCAAGCTGACTATTAAGGTATATTGAGAAATAGAACTGTGTGTTGGCCCATAAAAGTTAGATTCCCATCTTCATGACAAAATTTAAAGGGAACTCTTAATCATGTAAAAATTATTTGGGGGTTGTTTAAGGTAAGAAAATGCTAATATCCAGCTCCCATACTTAATATGTATTATAAAAATGTTCTATTAATTATTCATAGCCTGAAGAAATATGGTTGACAGCTCGATTTTCCTCAGGTCTGACTAAGAATGAAACTACAGAGATTACTGCTATCCCTTACTGGGGGAACAGGGAAGAGCAACTAGAATGGCCTGTGTCACACAAAACCATTGACTCCAGCAGTAAGAGTCATCTTTGGGAAAAAGCCAGGGAGAGGGAAAAGAGTTAATTGTGGCTAATTGGAACCAAGAGTTTTAAGGCCATGGTAAGGGTTAAATGTTTTTCCTCTTAAGTTTGAGGTAGCTGGTAGCATCTGTCAGCAGCTCTTTTCTGTAGCCCCAGCATAAGCATTACCTGAGCCTATACAAATGTTTCAGTATGAATCAGATCCTAAATTTCATTGGCAGTTCACATCACTTCACCTGAACACATGGAAGAGTGTGATGCTTAAGGCCTCAAGTGCAGCTCAGTTGTTTTCTAAATCCCAGGACAGTCTGACTAAGCGGGTGAAATTGTGTGTTTGTGTATCTGTTCACAAGCTGTAGTTA
Organism: Gallinula chloropus; assembly: GCF_964237585.1. NCBI lineage: Eukaryota > Metazoa > Chordata > Aves > Gruiformes > Rallidae > Gallinula > Gallinula chloropus. The sequence goes on from NC_140104.1 coordinate 11,305,153, forward strand.
ACAGCCTCCCTAGAATCACTGTGTTAATGCCTACTGTGATGTCTGCTTGTATCTTCATGCTACACTGAGAAAACCTGTTTGAATGTGACATTGACTTTTTTGCATAGAATCAGAATTGTCTGTATTAAAATGTATTTATAAAAAATATCTATTTTTTGTGGAAGGAAAGTAGGATTCTAGTTAATATACCATTGGGAAAATGTTAGAAACATTTTTACCAAGCTCATTTATAATTCTTTGTATCTTGTAAGTTACCTGATTTGTTTCCTCTAAGAACATCCACTGTGGCCCCTTTAGTGGCAATGCAATGCACTGTCATGCAGAGAATCTGGTTTTCAGAAAACTGGGAGTCTTTTGTTTCCTTTTGGGACAGTAGGAAATCAAGTAGGTTGCCAGGAGAAAAAGGAACCTTGGCACCAAATCCACTTCTGTGGCTTTGGCTTCATTAACTAGTCTGCTTCACTTGTCTGCAGATAGATAAGTAGCAAGAGCAAAGATTGAGACTTCAGGATAAAGAAAATTAGATGCTACAATTTAGTCTTCCTGTAGGAGAAGGAGAGTACTAAAATTAATTTATACAAGGATTAAATAGGGAGTACACTTGCTTAAAATTATTTAATATTGGCAGCTTAGTCATAAATGTGCATACTAGAGAAAATGCTTAACTTTTTCCATTACCTCAGAAAATGGTTCAAAAACATGTCACTTTCATTAGCAAGTGTTTCTTCTGTAACAAATTGCAAAATGTAAAAATAAACTGAAATAAATTATTGATCCTAGAAGGTGGGTGATTGGTGATTTTATTTAAATGTTTATGTTAGCACTTGAGAAACTTCTTCATTTCAGATGTCTTCCATCAATATTCCAGCTCCAGTTTTGTGCAAATTTGTGTAGCTAGGTTTACTTTCTGATGATTGTAAACTAAGCAGTGCACATCTAAAAATGCTCCAGTGATTTCCATAGTTACACTGGTAACACCATTACATTGAAAGTGTTTAAATTCAGCTTTCTGATTGGTTAAAAATACCTTGGGGCAAAATTAAAATAAATTCTTTTCAAAGTACAGAGCTTTGGAATTCCACAGATTGCAGTTATGCACCAGGCAGTGCTTTTGAGAAAGCTGCTGGCTGCATTATGGCGAATCATAGAATTGTAGGGGTTGGAAGGGACCTCGAGAGATCATTGGGTCCAACCGCCCTGCCAAAGCAGCTCCCTAGGACACATCACTGAGATAGGCGTCCAGATGGGTGTTGAATATCTCCAGAGAAGGAGACTCCACCACCTCCCTGGGCAGCCTGTCCCAGGGCTCTGGCACCCTCACTGGGAAAAAGTTTTTCCCCATGTTGGTGTGGAACTCCCTGTGCTCCAACTTGCAGCCATTGCCCCTTGTCCTGTCCCCACAGCCACTGAAAAGGGGCTGGCTGATTCCCCCTGCATCCCCTGCTTAAGATAATTATAGACTTTAATTAGGTCCCCCCTTAGTCTTCTCTTCTCAAGGCTGAACAGTCCCAACTTACTCAGCCTTTCCTCATAGGGGAGATGCTCCAGGCCCTTAATCATCTTCATGGCCCTTCTCTGGACTCTGTCCAGGAGATCCCTGTCCTTTTTATACCAAGGAGCCCACAACTGGACACAACACTCCAGGGGGGCCTGACCAGAGCAGAGCAGAGGGGGAGGATCACCTCCTTTGACCTGCTGGTCACATTCCTCCTGATGCCCCCCAGGATCCCATTGTCTCTCTCAGCCCCCAGGGCACACTGCTGGCTCATGGCCAACCTGTCATCAACCAGGACCCCCAGGTCCTTCTCCACTGAGCTCTTCTCCAGCAGCTCATCCCCCAGCCTGTACTGATACAAATGGTTGTTCCTTCCCAGGTGCCAGACTCTCCACTTGCTTTTGATGAACTTCATCCAGTCTCTCCCTGCCCAGCTCTCCAGCCTGTCCAGGTCTCTCTGGATGGCAGCACAGTGTTCCTGCATGTCATCCACTCCTCCCAGCTCTGTATCATCGGGTACTTGCTTTTGAAATGAGTGACACCTGCAGTTGCTGTCTGTGCCACATCGACTAAAACGGAAACACCTGCTCAGGCTGAGATGAGTTGTACTGGGGTAATTCCATCTTGATGTGTTTGCTATTTTAGTCAAAAATTCCTGGGGATGTCTCTGTGAAGCACAACTACTTACCTGGTTTTGGAGGAAAAGAGGTGTAATGGTTTTGTTTGAAAACATCTGCTGTAAGTCACTTTGATTCCTCAGAATTACCAGGGATGCCTCAGTAACACAGCACCCAGCAGAACAGAGATTGTGTACTGGAACCTGCAGAAGGAAGTTATATGAATACAAGGCTTTAACTTTTCAGCTCTCACTTGGAGCTGCATCAGATACCTGCACAAAGCTCGGCAGTAAGGTGGTGACCTGAGCACAGGTTTGTAATGTGACTGTTGTTTGGGTATTGCTTGTGTGCAATCTGCAGTGTCTGGTATCAGTCCTCTTACAGGCTCCTCTAAATCACAGGATATCTCTAGTGTTGCCTGTACAGGTTCTCTGGGGTTAGATGCTCTCTCCTGGTTAAGTTTATATTTGGAAGGAGCTGAACAACTGGAAGCATCAGGTCTATTTTCTTAGAATTCCTGAAAGGACTGGATGCTGATTTTGTTAAATACCTAAAGAGAAGAGATACAGCAAAATAGGGAATAGTAACTCTAATAAGGCAGGTTAAACAGTGTCTCTGATTTTGATACTTTAGTATAATTACCTGGACTGGTTAAAAAGCTGCTGAGATTGAAGAGAATTTTTTTTTTTAAATTATTCAAGAGAAAACTTCCCAGTGTTAAATGTCTGCCAAAAATATCCTGCATTAACAATAGTGTTTCCTTCTTTCCAACCCCACCCCCAGCTAATATGTCAGTCTCATTTATTAATAAATATGCCTAATCATCCTGGAGATATTCTCTCCTCAGATTTTTATTTCTTAGAGCGTTTGTCAGCTGTGGCAAACCTTACACCTTCACACCATGCTTCTAAGTCTTTTGTCACTGTTCAAGGGCATTCATCTCCCTGTGAACTGCAATCCCTTAACATTTCTTAACTGTAATATGAACAATTCTCAGTGATCCACTGCTCCACGTTCCCCAATGTGTACATTTAAGACAATGTATCTTATTTTTAAAGGCAATTTTCAGGATTGCAGAAGTCTATCACTGCATGCTAGGATAAAACAAAGGTATTTATTCTGCCACAAAAAGGAGTAATTGCTTTACAGAGTTGGGTTTGTTTTCTGGGGTTTTTTTTTTCCTAAACCAGTGCTGTACAAGAACTTAAAATAGGTGGTGAAATCATGCTGGATAATGTATATTAATTAAAACTACAAAGAGAATTTAGGTAGGTAAAGCATAATTGCAGCTGGATGATTCCTAGCCATAATTTTGAAAACTGACATGGGACCTTAAATAACAAAGGCCTGTTTTATTTAATAATAATTTAATTATTCTGGTAGAGGGCGTAAACCATGTTGATGAAGCTGGCATATGAAAGTAATTTGTAGCAAGAATTAAAAACAAGCAGGGAAGTTACAAACAGCAATATAGAAAACACATAGTGAAACTTATTTTATGAAAGGAAGTTAACATATATGGGAGAGTACTAAACACTTTGAGTTCTTCCTTTCCTACTGAATGACAGCAGGAATGAGAAGAGGGGGATAGCACACCAGGTATTTTATAGTCTTTATAGTTTGGCTATAAAGACTAAAAAATATTCCAGTTGAAGGATTGCTGGAATATGCTGACTTTACCTTATTTACTGGACCAGTTATGCACACACTTGGACTTCTTACACTTGCTTGGCTATAGAAGAGTAGGTAGCTTTTGTTTTTGCAATAAAGGCAGGAGGAAAAACTGGAGTAGCAAAGTGAAACCTCTGGGAGTTACCAGTAAAGCTTTCTGTAAAATACCAAACTTCCATTTACATATCACTTACTAGTCCCTGCAGTCCCCCCTCCTGCACCAGAACCTTGCCATGCAAAACCACAACATTGCTGTAAAGTGTATTTCTTGCACACACAGCCGAGCAAAGTAATGGCCACACAGAGCATCCTTTCATCATGTGTACACAAGACCCTGTTTCAGCTATGAAAGGTCCTATGTGGACCAGACCTGAATGCTAGAAATAGCTAGAACAGATTTTAGCAAAAGAAACCCCTCCAAACCAACAACAAACCACCCAAACTCTAACCCAAACCATTTTCTTTATGAATGATGCTCTCTGAAGGGTACAGTGTACAACAGTTAAGTGAATGTAGCTCTGCTTACTGGCGTTCAACTACTTTTGACGATCGTGTTTTTATTTCCCAAACGCATACCTTACCACCCTTCTATGTAATTAAGTGTCTAATTAAACCTGCTGGCTGCTTTGATGTCTGTACAGTTTCAGAAGCCAGAACAGAGGGTACACTACATCCCCTGAAATTAAAGCCTGTGTGGAGACCTGATTAGAAGTTCAGAAGAAAGAAAACTTTCTGGCCCAGAAATGCCAAGTCTCTTCAGCACCGAGATGTCACGAACCATTTAAAGACATTTCCTGGCTGGAGCTCAGCAGCTGGCACTTGTCATAAACTCAACCTGAAGTCGCAGGGTCCAGGGATGTTCTCTGCAGCTGACAAACACACGAATACACTTCCTGCAGCTATCCAGCACGAGACACTTGAAGGAAACACGACAAGCATCACCACTTTCATAACTTTAAAGACTGTCATTTCAGCTCACATTGCAATTCCCTGAAGGGAAGTTCAAATGAGAAAGGTAATTCCCATCCAAAGCAAAAGCTCCCACTAAAAGCACTGCAGTTTATCTCCTGAGATTAACCGGCTATTGGGTGGAAAGGGTTTTTTTTTCCATAGGTTTTGGGGTTTTTGTTGGATTTGTGATTATTTTGTAACGTTCTGAAGTCATGGAGTTAAAGGCAGGTATAAGAAATGCCTGAAGTAATCATTTAAGCCCGGTGCCTCAGACAGGCACAAACACGCTGCGCCCATTCATGTGGCTGAAAGGGAATTCTTCAGTAGCCGCCTGATGGGTGAGATCTTAAACTCTCTGCTCCTCCACATCACGTCGATTAACGTTAACACCGCGAATCCCTGGCTGCGCGGGGAGCGAGCTCATTACGAGTTAGCTCATTACCCATCCCCGCCCCGCTGCCAGGCCAGGCTAGGCCTTCCCCGGCCCTTGGCTCTTCCCGCTGAGGTAGCGGCAAACCCCGCTCGGCCCTTCCCGCCTTCCCCTTCAAATCCCAACGGCCGCCACAGGTCAGCAAGGTGGGGCCGGGTGCCAGCTGTACCGCCCTCGCGGTGAGGCGTCCGCCTCATCCCGCGGTCTGGAGCTGCTTGCGGGCGCCAGGTTGGGGAACCGGCCGTTGTCTCAAGGCAGGCGGCACACGGGGACGAGCGGCGGGCCGCGGGCAGGGGAGGGCTGCGGGCACACGGCGCCCGGCTGATCTGTGGCTCGGACGCTCCCTGCCAGGTGGCGGGAAACCGCAGCCGGTGAGGCAGGTGCTGGGAATCGCCTCATAGCCGGCTCGGGCAGCTGTCGTTCACCCCGTTCATCCTGCTGCTCCTTAGTTGGCATAATGAATTTTCCAGTGACGATGGTGTGAATGAAAAGCTGGAGCGGTGCAGCTAATGCCAGTCCCCGTTGTACAGTGGGATCTGGTCGGTAATAAACATTCAGTGGGGTTACTTGCCTCATCTGTGCCCAGGTGGTAAAGCACTGGCTTTAGAACAGGAAGGCTTCCAGCCATGGAAGCAGTGAGGCGTTCCAGTGCTTTGTTACTCTGGCGGTGGAATTACAGAGGTTTAATAGCGACTGCGGCCTCCTCACCTGTATTTATTGTCCTTGGGGGACGTGGCACAGTTTTTCCGTGTAAAACGGTTTGTAGCAAAGTTAGCCTGAAGTTGGTAGTTCCTAGAAACTAATTCAAACAATTACCCCGTTTTGCAGCCCTTGTTGGTTCAGAGATTAATTCTAGAAAAGGCTGCTTGTCAGGCCTCCTCCTTCCTTGTGCTCCTCGCTGCTTTGAGGCCAAGCTTAGAGAACCGTGACTGCAGGATGGAAAAACGGTCTCCAGCCTTGATGAGGGGATGGCAAACCCAAAACATCGTTACTGCAGGATGCCGGATAGCTCTGACTTCCCACCGCTGGGAAGGGCTTTTCCGTGGCGATGGTTTCACGTTATGGCTGGTTGCTGGTAGCTGGCTGTTCATTATCTGCTCAGTTTTTGTTATATTGGTATCTAGTGTCAGGTTTTTGGCTGGTGTGCTGGCTGATGGAGAAGCAGCCAAGGGAAATGAAATGGTGTTCCTACTGCTGTTTATTTTCACCGCTAGCAAATACTGTTTGTGTGTGTTTGTTAAAATAAAAAAGGCCCTTTTTTGCTTCTCAAAAGGGATGGATTTAAATTTTATTTTGTGAACTGACACCATCCATTGTTTTAGTGAAGAAATAATCAGCAGTTCTCAATTAAACTTTTGATATGGCCATATACACAAGACTACTTTAAAGCCTCCGTTTACATTATTGCAGTGAGGAGATGTATGGTGGATCATATAGCTCTTCAACTAGTGAATGTTTCAATTTTGTTTGAATTAGACAAGAAATGGATTAAGAGGTCAGAAAAAGCTTGTGTAAAAGTGTTTCCTGGTTTTGATATTTAATGGTCTAACCACAAATATTTGCACACGGGTCTGGAAGTCTGACTGAGGTACAAAAATGAAGCATCGGGACTGATAAACTAAGTTCTGGAATTCAAATGTTTGAATTGAAGTTATTTGAAAGTGCTGGTAAGTCAGTTGTGCTTTTCAAACTTTAGGTATAAAGTTGGAGACATAAGTGACAGATGGGCTATTTAATACTTTATATATTCCTATAATACCTGTTAGTCACAGTTGGATTTAAGTAGCTCAGTGCTGTGCCAGTTTTTGAAAGATTGTGCAAAGATATGAGCATATCTGAAAATAACTGTATGGACAAAACCAACTGAACCTTCAGGGGTGATGGTTTTATACCAAGAAGAGGAAAATACATGGGAGTCACCCTGCTTTAGTGAGAAGTCTTGTAACAGTGAATTCGGGCTCAAGAAAAAAGAGCTTGAAAACTGTTCCAATAGAAATTGCTATTATTTAAATATTTTTTAAAAGTATTAATGAAACATAAAATTAAAAAAAAAGTTAAAGTAATAAATCCTAAACTTTAGATTGCATTTGTTTCCTAATTGTATGTTGGAGAGGGCAACAGGGAACACTTTCTTCTGTTTGGTTACAAGATATTTTTATGGCCATTACACTTTCCCTCCCTAGACAGAAATAGCTGTTTACATAACAAAGGCTGATTAAGCAAACATCGTTTGCCTTGAACTGGGTAAACTTCATTCTTTTCTTCCTTTCTCCTTCTGTTCTCAGAGTACTACTTAAAATGGTCTTTCATGTAAACGTGTCTTAAATAGATTTACAGTGTGTGCAGAATACTTAGGGTAGGTACAAAGTAAAATGTCACGAGCTCTGCAAGTTCTAAGAAAATGTTTGCTGTGCTACAAATTGCTGTGTCAGAAATATTTTAAAAGTACTTGCACAAGATAAGGATTATTCTGCTATATAAACTTAAATACAAGTTGTTAAATAAACACAGCATTATATTTTTTAAAAAATAATTGTTCCAGAATTGTAATTTACAGTATGACTCTTGTGCACCTGTATTTTAATGGGATTTATTTCACATGTAATAGAATAGCTAATGCTAAACTGAAGCAAAACAATGAAATTCTAGGTGTAGGAGCCTGAAGGTGGGGGGGAAAGGGAACAGGTGGAACCCAGACAACTTCCATTAGTTAATGACTTGCAGTCTTCTTTTTTTTCAACGTGATTCTTTTTTTAATGTTAGAAAATTCATGTAATGGCTTTTAACTTCTGTGAAATGTCCAACGGTGTTAAATGCAGAATGCATTGGTGAAAATACTTTGAGGTGCTTAGAATAACTAACTTTGTAGAGCAAGGGCAATCCTCTCTTGTGTAAACACAGCATGTCAAGAAAGTCGAGTGAAACAAGAAAAAACACGTTAGAGTGCTTTTTCCCCTTTTGTTCTTTATGCCTGGTCATTCTTCAAAGATTTATTACCAAGTAAAATATAGAATGCAGTATGGCACTTGGATTTCTGTCTGCTTCTTCCCACCCCCCCCCCTTTTGATCATGTTTGTAGTCACGAGTGTGGAATAAATTGGTGCATCAGGGACTGCCCTAGCCTGCCAAATTCAGCTCAGAGTGAATATGAATGACACACAGGAATTTACAAACCGTGAATTAATTGCTATGTCCATAAATTACAGTAGCACAGAATCAAAGAAACAAACAAACAAACAAAAAGGTTAGCTTTCTTGTTTTAAACTGTGAATTTGGAGTTTCTGTAGCAGATATTGAGCTCATCTTGGTAAAGTGCTGTCCAGAATCATGGCATTGATTTGAATGGATTTTCTTGACATTGTCTCCCTCTGCCAAACATGAATTATCAGGAAGATTGCTAATTCTGTAGGCTAATACCTTGCACAGGTCTGTACCATTCACCACATACTGGCCATGATGTGGTTGACTGAATGCTACTCAGTATGTATCATTTAAAAAAGGGCTAACAGGAGTTTGATGCAAACAGTGATGGAAAGTGATTAAAACCTGAGCACCTTGCTCTCTTAGGCCTCTGAAAATGGTGATGAGTGTACCCACTCTGGTGTTTGCAGTGTGGACTCACTAAAAGGAGAGTCCTAGGCTGACAAGTCCTTGAGGATATAGGCAGCTGTGTGCAGAAGTCCCGTTGACATCCGTGTGGCTGTTCACTGAAGTTAAGTAAAGGTATTTGAGGACCTTGGGAGGGTCTGGGCTCGTGCCCCAGTGCTGGGGGTGGTGCTGGCACAGTAGTGGTGTTTTCTGAAGTCTCAGGGAACACACAGAGCTGTGGAAACCAATCTCTTGGCGCTGCTGTAAGCAGTCTAGTATTCGTAGATAACATTATTTACCAAATATTATCATTATTGGCTTGCTTAAGAGCAATGTTAGCATGTTTCAAGGAATAATAATAGCTCTGTGTGCAGAGCCAGCAGGGGTGCAAACCCATGCTGTCTGAGTGCAGGGCAAGGGCTCAGCGTGGTTTTGCTTTTCCTCAGTGCATGGTTATATTCAGATATGTATTTGGTTTTTTTAAAGTATCTAGGGTAAGACTGCTTTTTAAGTTAGGTAGGTATTTATTTGTAACTTAGTCACTCCCTAAATTATACTGAATGTAGTGTTTAGTGGCTTTATGCTTACTCTATGCTTTAGGCTTATAATTTAATATGCACATTTCTAGTTTTGTGGCTCAGTTAATTTTTTCCTTATTTCTTTAGAGAAATATTAGGATGGTGAAGAATTAATTCACCTACTATGTTTACATAACTCTTTATTTTTTGTATAAACAGCTTGGCAAACTTGACTGTATTCCTCACTCTGCATATTCTGTTTCCAGGAGGGCAGAGGAAGAGGGGCTCAAGTCAAGTGAGGATTTCTTAATAGCCGGGTGAGGGATTACAAAACTCCATCACGTGTGTCCTTCCTAAGTCTTCTCTATCCATCTGCCCTTAATCTGGCTTTGGTTTAAGTCAGGGCTAGCAGACATGGTTGAGGGTGTAGATTTGAACCTGGGTTTGGCTTCAGTTTTAACTGGCAGTACTCCCACCTTGCGTGAGAAAGCAGGCTAATCTACCCTGCTGCATTTATTTTAACAATCCCATCTCACTGTTCTGCCTGATCTGTACTTTCCTTTATAATTCCTTGCTGTTCTTTCATGGGGTAAATGACCCAATCTGACTCAAATTAGAACCTCCTTAATTTCTTCCAAGAGGCCATACGTGACTACAGATGTCATGTGAGATGCTTCGATATATTTTTTGTTTGTAGAATATTTTCCTTGATGTTGTTCAAGGTTCCTGCTCCAGACTGCTTTGTTTATAAATTGCCTCACTTGGAATAAAACACTGTTCTGTTGTGTCATGAGCAGCACCTTATGGTAAATCAGAGAGAAGTGTGTTCCTGAGAAACTGGCTACTGAAATGCCTTTGTTCAGCTCATGTGAAGGCCCATGTGCTATCCTAATGTGCAGGCTAGTTCAGAATAAACCCCACTGGATGAGCAAGATGTCAGCTGGACCTTAAAATAGAGAGGCTCTCTGGATTTGGCCAACTGCAACAATTACTGTTCTTTCTCTCTTTTTTTTTTTAATAGCATTTTCCAAAATTGTGATTTATTGGTAGAATAATTTATCTTATTGTTCAGCCTATGTGGATGAAATTAGATGAATGAATGCAAATAATTTCCAGCCAAGTAAAAGTTCTTCTAAATGGTTTTGTTCTTTTTTTTTTTTTTTATTAAAAAAACTCCCAGGGTTTTAAAATTCTTTTTAAACACAGTAAAACTTAGTTTTTTCACTAAAGTATATTTGTTCCTTTGGTTTAGTCTGTCAGCAGCAAGTCCTCTATCTTCCAATACTTGCAGAGTTTCCCATTATTTTCTTGTTTCCCAAAACACAGAACTTCTTTCAAGGGGACTGTAAATGTGTTAATATCTGGATTTATATTTTTTTTCTTAGTAGTTTGTGGCAGATGATGTTGACATCATTGGCTCCAGGAAATAAGTTATTGTATTGCTATAAGTTCGTTGCAAGCAGCTTTCATTAAAAAAAAACATAAGGGGGGGAGGAAAAAAGTGAATAATTTTCCTCTTATAGTCATTTGTTTCTGGAAGAGGCAGAAGATGGGGGCCTTGGTAAAATGGTGTTGACCAGTTCAGCCTTTTATCTTTAAATAGTTTTAATTATTATTATTTTTTAATATCTGTCTGTAGAAAATTATCATAGTAAAGCTACATATCCTGCAGGTGACTTCTGGAAAAAGATGATTCTCATTCCCATGGACACAGTTTCAGCTGACAGGAATCACATCGGGAGGCGTGTGTGATGGTTTGGACTGTGTTCCAAGGTCAGAACAATTAGGTTGGTGTGTGGTTCACATTAGTGCTATAGGTTTGGATCCTGAATTACTTAGGTAGGCAGGAGACACTGTATCCAGTTCCATAAAGGCAGAGTACAGAGTAGTGAGCTGTAGGTCGGGTAGGTTGCTGTGTGCAGTTCCGTTCTGGATGTTGCTGTTGTTGCCATTCTCCATCTGGCAGTGAGAAGGGAAACACTGGGAAGACGGTGGGGATGATGAAATGAGAACTAGGGGATCCACAGCCAGGCTGTCGTCTTTCAGCTCCTCCCAAAGATTTCCTGTAACAGAACAAAATGAATTGATTAAACTTCCTTTGTATATGCTTTTTGAAACATTGTTTTACAGGAGAAGTCAGTGATTATGCAGTTGTGTATGTGTACATACTCTTAATCACTTGTGATTGAGAAAGGAAAAAGATTCAGATAGTTATTATTTGTTTGCCTCCATAATAAATTTAAATCCAGGCAAAAGCAGCATTAATTTAGGAAAATTATTTCAGTAATTGTTCAGGACATAGATTGCATGAGTGCCTGTGAAACTTGTGAAGGAGCAAATAGCATTCCTTTGAGCAAAACTGTGGAAGGGGTTTGAGTAAATAACAATAAAGAAAAATATTAATGTGCTAAGTCAGTCAAAAGGACTTCTCTTGCTCTTCATGTGACAGTTCTCAATATACACCAAATAATTAAGCATGACTAGTTTTCAGTGGAAAATATATCTGAATTAAAAAATACTTTCTAAATACTGTATTGCAGTATTTAATATCAGGAGCTGTAGTTGATAGGAGGGGAATCATCTTTTTAAAAGGGTAGACAATGGCAGGACAAGGGGAAATGGATTAAAGCTAAAGGAAGGAAGGTTTAAATTAGATATTCAGGGGAAGTTTTTTACAGAGAGAGTGGTGAGGGGCTGGAAGATTCAGATCGTTATTATTTGTTTGCCTCCATAATAAATTTAAATCCAGACAAAAGCAGCATTAATTTAGGAAAATTATTTCAGTTGATAATTGGCAAGATTCTGTTGTAAAAGTATCCTTATGAAGTACAAATTCTACTTGAAAGAAGTCCTACTAATTTTGAAAGGGGAAATTGCCTTTATTAGGTATGGTAGAGCTACCAGCACAAATCTGCAAATAGTATTACTTTACAACTGGACTTCTGGTATTCTTATGGTGTAAATTCCTGGATATGGGTTTGACCTAACAAATCAAAGGATTTGAAAAGTTACTTTTTTCTGACGTGTGCCGAAAAGTTTCTCATCTTTCCACCCAACGCTCGTATCACAGCGAAAGCATTACGTGAATTACTACAGGAGGGCTCAATTTTCATACTCATTATCAAAGATTTCTTCTTGGACTATCACTTCAAGCTATACCCACCATCTGCAAACTGTCAAACAGGGTAATACTTAGGGCTTTTACAAGTAGCTGTTTGATTTCTTTGTTCTTAGGGTTTTATTTCCTAACGTGCGTGTGTATGATTTTGCTCCATGGGTGCAAGCTTTGTCTCAAATTCTAGGCCTTCTAATTTGAGATTTGATAAGTTTCTAAAGAAAGTAAGTATAAAAACCCCTTAGATAAGGTTAAAAAACTTAAGGTAAAGTGCAAGGTGAGAGGAAAACTGGAATTGTACCATATTGGTAAATCATATGGAATATTTACAGTACAAATACTCCAGATGAACTGAGTAAAATGTGAAGAGGTTCAGAGAAAGGAGAGGAATTTGAGATCCAGCTGCTTGAAAGAGGAAGAAGCTGAGGATTCAGAAACCTGTGTTGTTAGTAAAGCAATCTGGGTATGGCAGGATCTGTGATTCTGGGAGCTGGATGTTTAGCATGTTTGAAATTGGATGTGGCTGCAGCTGAGAATAATACAGGTAGATCCTGTCACATGACCCTGATCACCTTCTATGCCAAGGTGACCTGCTGAATGGACAAGGGGAAGGCTGTGGAGGTGTCTACCTGGACTTCAGTAAAGCCTTTGACACGGTTTCTCACAGCATTCTGACTGAGAAACTGGCTGCCACTGGCCTGGACAGGGGGACCCTCAGCTGGGTTAAAAACTGGCTGGATGGGCCCAAAGGGTGAATGGAGCCAAATCCAGCTGGAGGCCGGTCACGAGTGGCATCCCCAGGGCTCAGTCCTGGGTCCAGTTCTGTTCAACATCTTTATCACTGACCTGGATGAAGGGATTGAAGCTCCCTCAGTCAGTCTGCAGATGACACTAAACTGGGAGGAAGTGTTGATCTGCCTGAGGGTAGGGAGGCTCTTCAGAGGGATCTGAACAGACTGGACTGATGGGCTGAGACCAATGGGATGAGGTTTAACAAGGCCAAGTGCAGAGTGTTGCACATGGGACAGAACAACCCCATGCAGTGCTACAGGCTGGGGGAGACTGGCTGGAGAGCTGTCAGGCAGAGAAGGACCTGAGGGTGTTGGGTGACTGCAGGCTGAATATGAGCCAGCAGTGTGGCCACGTGGCCAGGAAGGCCAATGGCATCCTGGCTTGTGTCAAAAATAGTGTGGCCAGTAGGTCTGGGGAGGGGATTGCGCCCCTGTACTGGGCATTGGTGAGGCTGCACCTCGAGTGCTGGGTCCAGTTCTGGGCTCCTCATAAGAAGGGCATTGAGGTCCTGGAGCGTGTGCAGAGAAGGGCAACCAGGCTGGGGAAGGGGCTGGAGGGCAAATCCTATGAGGAGCGGCTGAGGGAGCTGGGGATGTTCAGCCTGGAGAAGAGGAGGCTGAGGGGAGACCTTATCACCACCTACACTGACCTGAAGGGAGGTTGTAGAGAGGTGAGCGATGGTCTCTTCAGCCAGGGGACAGGAGATGGGACAAGGGGAAACGGCCTCAAGCTGCACCAGGGCAGGGTCAGAGCAGATATTAGAAAAAAAATGTCTTTTCTGAAAGAGTAAAAGGCTGCCCAGGGAGGGGGTTGAGTCACCTTCCCTGGATGTGTTTAAAAAAAGGGTAGATGAGGTACTTGGGGATATGGTTTAGCTTAGGGCGGGAATGGTTGGACTCGATCTTTAAAGATCTTTTCCAACCTGGTGATTCTGTGATGGAATATTTGGAACCGTTCAATGGCAAGGCAGTTGCATTTGTTGACTCATGCTATTAAGACTGGTTTGGTTTTTTTCTCTTTTAGGTTGCTTTGTGTACCAGGTTTTGCCTGTGCAGGAAGGCAGTTCTGTATGTTAGTTGTGCAGCAACAGCTTTATAACTTGGAACCCACAGTTTTCATTTTGTTTGTGTACATATATAAATATATTTATGCATAAACACAAACTTGGTGGGGTTATATTATTATTTTTGCATGGAAAGCTATGTTCTTCCTTCAAAATCCTGTCCATTCAAGAGGAGTCAATTATTTTTTTATCAAGATCTTTACTAGTAGTCAGAGTTACATGACTAAGGATTTAAGAACACACCTCAGGAAATGTAATTGTTCAGGACATAGATTGCATGAGTGCCTGTGAAACTTGTGAAGGAGTAAATAGCATTCCTTTGAGCAAAGCTGTGGAAAGGGTTTGAGTAAATAACAATAAAGAAAAATATTAATGTGCTAAGTCAGTCAAAAGGATTTCTCTTGCTCCACACATGACAGTTCTCAATACACACCAAATAATTGAGCATGACTAGTGTTCAGTGGAAAATATATCTGAATTTAAAAAAATACTTTCAAAATACTGTATTGCAGTATTTAATATCAGGAGCTGTAGTTGATAGGAGGGGAATCATCTTTTTAAAAGGGTGGACAATGGCAGGACAAGGGGGAATGGATTAAAGCTAAAGGAAGGAAGGTTTAAATTAGATATTAGGGGGAAGTTTTTTACAGAGAGAGTGGTGAGGGGCTGGAACAGGCTGCCCAGAGAGGGAGTGGATGCCCCATCCCTGGGAGTGTTCAAGGCCAGGTTGGATAGGGCCCTGGGCAACCTTGTGTAGCTCCAGGCCTGGAGGTTGGTGGCCCTGCCTGTGGCTGGAACACTCTGATCCTTGGGGTCCCTTCCAACCCAGACCATTCTATGATTGATTCTATGATAATAAGCAAGGTTGCATTTTTTTTTGGTGTGGTTTTCTTTTTCTCTCTTCCCCTGGGATGCTTTTTTGGAAAACTTTCTAAGGACAGAATGCATAATTCCATGTAGTAGAAAATAATGAAGGTTGGCCAGCTGGTCTTTGTAGCAGAGGCAAGGATGAATATAGTTAAAAACTGTCTTCATCCTGCTAGTGTTTGTTTACATGAATGCAGGATGCCACTGAAAATAGGGGAAAAAATAAAGTATTTATGCAGGGTTGGGATGTGATGTAATAAGCTTCACTAAAAGAATATAAATCCTTCAGATACCTACCCTGGAGATCAAAATCAGTCAGGGATGGATTAAGAGCATCGATATCATTGCTGAGATCTCCTTCCTGCATGAGCGTGTCCTGCATTGTCCTGGCTGTAGAGTGCTCTGTCAGCATCTTCACCCCACAGATTGGGGGGGTCTGAGCCGGCAGTGGAGAATCCTGGGTGATGCTGGGCTGAGTTCTGAGTTCGCTTTGAGCCTCCCCAGAAGGAAATAGGGTCTGAGGGTCAGGTGGCTGTTGCATTAATGTACTTGAGATTTGAGGAAACCCCTGTTGTGAGGAATAGCAGGCGGTTTGCTGCCCCCCGAGTAAATTTGGTAACGGGTTCTTGACGTGTAGAGCTCCTGATGCGTGGATGCTGTGTAACGGCTGTGGCATAGCGGAGGAAAGCGAGGTCTCGCATAAGGAATGGGGTTGGACTGCCATCTGCCTGGAAAGGGACGCACTTGCAACACCAGTCGGACTGCAGGACACGACTGAAGATCTCAGCTTTTCACTTTTGTCGCCTATCAGCGTGTCAAGTTCTTCTGTGAAACAAGAGGGGAAAAAAAAAAGGTCCATGACTTACGAATTCCTGACAGAGCCTTAATCTTCACAGCTTCCAGAAAGAACTTTAGTGTTCCTGCCCAAATGGGTGAATAGAATGGGGGGGGGGGGGAAGATTTTTCTAAATTATCATTCAATAAATGAGTATGTAGTAAATAGCATTTTTGTGCTTAAAGATTAGATAATGATCAGGTAAGTTCAGATTTTAGTCTATAGTACTTATTCAGTGTTGCTTTTATCTTAAAGTTTAGTGAGATGGCAAGAGTGTGTTTTCTTGGTGGTGCCTCTTTGTGCCTGTTTGGAAGCACTCCTGCAAAATGAGGTCTTATTAAATTGTGCTTTTTAATTGTTTTTTTTTTTTTTTTAAATTATTTTGCCCATTGCTTTATAACCAGGAAAATGCTTAAATTCTTTTCCTAAGTCATGTATAAATGCCCTTATGCAGCCTGTTACAGAGAAAAGTTCTGGAGACCGGCAATTGTGAACTACTAACGTATTACTGACCTGGCTTTGCCATACTCTTCCTTACAGCAACTGGGTCTTTCCTCTTCCATTTCTGAAGCTCCTCCTGCATCTTATCAATTTTGGCTGGATTCAGAGCCCACAAGCAGCCTTTCCGAGAAGAATTGCCTGACTTGTTCTCCACTTTCTCAAAGCATTTGTTCAATGATAAGTTGTGGCGCACCGAATTCTTCCAACCATCTGGAGCTGTCTGGAAAAACAAAGCCAATCTAAGAATGGAACTTCAAGGTGTGGGGGGAAAAAATATATTCAAATATATTTTCTCCATTTTGACTGATTAGATTATAAAAAAATGCTGTTTAGATTATACTTTCTGGAGTATGAAACACAAAGCGCGTACGTTAGAAGGAAGCCACAAAAATGTTACAGTCCTGTTGTGTGGGAAGAGAGGAATCAGATAAAACAGTAGCTGATCTCTGAAGCAAGAAGGTTGGCCTTGTCAGAGCAGCTGCTGGATCTTTGAGAGTGAGTTTGCAAATCACAAGAGTCAAGTGTGTAAAGAATTATATTCTAGAATCATTGAATCACAGACTGGCCTGGGTAGGAAGGGACCCCAAGGATCACAGAGCTCCAGCCTCCCTGCCACAGGCAGGGACACCAACCTCCAGGCCTGGATCTACACAAGGTTGCCCAGGGCCCCATCCAACCTGGCCTTGAACACCCCCAGGGATGGGGCATCCACCACCTCTCTGGGCAGCCTGTTCCAGCCCCTCACCACTCTCTCTTTAAAGAACTTCCCCCGAATATCTAATTTAAACCTTCCTTTCTTTAGTTTAATCCATTCCCCCTTGTCCTGCTATTGTCTACCCTTTTAAAAAGTTGATTCCCCTCCTGTTTGTATGTTCCCTTCAGGTACTGGAAGGGTGAACTATGAACTGTGAACTAATAGGAAATCTGCCTTCTTCATCTATTTTGGAAGACCTAGAAAAATTTCAAACACTTAATTGAAGGACTACCTGCTACCTGGACTCAAGTTTCCAGGCAGACTTCAAAAGAATTTTAGCATGCAACTAAGGTGTAACTTTATGTGCTAGCCAATTACATAGCCAAATGGTTTAATCACAAGCCCTACAGATGACATACAGGTTTCTACATCTGATCACTGCATTTTTTTGCTTTGCATTTATTTTTAACTCAGTACTGGAAGCTGGAAGGTTCTTTGAACAATTCATATAGGCTTCGTTAAAGGGACTTCTTGTATTTAGGTGATCAATGAGTGAACCAAAATCCCCTCATTTCTCTGAGGACAGATTTGCATTGGTCTGCAAGAATGGGGGAAAAAAAAGGAAACTTAGTGCAGAAAAAAATATCTTCCCTCTGTTTATACAATTTAATATATTTTTGCCCCTGATTGCTTGCAAAAGAGCTTTGGAACTGGCTGTTGCTGTAAGATGAAGAGGGAAATACCCAGCAAAATGCTCAATCTCAGGTTCTGGTGAGAATTGCCTGTCTGCTTGCTAGTCTGAAATATTGATCTTCAAGAAATGGCACTGTGTCCTTTTATTGCATAGATGTTTTTCTGCTGTTTATTTGATTTCACTCACTTCTGCTTGCTTAGTCATGCAGCCTGAAGATACTGCCCATCACATTAAGGCTTTGTAAATGGGTGTGCTTGCTGATATCAGAAGATACCTGTAGTAAATTCCTGATGTGTCACTTCCTTGCTTTCCTGTTGGTAGGTACTGTACAATGCTATTTGTTGCATGTCTGAGAACTGTCTTAGCACCTTGAAACTGCACTATAATCTTAAAAAAAGAAAGAGGAGGGGGAGCAGGACCTATTACTTGGTGCATAGTAATGGGAATCCATCTGAGAAACCCAAATTAATTGTAAGACATGGCAGCTGCTAGTGCAGCAAGACTCCCCTTTCATTGTGAGACCAGTTAAAAAAGTGCAACTTTACCTGTGTCAGTCAAATTATATTCTTTCCAAAAACTGATGTTTACAGAGATGAGAGAAATCTCAAGCGAGACAGACTTTAGAGCTCATCAGATTACAAAGAATGATCATCAGTACTAGTGTAGGTGAGGCTTTTTTTTGTTTATTTTCAACCAATTTTGGATATTTTTTCTTGTTTCAAAAAACCCAACCTAATCTGCGTGTCATAAGAATTAAAAGAAGTTAAAACAACTCTCTGAAAGGTGGGTGAAGTTGTCTCTGTGCCACTATTAATTCATAATCATATCATATTTGTGGTCATAATTGTTTGTAAACCACAGAGAATTATAGAACAGAGATAACAAGAAATATGTTTTTCCATAAATTAAAATTTCCCTTTTATGCACATTAAATTTTGTTTCCATTCTTAGACTTTAATAGGGATCCTTATCATATAGAAAGCCAGCTTTCTGATAGTTTCTCTAATTGTTCCCTAGTGTAATAGATTTCCTCTAAGACCATCTTTTATAAATGGACTCGTGTCCTCTTTGCTTTCACATGATGCACCATGAATTTCTGAATATACTTGGGCAGAAATCCTACTTCTCTCAGGAGTGTAGAATCTGTTCTTTCCTAGCTTGGTGTGAAGGGCTGCCTTGTGGGTTAAAGCATTAATACCTAACTGAAGGCTTTGAGGGTCAAATTTAATACTTTCTTGCTTTGTTAAAGAAATGGATTAGTTGTGGAAGTTAAATAATGTGCTATTTACTTAAAGAAATTATTTTCCTTTCATAGCAGCACAGCTTCTACCCTTTTGGCCCACCTGATTTCAGCATTTCACTATTCTGTTGGCCAGTTCCATAGGTGAGACAAAGCTCGTTTCTATTTAAAGAAAAGTAGACACTGAACAACCCCCAAACCAACAAACCCCCCTTAAAACCCTTTCTGCCATAGGGTAATAGTAAAGATGATGAATCAGGTTTTTTCCCTTGCAGATCATATTCAAGTTGTGTTCTGGCAGTTCCAGAAGTAAATAAAACTGTTCCTCCTGGGTAAGATGTGTACTTAGAATCATAGAATCATATAATGGTCTGGGTTGGAAGGGACCCCAAGGATCAGAGAGCTCCAACCCCCCTGCCACAGGCAGGGACACCAACCTCCAGGCCTGGATCTACACAAGGCTGCCCAGGGCCCCATCCAACCTGGCCTTGAACACCTCCAGGGATGGGGAATCTACTACTTCTCTGGGCAGCCTGTTCCAGCACCTCACCACTCTTTCTGTAAAAAACTTCCCCCTAATATCTAATCTAAACGTTCCCTCCTTTAGCTTTAGTCCATTCCCCCTTGTCCTGCCATTATCTGCTCTTTTAAAAAGTCGAATCCCCTCCTGCCTATAAGCTCCCTTCAGGTACTGGAAGGCTGCAATGAGGTCCCCCCGCAGCCTTCTCTTCTCCAGGCTGAACAAGCCCAGCTCCCTCAGTCTCTCTTTGTAGGGCAGGTGCTCCAGCCCTCTAATCATCCTTGTGGCTCCTCTGAACCCTCTCCAACAGTTCCACATCCTTCTTGTATTGGGGGCCCCAGATCTGGACACAGTACCCCAGATGGGGCTACGGAACAAGCTGACCTGAAAGAATATTCACGTTTCTTGCCCTGCACATGAGGCTTCATATACCTCTGTCTTTATCTAGACAGGGTAATTAGTGTTTCTGCTAAGAACCAGAGAAGATGGGAGTGGCATGTGTTTCTCAGAGGTTTTCAGAATGTGTGGGGGTGTAAACTATGAGATAGTTTTAGAAACGTAAGAGCGAAAAGTACACGGATTTATTCTGGAGGCTGCTGCCAAGAGCTGAACAGGTTCTTGCATTAAACTTGGTGTTGCTGAGCAGCAAGAAATAGTCGTTTACCGAGAGGTAGGCCCTGAAGGAACGCTCTGGCAGTGAGTTCATGCTCCAGCTCTGTCACCAGATTTTTAAATTAACATTTCACTGTCTTAACAAACAGAGCTCTGGCTGCTGAAGTTGCTCTGCTGTAGTCAGAGTCCACTTGCTGTGGCTCGTTTCTGCCGTTGCTGTACCCAGTGTAGTGTGACAAACTCCACGCAGCTTCATCCACAAGAGAACTCGCTGCTCTAAGTGCCATGGGACCACAGACCTCTCTAACCTTTTGGACCACTGGCAATAACTCCAATTAACATGATTAAAGCTGCCTGTTAGACTCACTAATCACTACAAAGAAAAAAAAAAAGATGACAAGCAAAAAATATTAGTGTACAGACCCATTGATCCTGACCGCCTCTTGAAGTTTAAAGAGTTCAGTGATCTTGCAAAACCCTTTCTCTTTAAATCTAGGTCTCAAGAGAAGGGAGAGGTACATCAAAGAGTAATTCAACTTTAGCTGCGTAGATGTTTTTTTTAGGACGTAGGAGTTGGATTGCTCTGTTTCAACTAGAAATGAGATTGTTGCATCATAGAAACTAAATTTGCTGTGGCAGCGAATACAAGTTAATTTGACTAGGCTTGTATCATCTCATGTCTCCCAGCAAGATTCCGTGTACACTTGTACTCTTGTTTCTAACTTAAATTGTTTCCCCCTCCCCCCTGTTGCATCCTGCTATTTAGCAAGTTCTGGTAGCAACAAGGAAGTGGTTTTGCTGATCCTTATATTATTTATCCAAACCAGGGATGATAGTGGATAGATATTAGTTTTTGCCATGTATTGATAGTTCTGTGGGCGGCTGTAAAGGCCAGAAGTAGATAGGGCTTAGAGCCCTTAAGCACAGTATTTGCTCGCTTATTCTCTCCTGCTTATTTTAAGGATGCTTGGAATGGAGCTCCTTAGTCACTTGAAAGGGTTTGTAAGTAAAATGCAAAAATAAAGCTGTCACAAAGCAGTGAATGTTCCAGTAGTATTCCCTGCGCTGTTCTCCTGTAATACAAATGGCAGCAGGAACCTCAGTCTCTTCAATGTTTAAACGAATTAAGAAAAAGAAATGATCTGAGGAAAAAGACATGAGGATTTTTAAGTTTTAGGCCTTGCTCACAGTTGCAGGGCACCTGCTCTGGACTTTGAGAGAGATGTTTTTGAAGGATCAGCATGAACTAAGCTCAGTGTCGAGCAGCAGTTGACGATTCTATTATACCTTTTTGAAATCTTAACTGTAATCCTTCTGCTCTTGGATCATGTGCTGACTAATCTCCACTTGCATCCCGAGTGCAAGAAACCATTCTCTTATAGCATGGATTTAAATTTCAATAGCATCTGCTACAAACCATCCACCCTTACCTTCACCAACAGTACTGTGTAATTATGAGCTTAGTGCCATTTATCACATATTATATTTTTCTTTGTACAGTGCATGCAAGTGACGAGGTTGCCCAAGACGGATATCCCAGCTCCAGAACAGAGCAAGATAACCTTGAACTTCTGCTTCCACATGAGTCTGGAGGTGCTGTTGGTGGCAGAGGAAGCCACAAGACCAGTTCTGCCTGTATCTGAGATCCGAGAGGAAGGAATGGATGTGTTTTTAAAAATACTTGTCATTTTGATGAGGTTTTAATGAGGAATGGCCACTGTGATCTGCACAAACTCAAAGATGCAACAGTTCTGAATAACTTTGTGTTGAATACTACCACGGGCCACGTTCACATTGGTGCCTGAGCCTAAAATGCTTGTGATCATGAAGATACATAGCATGCAATTGATTTGATATTAATATCCTAAGAAATTATCCCCTTTTCATAGACTGAATCCCCTCCCCGATTCCCTGTGCTGCTGGAAAAGCCTAGAGAGAGATTTCCCCACCTTTGTCCCCTTAAGGAGCTCACCTTGAAGTAAGGAAAGTGTTCTGTCATGAAATTGTAAATCTCACTGACGGGCAAACTTCCTGTCTTGCTGTTTTTCAGTGCCATGAAGATCAGGATGCTTTAGGGAGAGAAAGAGAAGTATTTTATCCTGTTCTGCTTGACTCCTTAGAAGCAGCAAAAAAAGACTCTTTTTCACAGTCCATGTAATTACTGTAGCTTTCACTGTCATAGCATGAATACTGATGATGCTTAAAGTTTCTGCTCAGTTGTTCAGAAGCAATCTCCTTATGCTGCTTAACTTCCAGAGGTAATTCTCAAAGCGTGTCTAGAAGGTTTAAAATACAGTAATAGTGGAATCAATACCACAGCCTTCAAATCCTGCTAGTGTGTATTTATTTAAGGTTGGGTTTGAATGCTTAAACTGATAAAGGCCACAAAGAGAATACCAAACTGACAGTGATAGGAGGTATAAGTAATATTTAATTATCTGATCTACTTTGTTAGACTGCCATTTGGGGCTAAACCTGTGTAGTGGTGTATCTGATAGGTTTTCTAGGTATTTCCTTGCCTTAGTAACTGGAGAAAAAATAGTTTTAATACAGATCCTGGAAAAGACAACTAAGCATGATTAGTGTTGTGCTGATGAAATTTGCAACCCCTAAGATTTTGTATTAGAGAAATGTCTGGCGTTTGTGGGGGTGTTCAAGACTGTTCACATGCTTTACAACATTTCATTTCCCTCTGCCTTGGCCCCAGAGTCTGGAACATCTTGTGATTCATACAAACAGGACAGAGCACACTGGGAACAAGACAAATAAGAGTAAGCATGTTATTGCAAATTATGCTGGAAATAGGCCATGGGTAAACAGTGTATTTCCTGTAACATTAGGACTTGAAAAAATATTTTATTACCTGTAGGAGTAGATGGGTTTGGGAAATAGAGGCTGCTGGGATTCTTGACTGCTTTGAGGAGCAATTCTTTGGTAAGGGTAGTGTGAAGAAGTAATGTACGTCACAGGATAGCTGCCTCCTGAGGGATACTGATGATACAGTAAGAGAGATGTTACTTGGTTTAGCAACAAGCTCTTAGAAATATTTTTCTTAATAACAGTATTAAAACTATTCAGCTCTGCAGATATTGCCTTCAGCCTATGTTTGGTAGCAGTTATGCTAAGTCAGACCTAAAGTCTTTCTAGTGTCATGTCAGAAAACGTTAGTATCACTAGTTAATGCTTAAGAAGTACAAAAAACAGGGCATGTATGATGAGGGACTCACTGTTCTGTGATAGTGTGTTCAAATTGACAAAAAACAGGGCATGTATGATGAGGGACTCATTGTTCTGTGATAGTGTGTTCAAATTGAAGTATGTAAAAAAGGTGTTTGCTTTTATTATTGCCTGCTATGCTAGAGTCCCTGTGAAAACCAGTACTAACCATATCCCATTAATTGTCTCCAGGTAATTCTTGATTTTATAGACCTAAAGCACATCTCCCTTCAGCCATCTATTTTGCAGGTAAAGAACCTTAGCCTGCTCAGCCTCCCTTGTATGTTGCACTATGTAGACAAATTAACAGCATAATTTTATTTATATAAATATATATATATAAGAAAACCCAGAATAAAATACTTTAAACAATATGGACCATAGAAAACCAAGTAAAGCCACTAAAAATACAGGATGAAACAGGGAAGTTTTAACTGAGTCTTACTCAGTTTTGTGTGCTGTTTTTTTGTTGATATTTTTTGATTGTTTTAGGTGGAGAGGCAAAAATTCAGTGTATAAAGCATATACACTATAAAGGCTCCCACTGATGTCAGCTCACTGAAAGGAATTTCTGCCTCTTACAAATGAATCTTTCCAGATGCCAGGGCTAGGGCATGGCCAAAATTAGGGGTCATGTCATATGCTATTAAAAAATCTACCTGCATGCCTTCCCTTGTACTCAAAGGTTGCTGAGTCTGGTTCTAGTGTTCACTACTTGGCTCTAGAAGTCCTGTGTCATGAGGTTGCAATCTTTCCTCTGAAAGATTAAAATGTAGCTTTTGAGATTTGTTGGGAAAGTTTCCTTGGTAATTAGTTTATATGTTTCTCCTTAATTTCTTGCTGTTTCTATTTTCAGACCAATAGTTTCTGTTGCTCTTGGGTTTTGTCCCCTTAAAATGCCTTTGAAAGGTTATCACGTGCTTGCAAAGTGTCTGTAGCTTATTTATTCTGGATTCTGAATAATGTAGTTGAATTTCTCAGTCATTTTATTGCTGTTGCTTCAGTTTTTGCCTGTTTGCTTTTATTTTTCTAACATTGAACTGCCTGAAATGGAATGTGGAAAAACATACTGAGGATCTAATTTCTTTGCTACAGCAAGCAGGGTGAAAGAAATGAGATGTACGTAATTAATCATGTCCTGCCTTGTTAAACTAAATACTGGGCAAAACTGCACTTTTGAGCAGCTGTGAACTAATTTCCTTGTGCAGTTCTGTGCCACTTGCTGTCTTGCATTGTGTGTAGATTTTTCACCAGAGTAGAAAACTGGGCAATTCATAGAATAATTTTGATTTTATTGGTTTTAGTGGCTCTTTGAAAGGAAAGAATACTAAGATGGCACTTCTTGTGATGGCATCACCAAAGGCAAGCACTGGGCGTTTTAAGGATTATTTCTGTTTTATTGGTTTCATTAGTCCTTTTTGAGGGAACAGAAGCTGGGGAATGGTCTGGTATGACAGGCTTGAGCTGGTTTTACAGTCGCACAACTGGCATGAAAGGTGTCCCTGTTTTATGGAGGGTGGGTAAGTGACTTCAGTATGTGTCTGCTGTTTCTTTCAGGTGAATAAGAAGTTATTTTTCTTATGAGTCATCATTTATGTTGTGTCCAGCAAAGGGGAAGGTGAGGCCAATTTATCATTTGGACAAAATTAACGAAGGAGCTGCTGTCTCTCATCCCTCTAATGAAAAGAGGCGTAGTTTGAACATCCTTCACTTCAGGCTAAAGGGCCCGTTCTCTTGAGTGTAACTTCCTAGTGATTTAAATTGCCCTGCTCCATTCCAATTTGAAATGTAAAGTATTAATACTGGAGCTGCATCATGCAAAAGATGTCATTCCACCTCTCCATCATGTATCACACGTTCTTTCATTTCTCAGTATCTGATGATGGCACACAGACAGCAATTCCACCTGTTATGACTTTGGCTGCTTATACCTCTTGGTTTTTTTTTCCTCTGAGTAGTAGAACATGTTGCCATACTTTTACTATAGTAACATTAAGTAGTACAAATATTGAGAAGTCTAATAGAAACCTGCTGCATGTAAGAGCTCTGTCAGAGTGCCAGCCTGCAGGTGGATGGAAGACTTTCCTCTTGTGCTTGTTGTGTCTTGCCTAGCAGCTCCCAGAAGGTGTATTTCAACTTTAATTTTGTAGGGTTTTTGAATGTGGTTAATGCCACTGCATAGTAACAGTACTGGTATCAAGTCATTAGTGACAGGGGAAGGGTGCCTACTCCAGGTGAAATAAAGAAATTTAAAAATATTCAGATGAGCTAACAAGCTAACTGGATTTTCTGCTAAAGCAGCACAGAAAACTGGCATTTATACGGTGTGTGAGATGTGTGGTGCTGTACTGCCATGCCTGTACTGCAGTCCCAAGGGGGACCTAGTTTATATTTGCAGCAGAGCTTTTGTGGCAAGTTAATCCTTGATTTGGGACCCTTTTCTTCTAAAATAATGATAATAAAATCAATCCATTTGTAAGTTAGGATGGCAGTGTATTGTCACCTCTTTATATTATTACTAGCTTTTGTCACTTCTGTTGAGTTTTAGGCTAGCAAGAAAAAATAAGTAAGTTAACCATGATGGTGTTGACAAGAACTTCAGATATAGTTACATTTTTGGCACATTGGGGCGTGAAGTTTCTTTTACCAATCACTCTGCCATTCCTCTAGCCAGAATTTAGTGAAAAAGCCAGGAGGGAGGTTATTCTCTAGCTGAGTTTCGTGACTCAGTGTAGGAGAACTGCTTCTTTCTGTTAGCTATACCTTCTCACATCTATTTAGCATCTGTACCCTTGTCAGGCTTTCCAGGGCTACCTGGTGAGGACAGTGGCTACAGAAAGCCCTTGGTATTGAAAATGTCAATTTCTGTGGTAGCTGGATGCCCTAAGCAAATTGATCTGTCCTTATGCAACACCTGCTTGGAGAAGAACCTCTGTGCCACAGATTTTCTACACTGATTTCAATATACAGTCCAGTTAGTGGTCAAGGGCCAGCCAGGGCTGAGGGAGGAGGAAGAGAAAGATGATGGTAAGAGGAACCTGATTTTAGAAGGTGTTGGCACTTGAAGGTGTTTATTGAACTGCCTTGCAACACCATCCTGTTGATTGTTTTAACTGTCCCAGACACCACAAGTTCAGAGAGGCCATAAAGTCCCTGAAGCTCTCCAAGTGGTTGATACAGTTAGTCCCTGTTTTATTCCTCTTTCTGACTGAGGGCTTATATCCTGCAGTAACAAGACATCTTCCTTTACATTTCAGGAGACAGGTGGGGGATTTATAAGAAATAAACCACCTAAAAATAGGAAAATCCACTCCTGAGTTATGAAATACTTTCGTTCTTCCTTAATAATGTTCTACAAAAACTCTAACAAATTAAATTCCTAAAAAGCCATCTGTGACAGAGAACTTCATTTTATCAATGGTGATAAAATTCCAACATATCTATTCTTGTTCTTTATTGTCAGTCAGCATCAGCTTTCAGAAGTTACTTAAATTTCCTCTTTAAAAAATTATGCCAAAAATAACTCCTCTTTTTCCTCATGAGGTACTAAATCCTGCTGATGAATAGTACGATTACTATGCCAATGACTCAGAGCAGTAACACCATGTGAATTAACAATCCCTATGAAATATCATATGGCAACCTGGGTTTTGTATCCTTTGCACAGTTTTTAAATCACTCCTCTGTTGCTCACATTGTTTATACTTCTTGTACAAGTTCAAGGAGATAGTACAGTTGATTCCACAATATCAGCCATGGGGATCAAAGGAATTGTAGCTCAAATGGGAGCTTTTATGTTCAAATATTTTATATATGTGAATTTCCTGTAAGTTTAATTTAATTCATTTCTAATGGTTAGGAGTTTTGGTAGTTGTGCTGGTTTTGTGGATGGATTTCTACCTCTGTATCTGAAAAATCTTTGTAGCCTTCATTTCTCCTTAAATGAGTTTTGGACTTTTAAAATAATTTTAAATAAGGTGTTTCAAACATTTTAATCTCCTCAAACATCTTTCTTACTGAAAAGTTTGTACATTGCTGATAACAGAGCATAAAAGAGGAAAATTCCAACACATTGAACAGCACCATCATTTATATTTAAAGGAAATGATTTAAAGACATTCCAGAGTCATGAAAATGACTTTCTGTAATACACACCCTCCCTCTGTGCCAAGTTTTGAAAGCTTGATAGGCCACACTCCCTAATGTCTACAGGTAGGTACTGGGATCACATGTAACATTAAGGGGTACACATATGATTTTACAAACATCTGTGTGTTTACTGCTCTGCAAATGTGTTCAAATGTATTCAAATCTAAATGCACCCAAGAAAAAAAAACAGGTGTCTGTTACTCCTGTGTATTTTTAGTGGTAATAATATAGTTACATTATGGAAGAACAACCTTAATATTGTGCATTCTCCTGCATCATCAGCATTATTGTCAATTATGTTTCAGCTGAATAATCTTTCTCTGGGGATGATGTAACAGGCAAGAGATTGCAAAAGAGATGTGTGTGCCATCGTGCACAAGGAACACGAGCATCATCTTGCTGTTAAAATTTTGCTTTAAAAGTGTTTTTTCTGTGTTTGATCTGAATTTTAAATACACAGCCAGGTATAACTTCTTATTCTGAAGTCAAAGCACAGTTAATTCCCTGGGATCCTGAAATGCCAACAATTGTGTTAATAATTTAGCCAGTTTCAAAGCCAGTTTTTTGGGGCATAATGGTGAGCATATAAATAAGCAATACTGAGGTTTCATTTTTAAAAGGAGGGGGTGTGTTGGGTTTTGGGGTTTTTTTGGGGGAGTGTATTCTTTTGGGGGTTTTTTTTGTTGTTGTTGTGGTGGTGTTGTTTTTCTGGGTGACTACTTTAAGTTGCATTTAGATGTGGCTTTTCTAAGGTCTCACTGTCATAAACAAAATGTTTGCATACAAACTTGGCCTGGCAAACACAGATGTAGCAGGTATTGTTTTGTCTGCCTTTTTGTCTTATTACCATAGCTAGGATGCCATTATGGTGCTGGAAATACAGGGAGGGGGGGTGGTGGTGGTGGTGGAGGTGGTGTGTCTGCATATTGTACTGACCTGATGGAAGGGGTGTGAGGGGCAGTACATCTGCTGCACTTGAGGCTGGTAGCAATACAAACCAGGCTGCCCTTCCATTGGGGATGTCCTGAGCTTGATGTCTGAATCCTGCTGGAAAATATTTAAGCAAAGAGTTATCAGAGAAAACACCTCAATTTAAAATAGAGTCACTCTGCTAGTTATGGTTCTCTATTTCACTCTGCTTACTACTGTTTTGGACCTGATTCTCTCACAGTAAGTGTGGTTTATATTCTAGTGGTGCAAGAAGAAACGTTGTTTCCTCTGTTTATATAATTACTACTTTAAAAAAGGAAATCCCAGTCCAAATTCCATGCAAAGAGCAATTCAGAAAATGTCTGTTCCTGTTTAACCTTTTTCCCTGTGTACACAAACTGTATTCTCCAGCTTTCATTTCTGAGTATGCACATGTGTCTCTGTCTCACTCTCCTTTTAATACTCCTTGATTTTATCTTGCAGACTGTCAGTACCTCAGGCTGACACTGGAGTTTTGTCATTAGGTAGAGGGTGAGGTCTGTAATGCACAGGAAAGAGGTGGTGGAGAAGGATCAAACTAGGCTGACTATAGAGTTTGATCAAGATATAAGAAATACAGTATGACTGTGATTTATTTCTGTGACTGTGGAATTAAATACAGAGAAGTTAATCAAGTCTTAATTTCTCACAGGTCTGCCTGGCTCCTGCCCTGAATTCCACACACTCTGACTCTCTTGAGAGCTCTGGCTCCTGGCTGTTAAACGTTGCTGTCTTTTAGTTAGAATGCTGAGGGCAGCGTGCAGGGCGTGTGATAACACTGGCTGCTTGAGAGCAGCAATTCAAGCAAACTGCCTGCTGAGCAGAGGGTTAGGTAGAGCTCTAGCTGGTAACAAACAGTGGGGGCAGGGGGTGGGGGGAATGATGTGTCCTTGTCCGTGGGTCTGGTGACTGCCTTCAGGTTTCTTCCCCCACTTAACATCATGGCCAGGAATTCTCTTTTGAGAGCTGATGTCCTAAACATCTTATTATTTCAGGAACTGGTAGCACTTACCCTTCTGTTTGAAAGTCAGGCCATAATGACCATGTTTTAAGGTATAGATTAGTGTAGGCATATAAATTAGACTTGATTTGATATCCTAGCACCAAGCAAATGCCACATCCAGTATAAATAAATGCCTCTGCTAGTTTTGTGACCATGAGATGAAGTTTTTCAGCAACGTGAACTTGCTAGCAGTGCGTAGGCTGTTCAAGAGCTTTGAAGTTGCACGCTGACTGAACCAGTGGGGACATTAACAAGTAGCCAGTCTTTTCCCAAGTAGTTAAACATACTTGGTGAAGGGCTCCTGCAGCACTCACTTTATATTCTCTACATCTTTCATCCCAGGGATTTGGGAAGAAAATAGCAATTTTTTTTCATCAAGTGCTTATAGGTTTTGCATTAAACTCATCTGACCTAGATGAGTATTTATCCAGGAAATAAGAGATTTAGATCTATTTCCTCATCCTGAATGACTTCCATCCCCAAGTATGTACCCTAACAACATCCCTCCATTCATTGTCTTAATCCAATTAAGATTTTTTTTTAAAAAAAAAAACCCTCTTTCTTTTGGTAACCCTCAAATTCTTTCCCTCACAGCAATGTAGAAACAGTGGTTAGGGCCCTCTCCTGGCAGATGCAGTCAGTAGTTTTGCCTGTGTTTATGAAGACACACTTTACACTTGGGATCAAAGCAGAGAGACCATGTGGAGATAGCAGAGGGTAATTTACGTTGCCTTTCAGGGGTCTCTGTTCTGCCCTAAATATGCAGTTGCCTCAATCCAGTAGTATGTGAATTAGCCCAGGTACCTTTACGCTGCACACACCATAAACAGATCTTGTACTTAATTTTTAGTAGCACTGCTGACTCTGAGTTTCACTTCTATTTGCATTGAGAAAAATGCAGGTCAGCTGAGGTGTTGTACGAAATCTGATACCCGTGTCCTCATGCGTGAAAAATACTGTTTTGTGAACTTCTGTCCCTTGAAAATACTAGTTGATGACAAATACTGGTATAAAACCTGTTGTCAGGAAGAATTTGGATATTTAGGAGTCATGTATCATGTCTAGTGGAAAATCATTTGCCTTTGTACACCTCTCTGAGGACTGTTGTTCAGTAGGGAAAGGCCATAAACCAGAGAACTCTGACAAATGAATATTGTTGTCTATCCTGTGGTCTAGCCTGCAATCTGAGGAGAGACTAAATGTCCACATAGTTGCATTGAGAGTTAAGAAGATAATTCCAAAAGTAAATTTTTGCCATTGAAAACAGGGAAAAAAAAAAAGAAGAAAGGAAACAGAAAGAAAAAACAAATACTGACCATGACTTGTGAACTATGATCTTGACTGGTGGTGCTGTAGTGGAGGTTGTTACACCATGGCTGTTCTGTGGAGATGTTTGGAATGTGTGTAGGAAATGACTCTGACTCGTCAGGACCTGTAGATCCTGGTAGACCCTCAAAACCATCGATGCTTCTAGCATTTTTGAAGGGTGAACCTTCTGGTGGGAGGGCTTGATGTGCTTCCTGGAAGACATCCTCACTGATCTGCCTCTTGTAAGGGTGAAAGGGGTTTCTGCTGCTCTTGAGGAACCTGTCGTAATTCCCTGCGGTACTTTCCTCGTAACTGTACCGCCGGAATTTTTCAGTACTGAAAGCTGCTTTAAACTTGTTCTTGCCACAGTGAATTCCTTGGCTTGTAGGGTATCTCCCATGAATTTGATCCTGGGCTGGAGAAGCAGGGCTGGGGCTGTGAGAAGACTCGGAACTCTTCCTTTCCGTCCTGCTGTCTGACTCATAGGGTTGGCAGGTATAACTGGGATTATCCTGCAATGAATGATTGGCATTTAGTTAGGATTAGTAGGAGAAAAATATTTTACTGTGTTTTCATTATTTACAGAAAAAGTACATTAAAGGTGTGTTATTGGTGAGAAGTATAAAATTCATAGTCCTAGCCACCTTCTCCCAGAGAAGCCCTAAAAGATCTAAAGGGTTCTCTGGTCACTTGGTATCCAAAACTGTTCAAAAGGAAATTAATAAAAGCATTGAGAAGGCTCAACTATCTCATGAAAAACAGAACTTCTTGGGTAACTATTGACTGGCTGGTCTGACAGTTTCAGGGGAATGGTGATGTCTGATGGAGTGATGAAAGGTTAAATGACAGGAATATGATAAGTGCAAGTCTTGTCATATACAAGTTTAGTCAAATAAGCTTGATCTCATTCTGTGATGGTGTTACAAGCTGCCAGATGTGTTGGTAGTTACATCACTTCCTCTCATTAACATAGCCACGCTCATGCTGTGAGACAGGGAGGCTCTAGGCAGACATTTCAACCTCCTTCCTGTCTCATCTCCTCCCTTCTCTTTTGTGCTTTAGCTAAAAGAAAATAACAGCTACCAAAGTGCTCTTTAATCTTAGAAGAGAAAGGCTTAACAAGAACCAGTGTCTGGATCCTGAAGCTGGACACATCCAGCTTAGAAATTATGCATGTTTTCCCTGACATCAAGGATGAGTAACAACTTGGATGCCTTTTGAGAAGACGTGCTGAAGTCAAGGGCAAGTTATTGTGTTCAGGGAAGGGGGAAATGGCATGTTCTGTGTTACACAAAAAGTCAGACCAGGTGATCAAGCAGCCCCTTTTCTCCTGCCCCCCCTAAACCCAAATTGGTCTTGCAGTGTTTTAGGAGAGCAGGTAAAGGGATATATGCCTTCATGGAAGGACCAGATTTCTAGTAGTGCTGAAGGGTGGTTAGCATTAGAGCTGGTGTTTTCTGCAGGGCAGAGCATGACTTTCTCTCCCATCCGCACGTGGGGCTGCAGTCAAAGCTGTTAATGTTTTGTTCAGTTGTGGATTCCTGCAGACAGTGAATCTGACCTGGTGAGGCTTCTGCCTGCTTATGTGACCGTGACGTGCTCCATGGGGAACTTCTTAATTCTTGCTCCTCAGTCTCCTCTACAGCCCTAAGAGATGTGTTTGCAACATCC
This sequence comes from Gallinula chloropus, assembly GCF_964237585.1. NCBI lineage: Eukaryota > Metazoa > Chordata > Aves > Gruiformes > Rallidae > Gallinula > Gallinula chloropus. The sequence continues at coordinate 11,337,672 of NC_140104.1, forward strand.
TTTGTTAAATATGAATTAAACCCCCTCCCTGTCCCCTTATTTAGTTACACAGATTTGTATGAATGGCAGTGCTGTCAATTCTCCACCTGAAATAGTCGTAAGAGTGTGTATGATACGGGTCATTTTGCTACTGTTTGGAAACCACTATTCTCAGTTGTACTTGTGTTGTGAACGGTAAACATGAACATGCAGCCAACAGGAGAGAGATGATTTTAGCCCCCCAAAAAAGCCCTGAGGAATTCTGGAGTGCTCAAAGGGCATCGTCTACTGGCAGGGAGTAGACAAAAAGGTTCTGATATCTGTCTGCTTTTATATTTATTTCAGAAACAGGATGAGAGTTACTTTAAATGTAGCATTTTTACTGGATTAGTAGCCAGATGGATTGCCTGTTTTCCTTTTAAAGTAATTGGATTTTTAAACAATCAATTTAGCATGGAGCATAAGATTATTGGCTCAGAAGAGGAACTCAGGTTTCTGCCCTTCCAAGAAGAAAGCTTTAGATGTTCACTTTGTTAACAGGTAAATAAGCTGAGATTGAATACAGCAGTTACTGAATATTGTAACTGAACTTGTGCCTCTGAAGAAAGAGAACAGAACTGGTGTATCTTACTCACAGTTTGCTGAATTGGGGATACTGAATCCCCCTGTGTCTTCATGAGGTCTTGTTGGTCCCGTTCCAGAGCGTCCGAAGAAGAAAATTTAATATTAGATTGATCTTGGAGTAGTGAAACCATTACCAAATCCACGCCAGACAGGAATCCTGCTATGAAAGAAATCAAATTACAATAAATATTTTCTAAAACTTAAACTGTAAAAGAAACCATTTGTTATGTGCAGATGACGAGGCAGCATTAGGTGTGCAGCAGGACAGTAACTCAGTTCAAAGGATTCCTAATACAGTTGAATTTATTTATTATTTCTTAGCTCTTAAAGAAATGTTCTGTAAGTGCAATTACAGTGAAGGTGTGATACAGAGTTTATATGGATTGACCAGAGAATTTTTATAAAAATAAGTCATTATGTTGTTTCCTATAGGTTCATGAGTTAATGAAAATTTATTGCTTTGGGATTACACAATTTTAGCAACATTGTTTTATTGAGGATTGCACTATAAATGCACCCCAATCGCTTTCAGTGGAACTATAGAAAATAAAAGGGGGTTTTGCTGTTGTTACTTAGACTGATGGTTACCACAGACATACATTTTCACTTCTGCCTTTTATTAGTACTAATCCCTTCAGCCTTTTTGTTCTGTTTTGCATGATTAAATGTATCTGAGATATGGAAATAACTTCATCATTCCATACCTATTTTTGTTAGGTGTCTCTCCTCTCAAGTTCCCAATCTTTGATCTTTGGATGTATGAGACATATCTGATGGTGTTCTTCAGCTTAAGAAGAATAAATTTAATCTTCTAGTATTTTGTTTTCTATCATGGTTTTTTCCCCAGTCCTGGTTCACTGTGCCCATACAGTGAAACCATGGAAGAAGAACTCACATCCTCTTATGTCATGCACATAATGCTTCACCAAGGGTGTTCTGATGTAAAGGTGTACCCCTGAAATCTGAACTATAAAGACAAGATGAATTGGGGGAGAAAAAAGCCACTTCAAGAGTTAATTTGCAATGTCTTTGCCACGTGTTTAAATGGCTGTTAGGTAAATAACGAAGGGGTTTATTAGGTTTGCTTAACAAAGATATATCACCTAAAAATGTGGAAAACCTTTTTTGCCCTTATAGTTCAAAGAGAAATTTATATTTATGATGAGTAAGACTGCACCGCCCGAGGGGATAAAGCACAATGGGGTTGGAAATCAAGTATGAGACCTCTAGTAGTACATCAGGAAAAATTGATGTTAGATAAAGTTCAGAAATGTCTTGGGTGCAGACTCTTCTCCCAGTAGCTTAACTGGAGGCTGATAAGGAGATACACTTCTAACTGACGCTCAGCTTGAAAGAAGCAGGTGGGAAAACTGACAACTAGGAAATATATGTGTGTGTATATATATGTAAGTGTTCCACACTGTCTGCCCTCTTTGTGCTGCTTTCCTTACTTTAGGTTACATGAAACTGTGCCTGACCTCTCTTTCATACTGTGATTTTTCTCTATTTTTTCAACACAGCTGCCTGATTTTTGGTGTTAAGCATTAGAATTTCATGAAAAGCTTTTGTACAGTTACGATCTTTGCCTAATGAATTTGGCATTGCCAGAGACATTTGACAAATGGTCACAAATAAAGAAAAAGGAGGAGCTTGATTTCAAGAAAATCAGATTAACGAAAATAAGAGAACAGGTAAGTCAGCTCTGATTGCAGAGTGCAATAATGCCTGAAGCTTTTCTGTGACAGCCAAATAAAAAGCAGCATTATCTAAAGAGTTAATTCAGAAAGGTCTGGCTCTGCTTACTGTAGGCAGTCAGACTTCCTTTCTGAACTTATCGTGGTTATCAGTTCTGAATATACTATGGTTATTTGCACAGTCAGTACAAATGGTCCAGGAAAATTCAGTTATTATTGTCTGTCCAAGACTTTTGCTGGGTTCTGTTGATGAATTTTATTTTGTTGTCTCATGGAGGCAGGTAGGAAAGGAGGAGCCTTACTGCCTCTATAAAAATTCTCCCCTGTGTAGTGAAAATGTTTTACGGGATATTAAATGGGAAGCAAATGTTGAGCTGATAAATAGCCACCACTGAATGTGGATTATTGCCTTTGTCAAGAATCCATTTCAGAGGGATCTCCCATATGGGGAAGAATCCCAAGTCTGGGATGACAGTCCTGTTTTCAGGTTCCACATTAGGATTGGCACCATTCTTCAGCAGCTCAGTAATAATCACCTCTCCAATATATCCTTATCCTAGAAATGACGTGCTGTGGATATGTCTTGCTGTGAGAGATCTCTGGCTGTGTATTTCTGACTTTCTCATTTTATCCTGGAGTCCAAACTTCTCACTCCAAAAGCCATTTGCATCTTCACTGATATGGATCACAGCAGGGGGATACATCCAGGTAAGTAGAAACAGCATACTGAAAAGTCTTTCCTGTTGCCTTTTTTTGTTTTAAAATGTCCCTTAGACACACTAAGGAAAAAAAAATCAACCACCAAACCACTTTGCATTGTTAATATAGATTTTAACAAAGAAAAATCAGACCACTTACTGACAGATCTTTGAGAGAAGTAGTTACAGTCAGTGGAGGCTGTCAATAATCAGGATTACAATAAATCATTTACAGTAAACTGTTCCTGGGAGACAGAGAGCTTAAGGAAATTGTGGGTTGCCTAGATGTAGGATGTGTTAAAGAAAACAATGATGCTTTGATTTGGAAAAAGGTATCTGGTTATCCCCAATGTAGCTGGAACCATTCCTCCCCAGTGCATGTCATTTTCTCTTTTGTAAATGTTGCGTGACAATCCCGGGCTCCTGTGATAAGATATCTGTCTTTAAAAAGAGAGAGTAGTGAGAAACTGTAACCTCAGCTCAGCGTTTGGATAAGTAAGGTAGCAGCAGCTGATCTATTAGCTCTGCATGACTGGAGCCTGGTGGCAGCAATCCACCTTTGAACAATTCTTGGGTTTGTGTGTTTTCTGGCTATTGGAGGGCATTTTGCCGGTGATACACTTCACCAGAGCTCGGCACTGGGCCCTGGAAGCAACCTGAACTGCTCCAAATGCTGCATGTTACTGTAAATGCCCTCTTGGTCCCTTGGGGCTGAGATCAGTTTTCATGTGAGGAAGGTGTGTTTGGATGTTCCCCAATCCGTAACTCATCCTGCATGCGTGCCTTAGGCAGCTCGCTGATCCTCGCTTGACACTGACCTGTGTGATCCCTTCTCTGCCCCCTCCCCAAAGCACTTAATCATCTTTTTCCTCTCCAGATCACACTGATTTTTTCCAATACAAGATAGAAAGAACTATTTGGGGATTGTTTTTTTTTTCTCTGAGTCTCTTATGAGAAAATCCAAGAAGCTGTGAGGCTTTAGAATTCTGCTTTGCAGTTTATAGTTAAAAATCTGCTCCCCAATAACAACAAGTTCCAAATACTGTAGAAGTGACCAAAATTCTGTGCCTGAAACTTGCCATGTGTGCGGGAATACTTCTGTGTGTAATTATTTGTGTGGGAAACTTTCAGAAGAAAAGGAATTTAATGGGAATCAGAAATGTTTGTGGTTTACGATGAATACAAGACCTTCTTTCAAAGCTTATTCCTGCCAGGCTGACACCAAAGGTTGTGCTGGATCATGCTGGTGATAGCTGTGATTGCTTTGTCACGTTCTTGTCTCTAAGGTTTGCCCTATTTTTAGAAGATGTTATCTGTGCAGATAGAAATCCTGCACAGAACTCAACTGTGGTTTAGCCACATCAGTTTCTCACTGCTTTCTTCTCTTTATAGTATACATTGGACCTTGATGATAGGAAACTTGAATAGCTTTTGCAGAGCTTCTGAGGATGGTGTTTTCTTCTCTTCTGAATTTAGATCTTTGTGAGTCTTTATTTAATTGAATTATGCTGGCTTTCCTTTTTTATTCAAGGGTTTTGAAATTCTCTCATGGCTAGCTAGCAGTTCCTGCCCACATTTAAGTGTCTCTTGAAGTAACTCTTCCATATTTCACAAGTGAACGTGGACAATGACTTAATTCATCAGGGTGGGAGCAGTGATAATCTCAAGCATGGGGGAAGAAAGTTGGCTACCACAAAACCCCTTCTGCATTATATGATGTGGGATGCGTTTGCTACTCTGAACAGAAGCTACTGAGGAGGAAAGAGGGTTTGGTTACAGCTGCATTGCAGCTTTCCTCCTATGGCACCTCTCCACATGGATCAGTTCCTATGGAGAGGTTATTCTCAGAGTGATATAAGTAACCTGAATGTTACAGCACTGGATGAGTTCACACGTAGGCAGTTGGTTTTGAGATGCTGCTCAAGTAGATCTGGCTGTGGAATAATTCCATATGAGTTTGGGTTTGAGACTTGTCATGTGAACTGACACCTGGATAGAATAATGATGAACTTAATTTGATAAAGCTTCACAGAGCGAGTTCTCTAGTGGGGTACTTCAGGATTTAGCATCAACTCTAAAGTAATTTACTATTTTCATTAGAGATTTGAGAGAAGCTAAATCTACTGATGACATCCACACGTAGTAGTAAATTAGATTGTGCATTAAGACAAGTAGAACAGAAGGGAATTGGGTGCTAGAAACATGGTGGGTTGATGAGATAGTGAGAGATGTAATGACAGATGGAAGAAGTGTTGAAGCAGCCACAGCCTGGATCTAGCAATTCTCTGGGAAATTGAAGAGTGATAGCGTAGTGGTCTGCAGTACCACAGGCTATTAAGTCTACTGATATTTTGGGTCACCTACATCACAGTACTGAATTCCTGTAAGGGAAGGATGCCATTTTTGATGAGATCATTCCTGAATTATTAGGGTTTATTTCTTTTCATTAAGGGCTACCTGTAGGCAAGGCTGAATACCAAGTGATTACTGTGTGCTATATAGAGACTCGAGGTAATTGCCACCATGTCCAGATATGCTCTCAAGCAGGAGTGGTTGGGAGGTCTCAAACATCCAGGTGTTTCCTGGTAGGTGGAGAGAAAAGTGGGGTGTTTGGAGCAGGTGTTTAATCTGCTATAGGAACACATCTATAAATACTACAACTCTCTGTATAAACAAACCCTTTCCAAAACAAAAGATGGGTGTTTGTCCTAAATCTATTGTTTGGGGGGGAAAAAAAGGACATTTTTAGAAGCATGGCCAAACATAAAATACACAGGCAAAGTTATTGTCACTGTCGTTCAGGTTCCTATCTTTCAGCCAACACTTTGGATTTTCTTTGTTGCTTCTATCTTATCCTGCATCAGTTACTTCTGACACCAACTGTGAGGAAGGAGGGACACATCTATCCCTGCAAAGAGAGGACTTTGTGTTGCAATTTATTAGATTTTTGTTGTATTTTCCTCCCCACCACTGCTTCTTTTCTGGGCTGAGACTTAGGTAGTCATTTCTCATTCTGAAGCCATTCCAGACCCTTGGTTACACCTGCAGCCCTTCCCCCTACAACTTCTAGTTCTTCTAACACCTTTTCTGGGCTCCTGAGGACTGAAACTGCATGTAGTTTACTTTAGTAGCAGTTTTCTACTTTACACAGCAGATACTCTCCGAGTACAAGCGATTCACTCAAAACTGAGAAAAGCAGATCCTGGGGTTTCTCCTCAGCTGCACTGTGTACCCTGTTTGGTTGGGGTGTGCGTTTTATCTCTAGTGCTAAGGTATTCATTTATACAGGAATGGAAAAGGGCAGAAATTCCTGCAGTATGGCTGAGATAACGACTCTGTAAGAACTTCCATATTCCTTTGGGGAGCACTTGGTAAAGTCCCTCAGGGGTGTTGAGCCGACACAGCAGCTCAGCAGGAAGGGAACTCGGCATTGAACAGCGAGGAAGGTGAATGAGCTTTTGGACTTGCTGTTCCCCACACCTTTTTCCTCACCATAATCAACACTAATACATCTTTCCAACTGCACCAGTTAACCTAACTTAAAAAAAGCTACCTCTCCCTACCAGCTTTGCAACTCTGATGGCATTTTCAGAACCCTATCCTTTGCATACTCTGTCCTGCTTTCTGGATGAATGATTGTGCTGTTTCCTGAATGAGGAGTATGAAATTTCATTGCTTCTTACTAGACATCTAAGCATGAAGTCAGACACGGTTCCAAGAGCTGAAGTAGTTAATATGATACAGAAACTGTTTGATTCTTTCATGAATAACCAACTCGGTTGGCAGGTCAAACCAGCACAAGAGATAACGGCGTAGCATGTTCATGGGCTGATCGTGGCAAGTATGTAACTGGATTCTTTGTGCTGAATTCAGAGCAGAGATTTACTCTGCAGCACGGCTGGGGAGTGGCAATGTATAGGTGCAACAAGTATGGCAGAGCTGTCAGTACAGTCGTGTGGCTTATAAAAAATCATAGGAAGAAGAAAAGCTGAAGCAGCTGTAGCCATTAGATTGAACGGTAGATAGAGGTACCTTCTCAACAGTTGGTGAACTGCAGGTTGCTGAAAGCTCACAGAGTATCCTGGGGAGCTGCCACTTCACCCTGCTCCTTGTATCCCTCACAGTCCCTGTACCTGTGCTTCATTCTTACCCTTTTTTATAGCTCTGGTTCAACCACCCTTTGGTCCCTACAGTGCTCCCCCTGTCATTGTGTAGGTTGTTTCCTGATGTGTATTCCATCCTCTCTCCTTTCCTCTCCCTTCAACAAAAGTCCTGTCTCTTTATTTTCTTCTATCATGTCATTTGTTCTTGTAATATATTCCAGTGCATCTCTTCCCTTCTGCTGTGGCTTTTCTAGTTCCTGGTGTCCAAAGTGGTCTATGGGCTACACACAATATTTTCTATAACATCTCTTTCTTAGAGTTCACCTTTAAAACCAACTGACATTTGCCCTTCAGTTAAAGCTTAAAGACAAATGCAAAGAGATGAGATGGGTTAATGCTTCAAAACAACCTGAGAACCACCGAATTGTATGTAAGTGACACCGATCAGGGATTGTCAGCTGCTCTGTACACATCTAACATGTTGTGGCCCTGTTCCTTGCTGCTTGTGTGCCAGTGTAGTAAACGTGATGAATAGTAAGCTCTTCCCATGAATTACCTGTCAATAGCTTAAGGGCTGTATGGAATACTGTGTACCCTATTAATCCTCTTCGGGGAACATCATGGCAGGGGATGTGGGGGGACACACACAGCACAGATCCTTTAGTAGCCTCATAATTTACTTTACGTTCCTTTTCTCTCTCAGTGAGTCATGCTCATCTCCCTGTGACTTGAGAGTTCATCTTGGGATCTCATGCCATCTTTCTGTCTTTATGAGAAGGTGTGTATGATGATCCACCCTAATGGTTTCTGTTGCTGGCTGTGGCAGCATGTTTTATGATGGGTGTGGTACATTCCCATTTTCTCTGTTGTGCATGTACAGTATTCACCTTGCAGCCCCACCCGTGGCCACTCCCACCCTCCCACTGGGAATCGCCCACAGTAAGCTCTGTAATTACCTTTATTTGATCTGAGGAATGGATTTGGGAATCTTATTTGCACAGTCGTAAGCTGAGTATGTTAAAACAACACAAAAAAAAACCAGCCCAAAACCCTTTGAATGACTGATTCACTGAGCAGTGATGTGTCAGGCAGAGGAACAGCAGAGACACAGATAGCCAAGTTCAGGGGCAATTTCACCAAAGTGTTTGTGGCATTTTTGCTTTAGAAATGTCTCACTATGACACATGTGTACAAAGGGAATTTGTCCTCTTTTCAGCTGTTGAGTTCTTAGTGCTAGCAGGCAAAACTGCTGGAAGTTAGTTTTCATTGAAAGAGTTTGTTAGTTTTACACTGAACTCAGGTGAATCAGTACAAACTAGAGCTTTTCCTTGTTACATATTCAGTCTGGGTTCTGCAGTGCAGTTTACACAGCCTTCCAAGACTCTCAGTGAAGAAAAGAAATTGTCTGAAGCCAGAAGGAATTTAAGCATTTAGTTTCTGGGGAAACCTTTGTAAAGAAAAAAAACCCCCAACAAACCAACCCCCCCTCCAGCCCTCCCCCCTCAAGACTCAGGTTCCCTCTTTGGTTACCTAAGATCAAAGGTCTTTCAGCATCCACCTAGCAACCCATAACTAATTCAGCTAGCTCACAGGAGCACAGCTGATTTGGAGTGATGTATTCAGCTGACACCTATTCCTAGGCATGCATTAAAAATGTTGCATATAAAGCAGGAAAGATGGAGGAACAGGTCATGGGGAATGATACTTATTTCTCTGGAAGGAACCCACCCTCCAGTCCTTGCAATATCATTTCTGTTCACAGAACTGAAGTGTTGTTTCTGGGTGTGCAGCAGTCACTGGCTAGCAGGTGAAAGTATTTCAAACAGGTATACTGGGGAAATTGGGCTGAGTGTTTGCTTAGGTTACCAGAAAGAGCTCTGGTCAAAAGGTTGTAAGGGAACAAAATATCCCCTGAAATCCTAAATAACCACAGAAAGGGTGGTTACATAGATAAATGTTTGGTTAAAAGGTGGAAAATTAAAGGTGAAGGTGAGTGGTCAGTTTTCACAAGGAAGGAGCTCACTGGTGCTGGGGGTGGTCTTTAGGGGTTTGCTGAGACTTTGTGTTGCTTAATGTGTTCAGAAAAAACCCTGGCAAAAGAGGCAAAAAGCACCAAGAAAAAAATTGCAGGTTATACTGTTATTCTGAGTAGATATGATGAAAGATTAGGTGGGAGGAACAGCAAAAAGCCATGTTGAGATTCAGTGATGGGGCATTTAACCTTAAAGGTAAACCTAAATCAAAACATGAAGCCGTTTCCCAAGAAGCAACCCTAGCTTTCCTTTAGCTGATCATTAAAACTCAGGGAAGAGCAATGATGGGCAGTTCTATGAAAACCATGGCTCAATGATAGTGGCAATCCCCAAATGAAGACAAATATTAAGAATTGTGAGGGAAAACCAGAACAAAGAAAGAGACTTCTTTTCCCCCCCCCCCATGGTGTAAGGCTCTGGATCTCTATTGTGTCAAGGAGACAGTTGTGCAGGATGGGTTGAGGAAAGGGCTGCAAGTCTGATCAAAGGTCTGGACCAGCTTCCATCTGAGGAACATGTAAGTGGCTTTGGCCTGGAAAAAAAGGTGATTTGTGATGATAAAAGAATGGAAGAGATGTATGAAATCACAGTGGCATGGAAAGGGTGAACAGGCACTGATGGCAGTCTGCTCCTAACCTGACAGCTGTGGACTGTCAAATGAGCCCAGTAGGCAGGAGAATCAAAGCTGGGAAAAGGAGGTGACTCTATAGGACATGTAGCTGGGCTGTGTGAGCCCCTACCCCAGGCTGCTCAGGTGTGTGATGGTGTGTGGATTCAAAGGGTGGCTGGACAGGTTCATGAAAAGGAAAATCCATTGTGGATAGATGGGCACCAGCTCTGATGTCAGAGGTCGTTGACTTGACAACTGGGTCTTAGTGGCATTTAGCTTTGTTTGTTGCTGGAAATGTAGGATACTGGGCTAGATGGGCCTGTAGTTTCACCCAGGGTGGATGTTTTTCAGTACCATGTGTCACCAATTCTCTGCAGTGTGAAAGGGAACGTATTTCCAGAGAGATGTGGCTGCCTAGCTGCAGAAGCAAATGTTAGGGAAAAGGGAGGGACACAAAAAATTAAGTGAAGAAATAAAAAGGCAAATGCCAGATGATCCCAGTACTCTTCTTCCCTGCCCCCAAAATTACAAAGCTGTTCACACCCCAGCATCAAGTTGAGAACTTAGTTTTGTAATGTAAAGCATTGTCTTTGGAATACCAGGAGGAGCAAGAGACAGACAGGCTGAAGAATAAATGAGGGACAGTTTGGAGATTAAAGGACCTTGTGGAAAAAATGTGGCCTGACATTGTTTTGCAAAACGAGTAACATACAAATAGGCTAATCCTTCAGGAAGGAATAACTGCTGAGAACCAGGTGAGATACAAGTGGCTTGAAATTAGGAAGACAAGAAGAAGGGGGCAGGAAAAGCAAATCTAATATGGTGAACAAAAGGAGAGTCCTGCATGAAGCCATTAAACTTCCCAGTAAGGATTGTTATTTCTTTGTAAACCTTGGAAAACTTAATGTCTGCTGTTTATGGAAGTGCAAAGGATGTTCTGGGGATAGGAGAGAGATCTGAAAATAAAGGAAGCAACCAGACAATAGGCACAGCTAAAGGCATCCCTACTTAGAGTTGTAAGAGTCTCTAGAAACTATAAATATGGCCACATCTGACAGACCAAGTTACACCAAAGTTCATTCACCCAGTTAACCTGCTCTCTGCTTCACCACGCAGCGACCGGTGACAGCTCTTCCCTGTTTCCCTCCCCACTTGCCCACACTCGTTCCTCTGCTACACCCACCTGTTCTCCCACTGCCTAATTTATTCCTGGAGTCTATTTCTGTTCCATAAACACTGCTTCCTTACTGTTATAAGCAAATGTATCCAGAACAGCCGTTTGATTCTTAATTGAATTTAATTCTTCATCTTACCCTCTTTTAACTCTTTCAGGAAAACTCTTCAAGCTTTGTGAAAATTACTTCTTCAAAAAGAAGAGCAAAACCAAGTTAAGTTTCTTTTCCCTGTTCTCTTTGTTTCTGAAAATTTATAAGCATGTTGTTTGAGCCAGCAGGATGTAAATGCTTGATGCCAAAATCTGGCAAAATAATGTGATTTCACAGAATCCCTCAGTTGGAAAAAACCTTTAAGATCATTGAATCCAACTGTTTCTGTCCTATGCTAAACCATATCTCTGTTCATCTAGGATGAACTTTTCAGTCCTGTCCTTTTGCCTTGTGTAATGTGAGGTGGCTTTATATTTCTTTTCTATATGGTTGTTGTCTGAGTGAACAGGAGAGTGGCACTAAGTAATGACTGGTCTCTGTGCTGACAAAAACCCACTGAAAATACAGCAATTCCTGGCATGCACACCCCTCTTCAGGGGCTTGAGCACATCTCTTCAGGGCTTAGAGCTCAAAATCCTCTTATCAACAGAGTGTCTGAGAAACAGAGACCATGACAATAGTCATTTCCCTGCTTAAATATTTTGGATTTTTAAATATTTTAAAAAGCACTGGAGAATCTCCTTCAAGAGCTAGATATGTATGCAAAATTGTGGGGTTGCTTTCTGCTGTTTCTTAACAAATTCTGAATTCTGTCTGTCCATCTGCTGAGGACATTCCTTCAGCCCAAGCATGTCTGCTGTATCCATAACTGAGACAGCAATCCCTTCTGTCTCAAATTCTGGTTAATGAAAATATCTCATGGCAAAGCATTAAAAGAACCAAATTACACTAGATTGAATAAACAGCAAAAACTTGAAAATTTGAAGTTCACAGCTTTTTTTAGGAGAAATTCCATTTCTATTATACAATAAGTAGCTTTCCCCACCTCTTGCTTATAGGAAGGCCCAGGGGACTTTAGAAAATAGAGATTTAACTTGCTGCAAAATGAGGTGACAGCACCCTTGAGATCCAGGAAAGGGATTTCGCAGAAGCAGCGAACATCCAAAAACTGTGTGTGCAGGAACAGTTTTGCAGGGAGCAGCCTGAGTAAACACTGAGGAAGCATCAGTCAAGCAAGTATTATAGACTGAATTATACAAACGTGCTTGATGCTGTTCCAAACTTCTTAATAGAGATGCAAATTGGAAAACAGAAAAGGGCTGAAATTAAAGAGGAATCATTGAAATCCTTCATTGTTTCTCTGTACCCAGGTCACATTTGACACACAGATATAATGCTGCTTATAAAGCACTAGAGATTCTTCCTGGGGGACTTGTGCCCCCTCTAACAGGGATTTTGTGGAATCCCCCCTCACAGTGAGGAATTACCACCTTTAGTGATGTGGCATCTTGCTTTTTTAGAGAGCAGCTGGATATGAGAGGTTGAAACTGTGCTCGTTTCTCCTCTTAAAATATTCAATTTCAGCGATACATAAAACATAATTAACTGATCTAAGGGGATTACCACATTAAAGAAAGATATGTAAAACAAAACATATTACAAAAACCCATTCTGTTTTCTTATACATAAAAAAAATAATGCAAATTAAACTTTTTATAGGTGTTTGTTTCCAACGCTTTAAGTACAGCGATAAAGAATATTCATTAAGGAGCCAGAAGTATAGTTTTGTATTAATGCTAACTCTGTCCTCAGAATAGTAATTTCAGGAGGAAAAAAAAAGAGAACTAGTACATTAAAATAGATTTTATAAACCCCCAGAAATCTGTATCACCATTGATAGCAGCAACAGCTCTATATTTTCCTTCCTCTTAAGGCTCCCTGTGCATGATACAATTTTTCACTCATTCTAGTGTTTTAGCCTTTGGAGACTGCCTGATCAAGTATAGGACTAAATTTATAATACTGTAGAATTGGGGGGGGCTATAGACTGTTGTGCAGGAGTAGAACAAAATGCTACAAATACAGCAGAATGAAAAAAATATCAGCAAGGGAAACGAAGGTCTTGGCTGAAGAACATGCTGCTTGGATACTTTAAAGATATTTATTCATAAATTAATGTCTTTAATTAACGTTTTCTTTAGGCTTTTTTGTTTGCATTCACATATTTAAGCTGCCTGCTTTAACATTTTTTTTTTCCAGCTGAGCCCAGAATTTTATATGACAGGAGCTATCAGTTGTTATGAAGTGTGGGACGTGTTTCATAGTCAAGGAGATTATTTGTGTTTGGGAGTAGCTTTATCTGAGGCTGTGTGAAATGAATTTCTGAATGAGAAGCTTTTGCTACTCTTTGCTGGTGAAAGCAACTTCATACTTTGCTTTCTTTGTGGTGACAGGGCTTTCCTATGTCAGATCTTGAAGCCCACTTTTCAGGGGTCAGGAGGTTGTGGAGCAGAGCTGTGAGGTGCCTGGTTTTCACAGCTATTGCTTCCAATTCAAGATCGATTTAGCACAAATACCATGGGAAAGATTGAGAGGGACAGAGGCTGAGGCTGGAAGGGAGCTCCAGACTCTTTGCAGTCCAGCTCTCTCTGCTCAATGCCAGGGATTGAGCTAGATTAAAGCTGAGAAGAATATCTGCAGGAAAACAGCCAGAAAATAAAAAGCATGTGCTTAGTTTCTACTGTCAGGGAAATGCAGGGTCAGTGTCTCTTACAAAAACCATGCATGTTTGTTTGAACATGAAACCACTAATGGACACATCATCAAATCAGACTTGTTAAACCAGGGCAAAGGAATTCTTCATATGGGCTCTTGGTATTTGGTTTTCTGTAGAGTTATTCCTTTCCTTCTCCCTTTCCAAGTGAAATATTGCCAGTTACCACTTCTGCCATGGTGATTCTTGGCATAGTTTACATTTACCCAGAAACTCAGTGCTGCTGGAGGAGCCAGTACACAAGAAACCCCATTTTTGTTTTGTCAAGGATATTTTTGCATTGGTAGCTATGAAATAAAGGTGGAAACTTGATTCCTTTGCATCTAAACCAGAAGCATCTACCACAGGTCCATCATGCACTGAAGTTTTCAGAATTCCATCAGGGTAAGATTTGATTATCCATGTTGTTAACTTCAAGGAGTTCCCTCCTGGTACATCCTCCCTTCGGTGTATTTCTGGTTTCCACATTTTCATTCTCTCTTAATCTTACTCTTTCCTTCTCAAGCCTTTTAGCCTAACAGTGCCTTTGTATGTAGGAAAATCTCTTTGTGTGTACCTCACCTTTTCCTATTTTTGTTGAATCTTTTAAAAACTGACCTTCTCTGTGCAGACTCCCAACAATAAGGAACACCATCACTTTGAGCCAAATTTTGCAGTCCCCTTTGCAGTCCTCTTGAGCCACTCTGCACGGAGATGCATAGATAAATCTGACTTCTCTTCCCTGTTTAAAACAGTTCCCTTATTGTATTTTTATAAGGTCAGGGAGGAAAAAAAGAACAGGTGTGATTGAATGATGCTGTGCCCCATTTGTTACCTGGCTGCTAAATTCATCTGAGAACTGCTGCTAGCCAGTGCATGTCAGATGAGGCTGCAGGGAACTCTCACCTACGTGGGAATGGACAGAAAGCTAGGGAGGCATTATTAGATTTCTAGGGAGTCTTACCCATTGAAGGAAAATTTTTGCCAGGCATAGAGCTTTTCCTCATGTAGCACAAGTATTTTATGCTGTGACTGAACTGATAAATACCTATGGACAGTACATTTCCATAGATTTAAATAATTGGTATTATTGCTCAACACCTCAGAGGACTATGTGCAGATTATCCCAAACCTTCTGCCTCACATTAATGGCTGGTCTAGAAACTGTTGGCCCTAGCATGTAATTTTTCAATGCTTTGAAAGGTTCTTCTAAAAGATGTTACCAAAACAGAACTCAGATATCACAAAGCTGACCTCAAACCCATGTGGCAGGTCAGGTGCTCTCTAGACACTCTGCATTTCAAAGAAAGAAAAAAAAAAAACAAACCCCAACCCAAACCCAACAAAAACCCAACCCAAATCTATTCCTGGGTGGAAAAGTAGGGCATACATTAATTAGTGACCTTAAAGCACAATGGAAAACTAACGGGGCAATGCCAAGTCAGTATGAGAAATCCTGGGATATTAATATTTGCCTCTCGTCTCATACACTGAGGAATACGTGTGCTCTCACCTCCCAGAGGACAGGGCTGAGGCTTTTTGACGTCTTTGAGTTGAGTGGCCCCAATTAATTTCATTCTAGTGAATTTAGACAATCAGCTGAAGTAACTACAGAGCTGCAGGTCTTTGTCTCTGCGAATTTGCTGAGTATCAGAAGACTGAAAGGAGGTAAATGTGCTGCCTGTCTGGAAACTAGAAAGTGTGAGGGAATTACAGAAGGAGGGTTTAACTTGAATTCTGGGAAAAGTAGAAAACTAAAATAAAACCAAACCCATGCTAAGGGGAAAAAAAAGGCAAAAGTAAAATCCATTGTGAATTTCCTGAGAAGAAAGTGCCATGCTAGTGTAGCTTCCCAGTGCACTGGCCTTGCAAGAAGAGGAGAAAGTGTACAAGTAATACAGGGTGTCTTTAAGGGAAGCTTCTACGCACTGCCTCCCATGATGTTCTCCTAAGCAAACGAAGAAAACTTACTTTAGGTAAAACTGCAACAGAGAGGAGGTAAAAGAGGGCAGAACAGAGCACTGGGAGTAGTTACTGACTGTTTGTTGTCAGAATGAAAGGGTATTTGGGGTGGATTTCTTAGAGACTGATACTCCTTGGTGTTTTCACTAGTGATTTGCGTGATAGACTGGAGTGGAACACTAATCAAATTGGGAGACAGTGTGAAGATGGGTGGCTTTGCATATGTAGAGGACAGGATTAATATTCTAAAGGAGGCAGGAAAAGTGATCTGAAGAAAGTAAAATGCAGTTCAATACCAAGCTCAGCTCCTGGGCAGGAGCAGCAAACCCTGCTGATAGTGAGTAAGGATAAGTGACTAGGTCGCAGTTCTGCATCAGGAGGGCTTGAGGTTTGGGTGGGTGACGAGCTGAACTGAGATCAGCTGCATTGCAGCTTAATGACAAAGGCAGACATCCTAGCAGGGGTAGGCTGCTTTGGAGGTATGTTCTGCCAGAGTTGTGGACCTGACTCCTCTTGGTGTTGGTTAAGCACCAGCTGAAGGCTTCTGTCCCGTTTCAGTCACTGCATTTTGAAACAATGGACTCTGATAGGAGTGTGAGAACAGTCAGCAGCCTAGAAAGCATGGCTTACCAAGAAAGATTTACAGAATTAAGGTGGTTTATTCTGGAAGGTCATTTACACTGAAGGACATTCCAGCTCTATTTTTCTTTTCCTCCCACTCCCCCATCTCTTGTTCACTCTTTTCTGCAGCTTGGGAGGACAGAGCCTAGTTGTTTAATTATTCCAGCTGGGAAAATAGTAAATTATTTCCTTCTATGAATTACTTACATTCCTGGGAGAACAGGTTCCTGTCTAATATTTCTGGCATCCTACCATTTGCCCACAGAGGGGAATGTTGCAGAGACCTGTCCTGGCAGGTCTGTTGAACCAGCAGTTAAGAGTTTGCAGGGCAGGGATACCTACCCATTCCAGGAGTAAAGTGCGGGCTAGGTGTGGAAGTTGTAAGCTGACACTAGATGAGCTCCTTTGAGAGGCTCTAACAAACTGGTGAGGCAGCAGTACAGAGGGAAACAAATTGGGTTAAAATGACAGCATGTTTAGCTTCATTACATGACTCTAATGGAACCTCACCCTATATGCTTCATTCATTTCTGAGCTCTTCACCAACAGAAAGATAATAATGCTCTGGATTGCAGTAGCCCTGTCTCATCCTAGCATCTTAAAATGGTTTTACTTCTATTTACTAAGCCTCAAAAGGCACTGTTGAAATTTGTAAAGGCTACACAGGGATCACTTTACTAACCACATGTTTAGCAGCTCCCTTCAATACTCAGCAGTGCTTAACAGGGCACAAAGAATGCAAGTTTCATTTGAAAATGGTGGGGAATTTAGGTAAAACACATACAGTAACAGCACACATTAATAATTTGTTTATATAACACAAAAGGTAATGGCATTGTTCTGCAGACAACTCTAAAAGAGGTCTTTCATCCCAAGTAAAATAGGGCTAAATTCTGTTGCAGTTGTTTGCAATGTGTGGCTCTTGTAAGTGTTGATTTGAAGGAAGAACAGTGACATTCAGGCCCCTGAAGGAGAAGAGGTTTGATGAAGCTCTCAGGCATGGCTTGCTGGGTTATACTGAGGGCTCTGAGCTTTGTGGAAGAAACCACTGGTAGGATCTCCTGTATGAACAACCAGACTTAGTTGCACAAGACAGGTGGAAGAAAAAAAAGGGCTGTGTTGTACAGGGCTTAATTGATTAAAAAGAAAACAAAAAAACAGGATGTTTGTCTACGGGCTGAGAAGCCAGTTAGGGAAGTAGCAAGCAGCTCGCTCTGATGATGAGGGCATGGCTTGGATTTATATCTGAAAAGTGGGAAAAGGGTTAATTATTTCCTTGATCTTATTAGAAGTGACATCGTGTCTTTGATAAACAGAATCAGCCTAGACTTTGCTTTTAGTCCTTAGTGTCAGCAGCATTGTCGTTCGCACCGTGCTGGGGCATTGCCTCCATAGTGACTCAGGAGAAGGAGCAGCACCTCACTGCTCTGCTTCCTGAGGTGGATGGAATGATGTCACTCTGTGGTCATTTATTAGTGGGCTCCTACTCAGGGTATTCCAGCCTCTTCCAGCCTTGAGAACTGCCCCCTTGCTTTCAAAGCTTGACCAAATTGTCTTGGAAGGAGGCAGTGCTGGCTGTACTCACAGATGTATGAGAGGAGGGTTTTATTTGTACCCTTGCTTAATCTGCAGTATCTCCATAATTAATCTCTTTGTATTTCGAGCTAATGATTTTTGAGGTGGAGGAGAGCAGAGAGGTGTGTTTGACCTAAATCATACAGCTCAGGCTTTCTCAGTAACAATAGAGGACATGGCCACAACCAGTAAATCCATCTGCTTGGAAGTTATCTCCATTTGCTATTTCTGTAGCTTACAGACACTGACCTACCAAACAGTGTTTCGCTTATGCCACGTCCACAGCAACACTTGTCCTTACTTTCTGGTGGACACAGTCAGAAAGAGTAAGCTTCCAAGACTTCTGCATGAGTGAGGCATATGCTAAAATATTTTGCATCTGTAATTGTTGGGTTTATAAGCAGGACAGTGTAGTGCATGTAAAAATTCTTCATTATACACTCTACAGCCCTTTGAGTCTCTACCTTTTAAAGGCTAAATACATGGTGGGGTTTTCTTTTGGTTTTTTTTTTTTTTTAAACTTTATGCCTTTTAAACTTTATTGCATGGATTAATGCAGAACTTCTGGCTTCAGATCTAGCTCCAGCCACTCAGGGCTGCAATCAAAGGCTCCTTTTGCTTCTAATGAGAATCAATTATCAATATTTTTTTGCAGAATTTGGAAATTTCTGTTTCAGGGTGGGGTTTTGTTTTGGAGGCTGCATCACTGTCTCCCTGTCCTTGGTCATTTAACAGCCAACAAAGCTAGGGGATGGCAGTGATTTAATGATTGAAAGTAGTTCTGCATGATCCCACTTCTTATGTTAAATCTCTGGAGTTTGCAGCCAAAAAGATTAGAATGTTGTTAATGTCTATTTCCCATGAATCCTGAACAATGATGTCAAAAAGACATTGCTTCATGGAGAGGTCCCTCTTTCTAGGCTTTTCTCTTTCTGCTCAGTGTTTTCCAGTAATGCCAAGTGTCTTTGTGGGTCCTGTCAGTTCCCATATTACGCCCATCACAATGGCATATAGGTATTTCTAGTTACTCCCTGGAATATGCCACCGACTCCTCTCTGGGTAACTGACACGTGGCTCTGGTTATATCTAGGAACACACAAATATTGTGCTCATGTACAAGCTAGTACTTTCTCACACTGCATTTTAACATCTGGGGCAGGGTGTAGATGCTCAAATGACCTAGATGTAGCCCCTCATTTCATTTACAGCAATACTACTACCCACGTTCACCCCCCCTCACCGGGATGTAGCATAAACAATGTTCTTTAGTTATATATTGTCTTGGCTGAATATCTAATACAGGGCATCACCTGGCTGAAAGCAAAGCACCCAGCCCTTTACTCCTTAAGAAATATACACTCTAGATTGTTAATGTTTTCAGTTCTTCTATACCCATAATTAGTTCTGAACAAAACACATACATTTTCAGCCTAGAACTCATCCAGTTAAACTCAGAACATATCAGTCACGCTGGAAACACACGATTCCGATAAACCAAACAAACCCAGGTACAGCATAAAGTCTCATCCCCCAAGATTTAATCTGATGTCCAGCAAATTTGCAGGAGGGCCAAGAGCAAACGATGGCTAGTTGTTATTTATAGGTTTGATAATTACTGTGTTTGGAACACCAACAATTCCCTTCTTGCTGGAAATCTAACAGTCTGAAACCAAGCAGTGAAAAGAAAGTGATATACTTCCTGTGCATATAAAGAAAGAAGCAAGTTTCCATTTGCAGGACTCAAATGCAGTCGTTTCTGCGGTTAACACATCCTAGCTTCTGTCACTTTGCAATGCAGGAGTAAGTCTAAAACCACTTTTCATCTACTACTACAAAACACGTGAAACAAAAGTGACAGTTTTAAAAGAGAGGCCACAGTAAAAGCAAACTTGGTTTCAAAACATACAGCTCCCCAAGGTTTTGTTTCGCCATTGGAAAAGCTTGAAATAAATCTAGTATGAATCTGTGAGACGTGAGACTTCCCACTTCTGGTTTTAGAAATACTTTCCTTGGTTTCTCTTTCTGTTACTTAATTCTTTTTTTTTTTCTTTTTTTCCCCAGGTAATGGTAAAAACACTTCCAGCTTTCAGTGTAACTGTGGAACAGAGAGTGGCTTAGATCAAGCTGCGATACACCCCAGACAAGAAGAGCTTTCCTTTTTCCCTTTGGGAAATCACCTACAGTCTTCATTTCTCCCAGTACTAGACCAATGGATCTCTTCACTTACCTGGTGCTTTCTTGACTCTTTCTCTTGCTTCTCTTCGCTCGCGGATGATAAATACCTACAGGAGTTGCCGAGGAACGGGATGTAGGTGCTGACCTTCCCCTTCCCTCAGCCTGAAGTTCTTCAAAGTCAGCCTCAGGGACTTCAGATTAAATAGATGAGCCAAGGCAAAAGAGTTCTGCTCCCCCTTCCGTTTGGCTTTCACGGCTGAATTCTAAAAAGCTGTATGAAGTTGTCAGAGGTTTCCTCTTACCTTTTTACTGAAGCAAAACGGCGTGCTGCTGCTCCAGGACAGGATTAGGTCATTCAAACAGCCCTGCAGAGAGAGTGGAGGCTCAGCGGTACGGAGTCTCCAAAGGCTGGAAAGATCTGATCTTACATCAGGTGAGAGAAGGCAGCTGGCTAGGCAAGCCAATAATTATGATATCAGCTCTTGTTCGCCTCAGGCAGTCCTGCATTTAATAAGAATACAAATATGACTAAGCTGCAGGTTTGTGTTTGGGTTTTTTTTTAACTTGTTCTCTTGGTAATTCTTCAGAGAAGTTGGGCAGGTATTGAGCTCTAACTGTCTGGAAAGTGAATGCTCCCTCTCAACTTCTCTGTTTTTCTTTTGATTTAAAATTCCCATCTGTTACTGCGTTTTGCAAACCTATTATCCACCTGTGGTTATTAAAAACACTCTTTCCTGGCATGGATTTCGGTGCACTACCAGAGAGTGTTGGACTACCAGGAATAGGTGTCCTGTACTGTCTGAGCTCTCAGCACAGAAGGAGCCGTGGCTCCACGGTGCGATGTCAAAACAAGTTGCACCATTGAAATGTAAGAACAACACTACTACAAGGTAATAATATTCCTTCCCCAGAACAGAATGCTGTAGCACAGTCATAAAAATAAAACTAGACTGGAGGAGTGTATGCATTTGTGTGGGCCCATATGTATAGATTTCTGTGGGGAGGTTTGGGCTTTGTCTGCAGATATGTAGAAAGAGGTATGAGTTTAAATGTGCAGTTGCAGGAATATGGTATTTCTGTTGCCCTTACCTGGCTTTGTGCACACTCTAGTCCCCTACACAAACCTGATCACACCTACTGTAATAATACTTACCTACCTCATAGGGTGTTGTGAGGATTAATTAATGTTTGTAAAGTGCTTTGAAGATGAAAAGCCTTGAATGAGTGCTAAATATAATTATCGTCATTCCACAAAACAGTAGAAACATCTTTGCGGCCCCCAGGTTATTGTACAGGTACACCCATGTTTATCTCCCACGATTATGGTGAGATACTGAAGAAGGTCTTGAAACTTTGATAAAAACACACTCTCTGCTTTGGAAGACACATTTATATTCATGTTAAGTTCATGCTATTCATGAAGTGTTTTTGTGATTCTCCTTGCAGAATACACACATAGATGTGTGATAGGAAAGATCTACCGTGGCATCTACATGTCATGATAATAGCAGTGGTGGAAGAAAAGCCATATTTTTACCTGTGATTAATTATTTCCTATCAAGAGTTTAGCAGTTTGATTTTTTTTTTTTTTATTAGATCTATCTATTTTGGAGCACAGGAAGTTCTGCACCAACATGCAGAAGAACTTCTTCACAGTGAGGGCGACAGAGCACTGGAATAGGCTGCCCAGGGAGGTGGTGGAGTCTCCATCTCTGGAGCCATTCAAGACCCATCTGGACACCTATCTATGAGTTGGGGGAGCTCCTTTGGCAGGGAGGTTGGACCATCGAGGTCCCTTCCAACCCCTGTGATTCTATGATTCTATCAGGAGCTTCTGATACTAGAAAAGAAGAATTTGTCAATTTATCTGCAGGATCTTGTAGAGCTGGTGGACATGGAGTGTTGGTAGATATGCTCTTTCCTGTCTGGAAGATCTCAAAGATAGTGCTGGATAACTACTTGTCCTTTCCACCGGCTTTCACATTTGATGTCCCTCAGGGTTACATGTCTAAAGCTGGCAGGGGTGATTCTGGGATGGTTTGAGCTGCACTCAACCTCTTTACACAATTATTCTGAAATCCTGTGCTACCTTTAATTTACAGTTCTTGCTCTGATGGCTCAGATAGACAAATCTGAGGTGGTTTTATGTGAGTAACTGAGGTACTAACTGCAACAGCTCTGAACCAAAGTAGGCTAATGGCCTGATTATTAACCCAGTCTCTGCAACGAGCTTTGCAGCCTGCCTTGAAATCCAGACTGCTGCAGCTCTGTAGTTATTGGTACCTAAGTTAGTGAGTTTAGCATTAACTTGTTGGGTGTGTTTACCTGAGCTGGCGTCACAGGTCGATTGCAGTGCAGAGATAAGATCCCAAATGAAAGTGAACCACTGACTGGCAGTTATCTCGCCCTTCCTGGGATAACTATCGGGAGGAAATACCTAGAGGAAAGGGGGGGGTGTTGGTGTTTCCTCCAGACTTTTCCTATTTCTCACCAATGTGGGTCACAGCCTTACATCAAAATCCACTCTCATGGATGTGAGGAGCACAGCCCACCTAGCAGTGCTGCTCTGCAGTGTTTCTCCTTTTGATGGACAAAATGGTTTTGTAGAATTTGAAGTCAGTACTTTATTTTTTTCCTTCCTCACAGCTGTCTTACAGTCAGCTTGAAGACTTCTGTTGAACTAAAGCAGTTTGGTCTTCAGGAGATGAAGCCATATGCCACAAGCAAAGAACAGAAGAGATCAAGAGGCTTACATCAGAACAAACTTAGTTTTGTCAGATCCAGACTAGATTATTGTAATGAGTTGACTTTACATCTCTTCTTGGTCTGAGCCGAGGTGTTTATTTGGTGCAGTGGCGGCTATTCTAAGCTGCTAAATTCTGTTCTCACATTGACTCATTCATTGAGGGGGGGAATAAAAATTGCAGCCAACAAAGTTGTAAAATAAATACTCACAAGGTAAGTCAATGAAACCAATTCGTCAATGTCTGCCTGAGACTGCAGCGAGAAGTTATGATATCACCAGGTAGAAATGAGGGCTCAGCTGCCCACTGAAGATTACTGAAGGGGCAGAGCTGCCTGGTGCTTGTATACAGGCAGCACTGCAGAGGGAACAGAAATGACAGCCCGCATAACTGACGTGGCATGACATCATTGTAAGATGTCCAGAATGAGTGGCTCAAGAGCCTCCTCCTCTATTTGTTTCCTTTCCTGCATGGTCAGCTTCCTGTAGTGCTACGTTTTGGCATCTTGGGTATATGAGGTTATTTTGTAATAGAAATTGGGAATATGTGATTATATTCTTATTTTCCACAATTTGACCCTTATGTCAAAGATTTTTCCTGAGCTGGCTGGTGCTTCTCAAAGCAGAGCCCTGGAAATGGGTAAAATGAGCTCAAAGGTCTTCCTGATGCTTTCTGTCCGATTCAGAAGGTTTGATCAATTTTAATATAAAATATTCTTGGGCTCCCTTATGTAGAAAACCACCCCTGACCTCGTTATAAACCCCTCCTGCTTTCTAAAATTGGCAAGAGCAGTCTTGTTGATCTGGAAATCTGTCAGTAAGGAGTTCTGCCCATGAACTTCATTTTGTACCCAGCCAGAGCATAAATTCATTCCTTTGATAAAATATTCTTATTTAATTTAGTAGTGGGATAATTGCTTATTTTTAATACATTGTTTATATTTTATTATGCAGTGATGGCAGCAGTATTTGTTATCATAAATAGCTTTGTAGGCTTACAATTTTTGTATCCTAACATTTGGATGATAAGCTTACAAAATGACTTTAAGACGTAATCTAACCAGCTATTCTGCCACCATTAAATAGGAAAAGTGGCCTAGCATCTCTCCCTTGGGATCACCTGAGGGAAGACACACCTGGGTGTAACTTAACCGTCTGCTGTGCTGCCTTTAAATAGTAGTCAGGGCTTGCTTTTTATCTTCTGAGATATCCCTAGGGAATACACACCTTGGTTTAACCTACATACACTTGAGCCCATTTTTGTCCCTAAGAAATAATTCCAAGTTCATTTATCAGGTGGTTTGTTGCATCTAGAAAAACACATCGGTAAACGGGTGGATTTTAGCATTCAGTATATTTAAGAAAGTATAATTCTCATTTCCTTCTGAGCCTCCTCTTCTGACCAAATATGTCCCTCTCCTGCCCTGTCGTTGTCGTAGCTGAGAGGAGCTGTGAGCCGCAGTACTCGGTTGGAAGTCTGAAGGGTAAAATTCACCAGGGAGATGTGAATTACAGCCTCCAAATCTGACACGCCTTTAAGATGCTCTTTTGTTAGCATTTTCAGAACTTTCTGTTTTGTTAATTGTTTAATCTTAAATTAAAATATAAAGAACCATTATTATATATGAAATATCATTTCCTGACCAGTGATTTAGCGTTGCCTGTAAAGCGTAGCATCTGGAGCAGTGCGACAGCCACTATAAGCTATTGTTGTTTTGTTGTTTTAGAAAGGAGGATGAGCTCAAGACGTGGTGTTAGACTTGACTCTGTGCCTTACTGCTCTAGGTGAAATTCAGGTAGGTGATCCAGACACGTGTTGCAGTCGCTGTGTCATCTAGCAATATGTTTTGGTTTGCTTTTTTGACAAGACTGCTATTAGTATGCAACTTTCAATACGGGAGTGAGATAATTAATTAAGACAGAGATACTGGGCTAATGGAGTAATAGTCATTGATTCTTCCCTCTGGTTTATTTTGTCCCATGATAGTTATTTATTCCTTAAAACTATTCAGTGTCCTATACCACGTTCAGGGCCCTATTATTTTTGCGGGGTGGTTGGACCTTTCTCCTGTACCCAGGGAGGAGTGCTCATTCCACCTTGGAGCTGTTGACTGTAAATAGGTAAAGTTTCAGACTTCAGAATCAGGCTGAAATATCCTCTACCATCATAAACTTTCTTCTCACAAAACATAATTTGTGAAGAGTTGGCAGCATTCTGTCCACTTTCCTTTTTTTGTTGACATTGCACTTCAGAAAGAGTCTTTGGTGATTTTCTTCTCTTTTTGTTACAAGGTTAGCAGAGAGAGAAAGCTTTCCTAGCCTGAAGCCGCTGGGTAAGTGTAGGTTGGCAGGCTGTCTTTGTTTGTTTGGTCTTACGGCTTCTTGAGTTCTGGCTGCCAGGCTTTTTCTAACATCACAGAGTTGTGCTGAGCGAGGCTGTTGGGGGAGTTTTGGTGACATGAAAATAGTAAGGAGAAAGTCTACATTGCCTTGGTTTGCAGAGCACAGTGGTTTGATGGAAGCGTTCTCTGCCAAAGTCAAGAACGTGGCAGACTGTGGTCATGTCAGAAGGCAGGTGAGTGAATCCTGGAAGTGTTTTGTTGGCCACCTGACAATGACACTGGGAGCTTTGGTACTGGGACTGGCGAGAAAAGAACAGTCTGTCTAGTCACCTCTGACTCCTCTATCTGAACAGGACTTTCTAAAGGTCAGACCACATGAGATTCAAAGGAGAATGCTCTTGCATTCTGGTTTTAAGGCCCTGAGGGACTGTGGGAGTCTCAAGAACATGCAGAGCTACAAGTGAGGCCTTTGAACTGCATGAGTCTTCCAAACCCAATCCTGTCACATTCATGGCTTTGAATATGTTATGCAGGTTTGGCCACTTAGTGCTAAGGTATAAGCAATGAAACATTTGCTCATACATTACTTCATATTATTGCTTCTAAGGCTTGCTGCCTGCTCTTTATTTTCCATTTATTTTAAGCTGCAAGATGATTTCAAAGGTGTTGAATAACCCACACCTATCCCAAACAGCATGCACCTTTTAGTTCTTGGGCTGTTTTCTGGTGTGTTCCTCCTGGTTGATACTGTACCATCAACATGCAACATCCTTTCTGGAGCTGGGGCAGAGCTTGGGCACAACGTTTGCTTGTGAATGACATGTGATGTCACTTTGTGGTACAGGTGAAGCATGCTCACCATTTACTGCACTTACACCCTCTGCAACCTGAGAGGAAACACACTGTATTCTTGCACCCTTCCTTTCCAACAGCTGAAGAGAGGCTGGTTTGAATGGTTCAAGGATCTCCGGTGCAGCACTCGGAGCCCGCCGTACCTCGCAGTTTGCACAACCTCCCAAAGCCCTTTCAAACACCTTGTGAGTTTCCCAGCAGCAGGAATACTGCTTTTGGATTTGCCTTGCTCAACGTGTTTTCTGGAGAAGTCTGGGAATGCTGCAGCTGAACAGGACACCTCTGTACCACAACCTTTACCCAAGTTTCTAACCAGTTAGTGACATGATTGGTTCTAAACAGGATGATTAATATTTAGCTAACTAGAAGACAGCTAACAGTGTCTTACTTCTGCCAGCGGCTTAGGCTAGCACATGATTATCTTCTTATAACTGGCTTGGCAGAAGTGTGTGTGTTGGTTTGCCTTTTTTTTTTTTTTTTTCTTTTAGCCCCTTAACCATGTCTGACAACCAGTACAACTGGTCTGTCTTCTTCCTTTCTTGGAGTGTGCTTGGATGTTCCTAACTACAGCGCTCCATCAGCGGGTAGTGCCAATGCGTGCACGCCCTTTTAGCGTTTCTCCCCTTCCACAGACTTTGGGGGAACATTTCTTTCCCCAAATGCACCGACAATATTGATGTGAGAAATACAGATGCATGAACAGGATTAACTGAACTGCATTGGAGAAAAACTGTTTTAGGAATACAGCTCCAATTTAGCTCTTGAAACGTGAGTTTCTGATGAGCTCATTAAGAAACTATAGTTATACCTGCAGTATTTACAGGCAAAGCTTGTGGGTGTGTAACATCCCCACTCCAAGGTCTTATCTCCAGTTCTGTCAGCTCTTGCTGTATTGATTTTGAAACAGAAAGAAAAAGTGGGAAGAGTTTACTTGGGACATTCAAAGGACTGGCATGGTTGGGCTTTCCTAACTAGTTACGATGCACACGCAGCCTGGGGTGAATGATTTGACACAGTGGAGGGCATCGCTTGGCTTTGGAGGGGAAAGCAGTACCTTTGGCAGGAAGGTGAGGGAGCTATAGCTGGAGATGGGTCATGTTCTAGCTAACCTAGCCAGCTCCTGGCTTGAGAGCCATCAGGTCAGTAATCAGGACTATGCAAGAGAAGTTTCCACCATCCTGTCCAAAACCATTTTGCATCTTGCTTGGGCAATCCTTCCTTTGCCTTTATCTTCACGCACAATAGTGAAAAACAGAAAACCTGGTGCTTCCGCAAACAGCAGCTGAAATCATCCCAGAGGTATTATCTTAGAAACTAGAAAATGATTCAATGAAAGAAGGAATGAATCATATAAATACCCAAAGTGTTGTACCTCAGCAATGTCCCTCCCTTCTTAGTACAAAGCAAAGAACAAAAGCAGGCTGCTGCCTGGCATGGGCCCCTCCTAGATGACTTACTGGGACTGTGAAATCATCAGAAGCCTCAGAAAGAAGTGCTTATGCAGCATTTATGGCTCGATTTTCTTCTCTTCAGTTCTCTGGAAGCAAGGAACTGGTAGCTGTGTTCTCTGGAATGTCGGCATCTATTCTAGGAGATGGGTGAGGAAAGGCCTGGACTGAAGGAAACATTTTCAGTTCACAGGTTTCTTGAGGAGTTTTACAGTTCAGAAACTGGAAATGGATGTTTAGAGAGAACACGTATTCCACAGCAGACAGGCATTAAATGCTGTAAGGTCATGAAAATTTTTATTGCTGAGGATGATTTTAAACACTCTTAGAAAACAAGGGATGTGAATTGTGTGGCCTTTTCGTATGGGAGGTTATAATGGGAGGTTAAAAACCTGAACAGGCCATTAGTTTCCTACCTGGTAGACAAACCGAGATTAGCACTTAATGGAGCTTCAGAGAGAAGGATGTATTGATCTCAGATTGCCAGATTTTAAATGAGATGTGTGAGACACAAGAGTCAGGGTAACCCACTAGAGAAGATACTCAGTGGCAATTTATTTTCTGAAAGATCATTGTACAAAAGATGAAAAGAATTAAGGAGCATAAAAAGAAGGAATTGCAATTACAGTTTTCATTCTAAACTCAGTTAAAAATGTTTCACCTTCTTAAGCAAGCGTTGTGAGTTCATGTGAGCCTCCAAACGCCCCAGTCCGTGAGGTTTCATAGGCAGCAATAGCATCAGTTCACCTTCACTGCTAACTCTAAGTCTTTTATTTTAATGCTTTGCTCAGTAAAATGAGGAGCCACTGCTTCTTCTCTACATTGTTTGAATGTCTCTTTGCCAGTGGTGGGGTTTTTTTTTCCTTATTATTTTTTCCCTTTCTTGTTTTTTTTTTTGCATGGTCTGCTTTTCACTCAGGCTCTTGTGACATCAGTGGCAAATGTCTGTGAGGAATTGCCTCAGGCCAGTGTGACTTTCAAAGGATAAGACAATTTGTTACCCTGCCAATGAACAGTTTATTACATTTCTAATTATTGTTATTAGTCTGGCAGGTGGTGCCATGCATGATATTTTTACAGCTGCCAAAGATGCAGGTACTTCTTTCATGACAAAAAAGAACCTGAGTAAGATTTAAAGGAAAACCAGGCATTCTGCTACGTTACGTGTTTGATGATTCTTCATGCTAACACAGCGTGCACTTTACCTGGCTATTTTGAAATCTTAAGCTGAAACACACTGACTCTTGAAAGATTTTGTTGTGAGACCCACTGTACTTAGAGTGTGCTAGCAGCCTGAGTTAGACAGGAAGGTATCCCTCCCTTCCTCCCTCCCTCTTGAGTTCCTGGTCTTTATTACTCGTGTAAATTAAAGACTTGCCTTATTTATAAACTCCAACTTAAGAGTTCATGTTAACAACCACCTAAGAACACTAACTATTCCTTTCCCAATGAAGATCTCTTAAGTTCCTAAACATCAAGACTTTGCTTTCTCTGGCTGTAGGGTTGTGTGCAGATGGGTTCAAGAAATAAAACTTATAGAAATACCGTGTGCATGTCAGCGTGGGCCAATGCAACACCATCCCACCCCTCCTGAGCAGCACCATCCAGTTCCACCCATCGCTATCTGCACAGAACAGTTGATGAAGCATGTCATCCCTCTTGCCCTGTCATCTGTTGTGTGGCAAAATGTGCTTTCTTAAACAGTTTCACATTGCTTATTTTGTTCTGGTAAATAAGGAATTATTTCGTGTCAGGTTATTACTAAAGCAAAGGAGGAATTCAAAAGGAATAGAGGTAGGAAATAACTGCTGTTCTCATGGCATGTTTGGTCTCGTGCAATCACAGTATTGCAATAGCACCTACTTTGTTCTTATTCACATGGCTGCTGTCTTCACAAACAGGTAGTGTGTTTTTCTGTTACTCTCATGATAATTACCTTTGTAAAAAAAAAATAATTTAAAAAATCAATGTGGTGTTCATATATATAACCTTGTTTGGCCAGGAATATCCATCAGTGATATCTGGGAGAATCAGACACTTAGATTTGTTGCAGTCAGTGCAACTGGATTTGACTGTACTACACTTCAGTTTGAGGAGCCAAGGAGATGGGACAGTCCAGCTCTGTCTCTGTCCCCTACCCTGACGTTTTATGATACAGCTGCACTGTGATGAGGCAACAAGTCTCCTTTACACCCTGTGAAAATGGAATGACAACTGGCAGCACCAGGGAATTGAGTGGTGCATCCTGTAAGAAAAATAATTGATGGGAGGTTTAGTGTTTTTGTGTTTCTGTGACTTGGAGGAACTGCAGCTGCACTACAATGGGCTCGGGATTTGGCCGACTTACGTCTGCACCCGCCTGGGCTCCAGGTAAGAACGGATCTTGCTGGAGGACAGCAGGGGCATGTTTTGGAGTCATTCCCTGCAGGGGCTGTTCAGCAGGTACAGGAGGCCAGAAGTGGCACCGATTCAAAACAGTGGCTGGAAAGATATTGCATACCTGACTGCACCTGGTGCAGAGGAAACTGAAGATGTCAGTCCCCTCCTCTTTCCCCATCAATTGTCTCATGTTTCTCAGGTACAGGTGTGTGGTTACTGTGTGAACAAACCAAAGATTTTCCTTCTAAGCCAATGAGCTACTTTAATTATTTTTTTTTCTCCTCCTTGTAGTATCTCTGCCAAAATACAGAAATGTGTAGTATGAGCTCCTGTGCTTCCACACACCCTCTGTGCGCTGGGGAGAAGGACTTTTGTTTCTGGAGCCTGGGTGGCAGAACCTGCCTTTGCTGAATGTATTTCAGACTTCATCTTGTCCATCTGCCATGCTTTCTGTCAACTGTCAGAGCATCCTAAATGAAGAGGTAATGTGTGAGCATGAAAGTGGGGTTGGGCTTTTCTGCACCATTCACTGATCTTTCTGTTGCAACCATCCCGAAGGGCTGCAGCACAAGCTGTGGTCATCAGCTTTCGCCACTAATTAGAGGAAAAACTCTTCTGTCTTCACCCCTAAGCTTGCAAGTCTCTAAAAGTCATCATCTGAGCACATCTTGATTACGTTTCTGTCTTCTCTGTCACCTGGATGATAAAGATGCAACTCTACAGGACTGACAAAGATTATTTCAGATTGGTAAAGGAGTCTGTACCGAGCCTGTACTATTTCTCTACTACTGCTTGTAGCTCTTGATACCACAATGCTGCTTGCTTAGGTCAAAGGAGAGAAGAAAAAGCACAGGTGTGAGGAAGCTTGCATTGTACAACTGCGTTATCTGCAGCCCAGACAAATGATTTATGATTGCATGTTTCATGTAGCAGGAATGATATTGCCAGAGGTAAGAATAAGGAGGAAAACTCAAACTCCCTTCGGGTGACAGACATCTTAAAAATAAAGAGGATCCTTTTGAATTTTCTGGCAAGTCTCATCAGGATAGTCCTACAGCAAAAAGGGAAATGGGATTTTTCCCTTTGCAGTCGCTACAACTGCTCCAGAATAACCACTACTCACTGTCAAAGATCCCCTTGATAGGCAACCAGGAAAACTGGTGCCGGAGCAGGTAACTATACTGAGACTGTATTCCCCTCCTGTGTTTGCACACAACTTGCTCTTCTGACATTGTGCAATTCTGTATTAAAATGGGCATGACTTTCACAGCTGCCTCTGACCACTTCTGCTTTATGGAAAGAAATGAGAAGCTCTGTAATCAGCAGAATGAATGAAATTTGGTGTCCTAGGGCTTTCTGTTCCCTTCCAAAGAATGGAGAGCCCCACATCCCACTGGCAGGTGTTGGGAAGATTTGAAATTGCTCTGCTTCTCGTAGACTGCCTGGGGACAAAGGGAGCTGAGGGAATTTCTGTAATGCTGCTGGGTTGGCAAGAGGACCTTAATGCTAATCTGGAGTAGGTTGAATAGTACAGACTTGAAGCAGGGTAAAGTTTTGATGCTTTAATTGATCATGCTTAATGTTAGTATTTCAAATACAGCAGCACCTATAAGCAGTCACGACTAACGCTTTATTGAGATAGCTGCCTTACACAGGCCTGCACAGCCTGAGCCTCGAGCCAGTCACATCTGGTCTGGTCTAAATCGTGCCTAAAAACGTATATGGGTTGAACCCTTGAATCAACCATTCTGACTCTTCTCCATTTTCCAGTCTGTAGTTTGTTTTGGGTTTGCTTGGTTTCTTTTGCATTTTAGACAATTTGAATCCCTTTCTATTTAACTAAGTTGATGGATTTAATCTTGCAGCTATGCTGTCGTGCCCTGCCTTCAAAAAGCATCCCTCTTGTTCCAGGACTTTCCTCTTAGCTGTTTAGGGATGTTTCCCGAGGAAGATTGACACCAGACTAGGTGCTTGGCCTGGATTTAGGAAATTTGGGCATGTCTTGGTGGAGTGTCTGCCTCCACTAAAAGGAACAAGAGAATCTGTACAGCCTGAATAGCAGCCTGACGTTTTTGGTCTGTTAGTATGATTAAAGGATAAATAATATTAAATGTTTCTTTAATAGGAGAAAATACACAGCATTGACAGTAGTGATTAAGTTCTATTAAACAGTTGTTATTTTGGACACCAGGTGATTAGTATACTCAAACCACTTCATTTCCAGACGTTGGCACCTTGGTCATTACTAACTCAAATCATAAAGCTCAGTGAATCAAGTTGTAAATAGTTTTATTGGTTCCGTGTTGGAAAAAAAATTAAGGGTTGTGAAATTCCTTGGTGATTTAAAGCTACGTGTTTCTTAAGTCCTTGTATTTCTGTTTTCAGGTCTGTCTTTGGCTCTTCATCATTGCAGAAACCCTAAGCTCTGTTTCTGCCTGCACAGACACTAAACCCAGCGCTTTCATTGAGAGCAGAGAGTTGTATTCCTAGAAAAAAAAATAAATCTATCAAATGGAGAGAGTTGGGAGTTTTAGACCAAGAAGTTGGCTACTGCCAACATGCTATAGTTGTCTGAGGGAGGAATTACCTCCAGGGACCAGAGTGGAACTGCTTTCACAGCTTCTGGAGAAAGGTCCTTATTTCCATAGCTGCTGATGACTGTTGGGTAGAACGCAGCCCCTTCCTTTTTCTGTTGGTCTGTGTCTTGTTTTCTGCAAATATTTTTCTTCTTTTGGAGAAATATTTTGTGCCCATTATGTGATAAGGCTTCCTTCAAAGGAAGCTTGTGGGGTTTTGGTTGGGTTTTTTGTTTTCTTTTATGAAAGCTTAGGAATGAAATTGTAAGGTCTAAATATATCTCAGGGTTTCAGTGCTACACCACAAGGCTCCCTTAGAGCTCATTTTAATAGCTTTTGAGTGACTGGGAACAAACTTTTGGTTTCTCCAAACCAACTTGAAGGTTAGAAAGACACACTGGTTTTATCTAGTTTGGGTTTAAAATTGTTGGGTGCTCTGTTAAGTCTGCTTATGATTTCAGTCCTTGATGAAGCAATCCTTGCATCCCTTACGTGCTGCTTTACAAACTTCTTAGAATGGAATGAATCATAGAATGGCATGGGTTGGAAGGGACCCCAAGGATCATAGAGCTCCAGAGCTTCTGTCAGGATTTCATGGATGAAGTGCCTTTCTCAAATGGAAGCTGTTTGCATCCTTGTATTATCCTCCTTAAAACTCCCCTGGCTTTCCGGTGTGGTCACGCGTGGTAGAAATGCCTGTGTTTACCAGGGTAAGTCCTTCATATCCTCTTAGGTGTACATGTATGTGCCTGTAGAACTGCTCTGTGTGTGTGTGTGTGTGTGTGTGTGTGTGTGTCTGGGCAAGGCAAGGCAGCACCACCACTCCAGGGAAAATGGAGGAGGTGACTGCGAGTCACCCACTTACTCACCGGCACATACTGTGGGAAACCTGTACTTTGTGGTTTTGTAGAGCACTTGGTTTTTTTTTGGAGAAGGCAGGCAAGAAGGCAGATGTGTGGCCCCCCCCCTTTCTCATTAACAAATTTATCACAACCCTTATGTAAAACAAACTTAGTGTCAACTCTGAAATGAAGAGCTGGGTTGGAAATCACACCTCACTGCAGCAGGTGCTGAGCTGGCAGTTTCACAGCAGATTGTGAAATTTGATCGCACAATGGGAAATAGAGCCACTCCTTCAGGGCAATATCTGGAAACATAATGGGGAACCACCCTTCAAAGGTGATCTGTGTAATAATGGGGCTTAGAAACACTTTCTACCTGCTTTGCTTAGAAAATTATGAACATTTTTAATAGTGTTACTGGGTTTTGCACAAGCAACACTATATTTAGCTGTACCTCAACCAGTCCTGCGCTCAGACACACCCAAAGCAATAAAGTGCCCAGCTTGCTACTGCCATCACTTCAAGGTGGAAACTATTAATGAAATTTTCCGTTCTCTTTATGTCCTGGTATTATTGTCAGCTTTTCTTCTCTGCCTACAGATTACAGCTTTTCACCTGTCTTCTTTTGGAAGTTGGATGTTTATATACCCCTTGAGTAACTTTTGCTGCAGCCGCTTTCTGGTAAGTCTCCAACCTTTCTATACTCCCACATGCTAATGCACACACATCACCCAGCATTACTGCACTGGCCCTAAGACACTCTGTGCTACTTGATGTCTCTTGTCTTTCTTCTTGAGATGGCCATAAAGATTGCACCTGCACTCTTGCATGTATTTATGCACACCACAGCCTCTGAATAATGTAGACTAATAGAAAAGACTTCAAAGAATCATAACACGGTTTTAAAGGGCTGGAAGGAGAGGCTGATGGGAAATGTTAAAAGAATTCAACGTTTCCTGCTTAGCTAAGCAGTAATTTAGAAGGATGTGTAAACTATGTGCAAGTATTTCAAAGAAAACGTAAAGCAAACAAAAGCTACGCGCGGTGCCCTGATGCTGTACACAAAGAGCAGAGAAGGGAGAGGTTTGCAGCAAACCATCTGCTTGAGGTTTCCATTTTGTGAGCAGGGTAATGAAAATATTTAGGCAGATTTGGATGTTATTTGGTAAAGGTGAATGCAAAGGGAAACAAGTTGAGTGGCTTAACAGTGACCTGAGCAAGTCATTATCTGATTGAAATCAATTACCCAGGAGCTCATTAGCAGAAGAGAATGAATGTCCTTCATTCTCCTGCTGTGCATATTCTACTGGATCCCTATCACATAACAAATCAAAACACTCTTTTCCAAAACCACTGAGGGGCTGATACCAGACTGTTCTTTCTGTGATTGTGATTTGCCAGAGCAACTGTGCTTGTCAGGGCAAGGAAGCCATCAGTGCACAGGGAATCGGTGATCAGCAGATACTGGAGTTGTCTTGACAGTTGGAACTGGAAAAAAAAGTATTGAAGGTCAGTGAATTCTAACATTTTATGTCACATGTACAATGCCCTTTGTCCTCGTCTCCTAATAATTAGGACAGAGAAAGAAAGAAGAAAGCCATTGATGAGTCTGCATATTCTTTTAGAGTGAAAGTCACTCATGCTCATTCTCACTGAGCCACTGTGGTTCAAGTGGGATTTCAGCAATGGGATGGACTTTGTGAAAAATTTTGTGTAGGCAACATCAGAACAAAGCATTTAGTGTGAAGTTCAGGGGCACATAATGTATAGCTGATGTGTCTGAACCCAACCTCGTTTGGAGTGCTATGTGTGTGATCTGGCAAAGCAACTGTGGATATTCCAGTATCTTTGTCAGTTTGATCATTAGGAGTCTAATTGCTACTGAAAGTCAGTTCCAGCAGGATAGGGATTAAATATTTGATAGTATGAAAGGATTTTGAAAGAGATGATCTTGGTTTCGAGGGTCTAAAAAATTGGACTTTTAGTAATAAATTAATTATTACTTTAACAATAGGAGCAAATAAATTATTCTGATTATTTCAAGATATTTTATGGAAGCAGGGAGCCAAGCAGTTGGTACATGGAAGACAGGAGAAGTGATATATAATATGAAAAATCTCCATAACAAGAGGGATATGTAAAAAAAAAATCTTTAATTCGATCATACATATTTTAGAACACTGGATTCTCCCCTCTTATCATGACCTTGCAGGCTGTAATCTTACATAAATAACAATGGGACAGAGAGTCTAGGAAAAAAATGATCCTTTACATTTATAACACGTGGACTGCAAATAAATACATTTCAAAGTAATAGAATGAGCTGAGAGTATGTGATTTTTTTCTGTAATTATACAACACACACCTTGCTGTGAAAGTCCATAGTTGTATAACAATCGTGTAGGATTTGAACGTACACACAGAGGCCTCTATACTCATATCCATGTGGATATTCATGGCATGAAGTTCAACACAGCGGGGTGCTGGGTCATAACAATGGTACAGGCTTGGGGCAGTGTGGCTGGAAACCTGTATAGAGGACAAAGACCTAGGGGTGTTGGTTGGCACTCTCCTGAACATGAGCCAGCAGTGTGCCCAGGTGGCCAAGAAGGCCAATGGCATCCTGGCTTGTATCAGAAATAGTGTGGCCACCAGGACCAGGGAGGTGATCATCCCCCTGTGCTCAGCATTGGTGAGGCCTCACCTCGAATACTGTGTTCAGTTTTGGGCCCCTCACTCCAAAGACATCAAGGCCCTGGAGCCTGTCCAGAGAAGGGCAGAGAAGCTGGTGAAGGGTCTGGAGCACAAGTCTTATGAGGAGCAGCTGAGAGAACTGGGACTGTTCAGTCTGGAGACGAGGAGGCTCAGGGGAGACCTTATTGCTTTCTCCAGCTACCTGAAGGGCCATTGTGATGAGCTGGGGGTCAGCCTTTTCTTACAGATACGTAGCTATAGGACAAGAGGGAATGGCTGCAATTGTGCCAGGGGAGGTTTGGGTTAGAAAGGAGGAGAAGTTTCTTCTCAGAAAGAGCGGCTGGGTGTTGGAAGGGGTTGTCCAGGGAGGTGGTGGAGTCACCGTCCCTCGGGCTGTTCAAGGAGAGGTTAAATGAGGTACTTAGAGACATGTGATAGGGGGATGGTTGGACTAGATGATCTTGGAGGTCTTTTCCAACCTTAATGATTCTGTGATTCTGTAATACGCAGATATATGCATGAAATCAAGTGCGTAGAGTCTCTCTCCTTCCTTCTATATACATATTTCTCCTCTTCTTTCCCAATGCAGATTTCAGACTTTACAGGTGGAGCTTGAAAAGCAACGTAGCTAGTGCTCAGGGAGAATCTACCCCTGCAGAGACAGAAAATCTAAAGATACCTGGAATGGTTGAAAAGCCAAAGGTTACCTCATCTTACTGCTGGGGTAACAAAACTGCCTGCTGAACAGCACTGTTAGGCAATTTTATTGCTGTTAGCAACTGAATGATTTTGCTTGCAGGTGGCTTGTCCTTTTCCACAGAACAGGCCTGTCTCTTAACCACTACCTTGGCAAAACACTTGTAGGTGATAGTTTTGCTCTCATTGCAGTTCAAACAGAAAGAGTTGTTGGTTTCTTGCCTCTCTGTATTATGGGCATAAACCTGTGCTGTTTGCCCAAGATGGGAAAGTGTGCAGTTGGAATATAGACGAAGCCCATGTGTTGATGGCCAGAGTTATCGTCAGAACTCCTAGAATGTTGAGCATAAACCCAGCTTTGGCCTAGAATTACAAAAGAGAAGAGTTATTAGATGCACTGAGTACTTTTTAAGTTCCATGATGATTAGGGTTCTTTGTGTGGTTAGATTTTCTATTTGGCCTTTTTTTTTTTTCCACAACTCCATCAGAACTCCATCAAGTTACATGTAAGATGGTTTTGGTCACAAATATAATTTGTATTGGGGAAAAATGAGTTTCCCTTGGAGAAAACTCTTAAACTAGAGGTTTTGAAGTCCTTTTAATCCACTTATGTAGGACTTTCTCTTCTGACCTGGCATCTATCTCTAATGTCACCTTGGAGTTCTTCTTGGAGCAATTATAAATTAGAAAAGTTATGAAGAGACATGCCATCCTTATCCATCTTTCCTTCAACATAGTGAGAAAGGACATCAGGGCAGCCCAATGACATGTGTTAGGCTTTCCCCTAGCCCTTGTGGATGGACTGTCTGGATGATGGGACTCCTTGACATTCCTGCAATCTATGTTTGGGCTTTTCCAAAAGTTAGAGGTCGCAGTTTTACTTTGACAGCAAGCTCTTTTTGGAACATCTTCAAGAGGCCTTTGGTGTCCTTTAAAAGCTCAGTAGCATCTTTACAAAGGCTCTGAGTATATATTTGAGTCACTCTGTCCCTTTATTAATTCACACATTCTTCTTTCCATGTGATGTCAGCTGAGTACAGTGAGTTTTCTAATGGTTTTCCAAGAAGAAACAGTATTACAAAAAGGAAAGATGAAAACAGTGATGAAAACTCTGAAAAGAATATGCTTTTGCTCACCATATCTATAACCCTGAGTTGTCCATATGAGAAGACAATGGCATTAGGAGGAGTGGCCACTGGGAGCATGAATGCCAACGATGCAGAGAGTGTGCAGGGCAGCATGACGTAGAGCGGGTTGAGGCAGATCGCTTCAGCCTGGGCAAGAAGGGAGAACAAAGACCATGGCTTTGATTTGCAAAAATGGGTAGAAGTCTTTTGGCAGAAGACTGATAGTGTTTGTTCATGTCAGAAACCTCATTCTTTCACAAATACTGCAGCCACTCATATTTTGGTTCTGCTTTGGAAACTTCTAGCCAATGTCTTCATGGAGCAAATGCAAGGATTGATGTTGTGGCTGGTTCTTTGTGTTCCCAGCTGTGGAAACTAATCACTGCTGCTCTACAAATTAATAGTAATG
The DNA here is from genome assembly GCF_964237585.1 of Gallinula chloropus. Taxonomy (NCBI): domain Eukaryota; kingdom Metazoa; phylum Chordata; class Aves; order Gruiformes; family Rallidae; genus Gallinula; species Gallinula chloropus. The sequence continues at coordinate 11,375,772 of NC_140104.1, forward strand.
GTTGTACTCAACACTAGTACCAGGGAAAAATTTTGAGTGGCTTCAAACTGGTTAAGAATAAAATAAAATTATCAGAGGAAACGGGGTAGCCCAAGCTCTGAATGTGAGTGGATTGGTTTGGGGGTTAGCTGGGGTCTGTGGTCTATGCAAAAGCTTTTTGGGGAAGCTTATTCGTTTCTATCTGGAACCCTCTTTTCATGCTGCAGAGCTTTGTCTACCCCAGCAACAGGAATTTCCTGTGGAAATGCAGAAGTTTGAATTGGGTCATAGAGCTTGACTAATGCTGTCACCTTCAGAGACTTCTGGAAGGCAAGCAGTCGAGTGAAATACAGTAATGGACTGTTGCAAGGAAGCAAATGCTGCTGCTGCTGCCTCTGTGCAGAGCAAATAGGGAAAAAACAGGTACAGCTGGCAGTGACCTCATGAGGTTGCTTAGGCCAGAAGGCAAAGTCTAATATTCAGTCCCTTTACTTTTCACCAGCAGTGATTTTTAGCAAGGTTGAACTAAGCACGTTGCGTGTGAATATATATGTGTGCACATACTTAGATGTATATTTTAAGCCTTGTATTCCCAATGGGATACAAGAAGCAGTGCTTGGTGATGTCAGCTGGTTGTGTTCTATAGCTAAACAGATGTACACTTGGAGAAGAGTTGAAAGCTGTTCTTAGAGGAGTATTTGGAAACGCTGGAACTCACCATTGAAGCCAGAATTGGAAGGAAGAGGGTAGTGGTGGCCACATTGCTGGTGCACTCCGTGAAGGTGGCAATGAGGAGACACAACAGGATCGCAATAGCTGGGTGAGGGATTTGCTGCAGAGGGGTCAGTTTGCTCCCTAGCCATGCAGACAGCCCAGATTCCTGTAACAGAGGAGGGAAGAGGCCTGTCAGGGCAGTAGGCTGCAGGCGAAACAGCCGCGTTGCAGTCCAATTATTTTCTCATACCAATTCCACCTTCCCACCCTGTAGGAGCTCTCACACAAACTGCTTTCTGTGGAAAACGTGTAAGAGGCAACGCTCATAAACACAGTAATTCAGTAGGTTAAATAACAAGAAAGGTGCTTTCCCTTCCAAAGAATTTGAAAGCAGGTGATGCTGTGTTTACAGTATGTTATTGATGCATTGATAGCAGATCATTATATCTCTGTTCAGGCTGTTAGTCGTGCATTATCAATATTCATGGGGGGGAGTATGTATTTTAATTCTAAGCAAGGATCTTTGAAGTCCCTTTCTAAAATGCCTTCATATATCTTAGCAGAAATTCTACAGTTTCATGTAATTTCATCACGTTGTCTGGTACCTTGATGAGTTATCTGGAGCTTTTTGCCCCTTTCGCTCTTTTCAGTCACTGAAAAATACCAGTGTCTTCCCTGTCATTCTGGGCTATGGTTGGGGCATCATTATTATTCAGCTGTTTCTCAAGAGAACATACCCTCACCGTGCCTATGGCCTAGCTTTCTCACTGGCTTTGCAACCCTTTCTTGCTCCTCATGTTATTCCTATTTCATACCTTGGCTACTTGGACCTGTCTCTGCTGACACTCAAAAGCCCCATCTCACAGCAGGGTTAGGATCTGCCTTGAAAGGACTGGTCTAGTTTTCTGTCCTACAAGATCAGCTCTACCTGATGGATGTTTTTCAAACTTCTTGTTAAAATCTAGCAGTGAAGCTTCCAAAATCTCCCCAGGTGATTTTTTTCAGGTGTTTAACTACCTTTACAGTTGGAATGTTTTCCTTCTGCTTGATCTAAATCTCCTTTGTTGCAATTCAAGCCCTTTAGCACCACTAGAATATTAAAAAGTATATTATCTTGCTTTCTGCAGCAGCTTTTATGTATTCAGTGACTTACTTTAGAAGAAATTAAGACAATTTCTTGAATCCTTCCTTTTCCAAACATGTTTCCCAGAGATCCACTCATCCTTACTACCTTCCTCTAAGCTTTCCTCATATAGCCCATGTTTTTGGAGAATGATATCCAAAACTGAACACATTACTGTACCTGAGGACTTAAGAGTCCCCCGAGCTGAAGGATTATATTTCACATATCTTACGTATTATTGTCCTGGTTTTGTCCGGGATAAAGTTAATTAAGTTAATTTTAATTGTGATATTATGATTCCAAACTAGTATTTCCAGGCACTTGAAGCTTTTTCTTTTCTTTTTTTTTTAATTATCTGTAGACTTAACAAAGTTATTGTCTGTTCCATGAGCTAAGTCATTCCTGAAAAAGATTTGTAGCATGGGACCTCCTGGCAGATGCCTGCAGAAATACATCAGGACATCCTTCAGTTCAACAGCCAGAGGTTTTTATTTGCTCCTGAATGTTCTCTAGCTAGTTCTACAGTTGCCTTCTAGTAGCTTAATTTAACTCACATTTCCATAAGTAGTTTGTTTGAAATAGTTTGGAGACCCATTCTGGACACATTATCTCTTCACGCTTGCCCCATCAATTAAGTTGTGTTTAATAGAAACTTAAATGTTTTGGGGTAGTTTTTTAATCACCCACTTTTCTAGAAACACAGTTAATCACGTTGCCTTGATTGGTAGTACTATCCCAGCTGCAATAAAGATTGTTCTGATCACAGGACTCCTCCTAAGGATGGTGAAGTCTGTCCTACTGCCAGTAGCTGAGGAGATGTGTGTTGGTGCTACCAGCATGCCCTCTTGCGTTCTGGGAGAGCACGTGTGAAAAGCAAGATGGGAAACACCCAGGAAGACACAAATACCAGGTAAACAGGGGAATGTTACCTCACTGCCTTTGGCTAAGGCAAAGCCACCTCCCAGCAGAAACACGATGTTCCATGGCATTTTCTGGTGAACTGTTTTCCAGTCTAAGAGAGCTGGAGGTGCTCGGATCTTGGACCTGCTGCCTAAAATCCAGAAAGACTTTGTAAGCCACGTTACACTCTCCAAAGAGAGGAGAACTTCTTGGTGGGAGGTGAGTTTATTCTGAATGTTGGGGAACACTTCTGTCAGCACGACTGAGAAGAGTGTGGGATTATCTCCCAGAGCCTTGCCAACAAAGACTGTAAAACCTGACTTGCAAAAATACTACTGAATGTTCTGCAGCTGCTCCAGGAGGGACAGTGGAATGGAGGTGAGAGTGAGTGGAAGGTATGGCAGTGTATCGGCAGAGCTGTATGTGCTTCTGCTTACTCATGGATCTGCTCCTGAAGACTCCAGCTTTAGAAGCTTTTACATACATGTACCCCTGGATAAGACTTCCCTACTTAGTTAAATTACAAGAAACAAGAGAGCTTTCTTGGGGTGTCTGCCTTGCCTAGCCTAAAGCATTCAGCTGTAGCGATGCGGGAAGCGCAGTTTGAAATCTTCTTCAATGCTTGAAATTTGTACAATCTAAAATGTAAAACTTCCCACAGACCTATTCTGACAGTTGATTGTTTCTTTTTTTTATTTTTTTCATGCCTTCAGGAAACTTACCTGGTCGTTCATCTCTGCTGGAAATGTCAGAAGGGATGATGAACAGCAGAACTGAAATGAAGATGGCGACTGTAGCATCAGTGACATAGCTGCAATAGATCAGTCAGGTATTTAGCCCAGCTGTGTTTTCATTTTGAGGAAATTTAGCCTCCTTCATTTTTATTCACAGTGAGGGGGAGAAGGGGTAATACCTTGTATCATTTTTGTTGAAAAGAACTGTTGCCCAGCCTGGTATGAAACCAGGGTCTCTGGTGAACCACAGCACTACCAGTAGTATGAAGAGGATCAAAACTGCTATTTCTGCAAACTTCATTGAGCCCAATTTCCTGGTCTCATCCCTGATGATTTCATAGGCCCGTTGCTCCTTTGCCTTTGCAGTGGGATTTGAAGCACAACCAAAATTACTCCGAAAGCTGGGAAAAAAATGCAGAAGAACTATCAGAGAAATTGCCAGATATCCTCAGAGTTAAGAATCAAAATTTTACAGTCACATTGTCTTTCTGATATATGGATCTGTATATGCACATAGAAATTAAATATCTGTTATTATCACAGCATCAGCTACCATAGGTGTTGCAAAGTGACTTCATTGTGCTGTGTACTGTCAAGATGATCAGAAAAACCAGCTTTCTACCCTTAAAAGCTCTAAATAAAAGCAAGTGTGCTACCTGGGCACATGGGGAAATGACATCACTGTCAGTGTGACTGATGAGGCTATAGGATCGCAGGGAAGTAAACGGTTGCCAAGCTTTTTAAAATTACAGAAAAGGAGAATTTTAAGGGAGGAGTTTGAAGACAGAAGTACCATTGCAGGTATAACAGAGCTCTTGTTTTGTTTAAAAGAAAAAAGGAGGTTGGGCATAATACAAAAGAGATGGGTTAAGTATGAAACAGGTGGGTAATGCAAGCTAGTCATATAGGGTGATTAGCATTGGGAACTGGCACAACACCAGTCCTCTAGGTCCGTAGCAAATCTCATCACAGAGGAATTTACCAGCTATATGTAGAAATCAGTTTCTGCTGTGAGGCACAACAGTCTTTCAGGATGTGAAAGCAATGCTGCAGGACAGCATACATGCAGTTAGAGCTTCCTGTTTTCATCTACAGGGTACAGTTAGCTGGGATTTAGTAAGGTTCCCTGTAGAAGAAGTTGCTGTATTTTAGCAGATGTTTTCTTATGCTGTTCTGCCAGTCTCCATCGTAGCTGAGGACTTTGTCTCTTGCTGTCTGACTTTCAAGCATTGGCTCACTGGGAAAAGTATCACTTGTGTTATGGCAGGTAAGGAGTACTTGCTAACAGGCCTGTCAGCTGTATTACTGTGTGTAGAAGGTACTTACTCAAAGCCCAAGTACAGTATCTGCAGCCAAAACCACGTCAAAACCAGTAACACAACCATAGTGGGGAAGGCAAAGGAGAACCAGGAGGCGAAGTTGATGATATTGCCGTTTTCAGGGAAGAGCCTGCAAAATGTAGATGGCTGTTAGCGTTCCAAATGCTGCACTCTCTTCTGTAATTAAGGATTTAGAGAAGAGGAGGTACTGTGAGGCCCACTGAGGAAGAGAAGCTGACTTCCCAGCAGAGGTACCAAATTGATATGTTCCTCCTCGGTGCCGGCTGGCAGTCAGCTGTGGCAGAGTGATGCGGTTTAGCGGGTACAGGATCACAAATTCAACCAGACTTACTCATCAACTTGTCCTTGCAGTACCAGATTTGGTGTTGTCCCAGTCAGGGTTGCAATCCCTCCAATACTGGCTGAGTAACAAATACAAAGAGACATTCCCTTGGAGAATTTCTTGTGATTCTCTTCTTGCAGGCTGTAATTAATCTTTCTGTCTTCCTCAACTGTCAGCATATGGCTCTTGCCTGGGTACCAGGACAGGATGAAAAGAGTTACAGAAGTTACAGTGGATAAGAAAACATCTCGTGCCTGTGTCATTCAGTATTTCAAGGCTACCGCACAATGGATTCAAAACTGAAGGAGCCAAGTGTCCTCATTTTAAAGCCAGTGGTGTTAATTCTTTGATATTCTGTGCAATTTTTATGGGTGGCCTTGATACAGAGCAATTTTCCAGAAGAGAAGCTGAAATGTGTGATGAAGTCCAAATGTACTGCTGACACTTCTCAGTGAGCTAACACGATGTCTGGACTGCACTTGGAGGGGAGAGAGGCAAGAATTTGGAGAGGAGTTGGGCTGAAGGGAACTCGTTCTGTACCAGCACCTGACTATGGGCACTGAGATTTACATTCAGAAACACTTGAGTTGTTGTGGAAGAGGGCAAGACAGCTGGTCCAGAGATATTGTTGCATGATTGTATATCTTTGGATTAGAAAGATCATTTTAATCCCTAACCTTCTGGCATAAAATAGGCCAGGAATTTCCTCTCAGGAATTCCCTATTATCTGGTAAGTTACACAGTAGATAATAACAGAACTGACAAAAATATATAGGGAAGTATCAAGCCTAATGTAAAGACTTCAGCTAATGGAGAATTTATTTCTGTTGTTTTATTGATTAGTTACCATCTCTTCACATTTTCAATATATTTCTAACTGCAGCCAAGTCAGTAGATTTTACTGTGCCTTTGTCTGTTTCATGGAAGAGCCTGGTAAATGCTGTCTGATACAGCCAGGATGCTTTAGGTACATTCTTTTATAACTTACTAGAGCTAAAATGACAGTGAAGAAGGCATCAGGCCATCCTCCATCATCCCAAAGAGAAAGACACCATCACCCACTCACTTTTTTCCTGTGTTTCTGTGGAGCTGTCTGATTTAGTTGGCGTTTCCTGCAGTTCAAATGCTGGATTGATGTTTTCAGATGTTTGGGTTGCTGTGCTAGACTCCATTTCAGACTTGTGCAACTGTTCCAACACTGCTTGTGCTATTGGGACCATCATGGCAGTGGTGGCTGTGTTGCTGATCCACATGGACAGGAAGGCGGTCACGATCATGAAACCCATGAGAAGTCTGAAGTGAAAAGGTTGGGAAAAGTCGGTTGAGAACCTTTTTCTTGTTACAGAGCTTTGGTTACAGGTGCTGGGTTGGGGAACTGCCTTAGCAATTCACACACCTAGTGCTCCCTCCTACTCTTCCTAAACGTCACAGTAAGATTTAACAGCAAGTTTTCTTTCTGCAATTCCAGCCAACTGTGCTTATGCCTGGGAAAGTGGGAGCTGGTATCTCGAGACAAACCCTTTATCTGGTCAGTATCCTGCTTATTCTGCATGCTTTTGAGGAAGACATACCAGCTCAATAACATGTATTAATGTATTATAATATATTTTGAAGAGGAATTACAAACTCAATTTGATCCCAAAGGGCAATCAGTTTAAGCCATACGGAAGATGATCTCTTTCTGTATCATTTTATCCCACCTCTATCATTCAAGATTCCCTTCTTACTCATACAAAATTCTAATCCTTGCCTCAGTATTAGTATGTTATTTGTCTCAAAATTATTCTTTAGATGAGATGTAGATTATATATTAGATGAAAAGGGCATTATCTTTCATGCATTTTTATTCTATTGCTTTGTAATTTCCTTCAGTATTCCCTCTTCTTATCATCTGAGACAAATTAAATAGGGACATGTAGCCCCTGCAAAGCTTAAAGTTCTAGTCTGGAAAACATTTGTTGTTTTCAGAACAAGCATCCCCATATTTTCTCTTCTCTTTGCAATCAGCCTAACAGTCAGAGAGTGTATGTTTTCTGTGTTTCAGCCGTAGTCTTTCCTGATTGCCTAAAGCTGTGCTTCTGGCCAAGCCAAGCAGCACCCTTGTCTTCTCAGCATGGACTCTCTTGTTGCTCTTTCTCCACCTAAAGCTATCTGGAATTCAAAAAAGAGGCAGTAGGTCTGTAAGACATCAAAGGAGCCCCATTTGCAAGGTTTGCTCAGGCACTAACTCACTTGGACTGTAGACATACAGTTTACAGATTGATATTTGAGTCTACAGGCATCTCTGAGATAGGAACTAATGCCATAAAGTCCTTCATCCCACCGCATTTTCCCAACTGTTACTCACAGGGCTGGTCTGACACCAGTGATAAGCAAGACCCGCAGCGCAACACGCTTGTGTAGGTGCCAATTCTCAATAGCAATGGCCACCAGCAGTCCCCCAATAAAAAGCATGTTGGTGTCCTTCAGGTACTCCCGACAGACCTGTAACGTGGAATGAGGGAGGGAAAATAGTGACAAGAAGGCAAGAGAGGAGGCATTTTTCTGAAGGAGGATCTTGCCCCAAGGACGTTAGCATGCAGTAACTATGGACTGTACCTAAAGAGAGATTTTGCTTTTGATTTGGGATTAGCAGCTCCACCCAGAGCTCACTCTAGGCTCATGCAAATTCTGTTCCATGGAGAGGACAGAAGATTTCCCTATGTAACAATACTGCAATTTTCTCTTACTTTCCCCACACTCTGGAAATCATCCTGGAAATAATCCCAGAATAAGAGAAGCTGACCCATAAATCCATAGGCAAACATGTATAGAGCAAGATCTCTTACTGTTGTTGAATCCATGATGTTCATTAGTGGGAACAGCAGGACGGGAAAGAGAGCTGTGACAGCCAATGGCAAGGCCTCTGTGCACCAAAACAGCGCCATCACTATGATAACGTAAGCACATCGGGCCTCCTGGCAGAGGAAGAGTACACACAATCAGAACAGACTGTACATCTCACATAGGCTTTGAGGAGGCAACAGCCCATAACTATATTCCTTGCTGATAAAGGGATTTGAGAAAAGGTTATTTTCTCTCTTTCTCTCCCATCTATCCTCCTACCTATGCAGATCCTAATCAAATGACAAACTGTTCAACAACCTTGTCGGAACGGTGGGGAAAAGATTGGGGCCTCCAGTGGGGAAAAACAAGAAACTTGGGAAAAGAAACAAATTGATGACTTTGAACCCTTGGTGATAAGGGATTGGCAGTCCCTGCACAGACCTGGTTTTGCTGATGGTGGTTATTTTCTTTTTATATATTTCTGCCTTTCAGCTGCAGTAACAGTTACTGCTCCAGTCAAGGTTTCTCCACCTTTTTTCCCCCACGTGTTTCAGGACATGATGAACACCAACTAATTTCAACAGCCTGGACTCCTTGTACTGTAAATACCTTTATCTTATTCTTCATTGAATTTTTAGCTTAGTACAAACGTTGAAAGTCTTGCTAACCAACTGGTTGCAGATCCGTTTCGGCTTCCACTGACTTTGACTTGTTTCTTCTTGAGGAAATAATGAAGAGATTGCAATTGCAGTGGCTAGATTGCAGAGGATTAAACCAAGGGGCAGGAATAATGGCTGGCAGAGTCAAATCTGTGATGCTTGAGACCATGCTCAGGACTCCTGAACGTGGCATGGAAGTTACAGAGCTGTTGAAGGGCAAGGATGAACAAGGAAGCTGAGTAGTGTAGAGGAAAGAAGGTGACAACAGTGTAGGTGGTAAATTACCAGAGATGCAGGGCTGGAGAAATAAAGCTGAAAGGGATTCATGAAGAGATGAAAGATGCCTTTCTGAGCCTTATTTTTGAATGAGAGCAGTAAAAAATCTTCATTACCCATCCCATCAAGCACTGAAAGCAATTTTCCATTTAGATGATCCTTTCTCTCCCATTTTTGTTACTAGGAGATGTCTGTGAGTGCCTCTTGAGAGACCCTAACAGGGCTTTGGAACCCGGATCATAGACATAGTGCTGCTCTCTCCCAGCCTGCTGAGAACAGGCGCTCGGTCAATGCTGGCACAAGGCACAAAGTCACTTGTCCGGTAAGGAAATTCCTCTGTCTTCAGACAAAACCTTTAGCATTGTAATAGTTTAGTGCCCAGTGCTATGTCATTGCAGGACAGGTTAATAGCTCAAGAGAACAGAAAAATGTGAAATTCCACCCTGTGAGTTGTGTGCTTACAGCCCTGCGTGCTGAGGTACCAGCTTTTCCTGCTCAGCAGTAGCCCGGCGCGCAATCCTAAGGCAAGAATTCTTACAGATTGCAAAAGGAAAAGTCCAGGACCTTTTAAACTTCTGTGTTGTAGTTGATTGCATAGAAACCAGAGGGAGTCATTTCCAACGGGGAACTGAACCAAGACTGCCAGATCATTCTACGGTCAATACCAAGGGCTTATTGTATGGTAACAATGACTCTAGAAAGTAAGCTTGAACTCACGGCCTCAGAGAAAAAACAATTCTCTTTCAGGCTACACAGAACATTTCTGATCCAGATGTGTTTTAACTTCAGTAACTCCTTTGCCTATGGAAAATAAACTAGCAAAAAGTATTTTTTTCTGATTTTATTCTTAGGAAGCTTTTCAGTTCTAGTTTTATTTGCATAACAAGGGACTAAGAGGACACGCCTGATCGGTTACCACGTTTCACTTCAAGCCAGTGCCAATCTATCACTCGGGCTTGCAGTCCTCTGGTCATAGCTCCAAAGTCTCTGATAACGCTCAGAAAAAGAGCTGTGAGGAAGAACGAGCTTTGGGACAGGCTGCACAGAAGGAAAGGTGAGAGCTGGTGGAGTGAAGAAGGAAGTTTGACGAAGGAGACTAGAAACTGGGAGTCAGCAGGGATCGGGGGACAGGCAGAGACCAGAGGAAAGAGCTGGGAGTTGATGTCCAAAGAGGAATGACGTGTGAAGGAGATTGGGACTACCTATTTAATAATGCTGGCACTGTAAATAGAGACCTGAAGACCAGAGATTAGATCTGTCTGCGTGAGGAGATTGAGAGCAGGAGAAATAAGGCAGAGTGAGGAAGCAGCAAAGGCTGGCAGCCTGCCTGCTCGTGGGGCTGCATTTCAATCTCTCCGAAACACCTGCCCCGCTGCTGCTGGGTTTTGTAGTCACATTTTTCTGAAGGAATCCTAAACAATGTGTCTTCCAAGCTTGACACTTTATTTAAATGTTTAATTATTTTATTTAAGTAGTTGCTTGGAAAGATTCTTACAGGAATATCTTTTTAAAAGAGTGAAATGCATATTATTTTATCCTTACGTATCAGAATACCTTGTCCATCTGACCAAGAAAAATACCTCTCCCATCGGGCAGCCACAACAACAAGGAAAATATTAAGAGGATATGAACAGGATAGTTTTAGAAAATCAGAAGGGAGATTAAAATTAAGCCTTAGATTGTAACTTCGGTTCACGTGTATGAGCTTCAGCATACAAAGTCCTTTGCTAAATCAGATGCAAAGCAAAAGTCACAAAAATTGCATGTCACTCAGCATTCTTCTAGAATATGCAATCACAGATGTATCTGCCCATCCAGCTATGTCCTACTGCTTTTATATTCCCCCACTGTCAGTAGGCAAAGAGGTTCTCCCAGAGGAAAAAAAAACAACCCAAAAAGGTCTTCAAGCGATTAATGAAGGAACTACCTCTGAGAAAGATCTGTGTGATCTCTTCAGCTCTGTTGCTTAAAAGGAAGACTCTGAAAGAGATTTGGCTCTCAAATGCAATTAAACAAGTTCTTACCTTGGTAGGAATAGCCAGAGGCAGAGGAATAAACACAAGGGGTACAAACACTATGATCAGATATTTCCTGAAGGCTAGGAGCATCTGCCCTATGCCAGCCATGGTGCTGGAGCTAGCCCAGTGCTGAAGGGCCTGAGGTCTGCTGCTGGAGACTATATAAACACTCGGGAATATTAACCATTGACCTCTGGAGGTTGGGTGTTGTTTTTGGAACTGTAATCGGAGAAAGAAGGAAGAGAACAAAGAAGGGAGGGGACAGCAAAAGAGTGTCAGACCAGGAATTTTCTTAAGATAATCTTCCTGATAACTGGTAAATCCAGGAGAGAGTTAACTCCTTGTGGGCCAAGTAGGTTTACTGAAAGCATCCTGAAATGACCTAGGCTTTGTTTAAAGAATCTTAGTGTTGTTGTCTTTAATAATGCCATCTTTGAGTAGGTACTGTTATTCCTCCCATAAAAAAGGAGAGACGGCTCCCTCCATAGTAGTTTACAAATATGAAGAGTATGGAAAAAACACGTCTGCATCTGTCATGCTCAAATATAGAGATTAGAAACATCTACAGGAAATGTTATGTCAACATCTTTAGCAGGGGGTTGGATGAGATGGTCTCCAGAGGTCCCTTCCAACCCCTGCCCTTCCGTGATTCTGTCGTCACTGTATTCACTGAGAAATTCCTTGGGTAGCAAAACCCAGTAGAACAGAGCTCCTGTCCCAGGATGCCACATCAAATCCCCACACCTAAAGGGACTTTTAAGTCCTCACCACTTGAGGAGGCCCCTTGTGCGTCTTTGTGCAGTCTGAGGATGACCCTCATGACAATTCTGGTTTCTTCTTCTCAAAGAGCAACAAGGAAAATGTTTTGGGCTGGTCAGAACTCAGTTCTGGCCCCATCCCCCATGGCAGCCTAGTATGTTGTAAGAAAGACTCTGGGCCAAAGAGGGAACCTGGTAACTCGTTCTGATATGAGCTGTTATATCTCAGCAGATCCAGAAGGACTTGGCTACAGTACATCATTTTGTAGACATTGGACTTTATTTTTTTCACCTCTCTGGTCTTGCAACATTATAGGCCCAGCTTTGGTAGCTTGCAGGGTGTATTGGGGAGAAAGGAAAACAGAGGAAAGAGAATTTAAAAAAAAAAAAGAGGAAGAAAAGAAAAGAAAAAGCTACTGGGAAGTTCCCAGCAGATGTCCCAGTTACAAGGAACTTCTGAACTAGAAGCAAAATGCTGGTTCTTTAAATACACTGGACTAGTTTTTTAAGTCCAGAGGGAGTGTCTTGTTATGTCTATCACTTTGATGCCTTTATTTGGTAGATCAGGCAAGCGCATTCTTCAGATAATGATGATAACATTTCGATTTTATTGGTATAAATTGTCTCCGATCTATTTATAGCTTGGCCAAGCAGAGAGAGAGAAGCACAGGCATTAGGTCATCTGGTGCCAGCTCTGCAAAGAGCTTCTGCTGTTTCTCTCTCACCCCCTTTTCTGCCAGGGCTTCTTTTTTTTCAATAACGTGCTTAGGATTGAAACCCAGAGAGGTTTCAGTTGCCAGAGCTGCATTACTCACAGCTCTCTGTGAGCTTGAGTGAGGCATATTGCTTGGAGGGAACAGCTTCATGGTACCACTGCCAATGCCCAGCTTTAGCATTTCTCCCAAAAAGAATGAGAAAGAGCTTTCAAATGAATTAATATTCCCTCACATTTTTGCTTCCACTTAATGTTGATTTAGTGTCTGAAAAGGTGCAGTGACAAAATCAGCCAACAGCAAAGTAATTTTTCGACTTTCTACTCTCCTGTCCTAAGGTTGCAATGAAAACCTGAAAGGAAACCTTGTTTTCCCATCTGTGAAGGTTGGACACCAGCTGCAGCCTCACCTACGGGGTGTAAGTGATGGGGCTGAAGGACCTCAGCTAATGAATCCTGCCTGTTCTTTAGAAGCAGCACATCCACAGCCATGGTCTGCGCTGCTCTGTGAGTCCTGTTCCTATTGAAGATGTTATAAACGAGCTCTGTAAGTGTGTTACTGCAAAGAGAACAGTTTGTCTGTGGGGGATTTGTCAGAGCTTCACCTGTACCTGTTAACACTCCCTCAGTGGTGTCATAGGAGTGATGCCAATTCACGTTACTGTGGAACTATTCCAGTTTACATAAACAGCTTAATCTAATACACTGAATCACGCTCTTTGAATTTAAAGAACAACTTGATCTTTGCTTGTTGATGTGCTGCTCCAGCCAGACCAACCCTAACAGGAACCCTAACTGCACCGTGTCCTGGGTTTGGATGAGATAGCTTTCTTTCTAGCTGGTGTAGTGCTGCACTTTGGATTTAGGATGAAAATAACATCGATAACGTACTGATGGTTTCAGTTGTTGTGTGGTAGTTGTGCTGTCTATGCTACATCAGGGGGGGGTTTAGCTTCCCAAGCCCTGCCAGGCATCCGAGAAGCTGGGAGAACACAGCCAGGAGAGCTGACCCAGCTGGCCCAAGGGATGTTCCCCAGCATGGAGCATCAGGCAGCAGTGTCTTTAACTGGGGAAGCCAACGGGGAGGCAGACTGACAGCTCAGAATCAGAATGGGCATCAGGTTGGGATTATTTCTTTCTTTCTGCATGTGCTGAGGAACAGCATTTGTGCATCACTTTTTCTCTATTATTGTTGTTATTTATCATCTCCCTGTGTTATCCTATTAAGCTCTCCTAACCCATGAGTTTTGGGGTTTTTTTTCCCTTCTCCTGCTGATCCCCTTGCAGGGGGAAGGAGAGAGGGGGAAGCAAGCGGCAGCGTGGTGCTCAGCTACCGGCTGGGGCTAAGCGGCGGCACAGCCCAAACCTCTCCGGTGCTGCGGGCCGTGGGGTTTACGGGCCTTTAGCAGCCCCTTGGAGCGTGCTGCCAGGTGTGCTGGCTTCTTCCTCGGCTCCCAAGGCGTTTAAAACGTTGATCAGGACTTTTCAGGGGGAAAAAAAAAACAAACCAACCCCAAGCAAACCAAACCACCGGGTTTGGAGTTGAAATCTTTAACCCTCAGTAAATAACACCGCGGGGAGGGGGGGGGGGGGAGGGGAGCTGCCCCTGCGGCAGGGCGGCTGCAGCCAGCTCCGCTCTCACGGGAGCGCAACCCCCCCGCTTTCCCCCCCCTCCCCACCCCCGGGCTGCTGCCGGCTTCCCGGGCAGCGGGGCGGAGCGCGGCGGGGCCGGGCGGTGGGGCAGCCAGTCCCGGGCGGAGCACGCCGTTCCTCCGCCCGCCCACCCCCCCCCGGCCGCTTCCCGCCACCGCCGCCATGGCAGCCCCGCCGCCTCAGCACCCCGCTGCCCCGCCGCCGCCCGCCCGCCGCTGCCCGCCGCTGTCCGCCGTCGAGCCTCTGCTCTTCCTGGCCACCCTGTCCCTCGGGCTGCAGGGCCCGCTCGCCACCCAGTACCTCTGGGACCGGCTGGGGGCCGAACGCGGGTACAGCGGCCCGAACGCCAGCAGCCCCGCCGGCTGCGGGAACGGCAGCGACGCCGATGCGCCCCTGCGGCAGGTGGGAGAGTTGGGGGTGGGAGGGTGAAGGGGTGCAGCCGGGCCCGGCCCGGGATGCTGCTGGGCCCGAGGCTCAGCGGCCTGTTTCTCTTGCAGGAGGTGGAAGTGCTGGTCTCCCGCTGGAAGCTCTGTATTGACCTGGGAGGATTCTTGGTTGGTCTCTTCTCCGTGACTCTCTTCGGGCCATGGAGCGACAGCGTAGGCCGCCGGCCGACTCTGGTCCTGCCAGCAGTGGGTATGGCCGTGCAAGCGGCCATCTACCTTCTCGTCATGTACCTGCAGCTGCACGTTGCCTACTTGCTCCTCGGACGCGTTTTGAGCGGCCTCATGGGAGACTACAACCTGATCCTGGCCAGCTGCTTCGCCTACGTAGCCGACACCAGCGACCAATGCGCACGTACATTTCGCGTCGCCGTCCTGGAGGCGTGCCTCGGCGTCGCGGGCATGCTGGCCAGCATCGGCGGCGGCCAGTGGCGCAAGGCTCAGGGGTACATCGATCCCTTTTGGCTCGTGCTTGCTGCCAGTCTTGCTGCTGCTCTGTACGCTGCTTTCTGGCTTCAGGAGTCGGTGAAGCAGCAGAAACCAGCCAAGCTGTTCACGCTCAGCCATTACAAGGCTGTCTACAGGCTGTACACAGCCCCCGAACACTTGAGCGCCAGGAGGAAGCTCGCCCTTTACTCCCTGGCTTTCTTTCTTCTAGTCACAGTACATTTTGGAACCAAGGACCTTTTTGTTTTGTATGAGCTTGGCTTCCCTCTCTGCTGGGCCGCTGACCTTATTGGGTATGGCTCAGCTGCCAGTTACCTGGCTTACCTGAGCAGCCTGGGCGGGCTGCGGCTGCTGCAGCTCTGCCTTGAAGACACCTGGGTGGCAGAGATAGGATTGATCTCCAATATTTCTGGACTGGTGATGATTTCTCTTGCTACAACAACACCGCTGATGTTTACAGGTGATGGTGAATTCTTAATGCCTGGTGTCTCAGGCTCTTCGCTTGGAAGTGGCAGTAGATCTGGGAGAGCAGCATGCTTCTGGGAGTTGAGGCACGTGGAGGAAGTCCTGCCTCTTTTGCAGCCTGTGTACCAACAAAATTGTGGCTTGGTAACAGTGAAGTTGGGCAAACACCCAAGTTGAAAGTGCAACCGTGTAGCTCCTAGAATATTGGGTTTCCTAGAAGTTGTGTTGGCAGGGACTGAAGGGCATTAGGAGGTGCAGGAGGGTGAACTGGGTCAGCATGTAAGAGGTAGAAGCTGCCTGTAACAAGAGACTTCTGTGATTGATTTTGGAGACTTTATTTTTCCGCTGAGCTTTCCCTAACGTGCTGTGTCTTGCTCCCAGGTTATGGAGTTCTGTTCCTTTCCATGGCAGCCACTCCAGTCATCAGAGCCAAGCTCTCCAAGCTGGTCAGTGAGACGGAACAGGGTAAGGCATTAGCCACTGAGCTTAAATCGGGTCCTGAACACTGAAACCAAAACAGCTTTGGGAGGTTAGGGCATCCGTAGCTCCTTTGGACTCCCTTGCCCCTGTCAGGCCCAGGGTAACATGTTTTTCTTCAGAATAATTGTCAGTTTTCATCAAATTAAGTCTGCTACATCCTCAACATCAGGAGGAGAGAAGAACTGCAAGGTGGAAAGCATTGCATCCAAGCTCAGGATTAGTTCATTCATTCATCTCTCTGCTTCCAAAACTTTTCCAGGGAGCGGCAGTTAAAATGGATTATAAAACAAGCAGAAAGCAGTGATTCCCTGACCATGACTTCTTTCTGTTGATCAGTAACAGTTGGGAAGAAACCCAATGTTGTTAGAGGGTTATATCATTGACCATGGTGAAAGATCATGGGTAACCCGTAGGAGGAGCATATTTCCCTTTCTTCCAGTAATCTATTTGGTGAGCTTGCACTTGCTGTTAAATGCTGCAGAGGAACAGGTCTGCAGGCAGGCAGAGGAGATGAGGGAGCCGAGGTGGGAAAGGTCAAAAGGTGGCTTTGCATAATTCCTGTTTTTTCTGTGAGAATGAAGCTGGCACACGCTCGACACCAGATTTATGACGCTGAATCCATAAAGCGCAGTCTTCTGCTGAGCTTAATGTTTAACGAGCGATAAGATGTGCTCAGCAGTAAACAAATCTATATAACCCTGTTTAAAGCATTTACGATCCAGTGGATATCTAATATCCCTGGTCAGTTCATGTGATACTAATTCTGGAGGTCAGTGAGGGGGTCCCGCCTATGGAGAAGCTGAGCTTGGCAGGTTTGGCTGGCCAGGCGCCCAATTTCTGCTCCCTGCTCTTCCTTACCACGCTTGACAACACAAACACCACTTTTCTGCTGGGAGGTGCAAACCCTTAGAAAGATTGACAGAATCCCAGCGAAGGTGGTGTGTTACAGGTGATTGCAGACAGGGCTGGCTCACTGTTAACCTCTTGGATATCTTTTCCAGGTGCTCTCTTTGCGTCCGTTGCCTGTGTGGAAGGGCTGTGTTCACTTGTAGCTGCGGGAGTCTTCAACTCTCTCTACCCTGCCACCTTGCACTTCATGAGGGGATTCCCATTTCTTTTCGGGGCTGTCATCCTTCTTATTCCAGCAGCCATCCTTGGGTAATTTATTTCAATTTTCTAAAATTTGCCCTAGGACCTTTGAAGTGTGATAGGAAAAATCCCATTTACTCTACTTAAGAATAGAGGCTCACGGTTTTTAAGGTGTATTTTCAGTTAGGAGAGGGTGTTCAGTGCCCCAGTAAGCAGAGTGCAGGTCCATTTCTTCTGGCATCTGAATCCTGGTGACAAACCTGTAGTAATGTAGCTGCCCACATTCTCAGTGCTTCAGGGTCTCAGCACCACCCTCAGAGTGGAATCCAAAATCTGGAGTTGAATTTGGAAGTCCTCCGTTATGGGAGAGATGGAGCTGTCTTAGTGATCTCTCTTCCTGCCCTTTCTTTAAGAATTAAAGCAAGAGTTGTGTCATGATAGAAAACAACTTCCCTGGTAAGTCCCGGAGAGACGACGTGTTGGGATGTGCTATAGAGGTGTGACAGCTCCTGGCAGAGTCATTTTGTGCTGTTCCTTTGAGACTTTAAACTCACTCTATTCAGCAATGTCCCAGCGTGCCTTCATAGGTTCTAACTGTTCTTTCTTTCTTTCTTTCTTAGGTGGATAGAAATCTGGGACTCAGACCATGACTACAGTCACTTCTCAGATGCTTCTCTGTCCCCTGCAGACGGCTGAGCAGTAACTCGGGGATGAGGAGTTGGCCAGCTCAGCACTGCCCATCTGAAGACTGCTCTTCTCTTCCTTTGAAGGACTGATCAGTGTGGGAGGGACACCCTGCTTGTCCTTACTAATTTTTAAATGCCAAATAGTTGGAAATTGTGGCTCTGACTACCAGTAGTAACTTGATTTGCCAGTCAGAATGCTGCCTTGCTGCCGTGTTGGCTCATCTGTCAGGGAAAACCCAAGAGACCCAAAAGCCACTCAAGAGTAAAAGTTGTTGCTGGCCATTTGCAAGGCTGGTTAGTGGTTTGAGGTTTGGTGGGGAGGGAGAAGATTCTGTGGTCTGCTCTTAGCAGCGAGAGGTTTAATTGCCAAACCCGTTCCCCTCTGAGTACTACAATGTGCAGCATGTGAGCTGATGGTGTGGGTGAGGTCCAGACCAAACCCTGCAGAGCAGGACTGAACCAGAGGTAGTCTGACCGTGCACTGATGAGAAAGATCTGCACTCCAAGCCAGCATGCTGTCTGTAAAAGTCATGCCAGTGTTGTGTGTCGAGCTGGGCTTCTTCAGAAGTCCTTGGGATGAGCAGGAGCTTAGCACAGGAGTGTTACTGCCATCCTTCCTGACAGAACGAGCTTGAGCTTCACAAGAGAGAGGTGTCATAGGCAGAGTCTAATGTGTGAAACACTTGTGGTGAGGAGTGCCAGTGGTGTGTCCTGCCTGCCTGCACCTCAGCCCAGGATTTCAGAGGTCCTTTGAGGAGAACAGGCTCATGTGAGAATACCACAGTGCACGTAGGTGCCTTAACTGGCAGTTGTCAAAACTGATTTAAGTTAAAGCTAAAATTGGAGTCAGACCTCCCAAACTGAAGCCCCTTACCTTCACATTTGAGGCCTCAGCTGTGGTGTGCCCCTAGCATCATCCGAAATCACCGCTGTGCTCGTGGCAGAGCCGGGACCACTCCTTCCTCATCAATACACAGCACTTGGGCTGGGCTGCTGTGGAGACCAGCCTCCAGAGGTAATTGTTTTTCATGTATGAGGCATAAATTTGTGTCAGTGGCCTCACATTTGCTGCCCTGCCCAGAACATGTTGATGCCAGCAAGCAATGCCCGTGATCATGGTATGTGTAACTGTTCTTTTCAAAGCATTAACTGTATTGCCTCAACCTTGCTTTCTTCAGGCTGCCATAAACCAGCAGCTGAGCAGCATGCAATGGGGCCCTTGACTCTGGAGTTGCTTAGCAGCCATGTTACTTTCCAAATGAGTAAAACCTCCATCCTCTTTTATGGTTCATAAAAGGCTCGTGTTTCTCGTATGGCTGCCGATGTCATTCGTCCTTGCTGCTCCCTGCACTTCTCTCCATCGCTGTCATGCCACTTCCCTCACTGAGGCCTCGGCAGCGAAGCAGCAGCAGCATCAAGTCACCTGCCGTGCGGAGAGTGAGCGCGTGATGGCCCCAAAGCAGGAAGAGCAGGGATTTGGGGCTTGCAGGTGGCCAAAGCTCACTTCTCCTGAGCTCCGGAGTGAAGCAGGTGGGAGTGCCTGCCCTGTGACCTGTCCTTAACAGGCAGTAAATGGGAAACGGTTCTGTACAGCTTTGTTCCCTGCTCATTATGAGGGTGTGATAAAAGCGGGAGAACTGGGGAGCAGAGAAGGAGAAGCAGGAGGTGAAGTACAGAGCCTTCAAGAACTTGGTGTTATGCCACTTGGTCTGTGTAGTTGTGCCAGTGGACAGGAGTTCTGTGTCTGATTGACAGGCTAAGACCAGAATTAGCCTCCCCAAGGAACAGGGCATGCTGTGAGAGTTGTGTTAGCGTTTGTGGCTGAACTGGTCATGAAGTTAAGCCTTCCCTACCAACAGAGTCTGTGGGCACCAGTGCTAGTGGCTGCTCGGTCGTGCGCAGCGAAGTGAGACTTGTGTACTGGCTCTGCTTTTCTGTTCGTGCCAGCGTGCTTGCAAAGGAGAGGTTCAATAGCAACTATTATGCTCTATTATAATAAAACAAACCAAAGTTCTTCTAGGCTGTCCTCCAAGAGCCACAACTGCGAAGCAAACATGCCATCTGTGCAGTGTGACTGTGGGCAGCAGGCAGAGAGTCCCTGGGGATGTGGTGAGCTACATCAGTCCATGCAAAGCTGAGCGTGAAGTGTTGGTCCCATGGGGAGCCGTGCCCGGAGGTTGTCAGTTCTGCTGCCCCTTCAGAGGACCAGAAAGCGTGATGGCAAGAGAGAGCTGGGGAGAGAAGGCACGGGGCACAAATGGAAAAAGAGGTGGGGATTTAGAGTATAAACCAAATTTATTCATTGTGTCTGATAGAATAACTTTAAATGCTTCCCAACATGAGGCTGCAGAGGAAGGGTGGGAACAGGAGGGTTCGTTTCCATCAGACTCCTCAGGCTGGAGGTGGCTGGGTGTGGGATGGAGGGCGAGTTCGTTTCGGTGACGGTAACTGAATGATGGGGAAATGGTAAGAGTCACGTTCTGGGCAGCTGGAGCGTGAGATGGGATCTCATTGCAGGTGAAACCTTGGCTGGAGAGGACAAGTAAATCTCTTAAATTGACTGGTGGGTGAGGAGGTTAATTGCTAGAGAGCTCCTGGGAAACAAGGTGCAATAATCTTAGGGTGTATTACTGTGGGAGGAAAAATCTTTAGGGCTGTTTGTGTGGGACTCCTTCAGTGGCCACAGAGGCCCTGACACTCAATCAGTTACACAAGATTTCTCCCTGAAGCAGCTCACAAGTGGCTTTTATCCTTTGGCAGATTCACCTTTGGGCTCATCTGCTGGATTCCTCCTACTTAATCTGGAGATTAGATAGATTCTACTGATGAATGCTGGGCAGATACAGCTATTAACCTTTCGCTGGAGAGCAAAGATGCATTAGCAGTGAGCTGATAAGAACTATCCATAAAGCTGTGATTAAGCACCAGAATTCAACTTTTTAATTTTTTTATTTTCCTTTTTCTGCCCTCAAATGTTCATGGATCTATGCCAGAAGGAAAGAAGTTTGTGTTCCTGCCAGTTACAGCAGACAGCGAGGCTTCAGGGGAGTCAGGAGGACAAGGCAGCTCCTTCTCATCTCCCGATGGGGTTGAGTTAAGATTCTGGAGCAGGGACAGCCAGAGGAGCTCATCACTTCTGCAGGCCAGTGTTCCCTGGGCTCCGTGTGCCCTGAACAAGGATGGGTCTCTGCGTTACTCACTTTGCATCAAAACAAGACAAACTCAGGTAGGAGCTGCAGTTTCTGGTCCTGATTGCTAAGTGACATGTTGCTGGGAGGCTGCTCACCCTCCGGACAGGTGTGAGAAGCAGGACAGGGCTGGGAGCACAGAATTCAGGGGAGGTGTGTCAGGGTGCCCCCTGGTTCCTCACCCTCAGGGTTAGCAGCGGATGCTGCCTGTCATGCTCCCAGCTAGTGCTCATGCCTGGCAGGTTCCACCCGCCCTTTGCAGCGACCTTGCTCTTTCCTGATAATTTCCAAGTGAGCTGCTGTGAAAAGACCTGGTGGGTGTGTTGAGGTCAGCAGAAAGGAACAAATGCTACTTGGTATTGCATCCAGCAGAGAGTAGGGACAACCCTGAGCAGCTTAGGCAGGGTAAGTGCGGCAGGGATACACCTGCTCCCATTTGAAGGAACAGACCATGGGAGATCTGTGGAGCACCAACATCAGAACAAAGTTCAGCCAGTGTGTAACAACTCCCCAACCAAGTGTCCAGCAATTAGCATCTTCCATACCTGCATCTTCCATACCTGTGTGGATACGTGTTTCCCAGGGTCACCCAGGGCTTCCTATGCCCTGGAAGCACGGACCTGATGAAACGGGAAAGCTGAGCCATCTGATGGAGGGAAGGGAGTGGTTTTTAAAGCATGTGTTTTGAAAAAAAAAATCCCTTGCCAAAACTTCCCATGATCTAAACCCAAACTTGTGTTGCCAGAGTTAAGAGCACAAAGTGGTTTTGCAGCATTAGGAGTTGAAAGGCCCTCGAGGAGGAGTAATCTCATGTGATAAAGGGAAGGAGAAAGCTTCTGCTGAGCTGTTTGGAAGCCTCGGTGTGTTATCTTTCCCAAACACAGGGATTTCGTTAAGGCTTATCTTTTGTTTACCTTTTCTGGCTCTCAGCTTCTGACCACAATGATATTCCCATGGCACCCAGCAGAGGCCACATGATGCTTATGGACCGTTCCCTCTCAACTGCTCCTCTCTTACACGCTCCTCAGTTCCCAAGCTTTTGGTCCTTGGATGATCCCTCCTCTCCAGACACATTTCTTGGGGGAGCCTTGGCCATTCACGGGGGTCTGGACAGCATCGGTCTCCCTCGTGCCCCTGTGTTGTGGGAGGCATAGCCTGCATGTCCTGCTGCCCCATGGGAGGACATGGAAGACAACTGGTCCATCCCAGCCCACCCTGGCTTGGCTCACCAGGCACCATGTGAGTGAGTCTTTTAGGAGGGGCTTGCGCTTGGAGCGTGAAGGGGAACTGTAGGGCTTGTTGCAAACCAGGGTGCTAAGATGGAGAAAAAGCTATTCCAGGGAGAAATTTGGCCCCACATAAAAAAAAAAAGAGGGATGACCTGGGAAGTCTTTGGAGGGGAGGAAGCGGCTGTGCTGGTTCTACGTCTGCCCCAGGGAGGCCAAGCAGTCCAGGCCGTTCTCCGACCCAGCTGAGGAGTCCCGGGATGAACGGCCCTGGAGGAAGCGGATGATTTTGTCGATCGTGGCCTCCTGGTACTCATGGGACCACCTGTGTCCAAGGGGGAAATTTCTGTTAATTTTTCCCTTGATGCCACGAGATAACTCAGTGTATTCGGGTCGGGAGCCAGAGATCCCTTTCCTCCTCTCTAGCTCCTCAGGAGTGCCCCTGGGAAATAGAGGAACGCCAGATGCTGCAGGAAAAGCCCCTTCTCCTGTGCCCTTGGAGGAGTGTGAGCAGGTTGGGATAGCAGCCTGGAGCGCTGCTGCACAAAGGGGAAAGCAGGAGGCAAGAGGAAACCCAGGCCAGCTGCAAAACCTGCCAGCATCTCTCCTGCCCTGGGGGGCATGAGGATGGGCATCCTCCTGGCAGCAGCTCCCAGAGTGGGGAGCTCCAGTACCCAGAGGAGCCCAAGCACAGAACCAGCCAGTGGTTTGTTTATATCCAAGCCCTTTGCTCCTTTCCCGCTCACCTGAAATGATGACTCATGTCCCCTTTGGCCTGTTGGGCCTCCCTCACCTCTTCCTCCTGATCTCCTGATGTTCTTTGCTACCGCTTATGCAAGCCGTTCTTCCCAGGTGTCAAGAAACACCATGGCACCAGTTCCTTTTACTTACTTGATACCATTAAATTTCAGGACAGCCCTCATGTCCTCGGGAAGTGTTTTGGGGTCCGGCCACTCAAAATGGTCTGTAACAGGTACAATGTTCTTTCCGGAGTTCAGGGCTGTCACGATCTCCTGTAGAGACACATGCAAGTGCTCAGGCTACAGCCTGTGTCAGCCCATCACCAGCCTCCTCTTGCTCCAACACCCACCAAGCTCCCACCCGATGGCATCGCATCTCCTACCTTGTGCACCCAGTCCTTGCACTCAGGGTCTCCCATGCACTTATCCAGCGCGTTTGGCGAGAGGACCAGCACAAAATTCCGGGCGCTCATGACGCTCTGGACCAGCTTGTCCTCAAACTTCCCCGCCTCCAGCTTCTCCACATCGATGAACACGCTGAAGCCGTGCAGCTGCAGGTGGACCTTCAGCAGGCTGGAGGTGAGAGGAGACAGCACCATGAGGAGAGCTGCTGCCAGTGCATAGGTTTTCACACGCTCTCCCGACACGCTGGCCAAGCCATGGTGAGACAGAGGAGCAGCAAAATGGGCTCCTGCAGAGAACAGTGTAGTCCTTGGGGTGCCAGTTTCCAGCCCAGTCTGGGGACAGCTCTCTGCCCATGCAGAAAACACAGGGAGCTGGACATCCAGTCTCTGTTCCCCCACAGCCCTACCAGCACAGTGTGAGCGCAGGGTAAGTCAGTGTCAAGGAGGGACAGTGTGGCAGCAACCAGATGGGAATCGGCCTGTCCACAGCACAGCTTTTGGTGTGTGCTATCCCCATTTGTGCTGTGGCATTTAACAACCTCCTCCTCTTCCTCCTCCTCTCTGGAGCCTGCAGCTCTCCTGGCTCCACGCTGGTCCCATGACCAATCACCAGCTTTCACTCTGGGCATCAGCCCAGCACCGTGAGGTTTGGCTGCGGGACTCACCTGGCCAGCTGCGACCCGGTGCTCCTCCGGTAGCTGATGAATACATCAGTCCCATCAGATGCAGTTTGCAGTGTTATAGGGGAATGAAGCGTTTCTGGGCAGATCAAACAGCAACCAAAAGTTAAGAGCACCCGACAAGTCATCCCAAACAACCCTCAGTACCCCCCCACCACCCCTGCCTGCTCGGGTGCAGTGAGCAGCAGCAGGACCCACACACCCCTTGCAGCAGTGAGGATGCGGACGCGGTGGAAGCCCGTGTTGATGTGACAGTCCTCCTGCAGCTGCTGCTCCGTCACCCGGTGCAAGAAGTTGCGGTTGATGCCGCATGTCAGCAGGTTGTAGGTGTACTGGCGGAACTTGGGGTCGATGCCGCCCAGCCAGTCAGCCAGGTTGCTGCGGTCGCAGGTGGAATAGTTTGTGAAGGTCTTCAGCTCTGTCAGCTCCCGGAAAAACCTGGCAGAGAAAGGGATGAAAGCGTGGAGCAGGGAGGGGGAGGCTGCTGGGCAACCCAGGGTCTGGAGACTTTGGGGTACTGCGTCTCTTTTCTGTGCAGGAGAGAGTGCAGCTACTGCGGCGGTGAGGAACGAGCTAAAGGAATAAGGAGAAGAAAGCTGTGTGATGGTGGGAGTGTTGGTCCTGAGGACACAGAGGTGTGAGGAGCTCTGCTAAGGGAGGAGAAATTCGGGTAAGTTCCCGCCTTTCTGGGTAACTTGCAGGATCCCACCTCTCCTGTGCCATAGGTGGTCTCTTCCCCATCCCACCCCTCTCCCATGCACAGGCCCCATTGCAGGAATCCCTCTGGGGACTGCGCACTGTGCTGGAAAAGCCCTGGCAGTCCAGGTTTTGCATTTTGAGGATCTCTCTTCTTGTCTCTGCAAGAAGGGGAAGGCACAGACGTTTTCCCTGCCTCTGCCACCATGGTGATGACCATGATGATGACCATGAGAGAGGCCAGGATGCCCAGGTGGTGGTCCTACCTCTTCCGAGTGATGCTGGAGTCCATCCCCAAATCTTCCTGCAGCTCTTCCTCTGTCAGTCTCAGGAGAATGTCCCCATCCACCTGGTGGTCCTGCCAAGAGAAATCCAGGCTGGAAAGGTCCCAGGAAAAGCTGTTGGGTGAGATGCTTACACTTTTGCTGCAAGGTAGAGCAAAAGGTCCCATCCAGGTGTCCCTCCCCCAGCATGCAACCCTACCGAGAAGCTCTGGCAGTATTTGTTGAATCCAATCTGCTGCAGCCACGTCTGCACTTCGCAGGGCTTCCAGTTGGGAACTGTGGGCAGGATGCGCCGAGGAACCTCCTCCCCTATCAAGCGCAGCACCTTTTTGGCCAGGGAGGAGGTGGTGCTGCTGGTAGAGTAGCACACTACCCTCTTCAGGCTTTGGGTAGCCCCAATCTCACTGAAAATCTGGGGACACAAAGAGAGGAGACATCACTTTGCTTTCCCCACCTCCTCCCCATGACACGTGCCAAGCCGTTTGAGGACCGGGGATACTCGGTGAGCTCGTAGGAGGAGACCAAAGGCTGCCCAGATGCAGTTGTGCACCCCCTTCCCTTTTGTATCTCCTTCCTTCAGGCCAACCTACCCTTTACCTTTGTTTTCTTCTGCCTGGCTTTGATGGCAGCCTCGATGCAGAGGTAGAAGGCAGCGATGCACTGCGCTTCCAGCCGCGAGCTGTCCAGCAAGGGCACCAGCCGCTGCAGGTCATCTGCTGTCCGCCCCTGGCTGTTGTCACTGCTGCCCAGCATCTCAGAGGCGAACTGCTCCGGATCCAGCGAGGCGATGAACGGCTCCACCAGAGCCAGCGTCCCCGAGCGCTCCACCTCCTTCTCGATCTCTTTGTTAGTGGCCAGCACGGTGATGGCCAAGCATGCGTGGAGGCGGATTAGGTCATCATCTCTTGAGAACACCAGAGGGAAAAGCCACTCTGCTGTCTTCTTCTCAATCATCAGGCGCTGGTTGGCCTGCCCTCCGTACATGGCACAGTTGGCCAAGGCCATGGCACAGTGCCGCAGCACGGTGGGGTCCGTCCAGCGGCACCAGTAGAGGATAGCATCCAGGCCTCCATCAGAGATGAGTTGGAAACAGGTCTCCTCAGTGTGTTTGAACATGTGCTCCAGGATACCAGAGACACTCTGGGCCAGTTGGGGAACATCTCGCTCCTTGGCTAAGTTCAGAATCACTCCCAGACCGATCCGAGCAATCCTATCCCTGCAGGAAGGAGAGGCATGGGCAGGTGAGGGGCAGATGGCCACGCGGGGAGTGAGAACAGTGACTGGCCTGTGAACTCCCCTGTGCTTTGGTGGCCTTTGCCCCATGACAGCCAGATGTTTCCCTGTAGGTCGTGGCTGCCAGATGTGCTGTCAGGTTGCAGTGCGGCAAGGTGTGACATGCTGATGTTGGAAGAAGCTGGGTCTGATGGAAGAGCTTGCAATGGGACAGGACAGGGGGTTGCATAGCCCGGGGCCACCTCATGCTGGAGGTAAGACATACACTGTGATTAATGGCACAGAGTAGGGTAATGCCATGGGGGGGGGGAGATGGGGATTGCCCATTCTGAGATGGCAGCGTGGGGGCGACTTGGAGGAAAGCTGTTTATTTCCTCAATCCTGCCTGCCCTCTCCTAAAAGAGGACAGACAGATCCTGGGGGCAGGTGGCCAAGGGCCACCAGCTGCTACTCGGCCATGGCCAGCCATGGGAGCCCCATGCTGTGAGGAGGCTCTTTAAATGAAACCTGAATGGGGCTGAGACCTAAAGGGTTAACCAGGGGAAGATGATGGGCTCTTGGCTGCCTTGCCAGGAGCTTGTCTGGGGTGAGGGGCAGCTCTGTCTCTAGTCTTAGAAATGACCCGTTTGGTGGCATGATGGAGCTGCTCCACTCCTGGGGCACAAGCGCTGAGGTGGGTGGATGCCCCATGCCATGCTGCTTATGGGGGCAGTGGTGCCTTTGGCCCCCAGCAATGATGGGGTAAAGGCATGCCAGCCTCTCCACGCTGGCAGCCAGGAAGAGCATTTCTGGGAAGCTTGTGGCCCTCGTGGCTAACACTGACCTTGGGGTGGATTTGGCAGCAAACACTGTAGAGAGCTCTGGAAAATAAAACCCATCCCTCAGCCTGAGACTGGCTCTGAGCCCGGACTCGGCCATGGAGCTGGATGACAAACAGAGCCCTGCTGGGTCACCAACTCCCTGGAGACATGGGATGGAGACAAGACCAGTCCAGCTCCTGGATGAGCACGGATGCTCCAACGGATCCCTAGGCCAGAGGCTTGGACCCAGGGTAAGACCCCACAGCTCCTTGCCACCGCTTGCAGGCTGATGTTGGGCCTGGCTGCAGGGAGCAAGGGGCTGGGGGCCCATGGCTGGCCTGAGACCCTGGCCCATGAACCACTCCTGGAGTGCGGACGGCAACTCTGGCAACCGCTTTCTCTTGCCAGGAGGCAAAGTGCTGAATTCAGACCGTGCCAGCAACGTCTCCTGGGATTAATTCCTCTCTAACGGCCTTTCCCAATTTAGCTGCTCCTTCTTTCTGCTCACCAGCATGTGCAGTGGGGGCCAGGCTGCCAATCCACAACCTCACAGCAAGACACGTCACCCAGGAAGCTGGAGCAAGCTTTGGGCAGGCTGCCTTGACGCGCTCCCGAAGCCCCAGCTGGAGCTGCCTGGGATTGGACACACAGAGGGCAAGTGGAGCTGGCAGAGCCCTGAGGTTGGCAGCAAGGTCCCAGGAGGGAAAATCCTGATCCTGACCTGAAGCAGGTACACAGCTCCTGCCTGGGACTGGCCTGTCCTGGGGCATGCCGAACCAGATGCAGGGCAGAGCGGGGAGCGGGGACCTTGTGGGGGTGTGTTCACTGTGTGTGGGTGCAGCCTCAGCACTGCTGTGTGTTTATATGTGTTGGATACCACGTGTGCACATGCACCCTCATACGTGTGCTCATACACCTCCCCCCCCCCACTCCCACCCGACACTTCTCACCTGTCCTGGGGTGCAGCCCAAGTATCTCCAGCCTCTGAGCTAGGGGATATGGGCTGGGGGCTCCAAGGGCTGCTGGCCAGCTGCCCCCTCCCTACGGCCTTGCTCCAGCCCTGGTCAGCAGCAGAACATCTCCAGGAAACAGCTTCCTCCTCCTCTTGCTGCAGTTATGGCTTAAGGGGGAGTCATGTCTCGTCCTTGGCATCAGATGCTCTGAGCCAGACAGACCACAAAGGGTGTCTTGAGCACGTCCGGGTGGCCCCAGGCTGAGGGTGGCTCATGACAACACCCCGAGATCCTCATCAGCATCCTGTGAGCTGGGGCTGGTCCTCCTCCCTCCAGCCATGGGGTGGGGGGCTCAGTCATGCCATTGCCTGAGCAAGTTGGGGACCCCCGTGTGCAAATGCTGGGTGTGGGAGGATGCACATGGAGCAGAGGGGATTTGATGCACTGGGACCACCCAGAGCAGGGAAATTTGGGCGGGGGATGGGTGGGATGGGTGGAGAGAACCCCCATTGTGCTCAGCATGGTGGGCCTGCAGTGGGGGGAGGGCTGTGCCTGGCGGGGGGGGGGGGGGGGGGGGTGTGTGTCTCTGCAGACTCACCTGTTTTCTGCCACCAGGATCTGCTCCAGGAGTTTCCCCGCCTGGCACTTGGTCTCCAGCTCTGCCGTGTACAGCAGGTTCAGCAGCAGGTCCAGGCCTCCTTCCAGGCGGATCACATCGCACAGCACTTTGGCCACGTCCCTCCCCAGCGTGGGCATCCCCCAGGCTTCCTCCACCAGCTGGAAAACCTCGGCGATGGCCTTCCTCCGCCCCGCAGGGCCGGCCGCCTGCTTGGCGTGGGCGATGGCCCGGTGCAGGGCGGGCAGGATCCGGTCCAGGGCCGCCCGTACATCGGTGTTCACCCCGGGGGAGACCTCCCGGTGGTCCCTGGAGCTGCCCCCACCCGCCCAGCTGCCCGCCTGGCTCACGCACTCGGGTACCACCAGCCTCTCCGCGCCCGACATGGCGAAGAACCGGCACAGTTTGTAGAGAGAGACGAGCAGGGTGAGCACCATCGGCATCTCCTAGCGCAGCATCCTCCCTCCCCCAGCCCCCCGGCCCGCCCGGGCAAGGCCACCCCACCCTCTCTGGGGGGACCCGGGCTGGCCGGAGCGGAGCCGCAGGACGCGGGGACACGGGGCTGGGCTCCAGGCGCTGGGACACTGAGCTCCAGCTGCGGGGCCGGGCTGCCGGCTCCCTCCTGTCCTGCCGGGATGCAGAGCTGGAGGCGGTGGCAGAAGCCGCCTTCCCAGAGCCCTGCTCAGCACCTCGGGGCTGATGTCAGCCCGCGCAGGCGCCGCCTCACAAGGAGGGGCTCAGCTCCGGGCAGCAGCATCCCCTTCCTCCCTGCAGATGCTCTGCCACCGCCCCAGACCCCTCCTTGCACCCCCCTCCGCTTCTCCAGCCCGAGGTGGGGCTTGTCCCTTGTCCTCATGACCCATACGTGCCCCCCCACATCCCCCATCCCTCATCCCCATCGCCTTGCCCGAGCCCTGCGGTCGCCTCTAGGGCAGGCAGGGTCCCCCACACCCCCCACACCCCGGCTGCTCTGGCCGCAGGTCTCTCCAGGGTGGCCGCAGGGGATGTGCCCGCGGTCACCGTGTGCTTGTGGCCTTCCTGGCGCTCTCACCCCGGCTGGTGGCAGTGAGAGGGGGCGCGGGGAGGAAGGGGTCCCTTTGCGCGGCGGGGGAGGGGGGGAACCCGGAGCAGCTCTCGGCTGGGCTGGGGATTTGCATGAGAAAAGAAGGAGCTGAGGCAGGCCGGGGCTCTTCTATTTTTCCTATTTTCCAGGCCAGACGTGCTCAGGGCAGAAATGCTTTGGACGCTCCTCGGGAGGAGCGGCTTAAATCCTTGGCTCTAAAACCGGGCTGCTGCCAGCTCAGGCTGA
The DNA here is from genome assembly GCF_964237585.1 of Gallinula chloropus. NCBI lineage: Eukaryota > Metazoa > Chordata > Aves > Gruiformes > Rallidae > Gallinula > Gallinula chloropus. Next base: position 11,405,525 of record NC_140104.1, read on the forward strand.
GACTTAAATTCAAGTTGATGTTTTGATGCCACGGAGCTGCTTTTAATCCTCTCTGAATCCACCCGTAGGGACGGGCAGGAAAGGGACAGGAGCTCGCAGTTGAAGGACGGTAAAGGAGGCGACCCGAGCGGCGCTTACACCCCCAGTAAGGACTTTCCTGATCAATTATTCCTGAGCAGGGGTATGTCGGTCCGGGCTGCTGGGGGTTTGCTACCTCGGGAGGGTGGAGGGGGTGATGTTTGGGGGGTGGGCAGGACTCAAACCCTTCCGCTCGTCCTGAGAAGCCCAGCGAGCCGAGCTTTGCTCTGCTTTGTTTTTGTTTCGCTTTGCTTTTGGAGGGATTTCCAGGAGCCCGGGCTCTGGGAACGCCAGGGATGCTCAGCCCTGCCCGGGGGGATCAGCCCCATCCCCTCAGCTCTCACTGGCTCTGCTCAGCCCTTGCCTGCAAGGGCTCCCCAAGGCCTCGTTACCCAAACAACCCTCTCCCGGGGTCTCTTCCCACTGTGTCTCGAGTGTGGTGGCCAGGGAAGGGCTCAGTCAGCCTTTGCAGGTCTGTGAGTGTTGGTGGTGAGGAAGCTGGAGCAGCAGGAGGGAGCTTTGTGTCAGCCGGGCGGCTGAAGCAGCTCAGACACTGCTCAACCCTTCTCCCTCCCCACCATCCTGTGCCTTCTCAGGGTGCTCATCCCCCAGGCTCTGCTCAGCAGGGATGGGATGAAGCTCCAGCGCCATCCCTGAGGATGATGCTGGCCCCACCATAGCAGAGGCTGGGTGGGTGCAAGGAGGGGGTTGACCCGGCTGCAGGATAAAGCCTGTCCCCACGGCCCATGACTGGTGGCTGCCCTCACCTCAGCAGGGCTTTCCAGGTGGAAACATCTTTCTCAGCACCAGTTCAAAGCTCTTCCCAGCAAAGGTGAGAGCAGCTGATGCTGGGAACTGCCTCTGAGCTGGCAGAAGTGAGGCCACTGGAGAAGCAGGCACCCTGCCCAGGTTCTCCTCTGCCCAAATCTTCCATCGCTTATTAAGGCCCAGAGCTGCATCTCTCTTGCCTTGTACAGGGGCCGGATCCCACGGGGCTCCTGACCCCACAGGGCTCCTGTCCCCATGGAGCTTCAGTCCCCATGGAGCTCCTGAACCCACAGAGCTCCAGTCCCCACGGAGCTCCTGCCCCAGCAGTGCCACAGTGGCAGCTGGAGGCAGTGGCTCCGTAGCCTCCTGTGCGTTTGCTCCTTGCCCCTGATTAAATAAACATCCCAGAGTTATCAGGAGCTGCTAGAAGAGCTGAGTCGACATTAATTAGTAACTGAAAAGATTGGTTGGAAGGGGAATGACGGGAGCAAAATACACAGGCTTTTGTTTGCCTACTGCAGTGAAAGTGCAGCGAGCTCCTGCTCTCCCTCGCTCCCTCCCGGCCGCTCACCCCTGGCCCTTGGTCCCCATGCACAGAGGTGGCACCAGCCCTGTCCTGAGCGGCCGTGCCTTGGGGGCTCCCTGGGTCTGCTCCCAGCCCTGCTGATGTTGAGAAAGCTGAAATCCCAAGAGTGAGTCTTCCAAAATGGTGATGTTTTGGGCAAGCACAAGCTCAGGGCTTTTTTCTCTTTGGCCTCCGAGCATCGCTGCCCCCATCCCCTCTTGTTAGGGTTTTGTCTTGCCAACACTGGATTGAGCAAGAGCCTTAACCCTTGAGAGCATTAATACCTCAAGGTTTGCTAGGAAAACCTTGTGGTATTAATGTGTGTCAGGGCCCTAAAACTGGTTCCTGGCTCTGCCCTGCTCCCAGAACTGGGAAGGCACTGGCAGCCCAGCCAGCTCAGAGCTGCCTGCATGCGCGTGGAGCCCCGTCCTCCCTCCAGCTCAACACGGGCTGTGGGGATGTTGGTGGGACAGTGTCTCTGCCCCTTCTCCCCTGCTCTGACCTTGGCCTGTTTGTTTTCTCCCTCTGGGGCAGGCTGAGCAAACAGTGGGCGCCTGGGCCCCGGCTGCAGCCGCGCTCCAGCCCGCACAGTCGCAGGAGGGCTGCGCTCCCGGCCGCCCAGGATGAAGCTGCTCTTCCCAGCCCTCGTGCTGGCCCTGCTCGCTGCTGCCCGTGCTGCTGAAGGTGAGCTGGAGCCAGAAAGCTCCATGTGGGATGGAGTGAGTGAGGCTCCTGGGCTGATGGGAGCCCAGGCACAGTGAGGAGGGGGCCGGGCGGTGATGGCCATGGGGACGGGGCAAGCAGGGAGTACAGGGGTGTCGGTAGTGTCCTGGTAAAGTCCTCCAACACCCTACAGCCGGTCTGCCAGTGTGGAGATGGGATCCTTAGCACAGCCGGGTCCATGGCTCCCATCCCAGTGTGGGACCTGGGTGAGAGTGGTGAGAGGAGCCGCTGTAGCCCCCGAGGATGAGGGTACCTATGGAGATTTGGGGTCCCTCCATCTGGGATGTGCCCACATTTCCTTGCACGCCAGGAGCTGGCAGGGAGGCACCAGCCCTGCTGCCCACCCCACATTACTCCTCCTGTGCTGTCGGCTCTTGCAGACTCCTGCGTGGGCCGCTGCGATGACGGCTTTGACGCGCGGCACAAGTGCCAGTGTGACACCCTCTGCGTGTACTACCAGAGCTGCTGCAACGACTACTCCACCGTCTGCAAAGCCAAAGGTACCAGCCCCGGGGCCACCCGCCCAGCCAGGGCAGGGGCTGCCAGGGTGGCCTCGGGGTCTCGTTGGGGTCCATGCTGTGTCATCTCTGCACCCACCCATCTATTCAGGGAGAAGTCAGCACCAGGAACTGGTGCTCGGGGTGCTGCAGCTCACTGCTGCCTGCAGCGGGGATCGCTGGGCACGTCCCTGTTGCCTGGGAGCGAGTGGTTCCCGCACCCAGACCCAGCGGGAGACCCCCAGGGCTCCCAGACACCCACCTGCTCCCTCCCACAGTGACCCGGGGAGACGTGTTCGCCTTGCCAGAGGACGACTACCTCGACTACAACCTCACCGTTGACTTCGCCACGGAGGCAGCCCCCACGAAACTGACCACCCTCCCGTTGCCGACGCAGCCCACGCTGGAGAGCAAGCCGGAGACCGAGGAGACACCCACAGAGGTGCCTGTGGAGGAGGTACTCAACACCACACCAAATAGTTTTGGGGAGCGGGACCCCGTGGATGAGCCCGAGGAGCTGTGCAGCGGGAAACCGTTTGATGCCTTCACCGACCTGAAGAACGGTTCCGTTTACGCTTTCCGAGGTACCTCAGGGACCCTCCCCAGGCCTGTGGGACATGTGGCTGTGCTGCCACCCCATGCCGGTGGCTGTGGTCCTTCCTGCTGCTCCCACCTCCCCTCTCTCCCCAGGGAAGTACTTCTATGAGCTGGACAAGACAAGCGTGCTGCCCGGCTACCCCAAGCTCATCAGCGATGTCTGGGGCATTGAGGGCCCCATCGATGCAGCCTTCACTCGCATCAACTGCCAGGGCAAGACTTACCTGTTCAAGGTAGGCAGGAGCCTGGTTGCCAGGCTGGGGGTGCTGCCAGGCTGGTGCTGACAGCTCACCTGACCCACCCTGTCCCCCTCCACATGTGCACACAGTGTCTGCCAGCTATCCCCAAATCCCTGCGGCTATTCAGAGCCCCAGGCAGCCGCAGCCTCACCATGGGACTTCCCACCACCTGCATGCTCCCTGTGAGAGACCCATGCCTGGGGGATGCTACACCCACCCCCTGACCACCCCTCTGCTCTGTCCCACACTCCCCAGGGCAGCCAGTACTGGCGCTTTGATGATGGAGTCCTGGACTCTGGGTATCCACGTGACATCGCCGAGGGCTTCGAAGGCATCCCAAACGATGTCGACGCGGCCTTCGCCCTCCCTGCACACAGCTTCCACGGCAACGAGAGAGTCTATTTCTTCAAGGGTAAGAGGAGCAGCCCCCCTGTTCCTGGGCAGAGCCTGGCACTGGTGGCTGTGGGCAGGGCACGGCACCTGGGCTCCCCACTGCCTCTGGCTGCTGCTCCCCATAATTCCCCCCTGTCCTCCCCTAGGTAAGTACTACTGGTCCTACGACTTCGCCAACCAGCCCACGCAGGCCGACTGCCAGAAGTCCTCCCCCTCAGCCGTGTTCAACCACTATGCCTTCATGAACCGTGACAGCTGGGAGGACATCTTCCACATCCTCTTCGGCGGCAGGATGAGTAAGGGCTGAGCCAGCCCAGGGTGGGGGGAACGGGCCAGCGGGTGCCCACAGTGACTGGGTGGGAGGGGCGCAGGCACCCAGGGGCAGGGAGCAGTGCCTGGGAAGGGCAGGCACACTGGATGAGCTGCTGTGCTGGGCAGGAGCCTGGGCTGTGCACAGGAACCCTCTCCCCCCCAGGCCACAGCTGCATCTCCCACAGCATCCTGCATCCCACCCTCTGCAGCCCTTATGCCCCGTGCTGCTGAGCCCATCACCAGCCACCTCACCCCACAGCACTGCTGCTGCAGACTCTTTATTCCCACTGGAAATGCCACAGAAACACCCCAACCCTGGGCAAGAGAGATGAAAGATGGAGAGAAGGAGAAGGGGGCTCAGCAGCACAGAGCTGATCCCAGCCAGGGCTGTGGGGGAGGGAGGGTGAGGGGCTGCTCCTAGCTCTGCCTGCCCTGTGTCCCCATCACACACCCCATCCAGGCTGAGATCTTTGGAGCATCCCTCTGGGTCTCAGAGCGGGTGCTGGGGGCTGTCCGTGGGGCTGGGCCCAGCTCCCCCTGCACGCCGCTGCCCTTCTCACTTGCCCTCTGCCTCTTTGCCAGCCGGGGCGAGCAGCGCGCGATACATCAGCAAGGACTGGCGGGGGGTGCCCAGCAACCTGGACGCTGCCATGGCTGGCAGGATCTACGTGGCGTCCCACCAGCCCCGGAGGAGGAAGTCTCGCCGCCAGCGCAAGAGGTACAAGAGCCACCGGTCACCGAATGTGGGTTTCTGGAGGTGGCTGCAGGATGGCTCCGACTCCGAGGGTGTGGAAAGCGACTGGCTCTCAGGCTCCCAGTGCAAGACTCTCCAGAGTGTCTACTTCTTTGTGGGAGGTGAGTCCAGGGTGGCAGGCTCCAGAAGAGATGCAGGACCTGGAGCTGCTAAGGCCAGAGGAGATCTCCTCTTGTTCTGTGATGTCCCCGAGCTCCAGGACACGGTGGGAAGGTGTCCAGGGCTGGCACTGAGGGCTGGCAGCTCTCCACAGCTCTTCCCCACGGGTGGGCTGTCCTGACAACCATCTCCTCTTCCTCCCAGACAAGTACTACCGTGCCAACCTGCGCACCAAGCACGTGGACTTGGTGCAGCCCCGCTACCCCCGCTCCGTCAGCCAGTACTGGCTGGACTGCCCGCAGCCCGAGGAGGAGAGGACCTGAGAGGGGGACCCGCCAGAGCTGCTCATCCACACAGCCCCTAGCTAGGCAGAAATAAACTGTGAGTGCTGTACAGGCTGGAGAGATGTCTGTCCTTCTGTCCATCTGTCCTGTGGTCCATCTGGTCCTTGTAGTCTGAGATCCCCCTGTGCCCAGGGGACGCAGTCATCCCCCCAGGTGTAATAACTCTGTGTGGGTTGTGCCAGATCCCTGCTGCATCCATGGCGTGGCTGTGGCTGCTCAGATCTGCTCTGCCAGCCAGTCCGGTGCCTCTTCCCACTGGAGGAGAGGGATGGCACCGGCGGCTGCCAGCCGGGAGCCAGCGGGTCAGGTCTCCAGCACTGGGATGGATGCCCAACCCTGCCAGATCCCATCTGAGGCACTTCCTGGCCTCCCCCCACCCCCCATCACCCTGCTCACCTCTTGGCTCCGCCAGCCCTGGCCATGGTGGTGCGGAAGGGATGACCTGTCCCTCAGGGCTTGGCCAGTGCTCAGCGCCTGGCAGCTCCCGGCTGTCCCTGGGGAGCAGATGGCGCCGAGACAAACTCCTGCTCCTGCCCTGGCTCCTGTTGGGAGGACACATGAACAACCCCCAGCCCGCTGCCCCACTGTCCCCCCATAATCCCAGGGGCTCCCTGGGCTGCAGCCAGTGCCAGGGGCTGGCCTGGGGGTCTTGGTTCTCACCGCTTCCCCTGCTGTGGCTGGGGGTGCCCAGGGAGCTGACGGCAGCTGGGCAGAGCCATGTCCTGGTCGGGGGGCAGGACGCCAGTGCTTCCCTCAGCAAGGACCAGCTCTGGCATAGGGGGCATTGGCAGTGCCTGGGGATGAGCAGAGGGGTCAGGCACTGTGCCACCAGTGCCACAGTCCTCCAAAGAGACCCTCGGGGCTGTACCTGGGGCATGAAGGCATCAGCTGGCCCAGGGCACCATTGGGGGCACCCCAGGCAGCTGGGGTGGCCAGAGGTGGGAGGCAGCTTCTGGGAGAGGGAAGAGAGCAGCATGTGGGTGCTTTGTGCACCCTGTCCTGGGCACAGCTCCATCTGAGGATGCCTGTGGAGCCTCTGGCCTACACACACTTACCGGCAGCCGGGGAGCAGAGGTGGGTGTCACATCGGGCTGCCGGGGCCTCGCAGGGGGGCCAGGGAGGACACGGGGGGTACGGGCACTCCGGAGAGGGACCTGGCTGTCACAGGAGCCATGGGTGGCTCTGCAGGAGGGGCCAGCTGGGATGTCACCTCCAGGGTGTGGGGACAGCTGGGGCTGCCTGGGGAGCATCGAGGGAGCAGGGCAGGGCATCAGCAGCCTCCAGCAGTCTACTGAGCTCTGCCCAGCCCTGAGGAGTCCCTGGAGAGGCTGACTGACACCAGGGGGCTGCCTGGCCGAGGGCTCTGGCTGCCCCACCAGCCCCGTGAGGGTCCTGCGTGTGCCCCCCATACTTCAGCCGCTTGCTCTCCACCACCGAGTCCCACAGGAGGCTGTAGAGGCTGGGCCAGGCTGGGGCTCCCTCCGAGGGGAGGTGCCCTTGGAGAGGGGAGTGACACAGCCCTGTGGGGCCATACCTGCCTCCCCAGCCTGGCCATGCCCCTGCTCTCAGGGGGGTCTCTGGGACCTTCGTACTCCTCACTGGCACCCTGGGCAGGCACAGCTGCTGGCGCAGGGAGAGGTTTTCCAGCTGCAGAGCCCGGATTTCTTCCTCCAAGGTTTGCAGCAGCTTCTCCCGGGACACCTGGGGGCCATGAAGGGGGGGGGGGGGGGGTGGCTCAGAGGGGTCCCAGAGCTGGAACCGAGCATCCCACCCCCAGTCCCTGCCTGCCATACCCTGTTGGCCAGGGGTCTGGTGGTGACCCTCCGGGCCCGGCTGGCATAGTGCAACGTGCTCAGCGTCTCGGAGAGGCAGCGTGAGGAGGGGGAGATGCAGGCAACCTGCCGACAAGGAGGACCCACAGGTGAGCTGTCCCCCTCCAGCCTTCCCCTCCACAGAGCAAGACCCCCCCCCGGGGGCTCTGTGTCCCCCTGCCCACCCTTTTCTGTGCACGTACCATCAGGGTGATGCCCGAGCCGCCCAGCGAGCCGGCCAGCAGCCGGGTGAGCTTGCTGTCCCGGTAGGGAATGTGAGTCCGCTTCCCTCCAGATTTGGCCAGCAGAGAGATGCAGTGTCCTGCCAGAGGACGAGCCACAGAGGGTACAACGGGCTCTGGTGGGGACCAGCAGCTGGTGCTCCCATGCTGGGATGGGGGTGGGGTGTCTCTGGCATTTACCCAGCGCCAGAAGGCTGCGGTTGATGCTGTTGGCCTCCACGGAGAGCTCTCCACTGGAGCCGGTCTCCTTCACCCGCTCGCTGCCGGCCAGGTCCACGAAGCACAGCGTGCCCTGCTTGCTGGGGCAGGCGCTGGGCTGGGGGACCTGTGTTGGGGGGGGGTGATGCTCTGGCCCCTCTCTCTCCTTCCCCCACAGCAGTTTCCCAACCCCTGGCTCTGGGATCTGCTTCTCAGCTGCTCACCACAGCCTCACCAACACATCCGTAGGAAAGAGGACGTGACCTCCCACCCACCCTGAAGCTTTGCACCCACACAAAGAGCCCTGCCCCCCACACCCCCCCCATCCCCCAAGCTCTTCCCTGTGTGCCCAGAGCTGGATGCATGCTCACGGTCCGACTGCGGACGTGGATGGTCAGAAGAGCGTGGCTGCGGCTCGAGTGCCTGTTGAGGGTGTGCGCCGAGGTCCGTCGCCTCTGGGATCCTAATGGAGGGGTCAGGAGTTGCAGGAGGCCATGATGGCCCATGTCCCAGCACAGTAACCACTGCCCACCTCCTGCCAGACACGAGCCTGCCTGGGCTCTGCGACAGGATGGGGAGCTGCCCCTTTTGGCTGCCGTCAAAGCCCCACCAGTCCTGGGAACAGCTCTGGGGGGGGGGCTGAGAACCCCTGTGCCAGGTCTGATACCTCCCAAACATGCCCCTGTGTGGCCCCAGCCCTGTGCCTGCAGCTCAGCACCTTGCAGGAGCAGGTCAGCAATGGCCTCCAGGCTCTCGAAGTCCACGCTGAGCTGGTTCTCCACGTAGAAGCCGCGGGTTTTGCTCCACCTCAGGGGCAGGGCACATGGTGGCCCTGGCCTCAGCAGGTCCCGGACCTGAGTGGGACAGCAGAGGGGAGGCACCAGGGGGAGCAGCGGTGGGGGATGCTGGTGGGACCAGGCTGGATGTCTGGGCAGGCACTTACCTGTTCATTGTAGATCTCCAGGTAGGAGGCACTGAGAGCCAGGTCAGAGCCGCGGCTCCGGCTCTGCTCCAGGAGGCAGGCGAAGGACCTCTGCATCAGCCCCAGCACCCCTGGGGATGCTGCCGGGGTGTTGCTCTGCGGAGATGCCAGAAGGGTGAGCGGACACACCGTGTCAGGCACCCACCTGCCTCCCACCATCAGGGCATCCAGGACCAGGTGAGAAAAGCCCATCCCATCATCATCAGGCCAGGTGGAGGGGATGGCACTGTACCTGGGTGAGGGGTCCCATCAGGGTGTAGGTCTTCCCTGAGCCGGTCTGTCCAAAGGCAAAGACGGTGCAGGAGAAGCTGGGGAAGATGCTGAGCCTCAGGCATGGCTGTCGGGGGTGGCACAGCGGTGCCACCTCCTGGCACGGTCCCTCTAACGCAGACCTGCCAGCGAGGCCTGGACTGGTGCAGCACAGCGGGCGCTGCTGGAGGTTTGGGCTCTGCGGGGGGGGCTCGCTGGGACTCACCCATCTATCGCCAGCTCCACCAGCTGCCGCATCCCGCTGCCTTCAAAGACGGCCTCCTGCGAGGCGCCTGCGTCGAACACGGCGCTGAACCCGAAGATGGCATCGTGCCTGGCTGCGCTTACCTGGGCACGGGGATGGCAGCAGCTCAGTGTGGCCGCAGCCCCCCCTGAACCCCGGTGGGAGGTGACACTTACATGGACTGTGCCGTCGCTGAGGCTGTGCACAACCCGACGGTCACCTCGCTGTGTCTCCGTGCAGGTCAGTGGCCGGACCCTAATGGCAGGGGACACACACACACACACAGAGTCACTGCATGGGGACCCTGGGGGACCCTCACCATGCCCCTGCCCCGGGCAGGAGTGATGCTGGTCCGCACTGTGTCCCGGAGCCCTTTGTGTCCCCCCTTACCTCAGCACCACTCTCAGGTGCGTCTCTCTGCCCACCACGGGGCCATCCCACTCCTCTCCGGGGCTCCTTTGGGGAAGAGAGGGCAGCGGGGTGGTGGGTGCCCCCCCCCCCGGCTGGGGGATCTGCCCGCAGGCTGCCCAGGCACCAGGGCAGAGGGGCACACGGTCACGCGGTGCTCACACCATCTTCCCATCCCCACCCATTCGCCTCCCTGCCCAGGGGCCTGGCAGGGGACAGAGCACAACACCTCTGATGGGCCCCCAGCCTTTTTGGGGTGCCAGCCCCCCGCCCACAGCCTGCTCTATCTGCCAGGTGTGGCTGCCAGCGCTCACTGCCCAGGCCCTGCCTGCTCCAGGACAGGGTGGCTTCCTTCCTCCCCGTCCCCACATCCCCCCCCCTCCCCCGCCGACTTACGGTCTCTCCTGGCCCCGCGGGTGCGTTTTGGGCCGTGTGCCCGCCTGGGGCTCCCAGCCCCGCTGCCCTTCCGACTCCATTCGCCCCCAGCACCCCTGGCTCGGGGCGCCCGCAGCGCCCGGCCAGCCCCGGCAGGAGCCACCGCCAGCCAGCCCGGGCTGCCCCGCACAACAGGTACCACCGCTCCGGTTAAACATTGACCGGTGCCAGCCCCGCGGAAGAGCGGCCACAGCACAGCGGGGGGCGAGGGGAGGGACGGAGAGGTGGGCAGGGGAACAGGCGCTGCCACCTTGACCCTGGGAAGCAAGGAGGAGACGCGGGGGACCCCAGGCTTCGGCATCAGCAAGGGGTCCCAGATCCCCCCGGCACCGGACACCCCCCAAGTTCCCTCCGAGGCCCGGGATTGTCAAGGACCCCACCGTGTCCCGCCGGGAGGTGGAGGTATGAGTACCGGGGGTGCTGGGGGACATCGTCCCCGAGGCAGCCGGGGCGCTGCCGTCGGGGGGAGCGTAGAGCGGACCGGCCCCGGGAGGCGCCGGGGAAAGGCTGGTGTTGGGAGGAGGGGGCAGCAGCGCCCGTTCGGGGCGGTCCCAGCCCGCCGGGTGGGGGGGCCCGTGGGGGAATAAAAGCCAGGGCGGCGGCGGGGCCGAGGGAGCCGGGCAGGATGAGCGCGGCCCCGGACACCTCCCGGGCCCCCCAGCCGCTGCTCCGCTTCCCCGACGGGGCGGGCGGGCCAGGCGGCGGGCAGGGAGGGCGCAGCCCGGGGCCGTGCCCCTGCCCCTGCCCCTGCCCGGGAGGGCCGCGGAAGCGGCGGCGGACCACGTTCAGCCAGGGGCAGCTGTCAGAGCTGGAGCGGGCCTTCGCCGCCGTGCCCTACCCGGACATCGCCACCCGGGAGCGCCTGGCCGAGCTCACCCAGCTGCCCGAGGCCAAGATCCAGGTGAGCGCGGACGGGACCCCCCCCTTCCCCATCCCTCCCTCGCGGGGCCGCCGCTGCCGCCGTCTCACGGCGTCCCCCCACCCCCCTCTCCCGGCCCAGGTCTGGTTCCAGAACCGCCGTGCCCGCAGGATCCGCAGCACCAAACCAGAGCCATCGCTGCCGCCGCTGCCGCAGCCTGGGGAGCGGGGTCCTCCCACGGCACCCCCCGAAGGCACCGCCCCGGGCTCGGCCCCCACCCTGCCTCCACCGAGAGCCCGCAGCCCGGCTCGGGGTCTCCCCACCTCGTTGGGCTCCATCTCCGACCTCATCTACAGCGCGGCCATCACCAACCTGGGCGAGCTGTAGCGGTGGGGCACCCCCCAGCACCAGGACACCCCACCCCACCCCCTTCCCCGTGGCACCGAGACCCCCGGCTTAGCACCTCGATTTCATTAGGGTGTGGAATTGCTGCCGGTCCCAAAGGTCCCAGGGATGTCATCCAATCTCCTAAATGCCGGCGTGGTCTGTGGCGGGGTCGGGTCCCCATCAGCCCCCTAATGCCAACTAATCTTTTGGAACAAAATACCTTAATCTGGGCCGGTATCCGCGGATGATTGTGGCGCAGCCGCCCCTAATCCGCAGGCACGTTCGCAGGTGCCGGCAGATCTCCCCGTATCGGATATTAAAGCGTGTTCACAGAGGGGCTTAGCTGCCATCAGAGCATTAATCACCGTGTCCAGCCCTGGCAGGGTGCCCACCTGGCAGGTGTCCGGGTCCACAGGGACAAGCTTGTCACCCCCTCCCCGCTGTGGGTGCCCCAGGCTGGCTCCCTTCTCTAAGAAGAGCCCCTGGGGATCTGTGTTGAGAAGTTTCCCTTCCCTACCCACAGAAGTTGGGCACCCTTTGGCAGGGGGGTAGAGCTGAGCACTCCTCACTGCCCTGTCTGCAGAGGGAGGTTTGGGCAAGAGCAGGGTGTGGGATGCAGAGGGAAGATTCCCAGCTCTCTCTGGTGTCTTTTAGATGTCAGGTCGGTGTTCCGCATAGCAACAGACGTCTCCCATCAGGCAGGAAGAAGGTTGCAGACACCCAAGGTTATTTATTGCCAGAATAAAGGGACAGCAACTTCACAGGAGAACAGGAACAACGGGAGCCAACGCGCCTCTCTGAGCCCAGGTGGTGAGAGTCCACTGCTGTTCCCTCTTCCGCAGCCACAGGATTTTTAATCCATGTGTTGTTACAGGAACGTTGAGGAACAGGAAGCAAAGGATGAGCTCTGAGGAATGCAGCAGCCTTGCCCGGAGCAGGAGCAGGTACAACCAGATGGCAGAAGATAAACCTGCCCCAAACTATCGACTTCTGGGGGAGGTCAAGCGCCTCCAGCTCGCAGGGACACCCGCCATCATAGCTTCCCAAGGTCCCCTTCCAGGGTTCGTACCATCACATACAGCTCAGCCAAGCCAACCACCGAGGCCACAATCACCGCTGAGAGGACGCGCTGGGGACACAGGAGGAGAGAGGAGTCACCCTGTGAGCTGCTGCCCGCGCTGCAAACAGGCTCCGGGGCCGCGGGCTCACTCACCGCCGCGGTCTCCGCGAAGACGTACTGGCTGCCCAGGTACGTGCAGGCGAAGGCGGCCGCCACGGTGACGAAGAAGTTAAACACGGTGATGACAACAGCTCGAACAGAGTGAGCTGGAGAGAAGGGGAAAGGCTTTTAGGTAAGGGGAGAGTAGGGCCGGGGCTGTGCTGTCACCCTGCTGACGGAGCGCTCCAGGATGTTTGTCCCAGTGAGCAACAAGCTGCCCCTTCAGCTTGAGGAACCCTCTTCTTGGCGGCAACAGGGCTGTGTGTGCTGTCACCAGCCAGCGGCGCGCCTGTTTCCCCGACTGACCTGTAGGTGCGTGCTCAGCAGGACAGGCAGCCACTCACCTTCCCTCCCCAGCTCAGACAAGGTCCCGTTCGCCTCCTGCGAGAAGGGGTTGAACCAGCCTGTGATGGGTTGTACTTCAACGTGAACCGCGGAATAAACGCGACGCTGGTGCCCTGTGCTGTCCCTGAGCCTGAGGAGTTCGGGGAGGGGGTGGGAGGGTGAGGGGCAGGGGAACAGCAGCTCCACAGCACCCAGGTTTCTCTGCTTTTACTTCCCTGCTGCGCTTCAGGGACGGTGAGAAGGGATGGGCTTCTAGGCAAAGCTCTTCTCAGAGCGTGAGGCTCCCTGCTGCGGGTCTGCCTTGCAGAGAGACACTGAGAGGTCTCACCTCGTCCCCTGTGTGCTGCCAAGAACTAAAAGCTGGAGAGCTCCCTGTCAGATTGGAAGTGGTTACCCCATTTCAAATGGCAGATACTGGGGAGGAGGCAGGGAAGAATGTGATGAGCAGAGGGCTGTGGGAATACTCTGTCGCTGTTTTCACCACCCAGCTCTGCTAAAACCACCCCAGTTGATAGATGAAGTGGCTACATTTGACAGAGAGCCAAGCAGAGCTTCCCACAAGAGTTAATGCAAAGGGAGGATCTGTGTAGGGGCTTGAACACACAGGGAGACCCGTGTGGAGGAGGGATGGGCAGGGTGGGATCATGAGGAATGTCAGCAGGAAGGGATGCTGGCTTGTCCAAATGGTCACCCAGCCAAAAGATCTCACCTCTTCCTCAGGGAGAATCAGTGCCCAACTACTACCTCGTTTTATCAGCTTTTATTTCAACACGAATCATCTCATTTTAGAGCCAGGATTCTCCAGAACAAGGCAGCACAGATGTGCCCAGGAAAACTCGTACTGTGGGTGCTCATTCTCCCAGACCAAAACCTGAGATCTTTGGTGGAGCAGGCTGTTCCCAGGTGTCAACAACACCTCTGAATATTTCCCCCTCCTGGCCACCCTGTCCCATCTCTGCCCTCAGCATCCCATCCACTGTCCCTGGGTATTTACAGCGTGTGCTCCCCACGCCCCTGCCAGGGTTCCCCCCCCCCCCCCCCCCCCGTGCTGCACCCACCCCACGGGGCAAAACTCCCTTTGCGAGGCTTCCTGCTGAGGACTGAATCCTGGCCGCAGGGAGCCCCTCACCTGGCCGGTGATGTTGCGGGTCATCCGGCGGTACTCCTCGTTGGCCAGCTTGGCCTTTATCCGCTCCAGCCGGGCCACCAGCTCGGGGTTCTGGGGGAAGGGCAGAGCCACCGTGAGGGCCGGGGCGGGGTGGGGTGGGGGGGAGAGGGCGGGACGGGCCCGCCAGCGCTGCCCCCCGCGCCCGGCCATCACCTACCCTCGGCGGTACCGGCACCTCGGGCAGATAGATCTCGCTGCCCACCAGAAGCTCATGTAGGTACAGCGGAGAGTCTGCGGGGGTGGGAAACGGGGCGGTTAACGGCGGCCCGGCCGGTGGCGGCCCGTGGAGCCGGGGGGGGGTGGGAGTTGCGGGCCTACCTGCCTCCCGCAGCGCGGCGTGCAGCCTCCGCAGCAGGCTGAAGGGCACCAGGCCGCGCTCGGAAGCCAGAGCCGCCTCCAGCTCGGCCCGCAGGCCGGCGGGCAGCTCCGCCAGCTCGCCGCCCTCCACCGCCTGCCGCAGCCGGGGCCCGGCCTCCACCGCCGACGCCATCTTGCCCGGCCGCCGTCGCTTAGGCGACAGGGAGCGCCATAGAGCGCGGGGGACGGGCTAGAGCGGCGCTGGCCCCTTTGCGGGGGCTGCCGGGAAGGGGGAGGGGGTGCGCGGTGCATTGTGGGCTGGCGGCGGGGTCGGCCCGGCCGCGGGATGTCGGGCTGCGCGGCGCGGCGCTACGTGACGGCGGCGCTGGGCCGGTGCCGGGCCCGCGGGCTGCCGCTCTGGGAGCCGCCACCGGCCCGCGGGCTGCGGCCCCTGGGCGCGGGGAGAGCCGCGGCGCTTCCCCTGCTGCTCCTGCCGCCGCGGCGGCACCTCTCGTCGCGGTGAGGCCTGGCGGGGGCGAGGGGGGCGGGCCCGGGGGGGGGGGGGTTTGGGGGGAGGCGGGCGGTGGGGGGGGGTGGCTGGGAGGGGGGGTTTGGGGGTGAGGGGTGCGGGAGCGTTTGAGGGGGGTGTGGGGGGCTGTTGGGTTGAGACTGGAGAGTTGGGGGGTCGTGGGGCTGTGGGAGGGGGGGGGTGGGCTAAAGGGGCAGCTGGGCGAGGGATGGGGGGTGTTCAGGGCGGGGGTGGGGGACTGGGCGGCCTGGTGGGTACCAGCACTTTGCTGGGGGATGTGTGGAGCTGGAAAGGGGGGGTGGGGAGGGGGGGACTGTGCTGGGCCAGCACCCGGGGCTCAGGTGCTGTGTGGCCCTGGGGGCTGGTTAAACCCCTGGGAATCCACCCAACTGCCTCCCTGCTCCTAGAAACCGTCCGGAGGGCAAAGTGCTGGAGACTGTGGGGGTGTTTGAGGCACCAAAGCAGCACGGCAAGTACGAGACGGGGCAGGTGAGTGGTTCTGGGGAGCAGAGCTGACCCCACAGGCTCGTTCCACAGAGGTGGGGTAGCTGAGTGATTTCACTTGGAGGAGCCTGTTGCGTTCTAGTAGAAGGCCAGAAGCTTCACAGTCCGCTGCTCCTCGTCTGTGCTGTGTCTGCAGTTTGTCAGTCATCTGACAGTAGCGAGTTGATAAGAATCTGCAGCGTGACACAACTGTTCCTACAATGGCATTTACTCCCCTGGTTTTATTTAAGGGATTTTTCCCTCTAGGAGCAAAAAAAAGATGATGGATTCAGTAACAGCTGAACTTGTGATATCTGGGCTCATGATGCACAGATTTGTTTCTGTGTTCCTGACTGGTTGCTCCCATGCTGGTGGCCTTTCTTTGCTTCTGCCATTCCATTACTTTATTACTAGTTTAGCCATTCACTTTTACAGGGTAGAGATGACATGAATTTGTTCCTCACCCCAGGCTGTTTATGTTCCTTCTTTGTTTCTTCTCTGGGTTCACAGAGTGGTGATTCTGCCTTCCCATCCCCTGCATTCACGGTGTTTGTAAATGTTTCTAGTTTTACCTCAGTTAACAGCTTTTTAATGTATTTTTTCTTTAAATACTGTCACAAAAGAGCCTTTGGCTTCATGTTTCCTGTTGTTTAAGGTTTGCTGTGTATTCAAATGCAGTTGTTTGTTCCTTTCAGCTATTTCTTCACAGCGTGTTTGGCTACCGAGGAATAGTCCTGTTTCCCTGGCAGGCCAGGCTTTATGATCGGGATGTGGCTTCTCCTGTCCCAGAAAAGTAAGGATTTGTTCTGGTTTATATCTTGCTCTACTGTTCCCTTTACATTTTTGAGCAGGTTTTCCTGGTTGGGGTAAACAAGTCTTTTTAAGGAGGACGTTGGTATGGGACTGTTTTGTGTGAATGTCAGCTAGAAGTGAGGTGCTTAAAGAAGAAAGGTTGGGAGTTAATTTCTGTCCTGGGTTTGGCTAGGATAGAGTTAAACCAGGACAATTTTGTAACAATTTTCTATTGATTAAAGACAGGGTGGAATTAGGAAAGATTGAGTGTGTGTGAAGGAAGTGAGAAAACCCAGCCAGCAACAAACCATGCTCCTGGCATTCCTTGTTATTAAACCCCCCACCTTGTGTTGCTTTTTTGAGTTAGGTCTCTGTGTTAAAAAATTGCCAGTGAGTTGGATTTGTCAGCTGCCTCCCCAGTTTCCACCCAGTAGGCCAAGTCCATCCTTCCTGTAGACTGTGTCACTGTTCACTCCTCTCCCCTGTTCCATCCATTTCCCCCCTGCCTGAGTGTGCTGGGTGTTTGGAGCTGGGAAGGAAGGAGGAGTAAGCAGGGAATCAGAGGGCAGGAGAAGTACTCAGCACAAACAAGAGATGGGACTGAGCAGGAAGAACAACTGAGTCTGAGCACAGAGCTGTGGTGCCTCTGACAAACACTGTTGACTGACACCGCGGCTCGTCTGTGGGGTGGGTGGCTGGGTTTAATTTAGGTGGAACTGAATGATTACAGACTGTGAAGTGTTTGTTTGTTTTAAACCTCTGCTTATGAGTGTGCTTGGCTCTGGTAAGGAGTTTGCTGCCATCCTGTGCTTCAACTCAGTGCTCTGCTTTTCCCCTTAGGAGTGAGAACGCAGCAGGCCATGGTTCCAAAGAGGTCAAGGGCAAAACCCACACTTACTACCAGGTGCTAATAGATGCCCGTGATTGTCCACATATAGTAAGTAACCAATGATCTTGCTATGGAAACTCAAGTATCTCCTATAGGAAGGCTTTAGATGGACAGGCACTGAAATAAAAGGGCTATGATGATGGCTAACTTGTTCAGAGTGTTAGGACAGGTTTTTCTTCAAGTCCTATTTTCCCTGAGAAAGATAATCTGGAATGTCACATGGCTGTTTTCTGGAGCCCTTTTCCCCTCTCCAACCTCACTTCCTCATCCTGTTGGCATTCCTACTTACAGGTCCTTACAGACTGCAGCACTGAAAATGCTCCTCACTTGTTTGAGTTGGGAATTAGTCTAGGAAATCAAAAAGGAGGAATGTTCTGAGGTGAATGGGTTAATTAAAGGAAATGTTACCCACTTCAGAAACCACAACAGGGAAGTGAAATGTGGCCCACAGAAGGACATAAACCTCTCTCTTTCTCAGTCCCAGAGATCACAGACAGAAGCAGTGACGTTCCTGGCAAACCATGATGACAGCAGAGCCCTCTATGCCATCCCAGGTGAGTGAAACACACCTGCAGACCTCTGTGGAGGTGGGGGCTGCCGCCAGGCGAGCTCAGAACAGTCTCCAACACTCAGCTTCTGCCAGCAAAGCAGCAGTTCCTGTGATGAACCCCTCTGGGGTTTAGGGCCTGGCTAGAAACAACAGGCTCAAGTACACGAAGCTCTTCTGGGTGGGTGGAAGTTGGGCAGCCTCTGATCACACACTTGAGCTCTAGGGACACAGATCCTGTACGTGTCCCTGATCACACAGGTGTTACTGTGTTACCAGGACAGCTGGATCTCTTCTTGTTCTGTGCATTTCCTGCCCAAAGCCCTTCTCTGACCATGCAGTCATTTCCCAGGCAGTGTGTGGTTATCAGAGAATGCTGCCAAGGGTTATCACTGGCCCCTTTCCCCCATTCCTGCTCACAGTCACGGCGTCAGCTTTGGCTGCTGCCAAAATCCTTTTCTTAACTTCTCTCACCTAGTGTGAGCCATTCCTTCTGACCTGCTCTTTTCTGGAGTAATTCAGTGGCTTTTGTTGGTTTCTTTTCCAGGTTTAGACTATGTAAGCCATGAAGATATCCTTCCCTACAGCTCCACTGATCAAGTGCCCATCCAGCACGAGCTCTTTGAGCGGTTTCTCATGTACGACCAAACTAAAGGTAATTTCTGGTGTCAGAGGGAAATCTTCAGAGCCAGATACTTGCAGTACTATATGACAAGTATCCAGAACCATCATCTTGGATACACTATAAAACTCTTGGCCTGGTTTGGGATGTGTTACTGTAAAACTTCCTTTCAGTAATTTTTATAACGACGTGATGGGAGTTGCTTTGATGGAGAAGGACTCAGGTTATGGTTTGCCTCTCATCAACTTGTGCCCCTGTACTCGGCATTGGTGAGGCCACACCTTGAGTACTGGGTCCAGTTCTGGGCTCCCCACCATCAGAAGGACATTGAGGCCCTTGAGCAAGTGCAGAGAAGGGCAACCAGGCTGGGGAAGGGGCTGGAGGGCAAATCATATGAGGAGCGGCTGAGGGAGCTGGGGGTGTTCAGCCTGGAGAAGAGGAGGCTGAGGGGAGACCTTATCACCACCTACAACTACCTGAAGGGAGGTTGTAGAGAGGTGGGTGATGGTCTCTTCAGCCAGGTGACAGGAGATGGGACAAGGGGCAATGGTACTAAGCTGGGCCAGGGCAGGGACAGATTGGATATTAGAAAAACATTTGTTACTGAAAGAGTTGTCAGGGCTGGAACAGGCTGCCCAGGGAGGGGCTGAGTCCCCTTCCCTGGATGTGTTCAGAAAAAGGGTAGCTGAGGTACTTAGGGATCTGGTTTAGCTTAGGATGGGAATGGTTGGACTCCATGATCTACAAAGGTCTCTTCCAACCTTGTGATGATTGTGATTGTGAACTCCCTCCCCCCAGCTCCACCCTTTGTAGCGAGGGACACGCTGTGTGCCTGGCAGGAGAAGAACCACCCCTGGCTTGAGCTCTCCGACGTGCACCGAGAAACCACGGAGAACATCCGTGTCACCGTCATCCCCTTCTACATGGGCATGAGGGTAGGTCTGTGCCTCCTGTCGCTGCCATCTGGTTCACTTGCATGTTTCTAAGACCAGTTTACTAACTGAAGGTGCCTTCTGCTTACTGGAGAAACTTATTAATCACAGTTGCAGTTTCCTTGTTACGTTTGGTAGAGGTATGAACATGAAATAGTTGTGCCACGTGTTTTTGGGGAAGGGCTCCTGCAAGCTTGGCTTTTGGTTGTTATTTGGAGGAAGGGAGCTATGCTGTGCTGTTCCACAGGACAGTGTTAGCGAGCCACTGAGGAAGATTATTCACAAGGCTTGTGAAATGGTCACAGATGGGCAGGTGTGTAATGGGTGGCACTGAGGTCACCTGCCCTGTAATGACAGACACGTCCGTTATCCTGCCCACTGATGAGCTCTCTGGGTGTCTGCCCCTGTTTCCTGGTTCTGATGTGGGTTGGAGGGTTTGGGTACAGCCACCTGGATTTAGTTGATAACCATGTACCCTTTATAGCATGAACCTCATGTGGACCACCCAAAATAACGAGGCTCTAATGAACATCTGAGTGGGAGGGCTGGGAATTAATGCAGCCGTTTGATTTCTGGGTCCAGACGACAAGGGAGCCTGTGTGGTGACTGGGGAATATTTTGGTGTGTATTTGCAATTTCTGGAGCCCAAGCTGATCCAAACCCTGTCAGAAAAACAGGCACCTAAAGGCATGGAAATGGGTGTTTCTAGATCTGTAGAAAGTGCTTAATTAACATGGAGATCAACCCTCTGTAGTCACACGATCCTTGTAAATCTCCCACCTCCCGATGACATGTCTAGAGCAGAGCCAGTGCCAGGATGGACTGCTTCAGAGAGCAGCTGTCTCTCTGCTCATCTGAGTTGCCTTGTGTCGCTCTGGCGTGGAGGGAGAGCCCCCTGTGCTTGTGCTGTGCTGACAGCTGAAGAGGTTTTGGCGCTGAGCATTGAAGGGCAGCAGCTAAAGTCTCTTGTTTCTCTTGACAGGAAGCCCAGAATTCCCATGTCTACTGGGTAAGTGCCTTTTGTTTCAAAAAGCAGCTAAAGGGAAGGAGTTTATTTACTGCAGCATCATTGCTGTGTGATTAAGCTCTGAGAGAGAGTAGCCCTTGCCTGGCAACTGTTTCCCAGTATCAGCTATGGGCTAACAACTGTTTGCAGCTGATACCAGTTCTTGATAACAGCCTTTCTTCTCTCCAGTGGCGCTACTGTATTCGCTTGGAGAACCTTGACAGCGAAGTGGTTCAACTCCGAGAGCGGCACTGGAGGATATTTAGCTTGTCTGGCACCTTGGAAACAGTCAGGGGGCGTGGTGTTGTAGGAAGGGTAAGTATTGTGTAGCTGCTTTTGGGAAGTGCAGCCCCTTTGCTGGAATCCCCTGCCTTGGGTTGATTTGCCAGCGAGTCGCTTAGTGGGCAGTAGAAATAGATGGGATGGGAAACTGGCAATGAAAAAACCATGTGAGCTTTTCATCTGTTGTTAGTGTGTGTGAGCTGAAACCTCTCACTGCTGGAGGATGATCCTAAGTGACTGGTAATGAGGGAATTGGAATAGTACATGATTCTGGCCCTACTCACTGGGCAGATTGTTTGCTGTGTAACTGGTGGTGATGCTCAGGCATGGATCTGTGTTTTCCTCACTCTATACGTTTCCTGTTGATGCCTGTCTGTGGAGAAACGTTTCAGATGCATTGCTGAGGCAGACTGGTCTCTTCTTGTCTTCTCAGGAGCCAGTTTTATCCAAAGAACAGCCAGCATTTCAGTACAGCAGTCACGTCTCCCTGCAGGCATCCAGTGGTCACATGTGGTAAGGAGCATTTATTACTGCAGTAGTGGTTTAGATGTAGGACCCTGCAGCACTGAGCTGGGATGCAGTTTGCAGCCTGGAGTTATGGCTGAAAGGTGGGTGGAAGTGGACTGGATGGATGGGGCATGGTTGAGAATTAAAATGCCTACGAGCATTCTATGTTTATAGCAGTATTCCAGTTAGTGATCAGATGATCTACTGAATCTCTGCACCAGGAGAGGTTCCAGGCTAATTTATCCTCCTTCTTTGGTCTGTCTAGACTGGATTTGAAAAGACATGAAGCAGTTCTGTGTCATCTTCTGCTGTGTGCAGTTTGTGTCCCTCGCAGTCCTCGCTGTGAGAGTGTTTCCCTAGGCAGCAGGGATGTGTGTGCTGGTATCTCCTCTCTTTGGAGAGGACCGAGCTTTGGTTTGGTGCCTGGGTGAAGCTGTGTGTCCACAAGGAATTGGCATGTGGGGTTATTCCCAGTTTAGGCCAGATGAGGCCTTCGTCTGCCTGGTGCTCACATCCTCTCTTCTGTAAGTGCAGGTAGGAGGGTGCTCAGTGGGTTAAAGCGGTTTCCCTCTGTTCCCATTTCAGTTGGGTTAGTGCATTTGGTGTCATCTGAGCGACCAGAAATGCATGGCCACCTCTCACCCTCTGTACAACAGGTCTGGCATTTCCTGAGTCAATCAGTCTCAGAGTTAAGCTGCCTCAGAACTGCCCTTAAGTTGGGAAAAGCAAGAGAGCAGCTCTTTGCCTACGGGACAAACCTTGGTTTTCCACTTTGAAGCATTCTGAATTGCTTGGGGAATGAAACCAGCCCGTGTAGTAGTTTTTCTCTCTCTGCATGCATCCTGAAGTGAGCTGCAGAACCTTTTGTCTCTGAAGCTGCTCTGCTTGACTGGATTGTGTCCTCTCTGTCACGAGAACCTGTTAGTTTATCTGTACAATCTTGTCCATGTCATGTTCTGCAGCACAGTTGCCTGTGGCTCAGGGCAGTAAACACAGGCTTTGTTTGTATGAGGACAGGCAGATGCCATTCTGAAATGCAGAGCAGAAACTGCAGCTGTGATGGCATTTCCTAGTGTCACAGACAAGCAATCCCCATCTGAATTTGCCTGTAACCACCTTGTAAAACCAGCCCAGGAGGTTGTGTCTCCTGTGGGGTGGGCGTTGGGTCAGCGCTGCCGTGGATGTGTGGGGTGAGCTGCCCCAGAGGCTCCGATCCTGACATCTTTATCCAGGACACGTGCACTGGGGATGGGATGTGAACAGCTCAGGGCTCTTCAAGAATCCTTTGGCAGGCAGATGTGCTTGTTGCCAGACCACCCTTGCAGATGCAGCCCTGGAGTCCCCACGCAGGATTACGGAAGAGCTCCCGTCTTACCTACTGATAATTCCCAGCCCTGTCTGTCCCTGGCCTCAGCGTGGTCTCTGCTGTTGTTTTGCAGGGGTACTTTCCGATTTGAGAGGCCTGATGGCTCCCACTTTGATGTCCGAATCCCACCCTTTTCTCTGGAAAGCAACAAAGATGAGAAGACCCCCCCTTCTGGCCTTCACTGGTAGAGCAGACCGAGACCCACAGAGACCTGTGTGTTGTAGACCTTTGCCTCCCCATTATGCTGCAAAGAAGAACACAGAGCTTTTTTTAACATTTTAAACCCTTTTTTTTTTTGTTTTAACTGTTGTCTAACGGGGAGGCTTTTTTTGAACTTTAATACTGGCTCTCTCAGGCTGCTTGTAAACATAAGCTGTGTTGCAGTTAACCCTCCCTTTTGTGGCACCTGCTGGGGTTGGAGCTGGGGAAGGTAGATCTGGGCTGCTGCAGAAGACTGGCCTCCCCCTCCTCAGCAGGCCTGGACCCTCTCCAATGTGTTGTGAATTCTCTGCCATTACGAGGTTTCTCTAATAAACTGGCCCTTCCAGTTGCAACCAGTCTTCCTTCATAAACCAAGGCCTCAGCTTTGCACCCAGCCTGCCCTGGCTTGGTGGGTTTTCCCCTCACCCTTGTACAAAGTGATGTCAGCACAGACTTCTTGCTGCTTCAGAAGGCAGCAAGGAATGTGAGATCAGCCTTCCCTGCCGTGCAGCTGCTTTCCTGGGATGGAGCCAGCGGGTGGCAGAGCAGCCTGTGAGCTCCACTCCTTGGTGTGCAGCTTGGCTGAGCCTTGTTGGTTGGAGAAGAGAGTGCTGAGCGGGGAGGGCAGGTTGGCAGGTGATGCTGAACAGGCTGCTGGGGTGGTTTGTGTGATGTGATAGTACAGGAGAGCCAAAGGGAGCCCTCCCCCTGCAAGGAAGGGCTGTGCCTTGCTGCAGGGCTGTGCCTTGCTGCAGGGATCTGTGTCCCAGCTGCTGGAGGATACTCCCAGCTCACACTGCAGCTGTAGCCATGTTCCCTCCATAGTTTCTGTCTTGGCAGGAGGAGCTTGTTTTAACCTGCTGATGCTGTTGGTCACTGTGAGGGGGTGCTTGGGTGTTCTGCTCCTGCTTGCTTGGCTCAGTGGGTTGTGGTTTGGTTTGGGGTTCGTTTTGGCTGTGCAGAGGGTCCTGCAGAGTGCCCCCATGGCTTACCATGTATGGGTCTGTGGAATTCTGCCTCTCCACTCCAAGGGTCCAAGCCACAATGCACATCAGGCATGAGCTCTTTTTGTGAGCCAGAGCTGCTCTCAGCAGCTCTTGAGGATTGCAGCGATCTGGAGAGATGTTCACCTCTGTGGTGGGACCCTTCTGGCTGTCTCTGGGCTTCCACACTCCCAGGTGACTCACAGAGGTGGTTGTGACAGGAACCTTAGATAGAAAAAGCTTCAAACCTTGTTCCTTAGTCTCACTTAATAACACTCCCAGGGCAGATGCTTTCCCTGATTCAGCTGTATCCTAGTGATCCCCACTTCCCCTGAGTCCTCTCTGTGAGCAGCCTCTTTGCACAGGGCTCTGCATGGCAGTGCTGTGGGCCAGCTGATGGGCAAACAGCCTTTGGAAACAAGTGGGAGATGCTCACATACTGTCCCACAGACAGCAGATACCTGCACAGAGTGACTTGATTACTACTGCCTGAACAGTAAGGTTTGAACACTGACCTCTTAATTTTGTGTCTTCCTTCCCATCAGGCAGGGTGTGGTGTTTGCAGTGTGTAGGTTTAGCCAGCCTGCTTCTAGAGTTAGAAAAGGATCTGTAAAGAACAGCCCACAGCCCTGTGTTGCCATAGTCTTGTGGAATTATTTGCAGGAGGAAAAGGGGGGGGGGGGGAATGAGGGGAATGACACCTGGTGTTCAAGGGAAGCAGGATCTGCAGGAACCTGCTTTGTCCTCCCATGTGGTTGCTCCATTCGGGATTGGAGTAGCCCAGCTTCTTGCTTGCATTACCAACTTCAGCTTTACTGGCAGTTGCAACGCCACTGTTAATGTTTAAACAGAATCACAGAAGTGTAGGGGTTGGAAGGGCCCTCTAAGACCTCCTGAGGTCCAACCCCTACACTTCTGTGATTCCAGAGATCGAGTCTAACCCCCCCTGCCAAAGCAGGGTCCCTAGGACAGGTCGCACAGGGAGGTATCCAGACAGGTCTCCACACCCCCTGGGCAGCCTGTCCCAGGGCTCTGTCACCCTCACCATGAAGAAGTTCTTCCACATATTGGTGCAGAACTCCCTGTGCTCCAACGTGAGCCCATCGCCCCTTGTCCTGTCCCCACAGACACTGAGAAGGGGCTGCCCACTTCCCCCTGTGTCCCACCCTTCAGATATTGATAAACACAGATCCCCTCTCAGTCTCTTTTCTCCAGGCTGAACTCAGCCTTGTAAAGCCCGCTGCTCCCTTCCCTGTGTCCCTGGGGCGCTTTGGCCCCAACGCTTCCCCTAAGGAGCCGCTTGACTCCTTCGTGAGGCCGTGGCCCTGCCTGCGGGGCCTCTGCTCGTCCAGCTGCGAGTGCTGCGCTGCCGGCGCAGGGCCCGCAACACCCCCCTCTGTGCTGGGGACCAGGCGGCAAGAGCCGAGGCGCCCAGCAGCCTGCACGGTGGGTGAGGGGCGCAGCCGGGCCTGCCCCGCGGCCTGGGGGAGCCCGGGGAGCCCTTTCCTCGGCTGCTCCTCCGCCGCCGGGCCTGGGCGCGGAGCGGGGCCGAGCCCCGTCCGGGGGGGGGTGGTGGGGGGCGCCGCTTCCTCCCCTCTGTACAAAGACCTGCCCAAGAAAAGCGCTGAGGGAACGGCTGCTGCTCCCGCCTCACGTTTCCCTCCCCCCCCCCCCGCCGTGCTGGCCCCGCGGCTCGGCCCGGCCCCGGGGCGGTGCTTTCCCGCCCGCTCCCCCACCCACCCCCCGCCCCGCAGCCGTCGTAGTCCGTGCGCTGCTGGAAGTGACGCGGACGGAAGCGCTGAGGCGGCGGCGGCGAGGAGGCAGCAGCATGGTGGCGGCGGCCGCTCACCGGCCCGGGCCGCTGAAGCAGCAGAACAAGGCGCACAAGGGCGGGAAGCACAGCGGGGCGGCGCAGCGCCGCGTCGGTAGGTGAGGCGGGGTGGCCCCGGCCGGCTCTAGGCCCCCGCGGGCCGCCTCACCGCTCTTTCCCTCCGCCTAGGCCGCGTCTCGGTCAAGGCCCAACCCCGCCGTCGGCTCCGCGACCTCAGCAGGGTGGACCGGCGGCACCAGGCCCTGCAGCTCCGCCGGCAGAGCAAGGAGGCGGTGAGGGCCCGGGGAGGGGCTGGGCTCGGGGCCGGTGCTGATGTGGCGAACGGGCCGCTTCGTGTCCTTGCCGGGGTGGGGGGGGTGCGGGAGTCGGTCCGGGGCGGATCTCGATGCCGGTGGGTGTGTGTGTGGGGGTGGCCCGAGCCCGCTCGGGGCTTTGCGGAGGGATCAGGAGCTGGGCTAGGGAGGGGAGTGAGCGCCAGGGTCAGTCTGGGGGAAGCGGTGGGTTAATGGGCCCGGTGGGTTCGGGTTGAGCTGCGGAGGGATCCGGTGTTGATCTGAGGGCTGGGGTAGGGCTCGGGGTTGGTTCTGGGGCTCACGGTGTGCCCACAGGTGCTGGCAGAGAAGAGGAGCTTGGGCAGCAAGGATGGGCCCCCGCACCTCGTGGTTGTGGTGCCGCTGCACAGCCGGGCTGCAGCCCACGACACCCTCCGCTTGCTGCAGAGCCAGGACTCCGTTGTTGTCCGTGTGGATGAGGGGAAAGCTGGTGGCTTTGTGCTCCTCTGCCCCCGACTCAAGCAGCGCTGGCGCTTTGCAACAGCAGAGCCAGGTGAGGAAACGCCGTAGTTGGTGTGGTTCTTGGCTCCGTGCCCCTGGCAGGCTCAGTAATGGGGGTGTTTTTGTATGCAGGGGACCTTCACGCTGTCTTAGACCTAGCAAAGGTCGCTGACTCCCTCCTGTTTATCCTGGATCCTGCAGATGGCTGGGACAGTGCAGGAGACCACTGCCTCTCCTGCCTCTTTGCCCAGGGGCTCCCCAGTTACGGTGAGGAAACATTTAGGGTGAATCTCTGGTTTGGTTGTGTGGGTTTATCTGACTTTGTGTAAGTGCTTGGTAAAAGAGGGGTAAGAACATTGACCACCCGACCCTGAGCTCTGCTCCCTGTGCTGCTTCGTAGCTCTTGCTGTTCCGGGAGGCACCGATTTGCCACCTAAGAAGCGGATAGATGCCAGAAGGAAACTTGCTAAGGCCATTGAGAAGCGCTTTCCCGAGGCCAAGCTCTTCCCCCTGAGCACGGAGCAGGACTCCTCGCTGCTGCTGAGGCACCTTGCTACCCAGAAGCAGCGCCACCTGGCTTTCCGGGACAGGCGGGCTCACCTGCTCGCCTACACCGCACAGTTTGTGCCCGGTCAGGAGAGCGACCTGGTTGGGACTTTGAAGGTGTCTGGCTTTATCCGGGGACAGAGCCTGGATGTGAACAGCCTGGTGCATATTGTAGGGCATGGAGACTTCCAGATCAGCCAGGTGGATTCTCCCCCCGATCCCCTGTCTTTGAACCCCAGAGTGGTTAAAGGACCGAAGAGGAGTCAGGACATGGAGGTGCAGGTGTGTGTGTGGGGGGAGGCCAGAGGGTTGTACATGCTCAAGGGGAGGGGAGAAGTAGCTGTGTTAGAGGCAGTAGGGCTGCATTCTGCCACTGAGCTGCAGTTCCTCCCCCTCTGCTCTGCCTTGGTCAGGCCCCACCTGGAGTGTGGTGTCCAGTTCTGGGCTCCCTGGTATAAAAAAGACAGGGATCTCCTGGAGAGAGTCCAGAGGAGGCTACGAAGATGATGAAGGGCCTGGAGCATCTCCCCTGTGAGGAAAGGCTCAGTGAGCTGGGACTGTTCAGCCAGGAGAAAAGACTAAGGGGGGACCTTATTAATGTTTATAGACATCTTAAGTATGGGATGCAGGGGGAAATGGGCAGCCCCTTTTCAGTGTCTGTGAGGACAGGACAAGGGGCAATGGCTGCAAGTTGGAGCACAGGAAGTTCCACAGCAACATGGGGAAGAACTTTTCCCCAGAGAGGGTGAGGGAGCCCTGGGACAGGCTGCCCAGGGGGTGTGGAGTCTCCATCTCTGGCGAGACTCCAGCCCCATCTGGACGCCTCCCTGTGCAATATGAGCTGGGGAGCTGCTTTGGCAGGGGGGTTGGACCTGATGAGCTCCGGAGGTCCCTTCCAACCCCTGGGATTCTATGAGTCCTTGCCCACACCGGGTATTGAAGGTTATGTTACATGATACTGAAGGGAATTTCACTTGGGACTGATAGCTGGCTTGAGTTAGGTGTATTCACTACTGGGAACTCTGCTCCTGCCCTCCAGGATGACTCTGTCAATGGTACGTGTGAGATGGAAGAGGACATTAAGGTCCTGATGAAGGCAGACCCAAATAAGCAAGAGTCTTTGCAGTCAGAAGTGGTTCCTGATCCTATGGAAGGGGAACAGACATGGCCTACTGAAGAAGAACTGCAAGAAGCAGAGGGTGAGTAGCAGCAGTACTTCTGTGCTTCTTCCTTGTCCCTGTTAAGAAGGTTGTTAGAAATCATCTGTCACTAGGATGGCTGAGCATGGCTGAGAAGAAAAGTGCTAGTTGAGAGCCCAGGGCTTCCATTCCTAGTCCTGCCTCCTGACTGCCAGGCTCTGCCTTGTGCCTGGGGGTAGCATGGTTATGGTTTAACTGGTCTTTCTGGGCCCTGACCAATTCTGTGCTGGGAAACAGCGAATCTGGTCTCGAGCTGACATTGGCTGTCCTGGTGTAAATGTTGCTGAGGGAAAGGAGAATTGTTCCTGTATTAACTGTTGATGGGAATCCTGCAGCTTCTCTGAAGGCAAACAGGAGGGTGGTGAAGGTCCCCAAAGGCACATCCAAGTACCAGGCTGCCTGGATTGTAGATGATGAAGAAGGCAATCAAGAAGATGATGATGATGATGAAGATGATGACATTGACGATGATATGATGGAAGAGGCAGTTTCTCAGGTACTTCTATAAGCTGATACTACCAGTGATCTCCAGGGTGCTGTTGTGTATCCTAGGACAATCCTGTTGCTCCATGCAGGGGCACAACACAGAGCCAGGACTTGCCTGGATTTAAATCTCTGGCGTGTATCATGTTGTTTCTTGGGCCTGTTGGATACTGAGGCGAAGGGGCTGTTGTCTAGTGTGGGGCCTAATTCTAGTGTGGGGCTGTTGTCTAGTGTGCTCACGGGCTCTGTTGCCACCCTGTGTGTCAGGAGGGGGAGAGCAGTGAGGAGGAAGAGGAGCCTGCAGAGGAGGAATGTGAGACCATGACCATTTCCGAGTGTTTGCGGGACGACCAGTACGATGAAAAGGTGGAGGAAGATGAACAGATGCTGGAGAGATACAAACAGGAGAGAATGGATGAAATGTTTCCAGATGAGATAGACACCCCACGTGATGTACCAGCCAGAGTCAGGTAAGAAACAGGATGCTTTGCTGGGAGAGGAGCTGGAAGGTGCTCTTCTGTTTAGTTTGGTGAGCTAGGGCAGGAAGCCTGTGATGTCTTAGCCGTGGTGTCTGAACCTGGCTGAAGGACTCTTCTGAAGACCTCCTAGGCTCTGAGGCTTCCAGGGGAGGCAGCATGTGGGCCTGGGCAGTTCCCTGCAGCAGGGAGTGCTGGATCCTACCTGGGAGAGGGAGGAGGGTGGCAAAGCCTTGATGCAAGGGCAGGTGGTTTGGGGAGCTGCTGTTTCCAGCTCTCCCTGCAGCGAGGTCTTCTCTGGGTGCTGAGGTTTGCTTTGCTCCCTTTGCCCTCTCTGAAGGTGCGAGTCCTTGCGAAACACAGAAGGTGCTGGCCAGACCCCTTGATTTATGAAGTAGTTTGCCTGTCTTCTTACCTGTTCTTTAGGTTCCAGAAGTACAGGGGGCTGAAGAGCTTCCGGACTTCTCCATGGGACCCCAAAGAGAACCTCCCAAGGGACTATGCCAGGATTTTCCAGTTCCAGGACTTCTCCCGAACCAGAAAGCACCTCTTCCGGCAAATTGAGAAAGGGGAAACTGAAGGAGCCTTGGTAAATCCCTCTTCTCTTGCTGTCTTGCTGATCTCTTCCCTCAGTGTA
Organism: Gallinula chloropus; assembly: GCF_964237585.1. NCBI lineage: Eukaryota > Metazoa > Chordata > Aves > Gruiformes > Rallidae > Gallinula > Gallinula chloropus. Next base: position 11,434,822 of record NC_140104.1, read on the forward strand.
TTCTCTTGCTCTTAGTAGGAAGGACTTGGCAGGGTGGTGGCTGAGTTCTCTATTGAGGAAAGAATTCACAAGCAATCCTCTCTTGGCAGGTTGGCTGGTACGTTACACTTCACATCTGCAACGTCCCTGTCTCTGTGATGGAGAGCTTCAAAGAAGGAAAGCCCCTAGTCCTGTTCTCACTGCTTCCCCACGAACAAAAGGTGACTGAGTCCAACCCTGGTGATACCTCGTAGGCGTGCAGCTCCTTGTGTGACTCTTTCTGGCTTGGAGAGGCTGTGGCTTCCACAGGGTTTGGGTTGAAATCCCCCCACATTATTCCTACTTCAGAGTAGGACCTTCCCTCGGGGCAGAGCAGGCTGAAGCTGCCAGCGGCATTCAGGCTCAAGTATCTAAGCCTGGCTGAGGTGTTTGTGTTCTCAGCAGTTCCTTGGGAACCTGTTGTTGAGGGTGTTGATCCCTGCTGCAGCAGCCTGTTGCTTTGTGCTCTGGCCACTGTGGTTGCCAGCCCTGCTGTCAGCCCCTCACTGTGCTGCCTCTCCTGCAGATGTCTGTCTTGAACTTCCTGGTTCGTCGGCACCCGAGCAACAGCGAGCCAGTGAAGGCAAAGGAGGAGCTGATCTTCCACTGTGGGTTCAGGCGCTTCCGAGCGTCCCCCCTGTTCTCCCAGCACACCTCAGGTTTGTGAGGGACCGGTGGGGTGGGTGCAGGTGTGCCAGGAGGTGGGGCTGGGGTGTCTTAAGGGTAGGAAGCCTGTGATGTCTTAGCCGTGGTGTCTGAACCTGGCTGAAGGACTCTTGTGAAGACTCACTCCTAGGCTCTGAGGCTTCCAGGGGGGGGACACTAAACAGTGGGGAGTGGAAGGGCTTGAGTGGGGTAGCTTACCCATGCAAGGTGGGTGGCAGCTCCATGCAGCCAGCTTGTAGCTCAGAGCACCACCTTCACTCTGTGCCAGCAGGATGGGGGCACCTGAGACCTGTTCTCCTAAAGCACAGAGTCTGTTTGCCAGTTGGTGGGGTTTCCCAGAGCTCTGAGGCCTGAAGGCTGTCACTGCTGTTCTGTCCTAGCTGATAAGCACAAACTGGAACGGTTCCTGCGCCCGGACGCTGCGCTGGTGGTGACTGTTTACGCTCCCATCACTTTCCCTCCTGCCTCAGTGTTGCTTTTCAAGCAGAGGAGTAATGGTAAGTTGGCAAGTGCTGAGGACGTGGTGCCTGGAAAACAAATGCTAGCCAGCCATACCCATACCCTACTCTTATAGGTGCATTAATCCATGAAGTAAGACTTGAAAAAGCTGTCCCCTTCGTGCTTTCTGAGGGCATTAATGCATTTCCACCCCTGTTACTGCTGGCACTTTAGCTTCTTGTTGCTGTGGGCCTGTGACGCTTTAGGGAAGGGAGTTGTGGGGGAGGAGGAGGAGGTGATGGAGGCACTTTGGTACAAGAGTGACTGTGTGTTGTAGGAATGCATGACCTCATTGCTACGGGTTCTCTGCTGTCTGTGGACCCAGACAGGATTGTCATCAAGAGGCTGGTGCTCAGTGGCCATCCTTTTAAGATCTTCACCAAGACAGCTGTCGTGAGATACATGTTCTTTAACAGAGGTATGGCCTGGCTTTGTGTGGTGGAAGCAGAACTCCCACCCCCATGAGAGCGGCTGTGTTGGTGCAGCAGAGCCTGTTTCTTACCCACCTTTTGTGTTGTGATCTCCAGAGGATGTGATGTGGTTTAAGCCAGTGGAGCTGAGGACAAAGTGGGGTCGTAGAGGACACATCAAGGAGCCCTTAGGTAGGTTTGGTTCTGTGTTCACCTCTGTGGTGCTGGGCAGGATGTGGTTCTCCTGGGCCAGGAGGGAGACAGCTCACAGCCTCCTGCTCTCTGCCTAGGGACCCACGGTCACATGAAGTGCCACTTCGATGGACAGCTGAAGTCCCAGGATACGGTGCTGCTGAACCTCTACAAGCGTGTTTATCCTAAATGGACTTATGACCCCCACGTTCCAGAGCCTGTGCCATGGGTACAGAGTGAGAGCACCACCCTGCCAGTGCAGGAGGTGGAGATGGAATAAGTCTCCTGTGTGGCTGCTGCAGTTTGTGCCTTGGCTGCCTGGATGCTGCTCTCATCCTGCGCACAGTGGGGACAGCGCCGATGTCTGGGACGTGTTACTGCTGGGGTCTGTGCAGAGGCAGCTGTCTGACCAGCTGCTGCTCAGGTACCAGCTACAGCTATTTATTTTAATGGAAAATGTTTTAAAAAACATCTAGGTGCCTGTGTCTTGGTGGTGGTGGCCAGCTGGGGAGGCCAGCTGGGGAGGCAGCATGCACCTCTTCTCGTGAGCCTCATGGTGCATGGGCTGTTGTGTTTCCCTCCTGCCCTGCTGCAGTGGTGGGTCTGAGGTTTAGCTGTTTTGAGGACAGGAACTGGCTGGAAGTTAGTGTTGGTGCCAACAAAGGTGAAGTACAGCTGGGGAGAGCAGCTGAATGCAGCTTGCTGGAGACCTGTCCCAGAGCAGAATGGCTGGGGAGGGGAAAACAGGCAGTGCTTTGGTTCCTGCCCCCCCCGCCCCCATGCTGACCCTTTGCTGTGCTGCACAGACCAATGCCCACTTCCCTTATCCCTCCACAAAAACATACAAACATTTGGGGTTGTTCATTTGGTTTTAGTAATGCAGACTGGACAAATTCAGAATGAGGTTTCTGTTGCTTGAGACCCTGCTCTGTTCTCACTCTGCTTTCCCAGGGAGGTCTGTGAGCCAGCTCAGGGAGCTCAGATCCACGTTTCCCCCACACAGCACGATGCAAACGTTCTCCACCTCTTGGGGCACTGCCTGGAACTGCTCTGAGAGCACAGCTGCCACTCCCACACCTGCTGTTGGCTCAATGAGCAGCTTCATCCTTTCCCACACCAGCCGTGTGGCTTGCTGTCGGGACAGAGCAAGCAGCTGTCATCCCAGCAGCAAGGACAGGCTGCTCCAGGGCTATGGAGGGCACATCTCCTTGCAGCATTTTGGGAAGGGGGAGCAGAGCTTCTGCCAGCCCTTTCCAACTGGAGACTGGCTGGTGTGTGGCTGGGGTGGTGTGCAGGGGCTGGGAGAGTGCAGGGTGAGACGGGACAGTACAGAGGTAGAGGCAGCTGCTTGCTGGCACCTACTGTGAGAAGGGAGCTGGGAGCAACGTTTACCTTGATTTCTTCCTCTGAGACTGTCAGGACATCATCAACCAAATCCCTGATGATGGGCCAGGTGTTGGGTCCAATGCTGGTTTTAACAGCATCTGCGATGGTATCCGGTGGGTGAGGGTTGGGGGTCAGTTCCCCCCGTACCTTGGACTGGTAACAGTCATCTGCATTGCGTGGCTCGGCTGCAAACACTTTCACATCTGGTCTCAAAGCCTGGGGAGAGCAGGAGGAGCTGCTCTGTTTAAACTACTGTGTGTGTGTCTGTCTGTCTGTCTGTCCTGCTGCTGTGAGCGCAGGGGGCCAAGCATGACATGCTGGTGTCATGCAGACCCCAGGCTGCAGCTTTCCACAGCTGCTGCATCCCTGGGAGCTCTGCCCTTCCCATGGGGAGATGCAGCCCCTGTTTCCCAGGTGAGCTGCTGCCTACCTTGATGGCAACTGCTATTCCTGCAATCATTCCTCCACCTCCAACTGGAACCACCACGGCGTTGATCTCGGGTGCCTGCATGGAACAGAAGGGTGAGTGCTGCTTCTTGCTGCCTCTCTGCCTGGGAGGAGCAGAGCAGACCCAGGCCTGAGCCCTGCCTTTCCCTCACCTGCTCCAGCACCTCCAGGCCAATAGTGCCTTGTCCTGCGATCACCGCCGGCTCCTGGTTGGGGTGCACCAGGACTCCTCCTGTCTCCTGGACCACACGAGCTGCTGTCTCTGCTCTGGACTAAGGGCAAGAGGGCAGATGGTCACCTCTGTCTGGGCAGTGTCCCTAGCCCACCCCTGCTGTCCCTTACTTTGTCACTGGGCTCGCAGGGCACCAGTGTGGCGCCGTAGGTGCGGATGGCGGCTTGCTTACAGCACGGGGCTGTCCGGGGCACCACGATGTAGGCAGGAATCCCTGTGTGACAAAAGAGGTGGCGGATCAAACAGCCAAGCCAGGGGCCAGCTAGCCCTGCAGCATGTGCCTTGCCTGTGCTAGTTCAGGATGGGGTTGCTCCCACTCATCTCTAGGGCTATAGGAGCTGGTGCATGGAGCTGCCCTTGCCTGGGGCTGGGCTCTCATATACTGCTCCCACTCATCTCTAGGGGCTATAGGAGCTGGGGCATGGAGCTGCCCTTGCCTGGGGCTGGGCTCTCATATACCCTGTCCCCATGCCTGCTGCCCTGCTCGCCCTGGGAGGGAGCTGGAGCTCGGCACACGTGTTACCTTCTGCCTGGGCAGCGCAGGCGAGTGCCTGGCCATGATTCCCACTGCTGTGTGTCACAACGGCTGGAGGCAGCCCCGTTCCATTACGCTTGCTTTCCTCAACGAGGCTCCGGACGGCGTTCAGGGCCCCCCGGATCTGGAAGGAGAAGCTCAGCAGCATCACTGCTGCTGCCCGGGCTGGCTGGAGAGTCCCTTCCTTGGGGGGGGGTGGGGGGGGGGTACAGCCCCTGCGCAGGGTGGCGGAAGCCATGTCTGCTTCCAGGGCTGCCGACGGAAAGAGAGTTTCTCCGGTGTAAGAAACCCCCTTGGTCCCCGAGCCGGGCTGGGCCGGGCCGGACCGGGGTGGGGGGGGTGCCCGGCCCCACCACCGCGCACCTTGAAGGACCCGGTCCTCTGGAAGAGCTCGCACTTGAAGAGCAGCCGGCGGCCGGCCAGCCGGTCCAGGCTCCCGCAGGTGAGCAAGGGGGTGCGGTGCAACCGGCCGCGCAGCCGCTCCTCCGCCGCCCGGACGTCGGCCAAAGCCGGGCGGACCAGCCCCGCCATGTGCTCGGTACCGCGCCGGGCCCGCGACCACCGCCGGGGAGCCTAAGTGCGCGCATGCGTGCGCTGGCACTTCTGGCCCTGTGCGGCTGCCGTCCGCCTGCCCCGCCCCTCGCGCAGGGAAGATGGCGGAGGGGCTGGAGCGCGTCCGCGTCTCGGCCGCCGAGCTGCGGGACATGGTGGCGGCGCAGGCCCGCGCCGCGGCTGGCGGTGAGCGAGGCGAGGGGGGCGGCGGGGACCGGCGGGGCGGCGGGGGAAGCCTGGAGCCGCTGTTTGGGCCTTTCCCCCTTCCCATGGAGGCACCTGCCTGGGGGCGGGCCGGGCCCCTCGGCCGGGGCCGGGGTCGGGGTCGGGGCTGGGTCTGGGGCCGGGGCCGGGGCCGGGCCCGCGTTGCCGCCGGGGTGAGAGCGAACGGGGTCTCTGGGAGGCTGCGGGGCGCCCGGCGCGGCTTAACCCCGGGGTCCGCTCGGTCCCTGCCCGCGGGGTCTTTCTGCCGCCCCCGGTACCGGCGTCTCTTACCGGGGCCGACTGCTGGCTGGTTCCTGACGGGCGGGAGGAGCGGGGAGCCGCCGCGTGTAACGGCCCGGCCTCGGCGTCACGCTTAATTACGCGTGGCCTGTTTGTGTAACGGCGTTACCGAGGGGGAGACGCGGTCTCGGGTTCAAGCGGCTCCCGTGGCGGAGCCGGGGGGGGGGGGGTTGGACAGGGCAGCGCCCGGGAACAGGCGGCACCTCTTAACGCTCAAGCTGTTTTGCCGGGTACAGACGCTGGAGTCTTGTGCTGTGCGTTCCCTGTCCCTTCCTTAACTTGCTGGGGCTGTGAGGCACAACCTGCTGCAGGGTCTCAAAGCTTTGTTGTATTTTCTCATCCCCTCTTCTTGCTCTGAGTTGTCCCATAAAAACCTGACAGGGAATTTCAGATCTGTTCTCTTGGCTCTGCCCTGTGGGTGGTGGGCTCTTTGCCTTTATTTAAAACTCTCCCCTGAGTATTTGTCATAAATCCCAGACTGGTCTGGGTTGGAAGGGACCCCAAGGGTCACACAGCTCCAACCCCCTGCCACAGGCAGGGACACCAACCTCCAGGCCTGGAGCTACACAAGGCTGCCCAGGGCCCCGTCCAACCTGGCCTTGAACACCCCCAGGGATGGGGCATCTACCACCTCTCTGGGCAGCCTGTTCCAGCCCTTCACCACTCTCCTGTAAAAAACTGCCCTAATGTCTAATTTAAATCTTCCTTCCTTTAGCTTTAATCCATTCCCCCTTGTCCTGCCATTGTCTGCCCTTTTAAAAAGTTGATTCCCCTCCTGTTCTTCTGCTCCCTTCAGGGACTGGCAGGCTGCAATGAGGTCCCCCCGCAGCCTTCTCTTCTCCAGGCTGAACAATCCCAGCTCCCCCAGCCTCTTCTTGTAGGGGAGCTGCTCCAGCCCTCTGATCATCTTTGTGGCTCCTCTGAACCCTCTCCACCAGTTCCTCATATTTCTTGTACTGGGGGCCCCAGCTCTGGCCACAGGACTCCAGCTGGGGCCTCAGGAGGGCAGAGCAGAGAGGAACAATCCCCTCCATGTCCCTGCTGCCACCCCTCTTCCGATGGAGCCCAGGATCCCATCGCCCTTCTGAGCTGCAAGAGCACACTGCTGGCTCATGTTACTCTTCTCATCCACCATCACACCCAGGTCCTTGTCACCACGTTTCTTTTTTATCCCTGGCCAGGTTTTTTTTGTTGGGAATAACTTCCTCCTTTCTGTTTTATCCCCAGAAAACATGAAGGAAGCAAAGGAGCCGAGACACCGCAAGGACAACAGGCGCCCCGACCTGGAGATTTACAAGCCCGGCCTCTCCCGACTGAGGAACAAACTCCTTCTGCCAAAGCAAGAGGCCTCAGAGAAAGAGAGAAGCGGAGCCGAGGAGGAGAGTGCCAGGGCCCCTTCAAGAGGAGGGGCTCCAGTCGTGGAGGACTTTGGCAGAGGTGATGACCCCAGAGAGAATGGTCCTTTGCAGAAAGCTAAAGAGGTAGAGACTAAAGGTGGTCTTCAGAACCAGGAGAACTCATCCAAGCAGCCTGCTCTGGATGAGTGGTGTCCCAAGAACACCAGGAGAACCAAGAAGCCAGACCAGCAGATCTACCAGCCTGGGAAACGCCTGCATTCAGCTGGTAAAGAGCCATCCCTGCGGCCACCCACTGAGGAAGTCAGCAGTAAGCTGGAGCAGCTGAAAATTGAGGGAGAGGAAGAGGCCAAGCACAGCGCTGGGAAGGACAGCAATAGGAAAACCAAATCCAGCACGGAGCCTAGAGAGGGGAGCCAGGTGGGGGAAGGAGTGAAAGCCTCAAGGGGGGAAAGACGAGCGGAGCGGAGCGAGAGGATGAGGAGAACAAGCAGTGAGGTGTTGCAGGGCAGGCTGGGCTCCACCAAGCGGTATTCCCGCTCGGACAAGCGGCGGAGTCGGTACCGCACCTGCAGCACGAGCTCAGCTGGAAGCAACAACAGTGTGGACGGAGCCCCGCTTGTGGATGGGGTGGAGAGGCGGCAGGAGAGTGCCAGGGAAAGAATGCGTCCTAGGAAGCAGCTCTCTGCCTCCTCAACTGACTCCTTGGATGATGAGAGAATCAACGAGGCGGAGGCGTGTGTCCCCAGCTGGAACTCGGACAGGAGGAGGTGCTCAGAGCAGAGCCGAGCCTCTCGGGCTGAGAGCGAGTGGAGCAGCAACGGCAGGGAAGCCAAGGGACACTTCAGAGTCACGTTTGACAGCAAGACTATGAGCAGGGATGTCACTCTGGCAGATACAGATAAAAAAAAGCCCCTGAAGGCGTTTGTTAGCTGCAATGACTCAGAGGCTTCAGAGACTCAGAGGAGCCAGAGCAGAGAGCCCCAAGGGAGGGGCCGAGGGATTCTATTCCTGCCTGCCAACATGGACCTCTCTGCCAGCACCGCCGGCTCCCCTGAACCCAGTCACCCTGGGCCCAGGCTCCTGCTGGGTGGGGTGGGCTGCAAAGGCCCCCGCAGCAGGGGCCGGGGCGGCACTGCTCGCAGGCTGTGGGACCCGAACAACCCGGACCAAAAACCTGCCCTGAAGAGCCAAACAGCTCAGCTTCACTTCCTAGACACGGATGATGAAGTGAGCCCCACCTCCTGGGGGGAAGCCCGCCAGGCCCAGACATCCTACTATAAATTCCAAAACTCAGACAATCCCTACTATTACCCTCGGGCCTCTGGCCAAGGCCCACAGTATCCATATGGGGGGTACTCCCTCCAGTATCCCATGGGTCCAAGCAACGGTGTGTACCCAGGAGCCTATTACCCTGGGTACCCTGGCCAGGCAGGACAGTTCATGTGTGGCCCCCTCCCCCCGACCCCTCTGAGTCCTGAGATGGAGCAACAGATGAGGAACCTCCAGCAGCAGGAGCTCAGCAGGCTCCTCCGTGAGGCTGGGAACCAGGAGCAGCAGCTCAGCAATCTGCTTTCCAGAGACCGTATCAGCCCAGAGGGGCTGGAGAAGATGGCCCAGCTGAGGTTTGTGGCTGTGTGACTGAGTCGTTTCCAGAACCCTTACCCAGAGAAGGGTGACTTTTTTGGGGAGCTGGTGTACTGGGGATGCCAAAGTCTCAGGGATTGGCAGACTGGGCAGCGGCTTGTGATGTGCTGGGTCTGTTGTGTGCAGGTGGTTGTGTAGGTATTGGGAGGAAGCTGAGGGTGAAGGTGTCATTAGCTTGGGCTGGGAGCTAAACTGTGGCTTCTTGTGGTTGGGAATGCCTTGGCTGTGTTGCAGGGATGCCAAGGAGCAGGATGAGCACCTGCTGCAGCTCCTGGGTGGTTCTTGCTCTTGCTGGAGCCGATCTCTCTCAGCTCTAGTGCTCTGGTGTGCTTGCAGCATTGCTGCCTGACTCCTGCTTTCTTACCTGTGCTGGGTTATCTGCTGACTTGCACTGTGGGCTTCACAGACAGTGCCTGTCACCTCCTGCTCCCAGAGAAGTACCGCGTGTGCTCCCGGTGCTGTGTAACAGGAGCACTGGGTTCTGAGCTTCTGAGCACTGTGTGGTTTTGCTCTTGACACTGCTTGACCCCATGACATAGAGCTGTCCAGTGAGAGTAGCCCAGTGACACCAGCTAGTGAGACAGGAGTGATGCTGGTGCTCTGGAGGGTAGTTAACATCGCTGTAGCGAGAGCCAGCTTAGCATGTTTCACATTTACTTGTGACCTCTCTGTCTCTGGGGCTTCTCCACAGGCTGACTGGCAGCAAATCCAGCAGGTGAGCTCACTTCAGGCCTTGCTCTGTGTTTTGGGGGCTTGTGCTGTAGACTACAGGGTGTGACATGTCTGTGTTGAAGCAGCACTGGAGGTGCTCAAGGTGTCAAGGTCACCCTGAGCTGTTGCATGGAGGGAGAGGAAAGCCTGCGTGGTGCTGCCGCTCTCCGTGCGAAGCCCATGCTGTCCTGGGAGTGTAGGCACAGTTGCCTCTTTTATTCTGTCAGGCTTTTCCAGGCATTGCCATCTGGCTTTGCTCCAGGCTTCACCATGTACTGATTTCCACAGGGCTCCAAGCACTCTAAAGGATAAGGCTGCCAAGGCAGCAACAGCTGAGCATCCCCTTTCCCCTAAGCTTGCCCCACGTTTTGCAGAGATGTTTCCAGCCTGCAGCTGTTTGGTTAAATTCAGGGGAGGAGTTCTGCTCCAGCATCCAGGCAAGGCTGTAGGTAGCTGGTGAGGGGAATGTGATTTCTGGAACTCTGAGGCTTTCTTTCCTTCAGGTGGGATGCTCCCTGCTCTTGTTCATTTCTGAGGAAGCAGGGTCTTTGTTTTGGCTGTGTTCTGCTTGGGGGAAAAAGGAGGTGGGGGGACTGTTGTAATGGCAGTGCTTCTGGTGCTTGGTCTGTTTGTTCCTGGCCCTTAGCAGCCAGACTTTGTGCTTGGAAGGAGCAGAGCCTGGCAGCACGTGCTTTCTCTATGTTAGCATCAGGAGGTGCTTGTGCCTTGCTCTTCCCAGTGGCAGAGCCATAGCAGAGCTCCTTGCTCTTTGCCAGGCTCCAGCTCTTTTCTGAAGCACGTGCAAAAGGGTGACAAACCTTTCAGATTTGCCCTCCTGGAGCAGGAAGGATGTTTGCTTGCCCACCACCCTCCAGGACCCACGTGGCAGCATGGATGTGCTGTAGCATGTGAGCTGAACTGCTGTGCTCTCCTGGTTACTGGATGAAAAGCAGCAGGTGGCTCAGCACGTGTTCCCTGGCAGCTCGAGCCCAGCACTTGCTCTTGTGTTGACCACTGGTTGTGTTTTGTTGTAGGGTGGAGATGCTGCAGCTGTATGAGCAGTGTATCCTGATGGATATTGAGTTCTCTGATACCCAGAACGTGGACCAGCTGCTGTGGAAGAATGCCTTCTACCAGGTGATTGAGAAATTCCGGCAGCTTCTCAAGGATCCTCAGGGGGAAAATGCCCAAGAAATACGGAATAAATTGCTCCAGCTTCTAGATGAGGTAAGAAGAGAGAAACATCCCCAAACTCCACTAGTTCCAGGATAGGCTGGTGTTTAAAATGGGATGTAACTGGGCAACTGGTCTTGTTAATCCTGTTCACGTCCCTGTGCTTTAGGCCATCCTTGTGCAAGGAGAGCACTCAGACAGATGATGGTTTATTGTGACAGATGCAGGTCCAGGTGGACACTTGTTACAATTTAAACCAGGCATGTTTGGGTGTATTTTATGTTAATTATAAACTCAATTAAGCTAAAATGAAACGAATGCCCCGAAGTGGAGATAAACAGAAGCATTCCTGGAGGCGTTTGTGGCATCTTTATGAGATTTGATTGAAAACCATTCTGTTAAACTGTGCTGCTTGGTTTGCTCTGCAGAAGTTAAGCTGGCAGATCCAAGAGGCTGTGTGCTGTAGAATTGGTTTGGTGGGAACTTGCTGCTGGAGGGCATCAGTGCAACCTCTTGCTCAAAGCAGGACTCCTCCAACATTAGATCAGACCAGGCTTGGTTTTGTGCATTTTGAAAACCTCTGAGGTTGGAGATTCCTTGTCTTCCTTGTTGTTTTACGAAGAGAAACAGCCCAGACCTTGGGAAGAGGGGCCTTCTTTCATGCACGTGGATTTTGTGCTGGTCATCAGAAAGATCACAGAATCCCAAGGTTGGAAGAGACCTTTGAAGATCATCAAGTCCAACCATTCCCATCCTAAGCTAAACCAGATCCCTAAGTACCTCATCAACCCCTTTTTTTTTTAACCACATCCAGGAAAGGTGACTCAACCAGAAAGTGATTATAACTTCCAAGTCTCTGTGTGTTTTCCAGGGCACTTCTTTTTTCGATGGCCTCCTGCAGAAGCTGCAGGTGTCATACCAGTTCAAGGTAGAGGACTACATGGATGGGATGGCCATCCGCAGCAAACCACTGAGGAAAATGGTAAGTGGGCTTTTTCCTGGAGACTTCCCACCCTGCTAATCGCCTGCAACGTGCCAAACTCAACGTGCTGCACTGCCAGGAGGTAGGCAGCTGTACTCTGAACAGATCTGAGTGGGTTTGCAGGGAATCTTTTTCAGCTATTAGGGAGCTTGTTGAACCAGCTCTGGTGTGTTAACATCTCCGAGCTTCCTTTGCAAAGGACAATTTAATGGGGTTTTTTACCAGCTCTGTGACCAGGGCTAATAAAGGGAAAGAAGTGTCCAAAGATACCCTGGATTTGCCTTAGATATTGAACATCTCCTGTGTCTGTCTGTGGAATCCAGAATAAGGAACAAGGAAAGCTAACACTGCTCTGACACCTGACTTCATATTGCCCTGAGCTGTGAGTGCAAAGGACAGCTGGGGAAGGATATTTTAGTCCAGCTCCATCCCCAGAGAGATGGTTTTGTCTAACAGCTGTCCTCAAATTGGTCATGGACTGAACAACCCTCTTCTGGGGAGAGATGGGATGTTGTTGTAAGGGAGGGGGGGTGGTGTTTAGAGGATTGGTTTCCCCTTACAAATACTGAACCAGCGCCGTGCAGCCTTGCCACTTCATTTTGCTGCCCTTTTGCGAGTCCTTCAGTGAGCTGGTGACCACCTCTTGGCTCTCTAATGTGCTCTCTGGGTCTGTGGGTGAGCCAGGGCTGGGCAGGTCCCACGTGATGGACCTTCTTTGCAGGTGAAGTACGCGCTGATCAGCGCCCAGCGGTGTATGATCTGTCAAGGGGACATCTGCCGGTACCGAGAACAAGCGAACGACACCGCCAACTACGGGAAGGCACGCAGGTATTGTGCTCTCACTGTGCTGCTGAGGGTGGCTCTGCCTCAGCCTGCAAGGAGTGTGTCTCATTCCACACTTCAACTTGAAATTAGCCAAAGAAGCCTTTCCCACACCTCTCTGTTACAGCCCTGTGAAGGTGTAGCCTAGGTTCTCTTGTCCTGGAGATCAAACCAGCAGATCTTGTCCACTTCCAGCTATCTAGTGTGGATGTTGTCCTGTGCTGATCCTGCATCAGGGAGGGTTTATGCTCTTGAGGCTGGCAGGCTGGCTGTTGTATTTTCCAGTGGCTTTTCAGCTAGGAGAGGTTCCCTTGTGTGTCTGTGTGTCCTGACTGCAGGGGGAGTTACTGGCACTTGTCAATTCCTGTTGCTCTTGGGTTTGTTTGGTTTTTTGATGTTGGTTTTTTTTTTTTTCCTGGAGCAAAGAATGGTGGGGGACACAACTGAGCCCAGCATGGGGGATGGGGCCCTGAAATCCGTGGCAGTTTGGAGAACAGGGCCCAGAAATGTGCTGATTTTGGGGTCTCTGGACACCATCAAGTATGCTGATAACTCATGGCATGCTGAGGGGAGCACAGTGAACGTGGGGCTCACGATGTGTCTGAGCAGTGTTGATGGACCCATGAGGCACGATATGAGCTGGAGAGTGGATAATTCAACCGAGGGCAAAACAGAGAGGAGATGAAGGGACTGTGGCCAAATGGGATGATTAAGTACTTAAAAATACAGGGAATGAGCTAAGGAACATGAAGGGAGCTAAAAAGGGAACTGAGAGAGAAATGTTCCCTCAGAAGCCAGTTCTGTGCCCGAGGCCACACAGGGGATAGCACTTGCTAGGTCTGGCCTAATGCTCCTCTTCAGGCTTTGCCAAGAGCACTCTCTTCTGCAGCTGTACCTGCCCCTCTCTTGTCCTGGGCCCCACCTGCTCCAGGCTGGGCACAGGCTGGCTGCCTGTCCGAGCTCTCGCAGGCAGAGGGCACTTGTGCAACCCACAGGACTGCCAGCACTGAGCTGCCAGGGCGATTCTGGGCCCTTGGCAGTGAGGAAGGCAGCCTGGTGTCCTTTCAGTAACCCTTTCCCTCTGGTTCTTCCCTTCCTCAGCTGGTACCTGAAGGCTCAGCAGATTGCTCCCAAAAACGGCCGCCCCTACAACCAGCTGGCGCTTCTGGCCATCTACACGGTAAGATGCTCTGGGATGGCTGTGAGAGCCTGTCTGGCAGAGACAGGCATTGGTAGGGGCTGTGTTCCCAGATGGCTGGTTTATTGGGATCCAGCTGCTGTGGCTTTAGGCAGCTTTGTTTAGATATGTGCTACACCCTCAGGCTATCAGCATTTTGGGGTCTGTTCTGTGGGCTGTTGAGAGCGCAGATGTTTTAGAAGTGGGTTGTGCTTAAAGTTTTGGGTGAGATGTTTGTGCTCAGGGCCATGCTGGCACAAGGGTGCTGCTTCTGTTTGCCATATCTTCATTGAACTGGTGGGCACTGGTCAGCCACACAGGTAAACTTACTTCAAGGCAGAGGTGACAGCAGATAATAGAAGCAGCAGGCTGGGACAAGGGCTGGCTTGCAGCACTGGAGGATGCTGGTTTAAAGCAGAGCAGTTCAGAACTGCAGGAATGAATTTCTTTCATGACTGGGAATGACCTTTCTGACTCCTGGTGTGGGCCTTGGAGCAGCAAAGTGTCCCTCCCTCTGTGGTGGCCCGCACAGCGAGTGGCACATGGACAAAACCCTATATGGCTGTGTGTCTTGGTAGTATAAAGACTCAAGGGATGTCTTCTCACCCACAACAGTCTCTCAGTGTGAGCTTCTGGGTTGACAGCTCCTGTAGCAGCCTTGGTGCTAGAGTAATCGAGTCTGCAGGCCGCGCTGTCACCTGCGCTCTGTAACCCTGGCAGAGGCCTTGTGCTTTCTGCTGGTGCTTGTAGGTGGCTGTGAATGGATGGAGAGTTCATGGTCCTACTTGTCATGGTGTTTAACACATTTATGAGGGGTGGCTGAGAGAACTGGGGCTGTTCAGCCTGGAGAAGAGGAGGCTCAGCGGAGACCGTATTGCTCTCTACGGCTGCCTGAAAGGAGCTTGTGGTGAGCTGGGGGTCAACATCTTCTCACAGATACGTAGCTATAGGACAAGAGGGCATGGCTGCGAGGTTAGAAATGGGGAGAAAATTCTTCTCAGAGCAGTTGGGTGTTGCCCAGGGAGGTGGTGGAGTCACCATCCTTGGTGTTTCCAAGGAGAGGTTGGATGAGGTACTTAGGGACATGATTTAGCGAGTAATATGGGTGGTAGGGGGACAGTTGGACTAGATGGTCTTGGAGGTCTTTTCCAACCTTAATGATTCTGTGCCAATTGATAAATGTGTCTGTCCCAGGCAGGATTGAGGGATGGGGAAGGCGCAGTGTGTGGGTGCTGGCTCTGAATGCCCCAGAACAAGTGGCAACTCTGAGTCTGCTTGTGTTTTTGCAGAGGAGGAAGCTAGATGCTGTCTACTACTACATGCGCAGTCTGGCTGCTAGCAACCCCATCCTCACAGCCAAGGAGAGCCTCATGAGCCTCTTTGAAGAGACGAAACGCAAGGTGAGTCTTGGGGCTGTGGCATGCTGCAGCTGCCTGTGCAACTGCTGTGCTGGAGAGACGTGATCCAGAGAGGAGGGTGATGGTTGCTTTTGGACTCGGAGTCACCACTTCTTCTGTCTGCTTCTGAGACATTCCACGTTGGGAGCCAGATGAGAGAGGCAGCCTTCAGAATGATGGTGTCCTCTCTGCTTCTCCTCAGATAGTTTTTGGGGTTGTTTGGGCAGCTGAATCTCTTGTTTCTGTTTCCCTGACAGTAAAAATGCCAAGCTCAACAAGGCCTGTAGTCTTCTGTGGTTTAATTCATGGTGAAATCCTGTAGGTGCCCCGTGGGGTTGGGCAAGAGAGGCTGCAGTCCCCCAGAGTGATACCCCAAGTCAGACACCGCACACTGGCTGTTGCACACTCCTAGGACTGGACACAACCTTTGTTGTCTCAGGGCATTGAAAACCTCTCACTTCTCCAATCCTATAGTGTTGGAAACCAAATTCTGGACATGTCAGTGATTTCCTGTGGTTCTGAAGCAAGGGGAAGGGCTAATTTCTCCATGTAAATGAAATAACTTACTTTTCCTGTATTGTTGATCCCTGGGTGATCTGAGTTTTGTCCTGTCTGCCTAGGCTGAGCAGATGGAGCAGAGGAAACATCAGGTGCTGGATCTGAGCCCCAGCCGCTGGGGGAAGAGCAAGAAATCCACATTGCGACAAGTCGGGGATGATGCCACGCGGCTGGAGATCTGGATCCATCCCTCCCACCCCCGCTGCTCCCAGGGCCATGAATCCGGCAGGGATTCTGAGCAGGACAACGGTCTTGGGAACCTCAGCCCCAGCGATGTGAGTACTGCAGGAGGCAGCAGTTGGCTTTGGTGTCATGTGTTTGGAATGTGGTGGAATGACACTGGATCTGTTTTGCTTTCCTGTTGTTAAATTTTCCAGTGTTTTGGCTTCCCCTATGGGAGCTGTGCCTGGGTCAGGCTGAGGAGCTGGTGACCTCGTGCCTCTCATGTTTAAGGCATGTTGTTACCATCCGTTTCTTGGCAGCGTGTGCTGGCGTGGCCGATGCGGAATAGGAGAGGCGCAAGCAGAAGATGTGGCTGCAAAATGCCTCTGCTGTGGGCTCTGCCTGTGCTGAGGTTGCTGATGGGAAATGAAGTCAGGTGCTGAAGAGCAGGGTTAACAGTGACCCTGTAAGCTCTGAGCCTTGGTCTGGAATTGGGTTGCTTGTCCCATTGCCAGATGGTTGGTGGTTTGAACCGAGGATGTGAAAACGGTGGGTTTGATTTCAAGGGTAGGTGTTGTGTTTGCATTAACTTGTTTTGCCAAGATTACTTCCTTTCTTCTGCAAGGATTAATATAAAATAAACTCACTAACAGCCTTTCTCCTCGTTCTGTGGGAGCTGTGTACCTTGTGAGAGGAGCCCGAGTGAGCTCTTTGTCAGGCACAGGAATGCAGGCAAAGGCTGTGGTGGTTGGGAGCTCATCCTCCAGGAATCCTTGTGCTGCTTTGGCACATTGAGGCTTGCAGGAGAACTTGCCAGGGAGCTCTGGGCTGCCTGTCCTAAAATGGCTGTTAAGGATTTGAGTTTAGCAGGACTGGGAAGACCTTCTCCACGTACTGTGGGGCCCAGAGCTTCTCAAATCCGATTGCGCTTCTAGAACTATTCTGTGACTTCAGCTGGGTGGAACTGGGGTGAAATCTTGGAGCTTTGAAAGATAAGCTCTGGCACATCGCTGCAGCATTTTTAAGCCATTACTGCCCTTGGTTGTTTTCCCTCCCCTCATCTTCTCTTCTGGAGACTTCTGCTTCCTCAGCATTGTTGAAAGGAACATGCTTTAATCTCCCCATAAATCATTGATGAAGATGCTCTCTCTCACATAAGATGCTGTGAGTGTTTGAGGCACGTGGGGTTTCCCCCTTGCAGCGCTTCCAGGTGAGGTAGGGTAACCACTAGCAAAGCTGGGGGCAGAGATGTCCTGTTTGCAGCACAGTGCTGTGTGCTGGAGCTTGTCCTTGGTCCGTTCAGTGAGGGGCTGTGCCCTCTGAAGTGCAGGTTGCTGGCAATGCCTGTACAGATTGTGTGTCTGATTACTGCCATTAGTCTTGATTTCTTCATCTGTTTGAAATGTTGGCTGGCTGAGAGCGTGAGCTTTCTGGTCATGGAGAGGTCACAGGATCAGAAATGTGATGGCTAAAGGGCTGGGGGAGCTGAGGGTGTGGATTTGGGCACTGCTGGTTTTGGCAGCCAAGATATTTGTACTCAGGCTGCCCGTGCCACAAGTGCTCTGCTTGTCTCTGCTGTGCCGTGGTCACATCGTCAGACTAATCTGGATTAAAAATAACCAGGTGAAAAGGGTTGGACTGATCTGGATTAAGAATAACCAGGTGAAAAGGAAACCTTAAACCTGCGTCGCTGCCAGAGCTCCCGTGCGGTGAAGCTGCGGGCTGGATGAAGACAGCAGCTCTTCGGAAAGCGCTGGGCTCCTTCCTCCTTGCAAGCTGTAGCCTCTTACCTTCTTCCTCACTGCGTTTCTGGGTGTTTTGCAGCTCCCGCTCTGGAAAGGAGAGGAGCAGCCCGTGTGTTGCCACTGTGTGGCACTGTTTGGCCTCGCAAGGGCTGTGCCTGCCCGGGGCGGGCAGCACCTCTGCCCCACATCCCCCAGCCGGGCGGAAGGGAACAGCTCTTCTCCCAGGGGATGTGTGCCAGTGCTTACGTGTTATTTTGGGGAAATGAGACTGAACCGTGTCATCACCTCCTGCATCCCTTCCTTGCCAGCTCTGGCCCTTGAAAAGGCTGAGGCAAGCCGTGGTTCTGCCCTTTGTACTGACAGCTGTGCTCTGCAGGTAGCTCCTCGGGCATCCGGCTTTGTGGCAGCTGATTCTGGGCCAGAGCGTGGACTTTTGCTGGGTAGAATGGGAACACGTTCAGCTTCCAGAAGCAGATATGATGCTGCAGGTGTGGACTCTGGACACGTGTGTGGGGCAGAGGCATGGGAAAGAGGCTCCTTCTGGTTTTCGGAGGGAGGCAGTGGCTTCAACGCAGCCAAAGGTGCCTGCTGGTTTTACTCTGGGAATGCTGACTGCATCACAGGTGACAAGAAATCAATTTGGGATATTTTCCATCCTCAGTGGTCGCTGTCTTCATTGCACAGGCAGTTAGGTGCCAGTCCTGTGATGTGGCACGCTTGGCAAGGGAGATGCTGAACAGTGACTCTCCCAGGACCTGCTGATGCGCACGCTGTCCCCATCAGCAAGTGGAGAGTCTGCTCAGCACATGCTTGGGCATCTCTTCTTACTTCCAACTTTCTTTTACCTTCTGAAGCCCTGTACAAAGATGTGCACATAGCTACTCTACTTCAGGGTTAAGAGCCAACTAAACAGAGTGAGTAAAGCGTGGTGGCGTGTTTGCAGGAGGCCAGCTCACACCACAGGTGTTGCTGTGACAAAAAAAGGTGGCATGCAGGGCTGGCAATTCACCTTGGCACTGTGTGTTTAGGTGGAGGCTTGGCATAGCTGCTCCTTTCACAGTTTGCTGCATCATGTTTTCTAGGAAGAACGTGCCATCTGTCCACACCGAGTGGCATACGTCTCCCTTTGGCCCTTTCAGCAGTACCTGGATGCTGACAGAGGGCATGGGAATGTTTCAAAGCGAGCTGAGGATGTATTTGGGTTGCAGCCTGGCTGTTCTGTGCTCAGGGTTTTGTTCGTTGTGCCTGCAGCCTTTTGGGGGTTTCATTCTGTGAATGACTGCTCTCTGTGGTCTCTCGCCCGTTGCATGTTTCTAGGTGTGCAGTGGCAGGAGAAGAGTCCAGGCTGACCTAGTGCCCTCCTTACCTGGCAATATCAGGTCATTTGGTGCAGGATTCCAGTAAGAAATGCAAAACCCAGGGGGCTGAAACATTCAGCAGCTGTATGGCTTTTGTAGAAACCAACTGGATAGCGCCAAGGGAGCTGAAGAGCTGCCTCTGCCATTTCTGCCTGCCACTGGTTTCATTTGCTGTGGGTCTGCATTGATCTGAAACGTGATAGTACTGTATGCAGACTGTGGATTGGTAAACAGGGCAAACGTGCTGTCAGTCTCTTGAGAAAGTGTTATTATTACACTGAGTTTGAGATTTTAATCACCTCTGTCAGGAAATGCTGAGTTAAGGTTCCCACAGTTGCTAGTGCCTGCTGCTTGGGCTCTGCAGTAGATACTTCCTTGTGTTATCACACAGCATGCATGTGTGTGCTAATACAGATTATTCCATAGCTGCAGCTAAGATTAGGGAAGAGAGGTTTTCTCTTGGCACAACGGTAATTGAATAACACTTCTCTCCAGATGGCTGGATACTTCAGAATCATTAAAGAATTAAGTCTCCCAGCTTCTCTGTGAGAGGTCAGTCTTGTAGAGCCATCAAAAGTTTGGTAGAGCCACCCAAAAAGCTTTTGGGAAAGCTAAGGCTGGAGCAGAGATCTAGTGTCTTTGCCCTTTGTGTTGGCTGCAGGAACCTTCCTGCTCCCCCCCAGCCTGCTGGGTAGGGACAGAGGTGTCACATGTGCCTGTGGAGCAGCAACCCCTTTGCAGTAGCGGATACATTGGGGTGGAATCATTAGCTCTGAACTTCAGAGCTGGTTTTAACCTCCCTTTCTGTACACAGGTTTTCTTCTCAGCAGCAGGGAGTATGGACAGTGCATCAGGGTTTCCACAAGCAAGTAGTAGATTATCACCAGGAGGTCTGCCCAGAAGAGAAAAGGACAAAATTCTCTCAATAGGCTGAATAGAGAGGGATTCTTACTTCTGGTTTCTTCTTTGTTGCCAACTGTCCTGTTCTTTGGAAGCTTATTAGACATACAGCTGTCAGTCTACGCTGACAGGTGTGAGTACCAGGAGACAGAGCAGTGATGCCAGAGGTGTAAGCTGTGTGTATCTTTGGCTGCTCCTTTGTATTTTCTTTGAAGATGAGTAGTGCTCATCTCTTTTGCCTGTTTGTCTCCTTCCATCTCCCAAGTCCTCATCAGGTGAGTGCCAAGCACGCAGGGAAATGGTTGTCATTGGCTGGATGAGGGCGCTGTCTTCTCAAAGCAATGAAGGTTGTGACACCCATCATGCTTTTTTCCCCTCTGGGTCAGGATTCAGCTAACTGGGAATTTACCAGCAATGCCTGGTTGGAGCTCTCTTCACAGCTTACTGTGATATGTTTCTTTCTGGGATAGACATCTCCAAGGATTCTCCCCTTCTGTCTTTCTGGGTTCTTCTTGCCTGCCTAGCTTTATTTCTGACTTTGCCTGCCTCACATGTGCATCACAATGCTGCATCCACTTACACTTCTACAGCACAGTTGTGGTCCAAGCCTGGAGTAGACACTTTTGGAGATGTCCACGCATCCAGGAACACTGAAGTCCTGGGAGCTGCTCAAGCTGTTGCCCCAGTGGAGGCCTTTCATCCTGAGTGGAAAGGGTCACCGTCCTCGTCAGCTCCTGCCTGTTTCACATCCGCTTTTCCTTGGCAGTATTTGTTGTTTCTGCTCTGCACACTTGTTCCTCTTGGACAGCAGCTGCACAGGTGACTCTGGGCCAGCTCTTTCTCCTGGCTGGTTTTAATCAGTGAATTTTTTTTTCCTCTGGGGAAACTCTGTCTTGGGCTCTGCATCTGGAGAGAGATGCTTCTAGGGAGCAGTGGGATTAAACCTCGTGCTGTTCCGGCAGCGGGTTTTGGTGGGGGTTTCTTGGCCGTTTTGGTCGATCAGCCCATCCTTGGCTTGGACCAGTTGCACGCGGAAGTGGCAGTGACCTCTGCTCAGGGTTGGGGTTGCCTTGATGTCACTACCTGTGGTCCCTAGGAGCATCTGGTTTGTTCAGAGGCTGTTGTGGTGTGAGATGGGTGTCTCTGAGCGTGGTCCAACTTTGCTTGTGCAGATACACCGCAGCGGCACCCCTCTTTGCTGAGAGCAAACCCTACCTTCACTCTCGGCTCTTACCTCACCTTGTAACCCTCTCCTCATTACACAGGACTAGAAAAGAAGTGACAGGCAGAAGTGGAAATGATGTATTGCTACAACAGTGGTTGTTCTTCCAGGTAGATACATGGCTGAGAGGCTGCCTGGGGAACTTGTTTCCGGAGTGTCTGCCCCCAAAGCTGCTGGTGGGATCGTTTCTCTGTACTGCCGGTGTGGCTGGGTGGTTTTTCTCAGGACAGTGAAAGACTGATCTTTCCTCTTCCATACAGGCTCTTACTCATAATCCCTCCTGGCTGAAGTACACACATCCTTCCTTTGCCATGTCCGTGGTGTCAGGTGGGTGAAGTGCTCAGAATGGTCCTTTTTTTTAGGAGCCTCTGATCTGGAAAACTTAAGTCCAGGCAGCTGGGGCCATGCCTCTGGTTTACAGGGGCAGCATGAAAGCTCAGGCACACCTGCCTTCACCCTGCTGCTGGGACATGGCTTCCCAAAAGGGTAACCCTGCTGCCTGCACATGATGCTCTGTAACCCTGCACTGACTCTTGTGTGCTTTCAGGGGTTTTTTTTTTAATACCTGGAGGGATGGGAAACCATGAGACCAGCTGTGCCCAGAGATACCCACTGGACTTTTCTACCAAATCCTTTTCTTGCACCTGTTACACATCTGGGCCGCAGCAGAGCGGTGGCGTAGGCTTGTCCCCAAAGGGAGGGGACACAGGAGGGAGTGTTAGCTCAGTTTTTCACAGCTCACGAGCCGGTAGTGGGACATACCCAAGCCCTTACAGCAGGGTCTGGGGTCAGGCTGCCGTTGGCGCTGTGTCACAGGAAGGCGGCTCGTGTTCAGTCAGGAAGTTTGTCTCTGCTACGGTGAGGTGCTCTCTAGTATTTGACGTGAGCGATCCCGTCTGTGGTCTGTCGTGTTACGGGCTGCCCTCGCTGTCAAGGGAAGAGCTGTGCTTCCTCTCCAGCCTCTTGCTGTGTTTGATCCACACCTTTCAAGCACCGCGAGCCTCTGCTGAGCCTCCCTTGGCGGCACAGAAACGAGCGGGGAAGCTCCCTGGAGCGGGAATGCCCGGCACCTAGCTAAAGGCTAAAGGCTGCCCCTCCTCATTTCTCTCCCTTACCCATCACCTCTGGTAAAGCAGCAAGGTACATCCTTAATTTTTATCCCCAAAGCAGGATTTGAGAGGGGGGGAAACCTGGAGTTCTCTCTGTCGCTCCCTGGCAGCCTCCTTTCCTCACCCCCGCAAGCTTGCAGGAAGCTCTTGGTTTTGGTTACTCATTCGTGGAGGTCAGGACTAGGTCTGGGGTTTTTTCCTTTGTGTTTAGGAAACGGTTTACAAACTGTTTTGAGCAGGGGGGGAGCTGGTGGCGTGCGAAGCAGGCTTCTCAGCCTCTTTACTGCTGGACTTGCGTTAAATTCTCTGCCCTACCTCCTTCTCTGTAATCTCTTTCTTGGTTGGCAGCATGAGTATTTCTGAAGTGCTTTCCTCAGCCTGCAACCCCCCCTCCGCCTCCCTAATATGACCTCGGTCACCAAACCACCTTAGGGCTTTATTTTTACTCTAGCCGTTTTGTTTCGCGTGGTAAGGTTGGTTTCTTCTAGCAGTGAGAAGAGCTCTCTGAGGAGGAAGTAAAAGGGTGCCAGGCTGCAGTTGGGGCTGGTTAAACACTAAAACCACAGTCCTAGCCTCTCTGGGTTTGAGACGTGACATTCAGACATGCAGCTCAGCGCTGCCTTTTTTTTGCCCACTACTTGTGCACCCTCCTTGCACCTACCTTTATTAATAAACTCTGCTCTTTATTTTTTTTTTTTTTTGCTTTAAAAGGCTGGTAGAAACCTCAGCTCCAGTTCTTGCAATAGCAATTCAACCAGAAACGCTGCTGCACCTTGTCTGGGCTCGTGGTCTTCAGTGGATGCTCAGTGCTGCTCTGATAAAGCTCCCGGGGCTCAGCAGAGTTCTCAGAGCCTGGTTACCAATTTAGCCTGTGCACTTGTGTCATGTAGAACCCACATGTTGCTTTCCAGCCCAGCCTGACCTTTTGCCACTACTCAGAAAGTGAAGGCTTAAGTTATGGCTAAGAGTTTCCAGAAGTTGGTGTTGATTATTTTATATATATATATATATATATTTTATTTTTTTTTTCTTTTCCCCTTTTCTTTTTCGACTGTGTTGGTGGTTTTATTTAACAATGAAGAACAAGGCAGGGACTAGTGTTCCATGAACAGGAGACACACTGACATGTTCTCCTTCCAGTAACAGGCATCTGGTGTTAATGTGTGTAGATGTGGTGGATCAGAGGTAGGAGCACCATGAGGGCATCAATGACTTATGCCTGTGTGAGGGGCTCTGCTAGATCCCAGTGCTCAGAAATGCTGTGGTGGTGGGGGGTGAGACTTCAAGTTCCAACAAGCTTCTCATGCTTGAAAACCAAGTACAATCATCCAGAAACCGCCTTTCCCTGTCAGTCACCCTTTCCTCATTTCCTCTCCTGCTGGTGCTGATCAGCCAGGGATTTGTGTGTAACCGAACCCCCTCCCTGCTGCTGCACATCAGTCCTTCCTCGTGGCAGTGGATTTGATGATCCAGGCGCTGCAGGATGATGTTGGGAGGGAGAGTTTGCACTTCAGACAAGAAGGCTGCCAGAATTGGCGGTATGGGTAAGGGAAGGAGGATGCCTAATAGCAGGGTTGGGAAATTTCCCAGAGCTGGGGGAAGGCTGTAGGCAGCCATTTCTCTTTTGTTGTTGTTGTTCTGACCTTGATCTTTGTCTGAAGTCGACCCAGGCCGACTTCTTCTGGTGTCTGTTGCACGCTTTTTGGGATGGGCACCTTGTATTCTGCAGCCAAACCTCCTAATTCTGCCATGGGGAATGTTTATTTCTCTTTGGTGTTGAAGGAGCCGTTTCCAGACGGGCTTCGTATCCACTGTGGAGGTGGGTATTAGGAAAGAAACTTCCTTCCGGAGGATCAGGGAGTGGGACCTACTGGAATCCGTGTCATTTCCTCTGTCCTTGGCTCTACTTTTCCTCCCCAGCAGATTTCATTGCTGCATGGAAGTGGAGAGGGAGATGCCTTCATGCCCTGGGCTGCGCTGCCCAGGTAGAAGCGAAGGCTCCAGAAGTTCTTCAGGAATGCAATGGGGTGGACAACTTCCTCCAGGTTGTAGGTGGCTGGGGCACAGGCTGGCTCTGAGCAGCTGCTGTTATCCCTGCTGGAGGGTGGGAGCATGAGGACTGTGTGTGATGGTGCTGTCACTCTTCTGGAAGGCTCTGTCTCTGCTCATCCCATTGTCCAAACATCATCTCTGTTGGCCTACCTCTACCCTAAGCCTTTTGGGGTTAGATTCCTGCAGTCTGCACCTTTAATTTCTCACGTTACCTCCCTCCTTTGTGTGTTAACCCCCCAAATAACTACTCTGGAGTAGGGAGGATGGCTGACAACACCCTGAGCTACATTAACGGGACAGAACTCATCGTGCGTTTCTCAGTGTCAGCTTTCTACTGCAGGAAGGGGATGCTGTTGACTCTTGGCAAACAGTATGTGTTTGAGTCTGAGTTGCTTTTTGCTGGCTGGGGCTGGTTCTGCCTTACCTGCTGGACAAGGAATGGCTCTGCCTGGGTCATCTCCCTCCCAGTGCTTAACCAGATGCAGCTTCGAAGAGCTGAGCTTGTATCCTAAACGACCTGCAGCGCCAGAGCCCATTTGTGAAAAGCTTTGTGTTGAAAGTTAACTTGATATCTCAGCTGAGGACTCGCTGGCATGTTTGCATAGATTCATAGAGTTTATGGTCAGCAGGGACCATTAGATCATCCAGTCTGATCTCCTGTATATCACAGGTCCTTAAATTTCACCCTGCTGCTCCCGTATGAAGCCAAATAACTTGTGTTTGGCTAAAGCAAAACTTCCAGAAACACATCCAGCCTCAAGAAATCCACCCTTTTCCTGGGGAGTTCATTCCAGTGATAATTGCATGGGTTCTAAAACACTTACACCTTATTTCCAGAGCGAATGTTTCCAGTTTGCTGTTCTTGTTCTCAGTGCTGCTATTCTATGAGCAGCAAGAGCCCTGAAGTGCCGCGGAGGCACTTTGCACCCTGCGATCCGATCGCCTCCCAGGCTTTTTCTGATACACTAAACAGATTGAGCCCCTTAAGTTTTTTCACTGCAAAACATCGTTTCTAGCCTTTGAATCACTTTTTATGGCTGTTTTTCTGGACCCTTTCCAGCGTTTCAGCATCCTTTTGGAAATCGGGGCACTGGAACTGGATGTGGTATTTCAGCGTCGGCCTCGCCAGCGCCCTATATAGCTGTAAACGTGCTGTCCAGTGCCTGCTCCCTGCTTGTACATGGAAGGGGCACAATGTTGACCCTCATTACTGGACCTTGCGTTGGGAACTTGGCTGCTGTAGTCCCTAGAGCCTTTCTGGAGAAGCTGCTTTGGGCACAGTCTCCTGGAGACTTAATTTTACACTATCCCAGACGTATAACGTGATGTTTGATGCTGGAAAACCCCTGATTTTGAAGCCATTATAACAACCCTGTGTGAATGTGCTGCAGCTCCATTTGCCTTTGTGTCTTGGGCACTCTGACTGCAGAACTTGCTTTCAGTTTGTTGATTAAAAAAGGCTGCTAGAGAGTCTCTACCAACTTCTTTCCATCCAGTTCAATAAGGGTGCCTGAAGACCGCTGATTTTTGAGGCAAATTAACAAGTTTTTAATCCTTTCAATGGTAATTTATTTTTGTTCAAAGTGTGGCATCTGACTAATTCATAGAAACCAAACTTACATACAGCTTTGGTTGAAAAGGAAATAGCAGGCATATAAGCACTCTGTTTAACCTGCTTTCCTTAAATTGAAAGTTCTACTCATTATTAAGTTATTCTACTCGCTATTAAGTAATGTGAAATTTGTTTCTAGGTCCAGTGTGTGTGTTTGGGAACCAGCAAAGTCACCACTGCTCAATTTTTACATTGCTGAAGTGCAGGATTTTCTTGCTTGTGTTTCTCATCTCACCTGCTCCCTGCAGTGATGAAGGGAAAAAAATCAAAAGCTCCTTGGTTTTGCTGGGGGGAGCTTCCTAAATTGCTTCTCTCTCTCCTGCTGGGCTGCTGACTTGCAGCTCTTATGGGCACGAGATGTGTCCTGGAGCTGGAGCTGCTACAGTCCTAAAGATGAGGAAGCTGCAGGAGTGTCTTGAGGTCTCTACCTGGAAATGAATTTTGTATGTCTCCAGCCCATGATATATCAGGGTTCCCTCTTTCTTCTGTGTCATAGCAAACTGGATTTTAGATTTGGGTCGTGCCCAAGGTTAAGTATGGGGATTCTCTCTGGAGTTGCTTCTGATGCTGCAGAAATGAATCTGGTTCAGGGCAGGACGTTGTGATTGCAGAACAGAAACCTGTACAAGGGGCAAGGAGAAGCCAAGGCGAGCTCGGGATACTTTTGTGGCTGCAGGAGGTTTATGTGGGTACCTTGTAAGTACTGCAAAAACAGGGGACAATCCTGTTAGCCCTTTTGTCTCCTCTCCTTACATAGGTGGCCATTTGCACAGTGACCTTTCTCTTGCGGTTGCACCTGTAACAGTAAAAATCTTCCCCTGGTATCTTGCTGGTCAAACCCACTACAGCATCTTGGGCTTTTCAGGAAGATCTGTGTCAGTGGCCAGTGTTAGATCAGCGAGGTACAGCCAGAGCTGTCCCTTGCAAGCTTGGCATGGTGTGGGATAAAGGCTCAGGCTCGTAAGGCTGTCTCTGGGGAGATAGCGGGCCCGTGGCTGCTGTTGGACTGGGGGGCTTACAGCTCTGTAAGGAGCTGCCTGTGGGAAAGAGGAATAACCTTAGTAGTTAACGTGGTGTGTCTAGCCTGTGAGCTGGGAGTGAGGATGTGGCATGGTTTGGGTGCCTGGATGTTATTTTGGAGAGTTCTCAGCGTGGAAGCTGTGCCTGGAAAAGCCTGGCTGCCCAAGAAACCCTGAAAATATTTGGGAAGAGTGTGGTACGTGTTTTGGAGTGGAGCTGTGTGGCTCTGTGGTCTGTATCTCAACCCTTGTCACCGAGGAGACCCTTAGGCTCAGGAGAACGTCCTGCTGTGCTCCAGGCCTTTCCACTCCGGTGGAGACAGCGCATTTGTTACAGGCAGTTTTGCATCTGGTCTCTTGATTAATGGACTTGTCTCTTGCAGCCTATTTTGACTCTGACACTGCTTTCTGCTCCACAGATGCTTTGCTGATGTTGAAGAAAGTTTGCCTCGCTTGATAAAGACCAGATCCTGAAATTTACTTCCAAACCTGAAGTAACAATTTTTAACTTGAAACGCTTTTTCCCCAGGAGTCGCCTCTCCAGAATCCTTCCCTTATTTGGTGCCTCCTTCACAGCTGGGACCGATGCTCAGGTGCCAAAGCTCTGTGCGCTCCTCACCCTGAGCCAAATGGGTCCGTGCTGAGTTTGAGCGTGGCAGCTCTGCTTCCTAGCCTGGTTTGTGGCACTCCTCCTCCTCCTCCTCAACACCCCGGTGGCATTGTCATTGTTCCTCTGCTGGGGTGGGAGATGTGTCTTCAGCCCTTCTTGGTCAGCGGGCGGTCTCTGGAGGTTGGGTCTTGCTTTCTTCTTTGCTGGCTCAAGACATGACAAACCTTTCCTGAAGCTGTCTGAGCGCCTGTGTGCTGTCAGGAGGTACTCCTGGCCTCTCAGTGATTCGAGCTGGCTGTTGCAGGACCGTTGCTATCTCCGCACTTCGCTGCTCGGCGAGAAGTTGTTAGTCACTGTTGATCTCTTCCATGGTAACAAATCCAGTTTGGTTGGCGGTGCGGTGTGTGAATGCTCCCCAGGCAGCAGTGGGCTGCTTCCTCTGGTGAGGTTGCCTCTTCCCAGGTGGATTTAGTCTGTCTGCACATGCTGACTCATGACAGCCGAAACAGCTGTTTTCAGCTTCAAGCACTACTGTGTGCAGGGACCCCTTCTTCTTCTTGACAGCTGGTTTGTTTTTATAACTAATGCCTTCACTATATGCTCATAACTTCCATATCTGTGGTGCCCACTTTTCAACTGGAAGGGCCCACAGCCATTTTTTGGCCCAAGTTTTGTCACTCTCTAAGTCTTGCTTGGTGGACTCTTCCCCTGTGCCTGAGTGGGACCAACCAGATTTGGTTGTGTGTCCCAAGGAGCAAAGTTGCCTGTGAATGACAGTGATGTTAGTGCTCAAGGAGCTCTGTCTTGCCACCCTGGCATCCTGACATCAGTACAAGGACCCGTTTTCAGGAACCCTTTGAAATGGCCACCCTTGGACTGTGTAGGTGAAGGCAAGAAGTTGTTGCAGGTCCCCTGCTAGCACCTTCCAGGGTAGTGAGCATGTTAGCAGGGCTTTGGGGAAGCGTTCCTCTCCGCTGTGTGAATGCAGAACAGCAGGTGATGGGAATTCCTCTCCTCTGCAGCCAGGCCGATGGGTGGAAGTCGCTGTTTCCTCCTCTCTGTGAGAAGTGGCGCGGGGAGGTCTCAAGGAGACTGAGGGACAGGTGAGTCACTAGGGAAAGAGTAATTCAGAGAAAAGCCCAGTCAAAGCAGCCCGTGGCCTTGCCATGAACTCGGAGATGAAAGGTCCAAAGTTAAGTGATGAGCTCATCAAAACCTTGAGGCTGTGAGAGAAAAAGTGATAAAAGAAGCGTGAGAGGTGCCTGCTTGAGATGCCACAGGACTGGGGCACACAGGTCTCTGCCTGAGCTTGCTGGGTTTGTGCTTAAGTTGGCAAGAGGCATGAAGCATGCTTCTTTCCTAGAGCCAGGTATCCTGCTTTTACTTCTTTAAAGACATTAATATGTCGTTGCACATATTTATGTCCCAGTCCAGCACTCATTGCTGTGCAGTGCAATAGGTGAGTCCTTGGGATTGGGAGTGAAAAGACTGTGTGAAACTTCCTTTGAGAAGATGGGGGCGAAGGTGATGCCCTGGCAAGCCCTCCCAGAGCTGGGTATCTCTGTGAGAACGCACTGGGCATGTCCCCATCGGGTGTGGGTGTCACTTTCCATTCAGGGTGGGGAGTTTTGGTACTCCCCTGCTGCCAGTAAAGTATTGTGGGGATTGCAGGGTGAGTGCTCCTGGGGCTGTGGGTAAACGTGGGCCTTGGAGGAAAAACTTCTGCCCCAGCTGGCTTTCCAGCAGAGATGGGTCAGGCCACGAGCTCCTGCCCTCTTCTGTATCCACCCCATCAGAGAGCACAGAGCGTGGACCCCCTCCTCCTGCTTGCAGGCAGCAGCAGCATCCCTGTGGGGCTGAGCACTGCCTGTTGCCCAACCAAGGCTTGTGCACCTGAGCTGGGGTCTCAGACTTGTGAGGTTGTTTCTTTCTCAGGGTACATGGTTGGAGCTGGTCACAAATCAGCTTTTCTTACTCCATAAGATGTCTCCTGAAAAGCAATGTGATAAAGATTTCAAGCCCTGAGCTGCCTTGGTGTGCTAGGGAGGCTGGTGGAGAAGCAGCTCTACCCAGAGTGAACGAGGGCTGTGCTGTGCTTGTCCCAGTATTCCCCAGTCTCTTCTGGGTTTCATCTGCAGAGTTAATAAAATGGTGGCAAATAAAGTCGAGTTCCAGTGGAAAGGGCTCTTCAGGGCAGCAGTAAAAGAGCGAGTAAGCAAGAACCCCTTGCTGCGGGGGCCAGTTTAATTGGTCTGGCTTGTTTTATGAGACAGGTTTTATGTTGAGACTCGCACATGGCCCGGGAGCAGCTCTGCAGCAGGGCATCACTCTCTCCCATGGCTCCTCCGGGAGCCCAGCCCGGCTTAATTACACCCAGCGAGCGATCCCACCTTGCAGAGCAACTGGCATCACTCAGGGCGTGAGCTGGGGGGGCTCAGTGGGTGAGGGTGGGAGGTACCAGCACTGGGACTGCGCTCTGATAACTGGCCCCTCAGCCTGGCTTGGCTGGGAGCTCCGTGCTGGGGGGTTTGGTGGCTGTTCTGCACCCAGCCGGGCACGGCTGCAGCCCTGCTTGGTAACCTTGTCCTCCCTCTGTACCTCTGATGCCCCCCAAATTGAAGTCATGTCTCTGACCTTCACAGTGGGGGTTCAAGATATAATGGGAACGGAGCAGTGGTGCTCTGGGCTGCTCCTGGTCAGCGTCTCCCTGCAACAGGCCTGGCTTTTCTCAGCGTGCTGAGGCTGTGCAGGCGCACGGGTGCAAGGAGAAGGAGAAGCCAGGAGGTAGGAGTGAGGCCAGTCTGTCCCTCACACAGCACAGCCAGCTCCAGGGCCGGGCAGGGTGACTGCTTACCCACCCACGGCCTTCCTCAAAGCCTTTTACATACAGACTGGGGAAGCCCAGAGCTCTGCTGAGCTAACGGAGGAGGTTTAGAGCTGTAGTAAGTAATTATTCAAGTCGGGTTTTGGTGTTACTGGACAGGAAGCTGCTATTGTGCCATGTCTTCCAGCCAGCTCCCCCCTGGATCCCCTTGGCTCCACGCTGCCCTGGTAGCTCAATAGCAGCATCGCCGCTGCAGGCTCCTGGTGGCTTTTTCTGCTACATCCCAACACCAGCTCCTTCTCTGTAACTGCTGAAGGCTGGGATTAAATGAAGGGGTGCAGCATCACTGCAGTGGCCCCTTGCTTGTTGTGAAAGCTGCTCCTGGCAGGGCACAAGCCAGTGCACTGAGACTCACTGGGCTTTCTGTAGAAGAGCCTTGGTGAGGGCATCCCCATCCCTCCCTGCGGTGCCCAGATGCTGCTCCCAGCCTGCGCCGCAGTCCTAGAGCACCGAGCAACTCCTGCTAGTTGTCTGCTTTGGGGTTTTCTATTTTCATCGGTGGAGAACGCTGGTGGGAATGGCTCCTTTTGGGGTGTCCTACCGAGGTGCAAGGGCTTTCTGAGCGGCCCGGGTGCGGAGCGGGGCCCTGCGGCCGGGAGCTGCCCCGGCAGAGGGTGCTGTGCCTCCACCGCCGCTCCCAGCTCCCAGCTCCAGCTGTTTGGCACTTGCCCCTGCCTGTGTGCTCGATGTTTGTAAGAGTTTGGGCATGTCCATTTGGTTCCCATCTCCAGTGCCACCCCCAGCATCCAGGCCAGGTTCTTCTGTCACTGGGGACATTCTTAATTCACAGGAAATCGGAGAGAGTTTAATTGTTTTCTCCTCTTTTTTTTTTTTTTTTTCCCCTTTTTTTTTTTTTTTTCCCATGCAGCTGAACAAAAGGTTCATCCTCAGTTTTCTCCATGCCCATGGGAAGCTGTTTACCAGGATTGGGTAAGTGTGCAGGATGTTTATTTTATTTTCCTACATTACAAGTCTTTTTGGAATTTAATATTGTTAGCAACTAAGCTGTGTTTGGAGCTGAGGGCACAGGGTGTGAATTCTTGCAGGCCTAGCCTCCTGGTTCTTATTCTCCTTACCCGCCCTGCAATCCACACTGGTTATTGTTTGGGCTTTCTCTCCCCCCCCCCAACCTTAAGGCCCAGTCCTGCCCATGCACCAGGACCCTTTGGCAGAGGCTGAGCTCATCCAGCTGATGCGCACACAGGAAGGGCTAGAAGCTGTTTTCTCTCTCTCCCCCATCACCCAGCTGTGCTTTGCCTCCCTTAACTTCTAGGTTTGCCCCCTTTCTCCCATTCCCCCCACTCATGGCCAGCAGTGAGGTGGCTCTGGTGGGGGGGCTTTTGGAGGCTGTTGCCTGTGAGGAGCATGAAGCCACTGAGGCAGAACCAGGAGTGGCTGACAGCTGCTGTCCAGAGCGTGTCAAGACAAGCCTTGCCCTTTGCCTCCTCTCTGCCCTGTCAGTGAGAGCTGCAGAGCTGAGAGCTGCCCTGGCTGTGGGAACCGCTTTACACTAAGTGCCCTTGGCAAAGTCTGTCAGAAATGGGTTTCAAGTAATTGAACAGCTGCCCTTGGGGCAGAGCAAGCCTGATTCAGGCCTGGGCTCAGGTCCCAGCCTGGGGGACATCCTTGTGACCCGGAGAGCAGAGCTCAGCCTTGCAGCTGATGGGCTTCCCATGGAGAGCTATCCCTGCTCCAGCTCTGGACCAGCCCTGGCTGTCAGGTGGTGGGGCTGGCTGTTGTGACAAGACCTTGCACGGGTCTCTGCTGGTGCCTCAAAAGCAGATGGAGCCTCGTGAGCTTTGTTGGCTCCTTTAGACCTTGTGGAACTAACAGCTACAAGTTACAGGGTTGAGAGACCTCTTCAAGGCCCCTTAGGTAAAGGGAGCGTGGATGCAAAGTGCCACCTTGTCCCTGCTCTTGGTGGGTTTTGATTAGGATGTACAGTTCCCGGGCTTTCTCTGGGCCTGCCCCCTTTCCCTCCTGGAGTAGGGAAGCACAGCAGTGTGGGACACAGCACCAGCCCAGCCACACAGCCCAAAGCCTCAGCACATTCACCATCCAATGCGCTCTGTGGGGCAGCTAGTCAGGACTTTGGACCCTTCAAAAAACAATGGGAAGCAGGACCCATGCTGGCCAATTTGTTGGAGATCCGATTGTCTGAAGGGCAGAGCAACCAGATTCCTGTCAGTGCTGTTGATCTCTCCCCGAATCACAAGACGCTGATTATCAGCTTGTGGGCTGCAGGCTGGCCAGCAGTGAGGAGGCGGAACGGGATGTCCTCCTGCCTGCAGGAAAAGAGGAGGAAAGCTGCTTAGAGCCTGTGAAAGGTTTGGGAACTGCAGGGTGTCTGTGCTGGAGGGCAGAGCATCCGGGGAGCTGCTGGTCCTCAGCTCCGCGGAGCCATGCTCGCGGCCGAGCTCCGGCTGAGCCCGTGCCAGCAGCAGGATTAGTGGGGATGCTGTGGAGTTTGCTTGCACGTTTGGCTCCTCAGACTGGAGTGAAATGAAGATGCAGCGTTTGAGGCGGTTGCTTCCCAGGACAGTCATTTAGAAAACCCAAGTATGTTTAATGGCAGAATATCCCCTGAAGTACTTAGAAGGGAACTAGAAAGTAATACCATGACACAGGAAGAGAAAATCGTCCAGCCCTGCTAAACAGCTTCCGTGCTTAAAATAGGTAAAAGGTGAGGACTGATTTGAGTCCTCTTTGGGCAGGATCGTCAGTGATTTATCTGTAAAAAAGCACGGAAAAGATGATCTTGCCCTAATTGGACTCTCTCCTTCCTTAAAACCACAGGTAAGTAACTTATTAAAAGCTTCCGCTCTGCTCCTGACCTGCTGGTTCTGAGCTCAGTGGGGTTACTGCGTGCCGTTCCAGATGTGCTGTGGTATTACAGCACAGCTGGCGGGGCCGAGGAAGCCCTTGCTCCTCCTTGTTGTTCTTCCATGGCAATAATCTTCATCTCCTCCTCACAACCCATCCTGCAAAGGGCTCTTCCATCCCCAGTGTCCTCTCCGCCCTGGGAGGATGTTGCTGAATACACTGGATGTGGTCTGAGACTTCTCAAAATTAGGAAGTCTTTAGAAGCAATCAGTTTGCTCTAATTCCCTGGCTGCGCCCCAAATCCAGGGAAGTTACCTCTTTCCAGAGGGAGCAGTGCTTTTGTACTGGAGGAGCTGCTCTGTTCTGCACAACTCTAAAGTACAAGGGGCCAGTTTGTTACAGCCCAACTTTGTGAGAAGGCAACGGAGACTTTGAACTGCTCCAGCAAACAGTGCCCCTGGAGAGGGTACCCCTGCTGCTAGGCAGGACCGGTTGTTGAAAGGCATCCGT
This sequence comes from Gallinula chloropus, assembly GCF_964237585.1. Lineage (NCBI taxonomy): Eukaryota > Metazoa > Chordata > Aves > Gruiformes > Rallidae > Gallinula > Gallinula chloropus. Next base: position 11,468,090 of record NC_140104.1, read on the forward strand.
GAAATATGGTTAAGAAGAAAAGCCATTTCTGGCTTTAAAAATAGAGCTTATTACTGTCCTGAAAGTCTGTTGGGGAAGCCCAGCAGAATTGCCCCTGCGGGTTACCAGAAGTGGCTCGTTAATCCAGCCTGTAGCTGCTGATATCTTGAGATCTGAATCTCTCAGGGGAAGATAGAGGAAATTGCTCTGGAGGCCCCTGAGGCTGCCTGCCCAGCTCTGGGCACCTCACCCACTGCAGAGTTTGGCTCCCTCACTCCCATCTGGGTACAGGGGCTCTGATAACCGGAGCTGGAACTCTCTGTGGGATGGGTCCTCCTCCTTGCTGGGTCTGTGATGCTTCTAGCGCAGGAGCAAGAAGTAGCACAGCAAGCTCAGCAGAGGAGGCAGTGGGACAGGAGGACCTCTCTCCCCTAGCTCCCCCTACCCCAATAGTTTGCAAGGTTTTTTGGCAGCCCACAAAGCTGTCCTCATGACATACTGGTGAGGACTCTCTTCGGGAGGGCTGTTGCGGGCAGCCAGCTCTCAGCCGTTCTTGTGAGTTGATCATGCTCCTCTTTGCAGTTGGTTTGGTTTCTGACCCCCCCTTCAGCTGGGAGCTTGCTGAGCATCCACCAGCTCTGCTAAGTAACCTCAGCGAATTCCCTTAGCGATGCCGGATGATAGAGCAGGATAAACATCTCGGATTCCCGTGGGCGCTTGTGAGCGGTGTTGAAAACACACCCCATCCCTGGCTGCTGTGTCCTGGTGAGCGACGGCAGCTCCAGCAGCTAGATGAGGCCAGTTGTTAATCTGTGGGTCCCTGTCCTACAGAGCTCCAAGTATTGAAGCTTAAGGGCACAATCCTCAGTGCCAGGGAGCTTGTAGCCTTGGGGGGGAGGACTGGGCTCAGCACCGTGGGATCCAATCCTGCAGTGAGGAGCCTGGGGACAGGCACCATTCTTCTGGAGGAAGCAGCTCTGGCCAGCGTTCAACACACTGGAATTGCCACATCCGCAATGTGGCACCAGTGTGTGTGCTGTGTGCTGCAGCCTGGGTTTCTTGGGAGTCCCGTGGGCTGCTCTGGGTCCAAGTGAGCTGCTGGCCTCTTGGCCCTCCTCCCAGATTGGTAGAAGTCTGGAGAAAAAAAAAATTAAAAAAAAAAAAAAAAAAAGGTTGGTCAGAAATGACTCATAAAGGCCGTGTTTTCCTGCCAAAGGAATGCTGCCTGTCACTCACTGAGCAATCCCTTGCTGCCCTCTCTAAGGAAGGCTTCAGCTGCCTCCATTGCAGCCTGCACCTTTGCTCCCTATGGCTCCTGGACGGGAGACAGCACCCCAGGGGACCCCGTCCCCAGGGGATGTGACACCGAGTGAGTTGTGCTGACTGACAGCCCTGTGCCCTGGGGCACAGCCCGAGCTGTACTGACTCTCTCTCTGTCTACAGGATGGAGACTTTCCCTGCGGTGGCTGAGGAGGTTCTGAGGGAGTTCCAGGTCCTGCTGCAGCACAGCCCCCCTCCCATCGGAAGCACCCGCATGCTCCAGCTTGTCGCAATCAACATGTTTGCAGTGTACAACTCCCAGCCCAAAGGTACCACGTGCTGCTTCAGGGGAACTGGGCTGGGGACCAGCCGTGCTCCTTATGGCCGAGTTGCTCATGGAAAAGGGGGGTGGGGGGTTGGGGGGACTCGCCAGCTGAAGACAGATGGGGAAGCCGAGCGGTGGTTGGATGCCTGGGGGTGTCGGTATGCGTAGGGACAGCAGAGGGACCTTGCCTGGGCCTTGGAGCTGGCTGAGGCATCTGAGGAGTGAGGCAGCATCGCATCTCCCTGGAGCCTGAGTCATTGAGTGCAGAAGGAAAGCGTTGCTTTCCAGCTCTGCCTTCCCGCGTTTAGCTTGGGCTGTGCTTGGTCCCTGTCCTGGCACCAGAAGGGCTGGGAGGATCTCAGAGGCCCTGGCTCTTGGGAGAGTGCTGTTGCCTGTGACTGCCTGTGTCTGTGCAGGCAACTGGGTGGTGTGATGGGAGATGCTGCTCTGAAAGACCAGGCTGGAAACTCTGCCCTGAACAGAGCCACCTAAAGAACAAAGCAGATGTAGTATTACTCATCCTCCCCTTGCCGCCTACATCCACCCAGGAGGCTCTGTGTGGTCTCTGCTGTTGTTGGGTTTGATATGGTGGTCAGTGGAGATGCTGGCAAAACAGAATCTCTTCCACAGTGCACCTGGGGGACACGTGTCTTTCCCTGCAGCCCCCTGACACGCGCAGTGGCCGGTGCCCACATCTGCCTCAGCCCTGTGTTAGGAAGCAGTGATGGGGCTGTGCTCATGGCTGGGAGGACAGTGTTTTGTGTGCTGATGGCTTGGGATTTAGATGCTAAAGATGGAGGTCTCCAGGCAATGGATTTCATGCGGGTGATCAGGCTGAGCCCAGGAGAGCTGCTGCTGGAAGTTTCCTCCCTCGTGAGCCAGTTGGCCACTTGTCAGGCGGGTGGTTAGTGGCCGAGGTCAGCTGATGGAGAGAACCAGCATCTGCTGGAGGGCTGGGACAAAGCTCCCCAGGGCAGCCTCACAGGCCCCCTCCTCTCCCAGGGGAAGCCCTGGGGAGCTGTCAGTCCTGCTGAGGAGGCAGCCTCACCCTCCCCTCCTGCCTGTTAGATGCCAACCAGCGACAGGGTGTTTATCTTTGCGCCGCAAAGTACTTTACAGTTATGCACAGATGCCCCTGCGTGGCCCCCCTGGTAGGTATATTAATAGTGGTGTCTGTGACACAGACAGGAGCGGGTGGTAAAGAGAGGAAGAGATTTGTCTGGGCTGTATGATGAGCCCCTGTGGCAGAGCTGGAACTGATCCCAGCTCGCAGACCCCTGGACTCCACTCTTCCATCCCTAGCCGAGTTGTGGGATGTGACAGAAAGGGGAGCACTTTTTATTTCGGGTGAAAAATAAGGATTCTTGGAGTTTTCTGCCTCCCGTGTGGGTAACTGCCAGCTGCTCCCAGCTTTTGGATCTCTGGAGGTAGCAAAACCCCTTCCTGCCTGGGGACTGCGGGCGGCGCGTGGAGCAGGTGGCAGTGTTCTTGAAGTGCCTGCGGGTCGGATGGCACCACGGCTGCTGTCTGATGCCTGCCGCCCTTCAGGGATTTCCCCCAGGACTCCTTTACTCTGGTGACCTTAAAATATCGCTGAGAATATTGTTTGGCAAAGCAAATCCTGTTGTCAGCGCAAACGCCTCGGTGGTCTCTGAGCGCTCGTGTGCGGAGCGTTGGCACAGCCTGGGTTGGGCTCGGTGCCGACGCTGTGATACTGAGAAGAGCTGGGTATTGGGGGGGGGAGGGAAGAAGAAGAAGAAGAAAAAAAGGCAGTTTAAAAGGCAAACAAGAACGTTTGCTGAATTTTTACCAAGTGCCCAGCACGGAGCGAGGGTGTTGGCTCCTTCCCTGGCCTGTGGGTTGCTGTGGGCAGAGGACTGGCTGGAGCACGCGGCAGAAATGGCTGTCGGGAAGGTGCAGGCTTCCATTTCCCAGCACATGAGTCACCTCCCTGGGTCGCAGTAGCATGGGCAGCGGCAGGAGCGGGTCCGATACGCCCCTGTGGGTGTGTGGGAGGCCGGGAGGGCGCAGGGAGCAGTCCCACCCTGCCTGCATCCTAATTGCCAAGAAGCAATACCAGGGAGCAGCGAGCTGGGCTCACTGTAGTCAGAGCTTGGCTGCGTCGGCTCTCCAGAGCTGGATCTAACGTCGCTGTTGGACCAAATGACCTCCAGAGATCTCCTCCTACTGAAATCCTCCTGCAAATCTGGGATCAGAGCGTGTCTGTGTCCTTCCCATTGAATGGGCCTGTCTGACCTTCAGTTGTGAGCTCACGGTAGCTGCAGAGCCATGGGTTTGGGGCTGGGGAGGGAGGTCTGTCTGAGAGCCTCTCTCCCCTGCTGTCCGGGGGTAGATCTCTCCAGGGATAGCTGCTCCCTCCCTACCCACCCTGCCATGTATTTCCATGTCTCTGGAGCCCCAGCTACTCCTGAGAAACTTGTAAACTGGCTTGCTTGCCCCGTGTCTGGTGCGTAATGAATCCCTCGTGCTGGGCTCGGGTGGTGCTGGCGGTCGTGGGGCGGTGTTCCTGGCGGAACAGGCTCGACGTGGGGAATTCTTATACAGCTTGATGCCCACAAACCCAAACTTTTAATCATCGATTCAGGTACTGAGAGAAAGAAAACCTGAACAATCAAATGCTTTAATACTTCTCCCTCTTCCTCAGGCTTGCACCAAACACCTATCCTGCTCTGTCTCTGGCTCAGCTTCCTCTGTTTTCACTGCAGATTGTGCTCGGTCTGTGCCGATTCCTTCAGTGCAACAGCGCTGGAGTTTGGGGACTCAGCGTGTAACTGTTTCTATCTGCTGCTCTTTGCTTTTACTCATTTTCCTTTGCTCCATCGTGGCTCAGCTGTGGTCCCTCAGGGCTGTCCCTGCCTTGGGGACTTACACTTCTGATGTCTCCTGGTTCCTAGTTAGTGGCTGCTGCTTTTCTAACTCAATCTGTGTGAGGTCACCATGTACTCTTCTGGCAGGCTGCCTTTTTGGGGTACGGTGGGGTGTTTAAATGTGTTTCAGAGCCAGCCAGCCAGGTGTCTCACAGCCTTCTCCCACACAGGTCGTTGCTGTGACCCCATGGCTACCCCAGCCCTGCAGCACATGCCCAAGGCAGGGCTGGGGTGAGCACAGGCAGGAGCCCCGGGATTAGTGCTTGTTCCCCAGGGGCAGTGCCAGGCACGCTGGGGCTGGTCCCAACTGCCTGTGCAGCCAGGCAGCACTGGGAAGACCCTGGGAGATGGTTTGGGTCTGTTGTTTTCTCTGACAGAGGAAGCCAAAGCATTCCCAGATTGAGTGCTTCCTCCCGCTGTTTGGCATCACACAGCATATCCCTCCGAGTGAGCTGCTCTCCCTGTTGTCCACGGAGGAGTGTGGCCAGTGAGGGCCCCTCTGACCTCCTTGCAGGACTATTCATGGTATGAAAAAGCTTCTTGAGGAACTCAGACCAGTGGGGTAAGGAGAGCCCACCCAGGGGAGGGAGACAGAGAGAGACTGGCATTCTGTGTGGCAGAGTCGTGCAGCTGCTGGAGCTTTCCATATGGGATATAGGTGACTACCAGTGTTTTGGACCATCCTGGGCTCTGGCTGGGGAGGGACCTTTGTAGGGTGGCCTGTTTAACAGTTTGGTAGCCATCTGCACAACCAACTTAGAGAGAAGTTTGGATCCCTTTTATTCCAACCACAAACACTCCAAGAATTTTAATTTTTTTTTAATTCTGTAATTTGGGGAAATAAAACTCTGGTTTCTGAAAGGACTAATTGAAGCCGTGCTTGCGGCAGGGGCATCTCAGTGAGGGGAGAGAGAGAGAAACCCCCTCCCAGCCCATCTGTGCCCAATTTACTCCGATCTGGCCTCTCTGAGGCTTTTTTTCTTTCTCTCTCTCTTTAATAATTTGTTTTATAATTCCTGGAATCAAACCCATCTCAGACACACTGTTTTATTTTACTGTATTATTGGATTATACTTCCTATAAATCACTGGATGTTATTCATAGGCCACCACCAGAATAACTTCCCCTCTCCCCCCCACCCCTCGATGGCCCCGCATTCCAAACAAGCTCGTACCAAAGTGGGGGTGCAGCAGCACGGGGTACCCTAGAGACACTTCCCGGAAATCCCAGCAAATTTGCCTGGCTGTGGGTGTGAAGCATCAGGCTGCAGCACCTGGATGCCTTCTGGCACTCTCGGGCCGGTTGTGTTGTGCCGTGTGGAGGTTGTTAGGAGGTCGGGCTTAGGTGGAAGTGGAGAGGGGAGGGGGCTGCCATATGTGCATCCTCAGCACATGGAGGGAATGAAGTTGCATTTCCCCGGGGCCCGGCAGAGTCGGGGCACGGGGAGGTTCTGGCCAAGCGTGCGGCTTGTAGCTGAGGGATGGGAAAGTAACTTGCCTTCCAACCAGAGGAATGGTGACCAGCCTGTGTGGTGGCCGATGGATGAGGAGGAAGACCTCCTACTCACTCGAGAGGCAGTCCCGCTGCTGAAGCTCCTGTGGGGATGTGGGGAGGGTTTGAGGGGGCAGCCGGTGCGGCAGAGTCGGGCTGGGCTTTGGCTCGCAGCTCTCCCAGCTCCCTTTCCTCCAGTGGAACGTGCTTGGGTTTTCTGTGTGTGAGAGGATTGGCTGGGAGGCCGTGAAGGCTCGTGCAGCAGAGGGGGATTCATGCCCCCTTCCCTGCAGCAAATTGAGAGCAGCTCCTGTCCCCTTGGCGCTGCCTCAGAGCAGCAGCGAGTAGGTCGACACGGCACATGCCACTTGGTGTAGAGATCCTCTGGCTCGCAGAGAACTGTGCTTACACCCTGAATGGCTGCTAACTACAGCCCTTGCAGGGGTTTGCTAGTGTGCATGGTTCTGCTTGCTCCTTGAAGACCTACACCAGCTCATGAGACGTTGAGCTTGCCCGAGTCTTCTTGATAGGCACAAAAAGGATCCACAACTTAGTGCAAATCAACTGCAGCTTCTAAGCAGGTAGAGGGTTTCCCCTTCTGCATGTGTGCTCAGCCCCCCAGCCTGGCTGGAGAGGACCCCCTGAAATCAGGCCCTGCTTTGTATCCAGCAGCCTGCTCCACTGCTGCCCGGCTGCGTGCGGCCCTGTGCTGGATGGGCTCTGTTTCGCTTTGCTGACCACAGCTGCTCTGGCGTGCAAGCTGAAGCGTGAACCCTTAAAATATCCCCAGAGGCAATGCAGAGGCTGGCTGGTGGTGTCTGCCCTCAGCAGAACCTCAGCTCTGACCATCTCCACGGTTCTCGTTTGGTTTGTGACGCTCGGGTCCAGCTTTGCTCAACGAGCTAACTGCAGCATCAGAGAAGGACAGCGGAAGCACGTGCTGCTCTTCTTCTGCAGCCACATCTCAATGGCTTCTTGTTGAGGCTCTAACCACATCTTGTGTTTTGGAGTGGCCAGAAGGTGCTGGGAGTCGAACACGCCGGACTCCAGTGTATCTGAATGAGTTTAAAAATAAAGCAGCGCTGGGGACGGCTGTCTTGGTGTGGTGGTGTTTTAAAATTAGGCACAAAACAAAGCTTAAATAAACCTCAGGCTGTAGATAGCAGAAGCAGTGACTCGATCTTCCCCTGCCTGGGGAGCAGAACTAGGGCAGTTCTCCTAATTCCCCTCCTTGCCTGGTAAATCTGTGCTTCGCCGCTGTCTTAACTGGCTCCTTCGTGTAGGCAGCTCTGTGGGCCCTGGTAACTTTGGGTATGTGAGCTGCGAGGTCGATGAAGTAGTCGTGTCTCAGGGCTGTTTCTTGGGGAGGTTGAGCACCTGCAGTCATGTGCCCCCTTGAGAACAGAGCCCGAGGTCCCTCCACCTGCCAGGGGCTCGGTTTTTGTAATGCAAACACCCTCTTGGCTGCGAGGAGGGTGGAATCGAGCAGTTTCATAACGGGCTTTCTCAGGGGTGCTGGGGCTCTGGTCGTCATATAGCGAGTGTGGACTGAAGTGGCTGCGCTGACATCACCAGCGTGCACCTGGCAGCCGCTGCGTGCCTTTCCCCAGAAGGCCAGGAGTGCTGGTTTTAGTGAGGTGCTGTCAAGAGGTAACACTTCCCAAGGCCTTAAGTTTGGAGGAACTGGCTATTAAATCAATTCTCCTCCTCCCTTTGCATTGCTGCTTTTATTTGCTTCGGGTTTATCCTCAGGAGAAGAAACGCAGAGGAGAGCTGGCTGGGGTTGGGATGCGTCCTTCCCCGTGCTTGCACAGAGGCTGTAGAGGGAGGAGGTGCTGCAATGTCACTGCCTGGACAAAGGAGCTTTGCATCGAGCCCACAGCCAAGCGATGTCTGCTACTCGCCACATCCCAGTGCAGCCCAGACCTTGCCCATGTGAGCAGGATGAGGGGGGGGATACCTGCGTTGTTCCTCTTGGGAGCTGTGCAGCATCCTGCTCTGCTTGTTCATGCTGAGCCTCCTGAGGGATACGTACGTGTCCGGAGGTGGCAACCGACCCTCCCAAGTTTGTCTCTGGAGTGGTTGGGAGTGTTGGAGGTTGGCACAGCTGCTGGGAACTGTCGGCGCCTTTCCTTGCAGGGAAGGAAGCTGTCTCAGGCTTGAGACACATCAGCAAACTTCAGGTAAAATACTTTTGGCCCAGGCCTGTCTTCAGAGTCTTGCTCTTGGGCTCTTGAGGCTGGTGGCAGCAATGTTTAGACCAAAGTCTTCCTTTGCTTATTCCCCTCTGTTTCCTGTTTAAAAGGCAGATTGTCACATATTTGGGGATTTATTTACCGTAATTGGAGTTATTTTCCTGGCTGCTGCCTTTTGCCCTCTGATGCAAGACTCTTCAGCAAAACGTGTGTCCAGAAAGCCACGTGACTTCTTTTTTTACCCCCCTTGCCACAAGTGCCAGCAGGAGATGCAATAATCAACGCGCTGCAGGGAATTTCCACTTGCAGTTCAGGTTTCTGAAACCTAGACCTTGGCTTCAGATCGAGCAGAGGGCTTTGTGGCAGAGAAGGGAAGGGTTTCCAGCAAAACCCCAGCGCTTGCTGGTGTGTCAGACTCTCCAGCTCTGCCCTCCAGCTGAAGCGTAGCAAAAGTCCCCATCGAGTCGCGTTGGATGAACTCGCTGGGGGCTTCTGCCCGCTCTGCCTGTCACAGGAGCACGTCCTTACGCCTGCCCTGGAAGCTGTTCCACCAAACGCAGGGTGATACTGAGATCTCATTTCAGGGCAATAAATAGAAGGGAAGCGATTTGTAATCACAGGGCTGGAGTCTGATTTACAGCCAAGCTTCAGCAGCCCCAGCAGCAAGTCGGGACAGAGTCGGTGACAGGCGAGGTGTCAGGTTGGAGGGGCTTTCGTGCTGTGGTGCCACCAAGGCATGGGCCAGCTCTGTGAATGCTGAAACCATCCCACTGTTTGGATGCAGAAGCAAGCGTTGCCATATAAAATAAGAGGCAGGAAATGGAGCTATGGCACGCAGTGTCCATCTGTCCTGCTGAGAAATGAGGAAGGAGGCGCCTGAGGCAGCGGTAACCAGGGCTCTGCCTCACCCCTGCTTTGGTGCTGCAGAAAAGAGGGGTGCCAGGGAGCCAGAGCGGGGTTGCACCAGGTGCAGCGGCTTTGGTGAAGCTTTAGATGTTTGCACCGTGACAGGAAATCCTCTCGCTTTTAAAGAGATGGTTCTGACTTTAATGTGCGCTGTGCCTTTGATTTCCTTGTGCTTCTAAGCAGCACCAACTCAATTACTGTGTTTCTGTTTAATTCTCTGAGAGAACGTGGTATAATTAGGCTAATTACGGTGCTTTGTGAAGTTGTAAAACTCTTGATTGAGCTTGTGGAGCTGTTTTATAGCCTGCCAGGTGTAGGCAGGGAGGGCTGCCTGCCCTGTGCGTGTGCCCTGTGCAGGTTTGGGTGCAGCCCCCCAGCTCGCTGAGGATCGCTTCCTTCCTAGGGGCTGCCCTGCGGGTGCTGTGGACTCTTACCCCAGCAGTTCCCACCTGCCTCCATCTGCTCATAGTCTGTGGTCCCTCAGTGAATCAGGTGCCTGGGGTGGGGGGCTTCAGCTGGGAGCGAGCACCCATGGGAGCTCGTTGGGATCTCTTCTTCCCTGAATGCTGAGCTCGGGAATGGCAGCACAGCCCGGGCTGTGTTTCTGCTCACACACACGTGTCTGAGGCCGTGCAGGTTTATGTGAGAAAAGCTTTTACTTTCCTGGGTTGGAGTCGGCGCTGGGCTGCGTGTGCCCGTGCAGCAGGTTCCTGGCAGCACGGTGCTGGCTCTGCCCACGCTAATCGATGGGCAGGGGGAAGACGAGGGCTTGTTGGGCCTGACCTTCAGGAGTCACCCTGCCTAATGCCGTGCTCAGTCCCTCTTCAAGGCCAGTACGGACTGGGGCAGATTAACCCTGGCCAGGTGACAGCACCGAAGGTTTGTGGCCTTTCTCTGATTGCAGGGTCATTTTTAAACAGCTACTGATGTGGCTCACGATGGCTGTGGTTAACGTGACCCTAAGGGCTGGCTTGTAGGTGACACAGAGAGGGCAGGAGCAGTTTGTCTGTCCCCAAGGCTGGCACTGGTCTCTGGCGTGTGGCCTCGGGTTCCCTGCTCGGTGGGGCGGGATGGGAGGGAGATGCTCTTGTAGGGTACGGCTTCAGCTCTGGGGTTTCTTCACTCCCCTTTCTCTCATCCCACCCAGGGACACGTGGCCCCCTGACCCTGCTGTGGTGAACTCCCGGTGCTTCTCCACCAGCCCCAGGAGTGGAGCAGGGGAGTCTTGCGTAAGCAGCGCCTGCTCTCCGGGCAATGGCACAGGGATGGAGAAAGAGGTGCCGGCTGCCAAAGGCGGGTTGGGAACAGCATAAACCCTTCAGAGCCGGGCTTGGGCAGCCAAGGGCTGACAGGACCTCATGGCTGGTGCTGGGAGTGGGGCTCGTCCTGCCCGGGGGGCCCCAACCGCGCGCGGGGCCATGGTGGGGAGCGGTGTTCTCTCTACCACATGGGCTCGTGTGTCTTTAAAGGCAGGCGAAGCGGAAGTGATGCTCTCGGGCCCATCTGCGCGGGGCTGTGGGGAGCGGGAGACGCGCCGCAGCTGGTGCGAGGCCCTGGCAGCCCCGGGAGCTGCCGTCTGTTGGGGTTTACTGCTGTCTACGTTGAAACGGGGCTTGGGAAAGGGGGGGGCCGGTGGCACGGTGCCAGTCCCGGTTCGCCTGGCCTTCTCATTCCTCTCTTCTCCTCCTCCTCCTCCTCCCCGCTCCCTCCAATGCTTTAAAGTCACATTTCCAGGCCAGACATAGAATTAATCTCTGGGCACTTCACATTGCTGGCAGCGTAAAGCAGGATGTGGGATCTTTTTTTCTCTCTCTCTGCGTCTTGGCTGACTTTTTTACCTCTCGAAGAATTTGGAAGGGCCGTGAGATTCCCCCCAGCTCCCCCCCCCCCCCTCGCCTCGGTGCCGTGCAGTTTTTCAGCACGCTGATCACCCTGCTGTGGCTTCACCCTAATAGATTTCATATGCTGACACAGTTGACATCAGTACCAAACTATTTTACATGTGATCTGGTGTATTTCCTGAGGAAATCTGCAAGATATTTATTAAGAACTAATAAAATAAACCTCTCCATGAGCTTTTAGGTAGTTTTCAATTTTTCATGTCTCTCTCGTTTCCTCTTATCAATGAGTTTCTATTTTCTCCCTCCTCTCTGACCATTGCAAAAGGAAACAAAAATAAATGTTTTAAACTGTTCCTGAATGGACACTGGGAATATTTCTGTAGTGATGTATTAGCAAAGTCGTATTTTTAGTGCTGTATTGTCAAGACTAAAAATATCCCGCTGCAGTGCATCCTTTTTATAGGGCTCTGTGTGTGTGTGTGTGTGTGTGTGTGTGTGTGTGTGTGTGTGTGTGTGTGTGCATGTGCGTGCTGACTGTTGTACAAGTTTGCACCGGCGTGTAAAGGTCTGTCTTTGTACTACTGCAGCTTCGCCTCCTCATCGCAGCTGGACTCCATTAGGCCTCGAAAATTAAAGTAATCCTGGTTAAGAAAAGGGGTGGGGGGGAGAGAAAAAGAATATATAAAAATGAATCAGCCTCGCGGAGCCGCGGTTCCCCGGCTGAGTGTGGATACCTGCGTGGCAGCCCTGCTTTGAGGGGCTTCCAGCAGCCCGGCCTTGCGTGGGCTGGCGGCATGCTGTGGGATATGGTGGCTTTGCCGTTGCGTTCCTGCCGCGGAGGGTTTTCCCTGCCGCCGACGCGCACCGGGCTGAGAGCAGCGGCTCTGCGTTCCCCGGGCGAGTTTTGGAGCGTGGAGGGCTGCGGGATGCAGTCACTCCATGGGTTGTGGCTCGCTGTGCCCTTTGGGGCTGTGCTGGTGAGCAGGGGGGTGTGTGTGGCAGGGAACAGGCTGTTCTTATGTTCTCAGAGGAGTTTTGTACCTTTTTGCTGTTTGTGTGGCGCTCAGTTAACTCTGCTTGTACCAGGGAGAACCAAAGGTGGGAGCTGGGCTAAGAAGCCACCTCCCCTCTGTTCCCACAACCACCATGGGGGGACCCCCACTTCAAGGGCCAGTCCCCAAAGCTATGATGGGAGGTGGCTCCATCTCTCTGCTGCACATGATCCATGCACCCGTTCCCAAATAGAATTCGGTCTCCGTTTCGCCTCGGCAGCTACCCCTTCGAAACGCTCGCGCCCGTCGCGCTCACCTCCCCCGGGAATAGCCTTGCGTCACAGGTAGCGGGTGCTACGACTGACGGGGGTGGTGATGGGGCGGAGGGTGGGGGGACACACGACAGGACCTGACGCCCGGCCCCGCAGCGCCGTGCGCATGGCACGCAGCGTTTTATGAACTGATGTGTCTCACGCTCCAGCCAGGCGCGAGCGTTCCCCCTTCGCCCGCCCCTCCGGCAGCTTGTCTCCTCTGAGTCACTGGCTGCTTTACTCGCGGGTGCCTCGGCTTTACTGTCTGCTGCTGTCTGGAGAGCTGCAGCCTTTGGGCTTCCTGTAGAGCAGTTCAGCGAAAGCAGTAATTAGGGCCTGTAAAAATTTATTTTATTAGTGAGAAGTGTTGGTGGGTAATTGGCCATAATTTGAACCCAGCCAGATTGGAGATTTCTTCTGATTTTTTTTTTTTTTTTTTAAAAAGCTTTATTTTATTAATCTTTTTACCAGAAATGCCAGGGCTGTAACTTCCAAACCCTTCCCTGGGAGGGTGGGACAGCGACTGCTGTGGAGAGGGCGGCCGGCAGCGAGCGCCTGTGCCGTACCCGTCCTTGAGGGTGTTTGACACTGGCATGGGAAGAAAGGAAACCTTGTTTTCCAAGAACTCTGCTCTTTCTCAGCTTGATAAGCATTTAAAATAAAAGCTGCACAATTGGAATTGGCAGAGCATCCTCATTCTTTTGTCTGTCTGTTTATTTTTTTCCCCCCCTCATCCCTCGACATGTGTGCTACAGCCCACGGTTACTACACCCTGCGGAACCACGGGCCCGGGGCTCTGCCCAACCCCAGCCTAACTCTTTGAAGCTGGGCAGAGCAGCAGAGACCCGGCTCCATCCCGGGTCAGGCCCTGACCCTGGCAACCTCCTGATGTCCAGGGCATTGAAATATTTGATAAAAATGTGTGGTTTTGACCCCTTTCGGTTCCCCCTTCACTTGCAGGGCAGCAAACCCCTGTCTGTGCCTGGAGCTGGAGCGGTGGTTTCGGACCCGTCTGCGACCGCGCTATACGGACCTGATCGCTTGGGTATTTATAGACTCTGTTAGAACAGCTTGAGCGTGGCCAAGGCATCGGAGCAGGAGTGGTCTGATGGCCACTGCGTCCCACAAGGCTGGTGTCAGCGATTAGAGACTCCACCGCTCCACTCAGGGAGTAAGGAAGAGCCAAGCCCCTGCACACATGTCACGCTCCCTTACTGCTGGTTGTGTCAGAGCAGGGAGTTACTTCAGGTTACTAGTCCTGGTTGTTGCTTTGGTGTAAGGGGATGAGGGTGTTACTTCAGGTTAGTAGCAGCGCTTGTTTTTTTGCTTGGCAGCCGGGGTTGGACCCTGGTGTAACTGTTTCCCAAAGAAGAATATTTTTGGTTTAAAAACTGAAGGTCAGCAGTTCACGAGCGCTGCGCTCGCAGCCAACTCTGTGGTTCGCCCTGTGCCACCGGGCCAGCAGCACTTGAAATCCTGATCAATTGATCTGCAACAATACGAAACCACGAAGGGTGACTGCCAGTTAAACCTCCCTGTCTCGCCCCATTTTCCCCACCCAAAGTGCCTTTCTGCCTGTATCCCCTTTCCTGCTGCCTGCCTGCCTCCCTCCCTCCCTTTCGGCTGTGTATTGGAGTTTTTGTCTATCTTTTTCCATCTCTCTGTCTCTTTTCATAACAGTTTTTAATAATGTTTTAGTTAGTTCCAGCCTTTTCCCTCAATGGATCCCATTGGAAAATGCATTTGAAAGGAAACAGTTATACACTTCCCTTCCTTTGAAACTCTGCTGGCACCTTTTCCAGTGCAGTAAACCATACAACATGGATTTTCAAAGTTTCCAAACACAGACATGCTGGCGTTAAATTTATGAAAAAATATTTTATTCGGCTGTATAGTAACTCTGAGTCTCTGAGCTGCTGGTCACAGTGAAACCGAAGCTCGCTTTGGAACTCCAACAGGTTTTCAAATCTCTGCAGGAAACGGAGCGGCGCTGGCTCTACGGGAACCCACAGCTCCCTCTGCGCCCTCCCAGCAGGAGCCCTCCCAGCAAATAGCAGGGGTGCTGGGGCACCCACCACCCTTGAGTGTAGCTTTTTCCCTGTGGATGGCCTGCTGCAGCCACGGTAGCTGCAGGGAGTGTCGCCTTTGTGGCAATCCTATCTGTATTCCTGGGGGAAAAGAGGAATTTGGCATAAAACTGTTCTGTCTTATGCTTGTTAATGGCCAGGGAAGGTTAAAGCTTTCTAGTTACTGAGTCCTGTGCAGGGGGGGTGAATAGCTGGGGTGAGCGTGTGCCTGCTGCGGTCTGCGCGGGGCTTTGGGACCTGAGGCTCCACCTACGTGGAAGTGGTTGGAGCACTGAGATCGTTTCTTCTGATGTGGGGGGCTCGGATGTTAAACTCCCTGGGAAGGTTTCTCTGCCTGCTGGGAGGTTGTGCCTGTGGTCCCAGCCCTTCCCATTAGGGAACTGGTCACTTGACACCCATGAAACCTCCCTTTGCCCCTCTCGGAGCAGATCTGTTGTTTTGAATTTCCCCAGAAGACCACGGCCCCCGTGAGAGGTTGGGTGGGTGAACCTGGCTGGATCCTCATGAGTGAGGATCTTGTGAGGGCTTGCTTCCACAGAGAGCGAGCCTCGAAGCCTGCGCTCAGCAGCACTTCCATGTGCTGAGGTGGGGTGTGATGCAGATAAGGCCTCCTGCAATGGATGAGATGATGACGTGGCAGTGATCCTGACCTCAATTTTCCTGTTGTCCTTTCGCTTGTAAAATTCCTTTCCTTTCACAAGGGAGTTTTCCAGAGAAGTTGCTGATTAAGTGTTATCATCATGCTGGGTGCAGCATGGAGCAGAGGAGGTTCGGGTTCCGCGTAGCTGGATAGCATAAACTCACTGGCTTCTGTCTTGGAGTGTCTTGGGGTTGGATATCTTTCTGTGTGGTATCTGTAATGTGTACAGAGGGGGAGTTGAGCTTAAGGGGAAGCTGTCTGGAGTTGAATCATGGGAAGTTTAGGTTGGGTAGCAGGAAGAATTTCTTTACTGAAAGGATCATCAGATATTGGGACAGGCTGCCCAGGGAGGTGGTTGAGTCACCATCCCTGGAGGCGTTTAAAAGAAGAGTAGGTGTTGTACTTGGTGACATGGTCTGGTGTCAGGACCTAGTAGAGTCATATAATCATATCATAGAGTGGTCTGGGTTGGAAGGGACCCCAAGGATCACAGAGATCCAACCCCCCTGCCACAGGCAGGGCCACCAACCTCCAGGACTGGAGCTACACAAGGTTGCCCAGGGCCCCATCCAACCTGGCCTTGAACACCCCCAGGGATGGGACACCCACCCCCTCTCTGGGCAGCCTGTTCCAGCACCGTACCGCTCTGTCTGTAGTAGGGCTGGATGCATGATTGGACTCAATGATCTTGAAGGTCTTTTCCAACCAAAACCATTCTATGATTGAGGAAAATAACAGGTTTGCTAGATTTTTGGCTGTTCCCTTTGAGGTGCAGAAGATGGAGTCCTCCTAAAAGCAGGGTCCTTCAGCAACTGCATTTGGCTGTATTCAGAGCAGTTGCCTGGCATCTGCAAGTTGCATCACCACAGCCAGCTAGCAAGGGATGTGCAAATACTGCCTGTGTGCTGTGGGAGTGGTTATGGGGACTTCTGGATCCCCCTGGAATTTGTGACCCCAGGCAAAGACAGAATCTAGTTCTCTAGGAAAATGCTGAGCTATCTTAATCCCCGGAACATCACCGTGTCCTGTAGCCTTACTGAAGTTCCAGCTCTTCAGAAGGCTCTGTGGGAGGGTCTTAACTGACTCTTAATGTTCTGCATCGACTGAAAACAGGGGTGTGGGGGGAGAAAAAGTGATAGGTCATTAAGATCACCATCACATGTGTGATGGAGTTAACTTGAAGGTGCAGAGATGGCTCTGTGTCTGGTGTTCCTGACCTTGGAGCGCTCAACTTTGTGTTCACGTAATAGCTGTTGTGTGTGTCATTCCCATTGTTTGGAGAGAAGCGAGCTCCCCCGTGGAACGGGACTGACCTCATCTGGCATCCTCAGCTGGGGTGTAAATCTGGATTCACCACACAAGCCTCTGCCACAGCAGCAGCGCTGGGAGCAGGGCTGTTATCCTCCACGTGCCCTGGGTGCTTGGGGGTGAGCAGGCACTGGTGGTGTCAGCAAAGCAATGTGGGGGCCTGGAAAAACATGCTGTCACCTAGCTTTTGTGCTGTTTGTGTCCCCCCCCTTTTCTACCTGCCTTTCCCTCTCTGCTGTCTCACCTGGCTTGGTTTCTTCTTCCTCCCTTGCCTGTCCAAGCAGATGAACCAGCGGGTGCTTCAAGGTGGAGAATTCCAAAGGCTCCCCACTTGGCATAAGCCAAGGAGTGGACAGAGGTGGCAGAAGGCACACCCAGACCCCGCCAGTGTCCTCTGCCAAATTTCTGGTTCCTGCTCCAGAGTGTGAAGGTGCTAGGGATTTTGCTGAAACGCTCAAAGCGTTTCTGACTGGAGGAGAACAATCTATTTTCCCTAACCTCATTCTGGCAGATGGCAGAACCTTTGTAGATGAAATTTTTTCCAATAAATTTAGCTCGAGGAAAGCTTTTGGCACAAAGGGTTGCAGCCTAAATGGTTAAAGTTTGGCAAAGTCCTTAGGAACGAAAACTGGGGTAAAGCATGGAAAGTGTTAGGTAAGCTTCGCTGTAGGCACAGCAGCTGGGCTGTGCCCCTCTCAGAGGCAAGTCCTGGTGATGGAGGTGCCACCTGCACCAGCTGGAGAGGCTGGAAAGCTTCTGGAGGTGGCCAGGGGCTGGAGCGGGAGGTGAAGGAGGCCTGCAGGCATCTGAGGAGGACCCTGGGATTTACTGCATCCCTGGAGCTGGGAGGAGGAAGGAGGGGGGCACAGGTTTCGCTTTACGTTTTGGCATGTGCTTTGCAAACTGACACACTGGCGCTCTGGTCCCTCAGGAAGCTGTAAAGAGAAGAGCAGTAGATGTGTTGAAACGGAAGCTCGGCGCTTTGCTGTTCCTGCCCCAGCAAAGCCAGCCTGCTTGCTCTGAACACGCCTGTCTGTGGGCACTCTCGCTCTCCCATTTGACTTTTACTCCAGGCTTGAAGCGCTTCACCAAGGTTCACACCAGAGAAGACACGTTCCAGGCTGTCTGTGTGCATCTGCTGCCAGAGAGACGTGCCCACCTCCAGCACGGGGCTGGCGGTGGGGGGATGTGTGTGTGTGTGTGTGTGTGTGTAAGAGGCTGCCTTTCATTTGCTCTGATTGTCCTGGTAAAACTTCACTCTGGGCTGGAGTAAATCTCTTGGGAAGCCCTGTTCACACCTCCTCCCCCGTTGTAAATAACATCTGACACAATTATGGTTGGGCGCATGCAGCTCCTGGGTGGGATGCTAGTAGCAGCTTGCCATGCCTGCTGCGGAGCGCCGAGCCGGGCTCCCGTGGCAGCGCCTTCCCCCCAGCACATGTGCTGTGGAGCCTGCTTTGCTGGCCAGCCCTTTTGGGGTGAGGTTCGGGGCTCTGGCTGTGTGGATAGCTCCTCCAAGAAGTGATGAAAGGTCTGTGCAGACAGAGGATGCGCCGTCAGGGATTTTCCTCTATTGGGCTGCGTCCCCCCTGCCTCGTTGCGGTGCTGCTAATGCCTTTTTATGTTTCATCAGCTACAATTTGCCTCTCCTTTCAGTGCAGAATTCCCTGTTGGTCCAGATGCCCCCAGCACGGGCCGAGCCCTGCTCACCTTTAGACCCCTTCACCCTTGCAGCCACCTCAATCACATCCTATAGCAGCATCCTATAGCGTTACCCCCTCTGCAGCAAGAGGCAGCTGGTGCCAGGCTAATCTGGAGCTACGTACACGCCGACGAGCTGCCGTACCAGCTTGCAGGGACATATTTTCCTATGAGCTAGCCAGGAGTTCCATACGTTTGGGTTTGCCAGCCTTTTAGCTGCCAGGAGGGTCGAATCCACGCAGCAGTCAGTTGGCAGCGGAATCCCTGGCTCTGGGGATCGTGTGGAGCCTTGAGGCTAGTGAAGGTTTTGTGCCTGTGTCGTAAGCCAGCTCACCCACCTGAGCAGCTCTGGGGAAGGCAGGGCTGAGGAATAGTTTCTCTGGTGATTCTCCAGGCTTTGCCAACGCGGGTGAGACCGTAGGTGCCTTTGCCCCAGCTGTGAGGGTCTGAGACTGGCGTGTCTTGGGACAAATGTGGTGGTAGAAGCTGGGACCTATGTGGCTCCCTAGGGAAGAGAAGTGTTTTTTGACACTACACAGCCAAAACCGATTCCTGGGGCTGGGATCCGGGTCCTGCAGGCTGGGTCAGGCACCCCAAGCAGGGCGGGGAGAGCTCCGGGTGCCGCGTAGCGCAAGTGGAAATGGCTTCAATCCGTGTTTTGACTGATGGGTCTTTTCAGGAAATTTCTGAGAGTAACATTTCTAAAAATGGCTGCTTCTTTCCACTGATATTTCCTGGAAAAGGCTGCAGTTAATTTTAAACCACTATCCTTTTCAAGTGGAAATGGCTCTGTGCTTGTCCTCAAGGCTAATGTCATTCTTTCTGTCCTAGCCCGGGTTACGTGGTGGGGACGGATGGTGTGTCGCCACCCTGACCTCCTCTTGAAGTACCCATTGTCTTCCAGGGCTGCAGAAATTGGGGTGTTGGGGGCACGCTGTGCATTTGTCTGCATTCCCTCTGGAAGTGAATAACTCTCTCTCTCCAGCTCGCTTCAGATTTTTGATTCTTTGTCAGTGACTCCTGGCTGGTCCTGAGCACACACGAGCGAGCCGGCTCTAGCGTCATTCCCTTGCCTAAAGCTCTGTTCAACAGGGTCAGGAAGGATATTCTGAGCTGGTTATCACACCCCAGGTGCAAGGATCCAGCCCTGCACGTGGATCCTGGGCTTGGGGACGGTCAGAGCCAGAGGCGAGCTCTGGGATCAGCCAGAGGGAGCTGGCAACACAGAGCTGTCCTGGTCAGGCAGCCCCTTCGTGTCAGGCAGAGCACGGCTTCCCCTGTGGCTCTCAGGCAGGCTCACTGCTTCGGGTGGGAATATGTCATTAATTTTTATACCTTCCCCTGTAAACCATCGACCCTTTTTATGATGTCATGAGGGATTCCTTAATTTTGCAGCTGCTTCCTGGTTACGTCAGAGAAGAGCCTCCCGTCCTAGAGCCCGGTGCTGCAGTCCAGAACGGCTGGAAACAAATGAAGTGTTGAATATCTAATGGCTTCCACAGGGAGAGCTGCTCCATCCTCCCCAGGCCCCCGGCATTCCTCACCTCCTAGGCCTCCCTCCTTCCCTCCCTTGGACAAGACGAGGGTTCAGCGTAGAGCAGAGGGAGCCGTCGGCTCCTGGGCCGCCCCGACTGCTTTGGGAACACGTGTGACAAGTTCCCCAGTGCTGCTGTGTGCCTGGGTGCTACTGGCCAAGATTTCCCCCACCCACCCCTCTCCCCAGGGTCTTCCCGCCTCTCCGTGGGGAGGAGTCTGAATTGGGAGGTGGGTTGGGGGCATCCAGATTATTGCTGCGATCCAGAGGTCA
Source organism: Gallinula chloropus (assembly GCF_964237585.1). Classification (NCBI taxonomy): domain Eukaryota; kingdom Metazoa; phylum Chordata; class Aves; order Gruiformes; family Rallidae; genus Gallinula; species Gallinula chloropus. The sequence goes on from NC_140104.1 coordinate 11,487,821, forward strand.
CTTTGGGAGGGATTCAACCCTCTTTGGTGCAGGTGGGTGGCGTTCAGCTCGGCCGCAGGGCTGTGCCGGGACGGCTGGAGCTGCTGTTGTGTCTGCTGCCCACAAATGCAGAGTGGGGGAGCATCTTTCCAGGAAAGCTGCCCATGGTTCCCAGGCTCTTTGCAGGGTATGAGTGCGTGCGTGTGACTCGCCGGTTCCCAGCCATTCCCAGCGGAGAGCCCGTGACTCACAGATTCTCTTTGAGGGGGTGTCGGGGGAAATGCCCTGCAGCTACCAGCATCCCCCTGGCTTTGCTGCTTCGTATTCCAGTCAGTTGTGTGCCTCTCCACCACGGACAAGCGGTGGCACGGGCGGTTGCCTGGACCGGCAGCGTGGCTCTCCGCTTCCTGCAGACATCCCCATCGCAGTGGGCTGCCCTGAACCCTGCCAGCGCTGCGTCTGGCGGAGGGTGACTCACGGGGAAAACACCCTGGTGTCTGGAGTGATAAGAGAGCAAACTTCAGGTGGTGTCAGCTTGGAGGTGATGAGCCTCTGTCATCTTCTCCGCAGGGCAGCAGCCGGCTGGTGAGTCAGCTGTCTGTGCTGACACATCAGCCGGGTGCTTCAGGCACTGCATGGCCACAGCTCTGTGCTCACTGAGCTCCACCACCTCCCCTCAGGATTGTGCCTGGAGACCCGTTCGTTCCTTTGATTGTCTTTGTGTATCACCCTTTACCGTGTCACCAGAGAAGGTGGGTGTAGCTGTTGCTCCCCAGGAGTGAAGCACATCCCTCTTGTGCTCTTTGCCTGCGCTGGGGCCACCTGCCAGCACCGCTCCAGGCTTCCCTGCCTGGAGCTGCAGCTCAGGTTAGGACAGGAAGGCCAGCATGGAAAACTCTCGCTGGAGTCCCCCCGACCCTTGGCTTGAGCATTCCAGTTGCCTGAATCAAAGGATTCTGGTCTCCTTGGAGACTCTTAAGGCTTATTGGCTGGTCATGTTTTAGCAGCAAAAGGTGCAGCACTCCTTGTGCTGTGTTAGCTGGGATGGATGGATGGATGGATATGTCTGCTGCTTGCCTGCAGGCTCAGGTGTTCCTGTGGCTCGCTAGAGCACGATCAGAGTGGAGCAGCTGGGAGCCCTCACTTCCAGCCCCCCTGCCCCATCCCCACGAGTGCCCCCCTGGCCAAGGCCACGTGGCCCCCGCTTGCTGTGCCCCAGTTGTCCCTCGCAGGATTTCCTTCGGCACATGGCACTCGGAGCAGCCGCGAGAAGCTTCCTCCAGCAAATCCCTCTCCTCGGAGGCGGCTGTCCCTTGCATCGCCTGCTCCTTTCCCATTCCCATTTCCTGTGGCTGGTTGCGTTGCCCTAATAGAGGTTTGGCATGGCTGTTTTGCACACCCTAGTAGGAGAGGGGATGTGTTTATCACTTTTCCTGGAGATTATCTGTTTAAGCACTCTCTGACAGTTACAATAACAAGGGCAGCGCGTTGTGTTTCCCAGCAAAAGGACACTCGCTGCTGAAAGATGTATAGCACTAATTAGAAATACATAACATCCGGCCACATGGCAGCCTTCTCCCGGCCGCTCCATTTCCTGAGCTCAGACGACTTTGACGACAGTTGGTTTATGTTTTCCATGAATATAATGTTCTCAGAGAAACACAAATTTCTCCCCGGTACAGGAGTCCCCATTCCCTCTGTCTCACTCTCCCCCACCCCCTCCCCATGCACCCTTCCAACAGGTAGATTTATGACAGTGGAACGCCTGGGTCGGATCCTGCTGCCAGCTGGGTCGGAACAAAGCTCTCAGCCCCTACGCAGGACGCAGCTGAGAACCCAGGTAGACGCTGGCGGAGGGCGCTGCTGTCACCATGCTTGGCCGACCTGCCCCGTTCCCCAGGCTCTCTGCAGAGGAAACTGCCTCCTGGTAGAAAAACAACACTCTTCGTGCAGACCAGCACCCAGCTGGAGAGAGAAAAAAAAAAAGTCTTTCCTCCATGCAAAGAAAGAGGAGGAGTCTTCTAGCTCAGAGGGTTTTGTGATCTTTAGAAAAAAAAAAAATGCCTGTCCCTGGTTCCTACTTGCTTTTTCTCCGTGCTCACAGGCTGATACTCAAGAGCTCCTATGGAGGGGGGGGTTCCATCCCATCCCTCTCCTTCCTTTCTCTCTTGCACTCTGCTTCACAGATAGCCTGGGCGCCAGTCAGAGGAGCCTGGGTCCAATCTCCAGCTGGTGGCAGCGACTTGGATGAGGCCGTTCTTTCGGAGGTCCCCGTGCGCTGGACCGGGAGCAGGGCGGTTGCTCTGCTGAGCGTGAGGCGGGTTAGGTGTAAGGGAGGTAGGAGAGATGGAGCATGCTCGGCGAGGTGAAATCTTAGAAGGTTTTAGCTGCTGAACCGCATTCCTATTGAAGATGGAAAAACTGGTGTGTTTCAGATGTTTATAGCTGGGCCAAGCGTGGACAGATTTCTAGTAGGACAGGAAAACTCTCTGCTAAAAAGGTTATTCTGCTGCAAAATCTCAGATCCCCTTTCCAGGATTTGCAGTTGCTAGATTAGCTCAAGGAAAAAGGTTGGAAGTGGGTTTTCTAACAAGGGTAAGCTGCTATCTTGTTTCCTAGCTTCATTCTCACAAGTAGCCGAACGGGTTTTGGCTAAAGATTTCCGGAAGAATTTGGGCTGAGACAGGCACCCAGCATGGAAACTTCAGCTCTGATAGTTAAAAGCCTGAGCCAACTGGAAAAAGGGTCCTATGAGTGGCTAGTGTCAGGCAGACTTAATAACACGGTGCTCAAAGCCCTGCCTGCAAAAAGGACTGTCAGAGCCCATGTCCCGCTGCCTGGTCCAGCATCTGGAGCTGTAACCTCTTCTGTTGGGTTTGCAGAGGGCTGCAGGGTCCTTGTTTATTTTTTGAGTGCAGAAAGACAGGTCTTTGAGGCATATTCAGCCTGTGAAGTGTGGGGTAATGCGAATTAGCCAGACTGTCGTTTGAGACTGCAAAGTGTTTGATGACATTCCTGGTGTAAAATACTCTGCCTGCTCCTTCCGAGCCCTCTGCAGCGCTGCACGTACCCCAGGGTTCTGCTGGCACAGCTGATGTGGGGCTGCAAGTGACTGAGGAACAAATCAGGCTTGAGGAACCTCCCAGAAGGTGGGTTTTTTTTTAGGCTGGCTCAGCTCCCCACTGTGACTGCAGCCCTGCTCCACGGGCTGTGTGTCAGTACGGCGGGTGGTAGCGGTGGTGGTGCAGCGTGCGGCGAGGGTACAGTGTCACCCTGAGTCAGTCTCTGCAGCAGATGCTGTGAGTCCTGAAGCCCTGACCTTAAGCTGTGGTTTAACAAGCAGTTACGTAGGTAGCGGTGCCAGCTTCACCCACCCTCCTCTTCCCCCCACACAGCACCTTTGATGGCGATGGCGCAGCTGAAAGGTGACATTTCTAACCCCAGCGAGCAGCGTGAGCTGGTTCACAGGGCGGCTGTGCAGGCGAGAGAGAGAGAGAGCTGAGAGGTGATGTGGTGACAGGAGCATGAACAGGGACGTTTCCCTGCTTGCAAGGGGAGAAGGTGGAGGGAGAAGCTGTTGTGGCTGTTGCCGGTGCACAACCTTGGTGTCGAGCTGGATGGTTTCCTGCGGAGCATCGCTGCTGTGGCTGCTGGTGGCACAGAGGAGCCGCATCTCTGACCGCCTCGGGGCCAGCGACGTGGTGGCTACTTGTTTTGCGTGTGACTTCTGTCCGTAGTCTGTCTGACCACCCCTGCGCTGCGCCCAGCGGCGCGGTGTGGCTGGGTGCGAATACCAGAGCGTTATCTGATCACACCCTACCTGGGGTTTCAGGGGAGGAAGTGGAATGTGGGTTTGTGGCAGCTGTAGCTAATGGGGAGCCAGTGATACCAGCTGAAACTGTGTCTGGCACCGAGCTTTGGGTGATGGCCTGCAAGGGATGGGATGTGGGATTGCCTGTGGAGCTGATACTATAGTTCTGCTTCTCTTGGAAAATCACCTGGGAATGACAAGGCTTGCCCCAACCTGGGCAGTCAGGATCTCTGCCTGCTCCTGCTCTGTGGCAGCTGATGTCCCTGGGTTGTTCTGGTGCTGTTGAGCTGTAGGGAAGCTTGTGTCTGAATGCATCACACGTTACTGGCAGCACAGACCATTGCCCAGCTCAGACATAACGATGCCCCATGGGCTCCAGGGTAGGGTTGTTGCTTCAGCCCCACGTTCAGCATATCTTCTACAAAGGATTTGTCTCTTAGGCTCAGACCTTTTGTGGCGAGGGACCTTGCTGTGGGTGCAAAGAGCTAGTTTCCTTGCTCTTCATCACCCAAAACTCTCCACAAGGTTCTATCTAAACACTGCCAGTTCATGAGTGCTCTGCCCTTGGCTTGCGCCCTGGGGTGGCCTGGGGTCCACTGCCCCCCCACCTCCATGTCACGCAGTCGTGACCACTGGCTCTGATCTCCCAGCTTGGTGAAAGCTGAGGCTCTCTGCCTCCAGAGGAAAGCGGTGAAAAGGCACAAAGAGAAAGTTTCTTCTGATTTATAGTGCTTTCCTCTTTTGTTCTATAATTAAGCTCTTAAAAGCCTTTGCTGGCAAGGCTGGGAGCTGGAGCACCAACGTACGTTCAGGGGTCTTGGACAAGCACCCACCCTACTTTCACCTGGATGTTTATCCTTCCCTGTGGGGTTTTCGGGCTGTGAAATGAAGCCGACGGGCTTGGCCAGGCAATGAACTTCGGGATCAGGGGAGTTTTGTGGAGTGTAATGGTGAGATGACAATGGCCACGGTTAGCTGAGCTGGAAAGGGAAACAACCCTTAAAGTTTGAGTGTTCTGTTCCTCTCACCTGCAGTGCAGGTGGGACCAGGGCTGAGCATCAATCACTGCAGTACATTGAAGCTCCGTGGCTTTACGTGAGCTGGGAGTGAGCTGGTGGGCGCGTGGTTCGTGTCTGTAGCACTACAGGATGTCTGATGGAGCTGTGGCTGGAGGGCTCCATTGGAGAGAGCGGGTTCTGGATGGCTGTACCTGTGATGGCTCACATGCACGAAACATTTTTACTCACTTTTGAGGTTTTCCATGTTTTCTGGTGAACTTGCAGCCTGCCAGCAGAGCTGCCGGTGGCTGAAGCCCTCATACCAAGGCTGGCCACGACCCAGCGCTGCTCTGATGCTGGGAGCCCATCTCTGGAATCCATCAGGGCTGTGGCTGTGCTCCTGACCTTCAGCATCACAGCAGCCATTTAGGCGTTGCCTTTTCTGGAGGGGGAGCACTTAATGTTTGTACCAGCCCAGTCTGGGGGTGACCACAAAGTCTGGCTTACAGCACAGTGCCCCAAGTCCCCTGGGTGCTGCCCACCCAGAGCGTGGGGGCTCAGAGCGTTTTGCCCACCCTGGGCACTCAGCAGACTTGGGTGCAGCAGCACGATGGCCGTGGTCTTGTCGTGTGCCCGTTAAAGGCGGGAGGTGAAGAGAGTCCAGTATCTTCCCCAAACGCGGGAGGAGGGAGCTCGGGGAAGACAACAGTGATTTCTTGAACTGGACTGTGGCCAGAGCGCTGGGACTAACGCTTTTAATTGTGGGAAAGGCTTGATGAAAGAGATTTACTGTCCCAGAGTGGTCACATCTTTAGTTTTATATTTCCTCCATAAGCTGACAACCCCTGCAGTACAGCACTTCCTACCATCGCTCTGCGGCATCGCCTCGGTCCTGGCTCTGGGAGCAGAGCATCCTTCTTCAGGTACCAGCCACAGCTGGTGCCACCCTGGGTTACCCTTGGTGGTCTCCCCACTGGGTGCTGAGCTCATTGGCAGCTAGAAGAGCTTGCAAAATCAAGCCTACAGATCTTCCTCCTGTTTTTTTTTTTTTTTCCTGTTTTTTAGGTGTGCTTTAGTCTTTTTCTGGTTGTTTTTAACCTCCCACCCCATTGCTTAAATAATTTGCCCTTAAAATCCCCACGTTTATTCTCTGTACCTCAGGCGTTTTGCTAGCCCTGGCTGGAACAGGGTCTCAGCGTCTGGCTTTAATCCTCTCATCCTTTGCTCAAAATCCCTGGTCTGCCACATCAGGGGAGTTCAGCTCCCAGCACCTTCTCCTTGCCCTCAGTGATGCTCACGTCTGCGGTGGAGGTACTTGGGAGCCAGGGCTCTGTGGGGGGCTCTTCCCTCCCCATCCTGACACTGGGGCTTTGCTCACACAGGCACTGGTTTGGAGTCGGTACCGAGGTGTTTGCGTTCACTGTGCTCATCCTTTACCTGACTTGCAGCAACTTTTCTCACCACCTCTGCCTGTCTGCAGAGGGAACAGCCCCGCTCCAGCAGCAGGCGAGGGGCTGCAGCCAAGCAACCTGCTCAGAGGAGGAATCCCTCAGTGGCACAGGATGCATCCATCCCACTGGGCAGCAGCTCTCCTCCCCCCGCCACGCTTCCCTGCCTCCCTCCGGGCAAACCCCATGTGAAGAGAGGATGTGAACTGGGGATGACAGAGGGGATTCAGAGGGCAGGGGCTGCCTGTAAGGCTTTAAAATCTCCTTTGAGCAGGCAGCGCGGTGCCTGAGCGAGCGCGGGCAGCCTGGTGTGCCCCGCGGTGCTCTCAGATGTAACCCACGCCCAGCTCCAGGCAGTTCCCTCCAGCCAGCTCCCCGCTGCTCTCAGCAGCCTCAGAAGTGGTTTCTGGCTGGGTGTAGATGTGCCGGGGGGATTTGCTCTCGCTCTGAGCCGGCTCTGTTTGGAAGAGCTGTGGTCGTGTGGCATCTACTTGAGTAACAGCTTCAATTAAGCTCTCTTGACAAGCTGTTGTGTGACTGGTGAACTAATGGGAGGAGCCCCCTCCTCAGCTGCTGAGGTTAAAACTCCAGCAGGGACAAAGATCAAACATGCAGCTAATTACCCTTTAAACACTTAAACATACCCCCCCCCCCTTCTTTTCTTTAGGGGAAGGCGTCAGCTCCAAGCAGCAGCTTCTGTGCTGGGAGTCCTGAGTGCTGGTCCTGACCGGGCTGGCTCAGCACATGAGGTGGTGTTGGCATGATGTGGGTAATGTGTGGAGATCCTCTTTCCACTACTGCCCCCCTGCTCTGCCTCCTTTTGTCCCCCCTAATATAGAGCAATTTGGTCCAGGACAGGTGTGAGCTGTGGAATTGCCCACCCCTGGAGAGATCCCTGCCAGGCGTGGGATGCAGGAAGGGAGGCTGCAAAGGCAAAGCAAGATGGAGGATCTGACCTGCTCCCCGCTGAAACCCTCTCTCTGTCTCCTAGAGTGCATCTCTGAAGACTGCCGCTCTGTCATCCAGGAACAGGCCACGGCCCTGGGGCTCTCCATGTTTGGGCTCTTGGTGAGGAGGTGCACTGGCCTGCTGCGGGAATGCCTGCAAGGTAAGGGGGCTGCTGTCAGGATCCATGCTGCTGTCCATCCGGCAGCCTCATGGGGTTCAAGCCCTCGTTCCCTGCTTTTTCTACACCCCTTCCAGTCTGCTGGAGCCCTTGGAGTCCTTCCTGACATCCCAAGCTCTGGCCATGCTATGGCTGGATCACCTTGTGGGAGAGTTCCTGATGTGTGCAGGCAGAAATGTTTGGAAGAAAGGGATGGATGCAGGGCATGTTTTCTGCCATCTCTGGGAAGCTTCTCAAAACTGGGACCTCAGGATCCTGTCTCTATGATTGGTGCACCAGCATCCTGCTACCCTCCATAAAAGGGATTACAGACAGCCTGGCTTGCCCCCCAGGCCAGTCTGTGTAGGGGAGCAGATCAGTCTTTGGTCTTGCTATGAGTTTTGGCTATTCCCTTGTGTGTCCAAGGCTGGGATGTTGGGATCTGTGTCATGCATCCCCTCCCCCCGCCCAAGCCTGACTCCTGCCCGCAGTGAGCTGCATCAGCTCTCACATCTTGTATTTGCAGTTCAGCCACAAGAGGTGGAGCAGGAGGAGGATGAGGAGGATGACATCAAGGTCTCTGCCTTGCCCCAGGACCTGAAAGAGCTGCTGCCCAGTGTGAAGGTCTGGTCAGACTGGATGCTTGGACACCCGGACACCTGGAATCCTCCTCCAACCTCTCTGGAGCTCCCCAAACAGTACGTGCATCCTCTGTCTTGTTTTGCCCTCTCCTTCCCTGAGCTCTTTGTGCCACCTTTACCCCTCGCTCATGCTTACTCCTGGCTGTAGCACTCTGGCCTGAGTGCCCAGGAGACATTTGCTGCTCAGGGGATGTTTTGTGGGGGCAGAACTTGCCGCCCTTGGTCACGCAGTGACTTCACTGATACACGGGTGGGGGTGAGGTGGTTCAGAGGGTGCCTGGCAGTTGCCCTTTGCTTCCGTGTGGTAGAAAATGTCCCGTGAGCTGGACTTTTGCCTTTTGCTTAGGATGTGTTTTCTTTTGTTGGGATACAGCTCCTTTATATGCTCCATTGGCCCAGCAAGCTGAACAGGCAGGGCCTTCCCTCTCTGCACGAGGGCCGCCCGCTTCCAGCACGGGGCTTTCATTGCCTTTTCTTCACCAACTGAGACCAACCTTGGTCAGGTTGGGCTGGCCTGGAGCAGCTCGCCTGTTCCTGGAGCTCTCAGTGTCACTTCCTTTCTGCTTCAGAAAGGGCTCGTCTCTACCCCTGCAGCACACAAAAGGGTTAATTTTCTAACCCGGCCGATTCCAGCCCATTAGTCCATAATGCGGACTAGGCAATTTGCATATTTTTGGACAGAAAATCGAGTGAAGGGGCCAAGTATGGAGTATGCGAAACACTGTCTGAGCATGCTCCGTAGCTGCTTTCCCGCAGGATTTTCCATCTGCCTCCGGTACTCCGGATCCAGAGCCTGAAATCACGTCTTATTGTTAATCCAAAGGAGCCAGAACCCGGGGTGATGGGAAGGCGCATTAAGAGTAATCCAGCAAAGTGGCTTAACCATTAATGGGTCCCCGCTCCGTGCGTCAGGTCCAGTCCTGCTCTCCTAGTTTATTGCCTCTTACTCCAGTTCTTTTTCATTTGGCTGAGGAAATGGAAATCTCACACAGGAAGTTCTGGGCCTCATTTTGTGGAGATGGAGTCTGTTTTCTGTTTGTCGGCTGCTCGGTGTGGGACCGCTGCCTGCTCATGTGAACTGCTGCCCATCTTTGGGCAGGAACTCAAACTGGGATCTGTCACGTGAACCCGCGTGCACCAATCCCCCCCTTCCCCTCGCGCTCCCTGCGCAGGGAGCCGCTGAGCCCTTGGCGACGGGCAGCCTCGAGATGGAATTTCTGATTGGGTTCGCGCAGCCAGCGCTCGGCGCCTGCCCCAGGACGAGCTGCCTCCTCCCTGGGTGCAGGGCTGCGTCCCCCCAGGCTGATGGAGCAGGTGCGGGCTCCTGTTTGTCCCGTGGGGTGGGAGGAGGTGGTGGTGGCAGCTCGCCCTGTGGTGTGACGGCGTGTGGCTCTTTGGGGAGTAGTGGGTATGGGTTGAGGGGCTCTGTTCTGTGACTCCCTGGTCTGCCTGGTAGAGGAGCAAGGGTCTTCGTCTTGGAGCAGAGACCCAACTGCTTCCCACCTTGCCTTCTCCACAGAGGGTGGCTGAGCAGCCCCTCTTGTACCCTCACTTTGGGATGTAGGCTCCCAGCTCTGGCCACCCTGGTGCTCTTGGCTCATCCAAAGCATCTCTCTTATCCACGGTGAGAAGACCGGCAGCTCTTTCAGCCCAGATGTTTCATGTTGACCCAGTAGTGGACAGCTGTGACTTGGTGGCCGGGGACTCTGGAGCAGCAGTGACTTGAGCTTTCCTGGAGGTGTGGGTAGAGATGAACAGCGGGAACCCAGCTCCACTCCTGGGCACGCCCTGGGAATGGTGACATGTTCCTGGGAGGTGGGAAAGGGGAGCACTGGGTTAATGTTTCAGCTCTCTATTGACACAAGCCTGCTGTCTGACCTGGGGTTGTCCAGTAACCAGGTAGAGTCACCAAGTCCAGGGGGTTTGGATAGGAGAAGCTTCAAAGAAGTTTAGAAGTAAAACATGGGCCAGAGCAGCAGGCGTGTTGGAGTAAGCCAAGGTTTATGGGCAGGGTGAGCGCGGGAGCGGGGAGAGTGTGCGATGAGCAAGTGCAGATGCCAAGTTGCAGAACTGATTAAGGGGCTCGTGCTGTGTCACATGTGCTGTGGCTCGTGGTGGTGGGACATGCCCTGAGGTTCCCACCGGTGCCAATGGAAGGAGCCCTTTGGATGCACTGAAACCCTCGCTTTCAGTGCCCTTTGTGGTGGTGTGGGCACCAAAAAAGGGCAGTAAAAAACCCCCTGCAACCCAAAAGCACCCTGCGAGGATGCCACGAATGTGCTAAAGCTTCTGGACGAACCAGGCCCCATACCCACCTGGCAATCCCTAAGAGCAAAGGCCTGGCCCAGAGCTTGCATCAAAGCACAGCTCATCCGGGGCCAGCACTGCTGCCAGAATGACGGCCTGGGCTCGTGGCCAACGGGGCAGCTTGTCAAGACTCCGCCAGAGCCCAGGGCCTGGGCTGCCGGAGCCGTACATCCCGAGGCCCTCTGCTCACGCCGCTGCCTTCGCCATGTTCGCGATCGCTCGTTCTTAGCAAGAGAGAGAGAGCTGGGGGGACTTTGAGAACGTCTAAACTCAGCCCAGCTGTGGCAGTTGGTTTATTGCTTTCAGCTGGTACTTGAACCCGGGTCCTGGTCTTGGAGTCTTTCCCAGGTTTAATCCCCGGAGCTTTCTCTGCAGCTGTATGACACTGCGCTGACCCCGAATGAGGATAGGAAAATAGAACCGGTGCCAAGCCAGAGTCTCTTTTTCATTTGGAGTCTGGCTGTCTGCCCATGACCAGGGTTACATAATGGGAAACATAGCTGGGGCTCTGGAGAGCCCGCGTTTCACCACGCTGCCCAGACCTTCGCGTTCTGATGCTATATATCTTCCTAATTGTAGCTCGGATGCATTTATCACACTGCTGGATTTGAGTCCTTACAATAAAAAAAAAAAAAAAGAAAGAAAAGAAAAAAAAAAAGAAAACCCACACCAAATTCCTCAGCTCACTGCTTTTCCCCCTCGGACAGAGGCGGAGGGAAAGGTGTGATGAGGGGGTGAGCGCTGCCGAAACCTGGCCCGCGGCTGCGAGCCACGCTGGGAGTAGGCTCTGCAGAGCAGGGTGGAAGGCTCAGGAGGTGGGTCTTTAGGGTCCTTTTGTTGGCAGGGGTCTTGGGAATGAGCCCTGGTTCCTGGCAGACATCATCTCCCTAGCTGGGGGCTTGGTGTTCCCAAATTCAACCTGAATGAGAAGCTATGCCTGTCCCCAAAACCACCCTCCTTGTTCTGGCACGTGCATCCACCCTGGTGTGGTCGCGGTGGCTCAGGAGATAGGCTAGTTTTCAGGCCAGAAGGCCATAGTGACAGGCTGCCTCGTTCCCTTTCTTGGGCTGTTGTGTGTATTTGAGAGGTGTGGGGTGTTCTTCGCCTCACCCTGTTTGGGAGAGGGACCCAACAAGTTTTCTGTGGCCCTTTTCTTGGCTGTTTCCTGGATAGGAGCTAAGCTTGGCCACGGACATCTCTGCAGTGTCCCATGGCTTGGGGGCTGTGTGTCTGGAACGGCTGTTCCCAGGTCTTACAGCCCCTTCTGCGTGTTTCATGGCCAGCATCACATTGGGGTCTGCAGTGGCTTAAAGCAGTGTGGCATTGCCATGCAGCTGTGTTGGAGCAGTGTTGATCAGATCAGCTCTGCCTAGGAGTAAATTGTAGAGGTTGGGGTGTCAAAGCAGGAAGTACTGGGGAGAGGGGAGCAGGGGGGGTCTCCTAAGGCAGAGATACCAGCAGCGGATGGGGCGGAAGGCAGATCTTCAAGGAAGCTGCTGTCGTTCAGGTGGATCCATCTCCTTTTGGGATACATTACTGAAGAGCTGAGAGGGGTGAAGAGGACTGGCCAGGGGAGAGCAAAGCTTCTCCTTGCTTTACTTTGTTGCTGCAGTGAATCCATTGCTAAACGAAGTCCAGGAATCAATGGGGAAGCCACTGGCTGGACAGACAAACTGCCACAGGGCTGACCCTGGCGAATCTCTGCTCCTCCCGTGCTGGAGCGAAGGGCCTCTCGGTTTGTGGAGACTTGTCTGTAAGCATTTAAAAATGGTTAATTTAAACCAAATATTAAATTAAATCCAAAAGCTCTGAGCACATTCTAGAGCTTACCTTCCCAGAGAGATCTGCCAGATCGCTCTCATCACATCGCTCTTGCAGAGAAGTGTCACTGAGATGGCAGCTCCCACTGGGAGGGATGGACAGAGTCTTGGACAGGGATGCCAAGATCTTGCTGGAGTTTACCGGAGACTAAATGGAAAATCCCTTTTGCAGATCTCAGCCGTAGTTAGTCATGCTGGCCACCAGAGTTTCCCTATCGAGACATCAAAGCGAGGATTCGGAGGTGTCTCAGTAGTGTAAACCTGGCTGAGAATGAAGGTGAAGTCGAGTGAAGGAGAAGCCAAAAGGCTCCATGGAGAAGGGGGCTGTGGCAAAGCAGGGGCTGGCTGGGAGGAGAGGATCCCTCTCTCTGAAGACATCCCTCTCTCCGAAGACATGTTCCTGGCAGAGGAGTGGGTGTGAGGACACCCAGCCAGCCAAAGGGACCATATGCAGGGTGGAGAGGGGGAAATCTTCGGTGCCACAGGGCAGGGGGACAGCCCTATGAAGTCCAGGTCCAAGGTGGTGAGTGCCTTTGAGGAAGAGCTCCCACCGCGCCCCTTTTGCTCCTTGCAGCCGAGCTGCTTTGAGCTCCGCTTCCCCCTGGCCTGGGAGAGAGGGAACCCAGGCAGGGATGGAGGGAGAGCCCTTTGTGTGGAGGTGGGTGCGTGCCAGTGCCACCTCGCACCGGGAGCGGGTGGGTGCGCATCGCCGGGCCCCAGGAGCACGTGAGCCCGAGGCGTTTGCCATCTGCGCGGCAGCGCGGCTCTGGGCGGCTGGGGAACACAATGCAGGGCTTCTTCTGCGCCGCGCTTTCCGGGTTTGTTCCGCAGCTGTGGAGTTTGAATGTTAGTGTTTAAACAAGCTGGTATTACACAGGAAACGGCCACCTCCACAGGCCCCCGCAGGCTTGTAACATGGGGTCATTGTGCTTGATATTAATCACCAGGCAGCCCGCGCCCCCGGTGAAGATGGTGGCTCACACCGGTGTGCCGCGCACCACCGCCGCTGCCGGCAGGGATTTGGCAAGCGCTAAGCTCGCTCCCGTGCCCATCTCTCCCATCGCCCTCCGCTCACCCCACGCTTCGGTGCGCTCCTCTCACCTTACACCCATGGTGGACATCCATCCACCCTGAGCAGGAGCCATCCCTGCGCCCACCCAACCTCTCCAGGACCGTGTTCTGCCCCATGGCCGCGCTCCAGCCCCCTCGCTCGGCTGCACACTTGTGCGGTGCTCTCACCGTCGCCTGGCCGGGCTGCGTCCTGTCGGCCTGCAGCTGGGCTGCGCTCACACTGACAGCTACATTAAACCTGGAATCCTGAGGCAATAAAAAAGAAATTAACTCTTATTTTTTTTTTCCCCCCCCTGTCCTAGTGGAATAAGCAAATGGTAAATGTGTCTGTGGGGAAGTGAATGAACCCCCCGTTCGGAGGAAAGACCTCGCGCTAACCCTCTTCTCGCTTCCTCGGTTAAAAGCTTTTGGGAACCTCGTCCCTGTACCTGGGAGCTGCGTGCTTGGGCTCAGTGTCAGCAATGCGGGGCCCCTCCCTCAGCTGAGGGATGCTGAAGCTGGGGCACTGAGCATACTCAGTGCTTCCAGGCTCCTGGGCCTGCCTTGGCTTTGCGGAGAGGCTCCAGCACTGAGGCGCTGTTGGGTGATGCTAGCCAGAAATGCCTGGAGGTGGCCATCCTCCAGGACAGTGGGGATGAGGTACCTGGCCAGGCTCACAAGCTTTGTGCAACCTTCTAGGTCGAGTGTACCTCCTAGGAGGAGATCTGCTGCGCTGTGTGTTGTCAGCATGAGCCACCAGCCCTCGCTGGTTTTGCCGGTGGCCAGCAGCCAGTACGTGATCTTGATGGTGCCAGTGCTGGGAGATGCATTGTGGAGGAGGAGCTGCACCCAAGGGGAAGGTAGAAAACTGTCAGACCTGCTCTTTGCGGTGCTGCCTCTGCATCGCAGGAGAAAAACCAGAGCAGAAGCGCCAACACCACCTTCTTTGTTGGCTGTTTGAAGGCTCTGCAGGGTGCTGCACGTGAGAGGGTGCTGCCCAGCTGCCGCCGCTGAGCTGCTCAGGGTTGCATTGCACAGAGATCATGCTACCTAGGGAGCCAGCACAGCCTGTGGTTTGACTGAAGGAAGCCCACGGTGGAAACTTAACACATCCAGTGCAAAGGCCAGATGTGCGAGGCACTGTGATGCTGTAGGGAGCTGGGGATGGAGGGGATAAAGCAACAGGGGCTGAGCTTGTGCTGGTGAGGGGCTGCCTGGGCTGGTGAGGGGCTGCCTGGGCTGGTAAGGGGTGCCCTGCCTGGCAGTGCTGCTGGAAGGGCTGGGGGCAGGCAGCTATGTGGGAAAGAGGAGAGGGCACTGCTGGGCTGGGCGGCTGCAGGGCTGTCGGCTTGGTTGGTTTGGTGTTTTTCTGACGTGGGGTGCGAAGCCCCACCAAGAGAGATGGTTCCGTGCGCCTCATCTGCGCTGCTTCTTCACCCCACCACCACCCCTGCCCCGCTCTGGATCCCAGTCCTGCCCAGCATCCGACTGCTCCTCACTGCCTCCCCCCGACCCTCACTGGTTTTCTCCATCCCCTCCAGCTCTGTTTCTTGGGGAATACAGGCAGGGGCTCTGCAGGGTGGTTTCTTCCCCTTCTCCTCCACCCTGGCCCCGTGCACCGGGCTGTCCCAGCACCCCGCCCAGGACATCCCCTGCACCAGTGCCTGTCCTCAACACCCCAGTGTGCTCATTCCCTTGCAGCTGCAGCAGTTCTTCCCGTTCCTCTCCCCAGCTGATGCCTTCAGCCTCTACTGCTCCTCCATCCCTGCATGGCCACTGAGTCCTCAGCGCAGCTGGGGCCCCACCAGTGCTGTGTGACCGGACCTCAGCCACGCAGCCCAGTTGCCAGCAGGGCACTGGGGGAGGGCTGAGCCTCCCAAGCCCTGTGCATCTCCCATGGGCAGAGCTCGCCTTGGAGGTGGCCCAGAGCAGCCCTATCACATCCGGTGCTTGTCTCTGCAGCTTGGGCCGGAGGATAAACTATCAGGGCTGTGGGGCAGTGGATCATTCCTCTTATTATTTTCTTCTTTTGCAGATAGGGGTCGTGGAAAGTTCAGTTCCTTTTAACCCTCGCAGCTCTGTTTATTTTCCAGCTGGTAGCACAAACGCAGCGTTTCCCATTACATCACAAAGGGCCTCGGACAGATCCCTCCGAAAAACGTGTTGCAACTGTTTATTTTTTTCCATATTTAAACATTTCTGACAGCCAGACCTGGCTGAGCCAAGCGATGGAGCTTTGTGAATGAACCCAGCTCCTGGTGTCTGTGTGCAGAGGGCTTTGAAGGACCTCTTCTCCTCTGCAGCGCGCGGGCTGGGGCTGGCTTAGGGACGTGGGCGACTCTGCGTTACATGTGTGCTGATTACGTGCCGGGCTTTGATTAATGGCTCCTCATTCTGCCTGGCTCCCAGGACGCTCTTGAAAACAAGATGTTTCATTTCAGTGTGCTTTCCTGGTACATTGATTCCCGTAAATAACCGAATGCAGACTCTGTCCACCTGGAGCAGTTCAAAGAGCAGGGGGCCTCCCTCCAGCCCCAGAGCTGCCTCGGGCTGCGCTGGTCACTGCTGCACCCCCCGGTGATGCTGGCTCCCCTGCGCTTTTTGGTACCCCAGAGGCGTGGGTGAGGTGGAGGAGCAGCTGTCCTCACTGCCACCAGAAGCGGATCAGCGCCAGTTTTCCCTATTCCCTGCTTTTGTCCCAGTTTATGCACTAAAACCATCCCCTGATGTGAGTGCTTTTAGAAACAGGAGGGAGAAACGCAGCCTGAGGCAGTCTGGTCTGAACGCAGTGCCCCCTGCGCTTGTCTCCTGCCTGCCCTCCCTGGGATGCTGGGCCCTCTCTGGGATGCTGGGCCCTCCCCGGGATGTGCTTGGCCGTGGGGATGTGTGACCAGGATGCTTGGAGAGCGGTGCAGGGCTGCTGGTGGCCTTCAGTCCACACCCAGCTCCCCGCACGTCACTGCCGCTCCGGGAAGGTGAGATGCTGCAGAGGCAGCTTTGCAGGTCACTTGTGAGAGTGGAAACTGTGGCCAGAAGCAAAACACGGTTTAACCCCCCATTAAAGCTGGGCTTTAAGGGCAAAAATGAAGGAAATCTCTGTGCTTTAGAGTGTGGCCCTAGCTGTGATCACAGCAGATGACAGACAGGTGAGGGAGAAGGTGCTCTGGGCTGGGCTGGAGCATCTCGAGCTGGGCTGGAGCTCCTTGGACCAGGCTGGAGCTCCTCAGGCTGGGCTGGGAGCCTCCCAGGTGCCTCTTCTGCCCCAACAGCAGTGCAAAGGATCAGCCCATCCTCCCCATGGGCTTTAAAATCGAGTAACAAGCAGCGTTCCTCCCATCCGGAATGAGCTGGGTTCCTGCCGGCGCTGCACGGGGATGCCGCTTCCCGTCCGTGTGCCAGCTCAGGAGCGGGCAGAGGAGGGGAAAGGCGAGATCCTGGGAGCCATCCCCATCCAAGGAGGCCGGGGAAGAGGGAGGGACGGGACTGGGTGGTCGCTTGTCAGCCGCGGCGGGTGAGGGTTAGAAGCCCTCCTGGGTTCGGTGCCAGCGCAGCTGCGCCCGGAGCCCTCCCGGTGGGGTCGGTTCAGCAGCGGTGGCGTGCCTCGCCTCGCCTCACCTCTCTGGTATTCGCTGCAGCGTTGCAGGCAACTCCCAACGCATTCCAGCCCCGAATTGCTCACGTCTCTCCTCGTTCTCCCAGGGTCTCAGTAGATGTGTGGGCGACGCTGGCTGACTTCTGTAACATACTGACCACAGTGAATCAGTCGGAGGTGCCCTTGTACAAGGACCCAGATGACGACCTTGCCCTGCTTAGCCTGGAAGAGGATCGGCTGCTCTCAGGCTTCGTTCCCCTGCTGGTCGCCCCCCAGGAGCCCTGCTACGTGGAGAGGACCTCGGACAAGGTCAGCAGTAGGCCAAACATCCCCCCTCGATTCCTCCAGACTTTTATTCTTGGGAAGTTTTCTGTGCAAACGGAACACGATTAAGTCATTGAGAAGGGTGTTAAGGGAAAATATCGACCTTTCAGCCGCTGACATCCAGCTCTGTGTCATGAAAACCCCTCTCGACTTCCTCTGGTGTGTGTGTGCTCGCTGGCATGTTGTATATACGATCATTTCCTCACTTGTTTAAATAGTGCAGCTTGTGTTGGCAGTGCTCTCGGTGCACTCCAAATGGTTTGCATCATGCTTAAAGCACCCTCCCCCCTCCCCCCCGGCCACAAAACTCTGCCTTAGGAAGGCAGCCAGGACTTTTTTCCTTCTCTAAAGAGGAGAGTGATAAATAGGTGACTAGAGAGAAGCAGACACCATGTGTTAACGTACAAAAGGCTTTTAGGAATATGAAGCATTCCCCACTGCCCGGTCTCTATTTTCCTTTCTTTGCTCTAGGAGCCCATTCTAGCCTGAACTTTCCTTTGGCTGTTTGTTTTTAGACTAATGAAATCAGTTCCCTTGTTGATGTGGGGTTTTGGGTCTGCTCTCTGCCACCACCTGGCCGAAGGGACCTGGGGGCTGTTGTTGGATAACGTGTCTGAACCTGATGGTGTGGGGAGGGGGGGGTGGAAGAGGCACAATGGCATTTGTTCTGCATGCCCTTGGAGGCACGGCAGGATAAGAGTGGCTCTTGAGGGTTTCCTGCTCAGGCAGAGTGACAGCCCCAGAAACGCTGCTCATTGGGGAGGAGAAGTGGGGATGCAGGGGCTGGTTCCTGTGGAGAGCCTGCGTGTGATGGTGGCAGTGTGCCTTCCCATGTGCCACTTCTTCTTGCTATTTTCCTGAAATGACAGTGAGAAATACAGGACCTTTGTCACAGGGGGACCCAAAGGGGGGGTGTGAATTTGCGAATTTCTGTTTCACTTCCCTGTCTGCCCAGCCCTTGGTCACAGCACTGCCCACGGCAGAGGAGCACAGGGGGAGCCAGTAAAACTGAGAGCTCTCCCAGTTTGGGGAAGCACCTTAGTCCAGGAAGCCACTGTGGAAAAACAGATTTTCAAGACTCTTATTTGAAGGGGTGAAAACAACAAGCGTGTGGTCACCATTGCTGCCCTAAGGTAGCCTGTTCTCCCAGTGCTGTGGCCTCACTGGGGCTTCTGCTGGGGATAGCCCCGTTGCCCTGTTCAATGCAGGGACTCTTTGCCCAGTAGCTACCCCCCAGAACACAGCAGATAGGTGAAGGTGGCTGAGCAGCCCAGTCTGGTGCCCCAGAACATGTGGGAGGGGGTCAGTATTCCCTGAACTCTGCCTCTTCTAACCACACACCGGTTTATTTGGAGTGCCATCTACCTGCCCTGCCAGGCACTTGCGCTCACGTGTGTGCAAAAGAAGAGCTGTAGCCTTGTCCCATAACTCCACCTGAGCTTTCCCAGCTGAGGTTTTTCTCTGTCTTGGCTCCCTTTGGTTCTGGTCCTGTACAGACAAACTGGTAAGAGCTGGTGCCCTCGCAGTGCGGCAGCATCCGCCCGAGCAGCTGGGATTATCTGACACGGTGGCACCGGCTCAGCTCTGCTGAGGAGGCAACACAGATTCCAGAAAGAAGGAGCCAGGCTGGGCTGTGTCCATCCCCCCTGCTTTCTTCTTTATTTTTCCGCCTCTGTGGGTCTTGTTTGGTTTGAAAGTAGCTGACTTTTGATCCCACCCAGCAGGCTGGGGTGTTCGCTCGTGTTTGCACAGGTCTGAGCCCCTGTTGTGTTGCGCTGTCTGCTGGGCTCTGCCTTAACCCAGCAAACACATCGCCTGGAGATAGATGGAGGAACCCACCAGCTACTCAGGACACGCTGAGCAGCAGCAACGAGTTCTGCAGGGTCTCAGTCCAGTACTGACTGGTGTTTCCATTGATGGTCGGACTGGTGGAACAGCAGGTGTGCATGTTCACATTGCAGAAGACACCCAAGGGGATTAAGGGGAGGCCAGTGAGACAGAGCAGAGATCTCAAAAGCCTGACTTCCAAGAAGGGACTAGAGAAGCCAGAACTTCTTAGTCTAGAGGGAATTCGGGGAAAATGCAGTGAGCTGTTGCAGAGTGGAGGAGAACAAGCTGTCCTCCAGCTCCGTACTGAAAAGCACAGGAAGGAACGGGCATAAATTGCAGCAAAATAGATTAAGGCTAGACTGTAAGGAAAGGCTTCATGCCTTTGGGTAGTTAGGCACTTGAGAGCAGCTTCCTCAGCGGTTCTGCGGAATCTCTTCAGCCTTGGAGATTTTTAAAAGCAGGCTGGGTGGCTCTGTCAAGGCACAGCTTGGAGAGAGGTGAACTGCCTCGGAAAAGGAGGCAAAGTGACCTCTTTGGATGCTCCTACCCAATTTTCTGTGATTCTGTAAAGCTGTAGAAGGGGACTGGAGTGGCAACTGCGTCATTGCAGTCGAGTGATTACCTTGTTCCACAGATCTTCTCCTGCGGTATTAATAAAGTGAATTATTTGTCTCCAGAAGAGGGGGGGGGTTGCAGAAGGCAGCAGAGACCAAGCTGGAGGAGAGGCACAAACCCATATGCTTTTGACAAAAGACTCTGAGCAAAGCACAAAAAGGCAGCTCCCTGCAAAGAAGCCCCTAATTCAACTTAACCAGGGGGATCTTTGCGTGCGGTCCCCTGTCCACCATCTGCTCCCTGCCCTCCTTTCAGCGGTGCAGAGCCCAGATGAACCTGACTCCTCAGCAGATGCATCTCTGGGCTGTTGGCAGTGACAGGGTATCCATGGTGGCACGAGGGGGATTTGTATCCCTGTGCCTTAACCAGGGGGTGCCAACAGGCACTGCAGTGGAGCAGCACCCTTTGGCACGTACCACGTCCAGCCGTGTCGCCGGAGCTTTCCCGTGTGTGTGCTCCGTGCTGGGTACCGCCTGCCCGAGCTGTGAGCAGGTGAGAAATGTGTGTTTCTCTTTCTAGCATTGATTTTTTTCACTGCTGTTTAGCAGCAGCTATTTTTCTGCACCCGATTTCTTTCTCTCCTGTTCTCAGTCTTGGCCCAGGTTTCAGCCCCAGTTCCTGACAGCTGTTTGCTGGAGAAGCAAAGAAAATGTACAGATCTTTATACAGCACCAAGTGAATGTCCTGTGGGCTTGGGAGAAGGGTTCTGCTGTGCCAGAGTGGCTCTGGCAAGTTTGCCATGGCACCTTTTTGCACGGCTAAGAAGAGGCAGTTGGCATTTTACTGCAAGGAGAATATCTCACCTTGCTTACTGATGCTCCCTATGCTTTCTCCCCACAGAGGGTTTTTTTTTAATGAATTTATAACATTTCAGTGGGAAGGAATCTGTTGGAAGGCAAGACTGGAGAGCATTGGCTGAGAATGGTGTTAGGTTATCGGTTCCACCACCAGGGTGGTTGTTTTCTAAGCTGTGTAGGGCAAACACTGTGCTTCCCACTTCTTTTTGTTCCCCACGGCCCGGTTAGCAGATGGAGTGCAGCCTTCAGCCAGAGCTTCTCAGCGAGTTTCTGAGCGTTTGGCCTGGCTCTTATTTTGAGTGAAAATGTTCTAACCCCGTTCGTTGCCACGAGGCTGCGCGTTCGGATTCCTGCTGGAGCCAGTGTGACACTTTGAGCTTCCCATCATCTCTTGTCACTGAAGCTGTAACCAACAAAAGCTGGCTCCAGGGTGAGCATAGCTCGGTGATGTTTTCCTGGGCGTATGTTGGGCAGATATCCACTGCAGCTTGTGTGATGGAACACCATCGAACCTACCAGTCAACAGCAAACTATGCAGCCTGGTGCCTGAGCTGTCAGACGGTGTCTGCAGCCTTTGCAGCCGAAGGAGACGCTGCCAGGACCTCGCTCACCCATCCTTGTACCCGAGGCAAGAGCTGGGAACAGCAGCGTGGCTGAAACGAGATTTGGGAGGCAGGAAGGTGATGGCTGTGGATTCATCAGGTGGTGCTGCTGTGGGGACTTGTAATGACACTTGGGGCACGTTGGGGTTACAGCAAGTCCTAGTGATGGTGTGTCCAAGCTGTGTGGGGGTCTGTTCTTGCACCGCCCTGGGGAACCTGGGGCATGTCCTGGTTTCCTCAGCTGAGTCCTGTTGTCTTGGGAGCCTCCTGCTCTGCAGTGGTCCCGTGGAGCTGGTGATAAGGCTGGAAGATGGCAGTGGGAAGGACCTTCTCCTCTGTGCAGGCACATGGCAACACCAATTGCCAGCAATCCCTGCGAGCTCTGCCTGGGCTCGACGCCTACATCACCCAAGCCTGTCCCTGCAGCACCCCCTTTGCCACATGCCCCGGCCAGGGAGATGCGGAGGAGAAAGTGTTAATGTCCCTTCCCACAATAAACCTCTCTGCATGGGGGGTCCTGAAACCTGAGCCTCTTCTCTCCTCCCCCAGCCCTGACACACGTTAATAAAAGGTTTTTAAACGCCAATAAAAAGGCAGCAGCCCCAGCTCACCAGGTCCGGGGCCCAGGGTCCTTGGGAAGGCACTTCACAAATGTGTTTTTTGCATTTTCAGGCTTTTGGCTGGTGAATAAGATTGAGGAGAAATACTCCTTCCCCTGATAACAATACAGTGAGACGCAGGATCAGCAGTGTGTGGATTAAAACCAGACGGTACATGATTAATACATATGCTTATAGGGCTAGTCACTGTGGTTCCCTCCTCTCTAACAGAAAGGCACTTCTTTTTTTTTAAATCCCCTTGTGTGCATGCTCATGTGTGGAGTGGACTGTCTCTGATACTCAGCTAGTTCCAACCCTGCCTCACCTCACCAGGCAAATGAAAACCCTAAAATACAAAGCTCTGAGAAATACCTGACAGTATTTTACTGCCCCAGCCCTAGAAGCTGGGTGCTGTGTGGCTCCTCCAGCTCCAGGGTGGCCCGTTGGCTTCCCATGCTCAGTGCAGTTCTTGTCTCGCCGAGTACTTGCTGCCTGTTATCTGCACTACTCACCTGTCAGTCCAACCTGTGTTCTCCTTAGAAAACACAAATCTCTTTCCTCTGTACTGTCCAACCCAAGTGGATGCTCCAGATTTTACCCTCTCTGGTTGCCCCACCATGCCCTAGATTCGGTAGCCTTTGAATTAGTTATTTTGGAGCCTTTCGTAGTAGGTTTGGGCTAAAATTAGTCTGGACTTGTTACTCACTTTGCTTATTTATGGTATTCCAATCTTCTTAAGACTTGCAGATATCTCTTGGCAATGTGTAGTCGTGTCTGATGCTTCTTGGAAAGGCAGCCCCAGGTTTAAGAGCCTAGGAGGAATAGCTGTCGGAGTGACCAGGCTCTGTCATGCCTCTAAACACCAGAAGTTCTGTCCTCTCCAAGACATACTGCATCCTGGGATACCAGGGATGAAATCCATGGCCCAGTGGTCACACTACAGTGATTTTGGGAAGACTTCTTGTGAGGCATCAGAGGGAAGCGTAGCAAGACCAGGATTCTGAGAGCACAAACTCTTTGTAAGCAGAGAGAAAACCCCAGTGAGCAAATGTAACTGTTTTCTCAGCATCCTTTCCATATTCCCATTCCATAGCCTTTGAGCATCTCCCTCCAGCTGGCAAGCAAACGCACTCAGCCCAGGAGAGCATGAGCTTCCAACTTGGAGTTTGGTCCAGAGAGGAAAAGGGAAACTGTGAGCAGAGATCGGAGCCCCAAGTAGGAGAGTCCAAGGAGGAGTCATCCTTGAAAAACTCCTTCCATTCCTGCCTGCCTCGGTTTCCAAACAAGCACTGAAAGATCCCTGCCACAGGCAGCCCCGCTCGGAGCGGGGACTTGGCAGGAGCTGGCAGCCCCGAGGCGGCGGAGTTAGAAATGTTTACATTTTCTGACCAGTATCTGAACTCCATCCCAGCCTCGACCTTCCCTTTCATGTGGTGCCTTTGGATTGTAAAAGGCAATTAGCCTAAATTATGGGCCATGTTGGAAGATGATGTCATTGCGCGGTGGAGGAGAGGCTGGGTTTCATGCCACCGCGAAGGTAGCGCCCCGAGTGTCACCTGCTTTGAACTCCTTGGCCATCCTTGAACTGCAGGCACCTGGAACCGTGAGGACAGGGCAGGAGCCTCTCTCTGCTCTGCTTTGCCAGGCAGCATCAGCTCATGGGGGGAGCATTGAGCCAAGTCCAGGTCCCCAGGTCGGGGTGGCAGAGGAGGACACGACACGCTGGTGCCCATTACCGCTGTTTTAAAGGTACCTGGGCACACGCGCTGTCCCGGTGACCACTGGGGTAGCTTAGGGCTCTTTTTGGGGAGGCCTCTTGTTCATTTATCACTCAGTCCTGGTTTCTAACCATGAGAGTTTCGAGCAGATTCTTAAACCTGTGTTTCTCCAGTCGAAGGTGAAGGGAACTCGTGGCAGAGGAGCACTAACGCTGCTCGAGGACACCAAATACAGCCCTGGAGAAATCAGCAATGTGGAATAATAGTTCAGGCTCTTAAAAGGGGAGGGTGGGTTTGACTGAAAAAAAAAAAAAACCCAAAAAAACCTGCAATAAATCTAGTGAGTGGAATCTGAGGGAAATGATCCCATCTGGAAAACTCCAGCGCTGGTGCTGCTGAAGGCTTAAGGAGCGATGCAGATCGCGAAAGAAAACCCTGTAGTCTGAGGATGACAGGCTTCTTAATTGATGTCCATTGCAACTGGTACTCTGCCAGTTTATGTTGGCCACCTTCCAGCGTGCTGTAATTTTGGGGCCAGGTGTGAAGCGTTTCTGTTCCGTCTTGTTCCCAAGCACCTACAGAAGCCTCACACATCTCGCTTGAGCCCTGTAGGAAACAGCTGTACAGGTATGGGGGAAAGGAAATGTCACAGCTGGGCTTGGAGTACTCCCCCGTGCCTTGCCTAGGGCTCTGTTTGGGGCAGGGGGGGGGAGGCGCTCTCCCCACCCCGTGCCGAGTTTGGGGTGGTGGCCGCTGTCGCAGGCACACCTGCCTGTCTGTCAGCAAGGTGCTTTGAACATTAGGGAGCTTTTGGGAAGAATGTGTGGGTCAGAACCCACCCCCACCCTGTCTTCAAAGAGGAGCCCTCGGTGGTGTGCGTCAGCCCTGGAAGCGGGGAACCCAGCCTGGGAGAGCCCTGGATGCTGGAAGCCGGGGGAGCTGTGGCCATCTCCTCTCATCTCTTCTCCTGCAGGGAACCACAGGGAAATTTCCATGGGAGCAGGAGTAGGTCTTGTAGGAAGTGTTCAGCCTTGGTGTCCCAAGGCTACAGACCCATCAGGATCTTCAGCAGGTTGTTGCAGGACCTAATTTCAGTTGCTGTTACATGCGTGTGGTATTTCCGGGCTGAATTTGGTTTGTTTCAATTTCCACTAATTGAATTTTGCTGTAGGTTGGCAAGTCCTCCATCTCTGCTCTGACCCCAATGTATAAATGTACCACAAGGCCCCCCATAACCATCCTCTTTAGAGATGGAGTGAGGGGTGTGACAGCCTCTCAGGCATGGTTCAGACCCCCTGAGCTAGTCTCATGGCTTATCCAAGATCACATGTTGCTCTGTGAGCTGCCTCAGCAGCACGTGAGGAGGAGAGGACCGCCCTTCTCTGTGCCCACCAAACTGTAGCGGTGTCCCCCAACCTTTGCTCTGAGAGGAACAACTGGAGGGAACAGGCAGCGGTTGCTCAGGATCAGGTGACTGAGCTGTTTGGAGGTTTTTGTCTGTGGGTGAATTGCTCGAAGGTGGGGAGGGTGGGAGACAGTGGCTAATCTGGAGGCTTTATCAGCCAAGGTTTTCTTTGTCCAGGTCACTGAAGCTATTGTTAAGCAGCATAAACCCCCTAGCAGGCTTCCCTGTGGCTCTGCCAGCACTGCCCTCCTGTTTACGCTGACATTTTAAGACCTCTGGTGACCAGATTTTAATCCCCTCTGCATCCTGTGCACTGCAGTCTCTGGGGTTTACTAACTTCTCTCATCCCAGCAGAGATGCAGAGTGCTCAGGGGGAGGACAACTGCTTGCCCCGTGACACGCAGCCATGGCATCAAGCTGCCAAAACAGCGTTGAGGGCAGCAGGAGCTCAAAGCTCTGCAGCTACTTCGCTGCAGCTGAGTGTTAACGGATGCCGTAGCCCTGCTCAGCAGCACGAGGGTGAGGAGGAGTGGGGGCTAACAGTACCACCAGTCCAGCACCCCTCTGCAGAGCTGGGGTCCCCCTGTTTTGACTGTCCCGAAGCTGAGAGCTGGTGTGTGAGAACTGCAAGGTCTCACTACAAGGTGAGGAACCACCTGCCAACGTGTTAAGATCCAGCTGCACATGTTCTCTTCACGCGCCTCTGAGCGAGTGTGAGAGTGGCTTTGTGGTCTGGACGCAGCTTGCAGGGAAGTACGAGGTGCTGCCTTCCAGGCAGCCCCATCTCTTGGAGAGGAATATGGGAAGGGAAGAACCCTTGGTGGAAACAACCTTCCCTACTGCTGGGATGCCTTCTTTCCTGGCACCTGGTAAGGAGCAAGCAACACCCCAGCGCGTGGGGAAGCCGTGGGGAATTTGCTCAAGTGGCTCGTGACGTTTCCATCCCTTCCTCCCCTGCCTTTCCCCAGCCTTGGATCCACCTCTGCCGCTCCTCCGGGCTCCTCTTGGACAGGGCGCTTTAGCCATCGCGTCGGCTCCAAGTGAATCAGGCAGCCTGGGCGTGAGCCGCGCACGTGTACCAGCACGTGGGATGTTCCCCAGCCAGCGCTGCACAGTTTGGCTCTGGTGTCAGCAAAAGGCTCCTTTAAAGTGTGTTCTGGCAGCACGATGTGATCGTCAGCTCAAGGCAGAGACTGACAGGATAAATCAGCCTTGTCCCATGCCTGGTTTCAGGCAGCGTTGGATCATTTGGTGTGGATCAGATGACGCTCGTTGTTGAACATCTTCTCTTCTGTCATCATCTGGCCAGGTTTATGTAATGAGATGGAAAACTTCTTTGTGTTCAGTCCTTTTGTCCCAGAAGCTACCTCTGGAGTTTCGTCACAGGCTCTGGGGAAACAGGAGATGTCCTGAGGAAACTCGCTGACTCTATTCCCAGGGTCAGCATCAGTGGAGCGACCTAGGAAAGGAGCATCAAACCATGATGTCTCCTGCACAGCATCTCCTTAGCGTGTGCTGCACACAGCCTTTCCTTCCCCTGGGGTTTTTCAGCAGGTGATGGCCTTGTTTCTGCCACACCGGCACCCTCATGGCACGAAACTGGCCACAACCTGGCAGGGCAACAGGCCCAGGTAGTGCTCGGCTCTGGTTATGAAAGAGGTATTCACTGTGACTTTAGTGTAGTCAGAATGACATATTAGAGTTCAGACCTCGTGGAATTTGCTGATTAGCCTGTAAGTATATCGAAAGGCCTCGTTAAAACACCATTAAGGCTGGATCCCCTCCCAATGAGCCATCTCTTATTGCTACCCAGAGAAACCTTGAGGAAATGAAAAGGCTGCTCTGGCTGGCCGAGCCAGCCCCTGGGCATGAAGCACGGCCTCTCCTTGGACAATCTCTGTGGTGCTCAAGGCTTAATGTGGCGCTTCCGATCACACAGGAGGGCCCTGGGGCTCGGGGTTCCTCTCCACCTCGTGCTTTGCCTGCTGGGTCCACTGCTCAGGCTCAGCGCTCTGGTGCTAAACTCAGTCCTTGACCTGACTCTTCATCTCTTGACCCTGCTTTAGCTTCTGGGGTGGCCCCCTTTCACAGTACTACTTAGGTTTTCTCTTGGACCAAGTGAAACGCTTAAAACATCCCCGCTGAAGACGACAATGGTGTGGTATCCACCAAGGCAGCTATTGGAAGGACCTCAGGAAACCTGAAAAAAGACCCAATTAATAACTCCTCATTGTTATCCTGAATAAGAAAGATCCACGTCCTGGGAAGCATGCCAGAGAAGTGGACTGGGTGGAATGCAGGGAGTGGTCAGCCCAAATAACAGATGGGGATCTACTCTGTCTCTACGGGAGACGGAAGGTGACCTCTGTCATTGAGCTTGGAGTCTGCTCCCCACGTTTCTGCTCCCAGCTGGACCTCGTGTTATTTTTGTGGATGCCAAATCCATCTGCTGGGCTAAGCCTGGGTGAGGATGGAGAGCCCAGCTCCTGCAACAGCCTTGGAGCTAGAACCCTCGGTGTCCTTGTGCCATCACATCAGAAAGTGAAGGCACCACCGTGGTCTTATTTGCTGTTTTCTTTTCTCACCATCATTGAAGCCAAAGCACTTCCCAGGCATTAATGAACACATCTCCACAGCACGGTGTGGCAGAAGGAAAAGCAATTTCCTTCTTAGAGATTGGCAACAGAGGTACGCGAGGCTGAGGGACTGAGCTGGGTCCCACAGGAAGCCTTAGCTCCAGGATGAGAACAAACCCCTGATACCCAGGATTTGAAGCCAGTGCCTCAGCCCCAGGCCACCCACCTCCCTTAGGAAGATGAGGGGGTACTAAGGGAAGGTTCACTGGGAAGCGTTAAAATTCTTCCCAGCCGTAGGCCTTGCAGGAGCAGCGTTACTGCTGCTCTGTGCCTGTGGTGGGACACTGAAAATGCTGGCTGTTTAATCCAGATAATCAAATCAAAATTTTTTCCCATAACATATTTGCATATATTTACTTAAACGTATGGCAGACCCCATCCTTTATTGAAATTAACCAAAATTTGCCATAATATTTTGCATACCAGCATTTTACATCCAACATGTTCTCTGCCACACAGCACATACTTGTCTGGGAGTTTAGAGACGATGAAGAGAGACAGTAATTGTGTGTTTCTATCTCCTTGATTATTTTGCTTTGAAACTTTCCCCAAACTTCACTGCAGTTGGGACCGACTGAGGTCTGTGTAAACCCAAATCCTGAGGGTGAAGACAAAGGTGTTTTCCCAGGTGTGAGAAGTTATTGTCCTCCTGCTCTGCTTGGTCTGTGAACCACAGAACAGAGTTACAGTTTGGGTCTGTATTTACCTTAGGCATAAATGATGTCACACTTAGCGTAGCATCTGTTACTAGTGAAGGAAAGAGACTTCTGTCTACAGGCAGAAGATGGAGTTTGCTACATCTACAGGCAGAAGAAGATGGAGTTTGCTATGTCCCCATGCTGTATCAGTTCACCTGATGCCTGGTCTCCCCATGGAGAAGTGGCCATGGAGCAGCACTTCCAGAGCGTGTCATGGACCTGGCTGTCCATGCACAAGTTGGGACCCTACCAGCTGCTGGTGACATACCATATTCCTGGTGCTGAAGTCACTTTTCAAGACCATACTTGAGCTCTTAAGTCATCCAGATGCTCCTTGAGCCTTGCACCCATTACCAGCCTCTGTTGTTAGCTCCCTCTACTACTAGTGTCTTTCTTAGTTCAGCGTCTGTCCTCATGAACAAAGGTCTGATCAGCATCGATCTGAAGTTTGCAGAAAGCTGGTGGATGAAAAGCTTCTACCAGCCCAGCCCCTGGGGGCTGTTTTTCCTCAGCCTGTTCCCACAACTGCAGCTTCAACCTTCTTTTAGGCACGAGCATCCTCATCAACTTCCCTGTGACTCCAGAGCTGCTCTCTAGTGACTGCCCTGACGTGGGAAAGGAGAGATCCTTGAGGTATCACCACAGAGGGACACCTTGAGTTTTGGAAGGATGTAGTGCCTGCTAAACGTGTGAGATGCTTAGTCACACAGGGAGCGCTGGGCTTACAAAGGTAAATCATGGTGGGCTGGAGAACTGGAGGAGAGTTGTGTGGATGGAGCAAATACCTGTACGAATGTGCTGGGTGATGGAATCATTGTGGGTGTGGAGGTGGAGCGGTTGCTAAACAGAAAAGTGGGGAAAAGAGGTGGAAATGCTGGCTGGAGACACTAAGGGGTTTGCAGCTTTGAAGGTACCACAAGACACGGCGTCCTGCTGACCTCTGCGACTGGGAACCATCTCCCAGTAGCTGGCCACCACTGTGGGAAAGTTGGGGCCAGATTTCCCAGCCATTACCTGCCTCACTCCATGTCAGTGTAAGTCTTGTGTAACTCTCAGGGGGGGTTTAGAGCCTTCAGAACGTTTCTGAAGGCTGCGTGAGCGGGTGAGGTGACGGGAGGACACGTGGGGCTGTGGTTTAGTGGTGGGCTTGGCGCAGCGTGAGGTTTATGGTTGGACTCAGTGATGTTAAGCATCTTTTCAACCTAAAGGATTCGGTGTGAGCGGCCACTGCTCTCTGCATCCCCTGTCCTGGTGTGCTTGGAGACTGGGGTGGCATTTTGTGGCACAGGTGGGACTGGTTTGGGGTCAGGAATGATGGGAGGACCTCAGGATTCATTCGTACAGGTTCCTTTACCTATCCTTTGCCCTTTTGCTCCCAACAGATGGGTGAAGGTTGATGAGCTGGCAGCACCTTTAGGTTGCTTAAGGCTACAGAGCTTGGCTTGGCTGATGCCTGTATCCAGCGGGGTGTGGACATGCCTTCCTTCCCTCAGAGGATCTCAGCATCTTCAGTGCTTAACCTGTGGAGATAGAGCCCTCATCATGGCCACTCTACACCACATCATGCCTGGCCATCCTCCCCTTCTTGGGATAAAACCCACTGCTTTGGAGGGTGGTTTATTTCAGTTATTTTATGGCTTATGTATTTTTTTTTCCTGCCTAAAATGAAGCATCTTGGCATGGTGAAATGTGAGGACAGGAGAGAATTTGCTGGAACTTGAGACTTAGTGTGTGTGTGCGCTGACTGGATATCATCTGTGTCCTGCTGTGTCTCTCCTCACACAGACTGAAGTGCGTGGGCTCTTCCTTGTCGCCACGAAGTCCTCAAAGCCTGGTTTAGGTGCCTTTGGAGTGGTGTGATGAGGAAGAGGAAGCCTTGGCAGACTGTTACCCCCTCAGAGATGCGCTACGCTCTTCCATCCTACTTTGGGCTGTGCCTCCCCTTCCTGCAGGCACCTCGCTTCTCCTGCAGCTCGTGGGTCTCTTGTTCCTTTGGGCGGGATTCCCACTTTTCAGCTCTTCCCAGATTTCACCTCGGTTTCCCCCTTTTTAATAGGAATGCTTGGCCTCTTGCACTCAAGACTCGGGGAGGAGCAGCTTGTTTCTGTAGCTGGCCCGCTTCCAGATGTCATCACTTCAGGCAGTGCCACGCTGCACATCTTCAGCAGTTTGAAATGGAGAGACAGGGAGAGACAGATAAGATCAGCAGCTTTAGGTGATGGCATTGTTTCAAATAAACCATGCATGACCCAAAGCTTCCACTTCAAATGGGGAATGAAATTGCTTCATCCTTTGACAGCTTGCTCCATGAAAGAAATTTATCTTCGCTTAATTGCTTTAGATCCCAAGAGGCTGTGTACAGTAATTTCTAGGAGATAATTATATCAAATTAAAAAAATATGTGACTATCTGACTGCTGAGCATGAGTGTGGTGGCCAGAGAGTGGGAAGGAGAGAGGCACCGTGGCTGAGCCGTGCTCACAGGTTATCGCTTCTTCTCCTCCCTGGGGGCTGAAGGCATGGTGCTGGGAGGAAAGCATCAGTGAAGGACTGGCTGCAGGGTACTTGGAGCTGGGAATCCTGCTCCCACAGAACTCCTTTGGGATCCCCATGCTGGGGCACAGCAGGAATTTGCATCCCTGGTACCTCGTCCCTTGGGTCAGCGAGCGTCGCCAGGCAGAGCTTGGCAGTGCGTCCGGCCAGTCAGCTCCCCGTGTAGCTGTACGGTGGAGCTGAGGAACAAGAGAGCTTGTTGATTTAAAAACATGTATATTTAGAAGCAGAGTGTAAACTTCCTGCCCAGGCTGGGACTGGATTCTTGACTATGTTTGAGTTTCCAGTTTTCATTTCCTTTGCCCTCATACTTAACATTGTGTATCTCCCAGAGTGTGCCCCCGACTAATCTCTCCTTAACCCTCCCTCGCCCCGCATTTTTCTCTCATTATTTGCACATTGGTTGCAGTTCTTCCAGGAAGCAGCGTATCTCTTGGTTGTCACTTGGTGCCAGGGCTCCTGCAGGTCTCCTCTGTCCCTCTGGAAGTGACCTCAGGCCTGGGCTGGGGACTGCAGCAGGGACAGGACTGCTGGCAATCGCCATCCCTCAGAAGAAGATGGACTCTTTTGGCACAAGTTGAATACCTGAAGGGACATCCCCCTTTGTAGTTCATGAGAGGCAATCATTGCCCACTTCCAGGAGCTACAAATTGCTCCATCACCTAAATCATCTCCTCTCTCTCCTTTAAATCAGACTGCATGCCCTCCTTCCCTCCTCGACTGCTTTGTGGGACAGCTCCAACCCTGCCACTGCCTTTACAGCCCATCTCCTGGGGACAAAGATAATTTTGTGTGTCCCCCCTGGGCTGTGATGATTTTTTGTGTGTGATCCTGCATGGGCTTTGAAATGATTGTCAACGATCCTGGGCCAGAACTGAGCTCCTCCCCAGCCCTGTGATGTGCAGGCTGGGTTTTTGAAGTGTGATGCTGCTTCAGCTGTTCTCAGGAAGTCTGCAGGGGAACTGCGTTTGTACTAACGAGGTAAAGTCCCTCTGTGTTTCTGGAGGGCATCTACTCAATGGGCTCTTTGATGTCATCTCAGTTTTTGGACTTACATCAAGTAAGTCTTCAAAAAAGCAAAAGAAATGTTTTGGCTTCTCCTAGAACACGTGCACCTGAGCGAGATGACCCGTGGCTATCTCAGTGTCTAAGGAAGGAGTCCATGGCCACCAGAAGAGCTGTGGCCTGGAGCAGGGAGATGGAGGGTTCTGGTCCCAACAGCTGCCTCCGTGGACAAGCTGGCTGCCAGGGTTGTCTGAAGTGGTGAGGTGGGAGAGTTACCACATGTGAATTACCATCTCCTCCAGCGCTGTCCCCACGGGCTGTTCAGGGTGCTGCTGATGGTTGGTCTCATACTGCCCTGAGA
Source organism: Gallinula chloropus (assembly GCF_964237585.1). Taxonomy (NCBI): domain Eukaryota; kingdom Metazoa; phylum Chordata; class Aves; order Gruiformes; family Rallidae; genus Gallinula; species Gallinula chloropus. The sequence goes on from NC_140104.1 coordinate 11,519,714, forward strand.
GCAGCCAGAACCAGCCCTCAGGGTTGTTCCCTGGGGTACTGTGTAGCTTGGTTCACGTGTGACAAGCTGAACAGCATCTCCCCTCTCCCCGTGTCTCTAGAGCCTGAGAAACCTCATGGTGTTGGGATAACCACCATAACCATCCCCAAACGTTGCCATAGTCGATGCACTGTCTCCAGTTCAGACCTCATGGTGCTGCCCCAGGACTTGCATTTAATCATCTTCTGGCCTGGCTGCCCAAGCCCAGCGCTCTCCAACAGGTCACACATCCTGATCTTCAACTGCACTTTGTCAGTGCCTTTTATTTCCATGTGAGATCTCCAGGCAAAGCCTGGCACATTGCAGTGATTACTGGTGTCCACTGGTGGTGAGCGCTGCAGCCCAGATAGCCTTTGTCCCTCTGGGAATGATCCTGGGCTGGTCTGAGGTTTTGGTCCCATAGTCCCAGTCTTGGAGAGGGGTGGAAAGGAGAGATTTATGGCAGCAGTGTTTGGTTGTCTGAAGCAGGGAGACTCTTCTCCTCCAGCACAGTGGGTACACACTGTGTAGTTCCATGACTGCCCTGATGCACCAGTCCCATAACAGCAACTACTCAGCGGGAGCAGGGATGCTCTGTTGAGGACAGCGAGACGTGGGACACAATCTGAGCCAGTGGAATCAGCCAGACATGGCACCACACAGCTTGGTTGGTAACCTCAAGCCTCTTGGTCCCTGGGTTAAGACAGGGCACCTTCTGCTCCAGTGGGTTTTTTGCTGTGTGTTCCCATAGAAGCTGTGTCAGCAGCAGTCACTGTCCATCTCCTCTCACCCTTTCCCTTTGCTTTGCTCTGTTTCTTGGCATACTTCTTCCCTCCCTCCTTTTTGTCGCTGTCGCTGGACTTCACCACCTGAAGCCACCCGCAACACAGTTTCTGCTCTTCATAGTTTCCCAGCCTGGCTGCCCTGATGGCCACAGCCTTGGGGAGGGGGTGAGGGGGCTGCAAGGGGGTGGGCACCTCCCACAGAGCCTGGCAGAAGAACATTTTAAGAAGCAAAGAACACGGGGAGATCTCATCTGGCTTGAAGCTGCCTCTCACAGCGCGGTCGGCGTTTTCTTTCCGAGGCCGTGAGTGAAGGAGTTAATGAAGATCCCAGATGGCTTCAGAGTTTGCCTCTTGCCACCCCTTCCTGCTCCCCCAGGATCTCAGATGGTGGCGGGAGATGAAGTAAAAATTCTAGAGTTTATTGTAAAGTTCATCTCTCTCCCTAAATCATGCTGGAACTTGTGCGTGCTGTGTTGGCAGCTTCAAGGGGATGCTACCTGGTAATTAATTAGTTGTCAAGAGACAGCCCAGAGGTTCCAAGTCTTTATATTCTTACTAATAGAAATTGCTCTGATTACATTTTCCCCCTTGGCTGGAGGGCTGAAGAGTGGGAGCTGTGGTCCATGGGCAGCTGGAGCACGCCTGCCTGGCCTTTGTTGGGACTCCTCTGAGCGTGCTAGCACACGCTGGGTGAGCACGGACCCCGAGGGAGTCCCGTCCCGAGCTCTGCCTTTACCAGCCAGTTGAGCCCTGCCACGATCTCCCTTCAGCTCCTCCTTGGGATGGGGGTGGGGGGTTTTCTCTTCTCCCCTTCCCCAGCTCCCAGCTTTGCATGGTTTCTTTGCAGAGCCCATTTTTTCTGGGCTGAGCTTAGCGAAACAGGCAGCGGCTGCAGAGGATCCTGGTGTTTCTCCCGAGCTCGCTTCTGGATTCTTCTCTTTATCTCTGTGTTTCTGTGGTTAGTCGTGAGCAGACTTGGGTTTCTTCTGGCAGAGAGAGGAGTGTGGCCAGGGAGTTACACGGGAGGTGCCTGGGTTTTTTGGGGTCCTCTCTCAGCCAAGGAAGGCACTGCAGACACAAAGCTGGTGTGGAGCCGGCTAACCTGATGGTTTGCTGGAGGACAGTTCATGGTTTTGTGCTCTGCTTTGTGTTTTTCCACTTTTTTTGCAGCAATTCTCTGCTGACAAGTGACACTTCCCCCTGTCCCCATCTCTAGTTGGTGTGTTCCCCAGCAGCCTGCTTCTGTCTGACACCTGGAGCAGTATTGTGCCCATTCCAAATCAGCATCTTCGGAGCTGAATCCCATCATCCATCCAAACTCCCCTCCTTACTGTGCTTCTGTGGCCAGGACTGCCATCTGTGGAGGGAGCAATGTATGATGTCCCAACCATCTGGCAGACATTGCTCTCCTCCCCTCTCTGCAGCAGGACCCCATCATCTTCTGTTGTGTCCCTCAGAAGCCTATTGAAAATTAACCCCTACCCGTGGCTCTGGGAAGGAGCTGCTGGGCTTGTGGAGTGGAGCTGTGGATACCTGTGGGAGGTGACAGTGGCATGTGAAACATCCATCTCACCCTAGGATGGAGCTTGCTGTTGTGTCCTTGTGTCTAGGGGAGACTCCCCAGCACCCCTGGGTGGGCAGATTGCAGCAGTACCAGGAGCTGGGGCTGCTGCTGGGCTGGGCAGGGCACAGCAGGCAGCGAGTCTGGGCTCCTGGGCCGGCTGTCCTGGCAAATGCACTTGGGAGAAGAGCCCAGCAATGCTCCAGCTCTTCGAAACCCGTCTCCATGACCTTTGGGAGCTGGCTGATCCCAGGCAGCATCCCGTCCAGCATCCCTCTGGATGCTGTGTATAAGCCACGTGAGGAGCGGTGCTGCTCCGCCGGATGCTCTCACGCCTGCTGGTGCTGTGCCTTCCCTTCCCACCCCCGGGGAGCCGGGCTCCGGCCCACCTGACACGGCTGCCTTTGCAGACATATGGTCCCTTCTCTTTGTGTTTGGTTAAGTGTGGGAGGACTCGATGCTACAGCTCCTGGGGCTTTTCAGCTCTTCTTGTCTCTGATACAGTCCTGCAAGCAGACGTGGCAATTCCACAAGCGTGGCCCTGTCCCTAATGAAGGCAATTAGGGTGCAATTCCATTCTAGCAGGGTGGTGAGGGACATTTCCAGTAACACAGGCAAAGGCATTTTGAAGGACGCAGGTGTTCTGGGTGGGAAGAGTGAAGGGTCAGGCTGCAGGGTGGAGAAAGCCCCCAGGATGCGCTACCCACTGCAGCGCGATGCTGCAGAGCAGCGAGCAGAGGAGATGGAGGTGACAGGTCAAGTGGTCTGGAAGCTGTGGCAGCACAGGAGAGCTCGAGGGGAGCAGGAGTAGGTGGCACGAGGCTGTCCCCATCGGTGTGTGCTCCGGTGCGATTCACCCCGGGCGAAGCCAGGAGGCTGTTTGCAGTCCCAGGGCTCGAGCTGCGTTTCGTGCCGCTGGCTCCTTCCTCGCTTGGCTTTTCCAGCAGCATCCGAGCTGAGTGTTTGTTTGCTCGCAGCAATGTCAGTTGTTCTCTATTTTAGCTTCTGACCCCGGTGCTGGGGCTGGGGCAGGCTCCGTGTAAAGCTGCCACATGGCGGCAACAACTGTTGGAGCCGCGGAGCAGCACCCATCTAACCCCTCTTCTCACACGCTTGGAGCTTCCCAAACGTTAACCTTTGGATTAAAATTTTCCATGCTTGGTCTCTCCCCAGATGTGATGTCTGAGCTTTGGTTTGGGTTCATGTTTTTCATGTTTGCTGGGTTTGTGTTATGGGAGAATGAAAGAAATCCTTTTCCCATTTAGAAAAAAAAAAAAAAGAAAAAAAAAACCAGAAAAGAAGAAAAAAGGATAGTCTGAGCTGGGCTTATTTATTTATTTCTATTCAGGGATTCTCCAAAAATGGTTGGAGTTTGAAACTGAAAACAAGGAGCTTGGCTGTGGCAAGCTCGGGGCGCCGGTGCTCGGGGAAGTGCTGCAGCCCCAGGTGTGTGGCACGGCAGGTACCGCTGGCACAAGCCCGCTCCAGGTAGGCGTGGGTGGGCTCTGGCAGCGAAGCTGGGGGAGCCTTGGTGTGAGTCAGGCTGAGTAACGCCAGCTTAGGAGGAGGGCAGCTGGGGCTTTTTATTTTTTTACATTTAGAAACACAACAAAAGAGGTTGTTTTGCAAGCTCCACATGCAGGATCAGGATGCGCCGGGGTCGCCCGGGCTCCCAGGCTGCGGTGAGTCAGGCGCAGGGCTCTGGCCAGGCTGTTTGCAGCCCTCTGCTCCGCGTTGCGGGTCATGTCATCATCAGGGGGTGACGTGCTGTACACACAAGCGGTTCAGTTGCCCCGAGGTGGGAGTGTTGGGGCAGGGGTCCTGCTCAACCCTCTGTGCAGCACAGCCATAGCTCCCTTCCCTTCTTCCACGTCTCGTTTCACATGGCACCAGCTGCACCTTTCCTTACCCCGAAGCCAGGTGCTCAGACCCCACTCTTGTTACCTCCTTGTCTGTCACCTTTAGGGCCATCTTGGACCTGCTCAAACTCTGCATTTCCCTACGGTGAGTTCTTATTTCTTATTTTTTACTTATATCTCTTTGTCTCTGGCTGCAGCACCCCTCCTCTCTGCTCCAAGTCTGCGTGCTGCTCATCGGGTGGGGACCTGTGCTGCTCACACCAGCGCTTGTAATGTCTGGCCTGCAGCTCTGCCAGAGGCCAGAATTGGCTCTGGGTGCACGCCTGGATCGCAGGGACAGCGTTAGATGGAGGGTGGAGTGAGTGAATACCCCTCTCTTCCTACTGTGCTTTCAGGAAATGTCTCTAATGCAGCTGTAAGTGTGAATGAAGTCAAAAGGATGGATCGGTGCCCCCGCTCCAGCCCACCCCACTTGTCGGGGCCCATCCAGAGTCCCCACCCTATTGTTCTGGTTCAGCTCCTCCGTTTCGGGGCAGGGGCCCTGCTCTGCTCTCAGCATCCCGCTCCCGGGAGGAGGAGCTCTGCAGAAAACAAAGACACAGAGAATAGTTTTCCTCTCCCCGGCGAGCCACCGTTCCAATTCCTCCTTCCCTTCCCTTTGCTAGGTGTGTTCCCAGCTCTTGGCCTGGCTGGAAGTGAGCAACTGCAAGGCTCGGGCCATTAATCATCTGCCAGAAGAGCTGAGTATTGGGTATAAGTAGCAGAGCCGTGCTCGCTGCTTCCTTAGAGCCAAAGCAGGATCTGCACGGGCTGGAGCTCGCATCCAGCGCGTGAAGTTACCTCCCTGGTAGGCTAAGGGAGAGTGTCTCCCTTGGAGCGGCCCCTCCTCAAAGAGGACACGGGCTCTGAGGCACAAGAACGTCATCGGGAGTCCCCTAAGTGGCAGCATTTCACTGTAAAGCAAAATAACAGCGTTTGTCCCTCCCTGGAGCGGCTGCTGGAAGTGGTGTGAGCTGCTTCCCGCCCTGCCCCGGGCCGCCGGGAGCACGCTGCCAGCGTGGTTCTTGCGGCGGGTGGAAATGCCAGTGTTGCTAATATCTCTGGGGCTGTGGTGTCGCAGCTGACCGAGCTGCGGTGGCATTTTTGGGGGGTTACTACATCGCCTTCTATATCCCCACCCTCTCTGTTTTCAAGGGAATTCAGCCACGGCCCCAGCAGAGGAGCCGACGGTCGGAGGAACTCCTCCCTGCAAGGCAGCAGCCCCAGCCTTGCTAGCTGCCCTTCCACGTGTCCTTTGCAGCTCAAAGCAAAGCTGCTTCTCTTTCAAATTCCAAAGTCCAGGGAAACCTGGGGTACCCCAAGCTCCCCACCAGCATCCAGGGCTGGCGAGGCGTGGGGAGCAGCGGTTGGTGCAGTTTGGTGCTGACGTTGCTCATCAGTCTGGCTTCTGGTTTGCAGAGTGGAGCTTTCTCATCGCATTGCTCTGACTCAGGTATCTGTTCCCTCTGATGTGGGCAGCCCTCGCTGCAGCTTTTGCCCCCCACCCCTCACCCCCGGGCACACAATTGCTCTGTGTTTCCCAAAGGAGGATGGGACATGCAGGAGAGCTCCCCAGGCAGCGCTGCCACAACTGGCTGGTGACTCCAGGTCCCTGGGGTGGTAACAGCAGGGAGGATTATCTACTACACCACTACGTGTTCTGAAGGTCCCCTAAAATCAGTGAGGCAAGCATCCAATTTGTGTCCTGGACTAAAAAGCCTGAAGGAAATGAAACACAACCTGCACCTTAACTGGGATCTTGGGCTGCTGCTCCCTGTAACTCACCCACCCGGCTGGCCATCAGCCCAAGGACCCTCAGCTCTCTGATACTCCCCATCCAGCTCTGTGTAAGAGTGGTGCTGGACCCCCTTGGCATGGGGGTGCTTTAGGAGGGCCCTTTTTTCAGTGTTGATTTGATTGCGTTTTCCTGGCTGAGCAGCCTCACTTGACTTCAGTACCGTTCTGCCACTGAGACTAACCACTTTAACCAGTTTCCCTAGAGCACGATCCCAGTTCAGCAGGTCAGGATTGTCGCCCTCTGAGAATTGCTTTGTGTTTGAGGAAGTGAAAACACCCGTGGGGAGGCTGCAAGTGGCGGCCAGGTGGGAGCTGTGCTGCTTTGGGGCGAGGGGGGGACAGTTTAGCTGTTCTCATTAAAACAGTCTCCTGTAGACTCAGAAATCCCAACCTTCCTGAAAGAAGAGGAGCAGATTCCAAAGTTCAAATATCCACCTGGGTGAGGAGCTGTGGAAGTTACAGTGGGATCTCAGATGACATTCTCTGAACAGCAACCTCAGGAGAGTGTGACCATGAAGCACTCAGACCAGCAGTGGCTGTACCCTCTGCAAGGGCTCGGCCAGCAGCTCCACCCCTCCCAAGTAATTACTCTCCACCGAGTAACGAAGGGCAGAGAGGGGGAATCAGGGCAGGGGGCCCTGCCTGAGGAGCCCCCCTCCAGCTTTTTGAAGCCTTTGGCACCTTCGTGAGATATTTAAATGACAGACAGACATATAGGGATCTGTAAATACTCATTTGGTGCCAACTAAACCACAAAGAAGATACAGCATTTGTGGTCCAAGGAAGTTTAAATATTTGTGGTCAAACTTAAAATTCGACATAAAACTCTCATCTGCGATGGAAGGCGTCCAGGAACTGCATGGAGAACGTATAAGCTGTGGAAACTCACAGAAACAGCTTCCCCACCAGCTCTGCCAGGACCAGACAGAATATTCCAGCTCTTACCTCTCTTCTCCCTCCCACTGCCGAGATCAGGAGTCAGGTTTGTGAGGGACACGGCAGACTGTTAACACCTCTGAGGGTGGAAGTTTGCTGTGCTATGGGTGTTACCCATGGTTTTCCCTCGCTGCCTCTAGCAGAGGTTACGCTGGAAGGGCAAGAGGTGGACGGTGTGGGGCAGGGCAGGTGAATACTCTTAAGTGTGAGCTTTGGCTTGCACCATTCTTTGCTGGTTTTGCGTGGTAGATCCTCATCCTCACTTCCCCGTCGTCATGCTTTGCCTTCCACCACCCAACTTCCCACCGTCTCAGCCCTCTGCTACCACCCCCCCCAGCCACTGGTGTCTTGTCCCGTGGGACAGGAATCACCCAGTTACTCTGTGGGTCACATCACGGGGCAGTTGTGTAGCTGGTCTCCATGGGGAAGTCCTTGCGAAAGAGCTCGCGTTACCGGCGAGAGCAGAACGCCCGCTCTGCCCCACGTGGGTGCACGGGGCCTGCATCGGCCTGGGCAAGGGCTGGGTGTGGGGATCAGAGTTGGGGTGCTGGGGACAGATGCTCAGCAGGACCTGTGCATCTTTGGTGCTTCCTCTGTGTAAACACCCCAGCTGGGCCAGCTCCCTCTGGCCGCCGGCTCAGGAGGTGCTGTGTGAAACTGGGAAGTTTCTGGATACCCTCAGTGGTTTCCCTATGGCATGGGCAGCCTGGACTTGGCTCCTGCTGGGTTTTGTTTTCCACGTAGCCTGCAGAAAGGGCTCTTCCTGTTGCAAAAGCACCCTGAGATTGGCAGTCAGAGCTGTTGGATCGAACACTCAGCAGTGGCATTTCCCAAATTCCAGGCTAGACAGATCCTAACCCCAGCACAGGAACAGCTTCTCTGCTCACTGGTGTATCCCCAAGAAACACCAGGGGTGGAGAGGTGTGGGGATGGACTGGTGTGGGGATGGACCTGCCTTGTCTCCCAACACCAGTGTCTCCTGGAGCAGTGGCCTCAGAGGAAGGGCAGCGTGTGTCTGCTGAGAGCGGAGCGGTCCCCTTTCCCTTACTAAGCAATCCTCCCTTCCTCCACCAAAGAGCCTGCTAACCATTTTCTTATCTTCCTTTGCTCTGCAAAACAATCTCTGGCAAGGCAGGCATCCTCCGAAATGGCAGAGGAAATAAATTCCCCCAGTCCCTGAAAAGGAAAAGACTGGAGACTCTTGCAGCAGGGAGAACAGCTCATGCCCTGCGAAAGCTGATGCTGATGCCACAGTGGCTTCACTGAGGAGATGGACCTTGCCATCCTCCTTCCCAGCCTGGGACCATGGGTTTGGGACAAGTTTTCAGGGACTTATCTTCCCTGGTTGGTGTTCCAGTAGGATCTGCAAGGGTGGAGCAGAGTGGGTTCCTTCAGTAGGCTCCTTTGGACTCATCTTGGAGTTTCTTTGTGACTTGAGTTTGTCTCTTTTTGTTCCCTCTGGCAAGTTTGTGGACATGCTGGGAGCTAGGGTGGGAGAGGAGGACATTGAGATGGCTGTAACAGGGGCTCCCTGGCTCCAACTTGCTCTTCCTCCCAGACTCATCTCCCTCTTTCAGAGCTGTGGGTATTTTAGCCCCTTGTTCTCCTGATGAGTGATTGAAACGTGTGGGTCTGTGCTCAAGGCTTCACCTCGCAGAGCAAAAACGTCCCAGGTATTTCACAGCCCAGCACTGGGGCATGTGGCCACAGGGGATGGAAGCAAATGCTTTGTCCCATGGAAAGTCCTGCAGAAATTCCTGCAGCGTCTTCCTGGAGGCAACATTGTGCAATATGGGGAAGCCCCAAGCTCTCCCTGTGCTGCTGGAGCTGTTGGCAGCGTTGCCTGAGGACACAGTGAGAACCAGCCAGGAGCCATCCTCACAAACCAGATGAAACATCTCCATCACTCTGTGGAGATCTCTTGTAGCCTGTCCTCTTCTCTGGGACTTCTGACCCAGGCTCAAGTATGCTTTTCTCTTCTCTTCCTGCTGTCCAGAAGGAATGAGCTGGTGGGGGGGTAAGATTAGCTAGGCTGGCCACCCACCTCCTGTCTGCAAGGTGCTTGGAGCCACCTGCTTCCTACTGCAAATGCTCCTGCTCACTGGAGAGAGGAACAGGCAGGATGTCACTCCTCACAGTCATCAGCCAAACACCTGCTTTGGAAGCCATCAAATTCCTCTCTGGTTTGTGTAGCTCCTTCAGAGGAGTAGCTGGTTGTGGGCAGGCTGCACCAGCCAGACCTCTGGCTTCTCTGGGGCTCAGGAAGGGCTCTGGAGGATGCTTTCCACCCATAGCATCTGCATCAAGTGACTTCAGTGCTGACTCCTCACACAAGTTCCAAAAGGTACCTGCAGCACTCTGCTGGGTACTTGGGGGCAGACAGGCAGCTTTCCCCAACCCCGTGGTAAGCCATCACCAACAAGGGGAATTGTTCTGAGGAGCTGGCTGCATTGAGGGTCTGGAGGAGGTGTGAGATGGTTTGTAGGGTGCTTCTGGGCTGTGCTATGGCACAGAGGGTTTCAGGGACATAAGCTGGAAACCTGTGGCAGCGTCGGCTTTCGATATGGAGTTTTAGGTGTCTCCTGGCCTAGACTGGTAAAGTTTCTGTCTGTATTTGCCCTGATGGCTAAGAGGGCCAGTGGGATCCTGGAGGGCATCAAAAGGAGTGTGGCCAGCAGGTCAAAGGAGGTGATCCTCCCCCTCTGTTCTGCCCTGGTCAGGCCCCACCTGGAGTATTGTGTCCAGTTCTGGGCTCCCTGGTACAAACAAGACAGGGATCTCCTGGAGAGAGTCCAGTGGAGGCTACAAAGGTGGTTAAGGGCCTGGAGCATCTCCCCTGTGAGGAAAGGCTGAGTGAGCTGGGGCTGTTCAGCCTTGAGAAAAGACACTTGAGAGGGGATCTGATCCATGTTTATAAATATCTGAAGTGTGGGACACAGGGGGAAATGGCCAGCCTCTTCTCAGTGTCTGTGGGGACAGGACAAGGGGCAATGGCCTCAAGTTGGAGCACAGGAAGTTCTGCACCAATCTGGGGAAGAACTTCTTCCTAGTGAGGGTGACAGAGCCCTGGGACAGGCTGCCCAGGGGATGTGGAGTCTCCTTCTGTGGAGATATTCCAGACCTGTCTGGACACCGACCTGTGTGACCTGTCCTAGGGACCCTGCTTTGGCAGGGGGGGTTGGACTTGATGAGCTCCCTTCCAACCCCTATGATTCTGTGAGTCTGTGATTCTGTGTTTCTGCCCCAGAGCCACGAGGTGTGTGTCAGGGAGAGGGACCTGGCCCCTGGCAGACAGGGCTGCTCCCTCATCGTGCTGGTGCAGGGATGCCCTCCTCTGGGGAGGGCTCACTGAGAGCAGGCTCCGAGCCCTAGAATTGCTCACAGCTTCTCCCATGTTGCTGGCTCTCACCTGGAGCTGCCACCAGTGACAGGTACCAGTGCCTGTGGTGCAGTTTGAGGGCTGTCACAGTGGGAATCTCTGCAGGCTACTCAGAGCTGCTTCTGATCTCTAACACCAGAAATGGGATGACTCAGACCTACTGCTCTGCACCTTCGTGTCATCCAGGTGCCTTCGCTGCGTCACTGCGTGGGACGAGCACGGCTGGGCTTAGCCCAGCAAACCCTGATGATGGGGGGCAGTGGGGCTCCCTTTCCCTGCTGCTCCCCAGTTTTAAATGCCAGTTGTGACTGAGCTACGTGACTGAGGTTGGAAAGAGAGGGGTGTTTGCTGGGCCCAGAGCACGTCTGCTCTGATGACTTGTCTGAGACCGTGTGCCCCAGCGTGGAGGCTGGAGCTGTGCCTCTGCAAGGCTCGGGGTGCTGGCAGAGAGGTTTGGCTGAGACGTGGCCACACTGTCTCTCTGGGGAAGCCCTGCGTTGCAGAGAAAGTGGTTCTGCAGTGGTGGCGATGGGGAAGAGCAACTGGGGTGGTTCTTATGAGCTTCTCCATCTCTTCTCTAATGCATCTCTCTGCTGGGATGTGGTGAATCCTTTCCCTGTGAACGCCCTCTGGTTGGTGCTAGATGCTACCCATGCCAGCACCGAGTCCCACAGAGCCTGGGCAGCAGCAGCATACCTCAGAGCCACCAGTGACTTGGTTTGGGCCCAGCTGCAGCCACAGCTGCTCTTTCTGGCCATGCCCAGAGCTGCAGGCACGTGGGAGCCACGGCCACCGACCCTGCTCATAGGATTAGTTGAAATCAGAAGTTTCTCTGAGAGAAGCTGTGGCTGAAGTCAGCTCTCAGCTGCAGAAACCAGGGGTGCAATCCAGCTGCGAGCGCTGCTGCCCAGCCGTGACGGACACTTTGGTCCTCTCCACCCAGGTGGCCAAACCCCCTCCGCACTGAATTTGGGCTGGGCAGGGTGAAGAGGGCTGGGTGTCCTGGTTTGGGATGAGCCCAGAGAAGCCAAGCTGTGTTAAGCCCAAGGTTAAACCCAGCCCAGCTTTTGTGCGAGCCTGTGAGATGAAAACCCAGAAGGGATGAGAGATTGTGAGCTGAGCTCTTTCCTCTGCGCTCCTCCTCCAGCGTGCTGGGCCGCCCTCCGAGCTGGCTCCCCCGGGGATGGGAGGAGGAGGCACGGGGCACCGAGAGGCATTTGAGCTGTGGCCTGCGTGGCTGTTTTAGCAGGGTCAGTGCTTATGTTTCAGCTGGGCCGTGTAGATGCTGCGTGGTTTAGATTGTTTGGGGCTCACTTGGTTTCAGAGTCGTTCAGCTCCTTCAGATAAGCTGTGTTTAAACCAATGTGGCAAAAACAGTGTTATCCCCACGCCGGAGCTTGGCTCTGTGTCCCAGTCCTCTATCCTATTCCACTCCCTGAATCTGGGATAGGTTCCCTCCATGCTATGACTCAAACTTCTCATGTCCTTTTCCCCTTCTGAATCCAGCTGTCAGGATGTGCTCGTGTCTCCCCCTCGCACACAGGAATGCAGAGCCAGCGATGGCAGCCCATCCTCCAAGCAAACCCTTCTCCAAAGCTGCTGCCTCCTGTTTGCTTGCAGAGTCTCTTGAGTTTTACCAAGAGAGAAGCTGCTGGGGTCTCTCCACACACCGCTGGCGGCAGCGTGGCATTGCCAGAAGCTGCTGCGGGCGCAGAGCACCCTCTCAGGACCAATTCCCCCCTCCCAGGGATGTGACAGCTCCCCTGCCCAGCTGCCTTGGCTGCTGGAGGCTCTTTGGGCGAGCTGAAGGAGGGCTGCATTCCTGCCTCCTGGTTATTTGCTCTTTAGGACTCTGTGTAAAATTAACAAGTTGTAAAAGTTGATTGAAGGCGGCGGTGGGTGTGACAGCGATGTGCTTAGCTGCGGGAGAGCCGTGTGCGGAGCAGCAGGGCCGGGGCAGGGGGGAAGAAGGGTCTGTCCCCGCCTCCGACCCCATCTCACGCCGCGCTTTTGACCTAAAACAAGACCTGTGGCTGGTTCCTGGTGTGTCACCCCGCTGGCACCCTGTGTGTGTGCTCCCCCAGGCACAGCGCTGCAGCTCTCGGAGCGGGTCCCTTCCCTCCCATGAAATCTCCTGGAGGACACGTGCTGGTGGCAGGGCTGCGTCTGCTTTGAGCAGGGTGCCGTGCGGGGATGTGTCCCATCTGCTCAAGGGAGCTCATCCCCTCAGCACCCTGCCGAGGAGAGTGCAGCAGGGCCGTAGAGGGGATCCTTAGATCATCCCTTGTCTGATTTTGGCACCCCTTGTCCGACTTTGGCACCCCTTCTCTGACCTGGGGATTCCTCCTCTGACCTGGGGACCCCTTGTTTGACCTGGGCACCCCTCCTCCAACCTGGGCACCCCTCCTCCGACCTGAGCTCCCCTCCTCTGACCTTGGGACCCCTTGTCTGACCTGAGCACCCCTCCTCCAACCTGGGCACCCCTCCTCAGACCTAGGGCCCCCGCTTGCTGCTGGCAGATGCTGACATGCAGGGTCCTGGTGGCACTGGCACTGCAAAGCAGCTTTGAAATCCAGCAGCTGGCGCGGTTAATGCGCAGCGCAGTGGGTCCCTGCAGGCAGCGAGCCTGTGTTAATGTGTCCCGCTGTGTCTGACTCAATGATCAGTATGTTAATGTATGACCCATGAATTAGTAGACACGGTGCTAATGAGCCTCGTCAGCGTGCCCTAGCAGCCGGGCGGCTGGTGGCTGGTGCTGGGAGCCAGTGGTTAGCCTGTCTAATGCAGCAGGAGATTAGAAACCTCTTAGTCTCTGGGCCTGGAAAAAATCAGGCTGGTGATGGGGGCGGGGGGCTGCTGCAGCCAAAGCCACCTCTTCCCTGTGCCCGGTCCCCAGCACGTGTCCCCAGGAGGCACCGCTGTGGCACGGGGCTCTGCGATGCCTGGGTCTCTCGCGCCTCTGGGGAACTGAGCCCGGGTCACGGACGGGGGCACCAGACCACTTCAGCAATTCTCAGTTTCAGTTTTCCTTTGAGAGCGGCTGCGTGCGTGTCAGGCCTATTTTAATACCCAGCGATGACTCGAAGCCAGGCTTTCAGTTCCTGCTGTCTCACTGCACGGTTGGTGGGGGGTGGTGGTGGGGGGGGAAGGGTGCACAGGGCAGCTGGATTCCCCGCTGGGGCTGGGGGTGTCTGCTGCCACATCACCAAACCCATCAGCACGACGTCATTTTATACTCAACCATTCCTTAGGGGAAGTGAGGTATAATTCCCAATATCCCCACTGTGCTCCGCTCCGGCAGCAGGGATTCACCACGCTGAGCAGCGGGTGCCTTCGCCGCCGTCCCCGCTGCTCCGGGCACCCTGGCGCTGCCGCGGGCACTTGCGTTTCCACTGTGAAACAGGAAGTTGCTGACACAAGTGGGTTTCGCTGCGGCACGCAAGGTCCCGCTCCGCCGTTCAAGGGAGACCTGGGTGCCAGTCACAGGTCACTTCTTTCCCAGCGTCTCAGAGGCTGCCCCGTGGCAGGGACAGCTTGGCTACCGGCAGCGCGTCTTCCTTGAGCGGGGCTGCACGTGACAGGGATGTGCAGAGAGTTTGCTCCTTCCTTGTTTTTCATGCATGTGGGCTGGAAAAATGTGTTCATGAGGCGAGTTGCTGCAGCGTTATGTCATGGGCCTTCAGTTGGGCCCTTTTCTCCCCAGCAGATGAGCTGAGTTTAAGCAGCAGGTCGGCTGGCTTGGCAGGAAATCTGGTGTTTCCTACTCGTTTCTTCTTCAGGGAAGGAAGGAGTGAACCCACCTGCCCTTGTCCGCAGCCGTGGGTGAAGGGAGCTCTTCTGCACTCTGATCACTCCCAGTCCCAGGGCTCCAGCAGTGGGGTTTAAGCCTTTGCTGTGCAGCTGTGTCAGCACCCAGTGCGTGCGTGAAAACCTCGTGGCTCCTAAATGGGATGTGATGCCTTTTATTTCTAGAGAATTCCTTAGGGAATGGTGCCAGGATGGGGTACCCATCTCATCCCTACCTACCCAGCCAGCTCCTGCATCCCCTGTCCTGCTGTGGCTGCTGTCGGCCACATCTCAGCATCCCACAACACACGTGACTGCTGGCAGCGGGGTTCTCAAGCCCCAGTGCTGCCACAGGCACGTCCCCACAGCTGTGGTGGCCGTAGGGGGTTCTTCTCTCACCCACCAGCCTAGGCATGAGGAAACTGCAGATACCAGGACCGGAAAATCCCCGGGCCGAAGTCATCCTGTGTGAGTCAGGCTGGGTCTCCACAGTGTTAGTCTGTCAAAGCTGGGGGCTGAAGCAGGCAGCAAGGTTTCCACCACTTCCCCCAGGGCTGCTGCAGCCTGGAGCTCTCAGGAGGGATGTTTCCCATCCCAGCCATTCCCACTTTGCTCTTCACCTCTTCCTTTCTGACTTTCCCCTGCACAGAATCTTTCCTAAAGGAGAACTGGGAGGGTGGAAATAATCCTTTGGTGGCACTCGCTGGGCTTGCTCCTGGCTGGACATCCTGAGCAGCAAAGGGCTTTCCTGGAAAAGAGGGACCACAGCAGCCCGACCGGCTCCTGGGGTGCTGAGCCTGCGTCACCCTGTCCTTTGCCCAGCTCTGCCCCGTAGGACACCTTTATTGGGGCAGAATGGGTGGCTACAGGTCCTTGCTCTCTGAAATAATACCTTCCTGCCATCACCCTGCTCACACCTCCCTCTCTGCAGGAGCAGCTGCCTCCTGAGGGGAGAAAGGTGCTTCTCCCCCCCTGCCTGTCAGCGCAGGCACGAGGAGGGGACGTGGGGTCCCAGGGAGGGGGGGCAGCTCCAAATGGATACGGATCCGGCTGCGAGGGTGCCTGGCTCAGGCAGTAGCCGGGGTGGGAGGTTGGAGGTCAGAGGAGGGTCAGGTTTTTGACACGCACCACAGCGACACGGTGGTTAAAATTAGTCCGCAGAGAGGAAACTGGCAGCGGTGTGGAAGAGCAGAAGTTTCCTCTCACGGCAGCCTGGTGGGACAGGGCTGCATGTCGCTGCCAACCCTTCCACTCACCGCCGCACCGGCCCGCCCGGGGCGCGCACCGCTGCCGGCACGGCAGGGTGACGAAGCCGCTCTTCGCCAAACTGGAGCCGGGGCGTATGGCATCCCTGGCTCTGAGGTGCCTGGTTGAGTCACCTCGCTGGGGTCTGGGACCCTTTTGGGCTGGGGGTGGGTCTATGAGGCTGAGTTGCTCTGTATGAGCAGAGCAAACCCCGTGTGGTTTGTAGGGCCAGGGGGAACGTGGGCATCGACACGGATGTTGTCTCCGTAGCACATAGCACTTCCAACTCTGGTCGCCGTCTTTCTCCCCATAAATCTGCTGCTCCCTGGGGATGTACCGGCAGCAGGAGGCAACAGGGGAGAGCTCTGCAGGTGCAGAGCCCCTCTGTGAGGGAGTTAGCTCTGAGCCTGGGCCGGTTGTGGCAGAGGCACCAGCAGAGGTTGTGCCACGTGGGACGGGGCTGCGGAGGCACCGGGCTCCCAGGCTCTGGAAACTCCATTTGAAAGCCTCATAAATTGGATAATTACCCAAGCTATTGAGTTTCCTTCTGGCCACATCTGTCCCAGCCTCCCTGACTGGGCTTCCCAGTTGGTCTGTGAGATGGGCCCATGGGATGGGGTCAGGCTGGAGACGAGGAGGGGCTCAGCTTTTCTCAGATGCCCCCACCCGCCCGCTCTCTCCGCTTGCATCCCTCCCCAGCTTCTGCAGTGGGGGGAATCTGGTGCCAGAGCAGAAACAAAGCAGTAAGGATCAACCACATCGTTCGCTTCTCACACTTCAGTGGGACATTCTCCTATTTGGGAAGGCTGGGCAGGGGGCTGGCTGCCCCCCCCGACCCAGCCTGTGGCCCTTGGAGGGCATAGAGGAGGCACAACAACCTGTGGATCGGTGCTGGGTGCCACGACATCCCTTTTCCCTGGGGACAGTGGGGGACAAGGCATGAGCAAACCCCCTTCCATTTGTGTTGAGAAGAGCAGCGCTCTGCACATCCCCTCCGTGCTGTGCAGCCCTGCCTGCATCCCGCTGGGGCCTTCTAGAGCCCCAAACATTTTCCCCTGACCGTTGCCCATCCGCCTCCCCTTTGCACTAACTTTGTTTTCCTTTCCCTCTCCCCAACCGCCTCGTCCTCACCCCGTAGGTTATTGCAGCCGACTGCAAGAGGGTCACAGTTCTGAAGTATTTCCTGGAAGCCCTTTGTGGACAAGAAGAGCCTTTGCTGGCATTCAAGGGTGGAAAATATGTGTCAGTGGCACCCGTCCCAGACGCCATGGGAAAGGAAATGGGAAGCCAAGAGGGAAAACAACTGGAAGATCAGGTACCGTGCGGGAAGAGTGCGCCTCGGTGAAGGAAGAATCACCCCTGTGGGGCCCAGCCTCTGCCTGCCCTGCAGCTCCCGCTATTTATAGCCAGCGGAGCTGCGTGTGCATTTTAGGGGTGTGGGGGGGGGGAGGCAAGGGGGGTAGCAGGGGGAGGTGGGGGCAAATGGTGCACAGCTCCTGTCTCCTGAGTGTACTTCTCTGGTGCCCTTTCCTGCCAGCCCAGCCCGCCCGCCTCTATCTCGCGCTCCTATGAGTTCCAGATGCTGCTTTTTGTCGTACCCGAAGCTGAGGAAAGGGGGGGGGGACGAGGGGGGGTGGGGGGATGGGGAAAGCTTTAATAACGTGCAGCGCTGCGGCCCCACGAGAGGAGGTGGGCGAGGGGGTGTCAGGGTTCAGCTTCAGGATCAAGTTTATAGCCGTAGAGCTCGTTGCGGCGGAGGCCTGAGCTCCAGCCTCCAGCACACGTACAGGAAGAGCTGACATTGGCGCCCCGTCCCTCCCCTGCCTCTCACATCCTGATGTGATTAAGGAATTCAACTCTTGTTTTTCTGCCCTTGCTTGTTCCTGTAGGCCTTGCTTCGCTCCAGGCTCTGTGTGTGTGTTTAAGGGCCCTGCCAGCCGCTCCGCAGGTTGACTCTTTTCTTCTGTTTAATCTTGCAGTTGGAAAGGCCAGGGAAACGGGAGAGAGGGGCAGAGGTGTTGGGAGAGGGGAGCTGGGTGGCCTGGCGCTGCCCAAGCTCGCTATGGCTCCCTCTCCTGCTGCCAAGGCCAAGGGGGTATCACCCTGTGCAGGTAACAGCACCTTGGTTCTGCCCCATGGCCCTGTGTGCTCCAGGGAGCTGGCAGCCTGAGGAGCCTGGAGCAGGAACATGCTCAGCACCCTCCCTGTCCCAGCAGCAGGGGACAGGTTGTAGGGGATTTTTTTGCCCAAGCAGCAAGAGATGTCCCTGTAAGGTGAGAGACCTGAACCTTTGTCCTCTCCTTTTTCAAGCTGCCATCACCCAAAAGCTTATGATACAGGGAGATCTTCAGGTTCCACCCGCTGTCGTGACAGGGATGGTCCTGTTCTCTGGAGCACTCCTTTGGTTGGGTTGGCCCCTCCCATTTCTGCTCTGAACAGACCCCAGTATGGAGGATAGCTCCCTCCCACCCAGTCCCCACCATCTCTCTGCTCTGCTGTGGGAACCTCTGCCTGAGATTGTTGCACAACCCTGGAGCTTCCTCCTTGGGCTCTGATCTCAAGGGAGCTTCCAGCTTGCCAGCGTGACCACCATCAGCTGGGGCAAGCAGATCCCAACCCACCACAGCAGATCTGCATCAGGGACACACTTTTCCCTGAGGTCCTTGTGCAGCGCTGTCCCCCTGGCAGCATCCCCCCCATCTCTTGTGGTCCAGGCTGTCCCAGCAGAGGGAAGTGAGCCTGAGGCCACCGTCTTCCTCCTTCCCATGGCTAAAAAGTCACCCTGAGAGAAGAGCACACGGTTCTGTCGTCAGGTGGGTGCGCAGTCCGGGTGACACAAGCCACAGGAGCCTGCACAGGGCAGAGAACATAGCGATGCTCCCATCCCTTCAGGGAATCCCCCTGTGTGGGATCCATCCCTGGCAGCCTGCTGGGGCTCAGAGCAGGTTTTTCTGCCTGGTTGCCATGTGGAAACTCTTCCCAACCCCATCACAGCCCTGGGCTTTTGTGCAGAGAAGGGGAGATCGGTAACAACAGGGCTTGGGAAAGGCCCACAGTCGCTCTGGTGGCGAGACGAGGAGGCTCTGGGTGGCAGTGATAGATCTGACAGCTTGTGTGTGCAGGCAGCTGCTGCTGGGACATGTTTAGGAACAGGGACTCATGGTCCCCTTTTGGGCAAGGAGCCACTGGGGATACCAAAAAAGCTGGGGAAGAACTGGGTTGTGGCTGTTCCCCAGTCACCAGCCACCACCTCCCGCATTGCTGTGTCCCAGAGGTTTGGGTGCACAGGGAAAGGCCACCACAGCCTTCACCTGGGGTTAGGAACAGCATGGTTCATTCTGGGGTGTCCAGCTCAGGCAGTGCAGGCATACTGGAGAGGGTCTGCAGATCTGATGAGGAGAGCCAGGGAAGGGCTTCTAGGAGAGGATGAAGATGCGACATGGTCCAGAAGTGCCTGTGTGAGCAGGAGGTTGGAGAACCAGGAACCTTTCAGTTCAGGCTGGCCTGCAGAAGCATGGGAAAGGCAGGCTGGAAGTAGGATGCAAATGTGAACAGAGGAAGTAATTAACTGTGGAAATGACTGACCTCGAGACGCAGTGGATTCTCCATCATGTGGAGCTTGAACATCAAGACTGAGCATCTCCTCCTACACCGTGTGTTCCAGCCCAGCTGGCAGCTCTGGGGTGGGTGCAGGACTCTCTGGCCTATACAGAGACCAAAACAGAGAAGGGGAATGGGCTCTTACAACCTCCTGGTTTCACAGACCCAAGTTCCCAATCGAGATGCTCGGCTTGTGTGCCCAGGCTAGGACGAGGCAGCGGTGTTGAGCAGCATTGCACAGCCCTGGTGCAGGCAGATGGGGAGTAACAGCATTTGCTCCGAGGGTTGTGGAGCCTAAACAGGCAGGTGGAGTGGAGAGACAGGGAAATGCCATGGCTTTACACAACTGAAGCCTGTAAAACACCAGTGACTCACCCAAGGGAAGAGTTTTCTATGGTGAGGAAGAAGGTTTGATGTTAGAACAGAGCTTTAAGCAGGGCTGCTCCTGCCCTCCGTGGTTGCTGCCTTCCCTGCCCCGCTACCTCCTGTCTCACCTTTGTCATTTCCTGGGTGATTGCTGTTTATTTTCTTCGCTTGCTTCTTTTAGATGTTTAAAACCATTCAGTTGCCCGTCAAGAACTGGTGGTGGACTGTCCCTGGCAGGGATTTGTCTGCTGGAAAGGGGGAAGCAGAATGAGCACGGTCCCTGCTGCCAGCATCCCTTACAATGACCTCTCTCCTGTTTGTTTTTGGTTTTTTTTCTTCTTGGTCTTTCTGCATTTTACTGGAAGAAGGAAGATGATGTGAGGATTGAGGCATTTGAAGATGATTCTGAGGCAGAAGGCAGCGGGGGAGAGATGGACATCAAGGAGCTCAGAGCCAAGAAGCAAGCCCTGGCCAGGAAAGTCGCTGAACAGCAGCGTCGTCAAGACAAGATCCAGGTAGGACACGCTGCAGCACCTGAGCTGGCTGAGGAGCTGCTTTGCCTTTGTATGGGGGCTGATCCTGCCTCACTGTGCCAATGGTTTCCCTGCCACACTTCAGGAACGGTGACCTCTGGGGATGTCCTGTAGCACCTCAAGCTACCCCGGTGTAGTTACCCCTGTGAATCCCAGCAGGAAGCTTGGCTTTGTCTTTGGGAAGGGCCAAATCGCTCTCCTGGGCCCCTCGTGAAGCTGGACATGGCTGCTCCACGGAGCTGCCAGCACAGCCAGGCACCCTGGCAGGGAGTGCCGTGCCCTGTGGCTGTACAGCAGCGCATGCCCAGCAGTGAGCTGTCCCCCTGCCTGGGGCAGAGGCTCTGTGGCAGTGAGACTTGGTGAGAAATCAGCTTTTCTGTGCAGCGGGGCACAGGCCGATGGGCGAGAGGGTGGGACGTGAGCAGCAGAGTTCACGTGGGAGCCAGCGGCAGGAAAATGAGCTGGCAAACAGCCGCTGCAGCCGGGGCGCCGCTCGTTACCATCGTTATGGGCACAAACAGACGGGATACAGGTGATCCCATCCTTGGCCTGGCCTGCTCTGAGCATGTTTCCCAGCGGGAGTCGGTGAAGTAAACTGGTTAGACTGGGAGCAGACGCCCCGGCGGTGCACGCTGTTGCTTTAAGAGCGTTCTCACATGCATGGCTGTTGGCTGCCTCTGCGCTCGCAACCCCTCTTCCTCCAGCCTCGCAGCCCAGATGAGGATTTCTCAGCAGAGGAAAAATTCTCCCTGGCTCCCCTCCCCCTCACCTCCGCCCTCTCTAATGCCCAGGGCCCTTCACTTCCATAATTCTTCATTTTCCAGCCTTGAACGTAAGCCAGACACATCTGTCTGGCCATATGCGTGAACTCTGCAGTGTGTGCCGAGGTGGTTGTAAAACAGGGCTGCTGAAGGCTCTACTGGGAGAGCGTGCACATGTGTACCCTCCGGCTACTGGCGCCGGGCCCAGAACCACTGCGCTTCGCTTTTCCAAACCCACCCCAAACCTTGCAGATTTCACCCTTTTTTTTTTTTTTTTTCCTTTTCTTTTTTTGTTATTTTTTATTCTTCTTCTTCCTTTGAATCTCCAGCGATTGGTACCGAAGCGAAGGTAGAACTCACAAGGAGGAAAGGAGGGATGGAGGGAGGGAGGGAGGGGCCACCCCCGCAAGAGAGTCCATTATTGTTGGCAGGTACCTGGGTCACGTTTAATACGAGGAGGAAGAAAAGCAGCAGCGAACGAGTGAAAGATTGGAGAGATGGGCTGTAAATTAAAGCGGACTGAAGCCTTCCAGCCTCCCAGGGTTGTTAAGCGGGAGGTGTAAGTAAATTCCCCACTTCCCACTGCCTTGTACAGACACAGCAAACAGGAACTGCACATGTTCAGGGAGGGCAGAGCGCAGCAGATCCCCCGGCCCCAGTGACTAGCCCAGCTGCAGTGGGCCCCCCCCCCACCTCCCTCTGCCTCCCGGGATGGCCGCTGCCCATTCTGTGGGGAGAGTGGGGGCTGCGTGATGTTGTCAGGGGCTTTCTCCCCCCGGTGTGCTCCTCCCTTCCTCCCCAGCCGTGCTGGGGCCAGTGCTTGCAGGCAGAGAGAGGTCAAAATGAGGGTGTGGGCAGCTTCAGGGGCTGCACAGCTGAGAACCGAGGTGCACTTGGAGTCTGAAGGCGCGGGGTGGAGGAGAAGTCCTTGGGGCTTTGGTAAAGTCATCCAGCTTGTAGCTAGCTGGGAACAGCCTGGAGCGGAACATGTGTGCTTGCCCCGGTCCTCTCCCTGCCCTGGCACTGACCACGCAGCCGGAGATAGAGGAGCAGAGGAGCTTGGGTGGAAAGTGCTGCCTGGGGAGGCTGGGTCGGAGGCAGCTCAGCATCCACCCCCTCCACTTTCCCTCTCTTGCCCTGTGGTCCTTGACCTTTCTCATCTTCTCAAGAGAGTTTGTGTTTCATGGGACCTGGGGCTTCCCCGTTACAGCCCGTTCCTCTTGTTCACTGCTCACCTGTGGAGTTCACGCGTTCACTGTGCCCCAGGTCCCATTTTCATTCTCATGGGGACAAGCCACAGCTCCAAATATTCTCCCAAGCCCAGCACACCCCTCTCCTGTCCCATGGCTGATAGCTTCTGCTCCCTACTTATGGCAGTGGAGGTGATCAGGCCTAGCACCCAGGTGCTGCTGCCCACAGAGTCTGGTGTCCCAGGTTCTGCTGCTGTTTCCCTGGCCTGGCAGGGCAGCCCCTGGACATCCTCCTTGTAGCTCCCAACCACAGCCAGTGCTGGGGTCACATTTGCACCTCGAGGTGGGTTTGGGGTTCCCTGCCCTGGCTTAGCATGTGCAGGATGGCAGCTGGAGCTGCCAGGGAGGCACAGATTCAGGTCGGTACAGGCCCTTGGCCAGCACCAAGCTCAGCTCTGTTCCCCCCACACACAGGCCTGCCCCCCAAAACCATCACTCCGAGGGGGGTCAGATAGGCCAGAGCTCCGTTAGGTCGAAGCCTCCTCTGTCCCTGGGCAGCCCTGGTTGTGAGGAGGCAGCCCTTGGCTGCCTGGCCCTGGGTTATGGGCTGGCACTGCTGCCAGCCTGCCTCTGCCCTCACTGCTTGTCCAGGCTGGGACAGAGCCGCCTGCCAGTCCCATGTCACAGGTTGGCGACAGCAGTGATGCATCGGGATGAGGTGAAAGACCAGGCATGTCATACCTGGGCACTCCAAATATCCATACCTGCATATATATCATACCTGGATATCCAGGTCCTCTTGTCCACCTGCCTGCCCGGCCTCTTGCCCCTCCAGATATCCAAGTATGGATATTTGGTACACATTCACCATGCCCCTAGTCCCATTTTCATTCTCATGGGGACAAACCACAGCTCCAAATACTCTCCCAAGCCCAGCAGACCCCTCTCCTGTCCCAGCGTGGCTGACAGCCTCACCTCCCCACTCATGGCAGTGGAGGTCACTCAGGCCTGGAGCCCAGGTGCTGCCTCCTGCAGAGTCTGGTGTCCCAGCCCCTCCAAATATCCATACCAGGTGTATCCATACCTGGATATTTGGAGGGGCTGGGACACCAGACTCTTCACCTGAGTCACCTCCACTGCCATGAGTGGGCGAGCTGAGACTGTCAGCCACGCTGGGACAGGAGATATACCTGGCATGGATATTTGGAGGGGCGAGAGGCTGGGCGGGCAGGTGGACAAGAGGAGGTGGCAGTGGTGCTGCTGGGGCAGGCGGCGTTCTCCGGCAGGGCTGTGTCCCCAGCCAGCACCAGGCCCTGCCACGCTGTCCCAGCCGCCCCCGCTGCTTGGCCAGGCCCTTGGTCCATGCTGTTCAGCGTCCCCTGTCCTTTGTGCCGCCGCTGTGCGCTGGGAGCGGTCGAGTTTCCTGACCGGTTGAAAACATCCCACCTGAAACATAACAGGCTCTTCCTCTGGATGCTGCTATTGTTTTGCTCAGCATTACAGAAGCAGCTTAACCGGGGCGGCCAATTATGACATGTCTTCCCAAAATAGCCGCTCTCCTGTCCCTTCTGAGCCCACGGAACGGCCGCCCCCTTAAGATGCAGCCGCTCCTTTGTGGCGGTAGCGTGAGTAAGTGGCTAAATATAGCCGTATCCCATTCACGCTCTCCTCGGCGCAGGAACAATGCCGCGGGTGCACACGCGCCGACGCACACCTGCCTGGGAGCGGGTGCCTGCTGGCTGCGGAAGGCGCACACCCACCCACCCACGGCGGCTCCGCCACGGCGGCGGCCCCGGTTTGCTACCAGGCACGGGGCACGTTTACTCCTTGAGGAAGACGCTGCAGATGAACCTTGGGAGGAGGAAGCCTTGGAGCAGAGGCTAGGGAGGCATTGTTCTCAGCCCTGGAAAATCCGCCTCCCATCCCCACGGAGCGTGCGGGGGGATGTTACGGGTAGTGGCACCGGGTTTTCCCCGGGGTTGGAGAGTGGGTTGGGGCACGGAGGGGGTGGCAGGGTGGTGGTGGTGGTGGCCCATACATCCTGGCAGAGAGGTGTGACCCTGTATGACCTGTCCCAAAGGCAGCAGAGCGGGCATCTCTGCCAGGCTTCTGCTCTGGGCATCCCCACCAGCCCTGCACTGTGGGCAGAGGAGCGCTGGGCTCTGTGCAGAGCCCCGGGGCAGGGGCAATGGAGAACCCCCCTTGCTATTCTGTGCTTGTGGTGGGGACCCTCAGGTGTCCCCCACCCCTGAACTCTGCAGAAAGTACCACCCTGGGGGACTGGTTCCCAGGGGACTGATCCCCTGCCCACACTGGACAGCGGCTTCCGGGGAATCCCCCAGGTGATCCCAGCTGATGGATGAGCTGGGAATTTGGGACTGTGTGTGCAAGTGTCTGATCTCAGTGCTGCCACCAGCTGGGGCAGCCGGGGGAGCCACCTCCGGCTCCGGCCCAGCTCCTGGGAGCAGCCCCCATGGCCGGAGCAGGAATCTGGGCAGGGGGCTGCGAGTCAGAGCCACTCTCACTGCTGCAGCACGGATGCAGGACTTAGGGGAGGGGGAGCTGCCTGGCCCCCGGGGAACAGAGAGCCCCCCCGGCGTCAGAGGTCCCCTGCCACGTCCAGCACTGCAGGGTTGCTGCCGCAGAGCCGTGCAGCATGTTTAACCCAGTAAGACAAGACTGGAATCCGTCCGTCCCGGAGCACTCAGCTGGAGGCGAGGCTGTACCTCCACTGGTGCAACGTGCCGCTCTCCCCGGGGTGTCCCCTAAATCCCACCTCCCACCAGGACATGTGGGGGCCACCATCTCTCCATCCTCTCATCGGGGAAACTGAGGCACGGCAGGACTGCCAATTTATTTCCAGCACAGCAGCCAGACCCCAGACTCAGGCATCCCAATCCACATCCCCCACTCCCCTCCTTCCTCCCCACGGGACCGCGCGACCCCCTCCTCAACCCACACCCCCCCCCCCCAACCCCAGACCCCGCAGAAGGGTTAAAGCGGCACTCGCCTCCCCGGTTCCCCGCACATGGGCTCCCTTTCATCTCTGGCACGGGGCCAGCCAGCGTCCGCATGAATCACAGGCCACTCCTCTCCCCCCCGAAACCCCTTGGCCAGAGGCTTCTGCAGCCTTTTACTCACACAAACAAAAATAAATCTCGCTGCCGGCCTCTGAACCCTGCAAAGGCGAGTTTCCCTCTGGCTCCCCGAGCGGGCCGGAGCTGTGCGCGGGGACTTGGCACGCTCCCCTGCCGACCTCGCTCTTTCACTCCCCGGCGCATCCTGTGTCCTTCTCTCACCGGGCGGCCCAACCAGCGGAATGGGACGTGACGGCCGGCACAGGCGTCGCTGGCGGCTGCCAGGAATCGGCTGGGTACAGCCTGCGAAAGCCACCCCGGGGGCAAATGCCACACACGAGGGTACTGTGTTCCATCCCCACCCTGCCCCCACACTGTCACCCCTGCTCCTCCCCTGGCCAGAGGGGTAGGTGAGCTTCCAGCTCACGCTTGCGCTCCTGAGGTTGGCTGCGTGGACCGGGACGAGCCGCGGGGTCGTGGAGCTGTGTTGGGGTGCAGGCAGGGGGCCCCTCTTGCTCGCGTAGGGCTGTTGTCACCCTTTGGAGGCTGCATGGTTCTCCCCCCTCCCCGCTCCCTTCCTGCAGGTTCAGGGCCTTTGAACTCTTTGGCCACGGCACAAGGGACGTGCTGCTTTGCTCTGGGTGTCTGCATTGGCCGATGGAGCCCTTCTCCCATGGCAGGTGGAGCTCAACAGGGCCTGGTGCCTCCCAGGGACTAGCGTCTCCTCCTGCACCCCCAAACCCTGGGGAGAAACCCCACCTCCCACCCTCGGGGTGAGGAGAGCAGTACCATGCCAGGTTTCCCAACACAGGCTCCCCATGCCACCGGGGAGTGCCAGCACCTCCCTGGGCAAAGGCAGCATTGCAGACAGGGATGGCACCCAGCACCCAGCCATACAGGGATGCTGGTGCCGTTGGAGCTGCCCCTGGACACTGAGGGATGTGTATCCCCACGCTGTCCTGCCAGCTCCAGTGCTGCCATGTGGCTGACAGGGACCTGGCGCGCTCCCTGCTCCTGCCCATCACCCCTCAGCATCAGTGGGAGCTGCAGCCCTTGGACCAGCGCTGCCAGGAGGCGGTGGGAGGCGTGCTGTGAGGTTATGGTTGAGGTTATGGTCGCTGCCTTGCCTGGAGACACTTGTGGGAGGTGGCAGCAGCGAGTTGCCTGGATTTAAAGCCAGATGACAACACTTGGAAATGGATTAAAAAAACCACTTCTTTCCGTGGCCACCGCTGGCCCGTGCAGCTCATCATCCCAGGGTGCCTCCGAGGCTTTGGCGTGACTGCAGGAGGGTTCAGATCTGCATCCCAGGCAGGGGGAGCTCCCCAAAACATTGGGCAGCAGAGGATTGGTGGTCGCCTCCTGTCCCTGGGGCGCATCTTGTGGGTGCAAGCCTGCTGTCGCAAGGGGTTTTGCAAGGTGGATGTGTTCCACAGCAGTGCTGCTGTGCTCCGTGGGTGACCGGTTCCTATTAGAGGCAACAAACATCAGCGAGTCCAGGGAAGCTATTTTTAAGCAGAGGAAGCACTAGAATAGCATCCTGAGTTTTTTAAGCTTGTGACTTACTAAAGAGCCCAAGTCCTTCGATAGCGTGGAAAGGAGTATGTGAGCTCTTCAGTCCCGTTTTGGCATCTGGCATTGCACCTGGTCCAGGTGCAGCCCCACAGGGTTGCTAGTAGGACCCAGCAGATCCTTCCCATGTATGTGTGAGCACCTCTGGTCTCCAGCAGACGTGAAAGGCTCTACCAAGGACAGTGCTATAGGTTTCCAGGGCTGAAACCCACCTGGTTCCTCAGCTGGAGGGACTCAGGAGAGGCAAGGCACATGTGGGATGCTGTTGGGACAGTGAGGGAGATACTCGGCCAAGCATTCCACCACCCCCACCCCCCGGCTGCCTGCTCAGGGTCCCTGTGTTAGGATGCTGTTGGCAGGACTTGTGTGTCCCAAGTTGGTTTGTTTTGGCTGTTGTCACCTTGAGCTGCTTCCATCTGGACTCCCAGTACCCACATCCTCCAGCCTCCTTTTGTATCAGGGTTAGTCTCTTGGCACCAGTGCAGATAATCCTGGCAACTGCCAGTCCCGTAAATGAGACAATTCCCAAAATACCTCTCTTTTCAAGGCTGGTCCTGGTTCTCCCCAGAGCCTGGACAGGGCTGTTCTCCTCAGAGAGCGCTCTCATGGAAGCCTTCACCATTCCACTTGTGTGTGCTGTGGACCTGCAAGAGTTGGTGTTTGAGGTGGGCAGGTGGGATGGACACAGCCTCCTGCTGGTCCCCTTCACGTGATGCCCTTGATGTGGGAGGTGTACATGCCAACCAGGCTTATCTTCTGCTCTCAGGGTCCACAGGTCATAGGGCTGATGTCCTACTTACTCATCGTATGTCCTTCTCCTCCAGGCTGTGCTGAAAGACCAGAGTCAAATGAGGCAGATGGAGCTGGAGATCAGACCTGTCTTCCTGGTCCCAGACACCAATGGCTTCATCGACCACCTCAGCAGCTTGATAACACTGTTGGACTGCAGGAAATTCATCCTGGTGGTGCCCCTGATCGGTGAGTTGGGCCAGCGTGGGGTGGTGGCTTCCCCTTTTCCCTGCCCACACCAGCTCCCTCTCTCTGCCTCACATGCCCACAGTGCCTGTGTGGTCTGGGGCTGGATGGCTCGTGCTGCAGCCGGCTGGCAGCAGAGGTGGAGCTGGCATCCGTCCTGTCCCATCTCATCCCAGCCATGGCCGACGTTCCTTCAGCCCGTGTCACCCTTCTCCCTTCCAGCTTTCTGCCCGCAGCACTCAGCAATCTCCTCTCCCTCTGGTGCATTTGGGGTTGCCAGGGGTTGGGAGAAGCACCCGGGTGTTAAATGGAATCTGGAGGCAACTTTGGAGGGAGCGAGGAGGATGAATTGTTAAACAGACGGAGCAGATAGCTTATCCCAGCTGAGCTGGGGCTTAGGCAGCCCGAGCAAATGGCCGGCCTGTGTCCCGGCGTCTCGGAGCTGCTCAAGCCCAGCCCTTCTTTTTATCCTTATAAAGCTCGCAGTAAAACAGCAAGCTGGTTCCCGTTATTGGTAAACACTCACCCTGGCAGATAACGGCTGTGCTGCTGGGTGGTCTCCCAGGGTGGCGGGAGGATTTGGTTAGATGCCTTTGCTCTGATTGTTTGATCGCGCTCTGGGCTGGAGGTAGCGTTCCTGGGGCCAGTGTCCCTCCAGTGCCCGGCACATCCTGGTGCCAGCCTGACCTTCAGAGGATCCCTGAGGGCAGCAGGAGAGGCAGGAGCAGGGCTATGCCTTGCCAAACCCACAGGCTACCCCTTCCCAGCCCCAGGAGGAGCAGGGCCAGCTCTGCTCTGTGGGCATCCCCAGCATCCGGGCAGCAAGGTGTGTGCTCATGCCGATGTGCCTGCCCTCCAAGCTTCCTTCTCATCTCCTGGTGTCCAGCAGACGGCTCTGGCTGTCCCAGAGCCACTGTCTAGCTGCCATCTATCCCCATGGGGTGATCAGACTGGCCTAGGGGGGTGCCCAGTGCTGGGGACAGGACGCTTGGGTAAGAGGAGCAGGGTTGGCCACCTGCCCAACTCAGCACAGGAGCTGCCAAGGTGCCTCACAGTTTGGCACCTCGGTGCTGGGGCTTTGTGTAGAAGCAAAGGGAAGGAAGCCAGCAGCACCAGCAGAGCCTGGGCAGCCCCAGGAGCTGCCGAGCATGTCAACACCTGAGTTGGGACCTGCCTGGGAGCCATGGCCCAGCCTCCCCATGCATTCCTGTGCTTGGCTTGAGGCTTCTCCAGCCCAGCCCCAGCCAGGGCCAGCAGTTACAGGAGAGGTGAAGACCCTGGTCCTGTCCCTGTCAAAGATGCTGCTGCTCACAACCTGCAGAAGGAGCCTGCCACAGGCATGAGGAGCAGCACTGACTGAACACCTTCAGCGTTCTCCTATCCTGCTGCCTCCCTACACAGCCATCGTCTGGGGACAGAGTAACTCACCTCCCACTGCCTGCCGTGAGCCTCCCCTGCCGCTGCTGAAGCACCCTGAAGCCAGCAGCTCCCTGGCTGCTGGTCAAACTCCCCCTCTTTCCCCAGGAAAGCCATCACTGCTGAGACCCAGCTGTGGGCAGAAGGATCCCATCCCCGGGGGTAAACCAAACAGGGACCTGTGGCTGCTGCAGGAGAGGCCTTGGTGCCCCATCACCAAACTGAAGACACACAGCACCCTTCCCCCAGCGCAGGGCACTCCTCCCCGCTCCTCCCGGGGATGCAGCAAGGGGTTAAGCGCGCAGCTTCGCGTTGGGTTTGTTTCTCTTGCTCTTTAACCTGCTCCGTGCTCCTTGAGGCTGACCCCGCCATGGAGAAGCCAGGCCTGGTGCAGAAGCACAAACAAGCCTCCCCTTTGAAGCCTGTTTAGCTTGGAAGCAGGAAGGCGGATTTCGGGAGGGAATACCAGCTTTTCCTGTTTGATGTTCCGTTCTTGCACGGCTCCCCCCACCCCGGGCCCAGCCGTGCATTGTGTGGAAATGGCAGCATCAGGTCGGTAGCGAGAAGAGTCGCCGGCCAGCGCAGAGCAGAGCAGCTCCATGCAGCTTTAATTTGAATACCCAGACAGTGAGTGCCAGTCTCACCATGGAACAAGAGCGATCACGCAGGCTCCCCGGGCAGTGATTCACAGCACTGGGGAGAGGCCTCAGACCCCGAGCTCTCTCCCCGAACCCCCAAGGAATGCATAGTTCCCACTTGAACTCAGGACTTGGCTCCAGGCTCGGAAACAATCTTCAGAAATGAAGCCATGGCTAAAACACACACTGTGAGCGCAGAGGCTGCCTCGCACACACGTGCACACCAGCTCTCGCGCGCCCGGCCTCGCGCACACGCAGCCCCCCCGTGCGCCCAACGCGGGGCGAGGATGCTCGTGCACACATCTGCTGCACGCTTACGTGCCCGGCCCCGCCGCTAGCTGCCTCGGCGGCATCTTGCTCGCTGCGCGATGGAGAGGCTTCTTCCAGCAGCCCCAGCATCAGAGGGTGGGTCCCTCCTGGAGCTCTGCTGGGGTCCCTCAGGCTGTGGCTGGCTTTGGGGCGGGGGCCGGAGCGGCCGGGCTCACCAGCTGCTTGGCAGCGGTACAGGAGGCTCTAAGGCTCGCCGGGCTCTGGTTAAGGCAAACGGGCTGGGAAGCCGCCTGATCGCAGGCTCGGGCTTGTCTCAAGCAGCATGTGTCAGGACAGATGTGCGAGCCCTGTATCAGCCCCAGATGGGTGAGGTGTTGGAGAGAACGTGTCCCCTGCCGGGAGCTTGGGAAGGCAGCTTCAGGTGGGAGAATAGAGCCAGGACTTGTGCGGGAAGCGGCGTCGGAGCGGGAGCTGCCTGCTCCCACGCGTGACCCTGCTCCCACGTGCAGCCCCGCGGGGAAGGCAGCGGCTTTGCGTGTCTGACAGCGCAGGGAGCGGAGAGGGGCCGAGCTGGGCCCCGCGACACGGCGCAGCGCAGGAGGCGACCCGCTGCCATCGCTGCGCTCGGAGCCCCAGGAGCTGGCTGCAGGTGGCTGTGGGTGGCTGACACCCTCAGGGATGCACAGAGGTGCCGTGAGATGTGAAGCAGGAGTGGGGGGGTTGTGGGGACGGTGGGGGGGTTGTGGGGACGGTGGCGGGGCCCGTGTTTTGCAGAGCAGAGCAAGGTGCCGTTAGGGACTGTTGCCATACGCTGCCAGGACGAGGTGCCTGCTCGCTCCAGGCTGAGCCAGGTGACCCACAGAGGTGGAAGGCAGCAAAGCTTTTCCAGACCCACAGCCAAGTCCAGCGGTGCAGGGACACTGCGGCAGCTGAACCCAGATTTCCTGAGCCAGCTCCCAGTGCCCTGGCCCCAAGGCCTTGGCAACTTGTGTGCTCCAGCAGCAGGTCACAGGAGCACCTTGTCCCATAGTAACTGTACCTCCTCTTCCTGTTTGAAGTGATAAACGAGCTGGACGGCCTGGCCAAGGGCCCGGAGATGGAGCACCGGGCTGCAGGCTATGCCCGCCAAGTGCAGGAGAGAGCCAGGAAGTCCATCGAGTTCCTGGAGGAACGATTCGAGAGCCGGGACAACTGCTTGAGGGCTCTGACCAGCCGAGGCAACGAGCTGGAGTCCATGTCCTTCCGCAGCGAAGACACCACTGGCCAGCAGGTACAGGACATCCCAGCCCCAGGAGGAGGGGACACAGAGGTGGCAGTGCCAAGGGCTGGAGGCTTTTAGCCACTGCTTCCCGGGGGAGATCAGGGATCCTGGGATCTGCCAGCTCCAAGCAGGGGATAGCTCTGTCCCCACCTTTGCAGGCAGCTGGGCAGGCTCCTGCGGGCTCTGTGGTTTGGCTCCAAGCAGCCCAGCTCCCTGCTGAGCTGCAGCAGTGTCTCGAGGGCAGTGCAGGAATCGGGGTGGTGGGCTTGTGGGGGTTTTTTTCCTACTGGAAGCAACGTTGCCCTTTTCTTCCAGGGAAACAACGACGACCTGATTCTGTCCTGCTGCCTCCACTATTGCAATGACAAGGCCAAGGACTTCATGCCCTCCAACAAAGGTAAGAACATCCTTGTTGTCCTCCTCGTCCCTTCCCTTTTGCATCCCAGGGACCCTTCTCGTTTCTCTTCCCAGCCCTTAGAGCTGACCCCTCCCACATTTTGCCTCTTTCAACACCAAGGTGCCATGTCCTGCCTCCGGTCAGCCCCAGGCACCGGGCCTCTCACCGCGCTGCCAAATGCGCACCTCACTGCACTGGGGATGCCCCAGCCCGTGAGAAACCCACCATAAATTTCGACAGAGCCCCGCTGTGTCTCCTGGCCAGGGTCTTTGTCCCTCCCAATGCTCAGTTGGCATCATCAGCCACGTGTGCTGGGACCAGCCAGCCCCCAGGCTGTTGCCAGGGCACTGGGGATGGGAATCGCATCAGCAGCTGCCCAAGAAATCAACCCGCATTTGTCAGTGCGAATTCTTAGCAGCTTAACTTGTCAGATCCACAGAGAAACCGTCACCAAATGTTTATGTGCAAATGATGCTGAATTTTGAAATCATGTGGATTATGGGGAATGGGGCCTGACAAGCTGACAGCCTCTGGTTTGTAACAAGGAGGCGCGTCACCAGCACGGAGCAGAGGATGTTTATTGTTACACATTTCTTAAAGTGTCCGCACAGAACCTCCCGTTCCCACTCCCAGGAGCCCTCAGCACTGGGCCTGCCCTACCACTGAGCCCCAGCTCCCCTTCCTCCCCGCACGGCGCTCGCCCCACCATCCTCAGCCCCGCCACTGTGACCGTAGCCCCATGTTCCTGGCCACCCTCCCCTTCCCCTCGTCCTGCCGCTCCCCGCGCAGCCAATCTGGGCCCATGTTGGGCTCCCATAAACTCTGTTTTTTCCATTCCCGTCCTGGCTCGGAGGCACTGTGTTTCCTGTGCTCATAGGAACAGTACTCTGGTCACAGGACCCAGCTGCTTACACATACCCCATATGCTTCCCCTGCTTCGCACACACGTAAGCGTGGCTCCCACATCCCAGCCCGGCGCATTGCGTGCGGGGCAGCTCATCCATCTGGGGGCAAGATCCCTTCGGTTATTTCTCAGGCTTCAACTCTCTCTGGCTGTCTGAGCCCCAGCCAGAAACGCCTCGGTGTCAGTGGCGACTCCAAAAAAGCTTCACAAAAAGAAAAAAAATCAGGGGTGGTTTTAGATCTTATAATGAGATCACCAGAATAATAGCACCAGCTTCCTGCTGGAGCCAGGGTCGCGGGCTGTCTTCCTGGCCTGGGTCAAGCAGAGGGACCTCCTCTTCCCTGCTTGCGGCGCGGTGCACCGCGTGTGGGCAGCGGGCAGCGTGGGACCTGGTGCTACTCACCGGCCTCCCGACCCTGAGGCTGCGGGTAGGGATGGTGGATCATCCCCCAGGCAGCGCAGGGTGTGGGGAGAAGGTGGTTTTTGAGATGAAGTGTGGGGGGGGATGGCCCAGCTTGTGAGAAGCCCACTGTAAATCCCGACAGAGCAATTTCCAAGTTGTCTCCAAGCCACGCTGGGAAGCTCTGGCAGGGAGCGGGGAGCACTGAGCATCCCTGATGTGCTTCGGGGTGCAGCACCTGAGGAGGAAGCGAGGGGTGGGGGCAGCGGGGTGTGGGATGGGTGCAAGGGCCGGGGCAGAGCGGGGAGGTCTGAGCCTCACGCTGCTCGCTCGCTCTCGTTGCAGACGATCCCATCCGTTTGCTCAGGGAAGTGGTTTTGCTGACGGACGACCGGAACCTGCGAGTTAAAGCGTTGACCCGCAACGTGCCGGTGCGGGACATCCCCACCTTCCTCAAGTGGGCCCAGGAAGGCTGAGGGGGGCCGAACCGGGGCCGACAGCCCCTGAGCGAGTCACGCAGCCCGTCTTACGGTGGGAGACCAGCTTCAGCGGCCTCACCACGCGCCGGCCATCGCCTTCCAGCCCAACCACGAACAATAAACGCCACGTCTTCAACCCACCCCGGAATGGCCATGCTGAGAAGGGCTCCCTTCCCCCCCCTCAGAGGGCAGACCAGCTGGGAAGGTCATTGCTGCGGATGGTTCACGCGGAGGCTGGATCCGTTGAGGGTCCCGCCAGCCTTGGGGCAGTTGCCGGGATGGGGTTGGTGAATCCCGCTGGCTATAGGGAAGCTTTGGGGGAGGCCCTGCCGGGTCGCCAGCCTTTTGCTTGGTTCGCTTGGTTGCAGAGAGCTCGAGTCACACGTGTCGGTGGCTCTTTGGGTTTGTAGGCTGCGCAGGGCAGAGACCAGGGAACGCGCCAGCGCAGACTTTGGGATTGCTTAGTGTAGCTCCTGCCCCTCAGAGAGGCCATGGACTTCCAAGGGCAGGTTCCCCCCCTGCCCCAGCCTGTTTGTCCTGCGTGGCCCAGGCAGCCTCAGGCCTCCAACCCCTTCCTCACCCTGCGCCCGCCCCGTGCGGTGGGTGCTGCTTGCTGAGGCGCTTCTCCTCTCTGTGGTTCAAGATTTGCTCGTTGAGTTTCTTTTCAGGTTTCAGCATAGGTTAGTTTTCAGGTGTGTGTCCTGCCTGCTTTGCTGGGATGGAGGCTTTGAACACCCCCAGCCCCCCCCCCAGCTACTCTCTGTTCTGCTCCCCTGCCCACCCCAGCCATTACCTCCCCCCTGCCTCCCCCCCCAACAAGCCCCTCAGTCCCACCCCACTGCCTTTAAAGACATTTTTGCCCCAAGACACAGCATTGAGGCTAACAAAACCCTCCAAGGCCCCCAGGACCAGCTGTCCCACAGGTCCCATATATCTTCACATCACCACGGGTTCCTCTTATGCGTGGGATCTAGCTTCTGCCCATAGCTGGGGCAGCACCCAGCGCCCTGCCGCTTGCCCAGCTGGGAGGATCCCCTCTGGAGTTCACCATGAAGGGAGCCATGAAGGGACCCGGCTGCCTCATCACCAGGTCATCCTGCACCGGGAGCTGATGTGGGCTCAGGGCATTGCTGTGCCTCTTCCACGCCATGTTGTCCCACCACTAAGTCCTCCCTTCCACTAAGTCCTCCCTTCCCCAGCCCAGTTACATGCCAGATACAGAAGCTTAAAAGGGAGCATTAACCCACGAACTGGAGCCCCTGGAGCTCTGTCAAGTCCCAGTCCCATGAGCAGAGGGTGGGAGTGACCCCAAGGCTGTCCCCGGTCCCTGCTGGGGCGCCACGGCCGTGGGAGGGAAGCATCAAAGGTGGTGGAGGAAGCGGTAGGACAGAGCCCAGCGTTTTCCTTTCCTGCGTGGGTGGCTCGGGCCCGGTGTCTGCATCAGGAAGCCCAACGTTACCTCTGCCCGGCCAGAGCCAGCACCGGGGCTGGAGGCCCGGCAGCACTCAGCCATGGTGGGGCTGCACAGCCCAGCAGTGAAGCTGAGCAGGTTTGCTTCTGCTGCCCCGGGCCGTATGGATGTCCTGGCCTCCAGGCCCCGTGCAGGGCAGCTGCCAGCGAAGGAGGGTCTGTGCTGCAGGGCAGAGCCTGCTCAATAGAGACTTTGGGGTGCCTGTGCCTGCTGCAGGGTACATGGAGACACCCATCACTGTGGCTGAGCCCACCTGGGGCTGCAGCACACACACACACACACAGCACCTACATCCCAGTACGGTGCCCACAGCCGCGCTGGCCGTAATGCAGCACGCAGACTTTGCTTTCTCCTCTGTGCTGGGTGTTACAATGTTTGTTTTCTAATGGAGCTGCCCCAGAGCCCTTCCTGGGGTACCACCAGCTCGAGAAACCCGCGGCTCTGCCACACACCGAGCCCTTGTGCCATGCCACAGGCTTGGCCATGGCACAGGGGTCTTGCCACCACCAGCTCAGTCGTCACGACAGTGAAGCGGAGCCGGGGCTCGCTGGCTTGAGCATCCCCGTGCCTGGGGCCGGCCGTGCTGGGCTGCTGCCCCCCACTCCCACCGGGAGCCTGTGCCTGGGGGAGCAGCTGCCTTCAGGTTGGTTTTGTTGTTGTTGTTAAGAAGGTTTTAATAATTTTTGGTATTAAACACTTTGTCTGTGCAGCGTGTTGTCTCGTTTGGCATCAGCGGGTGAGTTGGGGGTGGGACGGGCATGGGGAGCACCAGGGAGGGACAGCAGTGGGACACAGTCCTTGCAAGGACAAGGCTGGCTCTGTCCCACCTGTTGCCCCCACCACCTAGCCAAGGGGGCTTCAGGAAAACCAGACACACTGCAAAGCCCCTCACATCCCCTCCCCACGGCTATCCACTCCCCCCCCAGCACAGCCTGTGCCCCCAGGCTTTGCACCCTGACCCCTCACCCCCTCTGAGCCCCCAGAGAAGGACGCGAGGCCACGCGTGGTAATGTCACTTTATTGCTCGTTCGGTTTCGACTATAGAAAAACAAAGAGGGCGAGGAGCCCGTGTACAAATCGGACGTGATACAGAGGGGGCCGGCGGCCTGGCTGGGCGCTGCCAGCTGTGCTTTGGGTGCTGCCGCTCGCCCCACGGCAGCTCCACAGGGATGCTGCTGGTCCTGGGGTGCCCGGGCAGCCCAAGGAGGAGGGCGAAGGAGGCACCCAGGCAGGAGCAGCCAGCTCAGGCTAAGGCACAGTGGCTGCAAGGCCGGGGACGGGCGCTGCTGGCAGCCACCCCGGGACCTCGTGTGCAAAGGAGAGGAAGGGGTGCGGGGAGGGGGGAGAAGCTTCACATTAGCCCCAGGCAGAGGTGTCAGGGCACAGGCCGGGGAGCTGGGGAGGTTTCAGGCCGGGGGGTGGGGGAGCTTCGTCGGCACTGAGTGGAAAGCAGGAGGGGTGGGGGTGCGGCAGTGGCAAGGGACGCCCCGTCCGCGGCCCAGCCCGGGGCAGCCCCATGTTTCGCTTGGCTCACATCCCCCCAGCCCCCCTCCCACAGCCCCTGCCCACCTCCCCATAGCTGACAAACCAGACCGCTTTGTCTTTGTCATGAGCTCCCCGGCCCGAC
Organism: Gallinula chloropus; assembly: GCF_964237585.1. Taxonomy (NCBI): domain Eukaryota; kingdom Metazoa; phylum Chordata; class Aves; order Gruiformes; family Rallidae; genus Gallinula; species Gallinula chloropus. The sequence goes on from NC_140104.1 coordinate 11,556,056, forward strand.
CCGGCCGCGCTGGGGACGGGCATCTTTGGCAAAATAAAAATTAAAAAAAAATTTAAAAAAATAAAAAAAAAAATTGAGGCAAGTGGCCACCCAGGGGTGAAGCCGCCGGGTCCCTGGGCCCCCCCGGGCCCCCCGGGCATCCCTGATGGCGAGGCGCCTGCTGGGGCAGGGCCCAGGGGCTCAGTCTGTGACAGGCCCTGCCCCATTGCCCAAAAAACGCGGGGTGCTGGCAGCCGAGCCACCAGGGTTGGGCCAGGAGGTCAGTGCTTGCTCCGGGGCGAGGAGCATCGCGATTCCCGGGTGCCGGGGTTTGGGCCAGGAGGTCAGTGCTTGCTCCAGGGCGAGGAGCATCGCGATTCCCCAGTTTCCCCCCCCCCCACTTCCCTCACCGCTTCCCCAGCACAGAAATGACCACCATTCCTCCACCTTGTGCCCGCTGCTCAGACCCCACCGTCCCCCTCCATCAGTCTGTCCCCAGGCTCCCGGCACAGCCGCGGGGGTGGGGGTTTGGCCGATCCACACCCCCCAACCCCAGCATGGGCACACTCGCCACGCCCGGTCAGGACGGCTGCCGGCAGCTCGGAGGCGTCACTCCGGCCACGACGTACGAACTACTCACGGGCCCGTGGCACGGTCAAGGCGGCACAGTCTGGGTCCCGTCGTGGCAGAGCTGAGCGCCGACGGGTCCTGCCACGGAGCCAGGACGATGTGGGCAGCTGCCAAGGGCGTCCCCTCGCCCGGGGAGGGGCACCGGGGACAGCCCTGAGGTAAGGAGCGGGCTCATGTCCTCCAAAAGCCTCGGGGCGCAGCCCGGCCTCACAGCTTGTGCTTCGCTCCCGGCCCGACCACCGGCAGCCCCTGTGACAAGGGGGGGCTGCGCTGCGAGGTCAGTCCCTGAATTATCGGCCTCTCCTGGGCAAGCCGGGGCGCTCCGAGGGACGCACCATCCAGCCGTCCCAGGGCAGCTCTCATGGGACCTTCCACGGCAAGCGAGTTCTCCAAGGCCGTCGGCAGCACCAGGGGACGAGCGCCCGCCACCTCTCGACCCCCCCCAGCTCCATGCGGGGCAGCAAGGGGAACCTGGCAGCCCCCCTGCCCCCCGGCTTGGCCGGCGCTAGGGGGGCGAATAGCGTTCTATGGTCCGGGCGGCCTCGGCATGGAGGTGGGGAGCTTGCACCAGCACCTCAGCCGCCTTGTCCTGGCTCAGCCCCAGGTGCTCGGCCGTGAACTTGGCCAGCGGGTAGAGGCTCTCCATGGCCTTGGGGTCGCTGAGGATGTGCGAGGTGTGGGAGAGCAGCTCGGCTGCCTTCTCCTGCTTGAGCCCCAGCTGGTCGGCAGTGAGGCGGGCCATGGCGTAGACGCTGTCGGGAAAGTCCAGCTTGGCTTTGCCGTCGGGGCCGGCCGCGTGCATCTTCATGTGGCTGATGAGGTTGCGCTGCTGGGCGAACTTCCCGCCGCACACCTGGCACTCGTAGGGCTTCTCACCCGAGTGGATCCGCATGTGCTCGGTCAGGCGGTACTGGCGGGTGAAGCGCATCCCGCAAGCGTCGCAGGCGAAGGGCTTGAGGCCGAGGTGGCTGCGCATGTGGCGGGTCATGGTGCCGCGCTGCGTGAACTTCTTGCCGCAGATGGTGCAGGGGTAGGGGCGCGTCAGCCAGTGCGTCTTCTCGTGCTGCCGCAGCGTGGCAGGGTCCTTGTAGGACTTGTCACAGGAGGAGCAGCGGTAGGGCCGTAAGATGTCACCCAGACCCGGGCCACCTTTGTCCAGGAAGGGCACAGCCTGCTCAGCCGCTGCTTTGTGATAGAGCTCCTCTTCATTGTGGGCTTCCACATGGGCGTTGAGCTGCTCGGAGCTGGGGAAGCCCTTGCCACAGGGGATGCAGACGTACAGGTTGTCGCCCAGGCTCTCCGGCTCGTAGCCCAGGTGGTTGCAGTAGCGGTCCAGCACGTCACCAGGCGAGGGGCCCTCACTGCTGCCTGTCTCTTCACTCGTGCTGTTATCAGGCTCCAGGTCGTTGCTCTCCACGCTGGGGTAACGGGGCTGCGGCGCCGTGGGCGGCGACTCGGCCTTTTCTTCCTGCTCCAGCTCCTTCTCCGCCTCCCCCTCATCCAGGTAGGGACCCAAGGGCTCGTGCTTCATCCAGCGGTACATCAGCTCGCGCCCGTCGGCGCGGGGCAACGGGGGCTCGGTGCAGGGTGGTGTGCTGCGGAAGGGGTCGGGGGCGTGGGGGTGTCCCCCCGGCTCACCGCCCGGCGGGGAGTCCTTGTAGGCAGCGGAGTGGCTGGCCAGGAGTCCGGCACTGACAGGGGGGCTGTCGTGCCGCGGGGGCAGCGAGGGCTCGCGGGGCTCACCAGGCAGCAGGCGATCGGTGGGCAGGAGCTGGGCAGAGGCGCCAGTGGGGCTCTTTTTGGAGAGGTCGAGGCCACAGGGCGGCGAGCAGTGACGCTCGGGCGGGCACAGCCCGTGGGGGTGCAGCGGGGCGCCCTGGGCGGCCGAGGCGTACAGCTCCCCACACTGCGTGTTGAGCGGCGCTGCCGGCTCCACGGGCGGCAGGTCCACAGGCCGCGGCGTCCCCGAGTAACAGGCCTGGATAACCGGCGTGGCGGCACGCAGCCCTCTGCCCAGCTTGTAGGGCGCGTAGCCCCCACGCAGGTGGCAGTACTTGCCGCTGCGCTTCAGCTTCTTCTTGCAAAGGGCAACCAAGCCGGGGATCTGGAGGTAGCTGGCGGCGGCCAGCACGGCGCCCAGGCTCTGCTCGCCGCCCGGTTCGCACTCGGCCAGGCGGCCGGTGTAGATGAAGTCGAGGATGAGTCGAAAGATGCCGGGGCTCACCATCTCGTGGTCCAGGTTGAGAAGGTTGTCGTGCACCACCAGCGACTTGAGGTAGGCGCTACTGGCCGCCAGGATGTTCTTGTGCGCGCGGAAGAGCGCGTTCTGCACCACGATGATCACGTCGCACAGGAAGCCCTTGGTGCGCTGCGTGTTCAGCTGCAGCAGCAGCTGCCGCGAGTGGCTCGGCACCTCCATGGCGTCCAGCATCCCGCTCCTCGCCCGCCGCCCTGCAACACACCCGCCCCGTCAGCGGCGCAACCGGCCCCGGGCACCCAGCCCACGCGTTGGGGAGGGGGGATACACACACACACACACACACACACACACTCGACCCGTACGTCGGGGGGTTCAACCCACGCGTGGGGTGGGGAGAGAGGGGAAAGGGAGGAGGGGGAGGGGGTGGGATGTCGGGGCTCAGCCCCCGGGCCCCGCACGCTGCCGCGTCCCGGCCGCTCTGTGCGGCCGCCTGGCCGGTGCCACCGCTTATATGGGGGCTCGTTTCTCGGCGGGCCGGGGGGGCGGGAGGGGGGTGAAAACCCCCGGAGGCTTTTGGAGAAAGTGACATCACCGCTGCCGCGGCCAGCGCCGCGCCCCGGCCCCGCCGGCGAACCGGCACCCCCGCGCCCACCTGCCGGAGGGAAGCGGGAAGTAGGTGGGGGGGGGGGGGGAGGTGTGAACCGGGGCCGGTGCCCCCCACCCTCCCGTCCGTCCTCCCGCCGTTACCTGCGCAGCGCCACTGCCCCGGCTCCCCGCCGCGCCTCCCCGGTTCTTATGCGCCCCGATCCCGGGAGGCGCCGGCCGTGCCCCCCCCACCCCACCCCCCCGCGGGTGCCCCCCGCCCCCGTTTCCTCTCCCCCCTCCCCCCCGCCCCCCGCGAGGTGAGCGGGGGGGGACGGTGGGGTTGGGGTGGGGGGGGGAAGCAGGACCTCCCCTCCCCGCCTCTGCTCCGGTGGCTCCGGTTCCCCCCGCCCAGGTGGGTAAAGCCCGGCAGGCGCGGAGCTGTTTTGCCCTATTTCAAATTGGTTTTGGGGGTGCCCCCCGCTTTACCTGGGCGCCCGGTGGCCTCCGCCAACCAGCCGAGGTCTCGGTGAACTCTCATGGCTCAGCCCCGGGGGGGCCGCCGCCGGTTGCTGTTCCCTTCCACCCTCCTCCTCCGCTGCTGCTGCTGCTCCTCCATACCCCGCGCTCCCGGCCGGTCCTGCGGAACGGGAGGAGGAGGCGGCGGTGGTGGTGGTGGTGTTGGTGTTGGTGGCGGTAGAAGAAGCAGCAGCGGTTCCTCGGGGTTCCCGACGCCGCCAGCTCGGAGGTGAAACCCGGGCTGCGAACTCCCCCTGACCCCGGCCTGAACTCCGAGCAGCGCCGCTGGCTGTTAAAGGGACGGCGGGAGGTTTTCCTCCTCCCATCCCCGGGCGGGGCACCGACAAGCCGGGCCCCCCCCCCCCTCCTCCTCCCTCCCCTCCCTCCCTCCCCATCCCGGTCTCCTCCTCCTTCTCCGAGCCCACTTGCCCCACTCCCGGTCTCCTCCCGCCCCGACCCCGCCGCCCCGTCGGGGGTCTCCATCTTCGGGATATCAGCTTGTGCCCGGAGTCACCGAGGGGTCCCCCCCCGCCGGGGCTGCCGAACCCCCCCCGGTGGCTCCGGGCACAGGGTGATGTCCCCCCCTCGGTACCGCTCGCCGGGCGCCATCTAGCGGCTCCCGGGGCGCTCCACCCCCGCCCGTTACCGGAGGCGGCTCCTCCCCGCGCAGGTGCGCGGCGGGACCCGACGGGGCGGCCGGTGGGGAAGGGTAAAGGGGGGTTGGGGGGGGGGGGGCGGTGTCCTGCTGGGGGGACCGGCTGCTGTTTGCTGCCCCACCCGAGGGATGGGTGCTGATGGGAGAGGGGAGGCAGCGCCCAGTGTGTGCGATAGCTGGAGTGCGTGCCGAGGGGGCACCCCAATAGGTGCAGGTGATGTAGGGCAGGGTTTGGAAGGGGGGGAAAAGCAGCCGGCCCTAATTTGATGCTGGTGGGGGAGGGCAGAAAGCCCGGGGCGGGGGGGGTAAGGGCGGGGGGCGCAGCCCTGGCGCCCAGATGTGCGGCGGCGGCTGCGGCTCGGGGTGGGCCAGGGGCTTGCGGCAGTTTGGGAGGAGGAGGAGGAGGAGGAGAAGGAGGGGGAGGCAGCGCCATGTTTCCCCTCACTTCATCCCTCCAGCCCCCCCCCTCCCCGCGCCGAGAAGGCTGCTGTGCCGGGGGTGCAGCCCCGGGTGCCTCCCTCGGCGCCGGTGGGGAGCAGCCTCTCCCTTTGCACTTTCGCTTCTCCTTTCTCACCACCACAACCTCTTGCACAACCTCCTTGTGTAGCAAAGCATCGTGATGGGCAACTCCTCCGGGCCGGCCGTTAATCCGGGGAGTCCCGCTGGCACCCCCTGAGCTGAGCAGGGCACCCCACCCCTCCCAGCTGGGGCCATCCCAGATGCTCTCGGGGTTTCGCCCAGTAACTCGGGTCCTCTGGTGAGTGAGACCCAGCATGAGGTCCGGGGGGCTGGGGACGGTGGCAGGACCCCTGCAGCCCTGCCCCGGTCACCGTCCCCAGCCCCTGGAGCAGTGCACGGCCAGCCCTGAATTCGGGATGGGTGCTGACAGGGAGGGTGCCTGGCGGTTCCACTCGGCTGGAACTCATCCTCAGCTTTCCACAGGATCCAGGGTGCCCCAGTTCACTACAGGGACACCCTGCCCTGTCCCCCCAGGGACCAGGACAGGCTGACAGTTCCCATGGGGACCCTGCAATGGGCACATCACTGCAGGCACAGGCTCAGAAATCCCCGTTTCCACTCTCCATCCTGGGCTCATGCCCACAGGGAGCACCGGGATCCTGAGAGCAGGACACGGGTGACTCCTCGTTACAGAGCCGTGGTTTATTCCCAACTCCCTGGGCACTAATTTCCCCCCAACCCTTCCCTCCCCCCGCCCTCCGAACCCCCACCCCCGCCCTTTATTTTTTTTCCCCTCTTCAATTAACGGCTGGAAGTGTTTCAGGTTCTGGCAGCGAGCTCTGGACGTCGCTGTGAGCGATGGCTCCCGCGGGCTCCGTCCCGGTAATTTATGGGGCTGAGCTGCATAAATCACGGCAGCGAGCGGCTCCCAGACAGCTGCATCCCCCGGGGCCGGTCGGGACCCCGGGCTGCCCCAGCTACCTGCTGAGTGACGCCGAGCGCTCGGGGCACCAACTGAAGGGTGGGGGGGGGGGGTGGGGGGGGAGGACACGACACACACGGATGGAAAAACCTTCACCTTTTCCACCCTCTTTTGTAGCTCCTCGCGCTTCTCCTGGGAGATAAGAGATGGGTCGGTACCCTCAGGGGTCTGGGGCAGGTGGAGGGGGGTTGGAGGCAGTAATACCCCACCCCTGCTCTGCTCTCTGGAGGGACCCCAAGGCATGCCCCCGCCCCAAAAGATCTGACCATGCTTCTTTGGCAGCATCCTACACCTAGAGAGCCCAAAACCCTCCCGGGACTCCCTGGGGGACATGCAAGCATGTGCCTGGCCCCAAGGGACTGGGAGGGTCCCAGAGCCAGCGCCGGCGAACGGGAGCGCGCAGGGAAAGGGGCATTTTCGCCTCAATGTGCTGAGCAGATTGGAACCAGCTCTGGTTAAGTCATTGGCTCTGTTGGGAGGTCTGAGCTGGAGCGTCTCCCGCCCGTGCCCCCTCCCCACGATCAATCAAAGTTGCAGCAAATTAGCCCAGATGCTGGGAGATTCGGTTCAAATCCAGCTGTGGTTTGGATCGTGTTCGCATGCCTGGCTTCATGTGGGACCTGGGCTTTTTGGACAGGATACAGCCCCCCGGTCTCCGCAGGGCCTTGTTTCCCAGCGCAGCCTCTCCCCAAAGCCCACACACATGTCTTCCATTACGGCTCGTTGGCCAGCCGGGCCGCATCCGGCACCGCCAGGAGCCTGCAGCCCCCGCTGGCAGCTCGCACTTCATTTCCCCGGCGGTGCCGGGGCACAAGCGCTCCCCTGTGCCCCACTGCTGCAGCCCCGGAGCTTGCAGGGGCCCCCCCCTCTGCTTGTGCTGGGCTGAGGTTGTGAAACAGGACAGCGCTGAGCAGCTCCAGGCTGGGCATGAAGCGGTGCTGCCCACCTCCTGCCCTGCTCCCGGGGTTAGGTGGGACTGTGAGGATGCCTGCACTGAGCCCTGCTGGGAAGCCAGGCTGGGGACAGCCACTGGATCCTGCTGGGGGCTGCTGGTGTCCCCCCCCAACATGACAGGACCCTTGTGGGGTGACAGGAAGGGCAGGGCACCCTGGTGTGACACTGGCCCCCCCACACCCCGCCCAACTGAGGGGCAATGGTGGGGTGAGCGAGGGGACCCCTCCTTGTGGGGTGATACTGGGGTGGTTGAGGGACAGAACCACACAGTGCTTGAGGTTGGGAAGGACTTCATCCCCCATCAAACCTTCTGCTCAAGCTGAGCCACCCAGAGCTGGGTGCCCAGGCTCACGCCCAGGGGGCTTTTGGGTCTCTCCAAGGATGGTGATTCCACCACCTCTCTGGGCAGCCCGTGCTCCCTTCACAGTGAAAAGTGTTTCCTGGTGTTCAGAGAGAAGTCCTATGGTTCTGCCTGCGCCCATCATCCCTGGTCCTGGCACTGGGCACCACCAAGCCTGGCTCCATCCTCTCTGCACCCTCCCGCCACGTGTGTATGGACATAAGATCCCCAGATCTTCCCTTCTCCAGGCTGAGCAGCCCCAGCTCCCTCACAGGAGAGACGGTCTAGTCCTTTATTCTTCTTAGTGGTCCTTTACTGGACTCTGTCCAGTACATCCACATCTCATACTGGGGAGCTCATCATGGCCCCAGCACCCCAGAAATGGGGCCTCCCCAGTCACTGAGCAGAAGCATCCTTTCCCTCCTCCCTGGCAATACTCCCAGGACACCACCTGTCTCCTTTGCCCCAAGAACATGTTTCTGGCTGTCCAGCCTCTGAAATACCCCAGTACCCAGGGCGCTTCCTCCCCAGGGACAGGGCTTTGCACTTCCCCTTGTTGAACTTCAGCTGGCGGTGGGGGGGGGGGGGGGGGGGGCAATGGGACCCCTTCCTTGTGGGGTGATGGTTGGGCAGACAAGGGCACTTTGCCCACAAGGTGATGTTTCCTGGAGCAGTGGAACCCCTTTTTTTGTGGAGTGATGGGATTCCTTCCCTTATGGATGATGCCTCATGGGGCAGTAGGAGCCCTTCCTTGTGGGACAGTGCTCAAGTTGTGTGAGGAACACTCCCAGTGGGGTGATGAGACCCCCCCCTTCTCTGTAGGATGATGCTTCATGGAGCCTCTTTCTTCTGGGATGATGTTTGATGAAGCAATGGCATCCCTTCCTGCAGGGCGACAGGCAGGTGAAGACACTCCCCCCCCCCCCCCCCACTCCCCTCCATCCCTTGATGGGGTGATGGGACCCCTTCCCTTTCAGATGATGCTTCATGGGGCAACGGGACCCCTTCTTGGTACAGCAACATCTTCTTCAATCCCCCCAGTTTGCAAGCCCCACAGGTGACCCCCCCTCCCCCCCCCTTTCCGCCCACAGCAGCGGACCCCCGCAACACCCCCTCCCCCCGGGGACACGGCCGAAGCCGCTCGTGGAAAGCCCACGAGATGGCAGCAACGGGCCACGCTCTGGGATGCGACACCCACCCCCCCCCCACCCTCGCTCCATCCCCCACCCCACCCCCCCCCAGGGGCCGGTTCCCCCCACCCGGGTGCGCGTCGGGGGACCGGGTGGGGTGGAGGGGAGGGGGGGGGAACCGGCCCCCCCCCGAAGTGGTGGCGGGGGGTGGGGGGGGCGGCAGCGGCGGAGCTGCGCAGCCGGTTGCGGGTTGGCCGGCCCCGGTTGCTGACTAATCCCGGGGCTGAGTCACGGTTGCGGCGGGCAGAGATGCGGCAGCGGACAGCCCCCCCCACACCCCCCCCGCCACCTTACCCCCCCACGTCCCCCCACTTCCTTCTTCTTCCCCATTCCCCAACCGGAGAACCCCCGGCACGGCGGGGTCCTGCGTGGGAAAAAAAGGAGAGGGGGGACACCCACCCCCACCCCCCTATATCCGCGGGGTATATGGAATTTGGGGGGGCGGGGGGCGAGGGGGGGGGTGGCAGGATCATAAACCGGGCAGTTGATAGAGGTGGGATGCTGATGGAGAGGGGGGGGGGCGGGGGCGCTCATTTCCTCACCCCCTCTGCAGGGACTTGGGGGTGTGAGGGAGGGATGGATGGATTGGGGGGGGTGGGGGGGGGGGGTCGTGGTTTGCCCCCCCCCCCCCCCCATAGCAGCGTGCGGCCTTGCAGCAGCGTGCGGCCTTGCGCAGTGGCGGATGCTGGCGGGCGCGGATGCTGCTGTCAATGACAACGCCGCTGTTGCTGTGGCGACCGGTATGATGCTTCGCCAGAGCAGAGTGAGGTCAGAAGGCTCCAGGAGGAATGGGGTGGGGGGGGGTTGGGAGGGGGGGGAAGTGGATGGATGCATAAGGTGGGGGTGTGAGGGGGGGGGGAAATGGTCCCACTCATCCCCTTCATCTCCCTCCTCATCTCTCTGGACACAAGTCTAGACCATTGGAGGGAGGGGGGGGCTGGCACTTGGGATGGGGGATTTGGGGGGCAAAATTAATGTGACTCCAAAGCAGCAAGTTATCCAGCTCTGGGGCACCAGGAACTTTTAGGAGACCCAGCTCTGGTGGGAGCATGGACCAGTCCCCCCCCGTGAGGCTGAAGGAGCAGTTCATGTACCCCAATGCACCCTATGGTGCTGCATTGGGGTGCATGGACTGCCCCCTCCCCACCCCCCACCCCCCCAATCCGCTAAACTTACCCCCACCACCACCACTTTGTGCAGCCCCATCCTGCTGCAGGGCACTGGGTTGTCACCCATGGGTGCTTGTGGCATTGGTGGGATGAGGGTTCTTACTGGGGGCAGGCAAGAAGTGCCACTCAGGACATTCCCCATGGATGGGAGGTGCAGGTGGGCAGGGGGCACCCCCGGCTGGTTCTGGAGTGTGGGCACCCCTGTAGCCTCCTGGTGACAGGGGTGCTCAGGCAGCCCCACATCACTCTCCCCACAGTGATGCCACGAGGCTGGAATGGGACCCCAGCTCTGGCCTAGTGGGGTATCTGCGGGGGGGGGGGGGGGGGGGGGCAATGGGTGCCTTGAGTTCCCGTGGGTGCCAGGACGGACACCTTGGGGCAGGGGATGTCCCAAGCTGCAGCTCAGCTTCACAGGACTCTCTACTCCTGCCTCGGTGGGAGCACAGCCCGGGATGCAGGGGTGCAGGGCGCTGCTCCTCTGCACACCCCAAGGAGCCGGGACCCAGGGGGTGGGGAAGAGGGGGGGTGGGGAGGGGGGGCGCGGTCGGGGGTCCCGGTGCAAGCCGGACCCCCTGCCCGTCTCCGGGCCGCTGTTCTCCCCCCGCGCCGATATAAATAGTAGCGTCTTCCCGTTCCCTAAATTTCCTCGCTGACGTAGCGCTCACGTCATTGTGTAGGTTGATGCTTTTCTATGAATGAGCCGAGATCCCCGTTACTACGAGCCCGATCCTATAAAAGCCCCTGCGCGCTGCGGACAGCGCAGCACCGCCACCGGCGCCGTCCCCCGCCGGGAGCCGCGGGGCCCCGCGCCCGGGCAGGGAGGCGCCGGGGCCCGCAGGAGGTAAGGCACCGGCAGGACTGGCCCCCAACCCCCCCCCAGGTAAGCAGGGACCGGAGCCCGGTGCGGGGGCGGGAGGGGGGCAGCGGAACCCCCGCGGCACCGGGCGCTGCACCTGCCCGCCCCGGAGATGGGAGCGACAGGGACCGGGGGAGGGAAGAGGGGGGCGGGAGGAGGCAGGGGAGGGGGGAGGGGGGGGCTCTGCGGCGGGCGGGGGCGGTGCGGGGCCGCCTGGCGCAGCCCCCACGTGCGGGGCCGGGCGGCGGGGGGCGGCGGGGGCGGCGGGGCCGGGGCGCGGCGCCGGCGGGGGCGGTGCGCGGGGGCGGGCGCTGTGCGCGGAGCCGCCCCGGGGGGGCGCACGGCGGGGCCCGGCCGCCCGCACCTTGCGGGGGTTCGGGCTTGGTGGGGAGGGGGGGCCGGGGTGGGGGCCGGGGAGAGGTGAGAAAGCGCATCCGTGACGCCTCCTCCTCCCCCCCCCTCCCTCCCACCTCCTCGCTGCGGGTGACACCGGCGCCGTTGTGCCTCGCTCCGAGCCTGTCTGGATCCATCCCCGACGGGACAACCCTCCCCCCCACACCCCCCTCCCCAGACCCACCACGCGGTGCCGCCGTGCCCAGCACCCCCACCCTCGGGTTTCCCCGCACCCCGGTATCCCCCGCTCGGGTGCTGCCAGCCCCGCAGCCCGGGGGGAGGGTGTGTGTGGGGTGTCGATCGCCTTCACCCCGGTGCTGGCCCCGGGGCGTCGGAGGAGCGCGGAGACCCCGTCGAGGAGAGCCCGAGTCAGCGCGTCGGCACCTTGGCTCTAGACTGCTTACTGCTGCGTAGGGACAGGACAGTAACAGTCTACAGTCATGGCTACTGAAGCATGACCCACCGCCGGCACCGGCACCGGCTCCGCCACTGGCACCGGCCCCGGCCCCGGCCCCGCCGCAGCGACGGGGGGGAAGAAGGGGGGAGGGGGGGGAGAGCTGTCCGTGGTGCTGAGCCGTCGGGGAGCGCTCCCCGCGGGAAGGGAGAGGCGGCGGGACGGGGCGGGGCGGGGGGGAGGGGGGATGTCCCGCTGCCCGCCTGACCCCGCTCTTTCTTCCCCCCCCCCCCCCCCCCCGCCCGCAGACACCGACCCCCCCCACAGCGGACGCGCCCCCCCCCTCCCCCCCAACTCCCGCTGCAGCCCAGGTAGGGGGGTCTCCCGCGGCGGGGCGGACACGCGGGGGAGGGCGAGGAGCGAAGGGGTATGGGGGGGTGGAAGGAGGGAGGATGCTACCGACATCCCCGCCTCCCCCCCAGCACCGGTAGCCCCCCCCCCCTCCCCCGCCCGCGCCGCGAGTGGGGGTCGGAAGCTCTCGCTGCGGTGACGGGGCCGCCTCCTCGCCGTCGCCAAGGCACCGGCTGCCCCCCCCACCCCGTCCTTCCCCCCCCCCCCGACGCCGCCCGGGCGACCGTGGCTTTAGATTGTTACTGTGCCGCTGGGGGGGTAACAGTCTACAGCCATGGTCGCCGGGCCCGGCGCACTCGCACCGCGGGCAGCACCGACCCCCCCCCACCCTCCCGCAGGGATACCGGAGGCGACGGAGGAGGGGGCGGGCGGGGGGCGGCGGGGGTCCCGTCGGGGGCGGCCCGCCTCCCGGGGCAGTAGGAGCTCACATGCAGGGTGCAGCTCGCCGCACATCAACTCTTACTGTTCGGGGGGGCGGGCGCCAGGGGGCTCCTCCTCGGGCAGCGAGAACGGCGGGCACCCCCCCTTTGGCGCCCTCCCCCCCCCATTCTGCCCCCCCGTCCCCGCCCCGCAGCCCCTCACCTGTCCTCCCGGTGGGGCCACGGGGCCTCTCCGGGGTTGCCCCCTCCGGGCTTGTCCCGCCGCATCTGGAAGCAGCTCCCGGAGCGCGTCGGAAGCCGCGGGCCCGTCCCCGGTCCCCGCCGCGGCGGGGCTTTGGGGAGGAGGGTGGTCGCTGGGGGGGGCGGGGGGGTGGGGGTCGCAGAGAACCGTTCCCGGGAGCGGAGAGCGGCGCGGCGGGTGCTGAGCGCGACCCGACGGGCCGGGCCGGGCCGGGCGGCGGCCGGGGGCGGTCGCAGGTTGCACAACCCGCCCGGCGCGGCCAGGAGATTCCTGAGCGGCGAAGTCAGAGCGGCCCGGCCTGCCCCGACACCGGGCACCGGGCCCTCGGCAGCCGGCAGCGACCGGCGCCGGCCGGGCAGGGCCACTCGCAGGGGGGGACCTGGGAGCCAAAGCCCCGGAGACAGAGAGGGGCTGGAAGGGGCGCAGCAACTGTGAAGACCCCGAAGGGGTGGGGGGATGCCCAATCCCGTGGAGGTGAGTGCTGGGGACACTGGGGATGGGGGGACGGGGACGGGCCCGGGTGGGCTGAAGGTGGCAGTGAAAAGACAGGGATGCAGCCCTGAACAAGGACGGCCAGTCCTGGGGGTGCTGCAGCCCCAGCACAGGGTTCCCATGGGTGGTCCCCAGCCCACACTGCGCGCCACCTAAACCTGAGGAGGGGCTGTGCCAGGCAGAGTCCCCTGCCCACACTCCCCCCCTTTCCAGGTCAGAGCAGCCCCCTTAGGAGCACCCCCCCATCGGGGTCTGGCAGCCAGCACCTCTCTGCCCTCACCCAGGTGGGCACAGCCACCACCAGCTCCCTGGGGATCAGCGGGGTCGTGGCACTGCCAAGCAGCTGTGGGCAGGGAGACACTTCAGCCACTGGGTCTCTGCTGTGCGCTGTCCCATCTCCTGCTGGTCCCTTTTCCTTCCCACTCCCGCCTTTCCCATCGCTGGTGACCACACTCCTCCAGGAAGGAGGTTTTGGAGCAGCCCCCCCAGCACCCAGGTAAAGCCACGGCTGTGTTCGGCGCACGGCCCTGTGGCCCCGCAGAGCTGTGCTGCAGAGGTGCTGCTGGCCATGGAAAACAACCCTCCATCCCCCAGAAAAGCCTCCTTGCTCGTGCCCAGGGCGGGCAGCAGCATCCACAGCGCAGTGAAGTCCAGCCCACGGCAGCATCTGGGTCCCTTCCAGGCCATCCCCAGGTGAGGGGACATGTCCCACAGGCTTCACCGCGGCCCCTCGGACCCCACGCTCCTGCCCCGGGGAGGCTCCAGCTGCACTGTTGTTGTTTTGAAGGCCAAGTTCTCCCCGTTGCTGACACCATGGAATTAATCTTTCTTCCAGAGTCCTTAAAAATATCCTGGATTTCTGACACTGGGACTCAGCTTCCGACCGTGCTTCCAAGCTGCCGGGCCCGGGGCCAGCCATCCGCGCCGGGGGACAGAGGCCATCCAGCTCCCGTGCTCCTCCTCAGCACACAGACGCAGCGGTGCTGGGCAGGAATGTGGTGATGCCGGGGAGGATCAGGGCACCTGCCACAGCCCAGCCGTTCCCTGCTGTTCCTCTGGTGGGATGGTGCTCAGCAGGGGGGCAGGCACGGCACAAACGCTGCCTTACCTTGACCTCGCTCCCTGCAGCTCGCAGCATTTCAGGAACCGTCCCCACGCACAGCCAGGAAGGTGGGAAGGCTCTTTCCTGGGGGCCTCCAGCAGCTGTGACCCTCCAGAGCCCCGTGGCTGAGGATGGGGCTGCAGCCAGGGCCCCCCAGGGCTCTCCCCAGGTGGGATTTCTCTGTGCATCCCCAGGAGAGCACGTGGCCCCAAAAAAACCAGCTTCCATCTGGAGCCTAGGACCTGCTACCAGCTTTGCCAAGGTGGCACCCATGCCCCACGGACACAGTGGGAATTTGGGGTGGGCTGGGGGGGGGGGGGGCAGTAAGCTGGTGGGGGTGGGGTGCAAGGAGAGAGGTGCTGCTGCTTCCCCCGGCCAGGCAGGGCAGCTCCCTGCCCGCACACCTCAGGCGCTGTTGTTGCCATCTGACAGCTCTTGGCGAAACGGCCTTTTGTGATTCAGCCGTGTTTATCCCAGCCCGCGGCCTGGCCCAGCGTGGGTTTCCATGGAAAACTTCCATCCAAAACAAGGAGAGAAGGAGCTACAGCAGGAGTGACTCAGCCACAACTGGAAGCTTCTGCGGGTGAAGCAGGGAGGAGGAAAGCGGGGGGGGGGGGTGCTGTTCCCAACAGCTTGGTCCTACTCCAGCAGCAGGGCACAGGGATGGCCCCTGGATCTCTCCTGCCCCGTGCCACGGGCTCCTTGCAGGCAGGATCCGGGCAGGCTCTGGGTACTGGAGGGGTGGGGAGGGGGTGGGGAGTGCGGTGTATTGTCACCTGCAAAACATGTCACCTTCCCGGAGCGGCCCCTCGCCAGCTGCCTGCGTCAGGCCCTGCTTGGGGAGGCAAGGGAGGAAGAGTGTGAGATGAGTAAGGCTCAGAGCCCAGCAGGAGCTGCACCCGATGCCAGGCTGGGTGGGATGTGGCTTTTTCCAGCGCTGCCCACGGGAGCCCCTGCCCGGCGCGGTGGGCAGGAGGAGGCCTGAGTCAGCACAGGGACGAGGGACACGCGGAGCTGGGGAGGGCACGGTGGGTGTTTGTGGGGAGGCAGCAGCCCTGGCAGCGTCTCTGCTCATGCTGGGCTTCTCCTATCCTCCCTGGGACATGGGAGCAGGGGCTCTGCTCACCTTGGGGTGGGGTGGGGGAGCTAAGCTGTACCCCACTGAGCCCTGGCCCCCTGTCCATGGGAGGCTGCGAGGGAACGCAGCCCCAGGCAGGGCTCTACCTGCCCCTGGGGCTCTGAAGGTTGTTCTGGGGGATGGAAAGGGCCCATCCCTGCCAAAACTCCCAGTGCCACTAGGTAACACTGGTGCTGTCCCAGTCCAGTGCCTTGGTGCTGTCCCAGTCCAGTGCCTTGGTTGCCACCAGCTCCAGGGCTCGCTCCACCCCCCTCCTAGCAGTGCCCCTCACTCAGGGACAGGCACCACCAGATGCAGTCTTGGGGGAAACTCAACCCCTCTGGGCCCTGTGGGATAAAGAAAGAGGAAACATCCCCTGGCACCGAGCTGAGAGGGAGAGGACCTCGACTGTTCCCAGGGGCAGCCAACGAGGGGGCTGTGCCCTGGGAACAGCAGCACGGGAAGGGATCCGCATCTGCACGCAGAGAGCAGGGGGCTGGCACGAAGGTGTCTCAGCAGTGGCAGAGCAGCAGCGAGCAGGATTCCGGGGACAAACCCCTCTGTCCGGCAGGGACACGTGGGGGATGCCCACAGCAGCTTCTTCCCTCCTCCAGTGAGCACATCCTCCCCCCCTCCCCGCTGCTCACTCAGGCCCCTCCCACGGATGAGGGTCGCGCTTGTTTGTTGTTATTAATCCCTTTCACCCAGAGCAGGAGCTGTATTTTCACACAACCCGGGAAGAGGCGGGTACTGTAGCGCCCCAGCTCAGCTCGCCCACCCCTCAACACCCCCCTCTGCGCACCGCCTGACGGAGCATCCTGTAGAGCCGGGACCGCTCTGCTCACACCCCGCAGGTCTGGGCTGCTTCCCCCCCGTCCCCGTCCCCGTCCCCGCTCCGCCTGCCCGCACAACGCCAACGAGCTGCGGCGGTGCCAGCCCCCGGGAGCGGGGAGACGCCGGGCAGCAGGTGCGGGACCGCAGTGCAGGCTGGCGAGCGGGCAGCCCCGCTCCGCAGCGGCTGCAGAGCCTCCTCTGCACCACCGCGGCAAGCTGTAGCTCCCTGGTAATTAAACAGCTAACGAGGGGCTGGCTAAGCGCTGTCTGCTGCCCTCCTTCCCCGAGGAGGGAGGGCTCATGTGGGGGGAGTGATGGAGACAAAGGTGCTTTGTCACAGCTGGCCGCAGCCTTGCTGCAGCAGGGCACACAGCCCCAGGGCTGCATCCCAACCCACCTCCCCCCGCCCCCCCCCAAAAACGGCCTCTGGCGTCACCGACGCGGGGACCGAGGGGGTGACAGACACCCCACACCTCCACAGCACCTCAGCAGGCAGCACGATGTGACAGCCCACACAGCAGCGCTCCTGCGAGGTGGCAAAGCGGTCAGGCACTGTCCGAGCTCCACCAGCCCCCAGAGCAGGCTGGGGACACACACACAGCAGCCACATCCTCCTACCACAGCTGCTGCTGTGCTGCCACATCACCACCAAAGAGCCTAAAAAATACCCCCCCACCCCACCCCATGGTGAGAACCACTCACTTCTGCTGGGCTGTTTATAACCTGCAGCAGCTGCCAGGCCTGGTCCTGGCTGAGAGCACAGGGGAAGCGCCTCTGGTCACAGACCCACCCCTCTGCCCCTCACAGCGCTGACCCCACGCTGCCTGGCTGCTCCCCAGATCCCAGCAGGGTCAAGTTAAGGAGTTACATCCAATGTCTCCCTTCTCTGCTGTACTGTAGTCCCAAGGAGAGCCACGGTTAGACAGCACAAGACCTCTGGGCTGAGACTGGAGAGCCAGCCTGCCCCAGCAGCAGTCAAGCAGGATTCCTGTAATGATGACAGGGAAGACTCATTCCCCTGGGCTTCTGGAAGACATCAGAGCCACAAGTGTAGCGACAAGTTTTTCTTGTTCATGAAGGCACTTTGTACAGAGGAAGATACAAAAGGTCTCCCCACACGCTCATGCTGAACCAGCAGACATGTCATTCCTGAAGTGAACACCAGCCCTGGTGCTGCTAAAAGGACAAGAGGGCTTTCCAGGCCCAGGCCAGCTGGAAGGTTGGCTTGGTTTCACCAGGAATATGAAAACCCTGATCTTTGGGGCACAGCAGCCACAGGAGCAGAGTGTGCTCTGCAGACAATCCCTGGGGCTGAGCTGAGGAAGCCCAACTTTGACCTGTGCAAACCTCTGACGTCACACAGAGACCAGTGTCACCCGCCCGTCCTCAACCCCCTCACCCTCACACCCACACCCCCTCGTGTGTACACAACAGAGCTGCAAAACCCACCCAAAAACAAAGAAGGGAGATAAGAACAAACCATTGAGCCTGGCCCTGTGTTACCACTGCAGAGCAGCAGTGAGCTCACTGAGGTCTCTTTGGTCCCTCTGGCAGGCACAGGAACACAGCGATGCTTCACCACAGCAGCTGGCCACCACGTTTATTACACAGGCTGCTATTAAACGTCCCCAGCCTGTCCCTGGGTGGGGCAGAAACGGTCCAGAAAGTCCAGGTAGGCCTTCTTCTGTGCGGCAGCCGCCGGGATGAAGTGCCCACCGGGGTGGGTGAGGACAACGGGCTCCACGAAGCGCTGGGCCAGCTCCCTGCTGAGGTGGGCGTCGATGACCGCATCGGCGTCCCCCACGACGTGCAGCGTGGGCAGGGCGATGGGCTGCCGGTAGAAGTGGCTGTGGGCCGGGGCGCGGCTGGCGAAACCGGCCACCAGGATGGCAAAGGCCACGGGGAAGCGGGGGTCGCCGCGGGCCCGCAGGGCGCACACCATGGCGGCCAGCGCCGCGCCCTGGCTGAAGCCCAGCAACCCGTCAACGGGGCCGCGCTCCGCCAGCGCCGCCGCCACCGCCGACAGAGACTCCTCCAGCCCCGCCGGCGCCGCCGCCGCCTCCCCCGCCTCAAAGGTGCCGGGCCCGGAGAACCACCAGCCGCGGGGGGGGTCGTCGGCGTCGCCGTCGCCGTCCCCCTCAGCGCCGGGCACGGGGTGCGGGGCGTTGAGCACCAGCAGCTCGGCGCGGCCGCGCAGGGCTTTGCGCAGGGCGCCGGTGCGCTGGCGGAAGCGGCGCTCGCTCTGCCGGTAGCCGTGCAGCCCCAGCAGCCGCAGCGGTCGCCCCTCCGCCATGATGCCACTGGAAGCCGGGAGCGCCGCTTCCGCCCGCACAACTCCCCTCCCATCCCCCCCCTCCCCTTCCCGCCAAAAGCCCTCACGCTCATTGGGCAGCGCGGAGGCTGCGGGGCGCCCCCTGGTGGCGGGAGGTCGCGGCACGGAAAGAAGGGCACAGGGAGGGACGGGGCGGCCCCGGTCGGACGGGGACGGGGACGGGAGGGACCCCACCGCCGTGCGGCTGGGGGCTGACGAGGGCAGAGTCTACAGCACGGCCGGGCGTTGCTGGGAGCCAGTTCCCGCGGGGAGGCGGTGCGGGTCGGGCAGGCTGCGGTGGCATCGAGGCCGCATCTCCATCCGTGCCGGTGCCGGTGCCGGTGCCGGTACCGGGAGGCTCTGGCGGTGCTTCCCCTCGGGAGGCCGGTACCTGCGCTCACGCCGAGTCCCAGAGCGCGGCCGCAGCAGCAGGACATGCCGCGGGCTGTGCTCACGAGGCTGCGGGGTGCCCGGTGCTCGGCCCCTCCTCTCCCTCCGCCGGCGCGGGGGCTGCGGGCGGCTTCCCCTGCCCGGAGAGACGGGGGGGGGGGGTGAGGACGGGGCTCCCGCCCGCTCCGTGATGAGCCCGTCCGTGCTCAGCCCACGGCGCCCCACAGGGCACGGCGCGGGGTTCCCCAGCCGCGGGGACCGGCCGGGTGCTGGTCCCGGCCCGGGGAAGCTCCCGCCGCTCCCCGCGTCGGGCCGGCACCTGGTCCCGTTACCGTTCGCTGGAGACGAAACCACAGGGTGGCGCTTTTGCCACGCGGTACCGGCCCCCGTACGGCACCGGCAGCTCAGGCCTCACCGCGGCTCCCGCTGCCCGCCCCCTCCAGCCCGCAGGGCCGGGCCTGGGCGGGGACCCGCTGCCCACCCGGGACCGCCCGGCTGCCCCGGGACCCGCTGCTCACCTGGGCCGGCCGGCCGTGGCGCGGTGGCTCCGTGCCGCTGTGGTTCACCGTCCACGGCCCCAGGGAGCGGCTGGCGTAGAAGTCCATGGGGTACGGCTGCTGCCACTCGATGTCCCGGAGAGCCACGGCGGCCTGTGGAGGGGACAAAGAGCCGGGTCCCTGAGCAGCGCCCGCGGTACCGGGAGAAATCGGCTTGGTGTGCCCAGCAGGGCACTGGCAATAGAAGCTCCTGGCACCGGGAATCCCGCTGGATCGGGAATCCCAGCGGCACAGCAGGATGGGGAGAGGAGGGGACGCTGCCAGCTGCAGGGACATCCCCGTCCTGGCAGCTCACAGCGCTGCAGCTTCTGCGTGCCAGGCCTGGTCACCCCAAAAACAGGAGAGAGGGGTGCTCACCTCATAGGGTGTGAGCAGGGGCTTGCTGAAGGCTTCTCCCCAGTCGATGGAGAGGCGGGGACAGGCGACCTGCACCCAGCTGGAAGAGAAACACGTGGCAAAGGATGGGGACGAGCATTTTGGGCAGAACAAGCTGCAATGAAGGAAGGGGAGCGGGCAGGGTGCCAGGTCCCTACTGTGCTGGAGCCACCCCAACGACACCCACATCCCCTCTCTACCCCAGGGCACAGGGGAGCACAGTGCCAGCCCAGCTGACAGAAGGACAGACATGGCAGGGACAGCTGCCAGTGGGAACGGGAGGCTTGGACAGGAATGAGGTGTCCCAGGGACCCCCAGTGCAGGGGGCTGCAGGGTGGGGGGGTGTCCAGCCAACACTCACGCGTCCACATCAGGGAAGAGCTGCAGCTTGCTGGGGAAGATCTCGGACAGCAGCACCCGCACGAAGGGCCGGCCCAGGGTGCGGAGACGTGACTCCAGGTGCTGCAGGAGAAAAGGCACCCGGGGGAGTTGCAGGGAGCACAGATGGGTATCCCCAGTAAGCCCCACAGCCCCTTCCCAGCCACCAGACACTCTGTGGGTCCCGGCTCTGCCCACCAGCCACGTCCCCTTGGCAGCTGTGGGTCAGGCACAGTGATGGGGACTGTGGCCGTGGCTCTGGCTTGTGCACAGCTCTCCCTAGCACGTGTCTCAACCTAATGAAGTAATTACCACTCAATGCCAACAATCTGTTCTCGTTAGCGGCTGCCTTCCCTGGGACGCCTGCCTGCCACGGGCTGGCTGCGGTCAGAGGCTGCAGGAGGAAGAGAGGGGCCCAGGAGGGGCCAGGGACGTCCTTGTCCTTGCCCCCCGCTTCCTGGGCCACGTGACAGTGGCTGCTGGGACCTTCCCTCCCTGCTCTTCTCACTGGTCCCTGGTGCTGCCCCAAATCTCACCTGTGGCTCCCCAAAAATTTCCAGGTGTGAGTGGGGCTGCTGTGCTCAGGGCACCCTGCTCCCATGGGGCAGGACATTGCAGTCCTGCTCCCTTCCCTAGCTAGGGTGCAGAAAGCGCTGGCACAGTGACTGAGCAGGGATGGTGAACCAGATCACAAGTTCATCCAATTAAAACAAACCCAGGGAATTAATTGCCCAGCTGCCTGGATGGGGGTGGGGGTGTCCCCAAGGTTGGCCAGCTCTCCTAAACAAGGGGCAGATTTAATGAGCCCTCATCCAACCTCCCTCATCTGCTGCTAATTGCTCTGCCTACACAGCCTTGGGGCACTCAGACCCCAGCCAGTGGCAACCGATGGGCTGTCAGTGGTGCAGCATCCATCCTCATCCCAGTGGTTGTGCCAATGGTGCCGGCGCCACCGCTCACTGGTTCTTCCCCCTTTCCAGGAGCAGTGCCAGGTGCCCAGACGGGGGCCATGGGGAGAGGGCCAGTACCTGCAGAATGCTGAGGGAGCCCTGACGCCCCAACGTGCCCAAGATGAGGCCCCAGCAGTGGGCACCAGTGGCGGTGCGGATGGCGTCCTGCCGAGCGCAGCGCATGCGCTCGTGGCTGTAGTGCTCCTGGGAGAAGACCTTGCTGTAGGGATCATACCTGCAGAGCAGAGCGGGGATCAATGCACCTTTATCACCCTGCCTCCCCAAATGATGCCCCTCCTTCGTTAGCACTAATCACATCTCTCCTGCCCACAGAGGGCCCAGCTGGCTTGTTACAGCACCGAGAGGGGACAAGGATGGCGATAAGGTGGGTGTCCCAACACAGCTTCCCCCCACAACAACACCCAGCACAGCCCGGGCCACACGTTTGGCTCCACGCTCAGCTCCCCACCCTATCCTGGCTCATCAATTATGAAGAAATCTTTGATTTGTTGCTTTGTTTGACGAGGAGAATTTTAATCAAATCCCAGTTGGGCTTCGGCAGCTTCCCCAGCGCCATAAACCTGACGTGCGCCTCCCGTTAGTAACAAACGACCTACTAAGAAATTCAGATTCCCCCAAATGGGCCCAGCCTTTCGCTCTTGATATTTCATCTGCTTTCAGCCGCCTCATCATCACGCTTTATGGCCTCTGCCTCCAGCAGCCGGGCTTTAATGGGCTGCACCTCCACGAGCTTTCACAGGTACTTGTCAAAATGTTTATATTCAGCTGGAGTAAATGGCTGGCGTTCCTCTCCCCTCCTCACCTCTTCACCCTGCCCTGCGGCCTCTTTGCCTGCCTGTGCCCTGCTGCAGGCTGCTGCCTGCTCAGCCCTGGGGTGGGGGTGTTCCTGGGATGCTCAGGTGGTCCCCAGGGTGCTGGGGTGCTCCTCACTATAGGGTTGTTGGGGATCAGCCTGTACTTACAGGCAGGTATCCCCAGGTTGCCCGTACCTGTAGGCAGGTATCCCCGGGTTGGCGATCATGATGGACTCCAGGTGGAAGCGCCCGTCACCCAAATACCTGTGAGAAGGGAGGGAGGGCTGGGAGAGCTGTGTCACATGGGAGACACCAGTGCCTGGTGGTTTCCCAAGCCACACGTGTGGAGATGCCAGGAGCTTGAGCTTCTGTGCCAGGACCTGGGGCAGCAGGCACAGCTGGGAGTCCCTACCCCTGTGCAGCCCCCCAGGATGCCATGGAGGGAGAGGCAGCCATGCTTGGGGTGAGGAGGGATGCCCACGCCGGCGTGGGGTGGCCAGGACCTGTTCCATCTCACCGGCTGGTTCTAGACGTTGCTGCTTCCATTTCTAATCGGATTTCAAGTCAGCAATTACATTTCAAAGCCTTTCATTCAGCTGCCCTAATGGAGTGAGGGCTTGGAAAATGAATTCAGACGTAAAACTTGACTAGATTTTGCCCTTAATTGGAGAATGACATTTTGGGAGATCAAAGCTAATTTGTCTGCAAAAGTTAGCCCCAGAGACGGGTGAGAGAAGCAAATAATAACATGGGGAGGTCGCAGGTACGCTGGCTGCGTGCACCTGCACCGGCAGCTGGTTGGTACCGCACCGTGGCTCCTCCAGCAGCAGGAAGGACCCGCTCCGGCCAACACAATGCCAGCCCCAAGGGGAGAGCTGGAAAGCAGCACCTCTTCTTCTGGCCTCTGTGAAGCTGGAGCCCACACTGACCCCTGCCCTAGCAATCACGAGCCCTGCTCTCTGCACAGCCATGCTTGGAAAGGCGTTGGTGCTGTTGGCTCCTGGGGCAAGGTGGGCAAAGAGCTTGGCAGGGCCCAAACCCACACCCAGGCTCCCTGGTTCCCCCCCCAAGGGTGGGGTCCTTGTATTTATTTATTCTGCAGCGCACTGTATTCACAGTACATTAAGCATTTCCATTACCTAAAATAATTAGGTGATAGGAAGCGAAGTGCTCCCTCTAATTTGCTGTCCTTAAATAAAATTAATGTTGCTGTGATGTTGGGCCCTGGCCATTTGTCTTTTCCAATTATCCGCCCGCCCTTCCATCTATTATCTATTCTGATATACGACTCAATTATTTCCTCCGTGCTACGAGCACACACCACTCTGAGCAGTGTGGGGAGATGAAGGGGGCCCGTCCCACCCCCCCAGGCTGGGCAGGGGTAAGGGCAGGGCAGGGAGCAGGGTCCTGAAGGACACTGGCACTTACACAATGGCGTCTGTGTCCTGGGCGAGCCGTGGTGATGTGCAGCCCAGGATCTCCCCTGGTGACAGTGGCTTGCACTGGGGTACACACACCTTGTACTGGGAGCGCAGCTCCTGTGACGCTGCCTGTGGGAGACATGGGGTCAGAGAGGACAGACCAATGGCACAGAATGTGGCCAAGGCCAGTAGCCCCCGGCACTGCTGGGGACTCTTGGGGACACGCCAGCCCAGCAATCCCAGCTCTGTGGGACACTGGTGGCAATGGCTGTGCTGTTGTGCCCCAACACAGCAGTAGCAGTGGGGAGCCGATCCAACCGGGGAGGCACCGTCACGAAGGGCAACGGCTCCGCACAGCTGAGATGCTCAGCAAGGCTCAGCCAACGTATCAATTAAAAGACAAGGGAGAAATGCTTAACGCTTGGATAGCCCCGTGTTTAGACAGACATGGCTCAAGAGGCTCATTCATCTCCTCCCGTGCTGCCCAGCCGGCCGTTCAGGGGCAGACAGACAAACCCACCGGAGCTTCCCCTGCCGCTGCCAGCACTGCATCAAAATGCCAAGTGCTCCACCGCCTGCCCTGACATTTACAGAGCAGCTCCCCGGGGAGCCAGGGAGGGGTGCCGCCATGAAACATTGATCAGACTTATTATAAAGTACTTGATCAACATTACGGCAACAGCACATCATCGCAGCGACTCCTCAGAGGGGAACCAGCACCGCCAGCACCCCAGGGAAGCTGCTCCAGCCCTGCAGCTGGGTCAGGGAAAGACTGAGCTGGGGGTGGGATCACAAGCTCCATCCTGCGTCCCAAACTTGCTGGGGGTGGGGGGTGTCCCCCCATCTCACCTGCACTGTGGAGACAAACTGGATGGTGCTGACGAGAGCCAGGGAGGTGCCTGCTGTGAAGTTGAAGCGAATGGTCTCAAGGAAATGGGATGTGTCGATCTTTATGTCGACAAACACGTAGAGCATCTTCAGCCCTTGCGTGGCATCGATGGGAACTGGTGAGAGGAAGAGAGAGGGTGTGAGTACAGGGTATGCCCGGGGACTCGGTGAGCCCCCAAATGCTGCCACATGCAGTTGGTGGATAAAGCACCTTTGGCAGAGCTCTCTGCCCGGTGTGGGCAGATCAGGGTGGGCTGTGCCACCCCTCTGCCTGCGCTGGCACCCTGAGGAGTGGGTGCAGATGGGAGCTGCAGAGAGCACCCGCTCATTTCTCTCCAGATAATGGCAGCCTGGGGAATCAATGCACACAAATCTAATTACCCCTGGTGCTAAGAAGCCCGTGTCACCACGATTAAGTGAATAATTAAAGTACACAGAGTCCACATCGATCCACAGCTCCGCGTTCACTTCCCATTTTGGTGCTCTTCACCTGATCACAATTAAGTGCAAATTACTCCCTCCCGCGGGGCACGTGGGACCGAGAGGCAGAGGGTGAGTGCCGGTGTGCTGCGTGGGGACGCTCCCCACCATCGGCCATGGGGCTCCCCACAAAGGCAGCTGCACCAAGCCAACGCCACGAGCACTGTGAACAGCCTAAAAGGAGCTCAGCACCCTGCGGGCACCCCAGGGTCCTCTGTGACCCATCCAGTCCCGGCGCAGGCAAGGATCACATGGCCACGGGCTGCAGATTGCAGCTGGGCTGGTGACAGGCAGCCCGGCAGTGCCTGCCTGTCCCTGCGGTGAGCAGCTCCAGAAGACGTGACTCCTGTCCCCTGGAGCAGCCCAGCACACTCACAAGCACCGCTGGATGTGGCCCTTTGCTCCCCTTCCCCCTGTTCAGTCATGTAAGAGCAGGCTACAAACCAGGGGTTTTATACTCCCTGCTCCAGTGGTGCTCATAACCCTCCTTCCATAACAAAGCACCTAGCGCAGATATTTATCACCACGAGTACTCACACCGACGTGGCTTTTGGGATAGAGTTCTCAACTGGGGAGTCAGTATTTCATACAGAGCCTGATGCAATTCTTCAAACCCATTTATACGGCCCCATAAACGTCCAGGACAGCTGCTGGGAGCGTGGTGGTGGCAGGGAAGCACACACCCGTTGTTTGCTATGACAATTCTGCCGATCCACCTTAAAACCCAGAGCGTCTTATTGTTATTTTTGGGCTGATTCCATCCTGGGTGGACTTCAAAGTTAGCAGCATCTGGGACAGCAGCGCAGTTTCCATGGCAACTGGATCCAGAGTACCGTCCGCCTGGGGAGCACACAGCCTCCTCCTCCCTTCCCCGCCCAGCCTGCGCTGCACCCGCAAAGCCGCCTTCCTTGGCTCCGTGCCGGCCCCTGAGCAAGTGGGACCCCCAGACCATCGCTCCTCTCCACTGTCGCTCTGGGCTTCCCCCCAAAAGCTCACAGGTGCAGGGTGAGGGGTGAGAGCAGCCCCATCCCCATCGGTGGCTCTCAGGTGAGCAGAGTCCTGCCAAGCCAGTCCTGCAGCTCTGCTCTCTGTGATTTGGGTGCTGCTACGGCAGCGCGTGGCTAAGGAGGACAAACACTCCTTGCTGCCCCCAAAATCCTGCCCACAGGCAGCTGCCCAGCCAGCCTGGCCCCATCCAAAGCCAGCAACCGAGGCTGGAGATCAGAAATCCTTCTGGGTAGGGATTAGCCCTTGGCACTAAATCTCTGAACTGGCACTGAGTGGAACAGGGAGCCGTTCGGCATGGCACGGTGATGGTGGTGCAGCCTCCGTGGCACCACGCGCGGCTGCCTCAGCAGCACCCCGGGGCCGAGTGTCACCTACTCAGGCAGCTGTGTCCGTAGTGCACCAAGAAGTCAGCACCCAGGGCCCGGGCCGTGTAGTCATCCACGCAGCAGGCACCGTAGGTCACGTCACCCATCACCACCGCCTCCGCGTCCGTGAACCTGCGGGGACGCACAACGATGGTCACGGGTGGCTGCTGTCACTGCAGCCCACAACCTGCCCCCCTCGTCCCCCAGCTCTGTGACACGCCAATACCGGGGGACCTGGCGCTGCCGTCGAGCCCCTCGCCACGCGCCAGAGAGGATGAGCACTGGCTACTCTCCGAGATGTCAACATGATTAAGCTGGAGAGCGGTAATCCGCCTCTTCAATTGGGTAAAGCTGTTTGCAATTCAGCGGATTATCCGCTCATCAAACAATACGCTGCCAGCTTCCTAATGCTCCAGCGGGGAGAAGAGCAGAGGGAGACCCAGCGCAGCACGGTGCCGCTGCTCCTGCCAGCCAGCCCCGGGGACCAGAGCCACCAGGACACGCGGAACAGCCACCCCGGTATCCCCACTATGTGCCAGCCAGGCTGTCTGAGCCACCATCCCCTGTGCCTGGGCACCCCAGCCCGCACCCAGCGGCGTCACCCATGGGTGCCAGTTGGGCCAAACTGGATGCGCTCCAGGAGTAGCTTGGTGCTGGCATTGGGTGAGGAAAAGCACCGAGGGAACACTGCTGACATCCCTCATCCCTGCTCTGGCATCCCAGTGCTCCCACCCAAGCCCACCCAGCACCCAGTAGAGGGGGCACACACTGGCACCGTGCAGCAAAGCCAGTGTGTGCTCTGACATGATTTACAGACACCACCTTTCTGGGTATTTTATGGCACCATTTTGGGGGATTATTAGCTTGGCTGCCTTCCCAGGGAACAAAAGCAGGTATTGCCATGACAAAGCCCTATGCCTGGAGGGGCTGCTTACACCAGATGCTAATTCCTTCTTTACCCCGAGGTTGCACCCATGGCTGTAGCGCGGTGCCAGTGGGGGTCTCCCTGCAGCTGGCACAGGCTGCAGTGAAGGGGCTGGGGGAGGCAGGTGTCCCAGCACAGCAACACCCCCCACTGACACCCAGTGCTGGCTGGAGGCCAGGGTCCTGCACGCTCCCCCCCAAGCACCAGGCAGGGAGCGTTACGTCGGCGGCAAGAATAGAAATGGTGGGCAGAGCTGGGCAGATGGCAGAAGGTGGAGAAATGGTGGAGCGTGCTGAATATTAACAGCTCCGGCCCATCAGTCAGCACCCAGGGAGGGGGGACAGGGGAGCATCCCCCGAGAGGGGGCAAAGCCATTGTCACCTCCTGCATCCAGCCCAGGCAACTCCTCCTCCTTGAAGTGTCCCACAGGTTGGGGAAGCAGCTGGGAGATGGTCAGAAGCTGGGCCAGATCCTTGCCAGCACCCAAATCCTGTGGTTCCTCTCTGCCCAAACAGGAGGACAGCTCTTCTGCTGCCTGCACAGCCGTGCTGTGAGGTTTGGGGCTGCCAGCGAAGGTTCGAGAAGGCTCTTCCCCATCCCCCTCCGAGCCCCCAGCCCCCTCCTCTAATGAGAGGTGATGAGATGAACATGAATCAGACTCCACACATCTCAGCAAAAGTGGAAAATTATTCAGCTCCTTAAGATTCAGGATGGGGAGGTCTGACTCAGAGCGGCAGCCAGCACCGCTTAATTTTTTATAGATTAAAATGTATGCAAATTGGCCCAAACCCCAGAGAAAGTCCCTGGGGGTGAAGAGCAAGAAAGTGAAATAGCAACAGTGGAGGGAGGGGGGTAGAGGCTGGTGGAGGTGCCCATGGCCCCTACCCGGTGTGGGGAGCTGCAACCAGCGACTTGTGGCCACCAGCCTGTGGCAGGGGGAGAGGGGGCTGAGCCCTGCCCCAGCCCCAGGGAACCATCCTGCTCCAGCTGTGGGGAGCAGAGATGCCACAGGACAGTGCCCAGTGAGGAGGGAGCTCGGTGGTGCTG
Organism: Gallinula chloropus; assembly: GCF_964237585.1. Taxonomy (NCBI): domain Eukaryota; kingdom Metazoa; phylum Chordata; class Aves; order Gruiformes; family Rallidae; genus Gallinula; species Gallinula chloropus. The sequence goes on from NC_140104.1 coordinate 11,583,845, forward strand.
CCATCATAGCCGGTGAAGCCAGATGGGTGCCAGGAGCCTGGCAGTGCCAGCAGGAGAGGCGCAGAGGTGCCAGGACGGCACGCACTGGGGTCACCTGCACCGGCTGGGCTGGATGGTCGAGCGGAGCAGCAATCATCTCCTGAGACAAATCAAAGGCAAGTGCAGGGGCCTCCCCTTGATGTTTTAATCAGTTTGGTGTCGCTGGAGCCTTTCATCAAACTACAGAGGAAGAAAACGTCAATTAGCAGCCACCTGCCTCTGACACAGGCCGGGGAGCTGCTGCCAACCAGACTGGACCAGGATGCGGGCGAGGGGCAGCCACGGGACCATCCCTGCAGGTGTTTCGTGTCCCTGCAGCTCACTGTGGCCACGGATGGGACCCAGCAGCGTGCTGGCAGGGAGCACACGGTGACGGGGCTGTCCCCACCCAGCGCTGAGCCGCTCACTACAGCTGGGAGCTCATGAATATTGAACACGTGGGGAGGTTATTCATCTTTTACGTCCCGCAAACCCCAGCTCATTCTGAAAAACCGCCCGGCCTTAGCATTTTTCTCATCTCCCCCTAATTCATTATCTCCTCCTTTAAACAGATGGCTCCCAAAATCCCATTTATAAAGGCCATGCTCAGCACTGGCAGGGTGTGCACCCAGGCAGCCCGGGTCCCAGCCCTGATCCCAGCTGCTGGGACCCCTGGAACCTTCCAGCCCTGCTCTTCCCTGGCCAATGTGGGACAGAGATGACAGCAACCTGGCGACAAGCCTGGGACCTGATGATGCTGAGATGGACAGGCACACCCAGGGCCAGCGTGTCCCCAAGCAGGGAGCAGCCACTCCACACAACATGAGCGCAGGCACCAGGCTGGAGCAGCCCTGATTTATCCCAGCCCCTCGACAAATAAATGAGAGCATTTGCTGCTGGCAGGAGCACGGGATCCCCTGACACCGCAGCAGCGTGTGAATGATACTGTGCTGGACCTCACCCCGTGAAGCAGAGCTGCTCTCACTGGCAGAGAGGAGTCCTCAGCCCCAGCACATCCATCGTGCCTGGCTTTAGTGGCTCTGGGCAGGGACTGAGCTGAAAGCGGCTGGTCCTGGCACTATGAGGCTGCTGGAGGATGGAGTCATCGCTGAGATGCTGGGATGCCTGGGACGTCCTGCTGGAGATGGGACATGGAGCGGGCTGCTCCTCCTGCTTCACACTCACCTGTCTCACCAACGTGTGGCCCTTCACAGCATGGTCATGCTGGTGTGGTGTCACCTCCGTGCTGGGAGGGTTATGCCCTGCAAATACTCCACGTCCTGTTCCCAGGGGAAAAGGCAGAGCACCACAATCACCCCACAAAACCTACACCCACTGCCTGCCCTGCAGCACCCAAACCCAGCTCATCCCTGGAATGGGTGCCAGCAGGTGCCACTGTCCCAGGGCATGGGGGCTGAGCGCAGCCCTGGCAAAGAACAATGCACTTAATTAGCAGAGAAGCCCGTCACCAAGCCCCATTACCAGATTCCCAACTTCATTAGCACAGGAAGGCTGCACGTAATTAAAATAATGAGTTTGCAATTTTCCTGCAAACAGCCTGGAAGAGCCCCACTGCAGCTGGGCAATCACCACCCGTGGGCAGCCTGGGGCCCCGCAGAGCATCTGCAAGCAGGTCAGGATGGGGAGCGGTGCGCAGCTCTGCAGCTCCCCAGGAGCAGCCATCTCTGTCTGTGTCCCCTCCTCTCAAGGGATATCCCCCACTGTCCTCAAAGGGGATACCAGGGGTAACCCTGTCCTCCTGGGGAGCACGGCCCAGGGGCACCCCAGCTTTGCTGGCCCTGTGGCTGCAAAAGAAAAGCAAAGCAAGGGCCCAGCGTATGGTGGTGACAAAGCCACCACGGCCATCCTGTGCCCAGACGGTGCTTGTCCCCTCTTCCCCACAGCCTGGATACAGTCCTGCCTGTCAGTGCCAGCTCCCTGAGCTCCAAAGGGACATGAGGAGGTGGCACATGGTGGCGGGCACAGCACCTGCCCTGGCACATCCCAGCCCTGGGAGATGAGAGCCCTGTAGACCCCACACACTCCCCCTTGCCTGGTCCCCTCCTCACACTGTCACCACCCGGGCTGAGGTTTTAAACATCTCCAATGAAGTGAGAACTTCATTCTCCCTAATGATGCTGTTGTACCGTTAATGACGGTGATTAAATTCCCCTGCACAGCGTGCTGCACCGCGCTGCCAGTGCCTTTGGGTTGTGCTTAAAGGACAAGGGGAGAAGGGAAAGCAGTGCCGTCCAGCAGAGCTATGGTGCTGTGAAGCTGAGGCCAGATCCCGACTGGTTTTGGTATTCCAGCCCTTTGGGACATCCCAGTGATGCCACCAGCTTTGCCACGGCACTCAGTGCCACGCTGCTCCATGGTACATGACAGATCTGCTTGGCCAGGGGACATGATGCCCTTGTCCTGCCACCCGCCAGTCCCAGGAGGGAACAGCGTGGACGGCACAAGGACCTACTGGGCACTCCAGGGGCTTTTTTGTCCTGCTGCAGTGGGACATTTCCAGCCATGCCAGAGCTGCTGGGCCATGTGCACAATGTTTAACTCTTTGCTGCTTAAGTAGAGATGATTCAAACCCCCTTCCCACCCCCGTGACTCTGAAACGTCCTCAGATGCTGCTGGGTGCACCACAGCACGGTCACTGGGATGCTCTGCACACCCCCAACACTGCCTCACGCGGCTGCTCAAAAGCCATCAGGATACTGGCCGTGGTAAGGCCACGGCCGGGCAGCGTGCACAGACATCAGGACACCCCCAGCCCCCCCAGCCCCTGCCAAGCCACGGCTGATTAGCAGGAGCTGCTCGCCCCGTCGCGGCGCAAGGAGATGGAGGGATTAGCAGCTGAGAAGCCTGACAGCCGACTTTATTAACAAGGAATCAAAAGCCCAGCTGAGAGCCCAGCTGATCCGTCTGCTCCAGTCCCGGCGGGGGGAGGCGGGGTGGGGTGGGGAGAGGAAGGGTCCGCTCCTGGCTGTGCACCCCCCCTCCTCCAAGCTGTCATTGCAGGGGGCATTGCTGCCACCTCCCCAGCATGACAACAGGTGGGTTGGGGGGCTGCCCCCCACCCTCCCCCATCCCTGAGCTGCGGTCCGAGCTGCCCCCACGCGTCTCTCCACGCTGCCGCCCCCCCAGCACGAGTTACCCTCCGCGGAATTACATCAGCCGTGACAAACGGAGCCGATTTGGAAGGTGCCGCCAGAGCGTCGTGATGCAGTTTCGGCAGCCCGCCACCCCGCCAGCTCAGCAGACCCTGGCCCTGCCGCCCCCCACGCCCCCCCCACCCCCTCCCTCCACTCGCTCCAGTGCAGGTTCGATAATGACAAACCTATTAACGCTAATTAACTGGGCCTCACGCCGGTCAATGCTGGAAGTGTGCTCTGGATTTCAAAGGCTCCAGGCTAAGTACCCCCACCGGCCTTTGCAGAGACAGCGGCTGTGACACCTTGGCTACATCTTCATCCCTGCAGCCCCTCAGGCTCAGTGAGTGCCACTGCAATGCTGGGGAACCCAGATGAAGTGCTGGTGGGCGGGGAGGGGTGGTCCCCACCCCACAGCCCCCTCCTTGCTCCTGCCAGTGTTTGCTGGGTGTCTGGTCTGTGGGGACAGATGGACTCACAGAAAGCACCATGTCCTCCCCAAGCCACCTGTGTTGCAGTGGAGCGAGGCCACGTCCCTGCTCTTCGCCCTCCTCAGCATCACTAGGCCACAGCACAAATACACTAGAAGGCAGCTCCAGCAGAAGGGATAAATATCCCAGTTGAGCGGTGGGAAGCAGCTCCTGTTGAGCCAGAACACACGGGGATGGGCACAATCACCCCAGGGCCACCAGCCCCAGGCACAGCTCTGCAGCCATTACCAGAGCATGCAGGGGAGGGGGAGCTCTCTGGCATCCCCAAACCCCTCATTCCCATCAGCAAGGAGGGAGCGGGAGGCTCTGGGGATGGGCTGGGGAGAGGGGCTGCTTGCTGAGCAACAGCCCCCCCCGGGGCACAGATATCCCTGACATGCTCAGCCCTTGCAACCCCTCTGTCCCCACTGGTAAGGGGACATGCCACCCTGGGGGTGACAGCACCCCGAGCCCCCATCCCCAGCCTGGCCCCAGCAGCCACTGCTGCAGCACGTGGCTGCAGTGATTCCTGTCACGTCGGAGGCTCGTCCGGCCCCAGCACCGGGTGAGGAGGGCCAGCAGGAGCAGTGGCTGAGCCACGATTTCACATTAATGCCGGCAATGAATATTAATGGCAGGAAGAGGCAGGCACAACGATGCCACCTGCCTATTCACACCTCACCTACTGCAGTGTAACCAGGTCCCAAACGCCTTCCCGAGAGAGCGAGGACAGGGCTGGGCTCACTCCCACCTGCAGCCACCATCCTCCAGCTGGAGATGCTGGTACCCAGCACAGCCACATCCCTGGCCAGAATCACAGTCGTCACCCGGTGCTCCCAGCAAAGGACTGGCAGTGGGGTGTCTCTGGGTGCTGCGTGGTGGCAGTGAGGGAAAGATTTGTCCCTCCTGCTCGGCGTTGAAACCACCCCCCATCCAACCACCAACCCATCGGTGCTGCCACATCCCTGTTCTTGGCCAGGCACCTCTCCCCAAGCAGCACCCATCTCCCCCCACCCCGGCACCCAGCAACTCCCCTCAGCCCCACGGAGGACCCTGGGCAGTAAGGGTGAGTCCAGCAGTGATGCCAGCCCCCCAGGCATCCACTGGCACCCTGGCATCCACTGGAAGCAGGGCTTAAGGTTTCATTCAGATAAAAGAGCCCCTTAATCCGCTGCCTTTGAAGTCGGAGACATGAAAGCGGCTGGGTGCCAAAGCCGAAGAGGAGGCAGCTCCGCTTAAAGGGACAAGCCCACGCAGAGCCGCCCGCACTCACACCCATCCCCTGTCCCCCACACCCGTCCCCTACCCGCTCCCACCTTCCCACCACTCCTTCAACCCAGCCTAAGCGTGGGTAAGGATGGCAAAGCAGGGACAAAGCCTGCGGGCACGGCTGCCTTCCTACCCAGCACGGCGGTGGCTGCTCGGCTAGCAGTGGCAGGGAGGAGAGCTTGCTCACCCCGGGAAGGCAGTTTACTAATGAGTGCCGCGACCCCAATGGCAGACGAGGCATGCGGTGCTATTAGCACTAATTCACGGTGTGAAAACAGAGAGGGGCTGGGGAGGGGGTAGCAGCCGAGGGGAGGGAGGGAGGGAAGGCAGCGCTCAGCAGTAAGGAGATTACAGGCAATTTCTATGAGGTGCCTGCATCCGCTGCTGCATCCTCTCTGGTGCCTCCCACCTCACCTCCCGAGTGGCACAGAAAATCAGGAAAGGAGCCACGGGGCAGTGGCCAGCTGGCAGGAGCTGCTTGTAGTCACCCCTCTGGGCCATCACCATGGCCTCAGGCCTCCCCAGCTGGAGACAGTCTGCTCCTGAGCATCTCTATACTGCCCCAAGAGCAGCACAACCAGACCATGACTGCGGGGACAGGAAAAGACCAGAGGAGAGGAGGGCAGGGGATCTGTGCGGTGGTAGCAGCCCTGCTGCCAGCTCTCCCCTGGCTGCGGCGCTGCGGCGAGCGCACAGGCACCGAGCTGGCGTCAGCCGGTTGTTAACACGGCTGCTCTCCGGCTCCATCACCCCAGCCAGGGCCCCGACACGCTGAGCTTGTCAGAAACTCCCAGCAGAGCAGGGAGGGGAGGAGAAGCCAAGCAGCGAGCGCCGGGCTGGCACGGTGCCGGTCCTTGTCCCTGGGGCTACTAACGGGGGCAGCAATGTTCCTGCACCCGGCCAAGGTGTCCTCATGAGGGCAGCCACGCTGGGGTCCCCTGGCATACCCCTTGGCAGAAGCTCTGTGCTTCATTCTGCCACCCGGTCTGCTGGCCACCTCATTCCTGGCAACAGCCCCCATTCCCTTGCCAGCCCCCCCTACACCCCCAGACAGAAAAGCTGTCATCTTACCGCTCAATGATGTCCGCGATGGTGCAGGCGAACATGAGGAGCCCTTCCGGCATCTGCAGGGCCACTGGGAAAGAGAAACAGCCCCAGGGTTAGGAGGGCACACCCTGAAGCAGGGACCTGGGCATTAAGCCCCCAGGGTAAACACACCCCACTCCAACAGCAGCCACAAGAAAGACCCTCCCCAAAACAGCCAGAAACTGTCCAAAAGTCCCAGGAGTGCACGTGGTCCTGCCTCAGGCCGTCTCCATTCTCTCCGCTCGCACCCAGCCACTGCGCACACACCTCATCCCTTTTTGAACCCGCTGACACCGCTGGTCTCTCCTGCTCCCCGCAGTAATGAGTTCCAGATTTTAATTATGTGCTGCACAGGAAAAGGTACTTTCTTCTGTTTATTTTAAACCCGCTCCTAATAATGTAAATGCATGCCCCTGGTTCTTCTGGTACAAGAAAGAGTGAATAATCATCCCTATTCAGCCTCTCCGCATCATTCACAATTCTATATCCCTCTATCATATCCCCCTTCGTTCGCCTCTTTTCTAGCTAAAGGATCTAAATCTATTTAATCTCTCCTTGTACAGAAGCTGTTCCAAACCTTTGATCATCCTCGCTGCCCTTCTCCACACTTCCCCTCCCTGCCTCTCTCCCTGTTTCAGGAGGGCGGCCGGCAACGACGCAGCATTGTGCCTAGCAGGAATTTATTCATCAACGAATAATGTTTCCTGGTTTGTTCCCTCCTCACAGCTCAGAACAATCCCTTTGCCTCTGCAGCCCAACTGGTCTCCCCAGTGCCTGTGGTGCAAGCCAGGAGCCCCCCCTCGCAAGTGCCCCTCGGTTGCCCCGGGGTGGTAGGGAAAAGCAGGGACCATGCTGAGCGTGATGAATGCAGGAGGCCCCATTAATCCCGCTGCATTTCACCTCCCGATCCTACTAAGCCTTCCCAGCTCCAGCAGCATCTCTCCAAACACCCTCTCCAGATCCTCCTCCAACAGAAGTCCCCACGCTGCCAAGCCCGGCCTGCTGCCCAGCACAAAGCTGTGTAGAGACATGGCCCAAGCAGGGCCAATCTCACCCTGTTCCAAAGAAAAGCTTCAGGCACACCGCCACCCCTGCCTGCCTGGGTCCTGGCATTCCCCAGAATGTTTGGGAATGACCATTCAGGACCCCTCCTCCATCCTGGGCTGCCACCAACAAACAGAGCTGCAAACAGCTCTGCCTCCCCCAGGGAGGGGTTGGCAAGAGGCAGCTGGGTGACCCTCTGCCACCGCAGCACTCTGGGGACTGAGGTGATATGCCAGCCCCCCCCCCCCAGACCCTGCAGCATGCTGGGTGCAGGCAGGGCTGGGTGCAGGCAGGGCTGGCCGCAGCCCGGCAGGAGCCTGCGTTCCCCCAGCAACGAGCCCCTGGCTGGGCTCCGCACAGGCAGATTTTTAAATCCCAGCACGGCTGGCTGGCTGATGGGCTCGGCTCCCAGCTCTGAAGCCTAAATCCCAGCCGCATATTTACATTTAATTAGGAGGTGCCAAGCAGGAAAACGTGGCAAGGAAAGCTGGAGCAGGCACGGCTGGGCGGCCTCACCACGTCCCAGCACGCAGCCCTGCCTCCCACACCGCAGCCCAGGACAGACTGGGCAGCCCCACAGCCTCTGGTCCCTCGGCATCGCAGCTGGGACCGGCTCAGAGAGCAGCTCTGAGAGCATCCCCCAAGACACCTGCCAGCTCGGTGGCAGCCAGCAGAGACCTTCCCAGGTGGATGCAGCATTTCAAATCCGGCTCCACCCAGAGCCCCTGGAGCTCACACAACCCCGTGAGCAGCCCCTACCCATGTGGAAAGTGAAGGTGGGGATGCTGGTGGCACCCAGGGACAGAGAGGGAGGCTCCATGCCCTGCTGCCTGTAGCCGATCACACAGCAAAGCTGGCTCAGCCACAGCACAATGCACACACTGGCTGGGCAGGGGAGGGAGGGGGGAAGTTCTGGCATCACCCTGCGGCATCACAGCAGCTGCTAAGGCCCACGGTTGCCACTCCTCACCCCTCTGGGGCTACAGCAAACACATGCACCCCCCAAGGATGATTCAAGACAGGGCGTAGCATGGCCCAGCCCCCCCACAGCCAGGCATTGTGGGGCTCTCCCTGCCCGGCTCCAGCAGCGTGGCAGGAAAGCACAGGGAGAGAAGAGAGCAGCAGGGACCTGGCTGGCGTCCCAGACACATCTCACAGGCTGACAGGTCCGCGCAGCTCAACCTGTCCTGTCCGATGTGATTATAATCCAGAGATACAGATCTATTAACCCCCCCTCAAGGGGAGGAGAGCTCGCCAAGACAGCGCCTAAACATGCCAGGGCATTCTGGGCAGCTCAGCACCATCCCTTCCTCAGCAGCAACAGCAGCAGCAGCCCTGTGCCCTGGCCCCCTAGCACCACTGACCAGCCGCACCGCAGCCCCCAGTACCCCTCACCCCTGGGAAGCAGGGGGTGGGGGGGGGGTCAGTGCTCACCCTTCCTGGCCTGAGCCTGCCGGATCCTCCAGATGGTCTTGGGGATCTCGAAGTTGTAGTTTCGGGGCAGGGCCTCCGCTGCCTGCCGCAGCTCCGCGTTACCCAGGATCTCCTCGGGGATCTGCTGCGCCGCTCGTCGCGCGGGGGGGGCTCGTGCTGCGGGACAAACCGGGCGGCCTAAGGAAGCGAGTGGGAGGGTGGGGGGGGGGGCACCCTGCACCCCATGTATGTGCCACTGGTTATCATCACTGCCCTCGTGCCACACTTGGGGACACCCGAGCTGGAGAAAGGGAATAGAAGGGGAGTAGGGGCTTCTACTCTTCACGCTGGGGGCAGGCTGCTGGCACTGTGGGGGGGGGTATTTTTTTGGGGGGGGTGGGGGACACCCACCTTATTTTTGCCCAGAAAACACCACATGAAACCCTACAAGCGCTTCACGGGGCACAACCCGCCCACCCCACGCCCCCCCCCCCCCCCCCCCCAGCCCCCTTCCTTCACAAGCACCCCGGGTCTCCCTCACAGAGGGTCTCTCTTCCCCCCCCTCATCGAGGGGGCGCCCCCACCGAGGGGAAAAGGCGGGAGCGGCGGGTGAGCCAAACCCATCCACGGGTAAACCTCATCCCTAAGCCAGCCCCCGCCAGCAACCCTCCTCCCCACCCCTCCCCCCCACTCTCTCCTTACAGCTCGACGATGCCGGAGAGCAGCGGGGGAGTGACAGCAGGGGGATTATTCACTATTTCCAGCCCGACACCGGTACTCATGAGCCACCAAACCCACCCCGCACGGCCCACGGTCCAACCGGGAAAGGACCAGCTGGGCCGGGCCGGTGGCGGGGGAGGCCGGGACGGTGGCGAACGCCACCGTCCCGGCCTCCCCCGCCACCGGCCCGGCCTCCCCTTCCTAGTTAACCGAAATAGCGCCTTATACCGGCACCGGGGAAACCGCAGTTGACCCTGCCTTAGCCCACCTGAGGCCGGCACCGGGACCGAGCTCCCGACCCGCACGGAGGCCGCCATGGCTCTGGGAGCACGTGGAGGCGGGCAGGCAGCACTACACGAACCCCGCGCTAGGCCAGAGCAGTCGCTGGACGAGACATCGAGTAGGAAAGGGAGAACGCCGCCGCCGCCGCCGCCGCCGGGCCCCGACGGGACGGGGCAATAGGTCCCGGTATTGTCCCCTCCCGGCTTTTGGGTGTGCGGAGTGGTTATGGATTGTAACGTCGGGGTTGCCCCTCCTCGCGTCGACGCCGTTGTACGGCCGCGTCTCTCTCTTGTGCTTGCTGCCGGTCCCCACGTTCAAGGGAGGGACGGGGCGGCGGCGCCGGGGTCGTTGCGACCGCGGCGGGTCCGTTTCTCTCCCGACCCGTCTCGTGGGGTAGAAGCTAAGTCCCGTCGAGATGTGGGGCAGGAGGGACACGGGGGGTAACGGGAATTCCTCGGACCGTCAGGGGACCGGGGAGGCAGAAGAGGCTTCGCCGGGAACAGCGGTGACTCTCGGTGGGGCAGTAGGGACAGCAGCGCTTCGGTGGGATATCGGCAACCCTGGTGGGGCAAAGGAGACGGGATGGGAGAGACTCCCGAGGGACAGGAGGGACAGCCCGGGGACAACGGGGTCCTGGTGGGATGTCGGGACCGCGATGTGGATTGGGGCGACAGCAGGGACCGGGGAAGGGGAAGGGACAGCGAGGCTCCCGGTTGGGCAGCCGTGACCCCGGTGGGGCATCTGGGATAACGGTGGGATAGGAGGGACTCGGTATGGCAGAGGGGACGGTAAGAAGCAGAGAGTACCGGGGCGGGGGGCGGCAGTGACGGTGCTGGGGCGGCGAGGAGACGGCTAGAACAGCCGGGACCCCGACCGGGTGGCAGGACACGGAGTGACACCGTTTCACCGTGGGATCGGCGGGTCCCCGGGAGGTTGCAGGGATGGTGCTGGGCAGACGGGACAACGGGGAGGGCCGGGACACAGGCAGGCGCGGGGGGGCGGCAGAGCCCCGGTGAGACATCGGGGCAACGGCGGGGGGTTGGCGCGGAGGTGCGGGGGGGGCGGGGGATGACAGCCGGTCCCAGGGGGGCCGCAGAGCCCCGGGGTGGGGGGGGGGGGGCGAGCTGAGCCATGTCCCCCGGTGGGGCGGAGGGGGTTGGGGGGCGGGGGGTGGCGTGGGGAAGGAGTGCAGCGGCACTTTCACGAACTGTCCACGGGAGGCGGGAGAGGCGGTGGCGGCGGAGGAAAGGGGGGGGCCCGGCCGGGCTCGCCCAGCCCAGCCCAGCCCTGCCCAGCCCTGCCCGCCCCGTCGCTGCCCCGCCCCGCCCTGCCCAGCCCTGCCCGCCGCTGCAGGCAGCGCGGCACCGGCACCGGGCACCCCTTTATAGGCTCGGCCCGAGGGGGTGGGGGGCGGCGGCGGCCCCAGCCCCGAGGGGGCGGCTCCCCCCTAAAAGCCGGCGGCGGGACGCGGCGGCGGGCAGAGGCGCGGCCGGCGCTCCCCGGTGCTCCGGGGCCGGCGCTCCCCGGTGCCGCTGCGGCTCGGCCCGCCATGCCCCCGCGGGGGCCGCTCGCCCGGGCCCCGGCTCCGCGTTCCCGGTGCAGCAGCAGCCACCGCTGCCGCCGCCGCTACCGCTCGCCGCCGCCGCGCCCGTGGCTCTAAGCGCCGCCGCCGCCGCCGGCGGGAGACCGCGCCCGCCCCGGCTCCAAGATGCTCCGCCAAGGTGAGCGCCGCACCGGGAGGGCAACGGGTATCGGGGGCAGCGGGGCCGGACCCGAAGTTTGTCTCCCCGCTGAAGTTGGGGCCGCGCCGCCGGGCGCCCCCCGCCGCCGCCGCGTTACCGGCGCCGCCGCCGCCACCGAGGCTCGGGCACCCCCCGGGGTCCCCGGGGAGCGGCACCGGCAGCGCACGGCGGGAGCACAGCGCGGCGGGGAGGGGGTGGGGACCGGGAGGAGTCGGGGAGACACGGCGGGCGACGGGTCCCGTAGGACCGAGGACGCGGCGGGTCCCGCGGGCACCGGGGTACGGCGGGGTCCCGCAGGCAGCGGGGCTGCGGCGAACGCGGGAGGTGGGGGGGGGGGGCACCAGGGCACGGTGGGTCCCGAGGAGCCGGGGGCACGGCGGATCCCGGGGGAGTCGGTGCTCGTCCCCCTGCAGTGAGGGAAGGGGAAACGGCGTTCACCGGGGGCCGCGGGGGGTTCGGCGGGGAAGTTGGGGCGAGCCGTCCCGTTCCGCCCCCCCGAGGACATTTCTCTCCGCTGTGACATCACGCTATTTCTATGGCAACCGCCTGGGACATCATAGGGGAGCTTTTTGACATCACAGCGAAGGGAGAAGCCGGACTTCCCGGGGGGTCCGAGGAGGCGGGGGTGGGGGGTGCCGGGCAGGACCCCCGGCCGTGCTGTGCCCGGGCAGTCCCGCGGAGATGCTTGGGACAGCGATGCCGTGCGGGGGGACCTCTGTGGCACCCCCTCCCCACCCTGTCCCATGCCCCGGGGAGGGCGCAGCCTCCAAGCCCCTGGCCCAGCTCTCACCACCACCACCACATGCCCCTCTCCGACGAGGCTCCGGCAGCGGGAGGAGATGCCAGCGCTGCACCTGCAGCTCCCCCAGCCCCCTACATGGGGTTGCAGACCCCCGGGAAGGGCAGAGCCCCCACTGCCGCCCCAGGGATGCTTTTTCCTGCTGGGGGGCGGGGGGGGGGGAATGTCACCTTGTGGCTGCGGGGCCTCGCGCTCGGATGCTCCTCTCTCCATCTCCCACCTTGGCTTTGTTTGGCGTATTAACCCAACCAGGCTGGTGGTCTTGAGAATAAACCCCCGAACGCTGGTTCCCAGCTCCAGTGCTGCTGGTTGGAGGAAAAACATCATCTGAGCTGGGAAACGGGGAGCTTGAGGTGGAGGCAGGCAGCGGGGCTGCTGGCAGGGTTGCATGCGACCAGGGGTTGCCTGTTAAGGTCAAGATCTACAGCTTTAATTTCTGGAGCTAGAAAAACAAAATGCAAATTGAAGAGCCTGTGGGCTAATGCAAAACCTATTCTTAAAGTTTTTGTCTTGTTAAGCAAGGAAATAGAGTGCCAAATAGGCTTTGTTAAGTGGCAGTCTAATTAATAATTTAAAATCTTGTAGCTGTCTTTCATTAGAATTTATCTGTACATCAACCACAAAATCAGTCAAACACACTCATTTATAAGTTAATGCCATTCCTGAATAATTCAACAGGCAGTTAGAGGAGGCCTCCATCCCGCCGAGAGGCTCTCCCCTCCCTGTCTTGCTGTGGCCAGGTGTCCCCAGGCAGGGGGTCCCAGTCCCCGGGATTTGCCCCAAGCAGGGTGTGGAGGGGACCCCCCTCAATGTGAGGAGTGGCAAGGGGAGATGGGGAGAGCTGCTGTTGGGGAGCCTTGTTGGAGCTCGGAGGCGTCTGGCTTTGTTGGAGGGACGTGGCAAGGCGAGGGTGTGCTGGTGGGAGGAAGGATGGGCTGATGGTGGCACTGCCACCGCCTTCCCCATCCCAGGGACTGGGCTTGGACCTGGAGCTGGGGGACATAGCAGGGCTTGGGGAACCCACAGGCTGTATCCCTGGGGGAAGCAGCTCTGTGTGCCCGCTCATGGAGGGGGGGGGGGCAGCTTTGTGCATGGTGCCATGCAGGGCAAAGGTGTCTGGTGCTGGAGGTTTGTGGCAGGACGGGTGGGATGGCTGGGGCAGCGCTGGGATGCTGGGAGGTGTTTTGGGCCTCCTGTGCCATGGGACCTCCAGCTGCAGAGGCACCAGGCAACCCCTGGGATTCAGGGTGGATTTTAGGCACTGGGAAGTTGTTGTCAGTGTGGCAGCAGGTGACAGCATGGGGTACAGCTCTGGCCTGGGCGAGGGTGCTTGCGGGGCCGTGCTGTGCCGTGCACCCTGCCAGAGGAGGCTGGAAGCAGGAGTGCAATGCCAGTGATGCAGGAGAAGGAGATTTCCAGGTCAAGGATGACACCAAGGTCACGGGCAGCCATGTCCCTGTCATTGCCATCGCTCAGCCCATCGATGGGGCATCCAGCCTCCATCCCTCCCTGCAGGGAAGCAGCCGTCGGGCAGGGTGCGGGCACAGGCTGGGTTGCGGTTCCTGCTCAGGGGAGCTGAGAGCCCAGAAACCTTTCTGCTTATAAAAGTTTAATTTCCTAAAGAGCTGAGAAGAAGCCACAAGCTCTCTGTGCCCGGTGAAGCAAGGGGAGGTGGCTGGAGGGGGTGGTGGGGGTGGGTCAGGATGCGGCCCAGGCTGTCCTTGCGGTGGTGCCAGGGAAAATGAAGAGGGCTTGTGTAAATGAGACCTGCCTGGACCTGGACACAGACCTGGGATGCGAAGGAGCCTGGGTTGATGGAGCCTGGCAGGGCCAGAGCTGCAGCCAAATGTTGTTCCCACCCTGTGCCTAAAAGTGCTGCACCCAGCACCCTGTGGTGTCATCCGGGTGCCCAAGGCTGCGGGTGACACTCCAGGTGGCCTCGAAGTGCTGCCCTAAAAACACCCGTGAACCTGCTGGGGAGACGTGAAGATCTGCATGTTCCGGTGTGATTTCACACCCACCTTTCCCCAAGGCACCTGCCAGTGCCACAGCCAGCAGCACGGGCCAGAACCACCGGCAGTGAGTCCCCGTGGTCTGCAGGATGAGGCTGTGGGATGGATAGGATCACCCCAGGGCTGGGCAGAGATTCGGGCTGCTGGAAACAGCTGGAGTGCTGAGGGGGTTTGGTAACGAGCAAAAAAAACCCAAACCCAAAAATGTTTTGTGGCAGAGAAGCGTGGCAGCCTGGGGGATATGGTGCTGGCCAGGTGCAGCTAGAGCCACCCCCCATAGGGATGTTCCTGGGGGGCTCCACTGGGATGTTCCCAGCTCCCAGAGGTACCCCCGGCCAGACCCGGAGCAGCACAGAGGAGAAACTCCCCTTGCAGACGAATGACCCAGGACACAGCTGCTTCAGCCCCCCACTCTGCCCCTCGGAGCACCCTTGGGTGATGCTGCTCCCCATCCCCACCCCAGGGAGCTGCTCCTGCCGCCCCCAAACAGCCCAAACCTCAGGCTTTGTTTGTGGAGTGCAATCCCAGGGCTTAGCTGTGTTGGGTATAAACTCTGGTTATTAACGGCCGATTATATCTTTAAAAGTGCTTTGGCAGAGCAGCTGGCAGCAGCAGGCAGGCGAGGGACGGGCGTCAGAGCAAGGGTGGCTCTTGTTTGGGATCCTAGTGGGTTGGGATGGGTGCTGTGCCACCCTGACTCAGCACCCACTGAAGGGGCTGGCGTCTGATTTAAGAGCAGAGGCAGCAAGCAGGAGGCCACAGGACAGAACCATGGGCGGGGAGGAGCCAGGGGGTCTGTGTGCCAGTGTGGGCAGGGGCGCAGGGCACAGCCCTGGGGGCACCACTGAGGTGAAGGAGCATCCTTGTTCCCTCTGGTGAGGATACTCCTTCCCTGCTGGTTTTGGGTGAGTCTGAGGAGAACGAGCCAGCTTGGCTCCAGGTCCCATCGCCAGCAGCGCGGCCGGTGCTGTCCCTGCTTCCGGATGTCGGTGCCACGTCCCATCTCCCAAACTGAGGAAGTGCCGACACCCCCACCCTCTGTACCATCCCTGCGGAATGGCATCGCCATGGAAACCCACAGCCCTGCGCCTGCCGCCCGGCAATCGGAAGGACACTTTTAGGAGTATTATTTTTACTGATGACAAATGATGGAGGCTTGGTGCCGATGGAGGAGATGCCTGCGCCCAGCACTGGGCATCACCACCTGCCCATCCCCAGCGGCTGGTCTTTCTCCTGCCCAGTTTGCCAAGGGCAGGACACGTCTTGGCACGTGCCAAGCCGGCAGCCACAGTGTTGCCCGCGTGTTAAGTGTGGGCTGCAGCAAGCGGCAGATGCAGGACGGGGAGATGCCGGGGGGCAATCTTCTTTGCGCAGATTAGGATCGGGGGGTTATTAAGCAGAAAATGCTCCATTTGGTGTAGAAAGCTCCTTTTCCTCTTTAACAGCACATGTGCCCCGCCGGCTGCTTGCTTCCTGGTGGTGTTGACACGGTGGCTCAGAGCCGGCACGGCAGCTTGGAGCCAGCCCAGCTTTGGTGAGCGGCTTTTTGTGATGCTCCTGCCCAGGCTGGCAGTGCTGTGACCACCCCAGTAACTCCCAGAGCTGAAAGCTGGTTGCACTCAAGAGCCTCATCTCTTCCCATCTCGTGGCCAGCAGGACGGGATGGCAGCAGGTTTTGGCTCCCGAGAGGGTGACAGCACGGTGGTCTGGGGGGGCTGTGGTGGTCCCTTGTATCCTGGTGGCATCTGGCCATGAGGAGAGTGGTGCACGGGAGCTGGGAGCTATCAGAGGTGCTCCATGTACACCCGAAGTCCCAGCATCACCATGGCCCAGGGTGGCTGCAGCCGTTGTTACCAGGGAGCAGCGGCAGGAGGGAATTTGGCTGCTGTGCTGGAAGGGCTCCTTATGGAGGCAGCCCTGCAAGTGGAGGGGAGGTGCCAGCAGCTCTGCCAGCCCCGTGTGCTGCACTTGGGAACAGCTTTTCCTTTTTTTTTTCCTCTTTTTTTTTTCAAATAACCAGCTGTGTTTGCACTGGTGTTTCCACTGGTTTACTCGGGGAAACCCCAGCCCTGTGGCTACGGGACCCACGGTGCCATCTGAAGGGTGCAAAGCCCGTGGGCTTTTTTGGCCCAGTGACAAGCCCAGGTGAGCTCTCATCTGCAAGACCTTCACCCGGCTGGGCATCTAGGAGCATCTGGGAATGGGGATGCACATCCATAGGGTAGAGTCCCCCTGGCCCCTTGGTGGGAAGGGAGCAGGGCTCAAAGGTTGCTGGCTGCTGCCTGCCACTGCCACTGCCAGCTGCCCTGCCTCCGAGCTGCCCATGAACTCCGCAGTCCACGGGGTCCTGGATGCAGCCAGCCCCTGAGCCGCACACCACAGCTGAGAGAAGGGCCGGGATGATACCCCCTCAGCAGGGATGTGCTGGGGTGTTTGTGCTAACAAGCCCAGCGTATTATAATTTCAATGGAATTTTAAAAAACAAAATAGTCCTCAGACAAACGGCTCCGCAGTGCCTCTGCCAGGGCCTAAGATCTGCTGCTATCTATTTTTTAATAATTGAGGGTAATAAATATGTATTTCTTTCTCCTTTCTCTCCGTACTCTGCAGCTTGTCAGCTCCCTGCGTCTCTCCTCTGATCAGACCCCATCTTTGCCGCGCGGAATGGGAAAAAAAAAAAGGAGGAAAAAAATAAAAAAAGGGAGAAAAAAAAGAGAAGGGGGGGAGAAAGAAAAAATATCCTTTAAGCAAAAAGGATTAAAGCCTTGAAAGTAGGTCTGCCCGAACTGCTCGGCTCTCCCTGCTCCCTGCCAGCCGCAGCCAGGGCCAGGGATGAAGGTGCCAAGGCGAGATGAGCATCCCCAGGCACCTGAATCTGGCCCCGCGGGGTGTTTGTAGGTGCAGAGCCCACAAAATTCCCCAGGAGTGGGGCTGCAGCGGGGCAGAGCCACCGGGCAACTGGGCAAGCTGCTCTTCAGAGCCAGTTCTGCTTCGGCGGCAAATATTCCCCAGAGCTTTATTCCCTCCGGTTTTCGGATGGGGACGTTGGCCCGGGAAGGAGTGGGGTGTTCGATGGCAGGGCTGAGCGAGGGGCACGGCTTGCGGGGACCCCCCTCCCCGGCCGTGGGATGCTGGGGGCGGAGGAGGCGCTGGTGTGAAGGAGGCGGCTATTTATAGCTTCCCTCGGCTTTTGTTCCTTTTCCAGTAGAGCTCTTCTCGAAATAGAAACAGCGCCGGCTGCGCGGCCGCTCCCGGGGCACAG
The DNA here is from genome assembly GCF_964237585.1 of Gallinula chloropus. NCBI lineage: Eukaryota > Metazoa > Chordata > Aves > Gruiformes > Rallidae > Gallinula > Gallinula chloropus. Next base: position 11,601,114 of record NC_140104.1, read on the forward strand.
CCTGGCCGTGGGGGGCACCTCCCGGGCCGGGATGGGGGGACACTCCCTGCTATGAGGTGCCGTTGCATTGGGCAGCCCCCCGTCCTGCATCCCTTGAGATGGGGCTGGCATGGGATGGGGATGGGGAGCCGCCCCTCTGCACCTCCCTCTGTGCTGGGGATGCCCATCCCGGCCCTGGGGGGAGGATGGATGGCCGTTGGGGAAGCAGCTCTGGGGGAAGGGAGGGGGATGATAACACCGGGTGCCCCGGGGGGAGTGGGCGCAGCTTTTGGGAGTGCCTTGGCAGGGTCCGTCCCCGTTTTGTAGCTCAGCCACTGCCTCTGCTCTTCCCTCCCAGCATCCGACCTCCCCCCTCCCGCCCCCCACCCCCCCTCCCGCTCCATCTCTGATCAATATAGCTGGGAAAAACAAAACAAAACAAAGTAAATATTTAATACGATCCAGGGAGCCACAGCGAGAGCTCCCCCCGTCTGTCTCCTTCGCCAGCCGCTCGCAGCAGCTCCTCGGTCCTAATGAGCCTGAGTGCAGCCGGGATCGATGGCGAAGGCAACCTCCGCAGAGGGGTCAGACCTGCCACATCCCCCCCGTGCTGTGCTGGAGCTGAGGCCCCCCACGCCCCCCAAGGGCTGCCTGCCCTCCTCTTCCTTCTGCCCTGCTTTTCCTCTCCTGTGTCCCCATTGTCCTCTCAGGCTCCTGAGAGGGATGAGGGCACCGCTGCTCCAGCACAGCCATCCCTTGTCCTGCTGCCACACAGGACACGAACTGTGACAGGCATCAGCTGCAGGCTGAGGGCTTCCTTGGGGGTGTGGGATGGGGCACGTGTGGGGCTGGGTCTGACACAGAAAGACAGTGTCTGTCCCAGCAGTCGGGGAGCATCTCCCTCATGAATGGGGGTGCAGAGCCTGGGGGGGACCCCATTCACCCCCAGAGCTGGTGTCAGCTTCCCAACCAGTGCCAAGACACTGTTCCCACTTGTGGTGTGACCAGACCTGCTGTCTCCTCCTCCTCCTCCTCAGCAGCCTCCCACCCTCTTACCTTGGTCCCCACTGGGGACCTGCATCCCCTGGTGTCCCCCAGATACCCCAAGTGCTGATTCTGTTTGGAAAATGCCGATGCTGGGTGGCTGGCAGACTGGCCCTAGCAATGCCAGAGGGGGACCTGCCTCTCACACTCCGTGTTTTCTGAGTTCAGATGGGCCCTGTTGCTCCAGCACCAATGCTATCAGAGGGGCACTCGTTAACAGGAGTTGCCAAATTGCCAACTGGACAAAGTCTCCATTGTGGCCCCCCCCCCCCCCCCAGCAACCTGGAGGCAAAACTCAGGAGGAGAACCTGGCTGTGCTGCTCTGCCACCATCAACACTTCACAAATTGTTTTTCCATGGAAAAGTCAATTGTCCTTAGTAGCAACCAGGATGAACCCAGGGTTGTCCCCAGGATGGGATGAGAGGAACATCCACCCCGCTCGATACCCCTCACCCAACCCTGCCAGCTCTCCCATGCCACGAGGAGCCCCGGCTGTGCTGCGCTTGGGGATGCGCCTGGATTCACAGCTGGAAAACACGCTGCTCTGCCCCAAACACAGGGTGGGCAGGGTCCTTCCCTGGCAGCTTTGGCACCATTTCATGTCACCAAGGTGATATCAAACATCTTCCTGCAGTTCAGGGGGGGGTCCAGGCAGGTGGGGGCCACAGAAATGCTGGGGCAGGTCTCCCCCCTGGAAGGACAGCAGTGAGAGCACGAGCCGGGACAGCGGCGCGGACCCTGCGTCACAGACGCAGCTTGTGGCAAGGTGCCGAGGAAGTTTTGCAGCAGCATTAGAAAATGTTGACATGTTTTTTGAAACAATTTCAGATCTGATATCTGCGCCAGATTGAGTTTGTAACCAGCTTTATTGTTTAAGCCTGCTGGGATTTCATCAAAGGCGTCTGCTGTTTACCCAGAACCATTTCATTGGAGAAAACAGCAAACAGACCTGCATTTCTATCTGATTTCACTTTTTCCTTTTCCTCCTGAATTTAAGTGCTTGTGAAAAGCATGGCTGATAAGGCAGAGCAATGTGGATAAATCCCGTGGACCGGCTCGGCGGAGGCTCCACCAGCTGCTCCAAGTTTATTAATAGACCGAAGGCAGTTGCAGGACCGGCTGCTGGGCTGCCCTGGCTGGTGCTGGGATCTCCATCCCAGGAGGTTGAGCTGGCTCCTGGAGATGCTAAGGGACAGGCAGAGGATCCACACAGAGCTTTTTATACCACTTTCAGCTCAGCTTCAGGTTTGTGCTATGAAGGAGCTGATGTCTGTCCCTCCGCAGGGAGCGGCAGTGTCCCAGGTGAGCGATGCGCTCCAGGAAAAGCTGTCCCAAAGCCAGTGCAGCCATGGGAAGCAGAGAGAAATGAAGGAGATGCCTTTGAAAGGGGCCCGGCATAAACTGCATTAATCCTCCTCACACCTTGGTCCCTGGGGGTTGCCTGCCCAGCAGGGCTTTCTGCCCACTGTTGACCTTGGAAACACTCCGGGGAGGAGGGTTGGAGGCTCAAAATGAGGCTCAGGAGGGTTTGACAAGGAGCTGACCCAGGGAATGTGGCCCCTCCACTGTGGGTGCTCCTGCACTGGGCACAGTTGCTTCATGGGTGCTCCTCACGGTCACCCACCACCAGCATCATTTTTCCCTGGGGTTAGGCATCTTTCCCACTTGGGAACATACATCCCTACCTTTTCCAACCTTTGGGACAGGGATGTGATGGGCTGGGGGCCATCTTCCCCCAGGCCCTTTCAGCATCTCCCAGCCACCTCGGGGGCCAGTGCTCCCCGGGCGGGTTGTGCCAGCGTCACCTCTCCGGTGCTCTGAGGGCTTGTCTCTTCCATCGATCACACCTGCACGGTGACAATGTAATTTTTATCTCTGGTTGTTTATTTCTCAGACAGAACTACTTGTAAATTCTGAGAAGAATATATATCCTCGCGCGTGACAGATCCAGCACACGGCGATTAATCTGCCCTCTTAAGACCTGAATGCAAAAGTGTCCCAATGTCACTCCTGGACGGGATGCTGAGCCCCGGGGCAGCGCTTTGGGGATGTGCAGGGACCCAGTGTTACAGCATCCCTCAGTCCAGGCGATGCTTCCCTATTACTACGCTCACTCCAGTGGTCCCTGGTTGGTGCTCGCAGCCGCCCCGGCTCTCCGTGCTGAGGCTTCAGCTCCTCTTTTTAGGAGGTTTATGCAAATCAGGCTTTTTATTTTTTTCCTTCTTTTTTTTTTATTTTTTTTTAATTCCTTGCCGCTGCTGCTCCGCTGTGCCCCAGATAGCAGAAGTGCTGAGGACAGGCGTTTGCGTCAGGTCCTGCAGCACCCGCATCCCGGCCGCCCGATCGAGGAGAGGAGGGATGCAGCAAGCGGGTGTCCTAAGGGGAAGGGGGACAGAGAAGCCAACGATGGAGAAGTGAAGGTCTTTTAATGGCCAATACCTCCATGCTGTGCTAGCGAGGGTGGGCACGGGTGCTTGGTGGGCACAGGGTTGTCCCCAGCCTGAGCATGGATATGTCCTCAGTGAGGGGCAGGCCAGGGATCAAGGTGTCAATCTGGGCTCTGCAGCAGCCCGCAGTCCTGTCAGCAACACCCCCCGTGCCATAAAGCTGCTTATTTACAACCTCCTACTCGGGAGCATCTGGGAAGCGAAGCGCGTCATTTCCAGGGAGAGCAAAATGCTGCATATTTCAGTGTCTTTTGAATTTTTTAGGTTTCCCTGAACTGTGCTAATGGGTTGGCGGTGGCGGGGGGGAGGCGAGGGCCCAGCCCAGCTCCCGGCCTGCCTTGCTGCTCCGCCGCGCGGCCATGACTGCATTGCTGCTCTTAAAATATTCAGTGCTGTTGGCCACAATTTCACAGCGGGTCAAAGCGCGCCGAGCCAGCAAGAAGGAAGGAAAGTGTGACAACGAGATTAACCCCGGCCCGGCAGGCCCCCTCCATGCTCGGCAGGCTGAGCACGATGTGCTGCAGCCGCCTCGTCCCAGGAGACGGGCAGCGAGGCCGGGGGGGAAACACCGCAGCACCCAAAATGCCTCTGATTGCCCCCAACTGGTGCTGCATCCTTGGGGTCACCTCCAAAATGCTGCAAAGGGACAGCGGGACTGTCATGTGTCCTGCTGGCAGGGGCTAGACCATCCCCTAGGCCTCCAGCATCCACCCCAGACGGATGCTCCCCATCCTGCTCCAAGCTGCTGCAGTGCCAGAGCGGTGCTGGGTGCCTGGCATTGCCCTGACCGTGCTGCCAGATGAAGGGCCAGGGGATACCCCCAGGTCTCGGGGATGTTGCTGAGAGAACCTCAGCGCTTCGGCACCCTGAAATAGCATGGTTACCAGGCCTTGCACAACCACCAGTGAGTGCTAATGATGGAGCGGCAGATTTACGATGCAAAAGAGCAGCCGCTGGAATCTAGAGGGGATTGTGGATGGGGATTTAATAATCCTGCCGTCGGCTCGCGGTTCGCTCTGCAGTTGCTGCCTCGTCTGACAGGATTTCCTGGGAAAACTTCTGGGGCTGAAGGGAGGAAAAAAAAACCCAAGTGAAGCGAAGCAAAGCATGTGGTGTGTGCCACCCATGCAAGGGGGGCGGTGGGAGGTGTCCCTGGCCTGGCATGGAACCCAGGGTGGATGCTGCATGTGTGATGGGTCCATGCTGGAATCAGTGGTGCCGGGTCCTGCATGCGGGTCACAACCACCCCGTGCGACACGACAGGCTTGGGGAAGAGTGGCTGGAAAGCTGCTGGCTGGAAAAGGACCTGGGGGTGTTGGTCAACAGCCGGCTGAACGTGAGCCGGCAGCGTGGTGGAGTCCCCATCCCTGGAGGGATTTCAAAGCCATGTAGACGTGATGCTTGGGGACAGGATTTAGTGGTGGCCTTGGCAGTGCTGGCTTAACAATTGGACTCGATGGTCTTGAAGGTCTTTTCCAACCTAAACAATTCCATGATTCCGTGATTCTCCTTGCATGCATTCCTATGGATGTGGTGCAGCTAGTGGGAGGTGATGAGGCTGTTAGCGGGAGGTGCTGCTGCTGATGGATGCTCTGCTGAGGTTTGATGATGCTGTGGCTGATCTCACTGGGTTGTCCTGAGGGGTCAGCCCCCAGCACCCCACTGACCCTACCCCCACTCGTGTTTCCTCCAGGAACACGGGGCAGCTGCTGGCTTGGGGACTCTGGCAAGGAGCTGCTGGCCCAGTGAGCCTCATCCATTCTGGGCAGCCACCTCCAGCCCAAAGGCAACCAGCCCCACAGTGACAGTGCTGGCACTGCCCTGTCCCCGAGCATACCTGCTGGGCCCCAAAATCCCACTCCCCAAGCGTTCACAGGCATGTTAGCACCTCTGCCAGTGATGCCCATGGTGAGCTGGCCCCAGGGGTGCCCTCCCGCACCCCGCACCGGCAACGAGCCAGGCTCTTCTCCCTAAATCTGCTTGATCCCTGCTAATGTACCAGCAGATGTTCTCATTATCCATTTAAACATATAATCCTCCCCTGAATCCCACTAAGCTCCTGGCCTCCCTGATACCTCGTGGCAGTGCGTTCCACAGGTTAATTATGCATTTTTAATTAATCACCAAGCAGAAAGTGACCCATGAATACCAGATGTGGAGCTCCAGCAGTTGGGGAATAGTTGGCAAACCGTCCCCAGGTTGCACCATGCTGGTTTCTCCAGTATCCACCAATGTGTCTCAAAAAATTCCCAGTTTGTAGACCATGACATGATCAGAGGAGGGGATGGGGCCATGCCCATGTGGATGGGACCCCCCGTGGTGACGTGTCCCCCACCGAATAGGGAGGAACCACATTCCCACTCGAGCTGTCTGGGTCCCACCTGGGAGTGACGGAGCGAGCGCGGAGGGGAGGGAGGAGCGAGGCAGAGAAGGAAAGCAATCACATGTTGTTTTTTAAAAGGCATTTTTTTTGACTGAATGCTGAATAGGGTTTGGGGAAAATTGCCTTAAAGGCCTGTTCTCTGCAGGGACGGAGCTTTTCATGGAGCACGAGTATTTTGAAACTTAATTGCACATTTGCACGGGCTAGTGTTTTTATTTCTCTCAGGTCTCCGAGGTGGTCTTTGAAGATTGCTGTCTCTCTGTAATGGTTTTCTTTATCTCAAATAAATTCCGCACACCTGCGAGGTGGAGCTGCTTGAAAGAAATGATGTCGAAATTGGCTCTCGATTTAATAAATCTGCAAATGGAGCTGGGATGCAGAGAGAGGCGAGGTGGCTGCTGGGGCTGGCTGCGCCTCCTCCCCGCTCCCCACCTCTTCTCTCCCTTCCCTTCTCCTGCCCTCTCCATCAGCTCGCTTTCAACCTCCCCGCGCGCCGGGGCGAGCGCGGGGCTGAGCTACGTGGGTCCAGGCGCCGTGTTCCCCCTGGATGCTGGCACATCCGAGGGGGAATCTGGCTGAATGTCCTGCACTGCCACCCCCTCTGACATGTACCAGGCTGCATGTTACCGGCACAAACCCACCCATGCTTCCAAAACTGGCGGCAAAGGCTGCCATTGAGCGAGCGCATAGAGCCTGCCGTGCGCTGCGAGCGTGCCGTTCTGCTTGGCTATGCCGGCCGGAGACGATGCTACAAGCTGAATGCCAACTATCCCAAGGACCCTCCAATGCCGTTTTCTTCACAGGCCTCAGGATCGGGATTTGGAGCTGCGGTTTGCTCCAGCAGCTCCTCCCGCAGCCGTCACCGCGTGCCACCAGCCATTTCTCCTGCTCCAGTAATCCACGCCGCGGCTCTCCAGCTCACCGGGGGACATGTAGCCAGCTCTCCATTTTGGAAGGAGGGCAAAAAGCACCGGAGAAACGCCTGCAGCGCAGTTCAGTGGCGCTGGCTGTGCCGCTGCAGCAGGCAGGAACAAATCCCCGGGCGGCTGGGGCAGCGTGTGCCGGGCAGCCCTGGCTGTCAGGCAGAGAGGAACGGGCGGCCACGGGAGTACACAGACAGGTTAATGGCAGCCGCAGATGCTGCGCAATTGGATTTTGCCTCCCTGTTTCTTAAGGAATCAGCATCTCTCCCTTGCCGAGAAATCTGGCGGCCCAGCTCCTCTCTGCGGGAGCCTTCGGTGGCAGCCAGGTGACCTGTCACCCACGGAAAGCACCCAAAAGCCCATTTGAAATGCTCCTCGCCGGGCTGCCCAGACATGAGGCCACCCGTGGAGGCCGTGTCGCCTCCTGGACGAACCCCGGCTGCTTGTGCTCGCTCAGCTTCAGGCGAACAAGACGCCGGGCGGTTTTATTGCGTTGCTGGATTTTGTTCCACTCCGTTATTCGCCACGATTGAATTTGCTGCCGCAGAGGCAGGAGCCAGCCCAGCCGGAGCTCCTGTGTCACCCTCGCCGCTCCGGTGGGACCCTGACCTTGTCTCGGTATCTCACTTAGCTCTCAGCTGGGTAATTTGGTGCCAGCGCGGGATCCGGGCGCTTGCTTTTCCTTCCTCCCGCTGAGCATCCCAGCACAACCCAGCTCTCTCTTGCCTAAGCCAAATCCTCCCTCTGCTCCGCTTTCAATCATTGACCTTGTAAATGCTTTCAGGGAAAGCGCCTGCCTTCCCAGCTCCTTCCTTTCTCTTTCTTACCAATTGTGTCCCTCCGTCCTCATCTCCCTGAGTAGCTGTTGAAGTTTCGCTGCTGTGTGCATCACCATAGTACCTGAACCCCTGGGCAGAGTGAAACGCGTGTCCCCATTATGCAAACCCTCCCCAAGTTTTAGTCACGCGCGCCGGTTCATGGTGTCAGTAGGGAGACAGCACTTCGTCTTTCTCCTTCCCTGCTTCTTGGGCTTACGTAAAGAACACCTCAGCCTCTCCTGAAATGGTGATTTCTTGGCCGGTTTCCTCTTTGTGCTGGAAGTTGTGTGGCGGCGGGGCCAGCAGCATCCCACCTTTCAGCCTGAGTGGTCTTTATTCAGTGCAAACCTGTGTGGGGCCACTGATGTCCCGCTCCCCCACCTCGTGCCAGCACCTTGGCTGGACCAGCCGCCAGCCCATGGCTTCATCACAACCTTAAAAAGAGACACGGAGCCATTCCAGATGTGTTAGGAGGCACAGCTGGAAGCTCCATGAGTGGCTGGGGGCAGAGCTGGCCAAGAAGGTTGCCGAAGCCTCGCTCTCTCTGTATCGACAGCAAGAGCTCTTCTCCCCCACCGCCTGCACCATCGCCTCTGCCCCGTGATTGAATTAGGGGGCTGTAACCCGCCTCCCTCCCGGCCCCGGTCCCCGCCGCGCCGGGCTCAGATGCTGAACTTGAGAGCCATAATTTAATAAGTCTGAGGCAGACAGCGCGCTCCGATCGCCGTCGGGAGCGCTCGCCTCCTCCCCGCCCAGCGATGTGCTGGTTTCTGCTCCCAGGCGACAACTGGGATTTTTGCCCAGGGTTTTTTTTTTGGTCTGCTGGGAAGCTCTTTTCCCAAAAGTGGGAAGCTCATGGGGTGAGCCGGGAGCTGGAACGGGACCCTACAATCTGTGGCCAGTGGGGTGGTGTTGGCCAGCGTGACCCTTCATCCACAGGAGGAAGCAGCAGCGGAGAGCAGGGGCACTCTGCATCCTCCCAGCAGCGTGTGCTTTGAGGCTTCCTGGGCACAACGAGTTAAAAGTTGCAATTAGTAAAGTGCTGACGATGGGAAGGTAGGGTGGGAAGCGAGCGGCGCTAAATGAAACCTGAAAGGTTATTCCAATAAGCAGCAGCGTTCTCTCCAGCTGCGTTTGCTTTCCTGGGAGCTGGGGGATGAGGGAGGGGACCCAGGGAAGGGCGAGAAATGCTGAGCGGGATGAGAGATGTTGCTCGAGGGTGCTCAGGTGCCAGAAATGCCCACGGCACATGGGAGCTGCTCTGTGCTCTCCCCAGGAGAAAAATTTGCAGGGGTTTCTTTGTCCATGCCCCGTAGGGAAGCCTGTTGGAGGCTGGCAGAAACTGGGCACTTACTGGAGTGAAAAATATGGCAGGGGAATCAAAGTGGGCGAGGGACAGGGCTGCTGTGCCCCAAAGATGCTCAGTTTGGTGTAGGGAGTGTCTGTAGGATGGGGGAAATGGCCAAGAGCCACAGTGGGGACTGCAGGAGGGAGCAGAGTGGGTGCTGGGATGCAGAGGAGTGAGGCAGGGCGGAGGTTCCTGGGAAAGGCGTGTGTTTCTCTTCCAGCTGAGCGGGCAGAAGCCCGAGCAGGCGGAGGCAGCCAGCGGTGGCCTCTCCCCACCAGACGTAGCTGCTCCAGCTCTCGGCTGGTGTGACACCGCGGTGCTATTCTTAGACTCCAGTAGGTCTCTGTGGGTAGCTGTGAACTCCCCGGTGCCTCCAGTAGCTCGGCAGATACCACAGTGCAGCAAGATCTGCTGATGCTGGTTGGACTGAGAGTCCCTGGTGAGTTCAGAGAGGGGGTGGGTGCTAAAGCCCCCCGCTCCCATCCCCAGGATGGGGTCACAGGGACCTGTGTGCTGCAGCCTGAGCTGGACCAGCTTAATGTGATGAGTTGCCTAAGAGAGGTTGGCACAATGAGGAGGGCACAGAGTGGAGCCCTGGGACTGCTGGCAGCGAGCGGGGCAGAGCTCAGGGCTTGGCAGTGGCCAGGAGAGACAGTGTCCCAGCAGAGATGTGGGATGGGGGGCTCTGTGTGAAGCCACACCTAACAACACATCTGAATTTCACAGTGTAGCACGATGCTCCATCACCACCATCCTTGGCAGAGGCACGAGGGAAGCATGGCGGGGCTGCAGCACACCAGGACACCCCATCCTGTGCTGGGGGAAGGCTGGGGCTGGGGATACACAGCATCTCCCTGCTCCCACCCTCTTTCCCCAGCCTGGTTTCCAAGCAGGAGTGTTTAAATGCCTTTTATGTTGTGACTCAAATGATGAAAGGCCCAAAAATGGGACTAACAAAGACGAGTTGTACTTCAGAATAAAAAAAAAAACCCTGAAAGCAGCAGATGCTGTCATAGGAATAAATTGTATCACCAGCGATCAGATGGGAAGTGAAAAGTCGGAATGGAGTTGCTCCCTCTTTCCTGTTCCCAGTGAAAATGTCTGGGTCCATGAATTTAGCCAGAATCAGGTAGGATGAAAGGCTTTGTCTGACAAGGCATTTCAAAGCATCCGGGAGCCTCTGGAGAAAATGTGGCCACTTGGACAGGGAAATGGAGCCCCTCAGTTTTAATGAGCATTTCAGTTGCCTTCCTTTATCCTTCTGCCAAGATCTTCTTCTTCCCTCACGCCTCCCCCCCCCAAAACCCTCTGATTTCTGCTGTTTGTGATTTGGTTTAACTTTGCAAAACATGCATTTAGGCAACACGACGTGAGGGGGCTGAGGGTGAAACATCCCTGTCACTCCACACAGCCCTGCATCCTGTTGCTTCTTGCCAGGAATATGTCCCCACTGAGGCTGGCCTGGCCATTCTGGCTGCTGCTGGGTCAGTGCCACGTGCCAGGACCTTGGCACCAAGACATTGGCACTGGAGCAGCTGTGGTCCCTTAGTCCTCTGTGACAGTGCTGTGACATTGGGGCTGTGGGGGAAAGTGGCCACCCCTGCCAGACACCCCCAGCCCCTTTTGCAGGAGCTGAGCCATCCATCAGAGATGCTCCTTTGGGGATGGGTTGTGTATTTTAGGAGCAGCCCAGCTCAGCATCAGTGAGCAGCAGCATATCATTCCCAAAGGCTGTGTCCAGTCCCTCCAGACCAGTTTGCACTGCCTGCCCCATCCCAGAAGGATGCTGGCAAACTGGGAGGGGGAGGAAAGGGCGCTTGCTTACTACACAGAGAGCAGGGTTGCTTTCCAAGGCAGATGGCAGCGCTTGAAGCAAACTCTTCACGCACACTGTGAGCCAGCGGGCACAATCCCCACGGCCATCCTGCATCCCCCTGCTTCTGCTGACTCAGCAGCTCCAAAAAAAATGGGTGTCGCTGAATCCTCAGGCAGACAATGCCTCCAGCACATTCCCCAGTCCTTCCCCAGCTCCTTCCCCAGCACAGTGGGTTGGGCTCTCTCACTGCTCAGTCATACCCCCCGCAGTATTTCTCTGCAGTCGTATTCCCAACGGGAATTTTGGGCTGTGGGCTCCAGCTCATCCTTTCCCAGCAGGAACATCTGCTCCTGGAGAGGCTCAGGTACTGCTGGCACAGAGGTGTGCCAGCCTTGTGGTACATCCCCCTCTGCATGCAGCTCCAGGTCTTCCCTTACATTTCTGGCTCATCCCGGGGCAGTCTTGGGGGATGGGTTGGTGGTGGTGGTGGTGGGGAGGTTCTGATGCCCAACTTGCCCATCCTACTGCTCATGCAGACAAATTCCAGCATGGGTGGCTTTATGCCAAGGCACACCTCACGCTCACTGTTATTACCTAGCAGAGAAGGGATCCTAACAGGATTTCTAACGACTCGCTGAGACACGGGCTCTGATGAGCTTGATGGGAAGAGATGGGCGTCACGCGAGGGGCATTAGCAGCTGCTGGCAGCAGGGCAGGGCTCCAAAAAGTGGAGGGTGAAGCAGTTCAACCTCACCTGCATCCCTGAGGGTGTGCTGTGCATCCAGCAGGAACCTTGCCAGTCACCAGGAAAGTGAAGCCATTGGCCTGGAGTTTTTAATTGGCTTTAAAGTAGTAGGAACTCACTGGAGATGTTGGACAGGCAGGACTGGGGGTCTGGTGTGGTCTTCTCCTTGCACCCTACATACCCAGGGGACCTTTGGCAGCTCAGGCAGCACGCCCCTGCCTGGATGCTCCCCTCTGGCCCCTCTGTATGCTCACACATGGCCCCAGTCTGTGGTGAAAGCCCAGCCTCTGTGGTGGCCCTGGCACAGTCACCGCGAGCATCGCCTCCATTCCCACTCCAGCCCAGGAACACTTTACCTGTCCCTCCACTCTGCGCACAGAAACATTGTCCTCCTTCCCTACAAACCACCCATATAATCCACCCAGTGTGGGGTCAGGGTCACATCCCCTTCCCTGCCTCCCCCCCAGCCTGCCCTGGGTGCGGGGAGGGTACCGCTTCTCCGCATCTTTCAGCATCTCCTGTTCCCTCCCCAACCCCCTGCAACAATTTACCATCTCCCTGTCTTCCCTCTGCAACTGGATCACGCTCGGGCTATAATTAATAGAAATTAGACTGTCGAGACCTTGCAGCCCCCATCCCATAATTACTTGGCCTCGCTGCGTTCGAGGCACAGAGATCGGCAGCGAGCTCAGGAGCCACCAGCAATGGCAGCGCATCCCCTTAACGAGCTGTTTTTATGAAGCTCTTAATGCATTCACTCGCCTGGCACCGGGGGGTGGATGTGCAGCATCTCCATGAAGTCCTCTCCTGGGGGTTGTGGAGGGGGAATACACGGGGTGGGGGGATATTTTGGGATGGCACGCTGGCACTGGAGCCAAACAAAGCGCCGTGTCCTGACCGCTCACTGCTCACACATATTAATCCCTCAGCTTCCCCACCGCTCCAGCCACCCGCCGACCAACCGTACAGATGTCAGGGGCTTGGCAAAGCGGCGATTGATGCTCAGCCAGTGGTGTCCCCACACCACAGTCCTCAGCTCTCCCCCTACACCCACCCCACCCCCCCAGTACTCCGAAAGCTGGGTGGGAGCATAACGATGCCCGATGTCTCACCGGGCACGCGGCATCTCCCCACCGGCTCATTAAACCTCCTAACAGCCTCCGCGCCAGGCGCGGGTCGGCCCCGGATGCCAGGCAGAGGAGCGGTGGAGCGCAGCTATTCACACTGCTCTGCTTTTATCGCTGTGCTTTTCCTTTGCCAGCTGGGAAAAAGTTCAGTGCAAAGCCCAGGATAGGTCTCTGAAAGGCAGCCACATCCCAGCCCAGCGTGCAGGCACGTGGCTCCACCAGGAATGGGGTTGTGCTGGTGTCCATGATGCTCATTTGGCTGTCAGCCTGCCAGGGATGCTCACTCAGAGGGCATCATGCACCCACCCAGAGAGGAGACCAAAGCAAAGGTGCTGCTCCCCTTTTTGGGTGCAGGAGAGAAATCTGAGCTGTGGGCTGGGCTCCAAATGATGCCATCACTTATTCCTTTTTTTTTTAGGGGTTGGGGGGAAGGAAATGTGACAGAGCCGGTGGCTTTGATGCCTGCCCGTCAGTCTCCTTCCCCCCTGCTGCAAGCAGAATGATGTGCCGCTGAATGGGGAAGAAGGTACATGACAGGCTCCAATTTGCCCTCTTCTCCACCAAACACAAGGACATCCAGTAAATTTGAAATGCAGAAAGACTGAAAAGGGATGAAAGGGAGCCTACACGGCACGGTGTGTAATTGGCTTGTGGATCTCAGTGGCACAGGACACTGCCAGGGTCAGGACCTCGGCAGGATTACACATTTAGAGAGCTAATGCTCCCCCTATTATCCATCCTATCAGAAAAAAAGAAAACCCACTGCAGAAGGGCCCTTTGCCACCCAGTTTCAGGCTGCCACCCGCTCCCTCCTCCATCCAGGTAAAGGTCCCACCCAGCACATCCCTGGTTTGCTGCAACCTCCTTTTTTTCCCCATCTCCTGTGGATGTGGGCTGAATAACAGGGCAGCCGAGCGTGCACCGAGAGAGCCCGGGCAGATGTCACTTTGCTCTTCCATCTCACATTTGCTTTGTTCTGGCTGTATTTGTGATCCTAAAGAAACTCTCCGTAGGTCCTAGCCAGCCGCTGGCAGGGAAATGAGCTGGTGAATCTGCTTTCGTTACACATGAGCTTGTTCAGCATTTGATACTGATCTGGCTGGTGCTCATCTGGGGTGGGTTTTGTCATTTCATCTGCAATTGTTTTGCTGTAAATCACCTCGGAGGGCTCGGCAAAGCCGGCTGTTTTACAAAGGACACCATCCTTATTGCTGCTGTGAATGAACCGCTTTGCATTTCTGTGAATGGGAAGGAAAACTTGTCACCTCAGGACAAAAAGGGAGTGGAAGTATCTGATGATCCCCCGAGAGCCTTAAACAATCCACTAAGCTCGAGTCATGCTCCTCTATTTCTCTCTCCTCGAGGGCAATTGGAATTATTAGACCCTCATCTCAAGGACCTCAGGATGTCTCTCTCCTTTGCCAGTTCCCATCCCAGCTTGGCTGTGGGCTGCTGGCACATCCTGCCCAAGCCTTGTCCTGCACCGGGCACCACCAGGAGATGCCTGCTGGGGCCAGGACAGCAGCACCAGGAGCTGGTGAAGCCCCCAGCCATGCCTGAAACCCTGCAGTACCAATACATGCTGTGCTCAGGGTGTCCCCTGGGCCAAGCTGTCCTCTCCCAGAGGAGAGGGAACATTGTGGTGTCCTTTGACACCTCCAGCCATGGCAGGACCCAAGGACTCACTGCATCCATCTGTGAAGCTGGATGTACCGTTTTCCTCTGGCATGCCTCTGCTCTGGGAAGGTCCCAGTGGCTTCTGAGGTGCTGGTCCATCATGTGTGATGGGATGACACACAGGGCCACGATAAAACGTCCAGCGGCAGGGAAAGGGGAGTCAGGAAAAGAAGATGATCTCTTCTCCCTGGTAGCCAGAGATAGGATGTGTGGGAATGGCTCAGAGCTGCACCAGGGGAGGATTAGGCCAGACATTATGAAGTGTTTCTGTACCAAGAGGGTGCTCAAATACTGCAACAGGCTTCCTGGAGAGGTGGTCGGTGCCCCCAGCCTGTCAAGTGTCTCTGGGGCATTTGGACACTGCCCTTAAAAACAAACTTCTAGTTTTGATCAGCCCAGAGTTGTTCAGGCTGGTTCTTGGAGGTCCCTGCCCGTTGAAATTTCCTCTCCTCTCCTCTCCTCTCCTCTCCTCTCCTCTCCTCTCCTCTCCTCTCCTCTCCTCTCCTCTCCTCTCCTCTCCTCTCCTCTCCTCTCCTCTCCTCTCCTCTCCTCTCCTCTCCTCTCCTCTCCTCTCCTCTCCTCTCCTCTCCTCTCCTCTCCTCTCCTCTCCTCTCCTCTCCTCTCCTCTCCTCTCCTCTCCTCTCCTCTCCTCTCCTCTCCTCTCCTCTCCTCTCCTCTCCTCTCCTCTCCTCTCCTCTCCTCTCCTCTCCTCTCCTCTCCTCTCCTCTCCTCTCCTCTCCTCTCCTCTCCTCTCCTCTCCTCTCCTCTCCTCTCCTCTCCTCTCCTCTCCTCTCCCCTCCTCTCCTCTCCCCTCCTCTCTTTCCCCCAACCCCAGACAAGCAGCAGCCCAACCTCCAGTCCAGATCATCTCCCTAACACCACCTTTTCTAGGCCATGCACTGAGGTACCAGGTTTGTACCCATGCCTGCAGCTGTAGGACCAGCAGCATCCGCCTGCAGCAGTGGTACCCCAAGGGCATGGCTGGGGTGGAAGGCACAGTGCAAACAGGGGTCAAGCAGAGCACATTACACAGGGAAACAGACTCCACGCTCCCTCTCTCTCTCTGCATACCTTAGCCCTGAAACAAGCATTTAAATTAAACAAGTTCCTATCCCTGAGTTTCCAATCCCACAGCCACTTCTACTGTCGGGCTCCTTTCTTCCCCTCCTCCCTTCTCCTTTTCTTTAGCTGGAGCAGCAGGAGGAGGAGATGCAGGCACAGAGAAGAGTGCTAATTAAACAGGGAGTTCCACATTAGGGTACAAATCCTCTGGACCAGCACAAACCCTGCCAATTTCTGTATTTATTTATTATTTTTTCCCATACAATTGTAATTTCCAGTGGCGCCTCCAGCACCGGGAGAGAGTTCAGGGGCTGCTCTCGGCGAGGATTAGCGCGCTGGAAGCATTATTACTTTCCTTCGCTGTGAATTCAGGAGTGATTCCCTGATGGCTGCACTCTATATAGAAGTGAATCGGTGCTAATTTGTTTTTGAGGATCACACATCCACCAACATGTGAAAGACAATCCTGCCTCTCCATGTATATTTCAAGTCAGTGCTACAGCAAACAACGGGAAATAAGCAAGTGAAGGAAGCCAGGAGTCCCTTGCCCAGAAAGGCAGCTGTGGAAAAGGATGGACTTCAATGTTTTGATGATGCTCCTGTGATTTGGTGCTGTATCTTTCCAGGATTGGTTTTGGGGTTTTTGGCTGTGCTACCCGTGGTGATGGGCAGAGGGGTCTCAGGCATCCCTCGGCAGGGAGAGCCTCAGGGATGGGTCAGGGATGGGGCCTGCAATACAAGAAAGATGTGGGACTGTTGGAGAGGGTTCAGAGAGGACACAAAGATGATTAGAGGGCTGGAGCAGCTCCCCTACATGAAGAGGCTGAGGGAGCTGGGCTGGTTCAGCCTGGAGAAGAGAAGGCTGTGGGGGGACCTCATTGCAGCCTTCCAGTACCTGAAGGGAGCAGAGGAACAGGAGGGGAATCAACTTGTTAAAGGGCAGAGACTGGCAGGAGAAGGGGGATGGAGTGAAGCTGAAGGGAGGGAAGGTTTAGGTTAGATATTAGGGGGAAGTTCTTTACAGCAGAGTGGTGAGGGGCTGGAACAGGCTGCCCAGAGAGGGGGTGGGTGCCCCATCCCTAGGGGTGTTCAAGGCCAGGTTGGATGGGGCCCTGGGCAACCTTGTGTAGGTCCAGGCCTGGAGGTTGGTGGCCCTGCCTGTAGCAGAGGGGCTGGAACTCTGTGATCCTTGGGATCCCTTCCAACCCATTCCATTCTATGATTCTATGTTCTATGGCATGTTGGAGGAGATGTCAGAGAGCATAAAAAGGCTCTGGTTTTTTACATTTTAAAAATTTATTATTTTTTTTATTACTATTTTTTTAAAATCCTCCTCAAGTTTAACAGCAAGAAAGGAATAAATTAACTAATTGAGTCTGTAGCAATGGAGGGGCTGGGCACCTGGCAGGAGAGCAGCCGCCCCGCCACCCATGGCTCCTCTCTCTTTATTTGTGTGATTCAGAGGGACGCAGCCCGTGGGGAGATCTCAGAGCCGGCTGAAATGGAAGACAGAGCTATTGTTTCAAACAGAGTTATTGATTTTTACATTATTACACTATGAAATTTATGGTCTGGTTTCAAACTGCAATAGGAGTTAATGACCACCATCCAGAAACTTCCAGGTGACCTTGGCCTCGACTTTGGTGGAGGAAGGTGAATAGCTCCAGATACCGGGTCAGCAAGTGTAAAATGAACCTACAGTGTCCTAAAGGACTTGGATTTCGGGGTGCTGCTGACCCCAGGTCTCATCCCTGAGCTTTACCTTACTCTAGGTTGGAGAGAGCAGGGGCAAATGGGACCTTCCCAGCTCTAGATAAAAGCCACTTCTGCTGTTAAGCAACATTTTGCTCATCTTGAAGCCTCCAGCCAGAAGCACCACAATGTCCTCACTGCTCCTGAGTGCAGCCCTCCATCCTCAACCACCCACCCAGCACAGCCTGGTTTGCTCCAGTCCATCACTGCTGGAGAAATGCAAACCAGGGGGCTCCAGGATGGCTGAGAAGAACCCAGGAGAGGAGGCAAAACAGCCCAGAGCAAGAGAAGCTCTGTCAGAGGAGAGAGCAATGGGCAGCTGCCTGCAAGGGTCACGGCCATTCCTGGGACCGGCTGGCCCCCCATATGCAGGGGATTTGCTTGTGAACACTGGGGCTCCCAGTGTGGGGTCGGGGTGACCAAGAGAAGATTTGTACTAGCTATCACATGAGATGCCAGAGCTATGGAAGGGTTTGTAGGAGCTACAGCACTCCCCAGCCTGAAGCCTTTTCCTGGCTTTTCTTTGACCGGGCGCTTCCCAACAAATCTCACGGCACCAGCCTCTTCCCAAAGCTTTCCTTAGCAATATCCCTCCTAACTTTCCTCATACACTTCTTCCTCTGGGAACAGCCTTTCCACTTGCCAGCAAAGAAATGCAATTTCCAGCTGCCAGGGAGGAATTTTTCCTTTCTCATAGTACCTTCTCCCTGGAACATCCCTGACGCTGCACCCCGAACTAAAGGCGTGTGGAGCCAGTAGCCTCCAAGCTCATCTTCTGCCTCGGAGGTCATAATTGCCATTAAATCACAGCTTGCCTAACCAAATTATGCAAAACTGAAATTATCTCCAATGATTTTTATGTTGCTGAAATGTTCCAGAACTGCCGGGGTGATGACTGGGGGATTGGGAGCAGCTGTCACTCCATCAGAAACCATAACTCCAAACAGCTGGGATCTGTCAGTTATTTATGAGGCCGTTTTGTAAAAAAAAAAGAAGGAAAAAAAACCCTATGAAGGTGGATGGGTGGTTGCCACTCTCCAATGGAAAAGGCAGCTTGGGCAGAAAGCAAAGCCCTGTGCCGTGTCCTGGCACTGAGAGCTGCAGCCGATGCTGCAGGGAGCAAACCCACCCAAGGATGCTCCTGCTGCTGAGCAGTGGGGCAGCACCCCAAGGGCTTTGTGGAGAGGCTGCAAGCAAGATGCTGCTCGCTGGGGAATTGAAGTCTTGGTGATAGTCAGGATGGGCTTGTTTATCTTAACCCCCCACAGCTACGGAGCACAGGTCTGACACTGCTTTGCTGAACCGGCCCAGAGCTGAAATTTTGCTCTTGGCTGGTGCCCAGTCTCTGTGGCTGCTCCAGCCTTGCCTTTCATCATCCTTCGCTCTGTAGATGGAACTGTGAACATTCGAGGTGGCTTTTTCTCCCCACTTCCTCCTTAAGGTGCTGCAAACATCCCATCCTGAGTTAGCTCCCAACTTTCAAAGGATACTTTCCCTGAGGGTCATAGTGCCCCAGGTCACTGGGGGTGGATTTAGAAAGCATCCTTTGATAGAGCCAGGGTGTGAGCAGGGGCAGGAAGATCTCTCTCTCTCTCTCCAGCTCTTTGACAGCGAGGTGGTGGTGTTACACCAGGTGTGAATTTGGCCTCAGAAGAGGGTGAGTGATGAGTAAGCTTCTGCTCTTCTGATAATCCCAGCTGCGAGCAGAAGCCAGATGCTTTGTCCCCACTTGTAGCTCGCTCCGGTTAAGTATTATTATTTATATTATGTAGTAGCTATACATAGTGTTTTATGGCAGTAAAGATACATAAATCAGCAACCAGAAGACGAGGGCTTTGCTCTAAAGAGCTTATAAATCTAACAGCTTGAGCAGCACCGGTAATGGACACAGTAAGCAGGCAGTCAAGTTGCATGTAGACATGAGCTAAGATGGGTCTCCCAAAGCAGATGGCGATTTAGGAGAGATTTTAAATGAGAAGCAACCTGCTCCATCCTCGAGACCTGATCCTGATGGAGAATTAGGCGAGCAGTGACCCATATAGCTTGTCCGGGTGGAGAGGTGAAAGCGTTTGGCTGAGAAAAGCAGCTCGCACAGAGGGAGCGGGCAGGGGGTGGTGGGGGGCTGGTGGCAGGGCTGCCTTTTGGGGGGGGCTCTGTGGGTGCATCCCCTCTAGGGCTGACGCATCTATTCTTGTCCTAAGTGATTTCTCCCCTCGCGCCTGAGAATCCTAATGAAAATGAGCGGCATCACGTCTCCCTAAATAAACCCAGGCTCTGCCTTGCTCTGAGATACAGCACAGCATTAAAAGCCTTAAAATGCAAGAACACTGCGGGCACAGGTACCCCCTGCTCTCCGGATGGAGCAGTGCCGCGGGGACAGGCAGCCCGCAGAGCAGAGCCACGGCCAGCATCCCTGCTGTGGTAGCAGAGAAGTGCTCCAACCCTTCGACCCTTCCTCCTCCTGATCTTGGGTATCAAACCAGCTTTTTAAAATTTATTTCTTCCTCTGCTGGCACCGGCCTGGGAAGGAACCTGGTCTGGGCTGGAGAGAGATGGGCTGTGTCTGGCCGAGCACGCTGGCTCCGGGCGTCTGCATTCTTCTGGCCGCTTTCAGCTCTTGCACAAATTGAGGCTTCACGCTAAATGCATTACGCTGTATAACAATTAATCCCATGCTACATATAGAAAGTCCTTACTCATCAATAATGCATGTGGGAGGAGTGATTTTCACTCTCAGTAATAAGGCTAAGACAATGGAAACAAGCAGGTAATGGGGGACATTTATAACGATGTTAATCTAATAATGAGTCTAATGCTGTTAAAAGTAAGACTGCAAACTGGACGCATCCAAAGATAAATTATTTCAAGCATTCATTAACCGATGCCTAATTAATGCCCAATTAGAGAGATGCTACATGGGAAATGGTTTGGACAGTCGGACGGATTCATTCCAATCACTGAAACCTCAGTCAAGAGCAGGAGGCGGCAGAAGGACACGGCGAGCAGAAGCCGGGGTGACACGGTGCATCAGTGGGAGAAAGCCAGGAGATAAACACCCACTTGCTGGTTTTATCCGTGTCAGCAGGGCTTTGTTTTTACTCACTTTACTGGCAGGCTTCTGCTGGATTTTTTCTGTGCAGCTTTTGAAGCTCTCTCTCCCTGGTGAGCTCTGACACACGTGCTGGTGACCCTCCATCTGCCTCACAACCTTTACAAGGCGAAGTCAAAAGGGCTGCAGCAGGAATAAGAAATTCTATGAGCTGGGCAGGGTTGTCTCGCAGGGAAGGTGGGATGGGACCTCTCCAGAAGCTCCCATGGTACTTCCCAGCCTAGGAAGCCCAGAGAGACCCAAGTGCTCCTGGCTGGCAGTTTAGTGCTTGGCCACTGGCCACCACAATGCTGGTGTTACTGGCCTCAGGAACTTTGTGGCTCCATGACCACAGCCTCTTTGTTTCCTGGTGGGGGGTCTCATTCCCAGAGCTAAACCATGACCAAGCCCGGGGCACCCCATGAGCAGCTTCTCACAGCACTAGGCACTCAGTGGGCTTGGAGGGAAAGCATCCTTGATGGGACCATGTGCCTTGAATGCACCCACTGGGGAGTCCATATGTTTCCTCTCTCCAAGTTCTGCCCACCTAATGATTACTTTTTCTGAGCATCCAGCCTTCTGTTTCCCCATTCTCCTTACCCCTGCGCCGCAGCATGTAGGTAGAAAGACATCCCTGCCTCTTCTTCCTACCATTGTCCCCTTGGGAAGCTGAGAACCAGCAACACTCCAGCCTGTCCTCACTGCCATCCAGGACTGCAGGAGTCACACATCTCCCTCTCCATAGGAACTCCAGTCATTAACTCACAAATGCCTGTTAATTAAAAGAGATGGACTCAGTTCCCTCTGACCTTTACCTCCAGAGTTATCCCCACGGGCAGGCGGCCGTTAAACACCACGCTCCCTTTCAGCAGGAGGCTCTACCTTGGCCGTGCTCCAGGGAGACCCAGGCTGCCTTCGTCCATCGCCGCACATTGCTAACAGCCGCCTGTCATCGCCACCCCTATACGTGAAATCGTGTATGTTCCAAGATCCCTGCCCGGCTCCACCTCCCGTCAGTAATCCCGTTAGCCTGGCAACTGTCGTGTCATGGAAGAGCGCATAAAACTGTTGTTTGGAAGCAATATGTAATCTTCCAACCTGCTGCTTATAGCTGGGAGATGGTTTATTGATTCAGACCCTTGTGATTTGGTATTTGCAATAACAGACTCCGCATGTGGGAGATCGTCACGGCGCTTGTGCCTGGCAGGATTTTACTAATAAACATCAGACCTACAGAAGGGTTTGTACTTCAGTGGCACCGAGGCAAGACGGGGAATGTGAAGCTGTCCCACCTTGATGAAGGGGGTTAAAAAAAAAACCCCACCCCCACCCCAAAAGCAAACCACCCAGCAGAATGTATCTGCAAAGGCAGCAAGATGGGGAACGTGAAGCCGTCCCGCCTTGATGAAGGGGGTAAAAAAACCCCACCCCACCCCAAAAGCAAACCACTCAGCAGAATGTATCTGCAAAGGCAGCTTTTCCCCATCGTTATCTGGTGCTTGGATAATGACAATATATCCTCGGGACACCGCTGTTTCCCAGGCTGCGCTCGCACAGCGAGTCGCGGCGAGGGCTCCCGTTTTGGCAGGGAACGCCGGCACGGATGCTCCCACCAGCACAGCCCCTCTTCTCATCACAAAGGCACGACAGCAAAGCCAAAATGGCAGGGTGGTGACTTGGAGAACGTTCCTTTTCCTACACAGCCGTAGGAGTTGTCGCGAATTAAACGTTCCCGACTCGCATCTCCCCTTTCTGGCAGCGGCGCAGGAATGAGACATCCCTCCTGGTAGCTGGGGATTCATTTCTGAAGGGCATTGCCTGGAAGAATTCCCCCTTCTCCTCATTGCAGCCAAGGCTTGGTCCAGAGCTTTGGCTAGCGATGCTTTCCCCCCCCCGCCCCTCTTTACTACCAGTAAGAGATGACTGCCTCTTATTGGGAATTTATGGAGAGTCAGAATAACCCAGTTTACATAAAACCACAACAACTTTGCCTTGAAAGAATGGGTCCAGATGGACAGGTCACTTGCTGTTAACTACACGGTAACAGATCTCCACACTAGGCAAAAGGCAGTGGTAAGCACAGAGTTATATTTCAAACACAATTAATAAGAAAAACGGTGATTTATTTCATTTTTTTATTTTGCCTCCCACTTGTATTGGGCTGTAGGCACTGGAAAGAGGGACTGTTAAAGCCCAAAGGGTCCAGGCTCATGGACTAGCTGGTGATAACGACGTGGAGTAATTAGAAATGAACTCCACTTCCACTCTTGTTTTTCAGATTATTACAAGCCGAGTGCAAGGCGAGGACTGGTGGGCAGGATGGCACCGGCAGCTGTACGCTGCTCCGATTTTACTCCTTCCCCCCACCGCCCTGTAAAGTCCAGAGGCAGAATTCATTAGACACGAGCAAATTTTGCGTATAAGAGGGAAAAGCCAGATCTAGGCAGGAAAATCTGAATGAGAAATGACAAGTCTGGTGCAGGGAGTCTGAAAAGCCGCTCGGCGCAGAAGGAATAGCCTGAAAGCAAGCCTGGTGCGAGGAGTGGGAGCGAGACGGGAACGGGGCGGCGAAACCGGCGCTCTGAGAGCTGAGCAGAGGGAGGGGATGATTACAGCCTTGCTCACCGCTTCTTCTCCGCAGCGAGAAAGCCCCGGTCACAAGCACATACTGTAGCATTAGAGGATGCAATATGCTTTGCCACAGGACATCCATTTAAAAATATGTCTGAGCATCCCACTTTGGAACGGGGTTTTCAGCTCAGCCTTTCCCACCAACTGCTGACAACATGTTTTCCTGTAAATCCCTTGGTTTTCAGGGTGGATGGCCGTGTTTAACAAGTGTAGCGGGGAGAGGTGGTGGGGCCGGGTCTGTGGCTTTCAGAGGGAGGTGGGTGTGCTGTGTGGATGCGCCACACACGTAATTTTAGGTGATTTGCTGGGAATTATTAAAGCCTTTCCTCTCCGGTACGTAAGCGCGGGCTGTTTAAGAGACGCGTTACAGGAGGGGTTGGACACCTGTGAGGGTTTGTATCTCCTCTGTTTGCTCACATGGTTCTACAGCTGCCTTTCCCCCTGCTTCCCTGACTGCACAGCCTGTCTGCAGGCAAAGGGCTTCACTGGCTGCACTGCCCCCCCCCCCGCCCCGATAAGTCCCCCCACCCTGAGAAAGTTTCTCCTGCCCAACCCAACAGCCTGCCTGGTGCAGGCAGGGCGAGGAGGCAGGGAGCACTCCATACATCACGTTTAGACTACGTGCGTGATGAGCCCACTCATCACAGCCGCCGTCATTTCCGCGGGTAATTCATGAGCAGAGAGGAGGGCTGAGGATAATTGGGGGCGTTTTTCACCCAGAATAGTCCCCACGGCGGTGAACGGGTGGGCGGAGGGGTGCCCGAGTCCCCGCTGATGCTGCTCTTCCCTCTCTCCGTACAGGGGGGTTTGCAGAGCTGCTCCTGGTGCTGCTGGGGCTGAAGGTGCACGGTGCCCTGGGCTGTCCCACCGACTGTGTGTGCTACCCATCCCCGATGACTGTCAGCTGCCAGGCTCACAACTTTGTCACCATCCCTGAGGGCATCCCTGAGGACAGCGAGAGGATCTTTCTCCAGAACAACCAGATCACCTTGCTGCTGCGGGGCCACTTCAGCCCCTCCATGGTCACCCTTTGGATCTACTCCAACAACATCACCTTCATCGACCCCAACACCTTCGACGGGTTCGTCAACCTGGAAGAGCTCGACCTGGGGGACAACCGCTACTTAAGGGCTTTAGCTGCAGACACTTTCCAAGGGCTGGTGAAACTCCACGCCTTGTACCTGTACAAGTGTGGGCTGAGCTCCCTCCCCAGCGGGATATTCGGCGGCCTCCACAACCTGCAATACCTTTACCTGCAAGACAACCACATCGAGTTCCTTCAGGATGATATTTTTGTTGACTTGGTTAACCTCAGCCATCTTTTTCTCCATGGAAACAAGCTCTGGAGCCTCCATCAGAACACGTTCAGGGGACTAATAAACTTGGATCGGCTGCTCATCCATCAAAATCAGCTGCAGTGGATTCACAGGCGGGCTTTTCACGACCTCCGAAGATTGACCACCCTTTTCCTGTTCAATAACAGCCTCTCGGAGCTGCAGGGGGACTGCCTGGCCCACCTGGGAGCCCTGGAGTTTCTCAGGCTGAACGGGAACCCATGGAGCTGCGATTGCAAAGCCCGTTCCCTCTGGGAATGGTTGCACAGGTTCAGAGGCTCCAGCTCCAGCGTCATCTGCGAGTCCCCCGAGCAGATGCACGGCAAGGACCTCAAGGTGCTAAGAGCAGAAGACTTTAGGAACTGTTCGGGGTCCGAGTCGCTCCATCAGATTAAAACACATACTTTCTCCACAGCGGACAGAGGAGGCTCCAAAACCCACCACCCCCACCACTCCTCCAAGGAGAAGGGGAAGGAGAGAGGGGCCGAGAACAGTTTGCACAGCAGCCAGCCCGCCGCCCCCCCCGGCTCCCGGCCGGGCTATCGCAAACCCGGCAAGAACTGCACCAGCCACAAAAGCCGTAACCGAACCTCCAAACCGGTGTCCTTGGGGCCGCGGAAAAACGGGCAGGAGGTTCCAGACTATGTGCCTGATTATCAGCACAAATTCAGTTTCGGGGTGATGCCGACGCTCTCCCCCAAACGCAAGGGTAAGTGTACCCGGCGGACACCCATCCGCCCCCCCAGCGGGGTCCAGCAGGCAGCCGGCTGCTCGGGGCTCAGGGCATCGCTCCTGGTTTTTATGATGGTGTTTGCAGCCGTCATCCGCTGAGCCCCTCCCCAGGCTGCGGACGGAGCGAATCTGTACTGCCACCCATCTACAAAGGACCAGAGTTTCTTTTCTTCTTCTTTTTTTGTACGTGGAGAGCGTTGGCCTGGCGAAGGGAAGAACGTTGTCTCGGCATCTGACAGTCTCTCCGTGCCCGGCCGGGCTGCTGATGGGGACTGTGCCGAAGGCAGCGCGGGAGCAGATTAAAAGGCATTATCACACCTCGTCACAAAGCAGCCTAACTGAGCACCCACAACAACCAACAGCGACAGCCAACCTTACCAAAATCCCAGAGAACGGGGACGGTAGCCAATCCGTCGGCGACAACAACCGGACAAACGGACTGTATCCATGCTCTTGGGAAATCCTGTTCAATTGAGAGCGCTCTGAACGACCCCTCCAAATTACCGAAAGGAACGTAATTGCTGTAAAAAACAAACCGATCACCAATTAAGCCTACACTGTTTCTCTGAAAGGAGTGCAAGGACACTGAGACCGATGTAACAAGGACATTGGTTCTCCCACGTTTTAGCCCTTTTGGCTCCAAACCCAGAGGCCAACGTTGGCTGGGAATCTCCTAGAAGACAATCTCAAACCCCTGAATATCTCAGGCATCACAGCAGAACAGGGCTTGCCTGCTGGGCTTGGAGTAGCCAACAACCAAAGGAAAGACTGATTAGAGGTGGAATTAAACAAAAAAAACAAACCCCCCCAACCCGACCCTGACAAACCCAACACGTAAAGAAATGAGGTACCCACGGGAGGTGCGTTTTTTTGTAACCGTGTTCACACGTCTGGAAAACCAACCCCAAAACCCAACAAGTGCACAGGCTTCCCCCCCCCCTCCCCTCCTTCAATTATCCATATGTATGTCTTATAATGTTTATAAACTATATGGAAACTATATCTTCAGAACTAAGGATTGTATTGGTGAATTTATAGCAGACCAGTATATGATTTTTTTTTTCCTGTTTCTTGAGAAAACCAACCGGCAGCAGTGCCTACAGATGCTGAAAGCCATCGGGCGGGCTCAGTACGCGCGGGGGAACCACAGCGGACCAATGTTCTCAGCAATTCAGAGCACTAAACTTTGGGAGGGGTGGGTGGGTTGGGGCGGGGCGGGGGGGGGGGGTGTGTGGTTGTACATGATACAGCAAAGTTCATATCCAGAGAGCCAAAACTCACCCTTTCATCCTAATCTGCAACCGGGGTGGGGTGGTGGGGGGAGAGAGTGAGAGAGATTAATTAGTCCAAATCAATAGAGCCATAGAGCTCTGTCTCCGGAGAGCGATGTGAGGCCCCTGGGGTGGAAAGGGGCTTATTTTTTGGGGAGGCTGGAGGCAGAGAGGGGCTTCCCAACCGTGTTGGTGGCGTGAGGACCTTCATAGCTGGACTAAGGTTTTCACTGGGGCAGCGAGGAGCAGTTCCCAGGCTGCAGACAGTCCTGACAGCGTCAAGAGAGGTTTTGTTTCTTCAAAGGAACAGGTTGTGTCACAGGAAGAGTCAGAGTAGGGGGAAACTACAGCTCGTAGGGGACCGGCGAGAAGCACAGCGCCCAAGGTTTCTGGTCCGCCATAGGAGAGAAAAATAAATGGTCCAAGACAGCCGTAAGAAGGGGGTGGCGGCTGGGCAGAGAGGGAGCAGATCTGCTTGTTCCTCTTGTCCTGAATTAAACCCCACAGTGGAACGACGTGTTTGCTGGTCGGGGGCACGGCAGAGCCGGCGCCGGTGCCGGTGGCAGCCCACGGGCGCGGGGCGGCGGCGCCCACATTCCGCAGTCGGTGTGACGTCGCTGTCGGCGTGGGTCCGTGAGACCAAACAGACACTGAAGTTAATGAAACAAGGGAAATAAAAGTGATCTTGGACAAGAAAAGGCTGCTGTTCATTTCGGAGCGATACCCCAGCGGCGCCACGGTTTCTACCCTGTAGCTTGTGCGTGGGGCTGGAAGCCCAAAGGCCAACGGCTTGTGCTCTCCGTCAGGCACACTGATAGCTTGGGGAAGAACGGGCTGTCTCAGGAAATCCCCTCTCCCAACCGCTTTGGGGATCTGGAGGGGGTATTTACACAGCAGCAGATCCCACAGAGGTATCTGGAAATGAAAAGGGAATCTCCCAAGATGAAAAAATAAAGAAGAAAATTCCCCAGTGCACTTACTTTTCAGGGTGGTTGGGTGCTGGGAGCAGGCAGCTGGGGCGGGCACAGCATCTTCTGTCCATCCCACAAGCAAGGTGGGCCCAGGGGCCTGGATGCTTTGCTTTTAAATACCTTTCTTGGGAAATAGCAAGAGTAACTCTGGGAAGAGGAAGGAAGAGGTTACTTCATCAAGGCTTCTCCCTTCCAGCTCCTACCCAAACTTTTCTGTCTACAGGGCTCTAAAGCTCCACTAAAGGGATGTCCAATGCAGCCAGAACAAATAATCCGTGATCTGAAATAGCTCCCTCACGTCCTACTCTCTATAACCAATAGCAACTGAATGAGTCTGGCACTGTCCCTTAGAAGTGGAGAATGTTGTTATGTTGGTTATTTCGTTTCATACTCTGGAAATCAAAGCTCTCAGTGGGAGAATGAAGAAGAGAAGCACTTTATTAATTTTTTTTTAAGTCTGTGTATAACTCCTGTAATATAGGAGTGAAATGTCAGCACAGGAGATGCTAATGTTTTATAAATGATTTGGGTGCAGCAGGCACGATGGATAGTCTTTGAGATGAATTATATTAGAACAGACTACGCCTGGCTCAAAACCATAATTGTATTTTTAGTATCTTTTCCTTTAACATGTAGGGAAAATAAAGGCAACTCCACGGTGTATTACGAGCCTTGTCAATCAAGCGCTCTAACTCCTTGCAATAAAGGCTTACTGTTTAAAAACCAGAAGGGAGACATGATACACTGCTAAATAGGAGGTGTCACTTGACATGGACTATAGGTTTCTGATGCTCCTCCTGCCTTCTCCTTAGCTGCCGCCCCTCCCCGTGCCCGTCCTTCTTCCACGACCACAGCTCTTTGAGGATAAACTAAATTTTTATGGCATGCTCTGACACTTAGCCTCAATAACTAACTCCCCATCTGCATGGTTCAGCTCTACCATGGCCCCTGGTTCGCTCTCGTGTGTTTCTTCCCCAATCCCTTCATACAGCATGTCCTCATGCATTTTGAATGTTGCTCTGAGGGCTGGCATAAATCCCCTCTTCTCTGAAGCAGCACTCCCACAACCTCAAAGCAAGCATCTCTCCGGTCGAGCGGATGCAGGTATAACCATGACGTGCCAGAGCTAGTCTGGCTCAGGCTGGAGATCAGCTGGAGAAATTGGGGATTTAATTAAAATCACTCCCAGACACCAAAGGTTCAATGAGGAGGACTGACCCTAGAGTAAAAAGGTCTGAAAGTCTTGGGGTGGGGGTAAACACCATGGCCACTTCGAGGTGACGCTGCGCAGTGGTCCATGAGCTCCCATTTGCACAGGCTGGATCACTGGGATGAGACCAATTGAATGAGGCTTGGAAAGGCTCAGTGCCAGGTCCTGTACTCGGGACACAATGACCCCATGCAACGCAGCAGGCTTGGGAAAGAGTGGCTGGAAAGCTGCTGGCTGGAAAAGGACCTGGGGGTGTTGGTCAACAGCCTGCTGAACGTGAGCAGGCAGCATGCCAGGGTGGCCAAGGAAGCCCACGGCATCCTGGCCAGAAACAGTGTGGCCAGTGACCATCCCCTGTACTGGCTGCACCTCAACTGCTGTATTCAGTTGTTGGCCCATCACTATAAGGACCCTGAGGTGCTGGAGCGTGTCCAGAGAAGGGCAGTGGCGTGGTGAAGGGTCTGCAGCACAAGTCTAATGATTGAGGAAACTGGGGCTGTTGAGCCTGGAGAAGAGGAGGATGAGGGGAGACCTGATCGCTCTCTGCAACTCCCTGAAAAGAGGGTGTAGCCAGGTGGGTTGATCTCTTCTCCCAAGTGACAAGCGATAGGACAAGAGGAAATGGCCTCAGGTTGTGTCAGGGGAGGTTTAAACTTAATATTAGGGAAGATCTCTTCACCAAAAGGGTTGCTGGTCACTGGACCAGGCTGCCCAGGGAAGTGGCAGAGTCCCCATCCCTGGAGGGATTTCAAAGCCGTGTAGGCATGGTGCCTGGGGAAAGGGTTTAGTGGTGGCCTGGGCAGCGCTGGGTTAACACTTGGGACTTGAAAGTCTTTTCCAACCTAAACAATCCCACGATTCTCTAACCCCAAACTCCTCTGTGCTCCACAGCTCTGCCTGGGCTCCCCCACCCGTGCCACCGTACCCCTTCCCAGGGGGGGATGAGCCATCAGGCGCTCCAGCTCATTAGCACAGGCTCAACCCTTGGCGTGCACCGATTGCCCTCGCCAGGGTCTGTGCGGACGGGCTGCCTGTTGCCGATACAGTTAGACGCCGCCGATCGCTCTCCTCAGCGCGGCTGTGAGCTCCCAACGCCTCCCCTGGGAAACGTGTCACTTAAGCATTTATTTGCTCATCGTTTTCCCGTTCCTTGAGCGTTCTCTGGTCTGCCGCCCGCACCATGTGCTGCTCTGCCAGATGAGAGGAGTTCCTGTGGCTGTGGCTGCCTTCCCTTTCTCTCCACCAGCGAGCTTTAAGGCTCAAACTTTGGGTTGTTCGTGCAAAATCCTTTCCATTAAAAAAAAAACCAACCCCAAACAAACCACCAGAGAATCCAGAAGAGACCCCCCCAGAAATGTGCCTCTGGAAACTCCCCCCCCCCTAGCAGCAGAATCCCATTTCCTGAGCTGGAGCCAATTTTCTCTCCATTGTACCACTCTTCCACAGTTTCATCCCATAATTGCTAATACAGAGCTTTTCATACACGCTCTGAAAGCACAAACCATACGATGCTGCATCTCTTTTATCTTCCCAGGCAGGATGAAAACCAAACACCTCTCGGATCTTGAGAATAATTTTTTAGTTTATCAGTTTAAACCAAGAGCACAAGTCTGCAGTTTCTCCAGCATTCCCCATCGCTTCCCAGACAGCACTTGTTCCCCCCCAGCACCAATTCCAAGTTACTTCCTTTGCCTCAGGGAGTTGCTTTGTGACACAAACCACCTTCCAGAGGGTCAGAGCACAATACAAGCGTTACTTAACATTGCTTATAAACTAAATAACACTACTTGTACGCCTTCATGTTCACCCTTCCCTAAATCCTCCATCTGTGTAGGCTTTGCCCAGCTTAAAAAACACTTCCCAGCATCCCATTCTCCACTGCATGACCAAGAAGATTCCCCTTTCCATTGCTTACTACCTCCTTGAGGTCTGTCAGTTGACATCCTTCCTCTCTTCCACCAGCTCTCTCCTCCCTTAACATGTCATCCAGCTCACAGCCGCTTTGGTGAAGCATGAGATCACCGACACCGGACGGTGCTGATGGGAATGGTTGGTTACTGGGATGCTCCCGTGCTGCTGGCCAGGTTGGAGTTTGTGGCTTACGGATAGAAGGAACTAAAAGCAGCTGTGAAAACAGGGCATGGAGATGCCCACGTTTTGCAATGGGTGTTTTTGGGCAGGGGGCATGCTGGCATCACGACGAGCCAAACCCACAAGCTGCCCCAGGTGCAGCATCCCTCTCACCGTCTCCCAAACACTCCACCTTCCCCTGGCACGGAGAAACTGCCTTCAAAGGGGAGAAAGGACCTTTCACCTCCACTGCTGCTCGACTGCAGCCAATTAAGTGAGCAAAAGGAGGCATTATAACACCTGGCCATACGGAGCCTCACACTTAGATCCATTATTTTCCCCCATCCCTGGTGAATACAGGTGAAATTCTCCCCACGCCCAGCCGCTCTGCAGGCACATCTTTAGCCCTCCCGCAGGCTCCTCGGCTCATCCCCGCCCTCATCCGTCACAACCCGAGTCCTTTCTGGAGCTGCCCTCCATCCTCTTCCTCCTTTGTGAAAACAGAATCAAAATAACTGTTTAACAAATCAGCCATTACCTTCTCCCATGTCACCAATTCCCCACTATCATTCCGTAATTGGCCAATTTTCTCTTTTACCTTCTCTCTGCTCTGAATACGTCTCGGGAAGCTCTGATTGTGTGTTAAAATATCCTCCCTAATTCACCGCTCGGTATCTCTTTCTGCTCTTCTAATTGCCCTTTTAACTTGCTTCTAATTTTTTTATAAATCTCCTAATCCTCTTCCTGCACAAGTTGTTTACACGCGCCGGAGAATGTATATGTATTAGCAGATGTTCCTGGGTAAATAATGCACAAAAGAATATCGCTGCTTCACGCAAGCTGCAATTACTGCTTTCCTCAGAATAAGCCCTGTTTAACCCTCCTATTTAGGGCACACGCCCCTGCTCTCACTGCACATCTCCAGGCTATTTCACTCCTGCTGCAGAACGTTAACACCACCAGCTCCATCACAGCTCGCTATCTTCCAGGGGGGAAATTAATGAAAAAAACCTAAAAAAACCCCAACAAAAGAATCAAAGGATAAAGGGGACGATGAGGTTTTGTTCCAACAAATCTTTTTCTTCATTTTTTTTCCTCCCCCTTTTTTCTTTTTTCCCTGGAACGCAGCTCAAAGGAGTGAAACAAAATAGCTACACGGCTCGAACGCAGCGGCACAACCCCAAGTCATAAACAAATCTGATAGTCTGGGTTCCTTTGATTTATGGACAGCTTTACTGCTCTGCCCGCTCCTGGAGTCGGCTGTCACAGCCCTCGTGCTGCAGACAGGCAGAGGGTCGGGCAGGCTCTGTTTGCCGTCCGCTTTGGGAAAGACTTCCTGAAATCACTCAAAATTTCCTTTTCCCGTTTCTTCCCTCGATTCGTTTGTGGTTTCCTCCTCCCAAAACGCTGTGGTACCCACCAGATGTTTTCCCCACTGAAGGGTGATGCTAAATCATGGGTTTCAAGTTCCACACCTCGTTCAGATTAAAAGATTCGGGTAGTTGCCTGGGGAAGAGTGACCCTAGGTCTGGGCAGAAGTCAGCGTGTTGCAGCCCAACCCTCAGTCTCACTCAGGGGGCAAAAGGCATCACTGGTGCTGGGAAACTCCAGGAGCCATGGTCTACAGTGATAGCCAAACCTTATGGAGGCACCTCGCTGCTGCCTAAATACCAGATCATGATTAACAACAGTGGCCACTGGAACATCTCTGGGCGTAGCACCCACGTCTGTCATCTCCATCCTGCCCAAACCAGGTCCTGCTACGCCCTTCACGGCTGCCAGCGCCCGCACCGAGCATCGCGCCTGCCCGCGGCCGCCTGCCCAGGGGACAGAAGATAAACGAAGAGGGAGGAAAACCAAAATCAGAGAGAAACAGCAAAAGATCACCTCCTGCTTTTCAGAGGCTGCTCTGCCACGCAGGGTCAAAAGCAAAAGGTATCTATTAAAATAGGGAATTGCTCCTACGACAGACAGCAGATTTCCGAGGCCATTACAGAGTAACAAAACTCTCAGCTATTTGCTGACTCGCCCAAAAAGACTCTTCCCATTTCTTCCCTGTGTCTGTACACTTCATTTTCCCAAGCAGCAGGTCCCGCTCCCACCCAGGGCTGCCATCCCCAGAGATGGACTTTCTTTCCTTCAATTGGAGCTGCACCACTGTCACTCAGTTCCCCCTTCCCTGGCTGCTGCGGGCAGGTTCTGCGGCGTTCTCAGCTCAGGACTTTGTGCTGCACCTTCCCCACCTCACAGCTGAGATTTAACACCTCTGCTTCAAGCCTACCAGCGTGACTTGGTGGTTTATTTCCTTTTTTTCCCCCCCAGTGAAACTTCTCTCAGACCTGATTTCTCAATAGTGCATACAAATTGCTCTGCCTGGAAAAGGTTTTCGTAGTTATTCCCTCAGTCAATCCTTCTACAGCTAAAATACCCTGTAATCACAGGGCTTGTCTTCTTACAGGTCTTCTCTAAAGACGTGTTTCTAGGTGGGCTGTCTCATGAACTGCCTGGCATGCCCTTGCATCCTCAGAACCAGCCCTCCTTAACCCTCCTGGGAGTTCATGGAGTATCTGCGTTGCTGCCAACTTGTGCATTAACCCCGTTTGAAAACACAGAAGTTATATTTAAAGAGAAAAAAAGGAGAGAGACATGGAAAAGGAACAAGTGGAGCGACCGTTTTGGGCATGTACCCTACCAAAGGGTCCCTGGGATGGATCAAACCACGCAAACCCCAGAGCTGGCTGCCTGCAACGCACATTTCACAGCCCCATGTGCCCCATCCTGCAAGAGCATCCTGTCCGTGGAGAGGCTTGAAGGGTTTCTGGTGGGAGGAGACCCTGGGATGCTTGTTCCTCTCCTGTCCTCATAGCACGGCTTGGGGGGAGCAGCCCCCTAAAGGAGAGCGGCATGAAGAGCAGCGAAACCGCATCCTTGCCATCGCAGGAAGACTTCTCGACTCCTCCCTGCATCTACTTAGCACGTAGAAAGTGAAAGGAAACAAGAGAACACACACATATGGAGCCCCCGTTAAACCTGAACTAAATATACCACGGGATGCTAACAGCCTGCCTCGACTTGCTGGCGCTTCAGCTGGCACAGCAGGACCCAGACCACCGGCTTCGTTGGGTGGCTGGAAGGGTTTTCCACAGAGCAAATATGGGAAACCTCCAAAAACCCCCTCCACACATGCTGGGAGTGCTGCTGCCAGCACAGCACTGCCCTGAAATTTGGGCACCAGCATCCAGATAGCAAAGAGAGAGAGAGCAGCCCTGCCTGACAGTGTCTCCTTCTGTGATGCACCATCTTCCCACGTGCTTGTAGGAGCCCATTTCCCAAGCACACCGGGTGAGGAGCAGCACACCAGGACCGGCCAGGGACATCTGTGTGTGTCAGCTGAGCAGCATAAGGCCAAGGAGGCACTTGTCATCGACAGGGTGGACCTCTGGGAAATGGGGATGCTCGAGATTAAAGCAGTGAGAGGCAAGGGAAGCACAAGGGAGAGGCAGGAGCAGCAGGGAGGAGAGCTTACGTGCGGGCTGGAGAGGGTGCATGCAGCCCTGTGAAGGAGGGGGGGGGTGGGGAAAAGAAGGGAAAGGTGGTCATATTAGACTCAAGAATGAAGGGAAACCAGCTGAGAAATTATTAGAGGCAATTATGTGAGCAGAGTACGTGAAAAGTAATCCCAGCTGCAGGGAGCTGGCGAGGGGGGGGGCGGGAGGGGCGGGGGGAAGAAAATCATGATGTGATTCAAGGGGGCCCAAGAGAACAAGCACAAGAGCAGCGATGACCTGGTTTGCAGATGGATCCATTTCTATTTCTGCTCGGATGCTGGAGCCGAGCCGCAGCCGGCGCGCTCGGCTCTCCGATGGCTTGCGTGACTTCTTCCCTGACTGGTGCAAGTGTCAGGCACGTGCATGTACCCTGCGTCATCTGGGAATCATATTTGCCTTAACAGCCAGCACAAATGCAAGTGCAAACAAGAATTCACTCTTAACATCACCCGCTCTCCTGCCAGCCTTTCAAGCCAGCGGGGTTTTCAGTGGGACACAACCCCCAGGCCAGGGTGGCAGTGTTCGTGACACACGCCCAACGCTTTATTTCTCTCTGCCCTTTCTTGTTTTTCCCACCTTTAGGAATGGAGCTAATCCATTGCCTGTGCCGACTGATAATTCTGAGGCGTGCCCTAAACACAAGGATTCTCCAATAGACCCCTCCTCACTGCTCAACTTCCTCACCCCCCTCCCAAGTTACTCCATCGGCAGAAAAACCAACAGCAGCTTCAAACACACCGGAAAGCAGCTCCTCCATCAAGTCAGATCCCAGCTCCTCAGGCTTCCAGCACATCTCAACAGAGAACTAGAGCAAAAGGGCAGATTATTTAAAGCCATTGCATGTAGGCCAATTTTCACTGCAGTTCCTTTTGGCTCTGATTTTCAGGCCCCAGTGGAGTGGTGAAGTCATGAATAAATGCAAGTAAACTGAGCTTATCCACTCTTATTTTGAGCGGCGGAGTTTGCTCACCTCATGCTGCTTCAGCTGGAACACCAAAAGGTAAGTTTAAAGGAGAAAAAAATAAGGGAAGGAGCTGGGGATAATGTACCACTGCCCTCAGCTACTGACTCAGGGAGTCCAGCACTGGGTACAGGCTGGGCAGGGTGCTGCAGGGCCGCAGCGCTTCATGCTCCAGACACTGAACATATCTCCTGGTGATGTGGGAGGGCTGGAGGTGGTCTCCCACTGGGTGATAGAAAGGGTGAGGGTCCCCGTGCCCCCACCGCACTGGGGAGGGATTTATGGTGGGTCTGACGTTAAACACCACACGTGGAAGGTTTTATGTGGGGAGGAGACATCCTTGGATGATGTTCTCCACCAGAAGGCAGCGTCTGATGGAGAGGGGATGGGTTTTGAGTGCAAACTATGTTACAGCCTTCCGAATTTAGGGCCACAAAGATGGTTAAGGGAGTGGAACCTTATGAGGAGAGGCTGGGGGAGCTGGGCCTCTTTAGCTTGGAGGAGACTGAGGGGTGACCTTATTAATGTCTATAAATATGTAAAGGGAAAGAGCCAGGAGGATGGAGCCAGGCTTTTCTCAGGGATGGCAGCGACAGGACGAGGGGCAATGGGTACAAGCTGGAGCAGAGGAGGTTCCATGTGAATATAAGGAGAAACTTTTTCACTGTGAGGGTGGCAGAGCCCTGGGACAGGCTGCCCAGAGAGGTTGGGGAAGTCTCCTTCTCTGGAGATGTTCAAAACCCACCTGCTCCTGTGTGACCTAATCAAGGTGATCCTGCTCTGGCAAGGGGGTGTGTTGGACTGGATGATCTGTCAAGGTCCCTTCCAAACCCCTAACACTCTGCGATTCTGTGAATTGAAAATAAACAGAGCAAACATCTGAGAGCTCAAGAGGTCTCTATTAGTGCTAGAACACTTCACCTGGCCATGGTGTCCTCCCAGTGAGCCACCAGCCAAACGCTGCTCACCTGAGGACTTTCCCAAGGACATGGCAAGCTGAGGGTGCTTTCAGAGCAGTCTGACCACAGCGCTGCAAAGGCTGTGTGACAAATCAAATACATTAAATACCCCATTCTGCCCCCTGAGGCTGGGACTACACTTGCCCACTCGCTTGGTTTGGTGGGACCTGCAAGTTTCTCTGAGCTCTGCCCAAGAGCAGCGGAGCTTGAGGAGACCCATGTAGACAGGACCTGAAGTCTACAGAGATGAGTCCATTAGGATTATCACATTAAGGGGAGGAAGGGGGGTGGGGGGAGAAGAAAAGAAGTAAAAACACCCTGCAATTTTACCTCCCTGCAAGCATCCCTTCTGCTTGGCTTTGGCCATAGTGGAGCGGCCGCCGCACTTCTCTCCTTATGGTCAACACAGCAGCAAGAGCCAGTTTCTTCAAAGTTAAAAGAAAATAATAATAATGGAGTCCCCACATTCCTGCTGTGCTTATAAAGAGATGTTTTCTTCCTGAGCTATACAGCATGGCAGGCTTAATCTGAAATTTCTTTTTAATCATAGCGGGAGTCCCAATTAACGTGTCGGGTAATCGTTCAAGTAGAACCGGAGCTCTGTGGCTGCAGTGAGTCAAGGAAAGGCACAGGATGAGTGGAACAGGGAAGGGGCAAGGGAACCAGGAACACATCACCCAGGTGTCGCTACCAGCCTCGAGCCTTCCCCAAACTACGGATGAGGAACTGAGGGCAGCTCCACCCCTGCAATACCGACACGCAAACAGGTCCCTGAGCTCCCCAAGCATCAGGGATGCAGCAGCTCCCAGCAAAATAAAACACATGGCAGAAGCGACCGCTCTGGCAGCACCGTAAAGCACTGATTGCTTTTACATGCACCTTCCCCAAAGGAAAAAAAAAACCCAACCCAAACCCCAACACATCACAGTGGCTCCTGCTTCTATCTGCAGGCGTGTAATCCAACACATGTGCTTCCAGCGCGCAGGCGGGGAGGGGGACCTGGCACTGACCTACTTTCTTTTGTTGCTGGAAGTGCTGATCTCTATGCAGAATTCACCGAGCAGGCAGAAGCTGTCATTAGGGTCTGGCTTCACCTCTGCCTTACACCACTTCTTACATCACTGCCAACTACCAATTCCGGCCCAATTATTCGCAGTTTATACTGGTGCTGGCAACAGGATGCTCTGACCTGGTCCTGCCTGCACACCAAGCAAATTGCCAGCTGTCAGGCAGCAGATTTTGGCCATGAGGTGGGTAAGGGGGGGTGTTACCTGCAGCCTTTGCAGCTAAAGGCTGTAGTTACCCAGAGGATGCTGCTGCGGCCAGCATACCCTGACAGCCCAGACCAAAGCAGTGCACAGTTGGCCTTACTATGTAATTTTTTTTTATCTATTATTTGTCATTCTGAAGGAAGTTGGGTGTGACTTGGGCACGGCGCTGACCTGGAAAGCAAAGCTCTTTAACATTCCAATGTGTACACCCAGGGTAGCTCTCATCAGCAAGTGCTACAGAAAACACAGGCACGCAGCTCTCAACCAGGCAGGCTTCCTTCTTCAGGTATAATAGGTCCAGGCGTGCGAGGCCGACCCTCCTCCAGCTCTCCTCATGGTCCCTGCAGCATCTCCTGTTAGGATGCTGAGCCACAGCCCTGAGGTTTGGGAGTTGCCGGCTCGCTGCAGTCACTGGGGCTTGTATAAATTGGTCTTCAGAGACAGCCAACTCCATCGCCTTATGCAAAACCACTCCTTAGTAACCTACTAAAGAGCTTCTCCCCAGAATTCCTCTTCCCTGTGCTCCCAGGTACCTGGGTAAAACACACTGCCTTGATTTTGCAGGCTCAGAGATGAAAGGATGTTGTGTTTAACTCGCATCCTTCAGCCCCGGTAAAGCGGTTACTCTGAACAAGCCTTCCCTCCCCGCAATGGCTTAAGCACGGGCCATTTTAATTGATTCACTGGCCCATTATGGATAAGCAGAACAACAGCCCTGCAATTGAACTTAGGTCCTTGAGATGCAGGAAGACATCAGCCTGTGGTGCATTTGCAAGCCTGGGAGGCTAATTTCTGCCCTTCCTGCTGTTCAGCTCGCTCAGCCCGGGATTTACCTAAGCACACAGGATGCGCCTTTACACCAGGCAGGGGGAATTGCTTCGCTCTGACGCTCAGTCAACAGATTCCAATGATAAAACAATTCCAAATCCACACTTTGATTAAAATCAAAGCCACGGAAAAATCATGCTAAGGTATATCTAATGAATTTTTCTTTCCAAGACTTCAGCAGAA
Source organism: Gallinula chloropus (assembly GCF_964237585.1). Classification (NCBI taxonomy): domain Eukaryota; kingdom Metazoa; phylum Chordata; class Aves; order Gruiformes; family Rallidae; genus Gallinula; species Gallinula chloropus. The sequence continues at coordinate 11,639,293 of NC_140104.1, forward strand.
GCCTACCAGGGACTAAATCCAAGGGGGTAAAGATAAATTTGATAGTCTGATAGGCATCTTCACCCCAACTCCTAGAGCGGGTTTAGCAGTATAAATAAATCTGGCATAGCCACCAAGAAAATAATCCCATCTATTTAGCAGCACCAGTCTACTGGGGAGAGGATAAGAGGCATTTGAAGACAAAACCAACAATCTCAAACTGTATATATGAAATTAAAGGATGTAGGTAATTAATTGTTTGATAAGATAATAAAATCTGTGCTAAGCTAGGGCCGTATGAGTCAGAGAAATGAGAGAGAGAAAATATGTTCATCACTCAGTCCACCTCTTTACCAACACAGATTTTCTAGCATTTGTCCAGTGTAGGTTTTGTTTTGTTTTTTAAGCCAATGAATCAACTTTTTTGATATTCAGCCCAAAGCCAAACAGGAGCTATTGGCATTTGCCGAGGATGAATAAATAACTAGTAATGGTGCAGTCGCGTGAGGTGGTCCAGGAAAATCCTGGGAGAGGTTTCCCCAGGACACTGCTTGCTCAACCACACTACCCTCTGCTTTCTAAAAGAACATATATACCTACATATATCTCTATCTCTATCTCGTTACACCGACCGCCGACGACAGCCGCCCATCCTTCACCTCTCCGCTGATGCTTTTTTGCCTGCTGCTCCCATCTCCCCTAAATACCAAGTGACTTGTTTTGAGAAAGCTCATTTCTCTCGGCACCCTTACCTCACTCTTAGCAACCTTCTATTTAAAGTCACAATCTGTTGCAGCAAACCATCTTAGGAGTATATAAACAAGCTGTTATGACCCCGCTGCAGGAAGGGGAGGAAATGGCCTATGCTTTAAAGTCAGCTGCCTTCAATAATTAGAAGGGAGTAGACAAACATGAAAGCAATGACGCCTCAATGTTCTGTTATTTAAAGGGTATGCCGGGTGCCCAAGTCCCTCCTTACCACCTAGGTACGCAGAGGCAATGCAATTAGTCGAGCAAAGAAGAGTGTCACCTGCCATGGGAGGGGGTCACAGAGTTTCCCACCAGCGCTGTTACTGGAAGAAGTAACAACAAAACCCGGCCAGCCTCCTTTTCTTAGCGTGCAACATCAGCTGCTTCTCACATCAGAAGCCCTGAAAGGTTTTTATTAGCCCTAATGCTCTGCAGAAGAATTAAGAGGTAACGGCACATATGTTCTGCTCTGCCCTGAAGAGTGGGAACGGGAGGAAAATTAGCTCTCCTGCCGCAGTGGAGCTGAGTGTGTAACGCCCTCGGTCAGGTGGTGAGGGAGCAAACGCATCCCCACACAGGGTCCTCCCTTCGCCAAGGAGCGGTCTCTGCGGCTCTGGCCAGAGAGGGGGATGCTAAAGGTCCCATAAAGAGCAAGAGGAGCACATCTTTGGGAGCTGTCGGTAGAGGAGGCAGTCTCCTCACGAAAGGCAAAGCGGGGCTCTGCTTTATTCCACCTCCCAGATGGAAAGTGGAGGGGGAAAATAAAAGTAAAAAAAGAGCAAAATCAGCACTAAGGTCACACCTGGGAAGCTCACAGAGCTGCAGGGTGTAAAACTGAGCGGGACACACAGCTCCCATTAGGCCAGCTTGACATTACGCTCAGAAATAACCCTCAAGTGCTTTTAGGGTAAAAGCCTGAAACTTGTTTGCTGAGGGACTCGTTCACATCAGCATCCTGAGCAGGGAGCCAACTTCTTCAAAGCGGCTTTCTTCAGGGAACCACAACGCCAAGGAGAGCACACACTCAGCTCTTCCAGGAGAGATTAAAGAGCAAAATTAGCAGAGCTACAGTTTATGCCCATACCAATAAGAGCAGGCATTTTCTACCACTTAAATAATTAAAAAGATTTTTCACTAGTGACCAGGTTGTCACTGACTCATCTCACAGCCACCCGGGGATGCAGGCAGCAGTGGTGGCTGGGGGATGCAGCAGGGCTCTGCTCCAAGGGGATTCTGCAACCCAGGTAATCCCAGCACAGCGAGCTGCTGGGAGGAGAGGAGGAGGAGGAGGAGGAGGAAGGGAGGAAGAAGAGAGTCAGCAGAAAAAACACCCTCCTTTTCCCTGGAAGCTCTGACACGGTTTCTTCTAGGGTGGGACCCAAGGTTTGTTTTGAACAGTTTTTAGCCAGGCCATGTAATACTGACTACATTAAAATGCCGAGACTTTGGAAGCAATTATCCCAAACCCAGCGTGTCGGGCGGTGCAGTGCGAGGAGGCAATTAGGCTGCATGTTAAGAGGCAGGATCCAGGCATTAGCACACACGCCGGCGCGCGCGGGATGCGTACCGCATTGAGTGTATTTACAACACACGGCCTAATAGTAAAAGCAATAATTAGCTACTATTAATACCAATGGAAGGGAATAGAGGGATAAGGGAGGCACGTAGCTAAACACAAGTTATTTATACAGAGGCGGCTAACGCCAGGCGGGAGGAAAGATGGCACGGCGTTGCGGTGCGAGCACGCTCGTCCTCTGGCCCACGGAAAGGGGGGGATGGGATGGTCCACAGATCAGGGACTGTGTTTGGAAACCTCTGCAGCTGCGTCACGGGCACTCCTGCTCACTGGGAGGATGGATTCTCCAGGCTTAAGTAGGAGGATTTGAGTCCCAGCTACATCGCTACTCCATGTACCGAGCTTGCACGTAATAGCTGCTTTCCGTGGAGAACCTCTCCCGGAATTTCCACAGGAGATTGAACCACACAAGCTACCCGTGGAGGGTAAAGCAGAAGGATGACACCTCCCTACACACACTCCCCTTCCTCCCCCCCCCATATCCAGCCATTCTACTTATCCAAAATATTCCAGGCGGTTGGTCAAGGCAACAACCAGGGTGATGCAAAGCAACACCGCGCCGTCTCCTCGAGCAAGAAACAGGACTGGCTCAAAGCTTTTGTTCGAGAGAAGAGGGTGCTTTCATAATACAGCCCTTTGTTCTGCGGAGGAATTCAACTGCTATAAATTCATTCCCCTGGTAAATGCAGCAGTTATCAGGCAGTTTACCACGGGATTCCTGGTCTCCTAGTGAAGTTAAATGCAGTGCCATTACAGCAGCACTTTAACGTGTAAATATTACATTCCCGGTTCTTTAGGAGATGTTCATTTAGTGAAATAAAATCCCGCTAGTAAAACACCTGATCAAACCCTTCAGCTGAACTGGCCCAGTAATTGCTCCAGGACTGGAGGGAGTCCAATGACTGGTTGCAATTTATGACCACTTTAGGGGGAAGGAAAAAAAAAAATATCTACCTTGAAGCATCCGCTAAGTACTGACTTGTAGATGAGATCATGGAGTACATTTACATCCAGCTTTCTATAACGCTAAGTGGCCGCTAATTCGTGCTGAATTCCTTTGTAATTCTGATGGAATCGCATCTGACAATCACATAAATAGCAAAAAAATTCCCCAGGAATAATGTTACTACAACAAGGAGTAAAAAGGCAAAGGAATGATTCATCTTTCATGGTGAGACATGCCCTTTTCTATCATCTCTACTCACCCAAAATAATTTGCCCAGCCCAAATTTCACAGCCGGGGCTGACAGACACCGAGTTGTAAAGGGGTCACTCTCCCTTTGGAGCCACACAACCAAACCACGGATCCAATTTGAGGGAAATACAGTGAAAATATGAAGCTGTGAGAAAGCATAAAGACAATTAAGCAATGAGATGGGCTGCCTGAGGGAGGTTGTAGGAGAACCTTGATGAAGATTTTGCTGCAGGCAGGGGGGAGGGGGGCTGCATTAAATGACCATCACCTCAGCTGGTATTCAAAAACCCAGGGGTGGTTGGATGGGACACTGAGGATGGATGCAAGGTGCAACCCTTTTAACCATTTCAGTTCAGCATGGAGAGCCAGGATTTAAAAAAATAAAGGGTGGGGTGGGGAGAAGACCAACAATGCAGGAAAAAGCAGAGAGTCTTGACCGTATTGGAAGCCCATGACCCAGCTGGAGGCCTGTAAAAAGCCAGGCCAGTAATGTCAAAGAGCTGTGGGGTCTGTACAGGTTTGAAGAAGTTTGGTGTGTTCTTCCACACTCTGGAGTCAAGAAGCAGAGGTGGGCTTTGCCTCTCGGCATCCCTGCGGCTCCAGAAAGCAAATGCAGTGGTTCTGCCCTGCAAGGAAAGTAGTTTCATCACCTCCACCAGCACAACCCTGCACCAAAAGGCCTTGATTGGAACAAAAACCTTTTGGCTTTGACCAAACCACCACCAGCGTTGGAGGCAACAGATTCTCCTATCTCCGCATCGTCCCTAAGAGAAGAAATTCCTGGTGAAGCCACTGGACATCTTCCTGTCTCGCTCCATGGACCCGAGGAGCCCGGAGACGATGAAAAAGGAGCCGTATTTTGACTGCCTCAATTAACCAAACCACTTAAAACTTTGTTATTTGCCTGGCACCAGTAGAAACAGGGTCCATATGCTGAACTAGAACAAGGACTCGTTTGAGGAATTGCTGCCTCAACCGCGAGATGCCAAAAGCCAGATGGGGGATTTATAGCAGCGCGAGGCTGGCTTAGCGGGCAGGGGCAGCTCCAGCACGGCGTGTTCCTGGAGGGAAGCAACAGCCTCTGAGCTTTGGGAAAGGGTTAAAGAGAAGAGTGAGCGGCTTTCTTATCGCGCACTCCTCGCCTTCCAGTAAATTAACGTCGGCATCAGAAATCAGACGAGACTCCAGGCTGCCTGAAAATTGTTTTTACACTTCTAGTGCGCCCATGGCCAAAACCCAGACAATATACATTCGGTGTGAGGTGATTATTTAATGAATTAAAGGAGCAGATACATTAGGAGGAGCCCAAGCTCCGTTCTGCTGTTCTCCTGAACAAAGACTTCGGCACTCTCGCTTCACCGGGCTCGTCAAACAACAATAGCATCGCTGACAAGGCGCCGGGCTGATACCTCAACTCTTTTGGAGAGCAAATACACCCTCCATCCCCCGTTGGGGCTGATGCAAGGCAGCGGGATATACGACCTGGAGTTGCATTTTTAGATTCCCATTGGGTGCAATAATTACGGGCATGGAGTAGCAGCAGCATCTCTCCTTAAGGCTGTTAATAAAGTTCACCTTCACCAGCTAAGCCCATTCCTCTTTTCTAAAGACTGGAAGAGATTTTATAGCAGATTCATCACCTCCACCCTTTAATTCTATTTTTGGAGTCTATTGAACTTTTGCATATGTTGAAATGAAAAGAGTCTATATTAACACAACCACTTTTTTGTTACTGTAATGAGAGCCTTGAAACCACCACAAAGAGAAACATGCCTTTTAGCAGCTGAAACAAATTATTACAGCAACTGAGTCTTAAAAGGAATTTCAAGTAAAAATATAGTATTGCATGAAGTTGTTATGGCAACTGATGTTGTAGAGTAACTGCACTGGGGCAAGTTTTCCTCCTTCATCCTGCTCAGCAAAAGTCTGGGAAAAACTTTGTGATAAAAATTGTGCCTTAATTAGCCAAATAACTCATAAATATAGCTTATCCCCAAATCCTTAACATTCCAGCCTCATGCAGTCTGTGTGCAGTTAGTCTACTAATGAGAAAATATATCTACTAAAGCCCCACTTACCATTAAAAATCCCATCCAATATTTTCCTAATACAATTTATCAATTGGAACACGTTGCACAATGTAATATTCCGCAGCATTCCATTAAAGTGATAAATAGCTATGGAAAAAAACAACACAAAACCAAGGGATTAAACATACTGTAATGCAATAGAACAGTATTTAAACGTAAATAAAAACTTAAACATGGACAGGGGAGCATTACCGTATTTGAGAGCGAAAAGAGCGCGGGTTCAGCTCCAGCTCTCAGGATTGGAGCGTTAATAGGACAGAGGAAGCAGGGCAATGAGAAATGACAGTCAACTTCAGAGGATATAAAATTTCCATTAGGCTTTGTTATAAGATTACATCAAAGCAGTTCATATGTTTTAATCTGGGGAAAGAGAAAGCAGCTACTTGGGGTCTGTGCCTGGGGGCTGCCTCTGTGTACTGAACCAGACAGTTTGCATAATGAACAATTTTTATTCAATCAGGATTTCAGCACAGATAGCTCCCACTCAATGGGCTCTAGCACAAATGGGGTTGGAAATTGATGCTATTCTTCAAGCTCCACCTGCTGGCTCCGGAAGAAGTGCTGGTGGCTTTCCGAAGGGCCAGTTTTTGAAGACACCGAGTTAAAAACATCTCTGTATTAAGTTAGTGGGATACTTTGGGTTCACAGAATCACAGAATTGTAGGGGTTAGAAGGGACCTGCAGAGCTCATAGGGTCCCATCACCCTGTCAAAGCAGGGTCCCCAGGACAGGTCACACAGGTCGCTGTCCAGACGGGTCTGGAATATCTCCAGAGAAGGAGACTCCACACCCCCTGGGCAGCCTGTCCCAGGGCTCCATCACCCTCACCGGGAAGAAGTTTTTCCCCATATTGGTGCAGAACTCCCTGTGCTCCAACTTGAGGCCATCGCCCCTTGTCCTGTCCCCACAGACATTGAGAAGAGGCTGGCCACTTCCCCCTGTGTCCCACACTTCAGATATTTACAGACATTGATCAGACCCCCAAGGATCTACGCTTTTTACCTGAGTTTTAAAAACCCCCCACAACACCCCTTACCCCCCAATACCAATAAAAACATAATCCCCAAACCCTAAGCCCTCATTTTTCTTGGGTTGTACAAATAATTCAGCTGACTTAAGCTCACTTAGGCAGATCTCGAGCAGCAATCGTGCCCATAGAGCAAAGGGGCATGAGCTGCCAAAACCCACCTGGCTGAACCCCTGGATTGCCAGGGAGTTGCCTCGTGCTCAGAGTGCAGCTGACAGGGTGAAGCAGCCAGGGAGAATCGTTCCATTTAGTGTGCACCTCCTGCACCATAATTACTGATTTAAATTTTACTCTGCTGGTTGAGCCATTAGAAGACACGCTGTAAACAAAGGTGACTGGATGCAGGCAATAGCTGAGCCAGTCATTTTTAAAGACAGGAACATTCAATGGCTTATCTCCCAGGATGAACAGCTCTTAGGAGGTAGCTGAAACATGGTTTAGAGCCTAAACCCTATTTCCCAGGGTTATTCCAGGATCACCTTCAGCTCCAGCAGCAGCACGGAGCTCGCTTGCCCTGCTGATGCAAACTGGGGTCACCAGCAGCTTTATGGAGGGGAAGAGCCCAGGCAGCACAGCACGGCTTGCTAAACCCTAGGATGATCAGTTAAGGGTTTCCCATAGACATTTGGTAACGCAGGGTTAATTACCACGGGCATATTAGAGGGGTTTCTGCTGGTACCTCTGGATTCTGCCCATTGATCAGGCGCTGCAGCTGCTCCGCGGCTCCGTTGCAGTGAATTTCCTGCCTGAATCAGGTAGGCTTTGCTCCTGACTGGCAACAAATCCCTTCTCCTTATTTTCCCAAAGAAAAATAGCAATGTTTTAATCTAGAGCTTCCAAAGCTCCTGCCATGCCTGTGACACCCCAATCATTCTGCAGTCGCTTTCCCTGGTTTCTGCTCATTTGTTGGGAAGCCTGTAGGTTGCTGTAGCTCACCCCCAGTACTTTTTGGCTCCATCCTGAAATAATTCTTTTTACCAATTCATTTGACAGCGATCTGATGGAGAAGGGTGTGCTGGAAGATGATGCTAATCCAGAGAGACTATTCCTCAGCCGGAGCATTCATAAAGTCTAATGAACTATTGGCAGAGAGACACTTCGGCAGCGCAATTAAAACTTGCTCCTGCGAGATACAAAACAGGGCAAGTAAAAAGCAGGAGAGGTGGATTAGCTCAAGGAACATAAATTGGTGAAAGAAGCCACTTCCTTCTCCTCCCCATCCCCCCTTCAAGCCTTATGCATTAAGCAAAGCTGAAATAATGAATATGCATGGCAAGGTGTTTGTTACGGGTCTGCTTCTGGAGCAGGCAGAGCCAGGATCTCCTGGAAGCAGAGGGGACTGATGGGTGCAGTCACACACATGGTGTTCCGCAAGCGTGGATTGGGATGAATGGCCACCCCCCACCCCATAAGTGCTTAGCATCCCACCACAAATAAACTGAGGTGTGTAAGTGGAGTCTGAAGATTATTTTCAGGAGGTTGAGGGGAATGATGAGTTATCCCCCTGGATAGTCTGGAAAACTCAATGAGAAACTTGCAAAGGGCAGTGGATGCACCACGGCCCCTCTCCCAGCTGAGTTACCAAACATCCTCAAACTGCTCGAAGGACAGAAAGCAAGGCCTTGGGGGGCCAGACCCATCATTAACACCAGCTGACATCTCATTACTCATAGGAAATGACACTAACAGGGGTCATTACGATGCTGTGATCTTTCAACTGGGGAAGAAAATATATATATAAAAAAAATCCAAAGTATGTATTAAAGTTTCAAAAAGAAATTCACAGTCCTTGCTTTAATCTTTTTTGATTGGTTCCCAAACAAGATAATTCAAATCTTAATCAAAATAATTTTGCTTTTCTTATTTTTTTCTTTTAAAGTTACTCTTGTTCTTTAGTCTTGCTTGGTAAGGAACGTGTTCCCCCAGTGATCTGATACTCAAGTACAAGGAAAGCAAGACAAGCAAAGCTTTCTACAAGGTGAAGGCAGCTCCTGGAGGTTTAGCATCAACAAGAGCTGTTGTGATATTGGCTTCATCCCACAACGACTGCCTTAAAGGCCGTGTCCACTGATGGGGTTGTATTCACCCCGTCTCTTTCTTCAAGCCTTGGAAGTCTGTATTGCTTCATGGGAGAGGTTTGAAAATTAAGATATAGGGTTTTTTTGTCTTAATAATCTCTTTGCAGAAGCTGCAGGCTTGGAGACAGCCCAGAAAATAGGTTAAGGCTCACAATAAGCTGAATGAGTTAAATCAGAATCAGGCAAGTGTGCTGACAGCCTGTTCCTGCGACTCTTAAGCTTACGGGCCAAGGTACAAGTACGAAGGGAACTGCAGTAGCAAGTCAGGTAAAATGACTACGTTGGGTTTTGACTAGTCTATAAGGAAGGGTCAAGTATTGGCTTGCTGGCGGGACCTATTGCCAACGTGAAATGACTGGCTGAAGCAAAGAAGGACTGACATTACTTCTCCGAATTATAAATTCGGCTTCCCGATCTATCTGAATGGATTAACCTCAAAACATGAGATCCGGAATTTAAAGATTCAGAATTCAGAAGCTATTATGAGTCAAGAGGCAGGAATTAGCATTTGAGTTATAAATATGCTCTAACAAACTGACAGGAGTCGGCTTGCTGTTCCTTCCCTTTTTGAAGATGGTGGCATCAGGCTGGCAATATTTAGAGATATAAACCTAGAAGCGATTTTCACATCCCAGCTGGATGTTAACAACACGGCTTGTTGGAAGAACACCCGCTCCTCGCCTCCTAACCGCCGCTGCTGTGCGGAAAGCCGTTACGGGGAGGGAGGGCTGTTCCTTCTCCACACAGGGGATGGGGGTTTGTCCGGAGGTAAAGCACTTACCTGGAACACGAGGCTGTGGCATGCCGCTGTGAGCTGCTACAGGTCCTTACCTACCCAAAAGGCAGGGAGAAGAGAGCCAGACACAAGCACACCCTGAATAAACAGGAGCTGCTAATATCAGAGAAAGTCTCCAGGCAGTAAGTAATGAAGGCACTAAATAACTGTACCCGCTATTCGGATTTTCTGCCAAACATTAGCCAATTTAAAAGGCAGCAAGAGGCCTTTTACACAGAGAGAATTTCTTTGAGCGCCGACTTAAAAGCTGAAGTTTGGCAGGAAAGTGTCTGAGAAGGATGGGGGAGAGGTAAAAGCCAATTTTACCTGGTAATCTGCTACACTATTTGTGTCCTACCCAGACCACACTTCATGCATTAAGAATACACTGCAGCTCTCCTCTTTGCCGGGGTAGCTAATGGTTTCTATTACAGGCGTGTGCGGAGGGTGGCTGTGGCATGCACATCTGTCTGCAAAATAGATGTTAGCTTTGGAAACTGCCTAAACACCTTCGTTCCCCAGCACACAGGGACGGCAACGGAGCCTTTTCAGGTCCCCTCCCGGTGACAGGCAGGTGATTGACAGGGCTCGGAGCTGAAAGCCGTGCGTGCTCCCACTGTAAATAGTAATGCTTAAAAGCACCAGCCCTAACAGGCTATTTCACAGACTTAAGCTCAGTTACTCTAATGAGGATTTCCACACGCACACACACACACAAAGAGTCTACACATTCTCAGTGCAAGTGAAAAAAAAAACAACCCCAAACACCAAACCCCAGCTAAATAAACAGCTGGTGAAGTGAAATACGAGGTTAGAGCCCTCTCTGATTCAAGAGAAGATTATTAAAACAGCTATAAAGATGGTGTTGGCATCTCTTGAAATGAGTTTGTTACATTCAGAAGAGGCAGTTACACATGACAAACCATTTTCTGTTTAATTAGAGGGCTCTGTGTGGAACACTTCCAGGCGGAGGAGGGGAGCAGATTGCTACCCAGCATCTCAATTATGGGACAGCGCCTTAACGATTCAACATGCAAATGTTTTTAACTGACCGCAGAGAGGAAAAAATAGAAAAAAAAATAGGAAAAAATAATCATAAAAAAAAAGGGCTCACTCACTTTGTTCAGCAGGGTTAAGGAGGGAGAGCTTTCTGCTCACCTCCAGCAAAGTTGGGCTTTCTTGCAAATACCGTTTAAGGTTTATTTCTGTCCAAAGAATGGCTCCTACTTGCTGGCTGAAAGAAACTTCTATGGGGGGGAAAGCATGGTAGAGATAGGTGGCTGTCCAGCCCTGCTTAAAAGCTTTCAATTCTTCCAACCAGGTAAAAGAATACGTGGTTCATGAATAGAGAAGGACCTTGGTACTCGCACCAAAGCTCTGAAAATAAGCAAGCATGGAAAGGAAATTCTAGCTAATACAAGTTAAATATAGGTTATGTTAGCTGCATTTTACAAGCACTAAGAATGTTATTGGAGAAAGCTGTCATTTTTAATGACAGCACAAGCTCCAATTACCAGATAGCTGATACACTTGGGATTTGGAAGTTTTTTTTAAATCACTTGAAATCTAAAAAAACCTTCATTATCAGCTTCTGAGTTCGATGTAAATAACTTCACCTGGTGCTAAGAAGTTTAACATTTCATGGGGCACACGAACAACTTGAAGCCATTTATAAACGTAGCTTCAGCTTCCTGGCAATTTAAACACAGTTTATGGCATCTTAAGCAGCGGCAAAGAACGCGAGGGTGGGCTGCAGGCAGAACGGGCCAGGGAGGATGAGCGAAGCTACAGGAGATGTGGGGAGGTTCTACCCTGAGGTCAGCCAAAACCACAGGGATGCAGCACCTCTGAATCCTGGAATAAGGCAGGAATGCACTTTGGGCTGCCACTCTTCTGTCAGTTCAGCGAGAAGACGAAATCTTGCTGCTAGGCTTAAGAAAGGACACTTTATAATCATAGAATCACAGACCAGTCTGGGTTAGAAGGGACCCCAAGGACCACAGAGCTCCAACGCCCTGCTACAAGCAGGCCTGGAGCTACACAAGGCTGCCCAGGGCCCCATCCAACCTGGCCTTGAACACCCCCAGGGATGGGGCATCCACCACCTCTCTGGGCAGCCCGTTCCAGTCCCTCACCACTATCTCTGTAAAAAACTTCCCCCTAATATCTAATCTAAACCTTCCCTCCTTCAGCTTTAAGCTTTAGAACAAAAGCTTGAGCCTAAACCAGAGCATACACTGCATTAAACTACAGGGGGCTGCTTCAAAGCCACAAACACAGCCACACAGACAGGAAACCCTCTGTCCGATCGCGCGTCCCCCAGGTCTATCAAGACATTCCTTGGACTTCCCATGCTCTTCATCGCTCACCAAGTTTAGCAAAGCCAACAAGCCAGATGAAGAAGCCTCTGTGCACTTGCTTACAGAAAGCAGAAGGCCGCTCAGCAAAGCCTGGTTTCCCAGCTGCAAGAACCAGTGTCGCGCACCTGGATGGCTCCCAGCTCCGAAATCTAATGCAATAGGCAGCAAAGCTAAACACCGACAGCCTGAGCTCCCCACAGATAACAGGAGAGCCTCACAGTCAGCAAGAAGAACGGCAGCCTTCGAGCTTGTGGCAAGCAGAAAAGTGGGATTGAATCATTACTTGAAGAAGAACGTGTTTCAATGTCTATAAATAAAAACCTGCGAGGCACGTTGCCAAAGCAGCACAAGTCAATATAGCTTTTCTATATGCGCTGTCAAACTTTACTTTTAGACAGTATATTAATTACATAGTCAATAATTGTGGGTTTCATTAGTGTATTAAATACCTCAATCAATAATATTTATCCTTCTCGGAGACAGTCTTCACCAAAAAAAAAAGAAGAAACAAAGGAAGGGAGGAGTATTTTTTGATCCTGCAGTTCAAAAAGTCAGCGCAGCGCACCAGCAAGGCTTTAATGGAAAACATAAAACACCAGAAACGGACAAAAATCGGATTATTGCTCTTATTTTTCAGCCTTTTTTACAATAAGCCATGAGGGAATTCCAAGAGCTAAACTGATGGCAAAAAAAAAATTAGATTTCTTTCTCTTTAATTGCTCAACAGCGATGGGCGAGTGGACATGACAAACGGTCCCATCTTCAATTTCTCCATCAGATAAACCAAGAAGCCAGCTCCACCCAGCCAGCTTCCTGAGGATAAACTCGGAGCAAAGAACCAATTTCTGGTGCATCCCTGCACAGCTTGCCTGCTGCAGTGCAGCTTTTGAGGTGCCTTTATCATAACCTGGACTGTTCCTTGGAAAATACATCCCTATGAGAAGTACGGGACTCACGTGAGACCTTCGCTGAGCTCAGCTGGGCTGAGCCCAAAGGAAACCACATCAGGCACCAGAAAAGGAGTGGAGTTGTTTTTTTTAAAAATCTCCCTTTAAAGGGCAAGAGGTTTGGGATAAATTTAAAAAAAACCAAAAAAGCCTTTGCTAGTGTCCAGTTTATTTTAAATAACTTGCAAGAACAGTTATATACAAGGATGGAAAGAAGAAAAGTACTACAAGCAGCCTAGAAACACTCCCAGAGGCACACTTTTGGCATGGCAGAGAGGCTGAATTTAACTACAAATCAATGCACTATAAACAGGAAAAAAAAAAATCCTAAAAACAAACAACACCCCACCCCCCAAACACAGACACCTAAGTATTCAAATAAAACACACAGAAAAAAAATGCATAACAGTCCTCAGGAAAAATCCATCTGGCAATTCAAACCACTATCTTTTTTTTTTAAAATTTAAATATGCATATGAATGAAATGTAAAAATGTAAACATGAAAAACAGACTGAAAACCAGAGAAGGACTGTGGGCCTCTTGCATCCTTACAGATAATATATTAAAGAGAATTTCTCCTCCTTGTAATAAGATCACTGATATTTACTGCACTACTCCAATATTTATAATGCATAATGTGCTGCAGACCACTCCCATCCCCAAACACAGGCTTTGGAAGTAGGCAGCCTGCTCCCTTTCATGCTTCCAAAAGCCTTTTTTATATCCAAAAGCCATGGATTTCTCTTTCTTTCCCATCCAAGCCACCTCTTAAGCAGCCCCACAGCTGCCCGAGCGGCGCTGTCTCCAGCCGGAGCGGAAGCAGCCCTACGGGGCGGCCGCTCTTCTCCAAAGTGGCTGGATCAAAGGCCAGGAAAAGAACAGAAAAAAGACAAAAAGGAAAGGAAAGATGATGAAACAGGACACGGAAGGAAAGCACGTCTTCCTCCCCCCCTCAAGATGTCACGCTGTATCTTGGGCAGCAAACGCAAATATCACCGAGAATTAAGAATCACAACATCAGACTCATCAAGTTCCACTCTCACACCCGTTGCACTAAAAGGACAATCCGATCGTGCTGGAACACAGGAGCCCACACACACACTCATCCAAGCTGCCAGGCATAGCATACACAGTGTAAAGCAACCAGCTACCAAACACAACGTGGAGCAGGCGCTTCTGCTCCGTGCAAGACCACTGTTTGTATTTTTACAACAAGACCTTACAATACATTACACCCTGAAGCTTTATTTTGAGGGGGAAAAACCCCCAGCCATCCAAAACCAAGACAGCAAAGCACCTGATGCATCTTAAAAACCAGGCCTGACTCAAGTGGAATCACCCCTCCAGGGACTTGTAAAGGTCACCAACAAGTTAAAATTCACATTCAGTGAAACACAGGTAAATAGTGGCTACAGAAATTGAACACGAACTGCAAACTACCTGAACACAGTGCAGATCTTCCCCTGTCCACACAGAACACGATTGTTCTCATGCAATTGCCCTTGGACCTGCCTTTTGGAAACCAGCAGCCTCCCAGTTTCATCTTCGCTTTGTATGTTTAAAGTAAGACACAAGCAGCCACAGGTATCTTCACCTGGCAAGGATCTAGTCACAAGGGATTCAGGCACCTTGTCAGTTGAACAATGACACACTCAGCCATCCTGCCCAGGTAATGATTGAAGCCATCCAGTAATAACCTAGAGACTAGCAGGGGGAGATTTATGATGAAAGGAAGGCAGACACAGGCTTGCTGGACAATAATCCCAGTTAGCATTAAGTCTAGTTGCTTCTCCTTAATTAATGCAGTCAAAAGGGCCCAGAGCCTGCTGCAGAGTCCTGTTTTCCAGGGCTGTGACAGGGGCTGCAGTGACCTACCAGGGTTTGGATGGCCGGGGCCACTCAGCCTCAAGCTAGGAGAGATCTAGACAGCTGCTTCAGAACCTCATTTTCTTTTGACTGACAAACTCTTTATTAACCAGTTATCTTCATCAGTTCCAGCCTATGGTCAGGCGAAGGAAGCAAGATATATAGATCTATGCATATGTATTTTATGTAAGAGGGAAATCATATCTTCCTCTCAGGATTCATTTTGCTAAATTAGCTCTTCTAGGCCCCTCCTAAAAAAGATCTTCATTCTCCTACTCAGCGGTGCAGTCCTCCTCTGTACTCGCCCCAGCTGAGATTCTTTTTTGCCTCTACACGTAGCAGACCAGAACTGTACATGGCATTCGAGATGAGATCTCACAGCAGAGGCTTATATAATGCTATGGTACTTGTATAGCTATACTAGAAATACCTTGCTTTACATAGCTTGATGTTTTTATCACTTACTAGCTGATTAAAGCATGATTAAAACCCTCCAACTCTTCAGTCACTAATGAGCATCCACTTTATAGCAGAGGGTGGTGGTTTTTTTTATTAGTCCTCAAATAAATGGCTTTTCACACAAACTGTTTAAGTTGATTTTCTGTTCCAGTTCAAGGTCATTCAGCTGATCCTGTAAGACACCTTAACGCTCTTGGCTACTGATACCTTCCCCTCTCCAGTGCTCTGGCTGATGGCATAGTAAACCCAGCACAGGGATGCACAGCAGGGAAAAGAGCTGCCCCAGCAGTTGTGTAACATCATCTCGTAAAGCTGCAACACCAGCAAACAGATACTAACACAAAGGCCCATTAAAAACCCACTTCCTCCTGTATATGGGCCTGAGAATTGGAAATAGCCTCAAGGAACATTCTGCATTATGGCTTGTTACCAGTCCTCTGGAACTGGGAAGGGAGGACAAGAACTCTAAGACCAGTTAGCAGAGTGGAAAGACAGACTATCTCCACCAACCTACCGCTCGTCACTACAGACCTGTGCCAAGGCTGTTATTTTCTAGTCAACACTCTGTAAGGGAGGTCAGAGGGAACAAATACTTCAATAAAAAAAAATGCAAGACATCAGCAGAAGAACCCAGTCACGATCCTCAGAATCCAAAAGGAAGGAGGAAGGGGTTGTTTGTGCAATTAATGGGCCCAGAATAATGGCCTTCATGTCCATCAATGGAAATGGCATTTCCAGTTCTTAAACATAAAGACTCAAGATGACAAACAAGAAATGATGGGAAATAAAGGGCACCAAACAAATACATGAAGAAACAGTGCTCTCCAGAGCAAAATAAATAAATAATTTCCAGCTTTGCTACGAGACCCACTGCAGCATTGCCTGGATGCTTGGAGCTGTGCAGCAAATGCCAAGCTGTGAGCTGCAGCCAGGGAACACATAATTAATGTGATTAGGAGCACACAGAGCTAGCATGCTCTGCTGACTGAAAAGCCCAGTAGCATAATTACTGTTTTCTGTACTAGCTCTATGTCTGAACAAATCTCAAAGCCTGGTTAGTTTTAGACTGCTGTGTAAACGTCAATAAAAATCCCAGAAGTGCCAGCTCATCAGCATTCTCAGGCACAGAAATGGTGAAAATATCACTGCATTTCCACACCGTTAACATCAGGCAAAGAAGTCTCCATTCTTCAGTCTAACCTTAGAGTTTGTAATAAGGTAACATCTCCCCCAAGTGAATGCTTATTATGAAAGCTAATTAATTGCTTTCCAGTAATGAGAAGTCTTTGGTGTTCAAAGAAAGCAAAATTCACTACACAGGAATTAAACAGTGTTTATTGAAACAAAGCTCCCCCCATTTAAAGACCTGCTTCTGGTTAACGTCAGTACAAACAAACCCAAAGAAACTGAACATACAAACATACAAAGTAGGTATAGGCAGGAAATGTGTGCTAAAATCAGTCAAAACCCCATAGTATTAATTGAAGAGAAAACTAAAGCAATGCTTTGTAGTTGCCTAGATTTCCCTGGGGGATGGAGAGTCAATGCTTATCTGCCTTCCTCAGAAGAGACAATTTTGATTAATATCAGACCCATCTGACTCAGTCTATTAAACCCTGAAGGAAGGATATTCTTCAGATATAAGAGATATGTCTTTGATTAATAATTCTATCATATTGCCATTCCAAGCATTAACAACTGCATGGCACCTGTGGAAAGAGAAAGCCTTTGAATTCTATGCAGAGGAACTAACTTGCGCTAATAGACCTGTTCTCCTTCGTCCATACCTGAAAGCTGCGAGTCTTCCTCCTACCCTCTGCTGAACAAGTCCAAGTGTCAAGGTTGTCACTACTTTCTTGCAAAGGAGACACAATAGTTACATAATTCAGCTTTACATATAGTTAGAAAGCAAAAAAGTTACTTCAGATGTTCTGAGTAGTTTGTCTAAAGGCCCCGGCAATCTGTCGAGAGATTCCTCTTCAGAGCTGTCACAACAGTCTATCCATTAGAGTGTACTCTTACCTACCAGGGCACATCTTCAGAGAAATGCATTAAATCACTCAGCCCACTACCATGCACGGTGTAACTAATGCCAAGTTGTCACACACAGGGTGGGGGGATTGGGGGGGAAAAAAACTCAGTGTAATATCATCTACTGTGTGTTTCCTGGAAGTTCTAGCTTCGATCCGTCGACACACACCTCCTCCTCACCCTAGCTGAGCATTTCTCCTGATGCTTGCAATCAGCCTCTTGCTGTACTCTCTGTAGTTCACAGGTTTGACCTCCATTGCTGTAGCCTTAATACGAGACTCATCCTGTGAAAAAGAAAGGTGGCACCTGAGAGAAGAACGTGGCATTCGGTTCCAATCTCCTCCAGCCCCAGAACTTCCTGTTCTAACCCTCTCAGGGTTAGAATCATAGAATGGTCTGGGTTGGAAGGGACCCCAAGGATCATAGAGCTCCAACCCCCCTGCCACAGGCAGGGACACCAACCTCCAGGCCTGGATCTACACAAGGCTGCCCAGGGCCCCATCCAACCTGGCCTTGAACACCTCCAGGGACAGGGAGGTGTTAGCTGGGAGGGCAGACTCGACTCCCAGAGCAGCTATGTTGTTTTTATTTGAAACAAGCCAGGCTTGATGAACCCAAAAAGGGAGAAGTGTTAGTGACAGAGTATCCCTCCTTCAGGGCTCAGGACTGACAGTATTTGTGTGAGAAGTATCTCTGGAAGCTCCTTCTTGCAAAAGTTAAAGAGGAGAAAGCCACCTCTTATGGAGACAAGTCAATCTACAAGCCTCATGCTACACGATTTGCCTTCTGGGGAATACTTACATTGTAAGTCTCCAGTTTTACTCTGATCCTGAACTCGTACGTGTTGAAGTTTGCATTTTGGAACACTTCTTCAAAGGCTTGCTCATTCTGAGAGAAGGACAAAAGACAGATATCAGCTGTGGACACTCCAGGGTTCCGGTAGTACCATGAACTTTCAGAACAGCCCATCGTTTGCTGACGTTGGCAAAACAGTGGAACTAACTGGATCATATAGGCAGAGCTGAATCTTCACATTTTAGATGCCAAAACCCATAACTGAAAGTTTTTTTAAGAAAAAGTTTAGCTCAAGGTGAAAATGTTTTCACCACCTAAACAAAATAACATACAGTTGCACCAGACCTGCAGCCAAGTGTAAAGAATGAAATCACTATTAATCTACATGAGATTTACTGGCTGCTTAACTGGCTAATTCTGATGTTCTGCTATGATCACAAATACTGACAGAGTTAACTATCTCTGTATTAATTGTCTTATTAGGCATTCTGTTTCTCTGCATAGCCATCAAGGCTGTATGTATCCTTCACATCCTGACACAGACCTCTTTAAGAGGATGCTCCATAAAGAAGTGGATGCATATTTTCAACATGCTTTTATAACCATTAGAAGACTCTGTCATATTTATAACATAAGCTGCTTCTAATTACCATATGAACACTAAACATCATCATTTATAACAGACAATTTGTCAAAACAGGAGGGGAAAAAAAAGCAGACAAGTTGTGGAGACCGTGGAAAAGAAAAAGTTTTATTTTTGTAAAAATTAGTTGTAAAAATCTTTGCTGACATTCCCCCAAAATCCCGCAGCCCCACGCTGCTACAGACAAGTCATTATTAATGCATTTATCTACCAGATGCACTTGACTTGATCAGTCACTCCAGCAGCAGAGAGAGCATCTGATCTGGAATTGAACCCACCTCAGTTTCACTCTTATTCCAAGCGTTACATCTGCTGTTTTTAAATGTGCACAGCGCTATTTTACACTACACAGTGATTCTCCTAAGGTTTAGGAAAGCACAACAAATGAAGGTGAACAGGAGTAGCTAGTTTCACAGACTGCAGAATTTAGGCATATCCTTCCTGAATATTAACACCCCCCCCCTTCTTCTGACCATCACATGGATTAGAGGATAAGAAAACTCGCTTAATAAGGCATTTGGCTTCTGTTTCCTGCTCTGCCACAGCCTATGCTAACCATTTGTGAGTGGAAAATGCTGTTAGCATACCAGTCAGTGCTATCCTACATGATCTCCTTCAGTACCAAGCAGAGCAGAGCAGGAGATGAAGAGCCATGCACACGTAGCTACGCTTCGCGCGGTCACCGCCCCTACGTGGGCTCAATACACGGTGAGCAGCAGAAAGACTTCCACCAGCTTCACAGGGCACTGCACCAGGTCTTCAGAGAAAAACCACTAAGAAAACCTTACTGAAACTGCACCAAGTGCCATTTATAAAGGCTCATAAAAGTGTCAAATCAAAAACAATCTCTCCTGGAACATAAAGCATTCCCACTCCAGGGCTCATTCCATATTATGCTCCATTTTCTATCCTCAGCCATTTCCATTAGGCAGGTCTTGAAAAGACATTACATGTTTGTACTGTTACACAAAACCTGCAGTCTCTCCTTCCCCACCCAGCGCTCCTCAGCATTAGAAGCAGCTAAGAAATTTTGTTTGAACTCTAGCAGAGATTAAGCATGACTGAAGAAAGAAAAATATTGACAAGTTAAGAATGTCTGAAAATGGAAATGCAAGAGTGCAAGCACATCTAATTAGAACACCCTAGCAATGCATCTCCCTACAGAGCCATCACATCACAAAAGCTTCACATCCCAGAACCACAGGCTCTGTACATACCTTAGACAGCCAGGACATTTCCAAAACCCATTCTTGTATGTAAACAAGAGGAAACCTAGTCCCAGTTTGCAGAAGCTGATGATGTCTACAACAGCATATCAGGACAATCAGGACTACAGCCTCAACAGTCTCTCCCATTTCACTTCAGTCCCACGGCCAAGCAATGGGTTAACCACCAGCTGGAGCCCTAGTATCACCCAGCCTTAGCTTGGGAGCACAGCAACACTAGGATGCAAGTCAGGAGCTTATTATGCTTTACACGTAACTTAAAGCAAAACAAACTCACTGTTTTCACATAGTAGACAATTAAAAAAAATAAATAATCAGGAAAAGATTATTTTGGTTGGAAGAATCACAGAATCACAGAATCACAGAATCACAGAATCTTAGGGGTTGGAAGGGACCTCAAGAGATCATCGGGTCCAACCCCCCTGCCAAAGCAGGCTCCCTATCTCATATTACACAGATAGGCATCCAGACGAGACTTGAATATCTCCAGAGAAGGAGACTCAACCACCTCCCTGGGCAGCCTATTCCACTGCTCTGACACCCTTACTGTGAAAAAGTTCTTCCGCATGTTGGTGCGGAACTTCCTATGCTCCAGCTTACAGCCATTGCCCCTAGTCCTGTCCCCACAGAGACAGAAGAAAGGAAGCATGTAGTGGCAGAGGAAGGAAAATACTCTCAGGGTTTAATGACTTACAACCTTAAAAACCTGTTCTAACCTGCCAAAAAAAGATCATTTAGCCATCTCTGCCAATGACCTGTTTCACAAGTCATGGTTTTCATATGACCCACAAAGTTTCTGATGATGTTGGGTGGGGAAAAAAGCGCCTTTGGAAACGGGCTGACACACATCAGCTCAAAAAGCTTCCTGCCTACTTACAAAGACACATACAAAGTGTTCTGGAACTTTTTGGTTTTGTAAACAAATTTTTGGAACGCATTAGGATAATGTTGTTAGCTTTCATGGCTACAACAGGGGTTTTTTTTTTTCCCCCTCCAGATTCTTCCAAACTAGGTACAGTGATAAAACAGTCTGTCCTTTCTGTTGGAGTCAACATGTGTCAGAGCTGTCAGCCCTCTAAAGGCTGTAGTACTATCTGCAAGTAACCAGCTGTGTCTCGAGGTCCAGGTGATAAGGACAGGCCGATTTCCAGCTTGTAACAGCCAGAAGAGCTGGGAGGTAGACAGACTGACTGTGGGAGCAAACTATGGGGGAAACCAGGCAAATCTCTATTCTCCAGGCAGATGGCCTGTGGAAAATAATCCTGAGGAGAGTAAACACGTCCCTGCCAAGAACTTCAGACTAGGGAGAAGCAATGATTTTTGAACTTTTACAAGTTCAGTAAGAACTTAGTGAAGACAGTGAAGTCCAACATCTGGAGAACAGACTTGGGCTGCCAGGCCCCTGAACTGACCTACCATCCAGACAAAGGGCAGGATCAAATTCTTGCCATGTGAAGAATATCCCTTTCTTTCCTATGGCACTTTTGTATTTGTTTGAATTATGCTGGTCATTTCCACAGGCAACTAACTATGGGAGCATAACCCACTGCCCTTGCCACCTCTGCTGACTTGGGGGTGCCATACACGTGCACACAGGGGTAAGATCGTGCTCTCTGATGGGTCTGCTCTAGGTGTTCCACACACACTGTACATCTTTGGCTGAGCTGCCTCCAAATTCAACATCACAAGAACATTTCCTTACCAGGAGAATAAAGAAGAGGGGAAAAAAAAAAACCAACCAAGAAGTTTCAGGGCAGCCAACAACAAGCTGTGTGAAACATAGTTCAACTTCTAGCCATTTACTAAAAACACAGTAAGCTAATTGACTGACCTTTTCCTTCAGCTCTCCCAGGAAATTTGCCTTTTGCCCAAGAATGAATTCTGCTGACTCTTGGAAACAAGTCACCCACTGGTACTCGAGACAGTCTGCAATGGTCACCTAAAAACCAAAACAAAACCCAAAAGGTTATTTCACCCTGTTTCCTGTTGCTCAAGGAAGACAAAACAAAGTACAAAAGAAAAAACCCTATTTCACAGCTACAGATTTTACATTTCCAGTAACTCTCAGAGCCCTACGTACCGCAGGTACTTTCCACCACCAAGGATGGCAGGCAGTGACTTAAACTATGTTTTTTTTTAAGCTCCACAGAACATCACAGTAACCTAATGCAAGGAAATATTGACAATATGTTGTGTCACAGGAAGAGGCCAACAAGGTCACAGTGGTACATGCTGGATGTCCACCTCTGTTCTGCTGTCCTTGATGAGCTGTGAGCCCAGAACAACCACCACCAAGAGGGACAGCAGCAAGACTGTAAACTGCATTTGCTTTGTACACACCCAAGTACTTGAACACAAACACATGTAGTAAATACTACGTTATGAGGAAACTATCAAAACATTCAAGGACAAGACAGCAGAGTTAAAAGATCAAGCACCAGCCTCACATGCACCTCCTGACTGCTCTGACAATTAGGAATGGGGAAAATGGGAGACACACTGTTCTGAAGGCCGTGATCGTACCCTCATTATTCCCTTTATATTTTATGAGAATGATTCTGCTATGTAAAGTAGTTCGTGCATTCCTAGAAGTTAGCTGCTAGAAATTATTCAGAAGCAGTTTGTTTTAGTGAGACTGCAGGGATAGCTCCCTTCTCTCTGCATGCCCACCTGGCACAGCATTTCTAAGGAGATACAACTCTGACTTATAATGTAAACCAGAGAAAGGTTCAACGTTTAGGGTGTAAGCAGGCATCACCAAAATAATCCTCAGGCAACTTTCTGAAGCAGGCTCCATTAAAGCATGAGACAGAACAATACCTACCCCAAAAAAATAAATGTACTAAATATAGGTAGCAGCTGTAAAAGTGCAATTACTGCTCTCCAGAAATGCCATTTTACTTCAGTTTATCTTCACTACTGAAGAGGCGTAGGCCATCTGTACTCTGCACTGCATAGTACACTTGGAAACCAGAATCAACTGAGCTAGCATCAACTTTTTGGCAAAGAGAAAGGACTTTAATTGGAGCACTAGGAAAACAAACTGCTAATCAGCTCAATGAAACCTCCCTCGCTCAGGTACAGCGTACAAGCCAATTTAAATACCCTCTAAATCCACGGGGCATCACAGCCAGACAAACTCCACTAACACCCCGTTCTCTCCAAAGATTCCTGGTTGGGCCATCCAAGGGAAAGAGGGAGAACCGTGCTGCCTTCTCCTTTTACTCACCAGCAGCATCATGCGGTACTTGAAGTTGGGGAACTCCCGGTCGCACTTCTCACAACGGTACAGTCCGTTTTGTTGGTCTATCACTTTCTTGTTGCAATCCTGAGAGGGACAAGCCTGGTACATACAGTTCTCCTTGCGCAGATGTACGACTGTGCCCACACAACTAAAATAATCCGCCTAGGAGAGTGAGTGTGCAACATTAGCCTCAAAATACTCACTGTTTTCCAATTCTGAATTAACGACAAAAGCCAGGCACCCATACTTGGATATTCAGGATTAGAAAGCTTAACAGCTATGGATTATTGGGAAACTGTAAGTCAACCTCTCTGTTGCAATCATTTTCAGGCTTCCATTATGTTAAATAAAGGCCCTACAGCAAGATTATTTTGTGTTTCCATTGCAGGAAACTCCAATTGCTAGGTTTTTCTTTAGATAAAGCATATTTGCTTCTCCATTGTGTTTGCTCAAATCTCCCACTTTTTCACAGGATTAAGACTCTGCACTTTCCAATGCTTCTTTTGGGAGCCAATGCAAAAATGAAGAAAGCCTACTGTGTAGTATTACAGATAAGCATTTGATTAAACTATAGCCTACAGAACAAAATACTCACTCACCATACTAAAATAATCATCCTAATGGTTTAATACCATGGTCAAGTCTCTCAACAGATAAGGAGAGGTTGCTTAAGAAGCATGTGCAAAATCCCTCACAGAAAATACCTGAATTACAGGTGAAGTTGTGGGGTTGCTCCTTAGACAAAAGTTCTTGTGTATCCTGAATGGCTTAGCACTTAAGTTTGGGGGAAAAAAGTATTAAAAATAAGTCAAGAAGCAGTATAGACCTAGAGACAGTACTGAACTGGAATGCCAGAGACCTAGGCTTTGTTCCTAGCTTTTCAATTGACCAAGAATGCACCCTTGAAAACCACTTCTTCCTAATGCACCTGTTTCTCCCAGAACAGTTTGTGCTATTTATATAACCATCTTTGGGGTGAAGTCCTCCACCTCACCCCATTTATAGAAGGCTTAGAATTCTCTTGCAAACATAGTATGTTGCAACATCAACAAGCTTTAATTTATTTGGGGGAAAAAAAAGTATTATTTACTAGCATAAGTTCTGACAGAGTAAGGACAAGCTGCTCAACAATGGGGCTACTTCCACAAGCAGAACAGCTGCATAAAGTCTGTGTTTTTATTTTCTCCTCAATACACAAAGCTTCTACCCACTGGTCACGTTTTACCTTATCTCCTTGTCCCAAGTTCTCAGATTTGGCTTCAAACAAAGTTTTCCAATTGGTGTTGGCCCCAGATGCTGACCCACCCCTTGCATCAGAGATGGAGGCACCTTCCAGAAGCTGCCCTTCAGAGTCAAACCTGGAAGCACAAAGATGCCTTCCTATTTTTGGATAGCAGACCACACAGACTTATCAAAAGGCAACATTTAGTTTCACATAGTTAATACAGGAGGGATTTTTTTTTTATCAACCATTGCAAAGGAAACAATTACAGTAATTTGTGTATATTGCAAACAAAAATAGCATTTCGGAATAAGTTAATAGTCCAACTTAATTAGCACAGTATTTTATAAACCCACAAAAGGAGGACAGCTTTGTTCTATATAACTGCAATTTGTTTGCCAGCTAGTGGTCAAACCACGCACTGCATGCTTCTTAAAGGCAGTCAGATAACAAGATTTAAGGGCATCAAGATATTTCCATAATTAAAATTAAATTACATGGTACCATTATCTTCACAGCAGCTTCGAAAGAAAAAAGCAAATAGCATTGAACAGATTATGCTTCCTCTGTTAAAAGAAGAAAGCAGTGCTTTTCAGCAGAAGGTTTTACTTCCATCCCATTCTGGTGGGTTTTGTGATTTGAGAAACACACCACCAAGACTCACAAAATGAAAATTCAAGTGTGACACTAACAGCTAAGACCTACAATAATTTTACCTTCAACAACCCTCTGAAGTATGGGAGAGCCACAGCACAATGACAAAGGGAAAATGCCATTATATTTGGGTGATTTAACTGGAACCTGAAACCCCAGGATTCAGGAATCTGATGCTGTTGGCACTTAACCCCATTCGCACACAGACCCTCACCATATCAGCAGTTACAGCAGACAATGTAAGGACTACCTACAGTAGAAGCAACAAGAAATCACTTTGTTTTCATGACAACATTGTTTTGCCATCTGAAAAACATCCCATTATGAAGAGACACTGGCAGAAGTCAGCAGAGTCCCTCCAGTCCATGCTAACAGTGTGCCTATCAGATTACTCGTGATGGAAAAAGCCCGTGGGGAAAAAATAATTGTTCTCTCAGACAAAGCCTCAGAAAGTGGAGCTGGTCAAGTCTGATTTCATGCTGCCTTCCAAGGCTTTGGGTCAGCATACACGACTCCTATTTCAGTTTTTCAAGGTGTGTCATGGAATTATAAGTTTTTGAATCAAATAACTTTAAAAGGACAGCTTTTCAGGCTCTAGTGCTTTCAAGGAAGAGAAGTTTCTATGACCCTGGAACCCATATTCTCTGCTACCTTTCTTCAGTAGCTTACAGACTGCTCAAGTACAGAGAGACAGAATAAAACAAATGCTCTGCAGCAGGCTGGAATGAATCAACATAAACACACACTCATACCATCCTCGGAGCTTAAAAGCCTCTGGGCTATCAGGGTTGATGACAACTGTACTTGAGGACAGGACAGACAGGCTTCTACCACCGAAATCGGAGACTCTGGCTCCTTTGATGGCTATAACAGGTTGTCTAGAACCATCAAACTGTTCAGCCTGCATGTGTGATAAAACAGAAAACATCAGTAGCAAGATAAAGGTACTGAACTTGCAGTCATAAGTCCCAGATCACAACGAGAGAGCACATCTGCATAAAGCTATCTTACTGTATTTAGAAGGTAACGTTTTCAAGTGTTATCACTAGGAGTTTAAGAAAAGGCAGCTAACAATTAAAGCTGAAATCCAGCACCCCATTTCCCCAGGAACCAGAGAATCCTTAAGTCACACCACTGGTTTGGAAAAAAAGGATTGGTTCCTTCCATGAGGAGTTTTACACAAGGATTTTAGAAAGGGAGGTGTGTTATAGGAATGGAGGTTTCTCTAAGTAGGACGAAATTTGGTCAGATTAAACTCTTCTGGAGATGAAACAACTCCCTTGTCTTGATGGAGCCAATCATGTCTGTTGTCCTACAGCTTGAAGAGTAGAAGTGTAGGTATGCTGACCAGACACTTCTGCTCGACTCTCCATTTTCTGTTTTTAATCTCATAAAGCTGCTTTAATGCCGTTCAATTGCCATCAGTTTGTTATCTGAGTAAAGCCTGACACTAACAGAACCTCTTGGCATGAGAAAGGTTTTGAAAAGTATAGATTTTCTGGGCCCCACACCACTTAGCAAGCAAGGGGAGGATCATGTGCTTAAAGATTACAAACAAGCTGGAGTTAGCAGTACCATTCCCTGCATCCGCAAGATGCAAAAAGAACACAAAACATATCCTGGCAGTTAGGGCAATAACTTCTAAAGGAGACACAGATTCTAACCCTAACTGTTCTAGCTGCAGGCTGTAATAAGTCACTTCCCTTTATTGCTTGCTGCTGTCTCCACTCCACAAGCAAACAGATTTAACTTTGTGAAGTGCAGACCCTGCTCTCTGTCTGAAGAGTTATGCCAGGAGCTGATTACTAGTAGCCTCTCCTAGAACCACTTGGTTCAACCTCAAAACTTCAGTTTGCTTCTTTTATATCAACAGATGGTTAATGATGTTTAGCTACCTACAGTATCAGTGCACTTGATCATTTAGCCATAAAGCATCACTGTCAAGCTGGCAGGATCACTCCCATTTTATAGAGTAGAGCATAAATCCCTAAGTATCTACAACACCGGTGGAAAACAAAGTAGCCTGTTAAAAGGATAAAGCAGCAGTTTACTGCAACTACTCAAATTTTCAACTCCAAGGCTCTGATGCTTTAAACTCCAAGTCTGAGACAGAGGCTCTTAACCACCTGTTTAAGCAGCATTTTATGCAGGGTAACACATATCCCACCCCACTCATCTCATTTGAGACAGCCGTAGCCACTGGGCTGTTCTGTAATCAAACTGCAACTCGTACCCTTCCCTAAACCAGAAGCCTGCTAGCTTTAGTCTTTGGGCTTGAGACATTATGTCTGCAGTTGTTCAGAACATATTAGTCAGATCATGTCAGCAGTTTGTCAGAGAAAGGTTAAGAACATCACACCTGAATGAAACCAGACAGTCTTTCGCCTTCTCTCTGCCCCTGATCCTCAAACACCCAGGACTCTGTCTCAGTGCTATGCCCATCTCAGATGACAACAGCACACTCATTTCCTCACCCTACACAAAGGAACCTTTGGCTAAGAACAGGTAAGAGAGCACATACCTCATTTCCCCATAGCGTAGCTGTCACCAGTTTCCCTGATGTATCCATCAGATGCACATTCCTCTTTGATACCTCCCTGTTGTTAGCTTTCACTGTAATTTTAGTGACATCTTCATAGCTCTTACAAATTCCAATTACATCTGAAAAAGTTACAATTTAGTTACTCAAGGGTCACAAGCGGGGAATACAAGATCACAGGAGAAGAATTCAATCCTGGCATCAGATTTTTACCTTGTATCCTGGCTCCCTATTCAAATCAAATCTGATATGGAAATTAAGTGTATTATGGTAGGAATGCTCCACTACAGAACTCTTCAGTGCTTTAATTTTGTTGACGAACTCATTAAGATATTCATGAATGCAAGCCTCACCACATTAGTGAGATCAAGGCATTGTACTATCTTTTCCCATCACACTCTGTCAAAGGAATGTCGCCCTGATCCCTTGTTTAAGCAACAAGTCTCTCAGGCAAGGGGTTTCAAAGTGACTGCAGCACAAAGGAGCACCTGGCTAGTGCCTTTGCTGTAGCCCCATGGCTGTAAACTGCAACTTCAACAAGTCCACATATTTGGGTAGGAAGAGCTAACACAATCCCCTCTGTGCTCCCTCAGAAGACACCATTTTTAATATTACAGATCTACCTTTAAAATTCCCAGCTGAATGCCTCTGAATCACAGGCATCTTGTGCCTGTGAAACCTGAGAACCCTCGCCCCCACCCAAGCCTCTGATTTTTCCGGAGTACTCTGCCCAACAAATTACAGAAAAACAAACCTTCAATAACTTCACAAAGCAAGCCAAAACAGTCATGCAACTTGGACTTGAATGCAATGAATTATGCCAAAATCACTACAGAGATAATTAGATAGTGAAAGAAAGCAAGACCATGGAAGGTATGACACGCACACGTGCTGAGCAAGGACATTTCCCCCCCACCCCCCAGCCCTTTTCTATGAAAAACAATGATCATAGTACAGTAAAAAAAAATATCATTTACTGTTGTTAAGTTTGAGGCAAAATTATTATATATCATTAGCAAAACAGGGCAAACACAACTTAACAGGAAAACTACCTGAGGCAATTTTAATGGAAATCATCACGGAAAACTTGATTTAAAGAGATCAGAGCACTTGAAGCATTGTATGCCCACTACATCCCCAGTATTCAGGACAAAAATAAGACTTCAAAGCTTTACAGTGTGGCATTTTGCTATTTAGACTGACCAACAATTGCGTCTTTGGGTGTGTTCTCCAAGTCTGAGATGGATACAAACTCAAACTGAACAGATGGAAGATGCTGGGCATCATCACAGGGCACAACTGAAGTCTCATTAGTGAATGTAATCTCATAGTCATTCTTAACAGCTGTATATTGCTTGTTAGCAGTCTTCAAATTGCCTTTGGTAAAATAATATACCTACAGGAGAAAGCAATGAAACAGAGGATGTTATCAGAAGTCAGACAGAGAAAATAGATTGCCTTCACCTTTAAAAATCCTTGCTATGCTGAAGTTCCTCTTTCCTAGCTCATGTCAGTCTGTGAAAGCACAATGCTACCATACCTTGTTCAATTCAATGAGTGGAAAGAACTTGTCTGCTTGATCATTGAACGCAGTGGCTCTAATCTCACCCTGCAGGGAAACAGGAGAACCGGTCAGAGCTGAAATTTGGCGTAAAGAAAGTAAATAAAAAGAAGTATTTGCAATGTTAAGCAGCATCAGTTCAACAGACACAGCGTGGTCTGCCAGGCTAGCTCCAGGCATGTGAAAAACAAACAATTCTCACATTTGCAGTTGTAGCTAAAACAACATATTCCACACCTGACCATCAAATTTCACATTCAAGCATCATTAGTCTATCTAGAGCTTCAGAACAAAATGGGTAAGAACTCCAGATAGATATCTATCATACACACACTTCTGAAAAGGAACTTATAAACCCAGTACTAATTGCTGTTACATTAAATAAAATAAATAACCCAAACAGATCAGGCAGCTCCACAAGTCAGGACACAGTATATTGCGTTATCTCCCACTCACACAAAATATTAAGTCTTCAAGTAAGAATTAGTAACAATTACAAACTCATCAGATATAAATATTGGTGGGGTTTTTAAAAATTTGAGTATAGAGAGTATGCAGAGCAAACAAATGACTGATGACAACATGTTACATTATTAACCTCACATTTTATACCCAACATCATCTAGCAGAATCTTGTTTGTTTTCACGACAGAAGGCTGTAATTTAATAAGGGGTTTGACAAACTGAAAGTTTAGTTAGATTAACCAGCTACCATTCCCCAAACAAACCACAGATGAGATTTTCTAGTATTACAATAATTTGTACTCCGATTTCCTCATGAAAATGAAGCCTTTTAACTTGGAGGCACTGCTCCTCTCAATCCCTGGTTTGGAACATGTAGCTAAGGCAGGATGAGACCTCATTCTCAGTCTACAGGAAACCACCAGGAACCTCAGCATTCGGTTGTCAGCTTCTATAAAGAGCTGTATTTTGAAGCTGCAAAATTTAGTCACACACTATAGACTTTGATGAAAAATAATCAGTAATGCTATACATTTAAGTCTTCATTCTGGATAAAAACTGGGTCGTTGATGCTCAACTTCATGAACACAGGAACACAAGCTTCAGTTGTAATAAAAAAACATTTCCTATAATACACTTTATTTCCTCTATTCTGCCTTTATGAAGGGTTCATCAGCATCTGGCATACATTATCTTTTTCTCAACAGATGACACTTACACTTTCATCAACCAGCTCTATAGAAAAGAGCTTTCCTTCACCACGGGAGTTGCTCCATGTGCGGATCTGACCTTTTTGGGTAACACGAGCACAAATGGTCCACCTGAAATCATGTCAGAAATCACTGTTCTGGGTCTTGTTAATTTTTTTTTTTTAAAGATTGACAAACCTTTGGAACTGGAACACTGCTATTTAAAAGCCAGAATCTTTCCACTGCACCTCAGCAACTCTAGCTGCTTTTCTGCTGCTTTCTATTTTAATGGCCTAGACCATTAAAGGCAGTAAGTCGTAGAGAAAGCAGCAACAAAGCCAGCCATAAAGCATCTAGTATGATAATAGTAGCAAACAATCCTTCTGCATAGAAGCAGGCCTCGAATCTTTTACTCTTCTAGGGTGCATTTCTCATACAGCAGCTTGCCTGTTCCGAAAAGCCAGGCTAGAACTCAAGAGCTCAATTATAGGATTCGCACTTAACTTGGGTAATCAAATCAGTTTGCATAACTTAAAAATGTCATTCACGAAATAATTACATCCTCATGCTTTTCAACAGTAGCCAAAGTGAATAGCTTACTGAGCTGTTTTGTCATTAAGTTACCAAAAAGAAGGTTGCTTTAGGAAAAAAAAAGGAGAAGGCAATTGATTTTCAACTAAAATATTAAAAACCCATCAAGCTCAGCAGGGTAACTTCACCAAGACAATGCAGAGGCAAATCTCAGTTTGTCAGAGCACTGATGAAATATAAAAACCCAACAACCTCCTCCCCTCCCCCTGCCAAACAAAGCCCCAAACAAGAAAAAAACCCATAACAAAACAAAAACACTTAGAGCTGTTTCTATAGAGGGGTTTCTTTGTTTGCTTCTCTGGGTGGTTTGTTGTTATAGTTGGTTTTGTTTGTTTGAAGTTAACCAATGAAGTCAAAAGAACTCAGAGAATGATTTGACAGAGAATCATACACAAGGAAGCAAAAAGAATCTATTGTTCCCTCATGCCTGTGACATTGAGTAATCGCTGGCAAGGCAAGGCAACTCACTTTGACTGGTATGGGTTCAGGCTAGCAATGGGCACCACCTTGGCCTGCGATCCCCCTGGTGTCTTCACTGAGCTGGGAGCACTGGCTTTCACAAACTGGTTGGAGGGAGCATGGTACTTCGGAGCAGCAGGACCTTTCACAAACCACAACAGAGCATAAAGAATTTCAGACTTGCAGACAAAAGCCAGGTTTAAACCAGCTCGTGGTGGAAGGTCAGGCAGAACTTGTCCCAACACGCTACAGGGAGCTGCACAGAAGGCGAAGCTCCACTTAACACTGGATAGGCACTTCAAGCTCCAGTCGCTGTGCTACGCAGGCACCAGAGGAGGTGAAAGTTTGTCAGATCCCTTCTGCTTTTGGCCTACAGTATTTTCTAGGCTGCAAAGTGCTGCAGAAGAGCCACTCTCAGACCTTTACAGCACTTACACTGGAGATGCATCCAGCGTTCATCACTAAACATGGTCTAAGTGGAAGACATCTAATTAGGAGTATTTTCTCTACCACATGGCACAACAAGCTTTAGATCTATGCCATTTGGGGGAACAGCCAAGGAATGGTACCCCACAATCAGGTAATTTCCTGACACCAAGCAACACTGCTAATTCCAAACAGAATCTTGTCAACATACAAGCGCAGAACTCTTACAATCAGCTTTAAGTACAGGGAGAGAGAGATTGTTTACTGCTACAGTAAGCAAGTGTCAAAAATTTTACTATTTCAAAACACTGCTTAACACACCAAGGTAAAGAATGCAAACAGGTTAGAGCAGCACCAAGAGCTAGCGTCAAAAGGCTGACATTCAAACTGACTGCCTTTCAGTACCCTGCTATTGAAAGTCTTGATCAAAACGTTGTATTTACAGGTGTATTATGAAATCATTTCAGTCCTGTACCACCTAAACTGGTATCAGTAGCTCAGTATTGATAACAGGCCCGTTGGCCAGCTCCAAACTGTAGCCTGCCTGGGTGTCCACATGGTATCGTTTCAGGAATGTCAAATTGCATCACACTATATGTTCAGTTTACACTGCTTCCTTAAAGTTATTTCCTTTTTTTGGGAGGGGAGGGAGAGAAGGGAAGGCAGACTGCTATTTCCATCACCCCCCCTTAATTATTACAAAATC
This sequence comes from Gallinula chloropus, assembly GCF_964237585.1. Lineage (NCBI taxonomy): Eukaryota > Metazoa > Chordata > Aves > Gruiformes > Rallidae > Gallinula > Gallinula chloropus. The sequence goes on from NC_140104.1 coordinate 11,671,644, forward strand.
CAATTGTACAGTAGCCTCTTGAGAGAATTCCCTTTGTCAAGCTACGCAATGTTCTTAATGTAGTGTTTCTTGCACAACACCATTGTAGAAAAGACCTTTTTAAAAGTTTCAGCTGTAGCATTGTACTGCACAAATACAAACCAACTCCTGCCCAGGATTATTTTTACCTGCTCCTGACAAATTGCTATTCTGTTGCTGTGGTTTGCTGGGTGGTGGGTTTGTTGCTGGAGCCGAGGAGCGTTGCTGCCCTTGCCCTGGAAATCAAATAGAAAGAGAGCATATAGTACAGTAGGGAGCAGGGTAATTAAAGCTTCCCTGTGTAGGAAATAAGACTTGCATGAACAAAATAATTTTAAACAACAGAGAACACATACTAAAATTGAGGTGTTAAAAGACAGGGTAGAAGCAAGCTATCTGTTGAACAGTATTACCATGGAGGAATTTCAGTCAGATCTCTTTCTGCAAGCAACTGCTTTTTACTTGGAAAGAATCTGGGCTTGACAGTTATTTGAAAGGACAGCACCCAAGTTATCTTGACAACTTCTCCGTTTTTACAGGCTTCTAGTGCTCTGACAGGCAGTTTCTGCTACTACATAACAGCTAAGATAAAAACTGCAGGAGAATTCCTTCTCAAACCTCAGAAAGGGACAAAAACCCACTGGGTAAAGTCAAACCTGAAGTCAATACAAGACAAAGAAAACACCTGCTATATTTTATTTCCAAAACATGAAAGTATTTAACATGGGGGTGATGGAGTTGTCACTTCAGCATTTACCAAGGTCCCTCTTGGGACATGGCAGTATATTTCCTAGGGAGCAAAGTGATGCATCTCATACTTTGTTTTTTTATATTCCAGGCTTTTATTTGCCTTATATTGATGATAAATCACAAGAGAAAGAACAGAGTGATGTATCCAGAGAAATAGTACATTAGGAGACTAATCTACCGTTCAGAAACTTGAATTCCTTTACAGAATAATCGTCCTATCATATTTTGCATCCAGATGACAAAATAGTTGCATCCAAAAGGATAAAATAACTCTTAAACCATGGGTTTGCAGAGTTCCCAAGCCCGTGCAGACAGAGCCCTGCTCATTTGGGGTGCAAGGAGTAATGCAGTCAGAGAAAGTGGGAACAGAGGTCAGACCTAGCCCACCAGCATCATGAGGAACAAAAGGGAGAATCCCAGAAGAGAATGGCAAGGGAAGATGGCACAGAAGTGAGATAAAGGAGCAGAAGCATCACAAGGAGGCCCTGATGTAGCATCACCCGGTGGTGTGTAGTCTACAGAGGCAACCCTCAGGTTCTTTTCAATCCAAAACAAGGTCCTTGCACAAAACCAATCTGCTCCTCTAAGTTGCCGCAGTAGAGTCACATCGAGAGCCTGGTGACAGCAGTCTCCCTGGCAACAGCGTGACGTCAGGCAGCAATGTGTATTTACTGCAGCATCCACTAGATGGAGAAGGCAGGTTTCACCCTCAGCTGCCTCAGGTACTCGGAGGTTCAACACCCCAAATTCATTTTGTGTAAGAGGAAGGGGGGAAAAAAACCCAACAAAACACAAGAAGAACAAATATGCCTGGACTGGGAACAAATATTCAAGACCAGCAAGAGGCTTCCATGCTACTTCTGATCCAAACGTTGTCGCCTGTTGCCCCCACCCCCTCAGATTTTTTAATGTAACCCCCACCACCAAAGCCCAAACAGAAGGGACACCATGTACATTAGAATGCTTGTGTATTATGAAACACAAATCACCTTATAATGTCTGCCTAGCCATTGCCTAGTGTTTCTTAACAGATAAAGAATATATTAACACATCTACGTGCATGAATTCAAACACAGAACTAGCTCTCTGCTCTCCTCACTAGTATAACCCAGGGATGCCTAAACAATGAGTTTTGGTGGCTGCAGATCACTTAGAGCAGTCAGAAAACTGACTCCACTGCCTGGTTTTCTTGTCAGTTTTTGTGAGCAGAAGCTGAAAAAACCCACTTGAAATACTTGAGTGCATTTCTGCTATACGCACACCGGGTCAGTCAAACCCAAGATCTTTGGCCAAAGCTAGCCAAAGAGCCTACTCTAACTGTGTAACAGTACTCCCCTGCTTCTAATGATTTGTTACCCAGAGGTCCTGCTACAGTGCCATGGTGACAGAAGAGCTGTCCCAGAACTCAGAGACAGCACATGAGGAAGAAGAGGAGCAAAACTGCACTCTGAAACAATGAACACCAAAAGATGATTGTGGGAAGGGCAAAAAAAAAGGGAGCTCACGTGAGTGTTTAAGTATACAAACATTTCAACTCTGACAGATAAATCACAGAAGTTAAATATAAGTGACAAGTAATTGTTACAGTAAGAAGAAAGTCCAGCATCAGAGTAATTTGAATGAGATTAATGACAGTAATAACATTACCATCTAGTTTTCTCCCAAGAACTACACTGCTCAGTCTTCATTTCCAATACCATTATGAAATGCTGCCTGAAAAGTTTTTATGATAGGTATTAAGAAGATTGTGTCTCCAGCTTTCACGTTAGGCAGATTAACCTCCTACTGCTCAAGTGTAAAGTGGCCAAAAGCCAGCTTCTCACTCCCTGAGGTCCAACTGTGGCATTACAGTCTAGGAAAGAATACTCCTTAATCCTAGGTCTAGCAATTTGAGATCTGTGTTTCAAGTAAGAGCAAATGAATGACTAAACATTATTTCTAAGGATAACTGAACTACTTGCCATGAAAACTGGGAAGTGCTCCTAGCTACTCTTCCTGCACTGGCTCTAAGTTCCTAAAAAAAAAATAATTAATAATTCTTCTTTAATATCAAATAAAAGGGTCTAAAGTCTGCAGACTAACATTATTAAAGTGAAATACACATCCCATGTCCTAACCATCCAGTGCAAAACCACACTGACTCTGATTGCAGACCTGTAACATCTCCAAAAGCATTCAGGCTTGAAAAACTTCATTGCCGAGTTATTTTTGTAGGCCCAAATAAAGAACACAACCTTGATCAAAGTCACAGTAATTTAACCAAAATTTATATTCTTAAAGGTGTATTTTCAGCTTGGCTCTGTAAGATATCACGTTCCCAGTCGTTTCTAAGCAACACTGTAACTGAAAAAACACTATAGTTCACAAGCTCTTGTATCACACGAGCAAGGAAAATGGGAGGAAGACACAAAACAGTCTGCTCAGTAGCTATTCTGAAAACCCTGGTCTCTACAGCAACTGTGGGATTAAACCATAAAATCTGAGATGTCAACACATTTTTAAAACAGCAATTAGCTAAGTAACTATCAAAGGAACAAAGGATTCTTTAGGCTCATTTAACAAACGCCCCTCTAATTCCCCAGGAAAAAGAAAAGTTAATGAAGAAAGATGTCTTTGCAACAAAGTCTAATTTCTACTTCGATTAGTAAAGTAGGTTTCTAACCAGAATGGCAGTGTACCTACTACCACTTGTCCAAAACATCCTACAGAAAAGTGTTGCCACTAATGTGTGGTCCTTAGTAATAAAAACATATTAATTCACTACCACCAGGAAGAAAATTCTTCAAGAGGTATTTGCTATTAAATCCCAGCCATTATCCACATATCCATGAATGACAGAGCTGTTCAAATATTTTCTTGAAGTGCTTATGATCATCTCTTTTTTAGAGATCAGAACTGGAAGAACAGAACATACTTTTGAACATATCTTTGGGAGAGGGGGTGGGGAGTGGGGTGGGGTAATATATCAACTCAAAAAACCTTTGCCTGAGCACTGTGAGCTCAGCACACAAAAGTGAACAAGCACAATGACTTGTGCAAATTAATAAAAACAAGAGATTCATGGCAGTTCAGATTAAGGTCCAGACAGAACATCCTTGTTTTTCAAGTGGCAGGGTAGGAAGGGGTGCTGAGGAAGAGCCTGGATGCTGGCTGTGTTTTCTTATCAGTCTATCATCTACGTACTTTGAGCAATCTAAGTTTTAGTGCTTCCTGAGCCTAACATTCGTGCAGAGGATGTATTGTTATGTTTAACAGCCTTTAATGGATTTTTCTTTCACATCTAATTGCTTTTTGATCCTGTGCCAATTTTTGGCACCTACCTCAACAAGTTCCATAATTTAACTATGCACTGTTTGGGGGTGAGGCACAGCCTCTGTTTTAAAACCACTACCTGACAATAGGAGAACTCAAGAGCATCAAAAGAATGTGGAAAAGAAAGAGAGATTCATCATTCTTTATTCATCTCCTCCATGCCATCTTATACTTTCAGAGATCATTATTACATCTTCCTCCTGCTGTTTTCTTTCCAGACAGAAGAAATACTAATCTACTTGGTTACTCATTACAAAGAGACATAGGATAGCTTCTGCATACTTCCTGGAATTCTTGGTAGAGACCACTAACATATAATGAAATCCTGTCAATGCTACCATAAGGTATAGATACTTCCCAACACCACGTACAGACTAAAGGTTCAGCCATGGTACAGAGGGGTTTTTGTAAAAATATGAACAAAAGCCATTTAGTACTACACAAACAGAAAGGATTTTCAAGATCTGGACATGACTGTTCCAAACACAAGAAGCTGAATGTGTCTGACAGCCTTCTGAAGGGCTATCCTCAGTCTGTTCAGAGAGGTATCTGTTTACAGAGGACACTCACCTTCATTGTATGGCACGGGATTGCCAATATTCCCACCGACTTGATCAGCAGTTTTCAGAACATTTAAATCCATCAGTATAACCACTCTCCTACAAACACAGGATAGACAGCAATAAACATTCACTCCCTCTGCAAGTCTATCAGACTCCAAATAGCCTTTGTGGTAGAACCATTAGGGGCTGATTCTGTGGATGAGGGATCTGGAAGACAAGAGTTCTCCACTGTCAACTTAACCCTCCCATGAAGTACAAGTGGGCTTGAAACAGTTATCACATTTCCTCAAGGACAGCTTGAGGCAGGCTGGATGACCACACAAAACCAGCTTGAAACAATTCAGTGTTGTGAAAGTATCAAAGCCATGCAAGGTTTTACAAGAGAGAATATGTTATATACTCTCTGTGTTCTCAGATATTCCCTCCACAAAGATGCTGAATAAAAAGACACAGAGCTCAGCTTGTGCTCTCCCAAACACATACACAGTTTGTATGGATTCACTTCACTCAGATCCCTTCCCATTCTGCAGTATCCTACCTCCCTTTCCTCAAGTTTTCATAAAAGGAAGGTGTGGTGGAATCTGGTCTAAGTGTCAAGAAATCTCCACTCTTTCTTTGCCACAGCAGATAACTGAGGTGAATTTTAATGAAGTTTTGTAAAATTCAGAACAGTCTAACTGGAAAATTTAAATTACTATATCACTGCCCTAGAAAAATCTTATCCTACTGCACCACATTGTGCAATTTATTTACTTCTGCTATTGCTTTGTGCTGCACACTTTCCCTCCTGCACCCTAAAGACTAAGTATTCTTCAGATAATCCAAATCAACAGCATTTGGCCTCTGCTTGGCTGGGAAGTACAGAGCACTGCAGCTGCCCTTTTGTAGTACTTAAAGCAACATATATACCTTCCATCTTTCAGGCTGTTCACAATGAACCTGTTAACCTGGCAAATACATTGGGCTGATAAGCGTTCCTCTTCCACCAGCGAGTTCAGCTGTGTTGCCAACATGAATGCTGCAGAAACAAAGAAAACCAAGAAAACCACTGAAACAAAACATATCTGAGCACAACTTTTCCAGCCAGTTGCTGGAAGTGGAATAACGGACTCAACTCAGATCAATGTGATCAATGTTGAGCTGGTTTATTCAAACACACACACAGCTTATATAGGTGTCTGTATCAGCACACCAGTTACATGACATTGCTGTTGGTTATATGCTCTGTCCACCTGCCTTACATGTGTCTCCCTATTGCTAAGTTGGTTAAAGCTGTGCAGTCATGTTATTCCTTTATAAGGCAGCTGTTAACATTCTTGCAGCTTCTTATCTCACAGGCTTGTTTCTCACAAGCTCCTGTTCTCCTGTTCCTGCATTCTGACCTTCGTTAGCTTCCCCAGGCCTGATTATATTAGGGCATTAATGAAGCTGGGTCACAAGCCCACTCCTCTCACGATACATTGCTACAGCCAGTTTAGCACTGCAGTAGAGCTACAACTTGCTCAGCTAGTTAACAGGTAGAAAACAGTGTAACCACTAACAAGTCACCAAAAGTGAGTGTAAACTGTACTGTATTTATTCCACAAGCTTCAGAGCAGTGATAGCTAGAATGATCACATATCAAAGATGTAAATGACTTTAAAATCAATAAGGTAAATTAAAACCCCTGTTCCAGAAACATGTCTAGGCTTCTATTTTTCCATTACACCTTAAAGTGAGTTAACTGCTTAAAGTTCACAAAGAAAGTTCCAGAAGAGAAGGATGTTGTCCAAATGTTAAAACGCAGTCATACACTTCAGTCTCTGTGTTCCCTGCGTATGTCACATTTCCCTTCAGTATTATGGACCTAGAGCAGAAATCTGAGCACAATCAGTATCTCCACAGTTATAAAACCCCCACTGCAGCTTGTCATACTTACAGGAGAGTGTGTTAACCCCATCACTCATCAACACTCGGTAACGAGGCGGCCCGTTTCCTGTCGCGATAGCCCGTGTGTTCTATGGAAGACAGAGTATTAGCTCTCATCTGTTCAGAAACTCTTTAAAAACAGCAAAGTGTCACCATTAGCAAATGAACTATATATAGTGAGGTGGGATTTTTATTTTTGAGCACAGCACAAGTCACTCAAAGCAGATTTAAGAGTATAAGGGACTTGCTCAGCTCCTCTGTGGAGGAAGTCTGGGGGCACCTAAAGGGCTGTGTGGAAGCACAAGCAGGTGCTGGTGGGCACACGAGGCAACGCGGTACTCACGATGACTTGTAGCACAGGCTTGGAGACTTCCTCCCCCTGCATGATGGCCTGGAAGAGAAAGAGGGGACCCTCAGAAAGGTGCCACCACCCCACTCGGGAGCACTTTGAGGTCCGCAGCGAGGAGGAATTGTTGCGGAATGGCCGGAGACACGGGAAGGGACGTCACTGCTGGACCTGGCCCGGGCCGTTCCAACCGGCAGGGACCGGGCCCAGCTCCGGCAGGAGGTGGGGAGAAGGGGGGGCGGAAACAAGTGCCCAGCCGCCTCCTCCCCAGACCGGTTCCAAGCTCCACACATACACCCCCTCCCCTGGAAGAGGACGAGCCGGAGCCCCCAGCCCCCGGGCCCCCGCCCCCCCAGCCCGCGGGACACGGGCCCCCCGGCCCCCCCCACCCCGCGGGACACCGGCCCCCCGGCCCCCCCCACCCCGCGGGACACGGGCCCCCCCCACCCCGGGCCCCAGGCTCCCCCCCCAGCGGGACACGGGTCTCCCGGCCCCCCCACCCCGCGGGACACGGGCCCCCCCGGCCCCCCCACCCCGGGCCCCGGGCACCCCCCCGCGGGACACGGGCCCCACGCTCCCCCCCCCCCCCCCACGCGGGACACGGGCCCCACGCTCCCCCCCCCCCCCCCCGCGGGACACGGGCCCCACGCTCCCCCCCCCCCCCACGCGGGACACGGGCCCCACGCTCCCCCCCCCCCCCCCCGCGGGACACGGGCCCCACGCTCCCCCCCCCCCCCCCCGCGGGACACGGGCCCCAGGCGCCCCGCCCCCCACTCCGCGGGACACGGGCCCCCGGCCCCCCCACCCCGCGGGACACGGGCCCCACGCTCCCCCCCCCGCGGGACACGGGCCCCGGCCCCGGTCCCCACCCCGCGGGACACGGCCCCCGGCCTCTCACCGCGATGGCACCCTCGCTCAGCCGCACGCTCATGTTGCTGCGCCTCCCGCCGCGCTCCGCTGATGCCGCCAAATCCTCCCGCCGCCTGGAGCCCCTCCTTTCCGGCACGTCCGTACGTTGGCGCCGCGCGAGCCTCGGCCGGCGGTAGCACGGCGCCTTCATTGGCTGCCCGGTGCCGTACGGCGGAAGTGCTGCTGGGCGCGCCGCGCCGGTGCTACGGGCGCCGCCATTGACAGTGAGGATTTGGGGACCGGTGATGGAGCTGCCCGTAGAGGAGTGGCGTCTGTGCGCTGCCCGGCGCTGGGCCGCGCTGGAGCCGGCGGTGCGGGAACGGTTGGCGGCGGCGTCCCTGCACGATACGCTGCGCCTGGGCTGCGGCCTTCTCCGGTGAGCGAGGGCCGGGGCGGGGAGGAGCGGGGCGGACGGGGCGCGGAGCTGACCCCCGTGTCCCGCAGGCCCGAGGTGGAGGCGGTGGATCTGGGTGGGTTGTGCCGCCGGGCGCAGGCGGGCAAGGAACCGGCGGCCGCGCGCTTTTACCGGGAGGAAGGAAACCGGCTGTTCGGCCGCCGCCGTTACGGGGCCGCCGCGAGGCTCTACTCGCAGGTAGGTGCGTGGGGCGGGCCCCGTGAGGGGACCCGCGGGGATGGGGAAGGGGCCCCCAGCCCCCTCTTCCTCCCCGGCTGCAGCGCCCTGTTGTCCGCAGGCGGCATCCCACCAGCCCCCCGGCAGCCCCGAGCTGTCCGTCTGCTTCGCCAACCGCTCGGCCGCCCTCTTCCACCTCGGGCGCTTTGAGGTAAGCGGTGTTGGGGCAGCGGGACCTGGGGCAGCGGGACCTGGGGCAGCCTGCCTTCACCTCACCCCCCAACAGCCCCACCCCGTCCTCAACATTCCCCCACACCCTCCCCAAAGCTCCTGGGTGCCCTGGAGCAAATCTGCACGGCTGAGACCTCCCCCCCCCCCGCCACATTCCCCCCACCCCACTCCCCCCAAACACCTCCACAGCCCCCCCAAAGCTCCTGGGTGCCCTGGAGCAAACCTGCACGGCTGAGACCTCCCCCCCCACCACACTCCCCCTGCCACACTCCCCCCACAGCCCCCCCAAAGCTCCTGGGTGCCCCCGAGCAAGTCTGCATAGCCAAGGTCTCCCGTGTAGCGAGAGGAGAGCCCAAGCATCCCCCGAGGTGTTACCACACACTCAGGGGTCAGGCGGGTGCTGCCGTGAGCCCCACAAGAACGATGACTTGGTGGTTAGAACAAGAGACTGTAGCTGGACCCGCTCCCAGAGCTGCACCTAATGTGGACAAGGTACTTAAAAGATTTATTTCAACTTTCTGAAGTGCTCCTGCTGTCCTCTCTCTCTCTCAGGAGGTTTTATTTCACCCACAGATTGGCTGTGCGCGTCGAATTGGCTGATTGACGTGGGCTTGTTCAAACATCCTGCGTCTTAGGTGGAATAAAAAGGCTTTCAGTGACGTTTAAAAGGCCTTGTCTTTGTTTCTAGGTTTGTTTGGAAGATATTGCCAGGGCTGAAAGTCATGGCTACCCAGACAAGCTGCTGCCCAAGGTCTTGCTGAGGAAGGCTGAATGTCTGCTGTGTTTGGGGAGGTTCCAGGAGGCAGCGGATGCCCTCAGTGCTGTGGAGAATAAAATTGCTACAGGGGGGATCGTGACTACACAAGAAACTCTGCTAAAAAAGTTAAGTCAACTGAAGATTAAAATACATGAGAAAGAGAGCTGTCCAGAGCCTCCACGAGAAGCACAGGATGAGATTCAGAGAAAGTCAGAGATCTGGGAAGAGAATGACAGTATTTCAGGTGCATCTTCATCTTTGACCTTGAATTTTAATATGGAGAGAGGGCGTCACTTGGTGGCCTCCCAGGACATCCTGCCAGGGCAGAACCTGCTGAAAGAAGAGGCTTTTGTAAGCGTGCTCTGCCCTGGGGAGGGCTTTCTTCTGCAGGACAGCAGTGAAACAGCGTGGGATACACGAATTACCAACGCAGATCTTTATTGCCACCGCTGTCTGAGGGAGCTCTTAGCCTCAGTGCCTTGCCATGGGTGCAGTTATGCAAAATACTGCAGCCAAAACTGTGCAGACGTGGCGTGGGAGCAGTACCACAGGGCAGAGTGCTCCTTGGGAGCGCTGCTTCTCACATTAGGGGTCTTCTGCCACGTCGCCTTGAGGACTGTTCTCCTGGCAGGATTTGCAGAGGTTAGCAGGATGGTGGAGTGGTCCCATGATGGTGACAAGGACCTTCATAACCCGGAGGCAAGATGTGAACATCCCAGTGAGGCACCAGCTGCAAGAACTGGTACCAGAGGTATCCCTGGTTGTAATGACAGTGGTCAGTACCAGAGTTCTTATCAAGCTGTGTTCAACCTTCTGCCGCACGCTGAGAAGCATAGCCCAGAACATAAGTTCCTCTGCATGCTGAGCGTGGTAGCTATATGCAAACAGCTGCAAGAAGCTGGTCTAGAGGCTGCTGTTTTGAATCGGGAATCGTCTGAGAAGTCACCCAAACCAAAGATATCAGAAAAAACAGGTGAATTGTCTCCAGAGCTGAAGATTATGGCAGAAGCGATGCTGAGACATGTGTTGCAGCTGCAGTGCAACGCACAGGCGATCACTGTCATGCAGGAGTCAGGTAAGAGAAAAAATCTTTAAGCCCTTCTCTGTTGACCTTGCTCATCTAGCTTCTGTGAAGTGAAGAGCTTTAATTACCAGCTGTAAAAAGCTCCTATTGCAGGTGGGAACGACTTGCTTAAAATACAACTGACTTATCCCTTGTTGGCTTGTTCTTTGGTGCACGTGTAGAGGGTTTTCCTCCATTATTTGTTGCAGCAATTTACCAGAAACCTTTCTACTGCTCTCTGCAGTTGCTTGCAGCGCTCGTTGCATAAGCTGCGTGGGTTACTGAGCATTCATTCTCAACCTACTTGTTTTTCCTCTTGTCCTTAGGGTCCGGAGATGGTGCTGTGGTAAATAAGAAGCCAGTCCGCCTGGCAACAGCCTTCTTTCCTGTCCTCAGCCTTCTGAACCATTCGTGCTGTCCCAATATCAGCCTGTCATTTAGTGGGACAGCTGTCACTGTCAGGGCATCGCAGCCAATCCCAAGCGGCCAAGAGATTTTCCATTGCTACGGTAAGTATTAACTCCCTGTCTCAAGGCCCAGACATCCTTTCACCTCTGCTTGGCATGCTGGCTGAGTGCTATTAATATCATAATTCCCAGTATAATGTTGCTACAGTCTTGCTTTATGTGTAAGCCTTGGTCAAAACTACCAACTCAAAAGTTGGTCTCCTGAGCCCACTGTTATGTTTTCAGCCTCCAGTTATGTCATCTCCAAAATACGATATATTTAGTCTCAATTATAGCCAGGGTACATTCTGATGTTAACAAATTTACCCATTAGCAATGTCTGCCCTTGCCATCCCTCTGCAGGCCCTCACCGGTGTAGAATGAGGGTCACTGAGAGACAACAGCTTCTCAGTCAGTATTTCTTTGAGTGTCGCTGTCAGGCGTGCCGTGATGAGTTGGAGTCTGATGTCAAGAGCGTGGTATCCCTGAGAAACTCATTCTGCTGCCCTAGCTGCTGGGCTTCAATGCAGGTAGTTACGACTCTCTAACTTACTGGGATGGAATGTTTGGTCTCTGGGAGGTTCAAGAGTTAAAAGACCTGAGTCCATGGCCTCTGCTCAGAAGGCAAAAGCCCCTGTAGAGTCAAGATAGTATCTCACTATTCTTAGCAGCTTCCTTGTGATGCTCGTGTGTGTCAGTCTTCCAGTGTTATAGGAGAAAGAATGCCTTTAGCCACGTGTTAAAATCCTGTTGACCTTGCTGAGGGAACCTTAGACTATCAGACTGGGGGAAGGGAGATGTTTAGGAAAGGAAGTGGAGGCCTGGAAGGTGTCCAGACAGGGGCTAGATGTAGGCAGAGCCACACTTCCAGCAGTTCATGGGATGTAAATGAAAATGTCTAGGGTGGGTTAGGTGGGGAGAAGTCACCACAGTATGTATTTGTATGAACACACTGTGCTTTGGGCTGACCCATAGCTCACACACAGCTATTCCTGGAAGTTCCTCATAAACTCAAATAAACTCATAGTAATTCACAGGCAAGTTACTTTGTTTAATTAATGCAACCCAGGAACTGTTTAGCATCTCTCTAACCTAACACAGAGATAGCAGAGACAGCAAATAATCTTTGAGTTGAACATGAGCAGGGATGATCTCAGGGATGATTTCTGCAGGGAGAAGACACGCTTTGTTGTTCAAATGAAGCCTGTGCGGTCTCGGTCAGCAGAGAGAGCCTGTCGCGCCGTTTAGGGGACCTTCAGCAGCAAATCAAGAAAGCCTTAGAACTGCTGAGAGACAGGAAGGCTGGTAAGGCTCGGCTCTCCCCTTTAAGGTCAGCAGTACGCCTCGGAGATGTAGTCCTAGCCATGAGATGGCACTGTTGCTTATGCAGTTGGGGTCCTCTGGCCTACAGCCTGGGTGTCCCTGGGGACTTGAGCTTTAGGGTTTTTTATACCCCCCGATCCGGGTGTTAATCCAAGTCACACGTTGTTCCATAGTAACTAAAAGAACTCAGGGTCATTTTGGGGTTATGAATTCCCAGGCTTTGCTTTTCTGGAGCAAGTCTGGCCAACACTGTGGTAGAGTAGGGCAGGTTCCAGATGAAGTCGATGCTGAATCCTAACCAAATCCAAACCTAGCAAAGATGAGATTGGACTGACTTTTATTTCCTGCATCATGAAAAGCTAGAGTCTGGTAAGTAAGGAGGAATTTTATACCCTGTTTTGTTATAGATCAGGCTATCAAAATGCTCCTGAAGTGTCAGGTGGATGCTAGAAGCTTCTTGTCTCCAGAGCATTTGTTGATGGGAGAGATGGAGGATCATCTGGCACAGGTCTATGCTACTCAAGGTATGACATTGTCTTCTCATCTTTAGTTTTCTGAGCTTTGAATTTAACATGACTAGCCTCTTCTCTGACTAGCCCTTTCACTTTTCTCCTGCTGCGCTTCTCTAGTTGGACAGCAGGGCTCTCAGACTACTTTAGCTAAAACTGCATCTGCAGCAGCCAGTGAACAATAATGTGATCTCATGTTCTAGATTCCCTGTCCTCAGTCTGAGGTCAGCAGCCTCCCAAGAATGCTGTGGGCAGAGTTCATCACATTTTGCATAGTGCTGTCAGATTCTACAGGTGGCAGCAGTGCTAGAAGGATTTATTCCTGACTCAGGTTCTGATTTGGTTTGGGCTTGGGTTCTTTTTTTTTTTTCCATCAGGAAAGTGGCAGGATGCAGCCAGACACCTGGAGAGGAGTATTGAGATTGTGGAAAAGCACCACGGGCCATCAAGTGTAGAAATGGGCCATGAACTTTTCAAGCTGGCACAGATTCTCTTCAATGGGTAAATTTGCTTTGATTCTTTGTCCCTTCCCTGCACCTCTCCTGTGTCTGACACAATGCCATGGCAGGTGGTCCTTGGCACCTTGCAGGGTATCCTGCAGGACCTAGGGTAGTCTGGCACAGGTACAGAAGCTCACTAACCCTGTTGGGGTTCACTTATGCCTCCTGACTCTCTTATTTTGACAACCAGTCACCCTAGGTGCTTACATCTCAGTTCTACAGCAATCAAATCCCCTTTGCTTTATTTTGACCCTCTTGGCAAGCAGATCCCCTGCCACCTCCTGCAGATCTAACCACCACCTCCCTTCCACTGAACAAACTGTAGCAGGGACTGCAGAGGTGATGTAGTGGGTACCTGTACCCTGATATAATGCTCTGACTCTGTCCATCTCCTTACCTTGCCCCCTGCCCCATCCTCCCTTTGCAGCTGAGGTAAGTGCACGCTGTTTGCCTGGTGCCAAAAGGCAGGGAGGGGAGGATCTCTACCCATGAGCTGGTTTAGGTTTCTGTTGGGGGAGGGGTTAAAGCTTGGCTAAGTCAAGGAGCTGGATTGAGTATTTTGTATACTCTGTTCTTATTCTCTTCCTGTTTCAGATTTGCAGTTTCTGAAGCTCTGAGCACGATTCAAAGAGCAGAGGAGATTTTGTCAGTGCACTGTGGTCCTCAGAGTACTCAGATCCAGGAGCTACAAGAAATGAAGACCTGTCTGTTAGAGCTTCCCAGAAGCATCCTTCAGAGGACTTAATTTCCCTGTCAAAGGCAGCTGCAGTGGGACCTTTCACCAAAGCCGAGTTTCATGTGGTAAGGTAGTCTCATAGTACAGGCTGGAAAGTCATTTGTAACAGCTACTTCAACGGAATCTGAAACCCTCTTTTAGTGAGACTGTTGTAAATAAAATGAGCAGCTCTAACATGAACATGTGGCATGGTGGGAATGGTGCTGTTGTGTCACATCTGCACGTGGGTTTGAAGCAGACGTTTGAGGTGCTTGTGGACGCGTGTGTTTCTGGAGCTGTGCCTCTCCTGTGTGCAGTACCCAGGTGGTTGTGAACACACAGTCATCTAGACCACACTGCCTTCTGTTTCTAATGCTGTGAAGCACTTTTCTTCTTGCCAGTGTGGAATGTGAAAGGCTGAGATGGGTGAGCAGGCTGGGAAGTGCAAACTTAGAAGCTGTGAGAGGGGGCAGTGTATTACTTGGAGGGGCTAGCAGCACAGACCTGGCAGTGATGAGGGATTCCATGTAAACAGCTGGCAGCAGGTTGGAAGACATGATAGGGAAAAATGCAGTATGATGTTCGTGTGTAAGACACACAACTGTGTCTCATCTGGGGAAAATGGGAGTGTGAAAGCCTATGACATAGGCAGACAATCTTTGGAGGGAGAATACTGGGGCTTGCTGAGAGTAATAGCAAAAGCTCTTTTATTGCAGCATGAAGGCAAAAGATTCGCACGTTGTGTCTTTGTGCAGCAGAGCAGGGAGCCAATATCCCTCCCAATACCACCCTTTCCATTTGGGCCCTACCATTGCAGATTATTGTGAAGGGATCTAAATGCTCCTGGGATCCAGGATCTTGCCAATGAAGAGAAGGGTTCCAGTGGTATCGTCTCGCAGTACAAGAAGGAAAGGTCTGTCCACGTGATACTCGATGGGGAAGGTCAGACGAGCAGCGTTCACCCCAGGATTCGGTGTGGACCTTTCCCCATCTTCACTAAGCTCCAGAACTGCCTTGTGTTGCACATGAGTGAGCTTAATAGGTTTGGTAGAAATCTTGGTAAAATCAGGTGATGCGAAAAGTGATTGGAGCCCTGGAGGAAAGAGAGAAAATCCCATGAGCTGAAAGCACAGATGGCAGGTCAGGGAGCAGTACTGCCAGTGCTGCAAGCAAGGAGGGCATGAAGCTGCTCTGGCAGAGTTTACTGGGGGGAACAGGGAGAAGCAGCTTGCATCTATTTGTATTGAGCTTCTCCCTCTCAATCTCAGAAGCGTTACATGAGCTTGGCAGAGAGAGGTGATAAAAAGTTGCAGAGTCCTGGACCAAAGTGATTTAGTTGCTGCTGAGATCTCTACAGACTGACAGCAGGACCTAATAACTCAACAGCTTAATATTCTGAGAGCAGGAAGCAACTTGCCCACTGCTTGGAGCCCTGGCAGGCTGTGGAGGGTGTGTGATGTACGTACTTGTCTCCTTTAGCGTGCTGCCAAGTGCCTCTTCATAGTTGAGCTTTAGTTTGGGCAAGCTTAGCACAGCATGGACTGTCTTCAGCTCCCTGTCCACATCATGGACAAACTCAGAAGTAAGACTTTCCTCAATCAGAGTCATATTCTGGGTCACCTTCGTAGGCAGGAAGAACATGGCACTGATTCCCTCTGTCAGTGGCAGCTGGGCAATCTGGAAGGCCAGTTGTAAATAAGAAAGGGTCACATCAATTAATGAACAGCTTTACCCATCCCGTACCAGGCACAGGCCTGAATCTGGACTGCCTGGTCAGCCTTTCCAGTTAACCTTTAGTGGTCTTCCCTGTTTGCTTTTATCACACATGACATCACTTCCTGACCCCTCTGGCACACAGGCTTTCATCAGCCCCTGCTGCACTCCCCGCTGTTACGCAGCAAGTGCCCTCTCTTACCTATCTGGTCCTGTAACGAACCGCCGCATTGCTGGGGGGGATTCTCAGCTGCAACACCTTTGGGCTCATGCTACAGCAAAAGGTTTGTTCAAACAGGCAGAGATGGAAAAGTTTGGAGGAGCGTGCCCTGCCCTTCTTGCCCAACTTTTAGATCAAGCAATGCAGGCTAGTAGGACCTGTGCATTATTTAAAGTGTGGAGGTAGGATGCTAAGAATCAACACGCTGCCTTTCAAAATAGGGATTGCAAAACTATCCCAAGGGGAGCAGGAGGGCTGTCTTCTGGAACAGGTTAACAGGTAAGTGTAGCTGAGCCTGTTCCTCAGTAGGTTTAGGAGGTCTTGTGTAACGTTTGCTCTCTGACCTTGCAGTTGAGTTCTGAGTCAAAACCGTATCGCAGTATGGCTTTGGGCTCTGACATCATGGACACCTTCACGGTTCTGTCCTCATCCAGGTGGAAATCCTTCAGGGCAGTGTTCTTGGTGTCAAACTTGGTTTTCCACATCCCTAAAAGATAAAAGGGAGTGTTTTGTGAAATAACAGCTTAGGAAACGGGGCTTATGCCTGTGGCTGAGCAATCTCACACTTTATATATATGGTATTTGTGCTTTTAAGAGTTGAGGCATAACTGAATGATGATAGAGATGGAAATAGACTGATGGGAGCGATTGATCTCCTGCCACTCTTTGGCCCCTTCTTTTCATCTGAGAACTGGCGAAGTGGGAAATAAAAAATCAAGCCAGCCTATGGGTGGAGTTGCTATTGGGAAGTTGATGTCTACTTACGTAATTACAGAACTATTTAAAGGGTAAGAATTGTGTCCATGCATATAAAGTGCCTCTCTCCCCACCCATTATTTTGCTCCTTGCCTCTGAGCAGCAGTTCTCCAGGACACGGCTTACAGCATGCTCTAGAGCAGCTCTCTACTATCTCCCTCCGTTCCCTCTATGCTGGTGGAAAGGCTCAGTGTGCTTTTTTGAGCTGTGCCTTCCCTAAATGATAATATTCTGTCTCTTGCTGTGGAGTCCTGCGAGTTTAACCTTCCTTTTCTGGTCTCTTACTGCAAACAGGTCAAGACTCAGCTTCCCAAGAGTAAAAATTCTTCCCTCAAGGACTATTTGTGTTCAGGTAGCCTGCATTTCTTCAGTACTAAGTGCCCTCAAATGCTTTCTTCTCATGCACTTTGGCAGCCCCCTTGCTGTGTTGGAAGCGGGAGCGTTCCCTCGCGCGTCTTCTACACGTGCTTAACACACCCTCACTGTAACCAAGCACACGAGGTTCTTACCCTTGAAGAAAGCAGCCCCAGCAAGGAGAATACTGACATCTGTGGGCATGTCCTTCATAAACCGCATAATCCTTCCCTTGGTCTGCTGCCGTACCCAGTTGTTGATTTCCTGGAGGTCTAATTGGGTGTTGCCACTTAGTGCCCTCAGACGCATCTTGTAGGATTTCTCTAGTTGGCTGTGAAAACCAGGCTTCACTCTCAGTCCTGGGGAACAAAAACATGGATATTGCAGCTAGTTCCCTTATCAAAACACTCTCAAGGCAGCAGATTGCAATCCAAAGCCCAGCAGCAGTTCTCTCATAAAACATCTGTGGGTGTGTGTATACAGAAACCTGCTTTGAAGAAGAACGACTGAAGGCGCACGGAGGAAACTGATCCAAATTCTATAGCCACCCATGGTGTGGAGTATGGGATAACTCTCTCCTGAAAAGTAAAGCAGGGAGATAAGAACAGAATGCTTGGACACAGCTACTCCAACATCAGCCTTTCTTCTTTCTCCAGCTCGCTTTGTGTGTACAGCTTACTCAACCTATTGGGTTCTTGGAACCAGCGGCTTCCAAAAGATAGCTCTTAGCTCCCTCAGCAGATGTTTGCTGCATGCTGGAAGCAGACATTTCCAATAGTTCTGCAAGGAATTAAACAAAGGAATATGGCTGAATGCTATCACAAATAGAAAATGGGATTTGTGATTCCTGGCAGTTAGCGAGCCCTGCCAGGAAACCTAGAGTGAAGGCAAAATTCTCAGCAAGTTTCTTCTAGGTCTTCTGTGTGCTAGCTGTTCCGTCACCAGTGTCTTTGTGTGCACTTGTGTCTGGTCTTTTATTTATGTACCCACAAACTTTCCAGACTTTTTCTGGAGCACCAACAGCATTCCACGTACTGTCTGCATCCTGGCTCAAGAGTATGCCAGAGCCAAGGCTCTTAGTGTGGTGTTAGTCAGTGTGTTCTACCTGCTGCTAGTGATTTAGGTAAATTTTGATAGAAGGGAAGAAGGACTTTTACTTTTCTCCAAGATGATACGGGAGGCACTTTTCATGCTCTTCTCTGGTCCAGTCACGCTGGTCAGCAGGTCCTTATAAGTGGTGTGGACTTCAGCTTTGTTAAGCAGATCATAGAAGAGAGCGCGAGAAATCACATCCTCTGTTCGTTCTCCAGCCCCTGCCAATGCCAAGGACATGGTGTGAGGGAAGATCTGTCCAGCCAAACCACACATGAGGACAGGGGACAGGGACTCACCAAGTGAGAGACCAGAAAGTGCAGTAGCCAGGCTGAATGGAGACAGCAGCACGTTGGTGGTGGCTGTCCGGCTAGATTGCTGACGGTAGAGGTCATAGCCAAAGTTGGAGACTGCAGCTGCCAGCTTGTTTACAGGGGTCTTATAGAAGGGATCTTCCTCTTCTACCTCGCCAGCGTTAGCTCCATCAGCGGTGGCAGAGCTCTAGCAGGCATGGGGAGGGTAGAGTTGGGATAAACATCTCAAAGGCAAGCAATCCACACAAATACTGGCTTAATCTTACTGAGTGAGAGCGTAGGGACAGTTACTTTAAAGTGTCCCTGTAAAGCTGAAGGTGGTGCTCAGGTTGGAATCCACTATTTCTGCTTCACCATCATCCCCTGATGTAACTGCTGTGGTTTTAGCCCAGCAAAGCAGGAGTTAGTCTCATTATGTAGCTAAATAAGATCCTGGTAACTTAGGAGGGTAGTGCTTAATGCTTTCGTAAGGTTCTCTAAATTACCTGCTCTGAGTTATCTCTCCCTTGCTCTCTGCTGTTGTCTCCTACTCACCTGCTCAGTAGCTGAGTTCTGGGATCTGCTTGGGACAGTTAAGAGACCCAGGAAAAGGAGAACCGCTGGAATCTGCATGCCGGAACCTACAGAGTAAGAACATGACAGAGGCAACTTGAGCAACTGAGCAAACACCTCTCTGCTACTGTCCCTTGTACCCAGCTGTGACACGTGCCGCTGCTCGTCCTTCCCAATTGCAAAACACACACCTGATCTTAGCTGGGTTTTCTTCTTTAGTTTGAAGTATTCAGCCAGCCTGGCCCCAGTGACTTGGGCAAGCACAAAAAGCAGATGTGTGTGGCCCAAGCCACACTGATGCTGGCAGTTACTGAGTGCCAAGGTCCAGAAAATCTCATATTCTGAGTTCTAGACTTAAAGAAAAATAAAAAAATCAATACTCCATTTAGAAAAAGTAGCAAATCCGTGTTGTTGGATGGGGCACTGGTTATTGCTGCTCTACTGTACAAGTTACCTGCCTCAGGCAGGAGTTTGCCATGTTTCTTGTGTCTTGCATGTACCTGGAAAGCTGTACAGCCTGTATGCATCCTTCTGTTTCTTGTTTGTGATTTGGTAAAGTAGAAGAGCTTTCTTAAGACAGTAAGGAAAGGGACTGGGAGTAAATACCTAACACTGGATCCAGAGAAGTGGTGAAAGGCAGAGCTTGGCTTTTTCAACATTTTTAATGGAGGTTGGTACTTTTCTCCCAACTCCCCAAAGCTGTTCCCTCTCTGGAATCCACTTCTAATCACTCTGGTATTGGCATATATGGCACTTCCAGACAGATCTGTCTGGTCCAAAGGGCAGCGTGTAACCCAGGGTTTCACTGTGGGTAAACCAGAGCTACTGCAGAAGTGTCATGCCCCTGAGAACAGACGCCACTGAGGCTGGTCTGAAGCAATGTTTATATAGATTCCCAGAAATTAAAGCAAGAGAGTTGTATTTAACTAACCCCTGTGATCCAGGCATCTGTGAAGTAGGAGACAGAACATGTGTTTCAGATTAACTTCAGCTATAAAGAAAACACGCCTGCTGGTAGAAATACAACTTCAAGCCACGTGGCTACAACAGCCTCCAGTTCAGGACCCAGGCTGTCCAGGCAGAGGTTTTACTTCAGGGAAGGGCAGTTTGCTCTTTCCCTTTCCTGCCCAAACCTCTTTTCTTCTGGAGGTAGTTCTGCCATGGAGAAAAAGGTGTCACAATGGAGGTTTTAAGTTTTTATCGATGGTTAGACAGCGTAACGTGGAAGCAGTACCCGCTCCTTCCCTGTGCACTTGCATCCTGTCACCTGCTGCATGCTAGCTGCTGAGTAGATGAGGTGTTTGGTGCAGAAGAGGATTTACTACACTGGGACAAAGCAACATGTTTGGTGCCACGATAGCAGATACGATGTCGGGTTTGCTCATCTCACTGCGGAGCTGTACAAGGGACAGGCACCACGCTGAAAGAGGGAGGACAGAAGCCCTGCGTAAATCTAAGTTAAGAAGGTCTTAGCAAGGGCTTTGTGAGGATGCCTGCACCGAGCACTAATCTTGCATGCTGAGCAGAGGAGCCTTGGCTCAGTCTAGTTTAGAGATGAAGGTTTTCCATGGAGCAGAACCTTTCCTCTGAGAAAAAAAAAAAAGAGTACATCTCATCACAACCCTCACTTCCAACTACACCGAGCTCCTGGGAGCCTGCGAGCGGAGATTGGTTTTGCAGATTTGTATTGTTTTTGCCAGTACTGTCACCAGCTTCATATTTCTCAAGCTTTGCCAAAAAGCAATTTCCATTTTAGAAAGACAAAGCCTTTCGCGTTTGAATTGGCCTGAACATCTGGATCCCATTTGCATGTCTCTCAGCGCGCAGCCAAAAATGCAGGGAAAAGAATTTGGTTGGAGCTGAAGGTGGGATGGTTTCAGGCATGATACTGAAATCAGTGGCTGCCTTTAAAGAGAAGAGAAGGAGCAACAGCATGCGGCATGCGCTGTTGCAGTCAGCAAAGTACAGGAGGGAAACGGAGATGAGCTGAGAAGGAACTTGATGTCTGGGAGCTGTCTGTCTGTGAGGGCCCACAGGTGTGAAGGAGCTGTTTTTGCTTTCCATCTATAGTGGTACCAGTCTCACAGTATTGATAAACACCCCTGATTTTGGGGTCATCACCCACGAGTTCAGGCTGTAAGCGCTCCACCCTGCAGCACTGACCCCTTCCCAAGCATCCTGCAAACAGCAGCTCTAGAGAATTCGACTATCAGCAGAACTGTTACCATCACAAAGAAAACCCTTGTTCTGGGCTGTGACACAGCTGCTTGTGAGGACAGAAACCCACCCAGTCCCCAGGCTCGGCTCCAGAGGTGAAGACCTGCCCTGGGATGCCAGTGGCTCCCAGCCCCTGGTGAAGACACCTCGTCTGGTAGAACCCCACCCACCCTTTAACATGGGCAGAAGAACTCTCCTTCCCGCTTCCCAGGTTTTCCTAGAGCTTCCCTGCCTCAGCCCCTGCCCTCTGCTTCCTTGGCAAGGGCTGTGGAGTGGGGATGAGCTGTGCCTTACCTTGGGCTAGGCTCTTGGGCTGGGCTGTCCCTTACCTGTCCCCTACTTCGGGCTCCTCCCGGCTGTCCCTCACCTCAGGCTGGGCTGTCCCTTACCTGTCCCTCACGTCAGGCTGGGCTGTCCCTTGCCTGTCCCTCACCTCAGGCTGGGCTGTCCCTTACCTGTCGCGCACTGGGGCCGGTCTGTCCCTTACCTGTCCCGCACTCGGGCTGGGTTGTCCTTTACCTCGGGCTCCTCCCGTCGCTGCCGTCGGTGCGATTCAGGGACAAGTGCGGGTTCAGTACATCCACAGCTGCTTTTTGCTGCTTGCCCGGGCCCAGCCTTCGGCTTCGGGTTACAGCTTTCCCAGGGCTCTCTTAAAGTGCTCTGCTCCCATTTTCCAGCCGCTGCCCCCCTCCCGCTGAATCGCGCTGGCTGTTGCCCCCCTGCACCCCCAAAACAGCAGGATGGGGACAGCTCCTGCCCTCCTTGAGCCGGGCTGTACCCCTGCAGCTCTGCCCTGTGTCACACGAGGGAATCCCTGCTTTCTCAGGGGCATGGTTAAACTCAGGGGTGTTCAATGGATTTATGGGGTGATGCCCAAGATTTAATGGAGAGACATGGGAAGCTGGGAAGCTGAAGCGGGATCCCTCTGGCTGTTTCAAGCCACCAAGGGGAAGATGCTCTGAAGCGGCTCTGACTGGTGGTAGTTACTGGTTAATGAGAAGTTACTAATGTGACTGGCTTTGAGGGGGTTTGGCCCAAAAGAAGACGACTAAAAAGCCAAGGACTCTTGGTAAAACAAAAGATGAATTGATGAATTAACGGAACATTGCAGGAGCTGACAGAGTGGTACGGGACCTGGGGAAGGGAAAGGGGTTGAGGAGTTCCGTTGGGTTTCACAGTAGAAGACTCCAAGGGAGCACCCATCAGGGCACGTGTCAAACAAGGGAGTGCATTTATTAATTTGGTAAGCCTTAAATTGTAAAACTCATTGTAATTAGATATTGCAGAAGATTAAAGATAAATGGATTTGGGGTGGAAAAAAACCCCAACCCACAAATGAGTGGAATACAGGTCTGTTGAAGGCAACGATGGTTGGATGTAATGTCAGGCTTGGCAGCTGGGCAGTGCACCCAGAGAAAAGTCATTTTTCCTTGTCCATAGTCAGTTTGGGCTTTCCCCCCACCTCCCCAAGTCATTTATTACTGGCTGCAGGGAAAGAGAGACCATACTGGGCTAACTGGACACACAGCTAGCCTGTGGTCAGTGGTTTGTCTGCTTGGAAATGCTGGGACTAAATTGTAGCCAGTAATGTCGGTGCCCCCAGCCTAGGCTTTCATGGGGACATCTTCTTGGGCTGCCAGCCTGGCACTAACAGTTAATGAGGAGTTACTCATGCGTCCTGGCACTGAGCTCATCCAGTCCCCAGCTAAGAGGAAAGGCTGGTTCATAGAAGCACTAGCTGCTGGTTTTTGCAAACTGGAAAAGCAAATTAAGTCGTCTGCCCCATGATTAGTCAGTGCTTTGAGGGCAACCCTTTCTAACAGGAGCAACAGCTCTGCTTTCAGCTGCTTCTCAGCTTGCTCTGCAAGAAGTCATCTGCAGAGGGATGCTTGTGTTCTTTAGTCTTCCATTGTCAGCCCAAGAACTAGGGTGTTGGCTGTGGGGATATCTTCTGGTGGTTTTCATCTCTTCTTGATGCTTCATTAGTGGTATTTAAATGTCCTTTGTGGAAGGGGCACCAGAGGCATTGTTACATCTTTGTCTGTAGCTTCAAATGAAAGCCCATCTATCTAAACACAGGTTTGGTTTTAACCCATTGAGTGTAGAACGTTATTACAGACCAAAGCAAGCAGTATTCCTGCAGGTGAATCCCTGATGTGGCTTGTTATGCTCACCTAACGAGATGCAAGGGTTTTGTTAAATCAGTGCAAATCATTTTACTGCCGTTCTAGTTCGGGTTCAAGAGCGTAGGCAATACGGTGTCTGAACTGTGCTCACTTCTGCTGCTGAGCTGCTCACTTCTCTGTTCAGCCTTGAGAAAAGAGACTGAGAGGGGAGCTGATCAATGGTTATCAATATCTGAAGGGTGGGACACAGGGGGAAATGGGCAGCCTCTTCTCAGTGTCTGTGGGGACAGGACAAGGGGCGATGGCCTCAAGTTGGAGCACAGGGAGTTCTGCACCAATCTGGGGAAGAACTTCTTCATGGTGAGGGTGACAGAGCCCTGGGACAGGCTTCCCAGGGGGTGTGGAGTCTCCTTCTCTGGAGATATTCCAGACCTGTCTGGACGCCAACCTGTGTGACCTGTCCTAGGGACCCTGCTTTGGCAGGGGGTTGGACCTGATGGGCTCTGGAGGTCCCTTCCAACCCCTGTGAGTCTGTGATGTTCATAGCGATTCGCTTTATCAAGGAAAAAAATACATCTACTATCCCAGATACTGAGACTCACTTGTTCTCAGCCAGGGGTGCAGGTGAGCTGTGGAGCAGACAAGTCCACGCTGGCCCTTGTCCTCTCCAGAACAGAGCCCAGTCACAACATGAGCTGAGCAACACCAAGCAGGAGTTCCTGAGCAGAGGCATTAACATCCCTTTGCATTCCACCAGCTGCCTCTTTGGCAGTGTCAGTGGAGTGAGGAAGAGTCTTGAGGCTGGTGTAGGGGATGATTTGTAGAGCAAAGCACAGTCGTGGAGGGCTGATGCAGTGTCAGGGGAGATGAACACAACCGTTGGACAAGAACAGCTTGGAGAAGGAGGGGTGGTAGAAAGGTGAAAGTAGGAAATGAGAACTAAGCCATTCAGGAAGCTGAGAACAAGGGGAGAACACTCTGTAGAATAGGGGGAGCTGGAGGGCAGGGACAGGGCAAGCAGGACTCACAGGGGTTGTAATGCACCAGGGTGGGATTGAGGGAGGTTGGTGCTGAGGTTGGAGGAGCTAAAGCAACACTTACCTAAGGCCTGGGCCAGTGAATCTTAGGAAGGGATATCTATAAATAAACGAGCTAAAATGTTCCCTGTGGGCTAGGGCTATGCCCTCATAGTAGGGCTGAATTCCTGTGGGTTTACTTGTTAAAATTATACAGCCTGGTAATTACACCCTCCTTTTGAAGGATACGTGTCTCTGCGATGGTTTGAGGGGCAGACATCCTCTTGAGCTGTTCTTCCCCTTTTAGACTGCAAGAACTCTGTAATTGCAGGTCTGACACAGGAGATTTTACTCCCCAAAGTCTCCTGCATCCCCGAAATTCGTGGTTGGTGAGTCAGTCCTTCCCTTATTCCAGCAGATGGTGCAGACTATTCAGGGATGGAGGCTCCCAGAAGCATTCTGCTCCTTCCTCTGAGGGAAGGCAGACTTCCCAGTGAGGAAAACACTGCCAGAAGGGTGGCCCTGGTGCTCTGTAACTGCTGTTTCACAAAAACAGAGCACCATCCTTTTTACCCAGAAGCTGAGGGAGGTTGGAAGCAGAATAGACTGTGGGCAGCAGGTGTTTTGTACAGGAATAGCTGCAGCAGGGCAGGCCAAGGCGACTTAGGCTAATATTTTTAAGTGGTAGGATGGCTTGGTTGGGTGGAGGACTCCCAAGGTTGTTTCATGGTAGCTTAGTTCAGACTGCACTGCTACTTCAGAAAGGACATGGGGAGCTCTGCCCATCTCAGACAAAAGTGAAGATCACAGAATCACAGAACCACAAGGTTGGAATAGACTTTTAAGATTATTGAGGCCAACTGTTCCTATTCTCTACTAAACCCGATCCCTGAGCACCCCATCTACCTGTCTGCTAAACACATCCAGGGTTCGTGACTCAACCGACTCCCTGGGCAGCCTGTTCCAGGCCCTGACAGCTCTTTCAGGGAAGAACATTTCCCTCACATCTGATCTCACCCTGCCCTGGTGCAGCTTGAGGCCATTTCCCCTTGTCCCATCTCCCGTCCCCTGGCTGAAGAGACCATCGCCCACCTCTCTGCACCCTCCTGTCAGGTCAGTGTAGGCTCTGTTAAGGTCTCCCCTCAGCCTTGGGAGGGGATGCCACAGGACATTGTTTTTTTGCCCAAACAGGGGCAAAGCAGTGATGATCAGCTACAGGCATCAAAATCTGCCCCTACTTTCCCTGGAAGCCGTCCCAACCATCCATAGCATTGTGCTATGGAGCCAGGAGTACCCCAGTAGAAGAACAGATAGCAGATGCCAGACCAGCACCTTTGAACCTCGTAGTAGATACCAGCAATGGCCAGGTTTTGCCCAAGAGAAGACGAAGGACTGTCACATCCCTGCTTGTCCCTGCTCACAGGTGGAATTCCCCCCTGTCCAAATGCCACTGAGCCCATGCACTGATTCAAGGAATTCTGCCCATTTCAGAAATCCAGCTCAGGCCCAGTGAGTGCTCCCTGCACAGGTGAGATGCCCAAAGCTTATTGGACTCGGTCCTTGGATGGTCTTTTCAGATTAGCCATCTCAGCTCATAGCCCCTGTTGCACTCTGCGATGAGGTGCAGCAGAAAGTGGATCCTTCCCAAGACCCCCCCCCCCCCAACTTTCCATCTCTCACACCCAGACTTTTTTCCTCCCAACCTTTGCAATCTCTCAAGTCTTGTGCCTTGGGGCATGGGGGTCTCGTGCCTTTTCCCTTTCTCTGTTGGTCTTTTGATGCAACACCTTGAGCAAATAGATTCTGCTTTAGTCTTTATTATTCTGCCAACATAAAAATTACTAAAAAACACTTTATAAAATATGTCTTGAAAAATCTAGCATTACCCAAGAATCTAGAGTTTCCCAGGAAAAGAGCTGGAGATAAGGATCCAAGGGGGTTTCCCACTGCAGACCCTCCCACATCAGATCCCCATAACCAAGGAGTGGGGAAAAGGGAATCTTTGAAGAGAGCCTGTGCCTGGAAACGCTTGTGACACATCCTAGGGAAGACAACTGGTTACTAGTCCAGTCGATCTAGAGGTCGTTTTCTAGGTGGGTACAGATGGTTTTCAGAGGAACACTTGGAGGGAGACATGTTCCCAGGAACTGCGGAAGGAAGAGCCGTATTAATATCTCTGGCTGCTGTCCAAGCTGCCAGATGCTAATGATGATTCCGGGCTACGGGGGACTCTGAGAAGAGCTTAATAAAGACTCTAATAAGAGCCTGGGGACAAGGAAGTCTCCCTTCCATGACTGAGAGCCCTGGAAGGGAAATCCAGGCAGAGCAAGCTTTTCAGGTTCAACAGAGGGGAACCCCAGCCTGAAGGAGCTCCTCAAGGCTGGAAGGGGCTGTCCCAGGACTGGTCTGTAGGGATCTGCAAAGGAAAGCAGGCATTGCCTCCTGTGGCCTCAGAGGGAGGTCTCCAAGGACAGGGGATATGGTTTAGCATAGGATGGGAATGGTTGGACTTGATGATCTTCAAAGGTCTCTTCCAACCTTGTGATTCTGTGATTCTGTGACAGGGGGGGTCCGCAGCTGGTCCAAAGGGTCAGGCAGCAGTTCCAGAACACTTAGGCTCTGCTCCTCTCTTATTTGGGCATGGGGTACTCATTGAGATTGGTGGCTTCACGTGAGTCCTGTAGCTCTTTTGTCTGGGGAGCAGCACTGGGGTTGGGATTCCGGACGCTGCCTATAAAGAGCGGGATGCCTGTTTCATCTTCGAAGATAATGAAGACAAAGGGCCGGTCAAGGCTGAAGGCAGAGACCGACCGTGAGATCGCAACGCTGGTAGCAGCAGATGCTTCCACCCCATCTTCTTTAAGCTCCAGTGTAGACTGATGCTGTATGCTGGATACAAAGAGAGGCTTCTCTGTGATCTTCTGGAGGTCTGGGCTCATGAAAAGCTCCTGGAGACCTACAGAGAAACGAGACTAAATTAACCTTTCCCACTTGGTGCCATCAGCTCTGATTTTCCCCAAAGCTGTCTGAAGAAAGCAGTTCCATAGTCTCTTGCTACCTGGGTTGTCCACCAAGGTGGGTGGACTGGACACCCAACAGAAACATGGGCTGCTGTCCAGGTTCCCCAGTCCCTTTCTGTGTGGACAGCCGAGCATGCCAAACCCAGAGCTGTTTTTATCACCTTTGTTCACCTCTTAGAAGAGCAGTGCAAGAACTTGAGGCCTTCCTCAGAAAGCCTCTGAAGGCTTTCTGAAGGCTCTGAAGGCTCTTTTGCTAGGCTGGGAACTAATTTTTTTTTTTCTTTTAAGCAATTCTGCAAATATAAAGCAAACTCTTAATTTATTCTTGTCTGGGAGCACAGGGCACGGTGTTTTATTTCAGGAAGGTCTCAGTCCCAGGATTTGTGACCTACATTCTCTCTGTCAGTGAGTTCTGTGCCTTGTGCACTACGTTAAACGACAAAGTAAGAGATAAAGGTTGTTGCCTGGGGAGGAAGTTGGTCTTGGCTACAAAAAGGGGAATAGGCAGAGCTGTGAGGAACTGTGAACGCTGCCTTCTCTACAGGATCATCTCATTGGAGCAAAACATTTGGTGCTAGGCAAGTGAAGAGTATGGAGGAGGAGAGGAATAAGAGATGAAAGAGTTTGGATGTCATCAGGAGCAAGCTGTGAGGCAAAGCGTTAGAAACAAGGATGGCAGCTTTTAGTAAGTCAGCGAACAGATGCCGTATGGATCGATCACCTCCCCTGCGGAGAGAGGCTGAGGGAGCTGGGCTGGTTCAGCCTGGAGAAGAGAAGGCTGTGGGGGGACCTCATTGCAGCCTGCCAGTCCCTGAAGGGAGCAGAGGAACAGGAGGGGAATCAGCTTGTTAAAGGGCAGAGACTGGCAGGACAAGGGGGATGGAGTGAAGCTGAAGGAGGGAAGGGTTAGATGAGATATTGGGGGGAGTGTGGTGAGGGGCTGGAACAGGCTGCCCAGAGAGGTGGTGGATGCCCCATCCCTGGGGGTGTTCAAGGCCAGGTTGGATGGGGCCCTGGGCAACCTTGTGTAGCTCCAGGCCTGGAGGTTGGTGGCCCTGCCTGTGGCAGGGGGTTGGAGCTCTGTGATCCTTGGGGTCCCTTCCAACCCAGACCAGTCTGGGATTCTATGATCAGCTTCGCTTATCCTGTGCACATTCTGTTAGAGGCCTTACCCATTTGACTGAGAACCTTGCTGAGTTCCAGCTGGTAGTCCAGTTTGATTTTGGGGATCTTCACTGCAGTGGGCACCTCTTTGGGGAAAAGCCAGCACAGCTGTTTATAAGGGAAGTTCTCCAGCACATGAGAGGTATTCCAAGTGTACTGGTTTGGTATAATGGCCACAAAACTCATGTTGCTCTTAAAGGGAAACTTGGCCACCTGGGAATAAAACCAACCAGAAGAATTTAAGGAAGAAGAAGGAAAGTCCAGAAAGTGATGCTTTTAATTTAGCCATTTTCTAGTCGGACTATGGAGCTATCAGACAGAAGCAGCCTTGTGGGAAGGAGGTATCTGATTTCTTCAGAGCAGAAGGATTGTTGGAGTAACAGCAACAGACTTCAGTGTTTAGCCACTGCCTGGTTAGGACTGACCATGGGGCAGAGTGGAAGCCCACACACACAAACCTTGTACCCACTCTGGCAGAGCTGTATTCTGACAGGCTCCGACAGCACATTGTCTGAGGGAATTCCTTTCCATATTTCCTCATTTATCTTTAACTCAGGGCTTTAAAACTCCATTAATTCCCACTTAGTGGGGATGTCTCTTTGGGGTTTTTCCTAGAGACTGGCAGTGAAGAGTCAACGTTCTTGCTAAAAGCAAGGACAAAGGATGCTTATTAAATATTTGTGTGCTATGCCTGTCAGAAGTTATTTTGGGAAGAATACCTCCAGTTAGTAAAATAGCTCAGAGAGAGGAAATTCCAGTCAAAACCTGTAGTGCTCCTAACAGAGCCCTACCTGAATGTCCTGGGACTCCAGCGTAAACCAGCTCAGGGAGTACTTCTGGGCTTTCATCATCTCAACTGGGACCACAAACTCATTGTCAAGGTGAAACACGTCTGGCCCAGTGAAGCTGACATCAAACTTATTCTGCCAAAACGCTGTGAAAATAAAGATTTAGAAACCAACAAAGTTAAATGTGGGTAGGAAAACAGAAATTGCCTGGCTGACACTCCTAGCACGAGTTCTCCAAGGCAGACAGTGACCAGGTGAGGAAAAATACAGCCAAGAGAAGTCAGTATGGAGGCTGGAAGAACCTTAATGGCTTGAAGCTCTTATCTGCCAGAGAGGGACTATAGACTAACAAAAAGAACGAGGATTAATCCTCACACCTCAGTGTGGGAGATTACTGAAGGCTCTGAAGATAAAGGAGTGGATGTTTGTGCTCTGAAAACATGAAGAGCGTTGCCTCCGCCACACATAAAGTGAAACAGTGACCCCAGACCAAGCTAAAACCTTTGTGGATTTACTCTGGAAGTGTTTGCTCTGTGTTTTGGTGTGCAACCTGCAGGGAATTAGAAGAGGAAGAGGTTCCTGGCCACTGTGCTGTGGTCAAAAATAACCCCCCCCCAGAAGCCGCCTCCGAGCCCGGGGGGTTGCTGCGGAGCGAGTTGCATGTGACCTGGTTAAGCTGAGCACCGATGTGCCACCACTGCTGCCTGGGATCCTGAAGTGAGAGGCAAAAATACTGCAGGTTCCACCTGCTGCACCCTGGCTCTGCTGCCAAGTAACGTTTTTAGCGCAGAGGAAGCAGTTGGGGATCATTACTGTAAAGAAATCCAAGCAAGAGGAACAGCAGATGTAGGAGGAAAGAACAAGCAGATTGAGTAGCTGGAAGCAATGGGAGGAGAAGCCATTCAGCTGCAGAGAGCACGTAGACACCTGACTATCCCTCTTGAAAAGTAAAAGGCCTGTGGAGCTCACCGTGGAGATGGATGGCATTGAGCAAGAGCATCACTGTGTTTTCGGGGAGGTGCTGTAGGAAGGTGGGTATCTGCCCACTCGTCGCTTCCTTCACCCACTCGTTGATGGCGGCGAGGTCATCCTCACTGTTCCCAGAAAGGATCGTGGGTTTTGTCCTGTAGAATTTCTCTGAGTCTTCCAGGAATTTCTCCTTCACCTCGAATCCTGGCAGAGGGGGAAAATCCTGCGTGAAGTCATCAGCCACTGGAAAACTTTGCTTGGTGGTGTGACATCGCCCAGGAGAGCGCTGAGGGAAACCCAGATGTCTCCCAGCTTCCATCACGCTCCTGCCACCATGAGTTTCATTCCACACCAGTGCAGAACCCCCCCCAACACCAGCTCTCACCTTCCTGCAGGTACAGACGCGAGACGAGGCTGAGGGTGGACTCGGTGAGCCTTCTGCAGAGGGTGCCCAACACGTGGTGGAGACAGGGCACCGACTCCAGGTGCATCGCCTCCAGCAAGTGCTTCTCCGTCTGATTTGCTGCTCCTAAAAGACAAAGTCCCCTTCCTGTTAGGTCATGCCTACGTAGTGGGGAACAGGGATGTTCCTCTGCCTGCCCCCCTGTCAGGAACATGCTGTGCTTAACAAAAGAGGCCGGAGGAACCTGAGAGTAGGAGCCTCAGCAGGGTCACAGAGGGCAGCTTCAGTTGTAATTGTACCTAATTAAAGCTGCAGGAGTAAGATTAAGTGGAACATGCTGTCTTTAATCTTTACATTTCACACATTGCCTCTCAGGGGGGTGGCAGGGGAGGGCAGGAAATGGTTCTTTTGTGACTAAGAAGTTACCCAGTGCCAGGTGAGACAAGGCGAGGGCGATGCTGAGGGGTGACAGGACCATGTTGGTGCTGTTGGACTCCAGCTGGACCTCTCTGAGGAGATCGATGCTGAATCTCATCAAGCCATCTGCTAGCCTCTGGCTCTTCTTCCAAGTCATCTTACAGTTATCCTCAGCCTCTCCTTCCTCTTCAGAAAAGGCAGTTCCCCCAGGTGGTTCATGAGGCTTGGGACAGCCCACGGCCTCAACTGTGACTTTTTCTTCTGGGTACCAGTCATGCGTCGCGTCTGTCAGCATGGTGTAAGGAAACAGGGGTCTATCAATCACGTGGAAGTTCTCATAGGTAATGTCTTCCAGCTCTGCTTTTGGCAGGGTTGGGATGGCTTCCAGCCCAGCAGACTCTGCAGTCCCAGCACTTTTCATGTCCTAGGGAGAAACAAAGATAGTGCTGGAAAAGCAGGAGCATGGTGATACTGTCCCTCGTGAGCTTTAACTGCTTTACACCTAAATGGGTTGAGAAAACTCTCCAGCTTCTCTGTTCTAGTGGTGGATTTGCCTCAGTTTGCCTTTTAACCTTGAGATGAAAAGCACCTCAGTGAGTCTGGAAAACAGAAGGTCTTGTATCCTGGGAAAACAGACAGCATGAGCCTTGCAGTGGTTGCTCCTCTGCTTGCCCTCAGGGTTCCCTGGCAAACAGGCC
Organism: Gallinula chloropus; assembly: GCF_964237585.1. NCBI lineage: Eukaryota > Metazoa > Chordata > Aves > Gruiformes > Rallidae > Gallinula > Gallinula chloropus. Next base: position 11,703,384 of record NC_140104.1, read on the forward strand.
CAACAGGCATACTTCGAGGGCAAGAGCCACCAGCTGCTCAGCACACGTCCTGTGCCTTCACTGTCTATAGATCCACCATCCCCAGTGGATTGGCACCTCCTCCCCTCCCCTATTTTAGAGCTGCATCGGTCAGCACCCGCTGCTGCTGTCACAGCCTTGAGCCAGCTTGGCTCGTGCCCTGCTCTGGGCATCTGTCTCTTCCTGACTTGCCTGTTCTGTTCAGCCCCATTTCTCTCCAAATCCCTCACTCGCCAGTTTTCAGAGCTTCAGCCTACAGCACTGCTGCTCCTGCCCTGAAACACATGCTTTTTCCCTCAGATCTCTCTGTTCCCATCAGCATCCGGATGACATTCCTCTGCTGCACCATCAGAGCCAGGCTCGATGGGAAGCATCACCTATGGGTCTTTCCTGCAGCCCCCCTCACAGCTCCTTATTTTCCTCATCTCCCCATGTCAATAACCCACTTGCCAGGCCCTATCCACACCAGCTATGGATGTTTGCTCCACGTGCTGCCTGGCTATTTAGGCTGGAGCTCCCAACCACGAAGGAGCACAAGGAGGTGAGGAGGGAAGGGAAGCCTGCACCTTCTCATCGCACTGGCACCAGTACATGGCACTGCCTGGCCTCATCCTATCTCAGGGCAAACTGGAAAAGCCTAAGTTCCATCCTCTGGGGTGGAACCAGCCATCACCTACCTTCAGCTGCCCATCCTTGTCTAAGAAGAGACGCTTCTGCTCGATGGCGTGTGCTGAAGAAAACTGGGGGGGGGGGGGGGGGCAAAAATAAAACAGCAACAAAGAAACAAAGTCAGGGGGCAGATAATTTCCTCTGAATTCCCAGAATTGGTCTTCTCCACTCCCACTACACATACTGGTGGGGCCAGGGCAGAGCCTGGCTCCAGCCAGGCTGCAGCCATCCTTGTGTGGCTGCCGCATGAGAAGGGCTTTAGGGTGGACAGGAGGTGGTGGGATGCGCCGAGGGGAGGTGGAAGTGAGGGGGAGCTGGGGGAGAGTGTGAGGGCTGGGTTTGGTTAGAGGGGGACCAGGCCAGAAGGGTACAAAATAACGTGTCCTCTGCAGAGTGCACAGTGGGGTTTTGCAATCGCAGAGCTGACTGGGATCCAGATTTTAGACAGGAGAAATAAAGGCTGTTGTTAAACAACCTCCTGTTAACCCTGAAGGTCACGGCCACTAAACACAGCAGAAGCCAAATTTCCAAAGGTTTTTCAACAGAAATCCACTTGACTAATGACAAGCCCCACAAGCTGTTTTAGCTATGGAAAAGACAATCAGAAGCCTTGCTGGGCCGGGGCACAAGCTAACCCCATAGCAGAGAGGCCACATCCTCCCCCAGCCTGCCTTCCAGGGCTCCTCGCACAGGGATTTGCCCTGTGGTGTGGTGCAGGAGAGACAACTCGCTCCCCTCGCCCTTTGCTGGCTGGGGAGAGGGCAAGGGGAGTGCAGAGACACCCCCTCCATCCATGGCTGGAGTGACTTACCTGTAGGTGACTGTGAAGACAGAGCAGCAGCAGACCCCAGAGAAATGCCATATTCCTGGAACCAAGCGAGAGAGAGGAGTTATTCCCAGCTGCCTGGCAGCAGCAAGCTGAGCCTACTCAGGTCTACAGGGAGAAAATTACCAACCTGGCCAAACAGGTTGGCGCAGGAGCTTGTGGAAAGCGATAGGGAGATGAACAATGCTGTGAAGAAACAACACAGGACTCCTGGGTCCAACGCCAAGGCAGGGAAATTGGAGAGGAAAGGAAGAGGGACCCGCGCTGGAGCTGAGCTGTAACCACAGCCAAGCTCCTACCCGATGCTGGCCCGTTGGATCCTGCAGTTCTGACCCCATCACCCTCCCTTCCCTGGGTTACAAACAGTATTTCCCTAATCAGCCCTGCACAGACTGTGCCTCTGGGTGAAGACCAAGAGCTTCTGCTCCTGTCCTTGCAAACCAGCGAGGTGTGGGCACGGCATCCTCAGCTGTGCCCCTGGCTCCTGGGAGAGCAGATACCAACCTGCCACAGAGGGACTACGGGCGCTGAGCAAGGGCTGCCTCGGAGGGACTGTGCAGGTAGAAAATGCATGGGCAGGGCAGTTCCTCAGCAGTATGTCCTGGAATAGAGAGTCCTCCCCTTCCCAGCACTCGCCTTCCCCCTTTGCTGGCAAACCCAGCCTCTCCCACCCCCGCACTCTGGTTCCTGCATGGGACAAGTTGGGAGCCAGGCTTCCAGGGCCATGGATGAAACCCCAGCCATTCCCTGGTCACCACTTCACCCAGCCATTTCCCCCTTTCCAATAGAAATAACCTCTCAGCAGAAAGACCCCATGCCAAGGCCTGGCTGCTGTCACAGCTGCCACACACTTACCACCCAGCGCTGCTTGCACCCACAACCATGAGGCCGTGACCCCCATTGCCAAGTGGAAGAAGCAAAACTTGAGGCGATTCCATTCCCTCTCCTCCTGCACCCCAATCCTGAAGCTGCCTATAACCCCAAAGTCCCCTTTCTTCCCTGGGGATGCCCATCCTCTGACCCTCTGCTGAATCCACCTCCCTCTCCCAGCGAGGGGGGTGATGCTCCTTGGAGGAGCCCCCATGTACTGTCAAATCCTCATTCGTTTGCCCCTCACCTGTGGCTGTTCATGCCCAGGACGGTGCTGGCACCTGCTTTAGCCCAGCCGGCAGCTCTGCGTGGGGCAAACACGGTCCCTTTCCAGTCCACCCCTCCTACCCGCCAGCAACGACCTTCAGCACCACCCCCCCCGTTTGGGAATTTGGCAGCAAATATTGACCTGCAGCATCCGGTTAAACATTTGTTTGGGGGACAGGAGTGAGTTGTGGGGTGGTTGGAGATGAGGACACACTTTGGGCTGCTGTATCCTCCAGAGAACGTTAACACCAAGCTCACCAGCTCCCAAACTCCCACTGGCATCCAAAGGCTGCTGTCCCTAGCAGGCTCTGCTTTCCACACGCTCCTCATGCCAGGAACATGTGCTTTTATCCCTAACCCTTAGTGGAAACACAGGGCTTGCTATTTATTACCCTGGTGTTGGAATTCTCCTTGCAGGAACCCCCCCCAGCTATTTACTCCCCGTATCCCAGCTGCATCCACTGTATCAGCTTGAAGAGATGGCTGGTGCCCAAGGCCCTGTGCCTGCATACCCGAGCAGGAGGCAGGGATGGTCGAGCTGAGCCAAGAGCAGCTGGTACCCCCCCCGGGGCACAGCACGCACCAGAGCTCTGCCGCAGGAGCTGGCTCTGGCACCGGGCTCCGCGGCACGCACACACTGCCGTGGCACAGAGGAAGAGTCTCAGGGACAGGCAGAACTCCAGCAGTCCTGTCCAGCGCAGTTTTACACCATACAGGGAAGCAATGATGATCCTTCCCAGCTCTGTTCATGTCCTCAGTGGGAGCGGGATCCCTGTGGAGCAGCAGGGAGCACCAGCAGGATGGCAGCGCTTGCAGCTATCCATTCCTTGCAGCGGGTCTCAGTTCCCAAACTCACCCCTGCTGCTGCAACCAGCAACTACTGTGGGACACACCACTGCAACTTCCCCTTGGAAAGCAGATCTGGGTCCCTGTGCCTGCTACACCCACGGCATCCTCACAGCATCCCTCCTCCAGCCCCTCAGGAACACGAGAGGAGGAGTCTCAGGGCATGGACAGAACTCCAGCAGTCCTGCCCAGTTTGGGCTCTGGCTGCCAGCACCACCCAGCCCCGCGCCGCGGCTGCGCCCCTCCAGCACAGAGCTGCCCCCCAACACCCAGCTCTGCATCTTTTCAAAGGTTTTATTAGAAGTAAATATTTACATCTATTGCAAATGGTTAATAGGCAACGCAGGACTGAGAGCTCCCCTTGGGTAGGGAAGGAGGGTGAGGGCCAACTGCTCACCTCCCCACCCCTCCCTGGGAGCGGAGAGCCGCCGTCCCAACCACAAGTGGCTCAGAGGAACTGGCAGCTGGATGAAAGCCCTCTCCCCTCCCAGGACAACATGCAGCAGGCTCCTCCTCTGCCCAAGAGAGTCCCACTCCTGATACTGGCTCTGACTAGGGTGAAGGATGGATGGGAAAAGGGCTGTGAGAGAAGTGAGGCAACTGCTCCTACGGCTGGGTCAAAGAGCGCTCTCCTCGCTGATGGGGTGGGAACAGGCAGTGCTGTCCCAAAGGGAAGGTCAGGAGACAGTGCTGGATCCTGCCTCCTGGCTCCCACCCTACAAGGGCGGGAGGGGACAAAACCGAGCACCTTTTTTTGGTGTCCTGACGTCCCCAGGAGTCTGACCAGCACAAAGGAGAGGATCAAAAGGATTTCTGGAGAGCTGCTGCTGGTGGGTGGCACGCAGGGCATTCCTCACCCGCAGGCAATCACAGGACACCGGGCTGCTGGGGCAAGAACCGCCCTACCCTACTGCTCCAGAAGCAAAAGTCCTCATGGAAGCATCTAGCTCTGGCCTCCCTAGAGGGTCATGTTCCCAAACCGTCCCTCTGCAGCAGCCCATTCCTAAATGAGCTGGCGGAGCAGACGGGGGTTTGTGCCTTGGCTCATCTCCATTCCAGACTCTGCCCTGGAGCCAGTAAGGCAGCAGAAGCGCTCTAGTTAACCTCTGCTCCTCCCATGCAGGCTTGAACTCAGCCAGCAGAACCTCAAGTGGACAGCACACCACAGGAGGAGGAGACGCCCAGCACCACACAGCTCTGAAGGTGGCAGTTCCCAGGCCCAGCTTACGCTATCCTAGTAAGACTGGTCAGTGGTTCAGGAGTGGAAGGGAAGGGCGAGTGCAGGTGGCAGTAGCTATACTGTTGTGTCCTTGTCAAGGGGCACCTCTTACCCCTTAACTGATGGGGGGGAGGACGCCTGTGGTCCATGTTACTCTGGAGGGCAGCTCACAGTCCCCTGGGGATCAGGCACACGTGGTACGGAAAGCTCCAGGCCTCTGCAGGGGTGACAGTGACCTACAACACCCGGTGTTTCTCCCAGCAGCAGTGCAGGTTTCTCAGTTATGGCTTTTTGCTTTTTAAAAGATACAGAAACAGGTTAGAGATGCTTTACCGAGCGCTCGCTACCCCCTCCCCCCTGCCTCCTCTCTTCAGAAACATCTCACTCCATCTCCTTCCGTGAGCGACGCTGCCGGCCTTCGGCTCTACTGCCAGCGCTGTGGGACAAGCCACAAGCTCCTGGCACGGGGGCTGAGGGGGTGTCTCTATGCCAGGAGGCGTATGACACCGTTGTCCGAGCCCAGCAGGAGATGGCATTTCGTGGGCAGCACCGCCAGGCTGGTCAGAGTACCCCGAAAGTTCTCTGAGCTCAGCTTGGTTGTGCTGGTGGGCAGGGCTGAGGCCTCCAGCATGGAGTAGACGCCGATCTTGTTGGCCACGGTGCCAGCCACCACCTCGTTGCCGTAGAGGTCAAACACGTGGATGGGTTCGGATGCAGATTTGTAGTGGTGCAAAGGTTTCTGCTCCAGTTCCTTCCAGACGGTCAGGGAATGGTCTGAAGAGGAGCTGATCACCACATTGCCCTCTGCAGCCTGCAGGAAGGGAAAGGCCAGTGAACCAGCACTGCCCAGCACAACCTCCCCATCCCATCCTGCAAATGACATTAGTGGGCAGCTGCCAACAATCCAGCAGTCCCGGTGCAATCCCTTGGGACAGTCCCAGCCATTTCCAAGCCATCGACGGCACTGAGCAGTATTACCAAGGTATCCAGGTGGACTCTGGGAGCTCCAGGACTCACTGGTGGCTGGAAACCTCCTGCAGTGCTACCTGAGTGCCTCAGAGCTGGCCCGTGTCTCTTCTCAACAGCATCCTGACACTCAACACAACTCGTTTATCATGTTGCTACCACAGCAGGTAAAGAGATTATTGTGTGGTGTCCATCAAACCACACTGCCAAATGATTCTCCTTCTCAGGAAAAGGAATCAGGAGGCTCTCTGACAGCCAAAAACCCTGCTAAGGGTCGAAGCCTGGAGCTGCTTATTAGCAGAGCTAGTGAGAGGGTAAACAACCCACCCCAGTGAACTTTGTTTAACCTGCATTTGGATCAAGGACACTGGAGCCCCAACACTGCTCCCTGAGGGCGGGTAAATATGGACAAGAGTTACTCATTAGAGCGACACTCACCAAGGGGGCTGCAGCCCTGAGGAGAAAGCAACACACGCACGTCTTCACAGGAGACCTGTGTCCTCTCTGCCCCTCGCTGCAGACCTGCTCACCAGGGACTGACAGCAGGGAGGGCTGATCTCCCTTTAACACAGGTTGGACCAAGAACTGCCCCCCCACAGGCAGGAGAGCCTGAGCAGCCTCTTAGGGTACACCAAGGGTTGGAAGAATGCCCAGAGGACAGAGCAGACAAGCCCTGACAAGCCGTGCCAGAAGGATGCTTCAGGCAACCTCGGCGGAACCAGGAGGCCCACGAAGCAGCCTCTCAGCCTGATCCCAGCTGAACCTCTCACCTTGATCTGCAGGATGTCTCCCTCATGGGCAGGCCACCCCCGCATGATGAGACCTGTCCTGGTGTCCAGCAGCACGATGAAACCAGAGGAGAAGCCGGCCATAACGCTGCGCCCGTTCGGACTGACAGCCAGGCAGCGGATGAGCCCGGCGCTCACTCCACTGGCCAGGCGAAACTCGTGCTGCAAGAGAGACAGTCCTGCTACCAGGGGCAGGGGGTGAGGATCTAGGGGATTCGGGATTTAGGGGACAAGAGACCCTGGGGTCCAGCTGAACTCCATGGCCCAAAGCTGGCTGCGCTGCCACCCTTAAGCACACTGATGGAGGAGGGTGGCTCGCAGAGCCCCCGGCTCCCTACCTGTAGCCCCGGCTTCCTGTGATCGATGAAGCGCAGCACGGAGTCCGCGCTGGCCACGGAGATGCTGTGATAGGGAGGTGGCATGGTGGTCACAGCTGTGATGGGGACTTTGCTGTCTAATTCATCAAAAGTCCGGAGAGGTTTGCCTGTGAAGACATGATGGAGAAGTTTACAGCAGCAGATGTATGGAGAAGGCACACAGCAAACTTCCAGTTCTGTGCTGCTTTCCAACAGGAGCCACCAAAACTCCATCCAGCTCCTCCGTCTCTAAGGACTGGACCAATTCATCCAGTCAGCTCTCACCTTCCCCTTTCTTACCTGTGAACTGGTCCCAGATGTGCACGGTCCCATCACAGCTCACCACGTGCTGCGATGCCTCCAGCTGGCTGACGTAGAAAACTGACTTCTTGTGCTCAGCGTAGGTGAAGCGCGGTGGCACCTCGCTGGTGCCGTCCCCGTAGTTGTACAAGGGCCAAAGGCGGACAGTTTTGTCCTTACTGCCACTAAGAAAGAAGTCCTCACTGCCGAGAGGTGCCACGCACTTGATGGCCCCCGAATGCCCTGAGAAACTCTGCAGCTTGATCTGGTGGAAGTGGAAGCGGGGATCGTGCTGGCTCACCCCAATCTCATACTGCCAGTAGGCCAGCCAGTTCCCACACAGCATGTGGGTGCTGCGCGGAAGGTCGTGCTTCAGGGCGTTCTCCTCGCTGGGTGAGCTGGGAATAAAGCCATCAGTGCCAGCACTGAGGCGAAGCAAGCCCAGACCCTCGCGCTGCGTGTCCACGGGGACCTGGATGCGGTTGCCCACCAGCACGCTCCCAAAGGTGCCAGAGTGACAGTCCTCGTGGTGGCCCAAGGGCTCGGTGCCTCGCGGGTCCAGGTCTGAGCCCGCTGCGCTCAGCGTTTGCTCCGGGCTGACCACCTGCAAGCTCTTTGGGTTCACATTCTCCAGGTAGGTGCTGGCCAGCTTCTCAACCAGCAAGTGGTTGGGCACCACCGTCCGGATAACGTCACCTGAAGAGAGAGAGAGAACGCGGCTCCAAGGGAAGGCATTTATCCATCGTCATCTCCCCACCACCACCACCACCACATCCCCCACAAGCCATTCATGCTGCCCCAGCCAAAGCAGTGTGAAGCCTGGTGAGCTACCAACCCAGCATGGAGAAGCAGCTGTGGGTTGCCCCCAGCAGCTCCACACCCTCCCATTTCAGGCCCAGCACGCACAGGAAGAGCGCAGAGCTCTCTCACAACCCCCAGGAGATGGTGGCTGAGCCGTACCTAGCAAGCAAGAGAAGGGGATGTAGGTGATGTAGGCCATCTCAGGGCTAAACACCTTCTGTAACTCCATCAGCACGGCTGGGTCCAGGGCCAGCAGCTTCCCATCCGACAGAGGCACCTCCATCACTGGCACCTCACAGCTGCTCAGTGACTCCGCTGTCAATCCCTGGCCAAGAGAAAACAGGAAGGTACCTGAGATCAGATGCCCTCACCACGTAATTAATTACACAACCGCAGCCTGGGATGGATGCTGCTGACACCAGTGCTGGTGTATGCAGGTATGGCCACCACATTGCCTGCAGCTGGGTACTGGGGGATGGCAGGAGGACCTCTCCCACCCACAACACTCACCTGGTCTTGCAGCTCCTGCAGCAATGAGAACGCCCCAAAGAAGGTTCTCACCGTGTCACTCAAATGCTGCTGCACCATCTCCTGCCCAATCCGCAGACAGATCAAGGCAATTAGGCTGATTGTCTTAACGCACAGGACAACGCGGGCCTGGGCACCACTGGGGAAACTGAAGAGGACATCCATTACCACATAGCCCTTTTCCACCCTTTTCCCCTCCTCTCTTCCATGCTTCCTGCCTTGTCTATATTATCACAGGCTCTTGAGCAGCACAAGCTCTACACACAGGCTGGGTAGGGTGCAAGGAGGGACACATGAGGCCAGGAGCAGCCCCACCACCCCAGAAGCATAAAGCTCCTCACAGAACCATTCCCAAATCCCCAATTCCCAGCTGTGCCAATCCCAGCCAAGAACACAGTGGACTGCAGCACTTACCCAATAGCTGTCGAAGTGAGGAAGCCCAGCACTGGGAGCAGCACCTCCTGGCTGATCTTGGGGAGAATATCCATGAGCGTGGTGTCCGAGAGACACACCACGATCTTCTGGGTCAGTGTCACAGCAGCCAGGAGCCCTGCCTCCTTCCGACTGTTCAGCCGGCCGCCGCCAGACCCACTGCCAGGAGCAACCTGCAAAAGGAGTCCTCCAGTGCCAGGGACACCATCTATCTCCTCAGCAGGACACATCACCCAAGCTCAGCCTCAAAACTCAGCCCAGTGGTGCTGGGCACGGCCCCTGGGGGAGGAACCTGGGCCCTGAGTCTCAGCAGCAGCTTGTGGCTTGTGCTCAGGGGATGAGCCCCAAAAACTGATGGGTGGATGACAGCACAAGACATGAGCCTGGAGAGAATGGGGCACAACATCACAGAATAATTGTAGGGGTTGGAAGGGACCTCGAGAGATCATCCCCAAGCTCAGGCACATCCTCTGGAGGGGTGTATCTATCTAGGGAGCTGCTTTGGCAGGGGGGTTGGACCCAATGATCTCTCAAGGTCCCTTTCAACCCCTGTGATTCTATGATCTCCCTGCGGGATGCTCCCACACCTGGGAGCCTTGGAGGGGAGAGTGACAACCCTCCCTAGAGTGCCCCAGAGCATCACCAGCCTGGACACCATGCAGCATTGTTTGCCAGCACAGGAAGAGGAGAAACCTGTGACATACACATAAGGCAGGAATCAGAGTCCTCTGTGTTGAGCCTGGATGCACAGGCTGCAGTGGAACACTCTGCATGAAACAGCCAAGGACAAACTATGGACAAACCTGCTGCTGACTTCTAGAAATCCAGAATTTCCAACTAGAAATCGAGTTATTCCAGAAATAACTTCCTGAGGCAGAAGAGCAGATCCCTTTTATCTGCTGACAACGTACTGATGCTGGTTGCAGCAATGCCAACCAGTTACCAGCACCAGCAGCAAGGCTGAAGGACTTCTTTCCAGCTTGTCCTATTTCCTAACTCCCAGACAAGCCCAAGAACACAGAGCCAATATCAAAAACCACAAACAATTCCCAGTTCCTGCTATATTTCTTGTCCACCTGCCATCTTCCAGCTCATCACAGAGGCTCTTCCTCTCCCAAAATACCCTGCTCTGCCAAATCCTGCAAGAAGGATTGACTTTATCCTAGCTGTGACCTGCAAAGTTTCATCCTTTTAATACTGGGTTGCCAAATGCTGTTCCTGGGGGGATTCATCCCCTCCTCACTCCGCCCTCAGCACCCCCAGGCATTGAGTTTAGCAAAGCAGAGCAGCTGGAGCTATGATTGCGACTGGGTGGAGACTGATTTTGCTGAAAAATGGGATTTTTTAGGGGAAAAAAAAAATCTAAGATCTCCCCTTCACCACTGGAAAAACTGACAATGCCTTTTTGTTTTCTTGAACTCAACAGCTGTGGCCTCTTTTCCTCTACGTTTCAATTCTCAAAAAAGCTACCCAAGTTTTCCATCTCAAGAAGACTCCACAGCCCAAGTGTTTATTACCACTAGAAAGGGAGTGATATGACAAATAAGCCTGTTCAAACCATTTTAGAACATTTTTTTTGATGAAAAATCAGTTTGTTTTCCAAGCAGCTGCACTGCATGCATTTTCTTGCTATTCAGCCAGGAATTTAAGTTTTTTAAGTCTTGCCATTATCTTTTATATAGCTGGAAAACCTCCTTTAGCCTCTCCCCAGCTCATCCCCTATCTACCCCTACAGACCTCCGTAACAACGCTGCTCCTCCTGCCCATTATCACAACCCCACCCTTGTGCCAGCACCACTGCAGCTCACTCGCCCAGCATGGCAAAAGAAAACCTCTTCCTTTTGCTCTGTGCACACCAGGAAAGGGTCTGGATGGGGAAAACCCCCAGCTGAACTGGGGAAGGAGGGGCTGCCACAGCCCGGTGCGGGTCCATGGTGGCTGAGGCTCACTAAAGAGCAAAGCCAATGGACACAGCGCTCTGGAATTTATAGCTGGGGGTGGAAGTGTCTCTCCCCTCTGCATCAGCCCAGCCAGAGCTGCTCAGCACACAATGATTCAGGTTGAGCTTAACCAAGCACAGATTTTTAGGCAGGAGGCTCCTGGTGAGGCTGGATTGTTTTCTGGGCATCCTCCTTCCGTGCCCGGGCGCAGCTCTCGCCCCAACGCGTGTGAGAAGAGGAGAAACAGCAATACTAACCAGGTAGCTGATGTAGGGCAGGTACTGGTAGGTGAGGACAGGCTCTCCATACAGGTAGGCCACGTGCACGAGACAGGCCAGCACAGGCCTGGACACCTGATCTCCCAGCACTGGCCGTTTCTGGTAGATATTTCCTGTACTCAGGGGACCGTTCTCATCGTTGCTGGGTACAAACTGCTGCCTGGTGGGGCCTGCCCAGAGACAACACCATGAGCTGAAGCAGCAGGCTGTACCCAAGCCCCGGGGCATCCCAGCAGACTGCCTGGGGGCACAGCCCGCTTGGGGAGCCTGGGGTCTGAGGAGCAGACATTACCGACGTAGCAGGACGTGAGCAGACGGAGCAGGTTCCTGGCGATGAAGCGGGACGTGACGGTAGGGCCCAGCTTGGCTGAGAGCCACCTCACCATCTTACAGGCTGTATCTGCAAAACAAAACACAGTCACAAGGATGGAGCCCGGCACAGCGCAGATTAGCTATCACCCAGGCGCTGCCCAGACCCTGCCTGCCCCACAGGCAGCTCCTCAGCTCTTCAGATCCCCACGCTCCATGGGAGACCTGGCATGGTACATTGGTTTTGTGGCTGTCCCCAAGCTGGGACAACAGGCACCCCCAAATCTAGCCCCAGTTTGCCCCAGGCTCTCCCCTCCTCCCACTCACTGCTTTCACGGGTGTTTGCCATGCTCAGCAGAAAGGCTCAAGGCCAGCAGGGTCTTACCCAGGAGGATGGTCTGCTCTTTGTCATCAGAGTGATCCGGCAGCTCCTCTCCCTCTCCATCCTCTGGCTCGCTGCTGTCATCAGCCAGGGTGACATCCACAGAGGCACCGGCATCCACAGCCACCGTCAGCTCTGCATCAACTGCAGTGTCATCGTGCTCCTCTTCGTCATGCTCCTCTTCCTCCTCCTCAGAGTCCTCACTCTGTTTCAGGTCCTGGCTGCTGTCCATCGACTTCAAACTGCTCTTGTCCTTCTGGGAATCCCCGTCCACAGGTCTGTCCTCACCCAGGGACACCTCGCTGGCACTGCTCTTATCGCTCAGCCGCCCAAGGCTGAGCGATTCCTGCTCCTGAGGCTGCAGGGACTCCCCGACGTAGAGGCCGCTCTGGAAGTCCTCACTCTCAGGCAGATAGGCCTGGTCGTGAAAGCTGACGCCTGAGGTGTAGTCAAGGAGGTCAAGCGCAGCAGAGCTGTGCTCCACATCCATTTTGATCTCTTCCCCAAACACACAGGACACCGGGCTTTCCCCTCCACTTTCATCGTCTTCAGCCGTGCCGAGGAAGGCTTTGCTCTCCTCCCCAGAGCTCTCGATGCCGACGAGGATCTGCAGGATGTGTGGCAGCAGGTTCAGGAGGAAGGACTGCAGCCCCAGGCGCACGATCAGCTGGGCCACAAAGCAGTCTGTGTAGAGGTAAAACCTGCCGTGGCGGTAGCAGGGGGTCTCGTACGCTCCGATCAATGGCTTGAGCAAGTATTTATTGGCATTCTTTGGGCCCAGGGATTTAGCTATGGGTTCAAAGAGATACCACGCCGCGTAGACAGCGATGTTCTCCTCGGACATCAGCGATAGGATGAAAGGCAGAAGAATCTCCAAGCCTTCAGGAGTGATTTCAGAAAGGATCCCTTCCAGCTGCTGCCACAGCTGGAAAACAAGTTCCCGGCCCTGACCTTCATCCTCTATCTTCTTCGCCTGATAGGTGAAAATGAATTTATGCAGGGCTGGGAAATACGTGGGGAAGGGGACAATGGAGCTGAAGGGACTGAGGAGCTGCGTGGGACAGGGTGGGGGGAGGCCCTGGGAGATAGGTTTGTATTCAAACAACCGCACCGCACCCCTACCCAGCCTGGTCTTCAGAAGCTTCTCCACTGGCACACTCAGCTGCAGCAGGACGTGCAGCACGTGCTGGAGTGGGGCCGGGATCTCCTTGGGATGGTAGCGGCACAGATTACGCACCACCAGGAACCGCTCCAACAGGGATGCGTCAGGCTTTGAAGGACGAATCCGCGGTGCAAATATAATCTCAGCTACCAAAATGCCCAAAGCTTGCATGTCCCTCTGGTAGAGGTTTGAGAGACCCAGGGGAGGCTCTTCCCACGGCTGCTCCATTAGCTGCATCTCACTGCTTAAGCCTTTAACTAAGAAATTATCCAGTTTCTCCAGTTCTTCCAGGGCCTGGAGTGGATTGAAGCCTTCAGGAAGCGTGATCTTCATGTCAGCCTGATCCACAGCACCTGCCTTGCTCCGGCGGAGAGGTCGGACACCCGAGGTTTTCCCTTCAGTGGCGTAAGTAGGGACGGTGGAGGGTTGTGCTGAAGGCACAGTGGCACAGGGCTGATCAGCAGCTCTACTAGCATTGGAAATTGAATCCAGGGCTTCTGTGCCTTGCTCTAAGTCATCCTCACCAGCCATGGCTTTCTCCCCAGACCAGGTGGTTTCACTAGGAGTAGCCTCCAGGACCATCCCATTAACTGCATCCGTCACCTGGCCTTGGATATCCTCCAAAAATACAGTCTCCCTGATGTTCTGGAGAAGAGGCCGGGCGATGGCTGGAGCTTCAGCAGGCGTGTAAGCAGGTCCCACCATACGCCTGGGATGCGGCTGGTCAAAGAGTTGCACAACCCCGTAAGTTGTCAGATGTGTGTGGTTGTCTACTAGATGGAGACAGACGTTCTTCTCCTTGACAGCATCCTTCCCCAGCAGCTTGTACCCAAAAGTGAGATCAATCCAGTGGTGGAGGTCCTGAGAAACTTCCCTGCTCTCCAGCAGCATGCGGTGAACTTCAATGAACTCCTCGTAGGAGCTACACCAAGACGGCACGTCCAGGTCAGGCATGTCTGGGTGGATGGATCGGAAGATAGAGGGGTCTGTGTAAAACTCTGGGATGCATTCATCCGGCGTCCAGCTCTGCATGCGCTCCATGCTGGCTGGATACTCGTTGGGCTCCCACTGGGACCTCACGTGACAGCACAGCACTGCCTTGGGTGTCCTCCGAGCCGTGTACACGTAGTAGGTGATATCCGAAAGGACATCGGAGATGTGATGGGGGACGTGAAGCTGCTCCCCACTCGACCCACCAGCAACAAACGCCTGCTTGGTCATCTCATAGGTGAAGTCCAGCTGCTTGTCTCCCTTGTTGAGTCGGAACTTGGATTTCCTTAGGTCCCTGAACTTGCCGTTTTTGGTAGTGAAGTCCACCACCCATGGAAGAACCGGGTGGTAATTGGGGTCTCCCATTCTCCTCCCAGCTAAACTGTTTAAACGCATAAGGTAGTCAAAGTTGCTGACCTGCCCGTGCACCCACTGTAACACCAGGTCTCGGAGGTCCTTCTGGCAGGCGGTGCACCTGGCCTCCTGCCCTCGCACGCCAGCGCCGCTTTGCTCGCCCGTTCGCTCCAGGCCCGCCTCCGGATTCGCTTCCTCCTTCTTTGGTCCCTCGTACTCCCTGAAGTTCACACGGAGCCGGCTGCAGAGCTTCTCATCCACTGCTACATCCCGAAGAGAAAAGGCGCCGCAAGCCAGACCCGCCTGGTGACAAGCCCTCACGGCCTGCAGCACGTGGAAGAGGAGGAAGAGGATTTTGGCGTGGCTGTTGGTGAGCTTGGCCGGGCTGAAAGTTACGATGTCGTGCAAACAGTACTGCACGTAAGGGTAGATGACATACAGCATGTTGGCTGACTCCAGCAGAGCTTCAGCCTGCAGCACGTTGGGGCAGGAGGACACACCCTTGGTGGCCGTCATGCTCTCCTTGGCAGGGGAAGCTCCGGGCGCGCTCTTGCCCACCTGAAGGATGGAGCAGCCATAAGCCTTTTGCAGGGCAGCCCGCAGGGCATCCAAGGCTGGCACAGTGGGTGGCACGTCAGCGTGCCGGTACGGCCGCACGTAAAGGCAGTGAGCCCTGCACCACAGGTTTCGGTAATTCTGGGAGGCGACGTTCTGCATGAAGCCGTGTAGGGTGTCCAGGCTGCCATTCCGCTGGTCGGAGGCGGGGGGCTGCACCCGCAGTGGGTACGCCAGCCGCTCTTTCCTCAGCCCGTGGATCTCCACCCGGGTCCAGCCCGCGGGCAGCTTCTGCACGGAGCGCTGCAGGAACGTCCTCACCTCCACGTCGCTCAGCCCCTCCGGCCGTGGGCACAGGCTGGGCAGCACCCGGCGCTCTTTGAGGCTCGCCAGCCATTTCACCGGGACGAAGGCGGTAACGTGGGTCCCCTCAGCGGCGGCGGCCAGCTGCCGACGGTCGATATTCAGGTCCTTCTCCACGCTCTGGAGGAAGCCATCCATATTGGCTTCTGCTGGAAGAAAGGCGGCCCAGAGAGGCTGTGAGTGAGCGGATGAGCGTGGCACCGTCCCTGCCCTCCCCACGGGAGCCCCAGCTTCCCCACAGAGCGGGCGCCATGCAGCGAGTCTCACTTCCCCATTGCAACCCAGGGTGGGGGGTGGGGAACCACACTGCTGTTTTTAGGAGCTTGCTCAAAAGATGCTGTATCTGGGAGAGGGACCTGGGGGTTGATAAAGGACCAGGCCTGGCTGGTGGGGACAAGATGGGACCTCCAGAGCACCAGGGAAGAGGACTGAGGGGAGAGACATGATGGGACCTGCACAGCCCTGGGGCTAGGGAAAGGGACACAGTGGGACCTCTGCGGCCCCAGAGCTGGTAGAAGGGACGTTATGGCACCTCCGTAGGTGCGAGGACTCACGATGGGACCTCCCCAGCCCCGATGCTGGGGAAGGGGACGTGTTGGGATCTCTGCAGCTGGGGACAGGGACATGCCGGACCTGGTGGGCCCTCCGCAGACCCAAGGGAGCTGCGGGGAACGCGGCGGGACCTCCACCGCCCCGTGGGGCGCGGGGCAGCGCCGGGAGGGTGATGAGGGAAGATGCCCATCAGCGGGGAGCACGTCCCCAGCACCGAGACATGGGCCCGCGGCCGGAGAGGCAGCCCCCGGCACCGTGCCCCACAGGGCCCGCGCTAGGGGAGGGATGGCGGTGCGCTGCCCGAACTGCGCCCCGCAGGCCCGAGGCCTCATCCCGGGTGTCCTCATCCCCACCCCAGGGGGTCCCTCACCGCCCCGGGGCCCCCGCAGCCGCCCGGCCCGCGGCCCCGCGTTACCTGGCGGCGGCGGCGGGCTCAGCCACGGCGGGCGGCGGCGGGGGCGGCGCGGGCCCCGGCCATGTTGGTCAGGTGACAGCGGTCACATGCGGCCGCCGCGCCGCCATGTGCCCGGGGGGCGCGGGGCTCCGGGAGGGGGAGGGACAAGGCGGGGGGGGGGGGGGCGGAACGTGGGACACGCACCCCGCCGAGCCCTCGTACCCCCGGAGCGGCCAAGGGGCCGCCGCAGCCGGGGCTGAGAGCCCCGCTCGGGACGCGGGGCCGGGCTCCCTCCAGCGACCGCGGAGACGGAGGAAAGGGGGAGGGAGGGTTTCGCAAGGCTGGGGGCGCGGTGCCTATACATGGGCAGGCGGCGGGGCATGACGCGACTGAGGTCACCGTGACGTCAAATGCGCTCCGGGCTGTCAGCTGGAGTCGGGCGAGCCGAGCTGACGAGGCAGCCGGCCTTAAAGGGGTCCCCGCGGTGGGCGGTGCTTGGGTGGACCCCACCGGCGGCAGGTGAGTGCCGGGCGAGCCGGCGCAAAGAAGCGGGGCCAGGTCAACCCACCCCGGGGCCTTCCCGCCATCCTCTCCGCAGGACCCAGCTCAGCCCCCCAGCCGGCTCCCGGGACAGCCGGGCGCTGCCCCGGGCGCGGTCTCCCTGAGCCAGGTGGAGTGCTGCAGCCGCCGCCCGGAAGACGTCAGGGTTGTCCCGCTGGGCGTGGGGCCGCCAGGTACCGCTCTGCCCGCGGGGGATCCTCCCGCGGCCCCTTTAAGGGCGCAGGGGGCTCCCGCCGGGTAGCGCGGCGCGGCGGCGGCAGCGCGGGGGCGTCACGTGGGCGGGACGTGGAGGCAGCCCATTGGCCCCCCCCCCCGCCCCCTGCCCGCTGCAATCAGCTGTTACTGGGGCGAAGGGCAGGAAACAGCCTTAAAGGGGCGCCGCACCCACTGACACCCCCCTCCCCCCGCCCTTCGGGTGGGTCGCCAGCAGCCAGCCGGGCCCGGGAGAGCAGCGCCGTGGGACCGCGGGGGGCTCCAGTCGCCGGGCCGCGTCGCCCGTCCCCTCCGCATCCCCCCCCCCAGGGCGGCCGGCGCGGAGGTCGCGGCCCCTTTAAAGAAGTTGTCCAGTCATCGCGCGGCGCTGCCAAGTCACCGGGGTCAGCCGAGTTCCCCCGGCCCCGCCCCCCGCGCCGGCTGATTGGTGCTCGGGAACAGCGCTCACTTCTGATTCGCTGCCGACTTCGAGCAACTTCTCGGAATCGGGGCTGTGTCACCGGCCCCGGCGCTGAAAGGCGCGGGCGGCGCCTCCCGGGGGCGGGGCGGGACAGGGTACGGCCGGGGCGGCCCCACGACGGCGCCGCGCCCCGCCAGGGACCCGCCGGGCGGGCCGGGCGCTTTAAGAGCCACCTCCTTCACCCGCTTGAAAATGCCAACTCACAGCACGCGGGGCACGCCGGGAACGCCGCGCCGCACTACACCTCCCGGCGTGCCCCGCGGCGGGGCGGGGCCGGCCGTTTCCTAGGCGACCGCCTGTTGGCCGGGGGGGAGCCCTGCGCTCCCCCCGGGGGGTGGGCGGGGCAGAGAGCCTGCTTTACCTTTCCATTGGCCGAGCGGCGGGCCGGGCCGGGTTGCCATTGGCGGGAGCGAGCAGCAATCAAGACGGAGGCGGGAGCGGCGGGGGCGGGGCGCGGACCTCCTGTCCCGGGAGGCGATTGGTCGGAGGTGGGGTTGGTGGGTGGCTGCGTCATGACTCCGCCAGCTGATCCGAGACGGGAGCCGGCGAGTGGGGCGGTGGGGGGAGGCGGTGGCGGCACCGGGCCCCGGCTCGGGCCGCAGCGGGGCGGCGGCGCTGGGCCGCGCCGCGCAGGTGGGTCTGGCGGGGCCGCGCCGGGGTGGGTGTCGGTGGGTGCCCAAGCTCTGCGCGATGGTCCGCCGGTGTGCTGGGGGTCGGGGCCCCCCGGTTTCGCCCCACCGCGCCCGGTAGTCCCGCCAGGGAAGGTGACCTTTGCCTGGGGCAGGGCGGCGTTGGGGGGCTCGGCTCGGCGCGACCCTCCCGGGGCTCCGCGGGCGCCGCTTGGGCCGGGCGGCTTCTCCCTCGGTGGCGGTAGGGCGGGGTGGTGGGGGGTGGGGTTGGGACCGGGACGCGCTCCCCGCTCCCGGGGGTCCCGGTGGAGCGGCTGGGGCCGCGGCCGGAGCCGCCCCGCGACGGGCGGTGGCCGCCCCGGGGGTGACCTTCACTCCTGGACCGGGCGGGGCAGACTTTGACCTGAGGCCGCTCCCCGCCGTGGGCACGAACCGGAGCATCCCGGGCAGCGCAGGGAGTGGGAGGTCGGTGGGGTGCCCCAGGGGGAGCGGAGAGACGGCGTTACTGTGGAGCGGCGGGAGGGGGCGGGGAGGAACTGTCTCCGTTTGAGGTGGGGGGGTGTGTGTGTGTCAGGAAATTGGTTTTACCGATGGGGGGACGTTGGAAGGGTGGGGGGTGACCTGGTTAATTTCGGAGGGGGGGCACCGGCTGGGGACACGGCGGGTTTTGTTGGCTGGGTGAGCTCCCACTGGGGCCCTCCCCGGTGCCGAGAAGGGGTGGGGAAGAACCCTGTTACTGGCAGCCCCCCTCCCTCTTCCCCCCACCCCCCCCCCCCCATCATCAACCCCCGGTGCCGGCGGGGCCGGTGGCTCAGCGGCGGGTGCTGATTCACGGGCCGGCGGGGGTGGAGCAGGGCCGGGACCCGCTCTCTGGAATCCGGACCAGATGTACCCGGCACGCCAGGAATGCTCGGCATCCCCGCCAGGCCCCGCCGCCGCCACCGCTGCGCCCCCGCCGCCACCGGCCCCGCACTGCGAGAGCCTCCCCGCGGGTCCCCGCCGCGGCACCCACCGGCGGCCGGGCCTTTCCCTACCTCCCGCGGAGTCCCCCGGGGCCGGCCGGGATCCCGAGTGCCTTTTGGAGTGAGGGTGTTGGCGGGGCAGCCCGGGTGGTTTTCTCATCCCCGCAGCAGGGCTGGATGCTGGGCGGGGGGGTGGTGGTGGTGGGAGGGGGGGGGGTTGGTTCCCAGAACCGAATCCCCACTTCCCGAAGCTCCTGGAGGTGCAGGGAAAGGGGGGTTCTGTTTTCCCCTGGGGAAGCAGTGAGGTCCTGGACTGGCCTCCGGGCTGACGTCCTCATCCTCTGACAAAAAAATGACATGGAAAAAAGGCCGCGCTCCCCCCCAAAATTCCCCTGGCAGAGGCTTGGCAACAGCCGCCCCTGACAAAGTGTCTTCCCCGGCAGCCGGCGGCTGGCCCCCGGCCAGGTGGGACCCTGCCAGCCTGGATGCCCGAGGTGAGCAGCCAGGGAATGCCTTAACCCCCTACCTGCGGGAGATCCCCTCCCCTCTTTCTGCTGCCACCGGGCCCTGCCAGAGCAGGTTACCTGATCTAGAATATCGGGCAGAAATGGCCTTGATTCCCCTGCGTGTCGCGGGCCGGTTTGGGGCTGGCTGCAGGTGCTGGAGCTGATAACCCTCCTGCTTTGGGAGAGGGGAGGGATGGGGAGAGTTGAGGTTGGAGCCGCTTCAGGATCCTGCGGGGTCTCAGCTCCCAGGAGCTTCCTTGGAGGGAAGGAAAAGCCGGTGGGTGAGGGCTTGGTGCTGGCATGGGGGAGAGGAGCAGCTCTGCGCCTGGGGTGGCTGCTGTGGGTGACAGCTCGGTGCGGTTTCATCCTGGCTCTGATGTGTGTGTGTGTTCCCTTCCCAGGTGCTGCCCTGCCGCCCTGCTCCTGGCTAACCAGCACCAGTTCTTCAGTGGCAAGCTTTATGTCCTTCTCTAGTAGCTAAAGCTGCCAGTTGAAGAACTGTTGAATGTAGCCACTCTCTTCTTGTCACGGGGGCTTTGGATGTCAGCCAGATCTATACCCCAAGCAACCAGGATCAGCCAGTCTGCAGCATCTTGTGGATTTGAGGGCTGAGGATGAGCTTGACCAGGATGAAGAAGTCTCCTCGTAGCCTCTGGACAGAGCCTTGGCTGGAGGAGTGCCAGGCAGCCCTGCCAGTGGGGCTGTCAAGCAGGGTGTCCCCGTCCCCCACCACGGGTGGGGTGGTACTGAGCTG
Organism: Gallinula chloropus; assembly: GCF_964237585.1. Lineage (NCBI taxonomy): Eukaryota > Metazoa > Chordata > Aves > Gruiformes > Rallidae > Gallinula > Gallinula chloropus. Next base: position 11,723,634 of record NC_140104.1, read on the forward strand.
GGAGATGGCTAGAGAAGACCAAAAGAGGCATTAAACTTTCTATTTTGCTAAACAGTTTGGTTTTAGGAAGTTTGTTGCCTGTGGGGTGCCTGGACTGGCCTGGCAGGGGGGTGGTGGTGCTGGGTGGAGCCGTAGCACTGGAGCTCAGTTCCCAGCTGATGCTGTGTCAGGGTCTGTGGGTGAAGGGTTGGTTGTTTGGGTCCCTTTGGTTTGTCCCAAGCAAAAGAGGTGACTCGAGGCTGGGTGTAGCTCACAGGACTGATCTGCAGCTGAGCTCAGGAGCAGGATTAGTCATGTGGCATGCCAGGCAGCGGGACGGAGCCAGAGGAGAGGGCCAGCTCCACACCCACGCTGCCCTGGTGTGGTCAGAGCTGGGTGTGGTGGGGCTGGACTGCTGGGAGAGGGTGACTCTGGGATGAGGAATCTAGGTGTTTAGAGCTGGCAGTACTGAGAGGGGCCCAGGTGAACCTTGCTGAGCTCCTCTGTGGTCCATGCTCTACCTCGCTGGTGGACAGAAGCAGAAGACTGCCCTGGAATCTGCTCTCCAGGAAAGGAGACCTCCCCTGCATTGCACTGGGTGAGAGGGGAGCTGTCTATAGCTCTCCTACAGTTTGTTGCAGGGTGAAATGTCTCTGTGTGGATCCAGCAAAGGCTCCTGGAGGTGCTTGTCCTATGGGACTGCTAGTACCACTGCCTTGGTGGCTGGGAAGCAGAGCAGTGGCTGGGGGCTGCTGCTTGGAGCCTGCCAGGAAGATCACAGCTCATCCTGGCTCCAAGGGCAGGCAGGGGGGGATTGTCCCCGTGCTGAAATAAGTCTGCAGGGTTTCAACTAAATCTGCCTGTCTGGGCTCCAGCTGCTACCAAATTCTGGCACCTGGTGATGTGCAGAAAGCAGCCTGGCATCCCTTAAACAGTAGAACTGGAGCAAATTCCTTGTCCTAGGGCTTTCCCCCTTCCATAAAGCTGCTCTGCTTGGTGTGTGCTTGCAGCAAGAAGCTGAGTTTCTTCAGGCTCATTGTCACCCAGAGGGAATGGGACCGCTGAACCCCCTCGGATCACTCCCAGAGCTGAAAGGGCTGTGGATGAACACCTCCAGCTTGAGGCAGGGCCCTTCTCTCCCCACAGCTGCCCTGCTGCAAGTCTGTGCAAAATAACCGGCACCTCCTCAGCATTCAACAAGTTCTGGAGTGCACTGTGGGGGTAAAAAGTGGTGTGTGTGTGGGGTGGGGGGTGTGTGTGTGTGTGCAGGATGCTCCAGAGCAAGGAGGAGCAGCAGCTCTTGGGCCATGGTCCCCCTCCCATGCAGCGCGGCGCTGTCGATGCTTGATATGGAGGGGAGCTGTGTGCTCCAGCCACCAGCGTCTCCGCCCTCGCGTGCCTCAGCGTCTGGGTAATGCTCAGATTCGCTGCTTCCTCCTGTCATCATGAGGGACTGACCTGCTCTGCTGAAAACCACCTCGTTTCCCCCGGTAAGATGCGGCTATTTCAGGGCAGAGATTTGCACCCACCAAGCCCCTGGAGTTGGGGAACGTAACCTGCCCGATTTCAGGTCAAATCCCCAAGTGAGAAGGTGCCAGAGTGCTGGTTTGTGCTGGTTAAACACGAAACCAGCGTTGCAGTAGCTCACCTGCTGAGCGAATTGGGGCTCTGGCTCACCCCGGGCGTCACGTAGAAGGTTTTAGGCTGCCACAGTCAGTGTCCCTGCGGGAACTTGCCCGGCTCTCGGGGTTTACCCTTCCTCCTGCAAAGCCCCATGTGACCGATGAGTAAGTGCAGTGCTTCCTGTAGAAAGCACAGCCTCGCTCCCCACTGCCTTGCAAAAAAAAAACCCTACTGACTCTTCCCTCCAGCATCCGGCCACCTCCTCGAAGCATCCAGCACTCAGCAGTGCAGCGGGAGAGGGGATGCCAAGCAGGGCCCTGGAGTCTCTACTGGAGGCTGGCAGCGGGTGGGAAGTGCTCCCCGAGGCAGCTGGTGTGATATTCAAGGTGTCTGAGGGGATGTGGGCAGGTGCTGCTGGCTCAGAGGTTGGGTGGCAGCCTCTGTCCTTAGGGGTTAGGGGTGTTTTGTGCAAGTTCCTGCACACAGATTGTCTAGCTCCCAGCTGGGAGAGCAGCTTGCCTTGGTCACAGCTTCCCTCGCTGGGAAAACCTGCTCTTTGCAAAGCAGAAGGTCAGCATGACCGGTGTGCTGAATGAAAGCTTCCTGCCAACGGCCTGCCAGAGGAGCAGGTTGGTGGATGGGTGGCTGTTCCTGCCTTCTCAGACCCTCAGCTGAGCTCCAGAATGGGGGAATCCTCCTCTTGTCCAGCCCAGCAGATCCATCCCCACCTAGAAGAGGGGAACGTGCTGCTTCGCTTTGCCCCAGCACGCGAGCGAGGAGCTGGGAGCTGCCTGCAAACACCAAATGCAGATGCTGCCTTCAGTTCTATTCATGATTTTATTTCTCTTGTGCCAGGAGGGGAGGATCTGGAGCTATTAACACTTGGTTGACTCCTTGCCCCTCACAGCAGGGCATGTACTGAGCTTAGGTTTCTGCCAGTGAGGGTATGTTGCCGATGTCACAGGCCCTGTGGGTGAGAGTGGGGTGGGGATTTGCACTGACTCCTCTGGGTGCCCTGTCCCTCAGTGGGCTCTCTGCTGGCATGCATGGGGAAACACAGCACAGAGCCGCCCACCAACTCAGTCAGGGTGTCACTTACTCTGCTTCTTCTTTAGAGATTTGTTTCCCTGAATATAAGACTTCTGCAATCAGAGACACCATGGGGTCACAGTTCAGGCTGGCAGCTGCGGTCACGAAGCCGTCCCTGAAAGGGAAGGCAGAAGAATGTGGATCTCTTCAGTGTATGTAACCTTTTGCTGCAGCATCCCTGAGGCGCTCTGCCTGGAGTCCAGCTGTGTTTTGGAGGGCTCAGGGCAGGGTGGTCAGTGCCATGGGGTGCACGGGGACTTGTGGCAGATCGCCTGGGAGGTGGGCACAGAGCCTGGGAGCAGCGGGACAGAGGGAGAGGAGATGTGTCCCAGGCTCCCTGACCAGCTGGTGTCTTCATTGAAGATGGTCCTCTTCTCCTTCCCTGCTTTGGTTTGCTCTGAAACCACCTTGCTGCTGGTTCCATGGGCAGCAGCTGCCTGCAGTGTGCAGCTGTGGGAGGTGATGTGGAGTCACAGGGGACAGGGCTGTGCTGCTGCATTGGGGCACAGACTGGTCATGGATCCACTTACCTAATGTAAAAGATCAGGAACTTCTGTTGGTCCAGGCTGCCTTTCACAACTGTATCTGTGTACCCCTTCCCACAGCCTGCAAGAGAGAGAGAGCATTGCAGCCTGCTCAGGGAGCCCTTGTACAGCATCTGCCATCCATCCCACCTCAGTGCCAGCGCAGGTACTGGTAGAGGGGACAGTGCCTGGCTGGGGTCTGGGGCAGGGCTGGCCCTGAGGCTCTCCTTGGCTTAGAGAGGGCAGTTCTTCCTTGATGACCTCTAAGCCACTGGAGATCAGCAAAAGAACAAGACCTCTGGGTTACCTTCAGCTCTAGAGCTCAGAATCAGGGTTCACACACTCTCCATGGCAGCCAGTCCAAAACTTGAGCTGCTTCAAGTAACCTCTGCAGTTGCTGTGTGTTTACAAACCCAGGTCCAGCTGGTGGCTGAGCAGATGGGCCAGGAAGCAGTTTGGCTGTCCCCATCCCTCTGTCCCTCCTACCTGCGTAGCGGATGCTTTTCCCCAACATCGTGGTCCAGAAGAAAGGAACAGTGTGCAACTCCTTCCCTTTCTTCAGCATGTTTAAGGCAGCAACGTGACCTGTGATGAACCAGCAGAGCAAATATTTTCTTGTGAGTCCTCAAAGAAGCATCCCTGATTCTTATTAACCTGCTGCCCCTCCTGCCCCGTTCCCTCCATGTCCATCTCCAAAGGGAGCTGGAGAAGCGATGCTGCTGCTGCTGCTGCTGCTGCCCTGTCTCACCGTGGGCTTCAGCCACCTGTTGGTGATGGATGCTGGACCGGTCCCCGTTGAGCAGTGCTACAGGGAAGGAGACCACATCCCCTGCAGCGAAGGTGTTTGGGATGCTGGTTTGCATACGCTAACAGAGGGAAAAACCACCCAGTAATTAGTGCGTGGTGAGAGGGGAAGGATTGGGTGTGGAGCAGGGATGCTCAGGGGGAACTCACCAGATCCACCAGGATGGCACCGCTGTCATCTCTGGCGATGGAGGTGCCCTTCAGGAATGCAGAGTTGGGGGACACTCCTGTGGGGAGAGGAGCGATGACAGATGCAGTGAAGCTCCAGGAAAACAGGGAGGAAACTTGGCCCTGGCCCTACAGTGAGGATGTGCCTGTGGCCTGCTCAGCCTGCAGTGCCCAGTGCTTGGTGCTGAGCGGCTCCAGGGGCAATAAAACCAGGGCCCAGCACCAGGCATGCTCTGGTAACACAGCAGGGCCCTACGGAGCTCAGTGAGCGTGCCAGAGTCACACTGAGAGTGTGGATCGCTCCCTCCCTCCTGCCAAGTGTCTGCTCCTGGGCTGCTGGCTTTCTCCAGGTGCTTGGGGCCAAGAGGAAGGGCTGGATGATACCAGAGTGGGGAAGAGACTGCAGGGGATGGCATCCTGAGAACAAACTGTCATGTCCTGGGTTCACTGGCTGCCTCCTCATTCCCAAAGCTGCCTTCCTCTCCCACCTGGGGTCTCTTACCTATCCCCACCACCACCACATCTGCAGGTAGTTTCTTTCCACAGGCAAGAACAGCCTCTGTGACCTAGGGAGGAAGCAAGAATCGTTAACAAAGGGTTAAAAACTCTGTCCTAATTCCTGCAGCCTCCCTGCTGCCTCATTCTTTGCTGTGGGTTATTTTTTTTTTTCCCCTCCCCAGGTTCAGATCACCTTGTCCAACTAAAGTGTGTTGCCAGGAATGTAAGAGAAAGTCATGCTGTTGTCCCTGAGATACAAACACATCCCAGTGCCCTTTGAGCCCAGAGCTGTGCTCAGTGAAAAGAACAGTGAGGGTCTAGACACAGGAGAGGAAAACCTAGATGTACCCCTGTTTATTTGGGTTTGGTTGGGTTTCTTCCCCCCCTAAAATTAGCAGTTCAGGGATCGTGATGACGTGACTGACCTTCCCATCCTTGCCTTTCAGCTCGGAGAGTTCTGTTTTCATGTAGAACTTCACCCCTTTGCTTTGCAGCATCTGCAAAGGAAGAGGAAGCTGGTTGGAGTATTCGCTAGGAAATTCCAGGCTGCACTGCTGTAAAAACAGCTGTACCCAGCCAAAAACCAGGCAGGAGGCTTAGTGCTGCTCCAGGCTGCAGAGAGGTTTTGGTAGAGTCCCTGCCTGGTGCAAGGGCCTGGAAGCCTGGCTTTGCTCTGCTCTCCTGGTGCGGGAGGTGGGTCTAGGATGCAGCAGGGCTTGGGAACGAAGCTGAGCTGGGGACGTGTTGTGGGAGAGGGGTTGGACCCATCTGTACATGAGCAAGGTGGCTTGGCCTGCAGAGTTGTGACTCAGCACTGGGGCTGGATTTCCTGGGCTGTTGTGGATCATGGGGCTGGCTTGGATAGCATGTGTTCTCCATCCCAGAAGTTAGCACCATGTTCTCCTAACCTTCATGGCGACACCTCCAACCTGAGGCCCCAGTGCCTTCTGGAAAGGGAACTCCTTTTTTTCCACCAGTGAGATGGCACCAGCCTTGTCTGAGAGGAAGGCAGCTATCTCCATTCCTGCAAGGGAAAGACACGCTCAAGGTGAGCAAGCTGCAAGCATGAACCTGCACCCTCCTCCTGCGAAACCTTTTCCCCTTCCAGATGAGAACAAATCTGGTGTAGTGCCAGAGCTTAACTGCTCTTCTGTGCCTTTCCAGGCTGAGGCATTTAGTTCCCTGATTCTTCAAGGAGGGGTTGGACTCGATGATCTCTTGAGGTCCCTTCCAACCCCTATGATTCTGTGGTTCATTCTCATGCACTACAGACCCGGATATTAGGAAATGCAAAGAACAGTTCCTGGTTGGGCACAAAACAGCTCCCTTCCTGTGCCTTTACCCCCTTACTTCCCCAGTGCTTCTGGGGAGTCCAGCTTCTCTGAAGGATGGTGAGGCTTCCATAAGGCACTTTACCCCCTGTCCATGTCCAGGAACTGTTTATAGCTCTCAAAGTTTCAGGCTATCAGAGGAAGCAGTGAGTGTGTGTGCTGTGTAACCCCCACCAGCTGTGGAGGAACCCACACAGGCGGTGAAAGAACACCCTGAGAGCCTCTAGTTAGCCTGCACGTGCAGCAGGAGTGGGTCTCAAGGCTATCACTGATGACTTCATATCCACTCCAGCCCAGTACCTACAAATGAAGCTCCTACTATCACCAGATTCTTCCCAGTTGCCAGCTCTAAGATCTTCCTAGAGTCTTCTGGGGTGTGGAGAACACACACATTCTGCAGGTCTGCACCTGGGACTTTGAGAGAGCTGGAGCTGAAAGAGAATCCAGATATATCTCATGATTAGAAATCAAAGAGAAGGGGGGGGGAGGGAGGTGTGTGGATGTGCACAGATCTATGCAGTCTCTTGGCTGTGTCATCCCATCCTGTTCTTATATCTCATCTCCTACCACCTCCCTCTCTTGTGCCTCCAGCAAGCTCTCCAAGCCCTCTTGTCCTGTCTAAGATGTGTGTGGCAAATGCTTTGGGGGTTGGAGCCCATGATCTCTCGAGGTCCCTTCCAACCCCTGTGATTCTGTGGTTTGTGCACTCACTGGCTGCCTGTTGCAATGAGCAGCCGATTGTACTTCTGAGAGGACCCATCCGTGAAGTGGACCTTCTGTTTCTGGAAATCTACTGATGCTGCCTGCAGGAGAAAGATGGCAAAGGTCAGACAGGCCCCTCTGGTGTCCCGCTGCCGTGACTCTGTGCCCTGTTTCTGGACACCCCTGGGGTGAGATGAAGAATGCTGGAGGCTCTCACTTCCCCCAGGCTTCAGGTGCAGTGAGTATGACAGCACCAAACCTGGGTTCCTTTAAGGGGCGTGCAGAAGGCTGGTTTCAAAGGTCACCCTCTTTGCAAGTGACGGGCACGGCTGTCCACGGGTAGCACAGATCAGTGTCACCCCCCCAAGGCACTCACGCCATCCCTAGCACCGGCCTTGGAGTGCTGTCCCAGAAGATAACGAGTGTACTTAGAGCCCTAATTTCTATAAATACTCATAAATAATATCTATAAATATTCCTGCAGGGGTGGGCACCCCCTCCCAAGGCAGGGACAGGACCACAACCACCCACTGAAGACAGAGCTCAGCTGTTCTTGTACCTCTTTCTCTGTCCAGAGCTCTATGCCACGAGCATCGAGGAATTCAGGTTTCCTCAGGTAGATGTCCTCATTTTTCAAGTTCATTTCCTAGAAACAAAATGGGAATAGGAACCAAAGCACTTCTTGGAGCCAGGAATACTTTTGCAGCACTTGCTGGGAAGTTTGCATGGGAGGGAAGTTTTGCATTCGTCAATCACAGCTCTCCACACCGCTCCATCCCCATCGTATTCTTGTTCCCCCTCAGAAAAACCCATCACCTCAAACTCTGGTGGGAAGAACCCAGTGAGAGGGGATAAACCCATTAGCTTATGGTGGACTCCAATCAGAGAACTTCTGGGAGGCAGAAGTGAGATGTTAGTGGGAAGTTATTCCCCTTTTCCTCACGGGTGTCTCAGAATTCCTGCTGCCTTGCCAGAAGGGGCCAGGTGATTGCTCAGCCTGGTCCTGAGCGTGGGTCGTGTCCCTAATTCGCATGGTGTACCCAGGCACAGCCCTGCCCTCATCCCATACAGACCTTGCTCAACTTAGACTTATCATATGGCCCATGTTTCTCTTTGGTGGCCATGATGATCCTGCCAGTAAAGCCCTCTTGGCGAAGCGTCTCTGCACATGCCAGGGCAGCCACACCTACAAGAGATGCTCATCTCAATCCTCTTACACGTCACTATGGAGTAGGAGGAAGGAGGCAAGTCCTCCCTGGAGAAGAGAATGGTGGTTTGCAGCATCTAGGATAAGGGGGATGCAGTACAGACCCCTTCACTGACCTCCACCTAGAAGCAACATCGTGTCCCGGTTGAGAAGGCATCGTCTGCTTGAGTCCTTCACCCGCACGCTGCTTTCTAGATCCTGGAAGAAAGTGAGAAATGCTGAAACCACGCCTAGCCCAAGGTGCTGCTCATGCTTAGTGACAGCAGGTGAGGTCCATACCTTCTTTTTTGCTGTAACAAACACCTTTCCATCTTCCACTGTTACCTGCAGGGGTGAAAGAGCGTGTGAAAGTGCTGCAGTTGTGAGGTTGAGCTTTCCTTGGAGGGTCTGGTCTGTCTGTCTTTAGTACACCAAGAGTGATTTGGATGTCAGATGATGCTGAGGAGCCCCTGAGCTTTTCTCCTCATCCCAAGGATACTCAGGAAGAGGTATAAATCCTTTTTCCTATCTGTAAGAGCTGTGCTGGCTGTGATGAATACCAGGATGTACGGCATCACCTTTGAACAAAGGAGCTTTAGGACAGACAGTTACAACATCCCAAGAAATGATTCCATGTGTAGTTTGGTGTGACCTGGACCATGGACCCCTGGTTGTGTCAGGAAGCTGGAGCTTGTGGGAGGGAACAGGTGTGAATGGTATGGAGGATGTGGCCCAAGCTGGGAGGAGGAAGAGAAATGAAGTCACCTTAAAGCTGGGAAGGCAGTCCAGAGAAGGGTACTCCTCGATGTCTCCAGTTTTGATGTTAAAGCAGGCGCCGTGCCAGGGGCAGCGCAGCCTCTCCCCTCTCAAGACTCCTGCAACAGAACCCCCCACACACACCCCAAACCAAGCAGTGAGGTCTGACCCCTCTGGCAAGGCTTGTCCCCCATGCCCAGCGCCAGGGTTACCTTTGCTGAGTGGGGCACCATAATGGGGGCACTTGCTGCCCAGGGCGCTGAACTCCTTCCTGTTCCTCACCAGCAGCACTGGGTAACCGGCCACCATCACCTCCCACAGCCTGTGGGAGAGTCAGTGAGGTGGGGGGGTGCCCTGGGGAGCAGAAGCTTGGTGCCTCACAGCCAACATGCTGCCCTCTCAACCTCCACCACGGCGGCTCTTGCCACGGCAGTGCCACACCTGCTGCCTGCATGCCAGGCCTCAGCCCCTTCCCCGCTGGGTACTCACTGTCCATCCCCCACATCAGCCTCCTTGCAGACCTCAACGGTTATGGTGTCATCACCGTCCATGCCAGTAGCTGTGGGCAAGCAGAGGGAGGGGTTGGCCACCATGGGTGCTGTTGCCTGTAGGCCCCATCTTTCCCCTCTCAGCTGACTGTCCTCACTGTCACTGCAAAATCCCACCCCAAAACATGGGGGCCCCAGGGGGTCAGCACTCAAGGAGTCCCAAACTCCTGGCACAGCAGAGAAAAACCCCCAACTGGCAGAAAACACACATTTCCCCCCCTTTTTTTTGCTTCTTTTGCTCCAAACCCAAGGCCCACCCCCTGCCCTTTCCCCCCCCCCAGCTCAACACACTTCTCTTGCGTTCAGCCCTTTGAACTGAACTGCAGCACCGGGTGAGCCAGCAGATGTGATTAACAATGGTCGTGCCACAACTCAGTACAGCTATTTATGGCAAGGCATTGCCAACTGGAGCCTGTGGCTGCCCCAAATCAGGGTCTGAGGAACCTCTTCAGCCTCTCCCAAACCTCTCCACCATTTGTGCAGTCGTTCTTTGTGCTGACTGCTGTGAAGGCAGAAATTCCTGCTCAAAACACCTCCTGGGCTAGAAAGGAGCCAAAATCTTTAGTCCTTAGTACCATCCCTGTCTTAGCAATCAGCTGAGAGGTTGAGAAGAAATCTCCATCTCCATTTTGGAGGAAATAAAAGCAAGAAAGGGTGCAGAGGAGCATTGTTTGAGGCAGGTTTTGGTGCAGGGTGGTGAGTTTCTCCTGCAGACCCCCATCGTGCCGCTGCCCTGCTGCTGGATCCCTTAGGAGAAGCATCAGGGGGTACTCACCCTGTCCTGGCGTGGGGGTGGGGAGTGGTCTGGTGACTCTCCCCCAAGTCAGAAAGCCACCGCTGCCGTTGGTGAGCTGCTTCCCTGCTGAGGTGACACCCTCACATCTTACTATGAGCGCTCTTCCTGCTGCCAGCCCACGGCTGGGTGATGCTCTCCCTGAGTTGCACAATGTCCCCATCCATCTTATCTGATTTCTGCAACTGGCCTGCCACTAATTAAGTGTATTTTGCTCAGGTTTAGATTGCAAAAGAATCAAGGGCACATAGGAACTGTCGTGCAGGTGTGGCCTAAAGACCAGGTGTGTCATGTGCAATGGGAACAGAGATTGTGTGGATGCAGTGACACCCCTCCTGTGGCTTCTCTTTGCCTCTGGTCTCAATGGAAAGCGCTCTAGGTTGGTGCAAAGTGGGTTTGCCATGCTTTGGAGTGATACCACTGCTTTTTCTGTGTTTCTGTAACGTTTTAAATGCTTTAATTTGGTTTTTTGTGTAAGCTCTGTTGATTTTAAAGAGCGTGAGGCGTTCAACACCCCTGTGCATGCCTTACAGCCCAGCTCTGCTTCACCTTCAGTCCGCTGATGTCCGGGCACGTGGTCCCATCCTCATGTGCTCCCTGAAGGATGGCATGGAGCAGCTTGCTCCTTGCTTATACTATTTTTGCAGCAAAGTGGGAGTTGCAAAAAGCCAGGAGTAACACCTACGCTGTTTGTGTCTACTCCGTTTCTTATCTTTATTTCACAGTCAATATGTTTCACAACCTTAAAATATGCCTTAAAAGTATTTTTTTGGGGAGGGGGGAGTTACTTGCATTGTGCTTCCATCACCTCAGAGTCACAGAATCACCTCCCTTGCACAGCCAGAGCTTTGCAGGGAACGGCTTTCTGCCATGCTGCGTCCCCAAATCCAGTGTGGGGGGAGGTAGAAATCCTTCACTGGGCACAGTCCAGAGAAGAGGACATGCACAGGGACACTTGGCAAGTGCAAGCTGCCTCATTTATGAAGCAGCTCACTTTCTCAGACGCACCGAGCCGTGAGCACACCTTTCAGTGCCAGGGTGCTGCCCTGTAAGGAGTGATCTCAGCCCACGGGCGATGCACGCCCATGATGGGTGCAGGTGTGAGGTGTTCTCTCCCAAAGCCAACGAGCAGCTTTTGGGTTCTGCCTTCCTGGCCAGGAGCCTGAATTGTGAAGCAATTTGGCTGCTGAACGTCCCTGTTTAAACTCTCTGTAATTATTCCCCAGGAGCGTGTTCCCACGTGGAGAAGCAGCAGCCCTTGCAGAGACATTCTCTGACTCAGCAGAAATTGCTGGAAAATGTTGTTTGCTTATGGATGGAAGCTGCAGCGTGCTGGCAAAGCCCAGGTACAAAAGCAGGCAGCTGCAGGAGGCTTTGAGTCAGATCTTGGTCCTGGGTGGTGACATTCATGCTATAGGGCTGAGCAGCTAATTCAGCTGCTGGGTGCTGCTGGATGGCAATGGGTGCCCCTGGATGCCCAGGGATGCTGTTGGATGCAGCTGAGCACTCAGGGAAAGGCTTTTAGAAAATGGAAAGAGTGGAATGTGGAACAAAATCCCCTCTTCTGATGGAGGCAAAGATGATGGCAAGGGATAGCAAGTTGTAAAGGATGTTGGATGTCAGAGGGAGGGTTTGGGTTAGCTGCAGGGATGTTGTTGCTCGGTGTCTGAGAGCCAGCACCTTGGAAGATGCAATATGTCCTCAAGGGAATCAGGCAAGGGGATGGTATTGGAGGCAGATTTTCAGGAAGATGCTCTGTAAGCAACTTTTGGCCTCCTGTTAGGTAACCCAGAGGGAGATATTCCAAGTGGGTAAGAACTTTGCTTGTAACACAGGAGAAATAAATGTAGGAAGAGAGCAAAAGGAAGCGGCGCCCTCAAAGGCGAGCAGAGCCCAGGTAGGCACTGGAGATCTCTGTCCAGACCTGCCACCTGCATTGCTGCTGACTCACAGGAGCTGCTGAGCCGCCCTCGTAGCTTGCTGGGTATCTCTGCTTTTGCTGTGTTTCCACAGGAGTTTCGAGGAGAAGACTTAATGGGAGTAGCTCTCCTCCCTGCCAGTTCCTGCTGCTGGTGCAGCTCGTCTTGTCATGCCGTGGCTGTCTCCTTGTCCCACCATGGCCTGTCCCCAGCTCTCTCAGGTCAGGGTCCTTCCCTGCCCTGCCAGACTTGCTGATTTTAACCGAGTGTTACCCGTAGAGTCGAGTGTTATTGAAGCCTGTTCAGGCGCAGGAAGAGGAAGCGAGGTGAAAACTGCAGCAGAGCTGAAATGATTAATGGGACACTGCTCTCAGAACAGCTTGGTTTGTGATATTAATAACGAGAGAATTCAGGAGGGAACATAACCTGTTCCAAGTTGTGGAGCCGGCAGCAGCGGGAGATGCAGTTAAGGAAGCTCCTGTGCTTGTATTTGTAAAGGCAGGAGGAATGGAGTGGGCTCAGCACGGCGTGGAGTGGGTGTTGTTAGGGCTGGGATGTGCTTCCACCTTCCCAGGCTCATTCTGAACCTGTCTGAATTGCAAAAAAAGGATTTAAAAACAAAAAAAAAGAGGTATGTGGTCATAAATACATCATGATGCAACCAGAAGGCACCTAGATACCTGTCAAGAATTACATCAGCTTGAGAATGGTGAACTAAGCAGGTTGCCAAAATGCTTATCCCACAGGAGAAGAATGTATGGAAAAGGGAATATTTAGTGGGAGTGACTTATTCTTACAGGGTGAGAAGAACTATATGTGCTGTCTTGTATTTTCTTCCCAAGGATTCATGTCTTGGTGATGGTGAGAGGTGGGGTACGGGCTGGGCAGACACTTGGAAAGGAGGAACCTGAAACCTCACTCATAGCAGCAGATAAAGAATCCAGTAAGTGGGCAAATATGGAGCACATCAGCTACTAAAAGCAGAGGAGAAACAGAAGGAACTGCCCATGCTGCTGTGCCTGTAGGGATTTTGTCCATGTGTCTGTGTGTGGACTTGTTTTTTATCCCCCAGCTCACCTGTGCAACTGGAGTGAGGTGGAGAGAGCACATCCTTTGTGCAACCACATCGTGGCACCTGGTCCACCTCAAGCCCTCAAGAGCCACTGAGCTCACAGCATCCTTAGGAATTTCCCAGGACTTCCAGTCCTGGGGAAAAGGAAGAAGACCCAAAGCTGAGAGCATCCAGAGCAACCTGCCATGGGGTTGTTTGTCATGTGGGCAAAGTGGGGTCTGTGTGGGTGTGGCTCTAGGATGAGGGAGTATTCCTGCACCCCGGGCTGCAGAAGGCAGCGTGGTGTCCTCTGCCAGACTGTTCAAATCCTGAGGTGGGTGGGTGGCTGAGTGATGCACACCTGGGTGTTTCTTGCATTAAACCCTGGAGCTCTTGTGTGTGTGTGAAATGGAGCTAAGGGCTGGGGTAAAAGGCAGTAAAAACTCTCTGCACTGCCAGCTCCAGCAGAAACCCTTTCCCTGCTCACCACATTCCCAGAGACTGATACACCCTTCTCCTGTGGCTGTGGCAAGCAGATCCCCAGTTCCACCTGGAGAATACGTGGCTTCCATGGCAGGAAGGTGTTTCTGGTTGGAAGGGAGGGACACACACTCAAGTTTGCATTGATTCAACTCTCTGCAATACCTGGGCATGCTCTGCCATACACAGGGTGCATCTTGCACACCCTTTCTGTGTAGAGTTACAGGCTTTCTGAATGAAAAGGTGGCTACATGGAGTAAAGCATTCCTATATCATCTGACTTCCTACGGCCCAGCAGCTGGAGCGCTGACACGCTTTAGAGGTGATGATGGCTAATTAAAGTTTGGAAGCCAAGCTGCTTGATTTGTTTTGAGATCTCAGACTCCTCAAATTATTTTAGGTGTGAGCCAGGCCTGGCATTAAATGAGCAGATGGGCTTTATGCCTCCCTGGCTGGAGAGAAGCAGATGAAGGGAGCGAGGCTTTCCAAAAACAGGAGCATGACTTTTGCCAGAAGGACTTTGCTGTGTCAGAAGCTCCCACAGTTGTTGGCTACAGCCAGTCCTGGGCGGCATCTGGGAGCAGAGTGGGTTCCTCCTTGTGTGAGGATGGTGGAGCTGTCCCCATCTCATCATGGGGTGACCTGCAAGCACCCAAAATCCCATCTAGGAATAGCGGGGAGCATGTGAGGGAGGACACAGTTCATGTGGCAGAATTCACAGAATCACAAGGTTGGAAAAGACCTTTAAGATCATGGAGTCCAACCATTCCTGTCCTCTGCTAAACCAGATCCCTGAGCACCTCATCTACCTGTCTGTTAAACACACCCAGGGAAGGTGACTCAGCCTCCTCCCTGGGCAGCCTGTGCCACATCCCCACAGATCTTTCAGGGAAGAACTTTTCCCTCCCATCTGCTCTGACCCTGCCCTGGCACAGCTTGAGGCCATTGCCCCTTGTCCCACCTCCTGTCTCCTGGCTGAAGAGACCATCACCCACCTCTCAGCACCCTCCTGGCAGGTCAGTGTAGGTGGTGATAAGGTCTCCCCTCAGCCTCCTCTTCTCCAGGCTGAACACCCCCAGCTCCCTCAGCTGCTCCTCAGAGGATTTGCCCTCCAGCTCCTTCCCCAGCCTGGTTGCCCTTCTCAGGACACACTCCAGGACCTCAATGTCCTTCTTATGGTGAGGAGCCCAGAATGGACCCAGCACTCGAGGTGCAGCCTCACCAATGCCGAGTACAGGGGCACAATCACCTTCCCAGACCTACTGGCCACACTATTTTTGACACAAGCCAGGATGCCATTGGACTTCCTGGCCACCTGGGCACACTGCTGGCTCATATTCAGCCTGCAGTCACCCAACAACCCCAGGTCCTTCTCTGCCTGACAGCTCTCCAGCCAGTCTCCCCCAGCCTGTAGCACTTCATGGGGTTGTTGTGTCCCATGTGCAGTACTCTGCCCTTGGTGTTGTTAAACCTCACCCCATTATTCACATGGGGTATTATTGAAGAAGTGATGGCTGTATAATAGGGGAAAAAAGGGGTAATCTGCCCCAGAAACTCCTACCAGTGGGAGAGAGAAAAAAGCCATTCCCCAGCTATTGAAATAACCTTCTGTACCCTCACTGTACAGCCTGGCTGCTGCTGCAAAGCCCCAGCTGTGGGGTTAGTTAGCTGTGGTACCCACAGCGCTACGGGATGAACCTAGGCACGCTGGCACTGGGAACAACCCATCACCAGGCTGAGCTGCCTCCCTGCAGAACATGAGGCCGTTTAGGGAGTGTTGGGAAACGTCTTAAAATTTGGGTGGGGGGAAAAAAAATGAAAAAAAGAAGAAGGGGAAAAAAAAAAAGAGTCAGTATTTCCAAATAAGGTGTGAACGAGGAGCCCCATCAGCTGGGGATGCTCTCCCCAGCTCTCCAGCGAGTGCGCAGGGACCTCTTGTGGCAGCCGTGCCTGGGAGCTCCTGTCCCTGCTCTGTCCGGCTTCCCTGGGGACAAGCCCGGCCCCGGGCCGGTGCTGAGTGCTTGGCCCGATCTGGTGTCAAGGGACCTGCTGGTAACGGGGCTTGGGAAGCCTCCAGCTCCTCAACTGTTCCCCCGGTCAATGCCATTGGTGCAGGGGAAGGAAGACTGGAAAACAGAGCTTGTGAGGAACCGCTGCCTAGTGATGAATCCTGGCAAAAGGAAATGAAATCTGGGTTAAATTATCCCCAGAAGTAGTTATGTATGGAGCTCCTGCTGGTGCTGCGGCAGCGGGATCAAAGCCCCTGAACCAGAGGCTCAACTAATCACGGCTTAAATTCCTCCCATGCGGAAGTGGTAGGTAAAAGCTCTCCAGTGTCCAGAAGCATTTTAACTATTCCTGTCCTCAACTCCAGCCTGGCCGAGCGTTCATCTTTCCAAGAGTAACACCCCGAACAGAGGAGCCCCTGGGATGAACAGGGCTGGGCTCACAAAGCATCTCACGGTCTGGGGCTTTACCTGCAGGCAGGTGAAGGGCAGGTTTGTCCCCACGGAAAGGGGCAATGGAGATTTCTGAGCCTAAAAAAAACCTGCAGACAACTTCTCATTCGGAATCAGCTCTCTGCAATTTTACCCTGCAATGAATGGTTAAATGATTTTTTTTCCTCCTCAGTGCCCCGAGCAGCCCGGCATGTCTCCAAGGCACGGCTCCCTTTCCTCAGCGTATCTCAATGCTAAACAGAAATGTCTTTGCGTTTGGCTTTCTCAGTAACAGATTAGCCTATGTGATCCTTCAAGTCCTAATACACGAGATTATTTATAATCCCCTGAGCAGTCAGGGCTGCCAATTACTTCAGGCAGCGTCTCCCTGCCACTTATCCACTATGAAATTACATTGTCTTGTCCGGCTTTTAAGCAAATTTCTGCAGCATGGAACAGATACTCTTCTATCAGTCAGGACCAGCTCAACCCTCTCCTTCAGCTCTGATGTAATCACTCCCCTTCTCAGCATCCCTTACATCAGCGTATGGCTTGTTAGTGTTTGTGTCCATCACCCCAGCCGGGGCAGTGACCGAGAGCTCAGGCTCTGGACGTGTCTGTTCAGCAAAAGAGAAAGGAGAAAGTTTCATCCAAAATTAATACCTCCCAGGAGAGGCAGGGTTTGACATTCATCAGTGTGTACGTGGTGACTCATCCCGTCGGCAGGAGAGACGCACGGTCTGTGCGGCAGCCGCGCTTCTGGTGGAGACATCAAAAGGCAACGAGGGAGCTGTGGAGTTACGGGAAGCTGGGAGAGCAGCGTGGCTGTGGGATGGGACTTAAAAAAAATCATGGGTACAGGATCCTGGATTCCCAGAAACCCCGGACAGCAGAGCTGGGGTATCCCAGGCTAGAGGGGAGCTCCTCTTGGGATCAGGCACAGGAAGGGGGGGTGGAGGGCAGCAGTGCTTGCTGTGGGCAGAGCTTTGGGGGTTTTTCTTGGCAGGGCAATTGGGGCTTTGTGTGTGCTGCAAGTGCCACCAGAATGGGCTGAGTGTGTCTGGGTGAGGGACAGTGCAACAGTGCAAACTGTGTCACAGTCCGGGGATGCTTTGGGGTGAAGGACCACTGGCCACAGCAACCCCCAGGGTGAGGTGCTCAGCCACCTGCTGCCACCGAGGTGGAGGAAGGGGATGAGGAAGGCATCCCCAACTCCAGCACAGTGACGGGACACCCAGGCCTCCCCTCCTGCTTTTGGGCTGGCTGTCGTTTCTGCCATACGGTGCCGGGGGAAGGCTGACGCACACCCCAGGCTGCCCATTTCCCGTTGCCCTCTCTCCCCGTGGAGAGAAGGGGGGGGGAAGCACTGCCCTGCGTGTCTACAACAGCTCCGCGCAGGGAGGGGGGAAGGATGCAGGAAATACCAGCGCCAGCAGCGGGGCGGCTCCCGCAGCCCACCCGGCCCTTCCCTGCGGGGACGATGCTCTCTGTTTCCCCCCTCCCGGCCTCCCCGCTCCCCGCCCCGCCGGCTCCGGGGCCGCGCATCCCGGCCGGGGCAGGGCGGGACCGCACGGCGGGCGTGGGGCGAGGCGGCGCCGGGGAGCTCGGGGCGGGTGGCGGTGCCCAGGGAGGCGGCAGGGCGGGACCCGGGGCCGGGCGAGGCGGAGCCGTCGGGCAGCGCCACCGGTGCCCATGGGAGCCCGGGGGAAGCTGCGGGCCGGTGCATGGATGCCCAATGGCTTTCAGCCCGGGACTGCTGGTGGTGGCCGGTTCCTTCGCCGCCTTCCGCCTGCTGAACCGGGAGCTGGAGCGGTTGGTACCACCGCCGCCCTCGGCCCGGCGCAACCGCTGGAAGTGGCGCAACATCTGGACGTCGCTGGCTCACAGCGTGCTCAGCGGCGGCGGGGCGCTGGCCGGGTGAGCGGCCCGGGCACCCCGGAGTCCCGGAGGGCACCTGGGAACGGGCGGGGGGGGACACACCGGGAGACCCCGATGGGAACCTGTGGGCAGGGGGGCACTAGAGGAGATAGAGCCCACCGAGGGGGTGGGAAGGGGGGAGGAGGGAAGGGGGGTGTTGGGGGGACTCTGAGGAGCACTGGGGAGGATGTGGACCTGGAAACTGGGGAGCACTGGGAAATGGTGGAAGGATCGAGTGGCACAGGGGGAGTAAGGCACACAGAGGCACCAAGGTAGAAGGTGATAGGGAGACTCCAGGAGAAACAGGACAGGGGTGGCCATGGGGGGACCAGGGAGACAAGAGGAGTCTGGGGGGGCAGGAGGGTCTGAGGGGCTGCATTACCGGGGGGCACCAAGGACTCTGGAGGGGAACCGGTGACCAGAGGCACTGCCCAGCACTCACAGCCCCTTTCCCCACAGGTTCTACCTCCACCCCGGGCTGTCCGAGGACCTGGTGGGCACCCACCCGCCCGGGGCACACAGCCTGGTCGCCGTGTCTGTAGGTGAGGTGGGGGGAGTGGGCTGCCCTCTGTTCTTCCCCCCGGGGGGTCTCCAGGGGCTCATCAGTGCCTGACACCAGCCCCTTGAGCCACGTCGCAGTCAGCGATGTCTCAGACACCTCAGACAATCGCCCTATTCTTGGCAAAGGACAGTGGCTCCTTTCTGTCCCACGGCACCCCCAGGAGGTACTGGGCACCATGCTACACACCACTGTCCTCATGGTGCAGCTGGGGCTTGGAGCATCCCAAAAGTGTAGATCCCAACCTGCCAGGAGCTTTGAGTCCTCTGGCTGTGTGAAGCCTTTCCTCCCCCTTTTCCTTGTCACCTTCTTGCAGATCTGTCACCAGTCTTGTGTTCAGTGCTAACGGGCTTCCCAGCATGGCTACAGCTCAGCAAGGAGGTCTGAGTAGCTAAAATGCTGACGTGGGGTCAGCTTGGTGGCAGCAAATCCTGCAGCTCTAAAGGACTCCAGGCTGAAAGGACGTAGGGTGGGATGTGATCCTGGGACAGTAACCTGGGTGAGGGTCTGTGCGCTCACCCTTCTCTGGGAACAGACCCAAGTGGTCAGTCAGCTGGTGCCTCTCCCTAGGACCATGTCCCACAGAGGGATTGCAGGAGGGACCCCACACCACAGTGATTTCCCTCTCCTCCTGGCCACGATCCTGCTCTGTGTGTAACCCACCACCCACCCAGGACTTGGGCTGAGCTCTGGCCATCACTTCCCCGGAGAGGGCTGCTCAGTCCAGTCAGGTGCAGGCCCTGCTGGGGGGGGGGGGGGTCCCTTAGCACAGCCCTTCCTGCCCCCCCCACCTTCTTTGCTCACAGCCTCTCTGATCCCAGGTTATTTCCTTGAAGACTTTGTGGACATGTTGTGCAATCAGAAACTTCACCAGTCCTGGGAGCTGCTCTTCCATCACTCTGTGGTGAGTCGATGGTGCCACAGACCCTGGCACTTGTGGCACCAGGGAGGCTGGGGGTAGGGGGTAGGGGACGGGACGGGGGGTGTGTGTTCCAGTTCAGCTCCTCTGGGTCCCGTGGGACTCGTGCACTCTTTGAGGGTCTGCAGACAGGCACCCAAAGGTGGGGTAGGAAAGGCAAATAACCCAAGTGTGCACAGGGTAGTGGGGCAGAGAGCTTGGCCAGGGCACTGATCCATAACAGCAGCGTGGACAGGCAGTGACCAAGGTGTCCCCACCGGCACTGCCACTCAGCTGCCAGCTCTGGGCCGCTTGAGCATCTGCCAGGAAGGGCTGTGCATTGCCCCCTTCCACCTCCCTCTCCCTAGGGGTCCTCTCAGTCAGGACAGAGTCATGCCCACAGGGCTGGGGTGGCAGGAGCACCTCCTCAGTGCCCTCTGCCTCCCTGGCTCCTGGTTGGGGTTCTCTTTGATCACCTCTGATGTCTGGATGTTGGAGCGCTGTGGATGCTGGGGGTGGGGGGAGTGGGATAGCCTGGAGCTGAGCAGCCAAGATGATGTGTGGTGCAAGGGAGGTACAGGGTCTGCTGGACCTGGGGATGCAGGACAGGGACAGCGCTGGGACCTACCTGGGATGAGATGAGGGAGATGGTGGTCAGACCTGCTGCCTCACAGAGCCCAGTGAGCCCTGCGGCTCTGCAGGCTGCTGCTCCAAGTCAAAAGGTCATCTCCACAATAGAGCTAATTCAGGCCAAGACAGTGACTTAGCGAGCAGGGAGCAGATAATCTCATTAAAGAGCCAATACAGAGAACAGCATTAATGGTATAAACTGAAGAAAGGACTGAGTGTACTAAAGCGTGGGCAGGCAGAGCCTGTCCTCCTGCCTGGCAGGGAGGGTGTGGGGCAGGAATCACACCGGCTCTGCCCCCAGCAGCCCCGTCCTCACCCTCTGCTGCAGCATCCAACAGCCCCAGGTTGCATCTCGCCAGGCTGGGGGCATCCCATGGGGCTCTCTCAGGCACCAAAGCCACTTAATCCCTGCAGCAGTGCATGTGCTGGGAGAATCCCTGAGCCAGCAGCAACCATAGCCCTGGGTTACATGACTCCCTTTCCCTTCCTGCCTAACTGTTCTCTCCTGTGTGGAAAAACCTGCTGGGACACAACCAACTGCATTCCGCAGGGCACAAAAGCAGGGTTAGGTCTGGCTGCTCTGTCTCCTTTGCCAACCCAGAGTTTATGGAAGTGTTTCCCTCTCTTGGGGGATAACCTGCTGGAGAAGAGCTCAGTGGAGAAGGACCTGGGGGTCCTGGTTGATGACAGGGTGGCCATGAGCCAGCAGTGTGCCCTGGGGGCTGAGAAAGACAATGGGATCCTGGGGGGCATCAGGAGGAGTGTGGCCAGCAGGTTACAGGAGGGGATCCTCCCCCTCTACTCTGCCCTGATCAGGCCCCACCTGGAGTATTGTGTCCAGTTCTGGGCTCCCTGGGATAAAAAGGACAGGGATCTCCTGGAGAGAGTCCAGAGAAGGGCCATGAAGATGATTAAGGGCCTGGAGCATCTCCCCTGTGAGGAAAGGCTGAGTGAGCTGGGGCTGTTCAGCCTTGAGAAGAGAAGACTAAGGGAGGACCTAATTAAAGCCTATAATTATCTTAGGCAGGGGATGCAGGGGGAACCAGCCAGCCCCTTTTCAGTGTCTGTGGGGACAGGACAAGGGGCAGTGGCTGCAAGTTGGAGCACAGGGAGTTCCGCACCAACATGGGGAAGAACTTTTTCACAGTGCGGGTGACAGAGCCCTGGGACAGGCTGCCCAGGCAGGTGGTGGAGTCTCCTTCACTGGAGATATTCAAGACCCATCTGGACACCTATCTCAGTGATATGTCCTAGGGAGCTGCTTTGGCAGGGGGGTTGGACCCGATGATCTCTGGAGGTCCCTTCCAACCCCATACAATTCTATGATTCTATGATTCTCCCCTGCCCAGCTGGAAAATAAAAACAACCCACCAACCGCTCAGGTTTCATGTAGCAGTGGGGAGGCCTTATCTTGTGCATGAGGCTGGGCTGGAGGCTTCGTTGCTGCAGAGATGTGTGGGGTGGTGACCAGCGGTTTGGCACTGGCGTGATAACCATTTGCACCTCTGCTCCACGCTGTGCCCAAGCATGGAGGGCTCCAGCTTGCAGCAGCTGAGAGAAACCAGCAGCTGAAGCTCTTGGTTTTTTTTTCTCCTTCCCAGGTGATTGTCTGCTTTGGAATCGCAGTGCTGCTCCATCAGTACGTGGGGTTTGCCCTGGTGGCTTTACTGGTGGAGATCAACTCCATCTTCCTGCACCTGCGGCAGATCCTGCTCATGGCCAACCTGGTGCACACCACCTGCTACCGCCTCAACAGCATCGTCAACCTGGGCACCTACGTGGTGTTTCGCATTGCCACCCTGGCCTGGATGACCCGCTGGCTCTTCCTCAATCGGGAGAACGTGCCCCCGGCAACCTACGCCGTGGGCACGGTGGGCATGGCCATCATGACACCCATGAACATCATCCTCTTCTACCGCCTGCTGCGGAGTGACTTCTTCAAGCCCAGCCGGGATGTGCAGCTGAAGGAGCAATAACCTCCTTCCCCCACGGGGCCTGGGGGATGAGCAGCCCCATGGAGGAGGCCAGCAAAGCGCAGCGGAGAGTGAGCGTGGCTGTTTCAGCCACCTTGCTTGGAGAGTCCACACTAACAGAGCACCTGGGCTTCTCTCGTGGCTGTGGATCCTGAGCCCTGCGCTGCAGGGAAGGTGCTCACCGAACAGGGATTGGGGCTTTGCTCCTCCTGCACCTTTGGATGATGTGGTTGGACAAGCGGGAGCTGCTTAGAGAAGCCCTAACAGCTTTTGCAGCTCTCTGCAGCACCACTGAGGTGGGAAGAGAGCAGAACAGGAGCTTCCCCAGTGCTCTTCAGGAAACACAACCACCACAGCACATATCTAACCCCTTTGGCGCTGTGCCCTGCAGCATCACGTCAGCCAGGGGACAGACACTGCACTCAGCCCTGCGTTGCATGTCCCATGGGAGAACCACCTGGCAAGAGAGGCTCCAAGGCTTTGCCCTCAAGGCCAGGGCCAGTAAAAGCCAAATCCTGCGCTCATGAGTCCTCCCTGAGGAGATTGTCCCAGGTGGGTGATGGAAGGAGAGGCTAAAGCCCATCTGGGTGGGTTGCTGCCCACTGTGGGGTCCAGCTCAGGGGCAGAGCCCCATGTGTTGCAGCGCTGTGCTTGGGGACATGCAGACAACTTCTCCTGACAACTGGAGCTTTTTCCACGCTGTTTTGTTCCCAGGTATGTTAAGTGCCCATAAATGAGCACAGGAGAGCATGAGTTGCTGGCAGGGATGATGCTATGTGACGGTCACCTCCCACAGACAAGGAGTTTAGACGGGCCAGATTCAGGCATCTGGCACGAATGGGAAGTCCTGCTGCAGAGCCCAGTGTAACAGTCTTACCCAGCAGCAAGGGCTCTTACTAACACGAGCATTTAATAAACAGCTGCACACAAAACAGCTTGAGAGGAAGGGGTTTAGGGGAAAAAGGGGACTCAGCATCCCAGCCGCCTCACCGCTTCTCACCCCACATTACAAACACGCTGGTCACTGGCACAGTATAACTCTCCTGGGTTTTTTTTCCCCCCTCTTCTCTTTTCCATGGAGGAAGACAAAGGTGTTTCTGGTTCCTGCCAACACTCTCCTGCCCTCGTAGGCAAAGGGAGGTTGTGGTTTCCTCAGGGCTGGCAACCAGGAGGCGAAATGTCAGCAGGGCTGGTGCCAGTTCCTGCCGTGGCTCTGTGTCACCTTTAGCCCTGCTGCAGTGAGCCACTGGCGACCTGCAGGGCTGGGAAATAGGGCAGGCTGCAGGCAGAGCACCCAGCACGTGGCTTCGCTGCTCTCATTCCCGACGCTGGCTCCCAGCAAAGCTGAGATCCTTCGGTTCCCTCTGCCTGTCCCTGGAGACTTCCTGGGACAGGCAATCAGGTGGGGTTTATATTTCCGCCCCCCCCCCTTGCATTTCCCTTTCCCCACTGATTGCCACACGCTGAACTGTTCCCCAGCTGCCCAGAGCTGTGTATAAAAGCAAGATCATCCCACTCGGGATTACGTGTGCCAGTTTGGAGACATCCACTGGATCTGTCGTGTTTTCTGTGTGGCAAACAACCTCTAACTGAAAAATATGTCTCTTTTGCTTTGAAAAGCTGGGGGATAGGCTGAAGCAGAGTGCAGCTTGGAGTAGGTGGCACTTGTTTTGAGGAGGAAAATAAGGGAACAGGCACATTTCTGCCCGGGCAGGGAAAGACGAGCAATGCATGTGGGCAGTGGGAGGTTGGAGGCGACTCGTGGCCAAAGCTGCTTATGATTCTATTTGTGGAGAGCGCGGGGAAGCTCGCAGGTGCTGGAGACACCACCTCTGTGTTTGGGTTTGTCACCTCCAGCAGTGGTTAAGTGCCCGTGTGCCTCTTGCAGATCCCACCTGGGGCGGAGGGGGCAGCCAGGTCTCCAGCTTTGTGTTCACCTTTTTCTAGCCAGTTTTCTAGGAGCTGCTCTGCTCTTAGCACAGCCTCTGCACCCGCTCAGCAAGGCTCGCTCTGTCCTCCAGCCTCTGCCCACACCAGAGGCATTGCTCAAGGCCCAGATTGTGTTACCACATTCCGTCTGTCACGTGGATGTCATGTACCCCGGGGAACACGGGTCTGGGGGCCCAAGAAGCCTGTTTTGGGAGCCTCTAATCGGATGTGATTTTCCCCCAGTGCTGCAGTGGGACAAATGGCAGCTTTGCAGCTCGCTGCCTCCAGATACAGGGGTACCCAGTGTGTGTCCCTCCTGATGGAAGATGTCAACAGCCTTGGCTTGGGGGACTTTGGGAAGGGACCTGCCCTTCTAACCCCTCCATACAGGGGTCATGGGGCTAGAGGGAGTGTCTCCCTCCAGTGATTATCTGCAGGGGAGCTACGCCCCAGCTCCCCACCCTCCCACACCCTCCTCAGCCCCACCACACATCCCTCCAGCCGAAGAGCCCACAGCACAGCCCTGTGACTCTCCCCAGGGGGGCTCCCTGAAGCCCCTGCCCAAAGCCCCAAGGCAAACGACTGCCCGGCAGCAGAACGGCCCCTGGGGCCGTGCCGAGCCCCCTCATCTGCCCGCAGGGCGCTGGGTGGGCACAGCGGGCAGGGGGGGGCTGCGCCCCGGGGGGCTGGCAGGGGGCACTCAGGGGTGGGAGGCATCGCTCCCCGGGGACTCGGGGGTGCGCGGCCCCCGACGGGGGCACACGGGGTGGGGGGGGGGGGGAAGCGGGCGCCGTCCCCGCTGAGGGGGCACCGCAGCCCCCGGGCCCTGCCCCGCGCCCCCGCCCCGGAGGCCCCGCGGCGCCCCCTACAGGTAGCGTGGGGTTATCCGGGCCAGACGCTGTCCAATCAGAGCCGGCGTCGAGCTGTCAACACCGCCTCTCTTCGCCAATCAAAAGCAGCGAGAGGCGGGACCGGAGAAGGTTCGGCGTTCCACCGGAAGTGGGCGACAGACAGCGCTTCCTTTCCACTCCGGCCCTTGGTCCCGCCTCCTGTCCCTCCTCTACGTCCTGATAGGCTGCGCCTCTTGTCTGCGGGGCTGCACGAAAGCCGATTGGTCAGGCCTTCTGACCGCACGCCTTCCCGACATCCGGGTCTCTGAAGCGCGGTGGCGGCGGCGCGGGGCCGCCATTGTGGTGGGGGCCCGCGGGGTGCCGCGGCTGCCGGTGAGCGAGGGCGGGGGGCGGCGGGGGCCTGGGGGCGGGTGGGGGATGCGGCGGGGGAGGCCGGGGGTGGCCTCGGCCCAGCCCTGAGCCCACCGCCCCCCCCTTTCTCCACCCCCGCAGGTGCGTCGCCATGGCCGCTGTCTTCCCGTACCGCGGCGGCTGCGCCCCGGTGCCCGCCCCGCTGGCTCCGCTGCCCGACTACATGTCTGAGGAGAAGCTGCAGGAGAAAGGTGGGTAGGGCCGGTCCCCTGCAACCCCCCCCCCCCTCCCGCCCCCCATCCTCCCGAGCGGCTCCGGCCCCGGGCTCGGGCCTGAGTGCCGCCTCTCTGTCCCCGCAGCCCGCAAATGGCAGCAGCTGCAGGCCAAGCGCTATGCGGAGAAGAGGAAATTCGGCTTCGTGGACGCGCAGAAGGAGGACATGCCCCCCGAGCACGTCCGGAAGATCATCCGCGATCACGGTGACATGACCAACAGGAAGTTCCGGCACGACAAGCGTGTCTATCTGGGGTAAGGGAGCCCCCACACCCCGCCCCCCACCCCCGCCCACCCCCGGCTGTGTAACAGGCGGGAGCTGAGCCCAGCCCTGCTCTGCAACCTTGTCACAGCTCCTCGTTGAAGGGAGAGCCCCTTCTCCAGAGGGTTTCCTACATCAGTCCAGCGTATAAAGCACCTTCCCTCAGGAGGAAGGGATCCCCAGTTGTACTAGGATAGCAACAGAGGATAAGCAAAGGAAGGTGTTGCTTTGAATTTATGAGAAAAACATTGCCTTTGGTAACACATTGTGTCTAGAAGGGTGGAGTGTGAAGTAGCCAGCATCATGATCCATCACACTAACCATTGCACATCCAAAAACTCCAGATGCTCATTTGCAGTGGGTTTGTTCTCATTTGTAACATTCTTAACGTGTAACAGTCTTGGAAGCCAATCCAGTAGAAAACATTGGTAGTGTGATGTGTGAAGCACAAGGAGAAAATAGAAGGTTTGTGGATTTGTCACTGGAGGCTTCTATGAACAGGGTTGATGAACGGTTTTCAGGAATGAAAGGCGTGGAGGTGATTGGGTTTGTGACAGATGGATTCTCTTGAGATCCTTTCCAACCCTGATTTCCCTTGCTATCTGATTGCAGTGCTCTGAAGTACATGCCTCATGCTGTTCTGAAGCTCTTGGAGAACATGCCCATGCCGTGGGAGCAAATCAGAGATGTTCCAGTCTTGTACCACATCACGGGCGCCATCTCTTTCGTGAACGAGATCCCCTGGGTGATAGAGCCCGTGTACATTGCTCAGTGGGGGTAAGTGCCTTCTTCCTTTGCCCTGGTGGGAACCTGGGAGCAAACATTTGTGCAGCCACAGTAAAAGTGACACTTAATGGTCTCTGGGTTTCTGCCAGCTCCATGTGGATTATGATGAGGCGAGAGAAGAGAGACAGGCGCCACTTCAAGAGGATGAGGTTCCCCCCGTTTGATGATGAAGAACCCCCTCTGGATTATGCTGATAACATTCTGGATGTGGAGCCCCTGGAAGCGATTCAGCTTGAGCTGGATCCAGAGGAAGATGCTCCGGTGTTGGACTGGTTCTATGACCACCAACCCCTGAAAGACAACAGGAAGTATGTGCCTCTGGTAGCACAGCTCACTGGGAGAGGGGGGAAGAAACAAATGCCCCACATAGATTGCCTGAACATAGCCATAGATAACCTTTGGTTGTGTTATGCTGGGCTATGGGTGGTGTTGGTGGGGAGAGAAAAACCTTCCCTCAAGGATGGGCCTCTTGTCTTCAGAATCCAGTGAGGGCAAATAAGGCCTCACTCTCCAGGAGAGCTGCTGCCCAGTTAACTGCTAAAACTTGGATGTCTCTTACTATGCTGTAAAGATGATGATCCATTTTTTCTGTTGGAATTTGAATTGATATTTGCTATAAGTGCACAGATGCTGTGTACCAGTTTGTTTATGCAGCACAGAAACTGAAGCAGTTGGTAATTTCTGGGCAGATGTAGTCCTGCAGCCTTTCTGTCTGTCTAGGAGGGCCATTGTGTTGTCTGTCCTTAATATGTTCACCAAATAATAGGCAGTGAAACGTGCTTTGTTGTTTCTGGTCCTTTGGTAAAGGCCCACTTGTCTTCCAGCTGTGTGGTGAGTCTCTTGGGCTTTGTTCTTCTGCAGGTATGTGAATGGCTCAACGTACCAGCGCTGGCAGTTCACCCTCCCGATGATGTCCACGCTGTACCGCCTGGCCAATCAACTGCTCACTGACCTTGTGGATGACAACTACTTCTATTTGTTTGACCTGAAAGCATTCTTCACCTCCAAGGCACTGAACATGGCTATCCCTGGAGGTCCTAAGTTTGAGCCTCTTGTTAGAGACATCAATCTTCAGTAAGTGTTGGGTGTAAGAGGGAAGAGAAGTGGTTATCTGGGGAAAGGGCTGGGAAGGTTGATGTGTTACCAAGTCTCTTGCCTTGGGTGAGCTATTCCTGGGTGTTTTGCTTTCTTTAGCATTAGGTCTGTGATGCACTTACTGCTTTGGACACTGAATGGTTGTTAGAGTGAAGAGAAAGCTAAAGGAAAAGTACTGCTGTGTCTTCACTCAAGAATGTTTGCCTTTCTGTCCCCTGGATGCTCATATAACTTATTTTTTTTGTCTCATTTGAGGGATGAAGACTGGAATGAATTTAATGACATCAACAAAATTATCATCAGGCAGCCAATTAGGACTGAGTACAAAATTGCTTTTCCATACCTGTACAATAACCTGCCACACCATGTCCACCTGACCTGGTAAGTGCAGCAGCCTCAAGAGCAGAGAGGGGAAGGGAAAGCTGCTGGCATGCTCTAACACAGGCTGTGTGTCATACAGGTATCATACTCCCAACGTTGTTTTCATTAAAACTGAAGATCCTGATCTCCCAGCTTTTTACTTCGATCCGCTGATCAACCCCATTTCACACAGACATTCTGTCAAGGTGAGTCACCCTTCAGGAGAGCCTGTGATATAAACCCTGCATGTGGAGGTGATGTGGCTTCAGCACCTTGTTTGTAACCTTGCTTCTGGTGGTGGCACACACACATAGGTACTGAGAGACAAAGCAGCAGCCCTTCCACAAACCCCACCACGGTTGGCATCTGTAGCCTTTTTCTGCACAAAGTTGTCTCCTTTGGTCTCTGTAGGATAAAGCCCAATCTGTAATTAACAGTGTTATTTTAGAGTCTTCTGGTAGGTTATTGATCGTTTTGCTTGTCCTCAGTGTATTCATGGAGGTGACATCTCCCTTGAGTTACCTCTGTAACACCTAGCTTTGGTTTCAGTAGCCACAGTTAGTTCTTGAGCCTTGTAGACTTCTTTTTGCTTCTCCAAATCCTCAGCACTCTCACCCTGCTACCATACAAGCAAAGAGAAGGTTCTTTCCTTTGTTAACTCTGACAGCTGAAGCAACCAGAAAACATGTTGTGTGTTGGTTTCTGCATTTCAGAGTCAGGAACCGTTGCCTGATGATGATGAAGAGTTTGAATTGCCAGAGTTTGTGGAACCTTTCCTGAAGGATACCCCGCTCTACACAGATAACACAGCCAATGGCATTGCCCTGCTGTGGGCTCCACGGCCCTTCAACTTGAGATCTGGAAGGACTCGGAGAGCTCTTGACATCCCACTGGTGAAAAACTGGTGAGTTCTTTCAAGGGGAAGGGATAATAATGTCACAATCACCAGGACATCTCATTACAGTGAAAATAAAATAAAGTTACCCTGTAGTGATTGGATTCTAGAGGTTTTTAGGAGAGTTTCTGGAGGCTCTTCTCTCAGGAATGTGAATTACCTGTGTTATCTCTAGGTATCGTGAGCACTGCCCAGCTGGCCAGCCAGTGAAAGTGCGAGTCTCCTATCAGAAGCTACTGAAATACTATGTTCTGAATGCACTCAAGCACAGACCCCCCAAGGCCCAGAAGAAGAGGTAATTTGGGGTCTGTTCAGTGGGGAACTGCTGGTCTGAGCAGGGAATTGAGCTGATTCTGTTCTTTGCTTACTCCAGGTACCTGTTCCGCTCCTTCAAGGCTACCAAGTTCTTCCAGTCGACGAAGCTGGACTGGGTGGAAGTGGGCCTGCAGGTGTGTCGCCAGGGCTACAACATGCTGAATTTGCTGATCCACAGAAAGAACCTGAACTACCTTCACTTGGATTACAACTTCAACCTGAAGCCTGTAAAGACCCTCACCACTAAGGTATTGGTCCACGTGCCGTTTTACTCAACGGTAACGTTTACCTGAAGATTGTTAAGTAGCTAGTGTGGTAAAACAGGCCACAGTGCCTCAACTGCTCCGTTGTTGTGCAGAATGAGCAAATCAGAGAGCTGTTTCATGCTTACATAACATCATTACATAAATGCTGGGGTTTTTTAATCTTTTCCAGGAAAGGAAAAAATCTCGGTTTGGTAATGCTTTCCATCTGTGCCGAGAGGTTCTGCGGCTCACTAAGCTGGTGGTAGACAGCCATGTCCAGTACAGGCTTGGGAATGTGGATGCATTTCAGGTAAGCTCTTCTCTTTCTCTCTGCATTTGTTTTAAGGGAGGCATAGGAGTTGAGAGGAGGGGTGGGATATCTGGGTAGGATTACACAGGGTGCACAAAATGACTGGGTATTGGAGTGTTCTGGAGGAGAGGGAAGGATGAAAGTGTGCAGTGTTGCATGAGTTCTGCTTTTACCTTAGTTTATAAGAATTGATCATTGTATGAATCAGCAGTGTAGGAGCTTTCTGTGGCCTGATAGGCTTTGCCCTTGGCTGTGAAATAAACCTGGCTTCTTGAGACAATGTGAAGAGTGTTTATTGCTACCTCTGACTGTGCTCCCTGCATTCCAGTTGGCAGATGGCTTGCAGTACATCTTTGCCCACGTGGGTCAGCTGACAGGAATGTACCGATACAAGTACAAACTGATGAGGCAGATTCGTATGTGCAAGGACCTGAAACATCTCATCTACTACAGGTTTAACACAGTAAGTTCCACCTTTCCACGTGATGGTGATGCTAAACTGAGCACCAAGGGGGGAATTCTGGAGTGTCAGTAAGTGACCTGCTGCTACTGTGTCTCTGTTTCTCCAGGGGCCTGTGGGCAAAGGTCCTGGCTGTGGCTTCTGGGCTCCAGGCTGGAGAGTATGGCTGTTCTTCATGAGGGGCATCACGCCGCTGCTGGAACGCTGGCTGGGGAATCTGCTGGCCAGGCAGTTTGAAGGTCAGCATGTCTTGTAAATCTTGGGCGTGGGAAGAGTGTGTGGTAAAGATTAATACTGTTCACTTGCCAGCTTGAAGGCCACTTTGCTGTTCCAAGTGGGGGTCTGTATCCGTGCTCCACATGGGTGCCATGGGCTCTGACTGGTTCAGAAAAGATGCCAAATAGAAGTGGGGCTCCCTTCCTCATAGTGCTGTGGGGTCTGTACCTTCCTAATTGTTGACTCCAGCTCCAACTCAGCGAGGTTGTGGCAGTGTAATTTCTTCAGACACCCTGCACGTCCTTGCACTCCTGCATTAGGAAGAAGAGGAGCACTGCCCAGTAATGTCAGACCTGCTGAGGTGCTTTGCTTTTCCCAGGCCGTCACTCCAAGGGTGTAGCAAAGACTGTCACAAAGCAGCGTGTGGAGTCTCACTTTGACCTGGAGCTGAGGGCAGCTGTTATGCATGACATTCTGGACATGATGCCAGAAGGGATCAAACAGAACAAAGCCAGAACCATCCTGCAGCATCTGAGTGAGGCCTGGCGATGCTGGAAGGCCAATATCCCCTGGAAGGTGAGTCTCTCACTTGGCCTTTCGGTTCGATTTTAACATCTCCCAGGTAAGAACTGCTCCTCACTCCTGCCTCCTTCACGCTGCTGTCACTCTGCAGGTACCAGGGCTGCCAACTCCTATTGAAAACATGATCCTGAGGTACGTGAAGGCAAAAGCTGACTGGTGGACAAACACAGCTCACTACAACAGGGAGCGGATCCGTCGGGGAGCCACTGTGGACAAAACTGTCTGTAAGAAGAATCTGGGCCGGCTGACCAGACTCTACTTGAAAGCTGAGCAGGAGCGGCAGCATAATTACTTGAAGGTACTTCTGTCCACCCCAAATGGGTGCTGTTTTCATAGGGAAGCTTTCACTGAGTAATGCTGGTGGTGTGGTTCTGCAGGATGGACCTTACATCACTGCAGAAGAGGCTGTTGCTGTGTACACAACCACCGTGCACTGGCTGGAAAGCAGGAGGTTCTCACCCATTCCCTTCCCCCCGCTGTCGTACAAGCATGACACCAAGTTGCTTATCTTGGCTCTGGAGAGGCTGAAGGAAGCTTACAGGTAAGCAGTGGGAAGCGGTTGTCGTCTTGGGAAAGGCTTCTTCAGCTGTTTTGTTATCCATTATCCCTGGATTTGAGTGTGTTCTTCATGGGATCTGCTACTTGGGGCAAAACCAGTGCCGTGCATGGGGATGTGGATTGTGAAGAGTTCCAGATCTCAATAGTACTGCTTGGTTGAATGTTTTCATCACACTGATGAAAGACACTGTGTCCAGTTCTGGGATCCCTGGAGAGAGTCCAGTGGAGGCTACAGAGATGATTAAAGGCCTGGAGCATCTCCCCTGTGAGGAGAGGCTGAGTGAGCTGGGGCTGTTCAGCCTGGAGAAAAGAAGACTGAGAGGGGATCTGATTAATGTTTATAAATATCTGAAGTGTGGGACACAGGGGGAAATGGGCAGCCCCTTCTCAGTGTCTGTGGGGACAGGACAAGGGGCGATGGCCTCCAGTTGGAGCACAGGGAGTTCCGCACCAATATGTGGAGGAACTTCTTCCCGGTGAGGGTGATGGAGCCCTGGGACAGGCTGCCCAGGGGTTGTGGAGTCTCCTTCTCTGGAGATATTCTAGACCTGTCTGGACGCCGACCTGTGTGACCTGTCCTAGGGACCCTGCTTTGGCAGGGGGTTGGAATTGATGATCTTTTGAGGTCCCTTCCAACCCCTGGGATTCTGTGATGCTGTGGCTGTTCCTTTGTTCACGCTTGAGCTGTTCTTTCTCACTTTCAGTGTGAAATCTCGCCTGAATCAGTCACAGAGAGAGGAACTGGGCTTGATTGAACAGGCGTACGATAATCCTCATGAAGCTCTGTCCAGAATCAAGCGACACCTTTTAACTCAGAGAGCCTTCAAGGAGGTAAGTGTCTTGGTGAAAGCCAGACCATACTAAAAGTTATGCTGCATTCAGGAACTGGATGGCAACAGGCTTTGTGTTCTCTGTCAGCTCTGAGCCTCAGTTCTGCTGCTTCTCTTTTAGGTGGGTATTGAGTTCATGGATCTCTACAGCCACTTAGTTCCTGTTTACGATGTTGAGCCCTTGGAGAAAATCACAGATGCTTACCTGGATCAGTACTTGTGGTATGAGGCTGATAAGCGGAGACTCTTCCCTCCATGGATCAAACCTGCTGACACTGAACCTCCTCCCCTCTTGGTGTACAAGTGGTGCCAAGGTTTGTGGGGTTTTCTATTCTCTGCAAAAATGAGTTTTCCTGTCAGGAGCTTGCTTCCCCTTGGGAGCTGAGCTTTTGTATTTGCAACTTGCAGTCATTAAAGGCCGTATTTTCTAAGTTTATATATATATATATATATACTGGAGGAGGAGAACTTCCATACCATTTGTGGTTGCTTTGCTTATTTCTATTCACATTTTTGGGTAGTCAGGAAGCCCCAGTGTGGAAAAAACAGACATTACGTAAAATACGCTGATGTCTTGTGCCACGAGGGTTGTTCTCCACTCTGAGGAAGGCATTTTGTCACTTAACATAACAAGCTTGTGTGTCTCTGCAGGCATTAATAACCTCCAAGACGTTTGGGAAACAAGTGAAGGTGAATGCAATGTGATGCTGGAGTCTCGATTTGAGAAGATGTACGAGAAGATTGACTTGACGTTGCTCAACAGGCTGTTGCGTCTTATTGTTGATCACAACATCGCTGACTACATGACAGCCAAGAACAACGTGGTGATCAACTACAAGGTAACAGCTGCTCTCAGGAAAGGGGGGTGTGTAGACTGTAAAATTGAGAGCTTTTGGACCCATGAGGAAGGAGGGGACACAAGACTCGCCAGAGAAAGAAGAGATGAGGGACTAAGAAAACCAGGCCCCACCTGGAGTGTTGTGTCCAGTTCTGGGCTCCCTGGGATAAAAAGGACAGGGATCTCCTGGAGAGAGTCCAGAGGAGGCTAAGGAGATGATGAAGGGCCTGGAGCATCTCCCCTGTGAGGAAAGGCTGAGTGAGCTGGGGCTGTTCAGCCGGAGAAAAGAAGACTAAGGGGGCACCTTATTAATGTTTATAAATATCTTAAGTAGGGGATGCAGGGAGAAATGGGCAGCCCCTTTTCAGTGGTCTGTGGGGACAGGACAAGGGGAAATGGCTGCAAGTTGGAGCACAGGGAGTTCCACACCAACATGTGGAAGAACTTTTCCCCAGTGAGGGTGAGGGAGCCCTGGGACAGGCTGCCCAGGGGGTGTGGAGTCTCCATCTCTGGAGAGATTCCAGCCACGTCTGGATGCTGCCCTGTGCAATATGAGCTGGGGAGCTGCTTTGGCAGGGGGGTTGGACCCCATGAGCTCTGGAGGTCCCTTCCAACCCCTGTGATTCTGTGATTTCTGGGTCCTAGGAAATAGAGCAACTGCTCAGGTAAAAGGTCTGTCATGTGTTGTGACAGTCAGTCAGGTTCTAACAATTCCCCTTGTCTCCTCAGGACATGAATCACACCAACTCCTACGGGATTATTCGTGGGCTGCAGTTTGCCTCTTTCATCGTCCAGTATTATGGGCTTGTGATGGACCTGCTGGTGCTGGGTCTGCACCGTGCCAGTGAAATGGCTGGGCCTCCCCAGATGCCCAATGACTTCCTCAGCTTCCAAGACATCGCTACTGAGGTGGCCCATCCCATTCGCCTCTTCTGCAGATACATCGACCGTATTCACATCTTCTTCAGGTGAGAGCTCCAGGGTCCTGCTTTCCTCAGCCCAACTTCTCTTCTGGCATCTTGCAGCAGATGCTGTGAATGTGGGAATCATGTGCCCAGGCTTTGGCTCTCTTTTCTAAGAAAGAGGAGTATTTGAATCAGCAAAATTCCCAGAACAACCTTTTGCTTTCACTGCTTTGCTGTAGCTTCACTGGATCAGCAACACTATCAAAAGTTCAATTGTTACAGATTTTCCACTGGCTAAATACAGCTTTTCTGAATAAAGTTTGCTGTCTGTTCATGGCAAGGTAACCAAAACAGTCCTGGTTTGCCCTGTGCTAATGAAACTGAAGTCCCCTTCCATGGGAGGGTACAGAAATTGGATCATTACCTTCAGACATGCTGTGGTGAACAGCTATCCATAAGCTGTTGTTATCCATAAGCTATCCAAAGCCGTTACTGTCTGGGCAAACCGGTGTTCTGAGAAGTTGGTCATGTAACTCCAGATCCTCCTCTCTGTGCTCCCAGGTTTACAGCAGATGAGGCAAGAGACTTGATTCAGCGGTACCTGACAGAGCATCCAGATCCCAACAACGAGAACATTGTAGGCTACAACAACAAGAAGTGCTGGCCCCGGGATGCTCGGATGCGCCTCATGAAACATGATGTGAACCTGTAAGTGGTGCTGCCTGGAAAAAGCAAGTGATGGGATAGTGGGAAAAATAGTGATAAATAACTGTTGGGAGACTGATAGGCAGGTGCTCAGGAGGAAAAGTAAGATGTCAGGGGTCTGTACTGTAATTCTGGCAGTGAGTGATGGGTGTGAGAAACTGTATAGTGCTAAGGCAGCACTGAGAACTTGCCCAGTTCCTATTTCTCTTCAGTAACAGCCTGTCACTGCACATCTTGTTTTTCAGTGGTCGTGCTGTATTCTGGGATATCAAGAACCGTCTGCCTCGATCGGTCACCACAGTGCAGTGGGAGAACAGCTTCGTGTCTGTTTACAGCAAGGATAACCCCAACTTGCTCTTCAACATGTGTGGGTTTGAGTGCCGCATCCTGCCCAAGTGCCGCACCAGCTACGAGGAGTTCACCCACAAGGATGGGGTCTGGAACCTGCAGAATGAGGTAGGGTGAGGGGTTGGTGGGCTGGGAGAGCAGTGCTCGCTTGGTCTGTGCCTGCCAGCAAAGCAGGGCTGGCATCTGCTTGTGGAGCCTGCTGAAGAGCACGCCTTGGGCAGCTCTAGCTGGGACCACTAGCAGGGTAGTTAAAACAAACTGGGTATGGACTTTCCTTACTGGGCTGGATGGGAAATCCTTGGCTGGAAATGAGCAGAGACCTGAAACTGTAGAGCTGCTGTTCAGTCTCTCCCCATATTTCATAAATATTTGGATGGCAAGAGCTCACCTTGCTTGGAGGGGGTTTCCAGGAAGGAACTGATGTCCTTGTGCTCTCGTAGGTCACCAAGGAGCGCACAGCTCAGTGCTTCTTGCGTGTGGACGATGAGTCGATGCAGAGATTTCACAACAGGGTGAGGCAGATCCTCATGGCCTCCGGCTCCACAACCTTCACCAAGGTAAAGTTGGGAGGAAGATGTGTGACTTGAGATTTCTGCAGATGCTCAGAGAACAGGCTGAGACCTGATCCTTTGCTTTTGTTTCTAGATTGTCAATAAATGGAATACAGCTCTGATTGGCTTGATGACCTATTTCCGGGAAGCTGTTGTAAATACCCAGGAGTTGCTCGATTTGCTGGTGAAATGTGAAAATAAAATCCAGACTCGAATCAAAATTGGTCTGAATTCCAAAATGCCCAGCCGTTTTCCACCCGTGGTGTTTTACACCCCTAAAGAGCTGGGAGGGCTGGGCATGCTCTCCATGGGCCACGTTCTCATCCCACAGTCTGACCTCAGGTGAGTTATGCTGCTCTGTCCTTGCTGCTCACGTGAGTTGGGTGTTTTGTTGGATGCTCTTTCCCATAGAAATAGGTGAGAATGCTAGGTGGTGGTGGGCTAGTGAGTTATGTTGCCTTTATGGTAGGTCATAGCAGTATGACCTGTGAATTCCTATCGCTCCTGCCTCACTCTTGTGCCTCCTTGCTGCAGATGGTCCAAGCAGACAGATGTTGGCATCACTCACTTCCGCTCAGGAATGAGTCATGAAGAGGACCAGCTCATCCCAAATCTGTATCGTTACATCCAGCCATGGGAGAGTGAATTCATTGACTCTCAGAGAGTATGGGCAGAGTATGCCCTCAAGCGACAAGAGGCCATAGCCCAGAACAGGTACGTCTGTGTGTGCAGTCACATCTCTCTGTGTGGGGACAAGCAGAGGGTTGAAGTCTTGCACTGTCTCAGGGTTCTAGAGAACGTGCTGGACCAGTGATACAAGCTGCTGTCTTACCACTGGAGGAGGTATGGACTCTGCAACACCTGTGGCACAGTTTGAGGGAAATGGTGTCCCAGGTGGTGCCAGGAAAGCTGATGTCAGAGCTATCTGCAGTTACTTCTGTGTACTTAAGGGGGCAGGCTTTTCCTTCGGGCTGTTTGACATCAGTGTGGTTCATAGTGATGGCTATAGAAGCTCTGCTGAGCCTCTGAGCGCTTGGCATTTTAGACCATCTCCTGCCAGAACCCTGAGATCTGTGTTACTCTGTGGTGGCATCACCTGAAATAGTCCTTAGTGCATTGAGAGGTAACGAAGCGAGGTGGGTTTCTTTTCTACAGGCGTCTGACGCTGGAGGATCTGGAGGACTCATGGGACAGGGGAATTCCTCGTATTAACACCCTTTTCCAGAAGGACCGGCACACCCTGGCCTATGATAAAGGATGGAGAGTCAGGACTGACTTCAAACAGTATCAGGTATTGACTGGGAATTTCTCTAGCTGATTGTGAGGTTCAGACAATGTCCTTTTGCCTTGGGTTATTGCAGGTCCACTCCCTTGTAGGACCTGTATCTTGGGACTAGTAGAAGGTGTTGAGAACCAAGTGCTCCAAAATCTAGTGGCTTTTGAAGTGTTTAGGTAGGTGGCAGTGTCACACCACGCTGGGCACAGATGTGTTTCCAGAAATGCATCCTGGAAAGGGGGGCAAAAAAAGGTTCCAAAACAAACATTCCAGAATTTGGAGCTTTAACAACAGTAGAAACTTTTTATTACTAAAAACCTTTAATGGTGACTCTGTAGAAAGTTTTTCAGTCCCTGCAAGATAAAAATACTGTCTTAGATTCCAGCCAGTCTGAATTGCATAGGTTCAGCAGGTTCACTGACTGAACTCATGTTTTAGATGAGAGATGTCCTCTAGGGTTGAGGCTGTGAGGGGTTTTGCTCGTTGGCTGACACAGTCCTCATTATCTTGGTTCCTAAAATAAGCGTGGCCAGGTTAAGTGATGTGAATACAGAGCTGCTCACGAGTGCTCTGTGGTCTGCAGGTCCTGAAGCAGAACCCGTTCTGGTGGACACATCAGCGCCACGATGGGAAGCTCTGGAACCTGAACAACTACCGCACAGATATGATCCAGGCACTTGGTGGAGTAGAAGGGATCCTGGAGCACACTCTCTTCAAGGGCACTTACTTCCCCACATGGGAGGGTCTCTTCTGGTAAGAGAATCCTT
The DNA here is from genome assembly GCF_964237585.1 of Gallinula chloropus. Lineage (NCBI taxonomy): Eukaryota > Metazoa > Chordata > Aves > Gruiformes > Rallidae > Gallinula > Gallinula chloropus. The sequence continues at coordinate 11,761,208 of NC_140104.1, forward strand.
GACACGGGGCCTTGTTCTGCAAAGTGGAGCTTAGTGGTGCAGGTGGAGGGGTCCTTGGCCCAGTACAATCCTTGCTGTACTGATTCTGCTGAGTCTTTTCCATTTTTCAGTCATCACTTGAGCACACTGTATAGCTCAGTTGGGAGGGCACCTTGGGTTGGGAAGTGCCTTTGCATGAAGCCATCTTCCCTGCTCCTGGTGTGTGTTCCCTGCCTCTGTGACACGTGGCACATGGTAGTGGAGGTGAGGGACCTTTTGTGTAATTGACTGTCTGCCCTTTCTAGGGAGAAAGCCAGTGGCTTTGAGGAATCCATGAAGTGGAAGAAGCTGACAAATGCCCAGAGATCGGGTTTGAACCAAATTCCAAACAGAAGATTCACCCTGTGGTGGTCTCCTACCATTAACAGAGCCAACGTGAGTACCTGGTGTTTGTACCTGTAGATATTACTGAACTGCAGTTAATCAATCTAACTCATTCTTCAGAGCAACTCCTACAGGTGAACTAAACCTCCATAACAGGAGCTGCTTTCTAAACTTCCATCAGTTGCCTGTGCTCACAGCTGCTTTTCCTTTGCAGGTGTATGTTGGTTTTCAGGTGCAGCTGGATTTGACAGGCATCTTCATGCACGGCAAGATCCCCACGCTGAAGATTTCTCTCATTCAGATTTTCCGAGCTCACTTGTGGCAGAAGATCCATGAGAGCATTGTCATGGACTTGTGTCAGGTGAGCAGTGTGGTGACTCAGTTGGTTTCAGCGTGCTCAGAAAGGCCTCCTGCTAGCAGCAGAGACTGACCCAGGGACTGGAGCAGGGGTTCAGCAGTTTGGCAGGGAAGGGGGAGGAAACAGGGTTTTCCTGGGTGCCTAATTAGTTCTGTGCTGAGGATAGATTCATCTTTGACTGCCTTTTTCTCAGGTGTTTGATCAAGAGCTGGATGCTCTGGAGATTGAGACGGTGCAGAAAGAGACAATCCATCCCAGGAAGTCATACAAGATGAATTCCTCATGTGCAGATATCCTCCTCTTTGCTTCCTATAAGTGGAATGTGTCACGTCCATCATTGCTTGCAGATTCCAAGTGAGCCTTTCTTTTTTCCCTCTCCATGATCTTGCTGCTGAGTCTGTCATCTTAAGCCAAAACCCTTATCTCTTGAGCAAAGGGTTGGTTTTCTCTGGGGTTGTGGGAGGACACAGTCATGCCTGGCAAAGTGTTGGGCTCATTTGGGTGGGTAGTTGCAGCATCTCCTAGCATTGCCTTCAGAAAAATGTGGAGGTGGTCTTTGGTCATGTTTTCTCCTCTGTTTGACCCTGAGCTTAGGAGCTCTGAAGGGTTCTTCAGGAAACCCCACAAAGCTCTGCTGTCCTGGGGCCAGAATCTGGAGCGAATTGTACACCATCTGCACCCATGCTGTGTTTAGTTTGTCTGAAACCTCACCACACAATCCCCAGGGGAGATGACCCTCATGATTCAGAGTAGGGGAGTAACTGTGCTGCTTAGTTTAAACCTGCAGCTGAACCCATTTGGCTGAGAGTTTCTCTTAACAGCTTCTGCCTTCAGCAGTTGTATGAAGAGAGCAGTAGAGTCCCACGACAGAAGGGTTTGCAGATATAGCTGGCCTCTTTTTCAGATATGCAGCGACTGCAGGAGATTTTTTGTGCAAGATTAAATGGTTCTGGCTTGCTTTCTCCTTAGAGATGTGATGGACAGCACCACCACTCAGAAGTACTGGATAGATATCCAGCTGCGCTGGGGAGATTACGATTCCCACGACATCGAGCGCTACGCCAGAGCCAAGTTCCTGGACTACACTACAGACAACATGAGTATCTACCCATCTCCTACTGGTGTGCTCATTGCCATTGACCTGGCCTATAACTTGCACAGGTGAGATCTGCACCTTCTGCATTCGGCTGCAGCTCCTAGTTTGTATCTTGGTGTGTCTCTGAACTGGCTTGGAGGATGAGGGGAGAAGGCAGAAGCTGATGGGATGCAGTGACTGGGATAAGGCATCTGCTTACGAGCTGTCTGCTTGTTGAGTAACAGTTCAGTTCTCCCAGCTTGTTAGTCATTTGTTCTCTTAGGAGATAGTTCTGTCAGACTGCTCCTGGAGCTGAAGGACAGGCCTTGTTTCAGGGTCCCCTTCAAGTGGGGACAGCTGTTCTTCACTGGAAATCTAGGGGGAAGAAGCCCCAGCAAGCAGACCTCTGCTCCAGTGTGCTTGTTCAAGATGCAGGTTTTCAAAGGACTGCAGCATGTGCACGCTGTGGCTTCCTGCTGTAGGGAAAAGCTGTAGGTGAACAGCTCCCACAACACAGCAAGAGAAATCATACATCAGCATTCAGCAGGCAGAAAGGTGCCTGCTGCTGCGTGGAAAGTATTGTGCATAGACAGCCCTTCATCTCAGAGCCGGTGACAACAACAAGGTCTCCTGTTTGTTTTCCTCTCCAGTGCTTATGGGAACTGGTTCCCTGGGAGCAAACCTCTGATCCAGCAGGCTATGGCCAAAATTATGAAAGCAAATCCTGCCCTGTATGTGTTGAGGGAACGGATCCGCAAGGGGTTGCAGCTGTACTCCTCTGAGCCCACAGAACCGTACCTCTCCTCCCAGAACTATGGAGAGCTCTTCTCCAACCAGATCATCTGGTTTGTGGATGACACCAATGTGTACAGAGTGACCATCCACAAGGTAAGACCTGAGGGGAAAGGATGGGGACTGTAAGTGGCCTGTGCTTGGGGTGATTATGGAGGAATGCACGATGGAAAACTGGGAATCAGCATGGAGACAAGTTTTTGTGGTGTGCACAGAACAGCTCTTGTTTTCCTGTGTGGTTCCTGCTCTGAGCACACAACGACTCGGCTCTTGCATAGAGGTGTGGATATGCTTCTCTGCCTGTACTTCTCACTTCCACTTCTTTTCTCAGACTTTTGAAGGGAATTTGACCACAAAACCCATCAATGGAGCCATTTTCATCTTCAATCCCAGAACTGGGCAGCTCTTCCTGAAGATCATCCATACGTCTGTGTGGGCAGGACAGAAGCGTCTAGGACAGGTAGGGTCTGGCTGCCTGCTGTGCTCTGGGCTGGGCTCTGACTGTTTGGGACACTCATTGAGCAGAAAACATCATCAGGGTCTTCATCTTCCTGCTTCCCAGCATGTAATCCATGCTCAGGCCAGCACTAGCATGGGATGTCAAAAGAGTGCAGGCGGTGGTGGTGGAAGGTTTTTGAGGCTCTGAGGTGTAAAAAACCACACATCTTCAAGGAGGACTTGAGGAACAGCACTGTGCTTGCTGTTAGAGCAAATCATGTTGCACTTGGCCGTACATCCAGTGCAGTGAGAAGATTCTCAGGTGGCAAAGTCAGGGAGGAGGTGTAGCCAGCTATTTTTTTCTGAGCCAGTCAGAAGTAACTGAACTCCAGGAATGGGAACTGCCCTCTGTGACCAGTAAGAAGAAAATGCTGGGTCTTGTCACTGAACTGGAACAAGCCATAAATTTCAGTTGTATTTTTAGAATTTGGTTTGAGTCTGTAAATCCCAGTGGCACGGAGGTGCTGCTTTAGCAGAGGGATACTTCTAACCCTGCTGTCTTCTGTAGCTGGCCAAGTGGAAGACAGCTGAAGAAGTGGCTGCCTTGATTCGATCGCTTCCTGTGGAGGAGCAGCCGAAGCAGATCATAGTGACACGGAAGGGCATGTTGGACCCACTTGAGGTAACAATGCAGATACTGCTCTGTGAGGACATCAAATCTTTGGGGGATTAGAAGATGCTGATGTGTTTCTGGGAAGGAATTGAGCTGCATGAGTGTTGTGCAGTGCTTGTGAGCTAATTCCTCGTCTCGATTAAACCCCAGGTGCACTTGCTGGATTTCCCCAATATTGTGATCAAAGGCTCAGAGCTGCAGCTGCCCTTCCAGGCCTGTCTGAAAGTGGAGAAGTTTGGTGATCTCATCCTGAAGGCAACCGAACCCCAGATGGTTCTCTTCAACCTGTACGACGACTGGCTGAAAACCATCTCTTCCTACACGGTGAGCACAACGTGCCTCGTCCGCGCTTCGCTCTGCTGCTGCTGAATGAGGTGGGAGCCGAGGCTGCAGAGAATCCCTTGCAGTTTGTCACATGGGAGCACTGAGCTCTTGAGTCCATCTGGATTTTCCTTCACATGGATTCCACTGCCAATGCTTGTGCAGTGTCAGGACACCCAAACAGAGGAGCGCTCTGCTAGGGCCTTGTATGTTTGATGTCCTTCTTTGTGACTAACTGCATCTGCTGTTCTCTCCTCCAAGGCGTTCTCTCGCCTGATCCTGATTCTCCGGGCACTGCATGTGAACAACGATCGAGCCAAAGTTATTCTGAAGCCAGATAAGACAACCATAACAGAGCCTCACCACATCTGGCCAACCCTGACAGATGAGGAGTGGATCAAGGTGGAGGTGCAGCTGAAGGATCTCATCCTTGCTGACTACGGCAAGAAGAACAAGTAAGCCACTGTCCAGCTGCAATAATCCTTCCTGCTCTAAGAGCTGTTGGCCAGAGTGCTCCGTGTAGGGAGTAGAAGCCTTTCATGGGCCCTTGGCAATGAACTGCCAGCTTTGTAGGGAAGGTGGTTGTTACTGTTCATTGTTTTCTAGTAAGGCAGATAAAAATGTCTGCCCTGCACTTTTTCATGTGATTTAGTCCCTCTTTGTGTCTGGAAAGTTCTGGTTTCGTTTTTTCTCACACCCTGAGTGGTGCTGAGCTGGTTCCTTAGCAAGAAGGGTGCAGAATGTATTTTGAAATGCCTGATGTGGGTGAATTTTCTCTTCCAGTGTGAATGTCGCATCCCTGACGCAGTCAGAGATCCGAGACATTATCCTGGGCATGGAGATCTCTGCCCCCTCTCAGCAGAGACAGCAGATTGCAGAAATTGAGAAGCAAACCAAGGAACAGTCCCAACTGACAGCCACACAGACCCGCACCGTTAACAAGCACGGGGATGAAATCATCACCTCTACAACCAGCAACTACGAAACCCAGACCTTCTCCTCCAAGACTGAGTGGCGAGTCAGGTAGGAGGGCAGGCAGGGAGGTTGTGCAAGGTCAGAGGGCTCACAGAAGGATCTGCACACCCTCTGACATGGTCTCCTCTTCCTTCACAGAGCTATTTCTGCTGCCAACCTCCACCTCCGAACAAACCACATCTACGTTTCATCGGATGACATAAAGGAAACGGGCTACACCTACATTCTGCCCAAGAATGTGTTGAAGAAATTCATCTGCATCTCGGACCTGAGGGCCCAGGTGAGCAGGCACAGAGTCAGTTACAGTTGTAGCCCGTGCTGCTGGGGCACACACCCATCCTGGGCAGTTTGGGACCTGATGGCAAAGAGCCAGGTGAACCCCTTGGTGCTGGAGACACAAGTTGGAGCCAGGTCCTGATGGCTCCTTGTGGCCCAGATGTCAACAAAATTGTGATGTTCTCCTCTAGTGAGAACCTGCCAGCCAAGAGAGACTCTCCTCAGGAGCTAAGGGCAGGGCCCACCCGCTCTCATGGTTACACAGAGTCTTCTTCTGGGCTTTTAAGGAGGGTGTTTGTGTTTCTAGATTGCAGGTTACCTGTACGGAGTGAGCCCCCCTGATAACCCCCAAGTGAAGGAGATCCGGTGCATCGTGATGGTGCCCCAGTGGGGAACACACCAGACTGTGCATCTCCCAGGGCAGCTGCCACAGCATGAATATCTCAAGGTGAGTTGAGCTTCTGCTCCCAGCGTGGGTGGAAGTTCCTTGTGCTGGGTAACAAGGACCTGAGGGCAGCTGCTCAACGTGTCTGTTGGCTGTGTGGGGCTTCGGGGACTCGGCTGAAAGAGGAGCCTTTAGTCCCTGTGTGATTTTTTTACGTGCTTTGAGCGATCTTCATTCCTTTCTAAAACACTCTTTTCTCAGGAAATGGAACCTCTGGGCTGGATTCACACCCAACCAAACGAGTCCCCTCAGCTCTCGCCGCAGGATGTCACCACCCATGCCAAGGTCATGGCTGACAACCCCTCCTGGGATGGGGAGAAGACCATCATCATCACCTGCAGGTGAGAGGCAGCGAGAGGCCTCCCTGTGCCCCCCTCTGCTCAGGGAGGGCCTGTGGGTGAAGCTCTTGGGAACAAGTTACAGTCTCAGACCAAAAATTTGGCAGAAAAGGGAGTGTTTGCTCATTTCTGGTTTCCCTCTGCCCCAAATCAGTCTGACTTGCCCTGTCTCCTTCCTTTCAGCTTTACACCAGGCTCCTGCACGCTGACAGCCTACAAACTGACCCCGAGCGGCTACGAGTGGGGCAGGCAGAACACGGACAAAGGCAACAACCCCAAGGGCTACCTGCCATCCCATTATGAGAGGGTGCAGATGCTGCTCTCAGATCGCTTCCTCGGCTTCTTCATGGTCCCAGCACAAGGGTCCTGGAACTACAACTTCATGGGTGAGCTTCCCCCCCCCCCCACCCCAGGAAAAGGAACAGGAAGGGACACAACATAAATAGCTTGATGAAAAGAAGGAAATGGGATGTGTTCCTTATGCCTTCTAAAGCTTGACCTTCCTCAGAGCACCTGGCAGGGTTTTACCAGTGTTGTGGTCTGACCTTTCCTTGGTACCAGCACTGGAATGTCAGTTCTGAATGATCTTTCTGTGGGAAGAGAGCAAACTGACAGAGGGGAGAAGCAGACATCTTGTCTTTCTGGAGCGCAGTGTCTGCTCTACTGCCACTGAATAATTAATCCCTCATCAGGCAGAGGAGATGGTAATGGAAAATGCAGGAGAAAAGCTGTGCCCAGGAGGTTCTGGTATGCAGAAGGGGTTAGGAAACAAAGAGAGGGGCAGACACAGGCTCCTGTTGAGCAGAAACGGACTAGGGGTGCATTGCTCTGTAACTCTACAGGGAGGAACCCAAAGGGGGGATGATTTTGTGGGTTTAGAACCCTCTTTTTCTGGCAGGGTGTGCTTAAACCTTTACCGTGTGAGGGTAGAGAGCTTTGCTAGGCTGCTGCTGAGTGCCTTTCACTCCTGATGGGTGCTGGACTCTCTCTTCTAGGTGTTCGCCACGACCCCAACATGAAGTACGAGCTGCAGCTGGCCAACCCCAAGGAGTTCTACCACGAGGTCCATCGCCCTTCTCACTTCCTCAACTTCGCCCTGCTGCAGGAGGGGGAGGTCTACTCTGCCGACCGGGAGGACCTCTACGCCTAGTCCCGCCCTCCCCCCCAGTACTGTCCCCCCCCACTCTTAGTACTGTTGATATTCAACAGCGTCGGTCTGTCCTCCCCCTGCTCCTCACCCCCTGCTCACCCCCCGTGCCCCCCGCCCCGGGCCCTGCCTGGTCGTTGTGTTCTCTCCCCCTGGCTCAATAAATTTTTTACGAACGGGAGCGCTGCCGGTGAGATCCCGCCTCGGGAAGGGGGCGGCCCCGGACGGGGCGGGCCGGGGCCGGGGCAGGGCGGAGCGTGTGCGGGGCCTGGGGCAGCGGCGGGGGATGGCGGAGCCGTGGCGGGAAGCGGAGCCGCTGTGGCGGACGCCGCCGGAGCGCCTGGGCCCGCCGCACATTTACCGTATGGCGGGGGCGCTGGGAGCCGAGCTGCGCCGCCTCTCCGGCCGCTTCGGCCCCGAGGCCGTGGCCGGGCTGGTACCGCCCGTCGTGCGGCTGCTGGAGCTGCTGGAGGCGCTGGTGGCCCCGGCGGCGGCCGCCGAGGGGGAGGCAGCGGCAGCGCCGGCCGGGCGGCAGGACGCGGAGGTGAGCGTGGCGGGGGGGCTCGTCCGACCCTTCGGCCGCGGCCTTGACCCGCGCTGGTCTTTGCAGGGGTCCCCGTGGGGATGGCCCTGACCCGGCTGGCCCCGGGTCCCCGGCGGTTGGTCTCAGCCGGCTGTCCTCGCTCCCCGGGTGGCCCTGATGGGGCTGTCCCCACCCCCCGGGACGGCTGGGACCCGGCTGTCCCCGCTCCTCGGGATGGCTCTGACCCAGCTGTCTCCACCCCCGGGGTGGCCCTGACCCGGCAGTCCCCACGCCCCCTCCGGGACGGCCTCGACCCGCCTGGCCCCGCTCCCCGGGATGGCCCTGACCCGGCTGTGGTCGTCCCCCAGGACCCAGAGCAGCGGTTGTGGGAGGCCGAGCACCGGGAGCGAGCCCTGCACGGCCGCCTGGCCCGCCTGGAGGAGCAGAACCGGCAGCTCTTGGGGCAGCTTGCGGAGAGCCAGTCCCACGAAGGTGGGTGTCCCGGTGGGTTTGGGCTCCCCTGGTGCTACCGGGTCACCCTGCGGGGGATGACAGGTTGGGTGGAGGTCTGAACCAGCCACTCAGCCTGGAGACTTGTCCTATTGAGCAGCACAAGTGTTATCTTGTTTTGCAAGTTTATAGGGACCCTGAACCCCCAGAGCACATCCCAAACCTCCAGGAAGGTGGTGGAGGATGCAGGCTGCTGTTGCCTGCACAAGGATGTGTCAGGCACAGCCTGAAGCACCCAGCTCCCCTCTTCCCGCTGTCCCTACTCTGGTATCTGCCAGGAACGTTACAGTTTGGCTTTGCAGAAGCACCAAAGAACCTCCTAGTGGTGTGGGGTTGGGGGAATCCTTGGGTCCTGGGGCCACTCACGCCTGTCTGCCCGTGTCTGGGCTCAGATAGCACGGCGCGGAAGGAACGGGAGGTGATGCTGCGGCTGAAGGAGGTGGTGGACAAGCAGAGGGATGAGCTTCGTGCCCAAGCCCATGAGATAGTCTGCAAGAGCCGAGACACAGAGGCGGTGAGAGCTTGTGGGTGTGGTGGGTAAAGGGCCTAGGGACCTCCTTTCACGTCACCTCGCCCCGGAGGCTGTCACAGCCGGTGATCCTGCTGGGGCAGATGCCTTTCCCATGGCTCTGCATGGGCTGATGTCCCTGGGTGGGGGCCCAGAGCTGCTGCCCTGCCTCACTCTGAGCTGCCCTGGTCCCTCCAGCTGCAGGAGCAACTGCATCGCTTCATGGCCATGAACGAGGACCTGCGTCACAAGGTGGCCGTGGTGCAGGCTCAGCTCAAGAGCACGCTGGAGAAGAAGTCAGACCTGGAGGCTGCGATGCTGCAAACCCAGAAGGAAATGAGCAGGAGGAGCAGGACCAGCCCTGAGATCCAGCAGCCACCCAGCCCTGTGAGTCCAAGTCTGTGGCCCTGCTGCTACAGGGCATCACTCACATCAGCATGACCTGCCCAGCCCTCCCAGGGGCTCCTGGCACCCCCGGAACAGGACTGAGTGAGGCACTGTAACGGGAGGAAAAGGCAGAAGAGGCTTGGAGGATGAGGAGGGTTTACCATGTGTAGTAATGGGTTGTGGGTGCCGGCTGACCTGGGGAGCTGCTGTGGTCCGTGGTGGGCTGCAGCAGCTCCAGACCAGCAACTCATTCCTGAGACTCTGCCCGCTCTGCCTGCCCATGGCACCCAGCCTTGGGGCTGGGCATTCAGCATCTCCGCTCATCTGCTGACTCTCTGTCCCTGCAGGAAGCAACACCGTCACCCACAGAGGAGCTGCAGCACCAGGACGTGGGCAGGAGCCCTCCTCACTGCTGCTTCTCCAAGGAAGAGCTGCAGCAGATCCTGCAAGAGCGGAACGAGCTCAAGACCAACCTGTTCTTGGTGCAGGAGGAGCTGGCCTATTACCAGCGGTGAGTCCTGCCACAGTGATGTGGGGCAGCGAGCCGGGTCCCTCCTGTCCCTGCAGCCACCCGTGGTCCCTCAGAGGCTGCTCCTGGTGCTGTTGGGGTGGATTTCTTTGCTGGGCTCTCAGTTAACGAGCTGCTGCTCTTTACCAGAGAGCTGCTAAACGAAGAGAGAGTTCCCGGCTTCTTCCTACACGCCATGAAATCGACTATCAAAAGGCAGAGAAGAAAAATCAGGGCCAAAATGCTGGGAACGGAGGAGGAGTCAGCAAGCAGGTGAGTCCTGCTGCCAGGGCAGGAGGATGGGCAGGACAACCTGGCTGGCCAGCTGCTTCTGCGTGCTGCGACGCCCGGCAGGCAACTTCCGGGCCAAGAGCTGCCTCCTCCCTGCCTCCTTCCTGAGATCAAAGGTTTTAATGGCTGCAGTGGTTGTCTTGTCTTGTCCTGGCTGAGCCCTGGGAGCCACCACAGGAGCTGGGCCTGTCTCTGCTGCCGCTCTCCTGTCCCCACCACCAGCTAAATGCCGCTCGTCCCTGCGCCGCGGATGTGGCAAAAGGGGAGGGGGGGTGGTGGCACTGGGACTGCTGGATGGGGAAGGCTGGTCCCTGTGCGGTACAGCTGGAGGCTGTCTGCTGGAGAGCCTTTGAAGGTGACAGTAGAGATGTTCCCTGAAGGCTCCAAGAGATGTTCATGGGCAGTGTTGGCTCCAGCAGACTTCTCACGGCGGGGAGGGAAGGGGAGGACAGGCCCCTGCTGGGGACCAGCCCCTGCTCCTTGCAGCTGCTGGAGGTGGTGGGGCAGAGCCTGGGCTAAAGCTGCCCTGTGGCATGGGCAGAGCTGGGTCTCGCTGGCTTTCAGGGACTTTAATGAAGGTCTGAAGGGGGCTGAGCTCTTCTGTGCTACTGAAACCTGCTGCTTGCTTGTGCGGGGGGTCCCTGCTGCAGCAGGGGGACCTGGAGGTGTTGGGTCCTGCCCGCTCACCTCCCTGCCTGGTGAGGATAGCTGCTGCTGTACGAACCCCCTGCAGTCATCTCTCCTGGGGTATCCTACTGCCTGTGAGGCCTGACTGTCACCTCCCTCGGTGCTGGGCTGTCACCCACCTCACACCGAGCCACAGCTGGAGATGCCGACTGTCAGGCTGCTCCCCTGGAGAACGTGCACTTGCTGTGTGGGGTGAGATGCCCAAAGACTCCACTGCAGCAGCAACTGGGGACACACCACCAAGTGCCTGAGGTCTGAGGCTGGTGTCTGAAGGGCCTCACAGCTCTTGGTCGCTGAGGCAGGGTTGGGACAGGAGCATCGCTGCAGCTGGCTGTGGCTTTGGGGCAGGTCAGAGCCTGATGGTGTTTTGTGGGACAGACAGCAGCCACCTCCACATGCCCAGCTCTGCAGCAGACACCCCTTGGATTGGGAGGGAGCCCCTGGGTTGCTCTGGCACTTGCTCGTGGGGAGCCTGTGACTCAGCACAGGTTTTTTCCCCACTCCTTTGTGCTGCAGTGATGAAGATCAGGGCTCCTGGCACCTGGCTCATGGCACGGACTGCACAGATGCTCAGCCTTCTGAATCCAAAATTAGAAGCTTGTAAGTTTGCTGCTGGGGGTGGGTGGCTCTGCCAGCAGCGAGGAGGGTTGGGGCTTGGCTGCAGACTTGGCACCCACTGAGCTTGGTGCCTGCACTGCTGGGTACGAGGGGATGGAGCCAGGCTGCTCGGTGTGGGGCTGGCAGGGATGCTGCCACAGTGGGGGTTGCTTGGTTCAGGGGATCTGCCTTGCCCAGGGCAGGGGCGTGTCTCACTGCCCTCCCCACCCCCGGGGACTCGATGTCCCCCTGCCACCAAAGCAGAGGGAGTTGGGGATCTGGCTGCTTCCCTGAGAAGGCTCCTCTCCCCCACCACCGTTATCTGCTCTCTCTGCAGTTTTGGGCTGTGGTATCAGGGCAGCAGCAAGGACCCCCCCGCATCCAGCAGCTCCGGAGCCTGGGAAATCATTGACTCACTGGACGAGCCAGCAGGCAGCTGCCCAGACAGAGCCACCCCACCCCTCTGACCCCCTGAACAGGAACCGAATCTGGCTTCTCAGCAGCACTTCTCAGCATCTTCGAGAGCAGCACCGCAGCCCTGGCCACTTCCCTGTGCTGTGGTGCCGGCAGAGCGGCGGCACGGGCACCCTCCCTGCAGCCTCCCCGGGATGCTTGGCTGCAGGGTGCCAGCCTGGCACAGGACAACATGGCACCGTGGGGCATCTCTGCCCATCAGCCAAACCTTTTGTTGTGCCCAGGGCTTAACCACAAGGGTCTGGCACAGCTGTGCCCCTGCTCCCCACTTCTCAGTGCTGCTCAGCGCTGTGGGGGTCTGCACCCCTTTCCTGCCCCTGCACCCAACAGGGCTCTTTCTGTCTACTTGGTGGGTCTTTCTGCCAAGCACCTCCACTCACAACCCAGGACCCCATGGTGGGATCCTGTCCTGCTGGGGCTTCACCCCTTTCCACCCATCCCTCCCCCCATCCCTGCAATGTGAAGATGGAGTTGGGATGCCCAGCCCAGTGGGTGCTGTCCCTGGTCACAGCACAGCTGGGGGGGGGGGGCTGAGCACGCTGCACTGGGTGTCAGGGTGCTCCCGTGTCTGGGGACGGTCAGGATCAGCACTGCCAGTGCCACTCCCACACTTCCCAGGAGTGGGGTGAATCAGGGACCTCTTCCTGCTCCTACTGGGACCCCCAAAACTGGAACAATCCTCGTGTTCACAGGGCTGAGTTGGGCCTCCTGGGTCAGGACCTTTCTAGCTCTGGGACCAGAGTCAGAAATAAATCAGTCTCATTTCTCCCCAGAGGAACCTGCTGCCGCCTCTGCTCCTTCCCTGGGCAGGGCAGGGGGATGCTGCCGGGCTTCACTCGCGCCGCTGCAGCGCGGTCATCGCTTGTCGTGTGCTGGGGCAAAGGGCTGGGGCCAGTAGAGCTGTGCCAGACCCCAGAGCCCTAAACTACACTGGGGACAGAGGCTGCACAGGGGCTGTGGCCCTGGGTGTGATGGAGTTAAGTCCTGCACGGCAGCAGGAGCTTCCAGCACGGGGGCCGCTGGCCAAGCCGGCCTTGGGTAGGAAAAAGGTGTTTCCTGTGCATCTGCTGACACAAAGCTCCTGGGGAGACACGAGGTGGGATGGCAGCCAGCAGTGGTTCAAAGGCCATCACAGAGCAGGCTGTGTCCCCAGGGGGGGATGTGGGGACCGCACGTTTCAGCCCCTGCCAGGGGTGGGCAGGTCCCAGGGGGTCAGGGCTGGGGGAGGCAGTGGGTGCCTCATCTTGGTTGGGGGGGATGTTGGCTGAAGCAGCTTTGGGGGTGATGGAAGATGGCACAGGGGAAGGAGGCGGCCACAGGTGAGATGTTTGGGTGGGTGCCGGTTCTTACGTGGTCATGCAGAGCCCACAGTCACCCATTTCTGCTTCTGGGGTGGCAGTAAGGGCCCAAAATAGCCCGTGGGACAGCATTTGAGACTGCACCTGGAATATTGTGTCCAGTTCTGGGGCCCTCAGCTCAAGAAGGACATAGAACTCCTTGAAAGAGCTCAGTGCAGGGCCACAGAGATGATGAAGGGAGTGGAACACCTTCCTCTTGGGGACAGGCTGAAGGAGCCAGGCCTCTTTAGCTTGGAGAGAGGAGACTGAGGGGTGTCCTCATCAATGTCTATAAATATGTAAAGGGAAAGAGACAGGAGGCTGGAGCCAGGCTTTTCTCAGGGATGGCAGCGACAGGATGAGGGGCAATGGGTGCAAGCTGGAGCAGAGGAAGTTCCATGTGAATATAAGGAGGAACTTTGTCACTGTGAGGGTGACAGAGCCCTGGGACAGGCTGCCCAGAGAGGTTGTGGAGTCTCCTCCTCTGGAGACATCCAAACCCCACCTGGATGCGTTCCTGTGGGATTTAGTCTGGGTGATCCTGCTCTGGCAGGGGCGTTGGACTAGATGATCTTTCATGGTCCCTTCCAACCCCTAACACTCTGTGTTTCTGTGGTTCCTGATCTCTTCCCCCCCCTCCTCCCCCGCCCCACTCCTGACGTCTGGATCGGGGCGCCTCCTCCCACATTTCCTCAGGAAGAAACCCAAGGCTGGCGGGAGGAAGAGGCCGCACCACAGGAGGGACAGCACAGGACAGACAGGACAGACAGACACTGGTGCAGGGCTGGGGAGCTGATGGGATTTGGGCCCTTGTCCCTCACCAGGATGGGGAGTGCCCGGCCCATCCTCTGCCTCCAGCTGTGGCTGTGGGTGCAGAGCTCTGCCCAGGACCTCGACCCCGATGGCAGGAACGTCTGCAGGTAGGTGCCATGGGGGTCCCTGCTTGTCACCCTCTGTCTCCTGGGGCCTCTCCAGTGGGTCATCATCCATCTGTCCTTCCATGGACAGAGATCTGAGCCTGCCAGCACGGGGATACTGAGACTGGGGTGATGCTGGGGAGCGTGGTCAGGGCACACGCGGGTGTTTGGGGCATCCAGACCCTTTCTCTTGGGGTTATTTCTCACGCAGCCCCAACATGTGGGGCAGTGGGGGGGACATGGGAGTGTTGGCACAACCCTCATTGTGCACTAGGTGGGAAATGGAGGTGTAGTAAACCCCAAAGGCCTCTTGAAGCTGATGTCTCCTCTGCTTTTCTGCTGCGTCACCTCTCCGGTTGCTCTGGGCAGCAGCAGTAGTGCCTTTGCTCGTCACCAGCAAAGCTCTGAGCCACCCCCAGAGCATGGGGGAACCTAGATGGGCTCCACAGTGGCAGAGCCAGGCTGCCCCACCGCTCGTCCCCACCAGGCAGCCCCACCACCCATCCCCACTGCCCAGCCCCACCACCCACTCGGGCTGCAGCCTCTTAAATTTCCTTCCATTCTGCTGGCTTCCTTCCGGAGCAATGCCTCCAGGGCCGTGCCGCTTCCCTGCCTGGCAGGCCCACGTTCACTTCAGCCAAAGCTGGGAAGCCCCATGCAAACCCCCCTCTGGCCCCAGTACCCTTCATCCCAGCTGATGGACCCTGGGTCTCTCCACAGGCTCCCCGCCGGCCCGGCGTGCTGCCCCGGCTGGAAGCAGGAAGGGCGGGAGTGCACGGCTGGTGAGTGATGGATGGTGATGGAAGCCCAAAGCTCGGGCCCTGTGCTCAGCCACACGGCTCCTCCACAGCCCTGGGTGTCAGGGAGAAGCCTGACAGCTTTCCTCAAGCAGAGGCAGTGGGGTGCTGCACCATGAGGACCCCCCCCCCCAAACTCCCGCTGAAGAAGCTGCTGGGCCAGAGGGACTGAGTGGGGAGGGGGATGGTGGTGTCCCTGGGAAGGTTCCTTCAGCAGGGGATGCCCCGGCCGTGGGTGGTTTGGCAGTGGGGTACGACCCAGGGTGGGTGTCATCACACGCTGACGTGCCTGTCCTGCCACTGGCAGCACTGTGTGAGGGGGAGGACGCCTGCGGGGCCGACGAGGTGTGTGTGAGACCTGGGGTTTGCCTCTGCAAACCCGGCTTCTTCGGCGCAGACTGCAGCTCCCGTGAGTACTTCTCTAGGCCTCAGCCCCCCACCATCCCTCTTTGCCAGCCTGGATACTTGGGGCACTGCCAGGCTTCCCCCTTACCCCCTCCCCCATCCTTCCCATCTCCCTCTCTCTGCAGCCTGTCCCGAGCGGTACTGGGGCCCTGACTGCAAGAGGAGCTGCCCGTGCTACCCCAACGGGCGCTGCGACCCGGCGAGCGGGCGCTGCACCTGCGACCCCAACCACTGGGGACAGCTCTGCCAGTTCCCCTGCCAGTGTGGCCCCCACGGCCGCTGCGACCCCCTCACTGGCGCCTGCCGCTGCGAGCCGGGCTGGTGGGCACCCACCTGCAAGAGGCAATGTCAGTGCAACCCCGCCAGCTCCCACTGCGACCCGCTCACCGGCCACTGCCGCTGCCTGCCGGGCTGGTGGGGCAGGAGGTGCAGCTTCAAATGCTCCTGCAACCTCTCGCCCTGTGCCCAGGAGACGGGCAAGTGCAAATGCAAGGCTGGGTTTTGGGGGCCGTCGTGCCAGCGGCACTGCGACTGCTTGTACGGCTCCTGCAACCCCCTCAGCGGGCACTGCACCTGCCACCCCGGATACCAGGGCAGGAGCTGCCAAGACCCCTGCCCAGCAGGGAAATACGGGTCTCAGTGTGTGCACAGGTGAGCTGGGGGCACTGGGGGTGGGGGGGACGGGCAGTGGGTTCCCAGGGGTTGCAGCCAGACCTAGGATGGGGGGGGGGGGGAACAATTGCAGTCGTGTCTGAGCAGAGCGTGCTGAGCAGCCCTGGCTGGCTGCAGCAACAGGAAGACATCCCACTGATGCCAGCAGAAAGCTCCAGTGTCATCCCAAAGTCCAGTCGCCCTGGGTGCTGCTCCCCAGGGTGATAAAGCAGCCGCTCTCCCCGCTTGCTTCCTGCCCTGCTGTGATGGGCTAGAGGGCATTTCCCCAGGGTCCAAACTGATGCAGGATCCAGTATGGGGTGAAACCTGTGTTTCAGGGAGGGGTGGGGGGGTGTCAGGACCTCACCCCCGCCCCTCACCCCCTCTGCCCGTGCAGCTGTGGGAACTGCAAGCGCAGCCAGCCCTGCTCCCCTGTGGATGGCTTCTGCCTGGCCTGCCAGCCCGGCTGGAACGGGACCCTCTGCAAGGAGCCCTGCACACCCGGCTTCCACGGCGAGGAGTGTCTCCAGCCATGTCCCCGCTGCCGGCACGGGGAGCCCTGCGACCCAGAGACCGGGTCCTGCCTGCACTGCGAGCCTGGCTGGATGGGGCCCAGGTATGCCCAGGGCAGCCCTCAGTCCTCCTGGGGGGTCCCTGCACCGGGGCTCGGTGCCCTGATGCTCTGCTCTCTGCCTCCGTAGCTGCAACAGCTCCTGCCCCACGGGCACCTTCGGTGACGGATGCCAGTTCCTCTGCCCTGAGTGTGTTGAGGGGAGTTGTGACCCTGTGTCAGGAGTGTGCATCTGCCATGCGGGCTACTGGGGAGCCAGGTAAGGCCAGGAGCAGAGCAGGGCTGGGGGGAGAGCCCCCTGCTCTCCCTGAGGGGCTTTTCCCTCCTTTCCTCTCTCTTCCAGCTGCAACGACACCTGCCCGGAGGGGTATTTTGGAGTGAACTGTTCCTCTCCCTGCCAGTGCTCCCGGGGGACCTGTCACCCCATGCGAGGAGACTGCGTGTTGAGTAAGAGCGACCACAAACTTACTCCTCCGTGCTGGGGATGGAGGTGCTGGGGGGTTGCAACGCAGCCTGGTCCTGCCCAGTGCCTCCTGGCCCTGGTGCAGGTTGTGCTCTCCACGTGGGATGGCTCTACAGGACACACAGGACTCAACCCACCTTCTCTTGCACAGGTCTTAAGGACCACGGGGCACTTGCAGCCGCCATCCTCGTCCCTCTCCTGCTGCTGTTGCTCTGTGTTGCCTGCTGTTGCTGTGGGGCCGGCCCTGCAGATGCTAGAGACAGGTATTTTTGTATGTTTGCAACCTTTGATGTGAAGCCACCTCCTGCACCCCCTCACACCCATCTCCCCTGTGCAGGGCGGCTGTGCCGGATGACGACGTGGTGGCCAGGATGAAGCACCACGTGCGGGGGGTGCTGGCGAACCTCAGCGCTATGATACCCTGCTTTTCCCTGGGTGGCTACAAACTCCCCAAAGTCACAGGTGAAAAGAACATGCAGCGCTGCTGAAAGCCCTTCCAGGCTGTCACCCCCCACCCCACATTGTCACTATGTGGGGAGGAGGCTCTCACTTCCCTCCCACTCCCCATCCCACCGCACATCTAAGGGCAGGCGTTGCTCTCCTGCTCCAGCCCTGAGCACCCCAGGGTGCTTGAGGTCAGCTGGGTGTCTTCTCCTCACCAGTTTCCCACCACGACACGGAAATCCCCTTCAACCCCAGCTTCATCGAGCCGCCCTCAGCCACGTGGGTCTCAGACAGCTCCTTCTCCTCCTCCTTTGAGACCGACAACGAGGGACCTGAGTACTCCGTCCCTCCCAGAGAAGGTGATAGCCACAGCTTCCCCCCCTTTCCCCAGCCACCTGCAGCCCTTCTGGGCAGCCCAGGGTCAACCCCGCCCCGTTGCCAACCCTGGGTGTCCCAGGGACAGACACTGGGTGCAAGCAGCAGTTATTTTCATACCCTCGTTTTCCTCTCTGCAAGGACACGGTGGGGGCCAGGCCTGGCCTCGTGTGATGGGCTGTGCCCAGCGTGGGCAGCCCCGTTTCACAACCTCCTCCCAGGAAAACATTCCCAGGGACAATCCTATTGCATCAGCCCTGTCCTGATGTGTCCCTTGGCAGGGGGGGGGGGCAGCTGTGGAAGCCCCAACCCTCACCCCTTTCTCCTACAGGCGTCCCACTGCTGGGGGGAGCTGAGCTGCAGGATGGGGTGTCCCCCCTCGGCGAGGCACTGCTGGACCCATCTGCCTTCAACTCTGAGGATGTCTCTCAGCCCTTCACCATCCCTCGCACCTCCAGCATCGCCAAGGCCAAGCGGCCATCTGTGTCCTTTGCAGAGGGGACAAAATTCGGGGCGGTGGAGACCCCCAGCCCTGGGCGGAAGCCCAAGACCCCGTGGGGTCCATCCAAGCTTTCTTCACCTCTGGGGGACACGGCAGTGGATCCCCCCACTGAACAGCCAGCCAGTGATTGCTACGAGAGTCCTGAACCCCTCAGCAAGGGGGAGGAAAGCCATCGGCCATCGCCCCGGGCCACCCCGGGGGGCCGCCGGCGGGTGGTCTCTGGCACCCGGCACGTGGCCCAAAGAGTGGAGGCTCTTGAAGCAGCTGCAAAATCCGGCAGCTGGGAGGCCAAGGGGAAGGAACCCAACGTCACCACCATCTACATGATGGTGGGAACAGCCGGGCAGGACCCCAAGGCAGAGGCAGGTGGCGACGGACCGGTCCAGGCTGTGCTCAAGCGGCTGGGGAGCTTGCAGAGGGGCAAGTGGGCTGCAAAGGAAGAGCCCAAGGTGAGGAGGAGCACTGAAGCCATACAGAAACCCCCCCGCCGGGCTCTGGCGCAGCACAGAGACTCCGTGAATAGCTGCAAGCAGAGGGAGAGCATCCCAGAGGCTCCCGCCGAGCCATCCCCTGGCAAGCACCAGCATGTCCCTGGGAAGAGACTGTCCTTCCTTCTCTCCTCTCCCTCCCTGAAAAGCACTGGGGCCCAGCATGGGGCCAGTGGTGCTGCAGAGAAGGGCAAAACCTCTGAGTTAGACCCCAGCCTGGAAAGGGATGGAGAGGCTGCCCCGGAGGAAGAGCCGAAATATGAGAACGTGGCCACTGGCACTGCTGATTCATCCCCCAGCCCCACTGCGGAACCACTGGCTGCCCCCAGAGCCACCTGAGCCATCCTCACCTGGACTGGGGCACCGGGAGACCAGGACCCCCTCAGACCCCAGTGTGGGGGAGCTGACATTTCCCTCCCCCCCCCCAAGCTGTGAACTGGAGAGGCATCGAGCCTTCCCCTTGACCCCTCTCCTTGGTGCTGCATTGCAGGTGGGGACCCTTGCTGGCCAGCACAGCCATCGGGATGTGTGATGCTGAGAGCCACAGTGGTGGCAGCCCTGTGGCATTGCCGTGCTTCAGGGTTACTTTCTGCACACCCCCCAACACCCCTCTCCCTCCCCATGTGTCCCATTTTGTGTCTGCCACAACCCGGAGGGACAGCGATGCTCTGGATGCACCTTCATCCCTACACTGGGCATGGGGAGACGTGTCCTGTCCTCCTAACTGGGGCTGGAGGGGGCTGTGCTGGGAGACATGGGGGGCAGCAGCCCAGTTTCACCTTTCCCCCATCCCAGCTCCCACAAAGCTTCCCGGAGCCTCCTGCCACTGATGAGGATTAATTTGTGGAGCTGGGGCAGAGCTGCTGGGCTGTCCCAAGCAGCTTCGTGGGAGATGCATTTTAGCCACATATCCCCGAGGGTGGTGGGGTTGGGAGTGGGGGGTGGGGGGGGTGGGGGGCTCTGTGCTGCTCCAGCTGCTTTTGTCTCCATCCCCATGCAGGGAGCGCAGGGAAAGGCGCGTGGCACGGCCACGGGGTTGGTTTATCGACGGCCTTTTAAACCCCAGGCGATACCAAGCTGCAGTTGTGCAAGAGCAAACGTGGCAGCCGGGCTGTGACCATCAACCTGTGCACCCAGAGCGCCCGCCTGGCCCTGATAAGGATGAAACCTGCCCAGAGAACAGCATTTCTGCCCCAACCGCCCGTCACCGCCTACGCCTCGGTCCTGCCGCCGCAACGCCATCGCTAAGGGGTTGGCTGAGGCACAGGGAATGTGCTGCAGCATCTCCAGCACGGCCAGAGCCCCTCTGGAGGTGCCGGCTTGAGGGCTCTGCTGCCCTGGCAAAGGCGGTTGAGATGCCCAAGAGGGTTCACAGCATGAACTGGGTTTTGATGTATCGAAGTGGTAGAAGTTTCTTGTGTATTTTTGCAGTTGTTTTGTGGGGCATGAAAAAAAACCCTCTGGATGGAAAATTAAACGTTACCAAAGCCCTTTAGGAGTTGGGGTTCCCACCTGCCCTCAGAAAGACTCGGCCAGAAATATTATCCAATGCCTGGAAACTGGTGGCACCTTTAGGCTTTGGGGTTGTTTTTTTCCTTCAATTTCTGTTTCTGTTGAAGCTAATTCTGAATTCTTGTGGTGCTGGAGACTGGGGGCAGAGGGATGGTGAGCAGGCTGTGAGGGGACAGAGGCTGCATCATGTGAATAATCCCACTCCTGCTCTGGCACTGCTGAGCTGGGGGTGCAGGATTTGGGGTGCTCCAGCAAACAGTGGGAGTTTTGCTTTCTTTCCTTTGGCTTTTTTTGCAGGTGCTGCCCTGCAGCACAAGGTGCTGAATCCCCATGGTCCCACGTGGGTGAGGCTTCCAGCTCTGCAGAGAGCACGCAGCACTCCCTCCTTCGCTGGCATCACCCTCTGCTGCGGTTGTAACACCAAATACTCTGGTGTACAGCTCAAACCTGCTCACCCTTGGCTCTGCAAGGCTAGTCTTTGTTTTGATGCTGGTTTATCACAGCCCCACAGTTTATTTATCAGCAGCAATGTTTTTTTTTTCCTAAACCATTTGGATATTTTCAGCCTGTGAGCCGAGCAGCACTGTGCCAGAAGTGAACATCACGTGAGCCGGTTAACCCGGGGCATGGCATGTAAATAGCTGACAACAACCTGACAGCCTTTCCTTTTGAAACAGGCAGTGGGCTTTGAGAAAACGGGGCTCCTGCTGCTGCCAGCACCTTTCGTGTTGGTGGGCTGTGAGGCAGGATGTTTCTTCTGCTGGCAGATGAAGTGTCTTCCCGCTGTCTGGGCAGTGTGGGGAATGGCAGTGGGGAATTTTCAGGGCACGTGGCTGCCCCTGGACATGCCCATGGTGTGGTCACACTGTGCCTTCTTGCTAAGGATCGCTTTGGGCCGGCTCTGCTGTGGCTTTAGTTTGGGATGTGGGAGGGCTGCAAGGCAGAGCTGGCAGGTGAGCGAGGGGTTAACGTCTTCCCGTGCTGCATCTCTGACTTTCCGAATCCGGCTGCAGAGGTTTGAAGCCAGACGGTGGGAAGTGGTTCCCACGCAGGTCTGTGCTCTGCTGGGGCAGCTCTTGGCCTCATGGAGGTAGGGAGAGGCTGGAGACATTCCCCATGGCCAAAGGGGTCTGCCCCCATCACCGCAGCCTTACCATCCATCTCCTTTCCCAACCTGTCCAAGCTCTGCCTTAGAAGAGCACCGCATCGCGGCTCTGCCCGAGCCTGCTGAAGACCTCCCTGCGTGGTGGGGCAGGAGCTGCCACCTCCCTTCCAGCCCAAACTCATTCCTGGCCGGTTCCTACAGACATGTCTTTGTGCCAAAAGGCCCCAGCTTCACTTTATTTTTTTCCTCACCATGATGTTTACTCAGTCCCCGGGTGTATTTATAGACAGCAGCCGATCACCTGATAGCTTCTTTTCTCCTTCTAGGAGAGGAAAACCGAGCTCCCCGCCACGCTCCCGCTGTAGCGAAGGGTTCCCGTGTCCCCAGTCACCCTCCTCACCCTCCTCGTGCTCCTTCCCATCACAGCTCACGTTTCTTGGACACAGTGCCCAGGTTTGGGGGCTGAGGTCTCCCGGGGCCTCGTGCTGTCTCAGCCCCTGCTAAAAACCACCCAGCTCTGATCCCAGCTGCCTTGTTTTCTTCGGGCTTTTTCAATTTGTTTGTTTGCTTTGGCTCACATCCACTCTCCAGCTGTTGCAACGTTTTTACCCTTATCCCACAGCCGAGGTCGAGGAGTTTCCTCTTCCCACCCGCCGCAGCCGTGCCCCTTTCGCAGGGACGGGTCCACCTCCGTTTGCCCGGGCCCTCGGTTCTGCTGAGTGGCTCAAGAGATGTTTACCTACCCCGAGCGCTGTTTTCATCCCCTTTCAGAGGAGAAAACATCCCCTCTAACGATTTCCAGGGGTACGTGGCCACCTCCTCCAGCCTGGGACCTTGCTGATGAGGGAGGGGTCTCAGGCGGGAGTAGAAATCCCACGGGAGAGCACCCTGGAAAACAATGTGATGTGAAAATTGGGCAGAGCCGGGTGCGCCCGGGCTCAGAGCGGCTCTTGTGGCTTGCAGTGATTTTACTTCCACTGTGCAGCGCAGCCGGCGGTGCTCCTGGGTGTCGAGGGACCGGTACCCCTCGGGTTGTGCGGGGGGAAGGGTGGGGGGTCTGGGATGGGTGAGTTTCACAGGACGGATCCGGTGCCTGTAACCGCAGCCGGACGACGGGAGCCGCTGTTCCCGAAATGGCTCCGGTGCTCGGCTGGGCTTGTACGTTCCGGCGGCAGCGCGGTGCGGTTCTCCCGGCTGCCGCCCGGGGCCGGCGGAGACCGGCCGCAGCCGGCACCAAACCCCGCAGGGAATTTCCCGCTGTCGCTGCGGGACCGCGCCGTGCCGGGAGGTGGAGCGGGCGGGCCGGCGGGGCCCGGCATCATCACCTCCACCCGCCGGCGGTCCCGTTTTAATCCCTTTCCCCTGGGTTTTGTTCTTTTTTTTTCCCTGGAAAGCGGCGAGACCCATCACCGCGCCCGGGAGCCGCTGGCCCGGCGCTGCGGGGATGGGGCGGGGATGGGGCGGGGGGGCACACGCGGCTTTCGGGTGTTCCAAGGTCCCCGCTGAGGGATCCCCCCCCCCATCCCCGTGCCCAGCCCCGGCCTCCGACCGGGGAAACAGCGGCTGTGGCATCCGAGGGGCGTGTGCCCGGCCCGGTGCGGCGGGACCGGGGGGTGGGGAGGGAGGGATCGGGGTGGGTGAAGGGGAGGGAGGGAGGGACCAGGGGGGGTACCCGGGGGTGCGCGGCCCCGGCACGTGCCCCGGCGGCAGCGGAGGGCGCGGTCATTGGCCGGGACGGCGACCAATCAGCGGCGGCCGCTGTTTGCTCCGGAGGACGGATAAAAACCCCGGGTGGGACCGCGGCGGCGCGGAGTGGGGGTGCGGCGGCGGTGAGTGGGGTGCGGGGGGCACGGCTGGGGCCCTGTGTGGGCTGGGAGAGCGGGGTGTGTGCGGGATGGGGCTTGTGTGGGGAGGGAGGGGGCGCGTTGGGGGAGCGGGGTGTGATGTGGGTGTAGGGGGGGGGGGTCGTGCGTGGGAGCGGCGTGCGTTGGAGGGGGGTGGGGGGTTGATGGGGAGGGCTGTGGGGGTTGGTTTGTGGGTCGGGAGCGGGGTGCGTTGTGGGATTGGTTGGGGAAGGGGAGAGCAGGATGCGGCAGGGATGTTTGGGAGGGTTGGGGGATTGATGGGGTGCAGCGTGTGTGTGTGTGTGGGGGCTGTGGGTAGGGAGTGGGGTGTGTTGGGGGAGAGTGGGGTAGGTGAGGTGGCTGGTAGAGGGGAGAGCAGGCGGTCCCTCTTGCCATAGAGGGGGTCTCTGTGCTGAGGAAGGATGTGTGGGGCTGGGGTGGGGGATTGTGGATGCAGGGATGAGGAAGAGGAGGTGGTGGAGGGGATGTGTTGTGGGCTGTGTTGGGGGAGTGGGCCTGTGTGGTGGGGACCTGGCTGCAGGGTGGTTTCCCGGGGTGGGGGTCTCTGCACCAGTTTCTGGGGCTGAGGGGTGGCTCTGTCTGCCTGGCATGCTTGCAGGGAGCTGGGTGCTACCCCCCACAAGCAACCCAGGGCTGGGGCCTCTCCCCTGTGGAAAGCCCTGAGAAGCTGTCCTGGGTGGTGGTGGTGTGCAGCCAGCCAGTCTCCCCACAGTGCCTGGCTGGGGCATGCTGTAGGCTGGGAAAAGGCTCAGCTTGTCTAAAATGGCCACCTGCCTTATGACCCAGGGTTGGCCCGGGTGCTGAGCACCTCAGAGCTCCCTGGAGCAGTCCCTTGGCTACCCAGGGTTGCTCCTGAAACAGCTGCTTACTT
This sequence comes from Gallinula chloropus, assembly GCF_964237585.1. NCBI lineage: Eukaryota > Metazoa > Chordata > Aves > Gruiformes > Rallidae > Gallinula > Gallinula chloropus. The sequence continues at coordinate 11,785,197 of NC_140104.1, forward strand.
TTGGGAGCCCCAGGGGCTAGGATAGGCAGATCTGGAGACAGTTAATGCTGCTGCAGCATCTGTGGGGCAGCCTGGGGATGCCAGTGTGCTGTGGTGGAGCAGTGTGTGCTGTGAGCTGTCCTGGCTGGTGCACCTGGCTGCCTGCACAGTTAGGATGGGGCCCACCTTATCTCCCAGCTGGGTGGTCTCACAGTTACCAAACAGTGCTCCTTGATGAGTTGCAGTATGAGCTGTGTATGTAGGACCCATGATGCATATAGGACTTGTGCTCACCTTCCAGAGCTGATCTGTGCTCCTATGTGGGGCAGAGCAGACCTGGCAGGTTGCTAAAGCTGCTGTTAGGACTGTGGGGTTGCCACTCTGGTCCCAACCTCTGCTTGCAAGCAGCTGGGAGAGAGGCTGGGGTGCTGGCTGAAGCCCCCCCACTCTGACAAGTGATTCTTTGCTGCCTGACCCATACAGGTGATGGGGGAAGTGGGCTGTGGGCAGTCACTAGCCGCTGCGTTTTCATACCTGTTGCTCAGGGAGTGGAACAGAGTCCTTGAATGCTCCTCTGTTGCATGGTGTGTGTGCTGGAGGGGCTGCTCCAAGGGCATCTGTGCTCTCCCACCTCCAGGTAACTCAGCAAACTGGTTGCTACCTGCGAGAACAAGCTTCACACCCGAGTGCCTTGTGTTCAGCAGCAGGTTTGCTTGTGTTCCAGCAGAGAGACCTCTTAAATCAGGCTTTTTTTTTTTCCTTTGAGTAGTGTATGTCATGCCTGTGGCCTCATTCAACATTGTTCTGGTCCCTGCAGGTTGAGACTCTGAAAGAGGCCACCTTCCCAAGCAGCGATGGCACCCACGCTCGCAACGGCCCATCGCCGGCGCTGGTGGATGGCGTCCACAGCCATCGTAGAGAACCTGCTCTTCTCTGCTGTCCTGCTGGGCTGGGGCTCCCTCCTCATCATGCTGAAAGCAGAAGGGTTTTATTCCTACCTGTGCTACGGGTTAGGTAAGGATGCTCTTGGAGATTTGTGTGAATAAGTTGCTGCTGAAGGTTGTTGGTGTGGTTCCCCGTCCCAGGGTGGTGTGGAACTGGCTAGAGTAGGGCTGAGCCCTAGATCAGTCCTGGGGTGGAAGGAAAGGGATGTGTGCTCCTTTCCCACACTGATGCTGGGGTGGTTTAACCCACCAGGCAGCTAAAACAACCAAACAGCTATCTGCTCACTTCATTGCCCCCAGTGGGATGGGGAGAGAATTGGGGTGGGGGGGGAGATAAAACTTGTGGGTTGAGGTAAAAATAATATGATAGAAAAGGAAGAGAATAATAATAAAAGAGTATATGAAACAAGTGATGCACAGCACAGTTGCTCATCACCTGCAGACCACCAGCAGCCAGCCAGTTCCTCAGCCATGGTTCCAAGCCCTGGCCAGCTCCCCCAAGCTGTAACTGAGCATGATGGCATATGGTATGGATTATTGGTATATCCTTTTGTCCAGTTGGTCAGCTGTCCTGGCCGTGTCCTCTCCTTGCTTCTGGTGCACACCAGCCTCTGCACTGGCTGAGTGGTGTGAGAGGCTGCAAAGCCCTTGAGTTGGTGTAAGCATTGCCTAGCAACAACCAAAATACCAGTGTGTTATCAACATTATTTTCCTAAATCTAAAACACAGCACTGTACCTGCTACTAGGAAGAAGGTTAATGCTCTCCCAGACAAAACCAGGACAGGTGCCATCCTTGTGATGTTGTAGTGTCTCTGTAGTTGGTGTTGCTTTGCAGAGTGATTGAAAAAGAAACCTTAAAGATTAGGTAAAGCTTTTCTGGAAAGCTGTTTCCACTTGGCCATGAGTTCTTCCTCTGCATGGTGGCCTGGCTGATATGTGCAAGGGAAGGTTTGCTGCATTCTGGAGGATGATGGTTTATAGGGAGAGTGTCCTGAGACTGTAGGAGGAACCTATGGGTACTCTTTCCTTAGTGGGAGGAAAGAAAAGAGCATGAGTGAAAATGAGATTGAGCAAGTCCAGCACTGCTGTTGAAGTTGCAGAAGTGAATTCAACTGATGTTTTCTTCTTCCCCTTCAAATGCATGGGGTGTGCTCAAACCAGGCTCTGTCTCTGGTGGCTTGAGATCCACCTTCTGGCCCTGCCAGAAGAAGCAATTGTCCATGTTGCAGACCCAGCCTTGCAGGGAAGGAGATGGTCTTGTGGCATGGGAAGGATAACCCTGGGAAAAACCACATGAAGGTGGACATAGGTATACCTCAGCCTGGACTTGGGGAGACCTCTGGACTGGGTAATCCCAGGGTGTGGTAGGGTGGACAGTAGTGCTGACAGGAATGTGAGGGCAAAGGTGTGGTATGGATTTGGAAAGCTGTTGTAGTGACAAGAGGTTTGCATGTGCTTGGAGAAGGGAACAGCAGAGCAAAGAGGCGGCAGGAGTGAGGTGGTTGGGCTCTGCCCAGAGATGTGTGATGGTGGATGAGATGAGAAGGTTGATAAAGCCCATTTAGGGCTGGTGAGCATGGAGATGGAGCAGGAAGCAGTAGGGGAAGAAGGAGGTGGAAAGAGAGTGGACCCCAGAGCTTTCAGTGTGTAATGGCTGAGAATAGCAGGGGGGGAAGCTGAACAAAGTCCAGGCAAAAAGTGACTGTAAATAGTTGTGGTGATATTTTATTCCTTTCCTCATTCAGCAGCTGCTTGCTGTGGCCTTCTCTGCTCTATGCCTGTGCCCACAGGCTGCCTCCTGTCTTGCAGAGCCTGAGTTGGTGCACCTGGCAAACACCAGTTTCTCTTGTACCAGCTGTAGGTGGCTGCTCACTCTCCATCCTGTGCTCCCTGTGTGGTGTGGCCCTTCCCAGGGTGCCTGTGCCACTCAGGTCCCCAGCAGTGCTATGGCCTGAGGGACAGTCCTCAGTCGCTGGAGCCACTGTGACTTTGTCACAGGCCTGTGAAGAGATCTCATTAAACCTATCAGGTGGAGACTTTCTGCCACCAAGATAACACACTGGAGCTGATAAGCAAATGCTGACTGTCTCTGAAAGCAGGCATTTTCCTATCTGCTTCCTGAGATGGGCCCTGCTGACGAGAGGCCTGGCTTCACTTGGGGCCCACCTCCTATTCTTTGCTTTGATTGCTTTCAATTCATCCCCCTTTGCCCCAAAACAGAGACCTTCCCCTTGGCTTCTCACCCATGTTTGCCAGTCTGTGGTCTGTCTGGCTTTCCCCATGGGAGCACCCGTGCCACAGACTGCAGGGAAGATGCAGATGTGTGGCCAGTGGTGAAATTGCTGTCCTGGGGGGGAAATGTCTTCCTCCCAGGGACCAACCTGTGCCCTGAGGCAAGAGAACATAATCCCTGGAAAGAAATGTATGTAGTCAAATATTATCATCAAATACCTGGCCATCACTGATGTACTCAGTGGTGGTCTGTGATGAGCATCGAGGACCAGTTATACCTGTTTCCCCATTGATCCATTCTTCCCCTCCTCTGTTCTTCTCCCCATTGTGCTAATCACAGTCGGGATTTGGTTGGGAAGAGGCTCAGCTCCAAGTGTGGGGAGAGTGGAATCACTTGCAGCAGTCACCAAGCTGAGTTTGACCTTTGCTGGGATGAGGATGGCCCAGCAGCTGCCCTTCTAGCACAGCCTATTCAGTTCTGCAGCCTTGGTGGGTACTTGGCTGGAAGGCTGGTGCAAACAAATTGTGACTAGTAGCCTGTGGGCACTTGTTGTCCTTAATGCTGCTGTGTGCATGTAAGTATTGCAGGGGGTGGAAAGGCTTTTCCTAATGAGCCAAAGGTTCTTGGCAGGGTTTTTGTTTGTCAGCAAAAGCTCTGCACTTTGTGATGCCTTCAACAAAAGAGAAAACTAGACCTTGTCCCTTCTGCAGGCTCCTCTCTGAAAGCAGCAGCAGCTGCCCAGAAAGTGACTGTAGCTCATGAAGGGCTCCTTCACTTTCTGTTGAATCCTTCCCTTTCCCTGTCTGTTCTTGGTTTCTGGTATTGATTTTACTCAGCCACCACGGGAAGATGTGGGGTCTGCTGGCCTCTAGCTTGGTTGTGTAAGGGGGGGGGGGGGAGGTGGACAACTAGGGGGGGAAAAAAAAAATCCCTAACAAATATTTCTAAAGCAATTGTGCAATGAGGTTTGAATGGGGGCTGGGGGTTTGTACCCATTCTGGGCAGCAGGTTTGGCCACATCCTGAAAGGTATGTTTGAAATTTGCTGACAAGGAGCTTGGTAGTGACACTTTGTTCCCATTTTAATTTTACTACGCTACTATGTGCCCTTTAACCAACTGAAGCAGCATCTTTTATTCGGTGCAAGTGCTGATTTCACAGTCTTTATCAGGATTTGAGCCTTATCAGCTGCTAAAGAACTTGATGTGTTCAGGGTTTTGCATCACCCTGATGGTACTGGGATTGGGAGGCTCAAAGCTTGGGTGCCTGAGATGTGCTTTCAGAAAAGAAAGAAATCTTGCATGTGATGATTTGCTCATGAAGAGCAGAGATAAGGAGCTCCTTGGACAGAGGGCCTTCCTCTGAGTCAGGGCAGCAGAAACCAAGAGGATGATAAGCTAATTCACTTAGCTTTTCACTCAGTCAGGTTGAGGTGCCTTGACACAGGCGTAGGGAGAGGATGCTGCCCTACAGCTCTTTGTTCCTATTCATCTGGGGGTCTGTGGTGGGGAACTTGAAGTCTGAAGGTCCCTTTCAAGCTGGTGAGATGGGGACAGCTGGTGGAAAGGCTGCACAAACGACCCTGTAAACAGGAAAAAGGTGAAGGCTGTGAGCTCCCCTGCTTGGGCAGGAAATACTGTGTTGGTTAGCAGCTGGTGGTGGTACCACAAAGCCTCATGAGAGGTGCCCAGAGCCAGAACAGCTGTAGAAAGAAATCACACCTGGGAGAGAATGGCAGTGTAACCAGAGACTGCCTGGGACATGAGGCTTTGAGGCGTGTGTCCAAAATGGGGCTCCTGGAAACTCAAGTGGCTGCAAAGAGGGGGGGAAACCCAAAAAAATGGCATTTGCAATGGTATAAAGCAAGAACATCTCCTCCCAGTTCCCAGAAGTATGACACCATCCTGAAAAGAGAAAACATGTTCTTATGTGGGCAGGCTGCAGATCAGTTGTTTGCACATGTCTCTCACTGTGCTTTTCCTTTTTTTTTTTACCCAATGCTCCCAGACTCTCTGGCCCTGGTTTTGGTGGTGTTGGTTTGTGGGTTCTTTCCCTCCTCTTTATTTTTTAGTTTGTTAAAAGAAGGAAAGTGAAGCTATGCAGGCTGTCCTCCCTCTGTGGAGCTATTGCCAGGGTGGCTGGGGGTGTCTTCCCTCCTTGGCTCCCTCTGATCCATGACACAAGATGAAAGGAAACCTCCTCTCTGCTGCCTGAGATGGCAGTTACTCTTGAAAAAGCCAGACTCGTTCCTCCACTAACATAGTGTGTGCCTGGGATTTGAAGAGGTCAGTAAAGAGCAGTTAATAATTGACCCTCTCATGAAACCCACAGCGCTTAATTTGGGAGAAGGGATGACTTTAAATGTTCCAGCACCAGCCTGAACAAATCCTGGCGCTGAGTTTGACATAAATGATTACCCAGGCAGCCTTCCTCTCACCTAAGCTGTCATTCTTTAAATAGTAACTTGAACTACTAATTGGGCAGTAGAAATCCTGCTGCTTGTAGCGGGAGAGCTGTAAAAATAGGCAGAATGTTCTTGTAATTGCTGATAAAGACTTGCAGCTTCTTCTAGCCTGACGGTGAGACAGCAGTGAGAGTACACGGGCTGAGCCCGTGCCGCTCGCTTACATGGGTGGCACTCTTGTGTGTCAGACCTGGTCTGCTTGCATGCAGGTGGACTTGGCAGGGGAATTTGGGGAGGGCACTTGCTGCTGGCTCCAAGACAGCCCTTCCCCAAAGTGCTGTTGCAGATGGAGCCAGGCACGTAGGAGATATTTTTTTTCCCCCAGCAGTGTGGTGTGTGCTGATCTGGAGCAGGATCTGAGCTGTGATTGTGGGGAAACTGCTGTTTGCTGTAGCCAGGTGAATTAGGTAGGTGAGTAGTTAGGTGGGTGAGTCGTTAGGCAGGTTCTCTGGCCATTAATCTCCTCCTAGCTGCATGTCATCTGCTGCCACTTGCTCTCTGGTCCTGATGACCTGCGAGCACGTGGATCTGCGCTCCTCAGCGAGACAGCTCTTGGCTGGACCTTGTGCATGCTGCACGTACCTGCAGCCCCTCCAAAATGTCCTGTTTATGGAGGTGGCTCAAAGGATCAGAAGATGGCACAGTGCAGAGGGCTGCTTGAATAATTTCCATTACGCCTCAGTGCATCTTCTCTTGTTGCTCAGGGGCTGCTTCTATTTTCACCAACAAGTTGTATTTCCATGTAGTGCCGTTGCCTGGCCCTTCCTTGGAGCTGGTGATGAGCAGCTGTAATCAAGGTGGTTGGTACAAGCAGGGACTGAAGCTTAGTGCCCTGTGCCCAGCCTTCCTGGCTGCAGCAAGCCTTCAGAGAGGGCTAGGTTTCCTTGCTTCTTCTCAGTGGTGTCCTCTTCACCTCCCCAGTGCTGCTGCCCATGCTGTGTTGCTATCAGAGGGTCTGTTAGCAAGTGTTGTGGGAGCTCCTTGGGGTCCTGTTGGAACTGTACAGGTCGATACATTTAAAGCTGGAGTAGATGAATTCCAGTGAGATATTTTTCTTTTGTGATCTTTGTGGGGAGGGCTGACAGGCTTCTGACATGTGCAGCCAGAAGTTTTAAGGTCACTGCACTGTCCATGTCCCTCCACCCTTCTTCTTTTCCACAGCTGAGCTGTCTCTGCAGTGTGCTGACACAGGGAAACCACTACTACTTTGTCCCTATTTCCCCCTCCTTGTTTTCCAAAGTTTAACCTCTCACCCACATCTGTTTCTATGTATTTATCTTTGTGGGGAGCCCAAGAAGCCTTGGTGCTGTGGGTGAAGCTGTGTGCCTGCCTCGTGGAGATACTGTAAGAAGTCAGTGTTTAAGATCCTGGGACATGGCAAGGGGAGATTGTGAGGGGCAGATGGATGAAAGATTGAGGTGAGCTGTGGAAACTGCAGAGAGCCTCCCAAGTCTGTCCAGGACTGATTTCTAAGGATGTGACTTGGGAGCATCAGGCTGGAGTGCTGTCCTCCTGGCAGAAGGGATGCTGGTGGGACACATGGCCTTTTGGGGATATCTCTGTTGCTTACTCTGGTTATCCGGGACTAGCAGGGCAAGAGAAGGGGCAGATCAGGTTATCAATCAGGAGCACATGGCAACGGGAAGGGACAAACAGTTGTCACTGCCAGAGGTGGTTTGAGACCATCTTAGCACAGGAGTTGGTGAGAGGAATGCCATGTGTCTTCCCTGGAGTGCTGGGAGGGAACAGAGGAAGGTTTGCAGGCAGCTCTAAGCTTCAGATATCAGCATCTGAATTCCTGCTAATACCTGATGTCTGGAAGGTGGAGCATGATTTGTTTGCAAAGGACACAAAGCTGGCAGGGTTGTTTTAGCCAGCTGGGAGAGTCGGGGTGAAACCAGTAACTGTACTGGTGCTGAGGGTTGGGCGGAAGGGAAGGAGCTGCGAGGCAGGGCTGTGTGATCCCCAGAGACATGGGGGTGGGGTGAGAGAGCAGCTGAGGGGTTCTCCATGAGCTGACCCAAGCAGCAGATGTGGAGTCTCTTGTATGTGAGACATTCCTGCTCATTCCCTAACTGGCTTCATGTGGGTGGTGACGTAGGAGCCTCCTGCCTGTTCCCCCTTGAATATTGAACTTCGTCAGATCAATTATTAAATATGGAGGAGAGTGTTTTATGTCACTGTCTTGCAGCAGCAGTAAGAAAGCAAGTGCTTTGTCATACTAGCAAAGGTTACTTCTAAGTCAGATAAGTGCTGGGAGAAGGAGAGGTGGAGTGCAGTAAAGCTCTGGGTTAATGAAGGTCTAAAGGCACGCGTGCTGGCTTGAGGAGCTGGAAGCTACCTTGGGACAGGCTTGTAACAGGACCAGAGTTGATGTGAGGTAGTAAAACTCCTGCAGAGAAAAGGGAACTTCTTTCTTCCTTATTTTTCTTTTTTAAAACTGGCCTGTTTGTTACCCAAGGTGGGTTGTGTTCAGCGTGGGAGTTTGCATGTGGGGTTCCTCAGGTACAGGCAGGAAGCAAGAGCTGGCGATAGAATTAATCTGCATGGCCTGAACACACTTGGAAATAATAGGGAATGCTAATTATGGGGCAGAAGGTAAAGACTGCATCAGTCCCTTAATAAATGGAGAAGGCAGGTGAGCTGCCAGCCCTCCTGGGAACAGGGTAGTTAAATCCAGGAAGGATTTTTCAGAGCCGGGGCAGTGGGGAAGCAGGATGGCTGCTGCAAAGCCATCCCTCATCCTGCTGCCTGCAGCGAGGATAGGAAGCTTGTTGTTGGAGCAGGCTGTTGCTCTGTGCCAGGCCTTGTCAGCCCAGTGCTTGATACCCAAAATAACTGATTTGGCTGCAGTTATTGCTTCCAGTTTGGTTAGGGACAAAAATCTGTGAGCACATGCCAGTCGTGGATTAGGAGGACCTTATTTTTGCATTAGTTCCTTCAGGTTTTGCTGGGCTTGGTCCCCTGGAATTGCCAGGGCCTTGCTGTGTAGCTGTTTTTATAAATGAATGAATTTCTGTCCTTAAATCTCTCCTTTAGTTGTTATCCTGCTGCTGCTTGGGATGCTTGTCTCTTCCTGCTCCCAGACAAGCTCACTGGGTTTCCTTTGTCCTTCTGCTGCTGTGCTTTCCCTTCTCCCTTTCCCACTGATTAGAATACGAAATGTGGTGTGGGGGGTGTATTCCTGGTGTGCTGGGGCACCCTGTGTGCAGGGCTTTTCTCTTCCCTCTGTTCTGCAATGCTGCATCCCCAGGGGTATTGCCCAGGGAGGTGGTTGAGTCACCATCCCTGGATGTGTTTAAAGAAAGGGTAGATCAGGTACTTAGGTATATGGTTTAGCATAGGATGGGAAAGGTTGGACTTGATGACCTTAAAGGTCTTTTTCCAGCCCTGTGATTCTGTGATCCCCATCCTAACACGCTGCTGTGATGGTCCTCTATTGTCCTGTGTAGAAAACACCACCAGCAGCCCTGCAGAAAACAGCACAGCTTTGGAGAACAAATGGCCTTCCTGCAATGCCCAGGATGAAATGCTGAACTTGGCCTTCACCATTGGGTCCTTCCTGCTCAGTGCCATCACGCTGCCCCTGGGAATCGTCATGGACAAGTACGGCCCTCGCAAGCTGCGGCTCCTTGGCAGGTTGGTATCCCAGGCTCCCTGGGTGAGCTGAGGGCTGAATTCACACATTGCCTGGGGCAGGTGGGTGCTGTTTGGGTGCTGCCCCTGTCTCTGGGTCCCTGCAGCATTGGGAACTGTAGGAGGAACAGGACTGGGAGCTGCTGGCCGTGCAGGCAGCACTGCAGCAGCTCCAGGGTGACTTCAGCCAGTGCAGTGAATTGCTCTGTACGGGAAGGGACTCCAGGTCCACACTTTGCTCTCCAGTGTTGCTCTCTGCTGCTGGCCAGATGGAGCCTGGAGGCAGAGCAGAGTCATTTGTGAGTCACAGAGGGTAGCTTTTTCCTTGAGCTCCGAGCAATGGCCTGAGAGGCACAAAACCAAGATGTTACATCATCGCTTGCAAGCCGGAGAGTTAACTGGGGGATAAACATGCCCTGCTTGCCTTTTTGAGGACCCTTTTCTGTTGCATGTTGCTTTCTGCCTCAAATAGCAAGGTCTTCAGCTGCATCCACCTTGGCACGTAGGGATTAGTGACTTCTTGGACACAGTACTGTGGAATTTTCATGGGCTGAACTGTACCAGAAACCAACCTGGCCCGTGGGCAGAGTGAGGAAAACCAGGGCAAGGCTCAGACCCTGCTACAGAGGAGCAGGTAGAGCTGTGAGCACTGTGGCCACAGCTGGGTCTCAGGATGAAGGCTGCTGCTGTCTTCTGTCACCTTGAGGTGAGGGCTGGCAAAGCTCTGCTGGAAAACCAGCGGGGAACTGGGTCCAGCCAGAGCTGCATCAGTACTGGGAGGAAAGGTCACTCCCTCAGCCCTTGTGCAAGGCTTGTCTGTAATATTTGGGTCTTTCCCTGGGTTTTGCTTTCAAAATTGTTATCTTCCCCCTCTCTTACAGAAAATATTGTGCTTGCTTAATGAGATAGTGGGGAGGTAGAAGCATATGTAACTTACTGTGCGTGAGGCTGGCTAAGAAGCTCATGGTTTTGGTTCCCTTTCAGTGCCTGCTTTGCTGTGTCCTGTGTGATGATTGCATATGGTGCCAGTAACCCAGACTGTAAGTGGGCATTTTCTCTGCTGAGCTGGGAGGGTTTTGGGGCTCTGGATTGGGTTTTTGGGGGAAGCAGAGAGCAACGTGCATGGGACTGTGTCCTACATCATGCCTCCAGACTGTCACTCCTCCAGTGCTATACTGGGGTTTTGCTGAGGACACAAGCCAAGCATCTGCTGGCCTATGGGAGCCGAGTAGCTTGTGGGGAGTGGGAGGCTGGGGTTTCACAACTCTAAACAGAGAGTATGGCAAGGGCCAAGGGTCTGGGATAGCCAGGTCTGGTCTCAGCTTTGTGTTTGGGCAGGGCCAGGTCCTGTAAAGGAGCAATTCCAAATACATTACTGGCTCTTCTGGGGTTGGGAAATAGGTAATAGCTCATGATGTGTGGTTGGCTTTCCTCACCAGGGATAGATGGAGCTTGCTCCTCAAGACCAGATAGTGAAATGACACTTTGGATCCAGTTCTTTCAAGTGAATCTTGCTTTTAAGACTCGTTCAGACAAGCTGCATCAGCAAGTCTGTTCATTAGAGAAAAGAAACCCTTCCATCCTTGGAGAGAGAGAGAGATGATCCCATCCTGAACTCTGTCTTGGAGGAGAGCCCTGGCCCTCCCCCTCTGTGTGGCTGGGGTGGTGGGTGCTGGGTCAGGAACAGCGTGGTGCATCCTGAGGGTGTGGATTCACTGAGGTTTTTAGTGTTGGGACCAAAGCCCTGGGGGCTCTGTCTTCTTTCCCTCTTCACCCCAGTAAAACCTAAGGGCTTTTTTTAAATTATTATTTTCTTGTTGCAGCTCTGTCTGTGCTGATATTCATTGCACTGGCTCTGAATGGCTTTGGTGGGATGTGCATGACCTTCACATCACTTACGGTAAGTGAAGAGTTATTATCTGACTCTGTTTTGCTCCCTGCCATGTCTGTGAGCTGGGCTGGGAGGAAAGAACAAAGTTCATCTTTTGCCTGTGACTTGAATAATGCACATCTTTGTGTGGTATAAAGGGTAAGTGGTCATTCCAAGGCTTTTTTTCCCCCCTAGTCTTTTTTTTTTTTAACCTGCCCCTTGCATCTCAGGTGAAGGTGGCAAGGGAAAGGGAGTATTTTTGTCTAGAGCTCAGATTGTCATATGCCTGTACACGCAGTGCTCAGCTATTTGGCAGAGGCTGGAGGTGTGTTTGCACTGGATTTAGCATTGACACATGGCAAGAAGAATCAGCAGGGCACAGACCCTTGTAGTTGGGTATGACCAGCGCTCTGCAAGCGCAGCTTGTGTCTCACTCCAGAAAAACAGTTGTTCTTGAGCACAAAAGCTTCTGTTCTTGGAATGGTGAGAGTCCCTTCCAGGTTTCCTTAGAAATGCTGCGTTGTTGGATGCACCCAGCTCCATCTGCACAGCCTGCTTAGGTCTGTTTAGTCTGTGGATTGTATTGCAAGCACTGGTCAACAACTGTCAGCTGGATCTCTACGTTTTGGGGTGGCTATTGCCTGCAAACAGAAGCAGTATTGTCCTCCAAGTAGCTGCTTCATTTTCTACCTCATTACCCTGATCCTTGTCAGTGTGACTGAAACAGGGCTGGGTGGAAAGTCTCTCAGAAAACAGTCTGGGAAGCACTGATGTTTTCCTTGAGCTGTGGCTGAAAACTTCCTGATTTGGACTGCGTTACTTTGAACTTGCAGCTGAAGTAATACTTTCTGTGACTGTTACCTCTAATTTAACAAGGCTCAGACACTGGCTGAGACTCCTGAGACCTAAATTTGGCAGCGGCTGGGTTTACAGATCACTCTGTGTACTGTGGTGTTGCTGTTCCTTTCATATACTCAAAGCTTTCAAAACTCTGTGCAGATGTCGGCCTCTCCTTCATACTCAGTGTTCCTCCACTGGAAGATTTGGCCATGGTCCCAAAGAACTAAGGGGCAAATGTCATCCTGCCACGCTTCAAACAAAAGCAAGGGAGAGAGGAGCACATCAGTACTGCTGGGGTGGGTGGGTTGGGATTCCCATCCCACAGCTCCCAGCATTGGTCCTCTCTGGGTGGTTATTATGGGGTCAGAGATTATTTTAGAGCCATCGGTGATGATAGGAGGGTAGGGAAGAAATATATTGGAAGTGCTGTGGCTTTTAGTGCCAGGAGACATAAACAAAGCCACTTGTTAGCACCCTCATTAGTGAGCCAGTTCCGCAGCACTAAAGTAATACAGTGGCAGGAAAAAGGTCAAGTCTTCCAAGAAGAGATCTAAGCCTTGAAGAGCTCTGAACTGGGTAGCAATGCTGGGTTCGCACAGGGAGACCTTGAGTGGAGCACACACCCTCCAGACAGCAGGGCCTTTCGTGAAGAGCCAAGGTGGCTTCAGGCCTGACTTCTCAAATCCAGGCTCGTGCTTCCACATTTCAATACCTGATGCACATGAATGTGATTTAAAGAGTCCAACCTGAGAGCAGTGGTGATGGTGAAAAAGCAGGTGTTATTTTGCTCACTGGCAGCTTCCAGTTTCACCCCCTGCCCGGTTCCTCCTGCACACTGGGGTGCTCACAGTTGTGTGGTGTGGTTGATCTCTTGGGGTGCCTTCCACCTGTGGTCTGTGGAGACAGGGGAACGTGGCAAGGGAGGGCCCTGGGGATGGTGGGTCTGTGGCTTGCAGTCTCTGGGCAGGGTGGTCCGCACATGCTGCGCTCTGCCTTGTGCCCCAGAGAGGCTGGAGTGAGCGCTGGAGAGGGACACTTGAAGACCTTGTTTTTTTAAGGACACTCATTACACAGAGGTGACGAGCGCTAATCAAGTGCTGGTGCCAAGTAAGCTTGTTCCTCCTGACCCAGGCACTGGCTGCCGAGCGCGCACGTGCGCGCACAAGTCAGAGCGGAGTGACTTCCTTCTCCTGCCAGCTGCAAGTGACCTGAAGTGCTCCAGGAAATGGGTCAAACCCACTGGTGCATGAGCTGGTCCTCTGCCAGGCCCGGCGGGTTCCAGTTGTTGCTTCATAGCAGGGTGGGCGTGAAAGGAGCCCCTCAGTGTGTGGGGGGTGGGATGCTCCTTGGGTGCTGCGGCTTCATGGGGTGTTGAAACCTCTCGGGACACCTGTGTGTGTGTGGGGGCACAGTGTGATTCCCCCAGGGAATGGGGATTCTTGGTGCCTGTGCAAGGGATATGTAGGATCTCTGAGGATTACAGCCTGGGACAATACTCCATGAAGCTTTGCCTCTTAGGTTTTAAAGCCTTTTTCAGTAACAAGTCCCCAGGGCATCGTGTAAGCACATGGCAAGCTGCAGAGCCAAAGCAAGCTGTCGTTCCTGGGTGCCTTGCGTTGTGGCTTGGGGAGGAGGGGGGAGCGAGCGGTGCTGTTCCCAGTTTTGGGAACAAGGTCAGGCTGTGCCTGTTGTTAAAATGCAGAGGGGGAGATTTCTGCCTCGTGACTTAGTCTTAGCCAATATAAGTGAAGATTGGAAATGGAAACAGATCCGTGTTGGTGGCTCTGACAGCAACATAGGAATCTGGCACTGGTTCTGCTCTGAAGCTATTTCATGCTAAGAAATAAACATGTGTGATAAATTACCACAAAGAGCCTTTTATAGATTGTTTTCTGTCCTGTTTTCCTTTCAAAGAATTACAGCTGCTTTGCTCCTATTTTCTGCTACAAACAGCACCCTTTAATCGGAGCAGGGGAGTATCTCTGAGTAGGGAATCTTCTCTGCTTGGAAAAATCAGGGAAATTTAGGGCTCTGATATTTTTTGTTTGAAGAAAGGGAATTTCCAGGTGCTTTGGGTGAAGCAGGCAGTCTGAGGCTTCCCTGAAGAACATACTTTTAGTGTCTGTGTAACTTCCAAATATACCACTGATATGGAAAACAAAGTTTAGCTTGAACAGAAATACCCTTCTCCAGTAGCCTAGTTCTCAGTCCCTTGGCTCTTTCTGTTGTTCTTTCAAATGGTCCTTGCAAGAGGAGAGGGAACTGGGTTTGGTAATACTACACTGGAGTCTTTTTGTGTATGGAACATGTCCTGGAAAAAGCTGAAAACGTTATAAAAATGATCAAAGGTCTTAAACTTACTATAGGGAGATGAAAAAATAATCTGCAAGAGGAAATTACTTTACAGGTATGCAATCCTAACCAGATGATAAAGGACTCTACGAAAAACCAGTTATAGTATGGTGAGAGTAAGTTGGTATCTCTCAAACAGGGCATAAAGTTAATAACACACTGTTAGTGACCTTTAAACAGGAGGCATAAGAGTTTTTGGCATTGTAGGGATTGCAGAATTGGGGCTGCCATGTCAGAATGGGCAGGAGTTAGTGGAGTCGTCCCTTCTGGCCTGTGGGAATAAGATCAGAATGAAGATTGGATCTTTTTGGTGGCAGATAAACAGAGAGCCCACTTGCTCTGTGGCTTGTTGTTTTCTCTCTGTGGTTCATTTTTATTTTCTGATGCTTGCTGCTACGAAGACAGCATGAAAAATGGCTTAGTAAATATTGTGTGTTATTTTAGTAGCTGGTCTTTAGATGAGACCTGCGGAGGCATTGCCAGCGCTGGCACTTAGTCAGAGGTTTTCTGTCTGGGTCTGAACTACTTTTCCCTTCGTCTCCCCTCTTGCCCCTCCAGGTAGTCTCAGATTTCTTTTCCTCCCAAGTGCTCAGTGTTTGCAGTTTCTGCTTTGCTTGGGTTGGATAAGACCTAAAATCTCCTATGTCCAATTGTTTTTAATCTAATTGCTTGCTTGGTGCCAAATTGGACTTGAGGAAATCTCCAGCCTTTCTAGGACTTCTGCCCCCGTCAAGGCAGAAGCAGACTTGGGTTTTCCTGGATATGGCTGCTTGCTTTCAGGCTGCTCTCTGTCTCCAGTAGCCCTCAGAGCAGGAGGATCCACCTGGGAGTTGCTTGTATGCTGTATGAAAAAGGCTTTTTGTGATCTCTGGGGAAAACCAGCCCGAGCCAAGAAGCAGCTGTGTTTGTGGAGCTCTTGCCCTGTGCTGAGCTCCCCAGTGGGAGCAGCTGGTTGTAATTTCTGGAGATTATTTTAGGTTTGGGGCATTGGAGATTAAATGAATGCTCTGCCTGGTGATGGTGACTAGCCTTTTTTTTGCAACCTGCAGATAACTGTGTTCTGCAGATGCTGTTTTCTGGGGTGTGTATTTAGGCCACTGCTTCCAAGAGGAGATTTTTCTAGGGTTTTTTTTTTTTTTAATGTGTGCCTGGTAACAGACCTTTGGATCCTCTGCTGTTTCCTGTCTGCAGCTCCTGAAAGCAGCCGGTTGGCAGCTCTCCCGCATGCAGGGACCTGGGGGTGGGTGTGGGGATCCTCGCTGCAGAGGAGTGCAGCATTTTCTGCCTCCCCGCTGCCTGTGCCTGCTCGGGGTTCACCCATCGGGCTCTGTACATCACTGCTGCTGTTCCCTGCCTGGGGTTAGCTGAGGACCTGGAGGCTGCACTGCATAGGAAGCTCTGCAGTGAGACAGAGGGGATGATAAACAGCCAGATGGACTCTGGAGTGTTCCTGCACAGGAATACTTGTGTTGTAAACACGCTGGTCCTGCCGTGACACAAGCCAGATTTGCTTTGCCTTATATGCTACTCCTGGGAAAGATGGATTTGTTTTTCAGCACTGAAAGGGGAATGTGATGACAGCATTTGCTTGCTCAGGCTCGGTTTAATGTTCTCTGAATCATTTTGTTCAGCAGCATCTTTAAACAGATAACATGCTGGTTATGCTTGCAGGCCTAGAAGGCACCCACTGTGTCCTGGTTTGAGGCGCTCTGAGGCTCACCTGGGAGTGATGCCCAAGTGAATTTGGGGGAGTAAGTGACCCAAAAAAGGAGGTGGGAGTGTACCTGAGCAGAGTCTCTGCCTGCTGACCGGCTTCAGGAGGTATCAACTGAGCTCACTGCAGCCAATCCCTTCAAAGCTTATCCCTGGAATATCCATTTTACAAGCCATCAGTAGTCAGTGATAGAAACTTGCTCAGTTCTGGGTGGGGGCTTTCTTGGAGGTGTTTTGTGGGGGTTTTAGTGTATTTTTTTATTCTTTTTTAGACAAATAAGGAGTTCTTCCTTGCCCTGAAGTGGGAAGGTCTCACAGCTCTTTATACCTACTCCATTCTGCTTTTGGGCCCTGAGTGGGAGCAGGGGCTGAACAGCCAGCCTGGAGATATTTTTGCTGTTGAGGTGGCAGAAGTGGCTGCTGTGAGCTGCTTCTAGCTGGCCCTGCCAAGAGCATTGCTTTCCCAACAGATCCTTGCAGAACCAGCCTGGTCTGCTCTCAGCAATGCCATCACACCTGATAGGAGCCCAGGCAATGAAGTGGGGTAGGTGGCAGGAATAGCAGTGTGAGGTGCTGTTGCTGGCTGCAGAGGAGTTCAGCAGCTTCATAGCTGTGCTGGGCAATAAAGCCTTGGATATCTAGCACTTGTAATTGCCTTCCTGTGCCTAGCCCCAAGCTAGTATGCTTTGGCATCTGAAACATCAAGTGGATGGAGAAATGACCAGCTTGAGGTCCTTTCATGGAGGGCCTTCTTTCACAGAAGGCACCAGGGACCTAGCTAGAGATGGAAATCTGCAAGCAACAGAGTTTGCATTTGCTCTGTTCCCTCTTGTTTTAAGAGGAACTTGCTGGTCTACTGCAAAGCTTTGCATGCAGACCCAAGATGGTAAACAAACCTGGCAGTTCAAGGTGCAAGATGTGTTAAAGACTATTCAGGAATCACAACGTGTGTCTAAAAAGAGGGTGATGGGTAGCAAACTTGGGCACATTTTTTTGGAGAGGAAAATAGGTGGTGGTTGCAGGCTTGGGGTAAGGAACTCTTAAAGGAAGTGTAAGGGCCAGAGCAAACGCTCCTGTGATAAAGATAACTGATGCAAAGTATGCTGTCAGTCTGGAAAGTAGTAATGTCATTAAGTGCATAAATCGTGGGTTGTAGAAGTTCCTTGACACTGGTGACAGCAATGCAGCTTAGGGCAATATCCTGAGACGTCATTCTTCAGTAAAACCAGCTGCTTTAGATTCTGGTATCCAGAAGTCTTCATACAAAATGCCAGATTTACTCTACTGTTAACTTTATACCTTTTGAAAACAGCCTCCTCCTTCTTCCCTTCACTTGACAGCAGCCTGTTTCAACCAAGTTTTCTTTTCCCCAGCTGCCCAACATGTTTGGTGACCTTCGTTCCACGTTCATTGCTCTGATGATTGGCTCCTATGCTTCTTCTGCTGTGACTTTTCCAGGAATCAAGGTGAGGCTGTGGGGTTGTGACTCATGACTGGTGTGGTGTGCTAGAGTTTTGCAGCATTTAGCAATAATGTGGCAAGAAAGCAGGGCCGTTTGTTAAAGCCCTTGTTTAGAGATGTGTGGTTGCAAGATTCAGTTCCTGTCTGTTAAAAAGACTTCCCAAGTGACTGCCTTGAGAATACAACAAACACTACAAAGAGAAAATGGCCTGTTTGCTAATAGAGGGTAAAATTGTAAAGTTGCTGATTCAAAGTGGAAAATCTGTAGATTTTCTTATGAAAGGTTGGGTTTTTTTAAGCTCTAAAGAGTATAGATGTGTATTAAAAACAGACATGTGTATACTTGATCTGTGTGACTGTCCCCGATCGTTGGCTTTGAACATAGTTCAGAGCTAGCAAACAGCACTGAAGGGGTGGAAGGTATGACCATGATGGATGCCTTGGTAAATTGCTAGTGGTTCTGAACTGGAGATGGCTCATTGCAGAGTTAGCTTAAGGGAGGTACAGGAAAGGTAAGGCAGTTGCAAGTGTGCAGGGAAGTTCCTGCTGGCTTTCCAAGGAGAAGATCCTAGATGAAAACCTTTGGCATACTGTTCCAGATGGACATCCTGTTGTTGTTGCTCTAGCTGCTGTTAGAGATGTGCATATGCACATCTCTTTTTCAAGCCTGCATGTCACAGTGTTGTTCTTTGTTACCCCTTGAGTTAAACACATTTCAAATGTGGCATGTTGTTCCTTCCCACAGCTTTCTCTCAGACCTCATTGGAAGAATATTGAAGTGTCTTTCTGATCTGAAAAACCTGTTAATTTCTGATTTTTCAGGTTATATATGACTTTGGGGTCTCCTTCATCCTTATTCTGCTTGTCTGGGCAAGCTGTGCAGGACTAGTTTTCCTCAACTGTTTCTTCAATTGGCCACTGGAGCCTTTCCCAGGACCAGAAGACATGGACTACTCGTAAGTGTCCTCTAGACTGGCCTTGAGGGCTAATCCCATTCGTAGTCGTCTAGAAAGTGCTGACACAGCTAATTTAGAGGAGTGGACAGGGAACTCCCTTGCATGTTGTTTATTGCTGCCATTCCCTCTTCGGCTGAGGATTTATGTCTGCTACTAGTGTTATGTCTTGACTGCTGAATACCTGTGGAAAGCAGAACTTTCCAAAGTGGAGGAATCTTAAAGGAAAATGATCTGTCAGTAGCCATAAATATTTCTATATTGACCTGTGCCAAATTGGCCCAGGGGAAGTATCTCTGTGCTCTGGACCATTTGTGGCTTTGTAGATGGAAACTAGTGCCTTAAATCCACACATAGCCTTTCTGACTCCTGCCACTTTGCTGCCTCTGACTTCCCACCCTGTGTTGCAGCTCTCATGCTTTTTGCTGCCCAACAGGGTGAAAATAAAGTTCAGCTGGCTGGGCTTTGACCACAAAATCACTGGGAAGCAGTTTTACAAGCAAGTAACGACTGTGGGGCGCCGTCTCAGTGTGGGGAGCTCCATGAAGGGCCCCAAGGAGCCGACAGCCTTGCAAGAGAACAACAAGCTCTGTCTATCTACGGTGGACCTAGAAGTGAAGTGCCAGCCTAGCAACACAGGTGTGGTTCCGTGAGTGCCCTGGGGATGTGTGTGCTTGCACAAGGCTGTCAGCCTCTCAGTTCTGCTCCTGACCTGTTTATGAGATAGCAATACATGATCCATGTGTTGCCAGGGCCAAATACCAGTCACCATTATTTGGATACAAGTTCAGTTATATAAGGAATCCTGTCCTTGTATAGTTGCCTAAATACATCATACATTATTGTCAGTGGTGGGGACAACAGCGTGGCTAACTGGTAAGGCTGCAGAAGGTCTCTGCTGTCTCTTAGGTAGGCTGTTGCCATGACAAGCAAGCCTTCCTTAATCAGTTTGAAGTTCATTTTTGCTCTAATCCAGAATTAGGAGAGTCTTCCTTCCTGTTTCCCTTGCCCCAGTTCCCTGGTAGCCAGACTCCAAGCATCCATAGCTGTTCATTAGGGAAATCTGTAAGGCACCAAGTAGTTGTAAACTGAACTCCTTGGAGCTGCCACTGGCACACAGTGTTGGAATAACTAGCTAGAAGACCTGCTACCACAAAGGCCAAAGCCTCTTCTGAAATTGTGCATGTTTATGAGGGTATGTTCCCTTCTTCAGAGACTCTTCTTATTTCTTCTGCAGCTTCCCCCTCCTTCATGAAGAGTGTCTTCAGTCCCATCTTGTTGCTCAGCCTGATCACCATGTGTGTCACTCAGCTCCGACTCATCTTCTACATGGGAGCCATGAATACCATCCTTGAGTTTCTGTCTGGAGATGAAGATCAAGGTAGGTAGCTTGAAGACTTGTATCTGCTTCCTTGGAACCAGTACCTGACCTGGACTTAGACCTTGAAAGGGGCCAGCGAGCCTGATTACTCAGCAGATACACAGTGTATGGCAATTAGGGGTGTCAGAGGGCGGCGGACAGCTGCTGGTAGGGTCTACTGGAGGGCTGGAATGGGCCCAGGGCAGAGGGGCAGCGAGGTAGGAACTTGAATGTCAAGCTAATTTTAGCCCAGTGTCTGTTAAATACTATTCCATGTTGCTTCCCCAGAAGGATTGTTGAAAGCAGCCTCTCAGGATGGGCTGTGATAACTAATTTTTTTTTTAAATGGAAAACCTATTTCATCAGGTATTTGCTCTCCTTATCCTAAGCAAGCACAAACTACAGAGCAGCTGACTCCCATGACTAATGGTTGGACTAGGTGTCTCAGCCCAGCAACTGGGGGTGGGAGAAGTGAAGTCATAGCTGTTTTGTGCAGCTTGGTGTGTGCTGGGGAGGCTCAGGGGCGCTCGCCATGCTGGACTTCTCTGTATTTATAGCTCTGATTCAGTACATGGAGCAAACAGGAAAGAGTGCACTAGTTTTCTGCTTTTGAAAATACCCAGGATTGCAAAATAAGGCATACTGCTCTTTTTTTTTTTTTTTGTCCTTTGTAGTAAAATCCAGTTTGAACTTGTTAAATCTGGATGGCGTGAAGCTGATAAATCAGGAGGCACTCCTCTGAAAACAGGAGTGAGCTCGGGGGAGGGAAGGAAACTCCAAGTGCCCTGGCATTCTCTGAATTACTCTGTCTCCTGAGCCTTTGACAGCCTGCAGCATTCGGCTCTTTATCTCCTGGCTCAAGAGCCAGTTTAGACATTAAACAGTAAAAAGGACAAACTTCACGCTGCCTTCCTTTCCCAGGGCAGCTGAGTTTGCTCCTTACCTTGTAACTCTTTCACACTGATTATTTTTTTCCCCCTTTCTTTTTACCTTGGCTTGCTCTAGTTATTTCTCTTCCCTTTTTTTTCCCCCTCCCCTCCTTGGTATTTTAGAATTAATATTAACTATACGTGCTGCCAATTCTGTTTAGATCAAGCTCCGTGTTGAAAAAGGGGTTGTGCCCCTTGGCTATATTGCATGTTTTTTCCATGCCATCTTTGAGATTTCTTCACAATTTCCCCCCCCCCCCCTTCCTCCCCCTAAGCATAGCCTGGGCTCGCAGTGCAGGCTGCTGTCTTGGTGTTTCCATGGCATCAGCAAAACAGTGGGGTTGTGTAGTCGCAGCAGTGTCAGGCTGCAAGAGCGGTTCCAAAACGTGTGTGGCTCTCTAGAAATTGTAATCTCTGTGGATCAGGAGGGGATGGGATGCTGCTCCCTTTGATTCCTCGTCCTCCTTGCAATTACTTACTTGGATGGGGTTTGCTTAGAGAGCTCCTTCCACCTGCAACTGCCCTTGGGAGCACTTGGCAAGGGGAGAAGAAAGTTGAGTCAATGCTGCGAGCGTCATGGTCAGAGAAAATGTAAATATTCCTGGGAGCAGCACAGGAGAGAAGGATGTGGGAAAAACAATGCAGATAGGGAGTAAAGGCTTTAAGTTGCACGGAGTTAAGTGTCCTTAAATCCTGCTTCCTGTGCAGATTATGGTGACCTAGACCTGTTTTGCAATCTGGAGGTTGGAAGCGCAGTCAGCCTGTGGCTACTTTATCTTCTGAAAACCCCCAAAAGACTGGGAAGAAGCTGAAGGGGCTCAGTAGCGGTGTCAATGTATTGTAGAAAGGCAGGAGAGAGTATGCTTGTGTCCAGAACTTGAAATTTGGCCACGTTGCTCAGAAATTTGATACTTTGCCTTCAAATGTGGTAATACTTGGTGATCTTGGGTAGAATCAGAGTGGGCTGGAAAACTCAGCTGTATGAGGTGCTTTCCTCATGGAAAGATGAGTAGAACAGTGGATGTCAAGGCTTGTGCCCAGGTGTGCAACCTTCATCTGTTTGCCCTGTCTAGGCTTCTATTTCTGCCACATGTATTTCTGCTGGTATTTGCTAGCTGTTGTTCTCTTTTCTTTTCTTTCCCCCCTTTCCTCCCCAGGAAAGGTTAAGGCAGTAGGTAAATGGAGGAGGCCCTGTTTTGTAGCCACTACTGTGTTTCCTTCTTTTCTCTTGCTGACCCCATAAATTTTATTCCTGGCTTCAAGTTGGCTTCTGCTCTTGCTGTTTAGAGCCCAAGATTAAGTGTTCAGAATAGCATAAAGTAGTAAAACATCAACAGCGTGGCTTGGTTCTTACCCTCTATTAAAAAATAACCAGACAACAGCAAATCAGCTCTAGGAGTGTTTGTAAAGGGTGATGCCACCTGTCTCTCTTGGCTACAGCAGTTGCTATAATGAGATGGGATGTGGGGCCACTTCAGGGCTTGCCTTTGCAGAGGTAATGGGGGCATGAATATGAGTTTGGAGCTGGAAGTTCCTTTCCATTCCCTTGCCAGCAACTGGAGCCAGGAAAGTATCATCAGGTGTCACGCCTGGGCACAGTGAAGCATCCCTTCTGGGACATGCTGCAACTGTATAGGAGAGAAGGGTTTGTTGGAAACTTCTTTCCATTACCAAGCTGACTTGGGTGTATATTGTGGCTGTACTGCCTTGGCTAGGTCTTGAAAGCTCTTTCTGGTGGTTCAGCTTGTGAGCGCTCTGTGCTGAGACGAGCAGTTTCAGTATGACATCCTAATTTTGGAGCTCTGGTATATCATGAGTCATCAGCCCGTTTGCATGATACCTACAAAAATCATCATGTGGGCTGCAGAGAGGAAGTGGAAAAAGCACTGTGGACTGGGGGAGCTGTTGAAGGGGCAGTCAGTTGAAGTCTGCTGGCATCAGCTTTCCCTTAGCAAGCCATGTAGACACTTCTCTCATCTTTAACGCATGGGAAATGTTCATTAGTTTGAGGTTTTAAATGATTACTCTCAGATGCTGGGTCTTTTTGCTGCTAATCTCCACTCCCTGCCCCCTAAGCTTGTCTATTCTGCACAAAATGGGTTAGTCCTGACCTTCCTGCTTGGCTTGTCCTTGATGGAGCTCTCAGCAAGGCAGGAGAGGAGGTGACTAAGACAGGACTGACTGTGTAGGATACGTTGCTTGTAAGAATTTTCCCAGCCAAAAGAAACCCCACTGGCACCAAGCAGTTGCTGGGTCCCATTCCTGGGGCTCTACTTGCTGTTGGGGTGATGCTGCTCAGCGTTAGTGCAGGATTGGCATGATTGAAGCAAGTGTGCCTAGTATGTCCACTCTGACGTCATCTTTGAGAGGCTAAATGATGAAGCAGGGCTTTGGTGTCCCAGCTCCTTCAGCCCTGTCTGTTAGCACATGGGGTCTGGGATCTCAGCAAGAGTGATCAGTGGCGGAGGAACAGTTTCTTTTGTCTCTTTCTTCCTGTTGCTCTTATACCACTCTTTTTAATCCTTTTTTTCTTGTTTTTCTTCCTGCAGTGGCTCTCTACACATCCATTTTTGGGGTATTACAGCTGCTGTGCTTGCTAACAGCGCCAGTGATTGGGTACATCATGGACTGGCGAATGAAAGAATGCGATGATGGCTCAGAAGAGAATGAGGAGAGCAACGCTGAGCAGTGCGTAGCGTGCGCCACACGGGACATGCAGCCACGTAGCAGGCCCCCCTCTGCTCTGCATAATGTGTTTTGTGATGAAAGACTGAAAAGAATATTGGTTCTTCAGTATAGAAAAAGAAAGCCTGAAGGAAGACTTGATAATTGCAGAGGAAAGGAGCAAACTATCTTCCATGGCCACTAAGATCAGTCAAGAGGAGCAAATGTAAATTGTAGTAGGGAAGGTTCAGACTTCCCTTCTAGCCTAACAGTAAGAGTAACAGCACTGAAATAATTGCCCTGATGTTCCTCAGCTTCCACTGATGGAGATCCCAACACCTCCTTAGGCAGACCTCTAGCCAAACTGGTTTAGACAGAGTTGAGGTGGTATGTGGAGAACCTTGCTGTGAGTTCCAGTAGCTGCTGAAAGTGCTTGTTGTAACCGAGGTTTTACTGTCCTTCCAGAAGTGACAAGAAAAAGAAAAAACGTGATCGTCAGATCCAGAAAATCACCAATGCCACCAATGCCTTTGCATTCACAAATGTCCTGCTGGTTGGATTTGGAATCACCTGTCTTATTCCTAACCTACCGTTGCAGGTGAATAGGTGAAGTGGGTGGGCATACCAGAGGGGCTGGAAGTGTGGGTCCTGACAAAGTGGCAAGCAGAACAGTGCCAGGAAGTCCTGCAAGTCAGCAGAACCAGTTAGTGACAGGAGGGCTTTCTGGCACTGCTGGGAGACTTCCTTTCTGCTTTGGGAGCCCCAGTCTTAGAATCAAAACACATAATACCATGCAGTTTACACCTCCTGAGAGAACCTAAAGAAGCAGTTAGGGTTAAAATGTCCAAGTTGATCCACAATTTATGCATGCTTAGAAGCTGTGTACACTTTCCTATGGAGATCCTCTCAGCAGTGCCTCTGCATCTAACCTGGGCTCAACTTAAGCTGCTGACGGTCAGAAAACTGGCTGCAAGCACGACACCGATATACACAGCAGGTTATTTCTGCATCAAATGCTTTGCCCAGTGGTACCCATGGGATTATAAACCTGTTAAAATATTTGTTTTGTGGCACCATCTGTTTCTGACAGAGGAGTTCAGTGATTTTTATGCTGTTTGCAAACATGCCTCAGTGACGTAGGCAAATAGATAAGGTTTGCTCATACTCACATATTGTCTGTAGTAACTTGTGGAAAATTAACTAAATTGGCCACAAACAACAAAAAAAGCATTGTGACCCTGGCCACAGGGCACTAGGGTTATGTCCTTGCAGCAGTGCCATCTACGAAGGAGGTAGGTCTTGTGTGTGGTTAACCTCAGGGGGCACCGCGCGTCAGCCTCTGCTGACAAAGCAGTGCTTGTAGAGGTGAGTACAGGTTTCTTCCGTTGTGCTGACCTGTCAGGTTTTGGTTCTGGGTTCCTGAAGCCCACCTCTGCTCCAGAAAGGAGAAGGGCTTTTAGGGAAGTGTGTGCACTGGGGTCTGGAGGACCGAGGTGGTGTCTCTGACTTGACGTTTTTTCTGCTTCTCTCTCTGCAGATTCTTTCCTTCATTTTACACACAATTGTGAGAGGATTCATCCACTCAGCTGTGGGAGGCCTCTATGCAGCTGTGTAAGTCTCTGCTTACCTATAGTGTGTGGCTGGACAGATAAACTGATATTGGGATGATAAGCTGCCCAGGTGAGAGGGAGATAGGAAGTGAAGCCTTCATGGTCAGAGGGGGAAAATGATGCAACTTGTTTCCTCAGTCACCACTGGATATGACAGTAGCTGGATTGAAGTCCTTAGCTGGTGCTTTCCTTGTTTAGAAACAGCTAAACCCTTTGGCACAGCTACTGCAGTGAGACAGGCAGGGCTATACATGGGCCTCACGTGAGACTGGGCTATTGACACTGAGGTTATAGAGTAAAAACTCAGGGTGTTTTTTGTCTCATAATGAGTAGCTATGTGCATGTCTCCAGGTAAAACATTAACATAATTGAATACATTGCTACTGGTCGGCTCTGAAATTGCATTGGTAAAGAATTGCTCAAGATACTATTACTGATGCCCACTCCCTTTCCCAGGACAGATCATCCATCCTGTTTCCAGCTTATCAAACTTATCAATAGCTGGATCTAAATGCTGTCTTCCTTATTAAGCAATGGTTTTTGTTTTGAAAACAGATCTGCCCCTCTGTTCTGAGCTGTGGGACAGAGGAACAGAAAGAAGCTGTTACCTTTCAGAGAATCATAGAATTGTTGATGTGGGAAGGGACTTCTTGAAACACTTTAGTCCAACCCTTGTGCTCAAGCAGGGTCAGCTACAGCAGGTTGCTTGGGACTGTGTCCAGAGGGGTTTTGAGTATCTTCACAGACGGACACTCCACAAACTCCATCTGTCAAGAGGCTTTTGATCCCAGTGTCTGGGGAATCCAGACTAGAAAACCCACCATTCAAAAATGCATAAACTTTTGCTTCCCTAGCAGCTGGAAGCAAAAGATTTTTGTATTAGGAAAGGTAAATGCCTGTTGCTGTACATAGTCCCTTGCTTATAAACTAATCCTGTTTGGCCATTGCAACTCCCTGGAATTTCCTGGAGTTTGAGGTATTTTTGCTTTGAATGGAACTTCTTTGAATATTTGAAGGTTGATGCACTTCTTTCTTTCCAAGCTTAAGTTTAACCTGATCTTTTTTTATTCACTGCTCAGTCAGGGAAAGAGAAAGATGTTAGATTGTTCCTGAAATTTATTTTCCCCTTAGTAGCTGATATCCAGTGCTTTCCAGCCAGCAGTACTTAGTCTGACATAGGATCAGACTTGTCCTCTAAAATGGAAAACACATACTAACCTGTTGTGCAGGTTTCAGGCACTTCTAAAGGGAGCAAATTGTTATGACCGGATGAAAATGATTGCTCAGCTGCAAATGTTGTCATCTGGATAAAGAGGCCCTGCTTTTAACTTGTAAATATCAACACACTTCTCCCTTTGCAATCGGAGCAGTAGTTGTTGTATAAGCACTTCCACCTGCCTAGGGTCCAGCTGCAAAACAAGTGCTGGATTTGAGGTTTCTTAAGTTTGAGAGCTCAGGATGAGGATGAGAATACACTGGAGAGGAAAGCCCCAGCCTTGTCATCGGCTGCACTCTGCTTGAGAGCACCATGCAGCCGTTGGGTATAGCTAAACACTCTGTGAAGGAGTTCAGGAGAGACAAGTTCTTCATATTCTGCCTGTCTTGGGACTCTGCTCTGTTGTGTTAATCAACTGGGAATGTAATCTGATCTGGGTGATGTGAACAGTCAAGGTGACATATAATAATGCTGTTGCTTTCTCTGTTGACAGATACCCCTCTACTCAGTTTGGCAGCTTGACAGGGTTGCAGTCGTTGATCAGTGCCCTCTTCGCCCTTCTGCAGCAGCCTCTTTTTATGGCATTGACAGGACCCTTGGAAGGAGATCCTCTCTGGGTAAGTTCTTAAATTTATTGTGAAAGCTCAGTGGCTGAGTTGATTTTTTGGCTCATTTCTTCGGAAACAAAAGACCTCCTGTGCATGGACCAAGGTTAAAAAGCTGCAGTTTTACATGTCCTTCAGTCTGCTGTTACCTTGGTGCTGTCCAGGAGACCCTTCCCTGTGTGAGTAATGATTCCCTGGGAAGGAAGGTCATTAACCCTTCTGCTCATGTATGGAAAGGAAGGAAGGGTGAAGGTGAAGGGGAGTCAAAATCTGTCAAGTAAAAGTGAGTGAGTCTGGGGGGGGGGCCTCAATGCAGCAGAAACAATCGGTTCAAATTACCAGTAAAACTTAGTTTGCCAGTGCTAATGTCTGGAAAGCCAAGTAGCTGTTGAGGGTAGACCTAGGGTGGTGTCTTGATGGGAATCTGTCTTGGGTGGTGCTGGGCAGGCTCCTGGTCTCTAGGCTACACGTGCCCACCCCAGCAGCCTGTTGCTCGTCAATTGGCCAGCTTGATGTAGAAGAACTGCAGTTTAAATAGCCCTGCTTGCTCTGTGGAACAGGACTCCTGCAGCCCTGATCCAGAGCAACAAATTCTTGCAGTGTTTAGCTTATATACATGGTGCTCTGGGCACAGGGGTGTAAATATAAATACAGTGGGGGGTTGTTGCCAATACACTGAGCAGGGTGTCACCCAGTTTGCTCACAGCTGAGTGACGTGGGCTGAGCTTTGACACTTTGGTATGCACAACTGGGCTGTCATTGTCTTAGCTTGCTCAAATTTGTTTTGCCTTTCTTCTTGCAGGTGAACGTTGGCTTGCTTGTTGTGAGCTTCCTGGGCTTCTGCCTTCCAATCTACCTGGTCTGCTACAGACGCAGGCTAGAGAGAGAAAGACAACAGAAGATGGATGATGCCAAACTCTTTTTCAAAATCAATGGCACTCCTAACGAGGAAGCCTTTGTTTAAACTGGTGCTTCAAATCCAACCTCCCCTGTACAGGTTCCTACCACATCCGTGGGTTCTACCTGTGGTGTAAGCCAGGCTTTTTCTCTCCTGGCTCTGCCAGTCTTTGCTCATCACTGGAGTAAGGGCTGGACATCATGACTGAGACTTCCTCAGATATATGGCAAGAGGAGACTTCCCACTCCTTACTCCAGAACATGGGACACTTTTCCTTTTTATGAATGCCACGCAGATATCGTGTCTTAAATTATCCCCTGATCACACTCACTAGTGACAGAGTCTCTGCATATAAAAGAGGGGAGAGAAGGAATAGAAGGATGGGGGAAGCAGGAAGAAAGACCATAATTTGAGTTCTAAATGTAACACACTGAAGCTTCTTCCCCACCCCTCCTTCCCCCGACCTTGGCTGACACCGTCTCAGATGCAAGCTGCACTCTCCTCCTTCCCTGAGGCTTCATAATGGTCTTTCTGCTTGATACGTAGCTGGACCCAATGGTTTTGCTGTCTATCCAGACATACCCTAGACTGTTCTTAAAGCAGGGACAGGGATTTTATTCCTATGTGCACAGCTTCAGTGTATTGCTAAATGTTGGCTGCTAGCACTGACAGCTCCCAGACCTTTTATTACTGCAAATAACACAGACTGTGAGCAATGGATCTGCCTTCCACACTGAAACGAAGAGCCTACTGGACTGCTTGGTTCTAGACCTACTCTTCTTCCCAGCCTGCAAACCACCTGTACGTGTGTTAAACTGTCTGCAGTCCTGGAACCTTTGAGACAGGAATTGGATCTTGTTTACTGATGAAGTGCTTTTGAGACGTGTTGCCTTTTGCCTCTTCTTCCCTCTGACGTGACCCTGGGAGGGGGAGCAGCAGTGTGTATTTACTAAAGTGGAGAACTTTCTGGATGCTGGGTTCTGGGGCTCCAAATACCTTGGTGCTCACGTTGTGAGCTGACTTGCTGTCAAAAAGAATCAAGAGTGCAGAAACACTCCTTTGTGTCTGGTAACTGGATCCTGTGGACGTGGCAGGGTGATGGTGATGTAATTTTTCCTCTAGCCATAGCTTATTTACGTTGTTCTGATAATAGCCTCCAAGCTGCTGAACACCAGGTTACTGTGACTGACCAAAAAGCTGCAGGTTTGTCTGTATTAAGAGCCTTCTATGATGCTCTGTCTGGACAGAGCACGTGGTGATTGATTGTATGGTGAAGCTGACTTAGAGCAATACATGTGGGTAAAGGCCTGTTCATTGTGGAGGGAAAACAAAAGGAATTCTTAACCTGCTTGTTTTTATAGAGATTTTCCTAAGTTTTGTCCAAAGTTGACTTTTCTGCCCTCAACTTTCCGGTTGAGGTCAATAGCTCTGCCTCAGTAGCTTTGTGACTAGCATTAATAGCACCATTTGGACCTGCTCAGGGCAGGACTGTGGTGCTGAGGATGAGTGTTACCAGCGGGCGTGCAGCAGCATCGCACGGGACTGGGCTCAGCTACTGGCTGTGGGAAGGTTGGGGCAGAAATAAAACAGCTACAAAGGTGGAGTGGTGTTGTCTTCTGAGCTACAAACTCCAGCATTACCATAGAGCCTGGCAGGGGTAAATCATTCGACTGCTCTGTGTCTGGTTGGGGAAGTCCAGGATTCAATCACTGCCCCGCAGGCGCTAAGCTGGGGGTTACAAACAGCAGTGCACTCGGACCTGGAAATTACCTGGAAACTGGGACTCGGCTCTCTTGCTGATGGTTTGAAGCACAGCCGGGCCTTCACCTTCCCTACGGAGCGAAGTTTGACCTCTCGCACGGCCGGCTGGAAGCCCTGTAGTGACCCTTGCTGGTGGCTTCGCCAGCACGGGCTGAGGAGGCAGCTCTGTGAGGCAGCAGCGCCCTCTCGAGTCACTGCCTCCAGCCGGGCTGCTGCGGGCGGCTCGGGTGCAGCTCCACTCCACGGTACCTTTTAGTCTTCAGTCACTCGGTTGGGAATGACTTGCCACTTGAGTATTTTACACACCTGTGGAAGCTTTTTTTTTTCTTTTTAATGTGTTGCCTTTTATTAAATGTGTTTGTTCCAAGGCAGCCTTACTGCCTGCTGTCAGCGCTCTGCTGTTCCTGAACTTGTCCTTTGTTGGCTTCTAGCTTTGGTGACTATTTAGTGACCTTCCCAGCTTTTCTTTTGTGTCAAGCAATAATTAAAGGGGTGGAGTTCTGATTCAGTTTCCTGTTCACCTGGCATTCTCAAGTGCATGTTCAAGAGACCCACCAGCACTAGTATAGCTGCCCTAGAATTCCAGAGAGCTTTCTGTGGATTTCAGCATTTCATATCCCTATACTTACTCCTAAATGTTTTGAGGAGGAGATTCCTACTCTTGCTCAGAGATAAGTGACACTACAATGACAGATTAGGTATGTTTTTAAGTAAAAGCTCAGACAGGTGAGTGCATGCCATAGTTCTCAGGCTCTTAAAACAGCTGTTGGAGGGTCTCAGTGGGTGAGCTCAGCATTATTTCCACCTCAGTTTCAGGAGATTTAATTTGATAGCTTCCACTCACGTCATGTGAATTCCTGATCTTTGAAAAATGGTGGGATATAGAATGGTGCGTTTTCATTACGTCACCATGGAGATGATGCTGCCTTTGAAGTATGTCCAGCTAAATTAAACAAAGAACCTCTTCTTCCTGCTGTCTACCTCCCTACAACAGTTCCCAGTTCCTGCCCTTTATTAGGAATATCCTCTAACCCAGTTTCATCTGGAAAAAAATAGTGGATAGGGTGGTTAGTATGTTGGCTGATATGTCGTGGTGTCTACAAGCTGCTGGTCAGCTGTGAGGAATAAGAGCTCATGCCTTGGAGTTAACAGTTTCAGGCTCTGTTTGCAGCTGGAGAGTAAGTGTGGCTTTGGCATGCAGTCACCAGGACTAGGGCTACACAAGCTGTGTAGCTGTTTGGGGTTGAGCAGACAAACAGGAGTGGTTTCTCACGCAGCGCGAAGTCCAACGGTGGGTTCAAGCATAGTGGGGAATGGAAGTGTAACTAGTTTTGAAAAGGGGCTGGTTTAAACAACGGTCTGATGCATCTGTTAACTCAGGGAGATTTTAAGTTGCTGTAAATAAGAAGGAAAGATTCCTTTTCTACGTGCTCTGTCTCTTAAGAATCGGTCCGAGATGGAGAAAATAAGCGCTGGGCTAGGTAAAGCCCTGGTCTCATCTGATGTGAACTGAGCTAACTTTAACAGTGGTCTCAAATAATGATCTATCAACCCCCCCCCCCCCCCCCAAACTGTGTCTGCATGCAAGGTGGGCAAATAATCTACTGCTTGTGGCATAGCTGCTTCAATGCAGCACCTCCCAAAGGGGTGAGCCCCGCGGAGCACTGAGTATTCTGGCTTCAGCCTCTAAGTGTTCTCTTGCAGAAACAAAGGCTGTTGGGACGGTCCTGTTACATGTGAATCATGTTCATGGGCAGTTTGCCTCATCCTTTAATGCTTATGGAGATGTAATTGTGGGTTACTTAGGTTTGGAATGGAGAACAGCATCACTGCTTTCTAGCCAAGTGATGCAGGACCAAGAAACTTCCTGACGCGCTCTTCTGTGGGCGTGAGCCACCTCATTGGGGAAAAAACAAATGGGCCACCAAAGACTGGGAAGCCACATCAATTTAAATCAATAATGCATCTACCTGTGTAACTCAAATATAGGTCAATATATTTAACTGCTTTAAATTTAATTTCTAAATACTTAAATTTAATTCCTAAATACTTGGGTTTGGGGGGTGGGTTATGCCCCTTGTACCTCCTTACCCTCATCCATCTGAGGAGGGTGGTCGTGGGAAACACCTCACCCCCATGGAACATCATCACTAACTGAATGTAATTAAGCAGAAACCTGATCTGTGAGCACTTGCTGTTTGTAGGAGCTCTCAGTTAAGGGTGTTGCCGCATCAAGGTGATTGCACCTTCTGGATAATCTGCTCCTGGCCTCTACAGACTCTCACGTGCACTTAATACATGTGTCCACGTTTAAAATAAATAAAGACCAACTAAAGAATGGGCAAGGGAGGGATGACAGCTTTTTCCTAAGCCCCATCAACAGAGTCTTTAAAACACTAATGCAATGATGCTATCATGAGGAGCAGACAGAAATCTGCGCTGTTTTGCTTTAACAGATACTTAAAAGTTTATTCAGTTACTGTCTGAGAGTATCTGGATCCTCGAGATGAAACTGGACACGTGTCTGAGGAAACAAGAAAGACAAATCTTGCTGAGATTCCAACTTAACCGCAGTGCTGCTACAGCCATTGAAATGTTTAAGTCCCACACCACTGCCTGGCCTCTTTGTGCTCTGTTTACAAAGGAAAATTGTAGGATAATGAGATTTTAATTAAATCAGTAAATCACTGAAATGTTTTCAAGTAGATTTCCCTCTTGACAGGCTAATGAATTTGGAAAATATGCCACAAAAATATGCAGTAGATACTGTAGGGTAAAAAGATTGAAATCTTTAAAACTACAAGTTTTGGGTTTTGAGGTTTTTTAAAATTTTTTTCTGAGTCTTTTCTGAATCTGGAGAGGTTTTGTTAGTCCCTACTTCCCATTTAAAAAGTGCAAAGTACTCATAATGGAAACTAGTATCACAGCAGGATTCCTGATGGAGAGGGACTGATTTTTTTTTTTGAGGGGGTTGTTTTTTTTTCTAAGTAATAATAATAAAAAGAGCCACTCCTGATTTCTATTTCAGAATGTTATCTTCTCTGGTATAGCTGAAACAGCGATGTGTTGTAGAGGACAGGTACAGTTGGACTTGACGATCTTAAATGTCTTTTTCAACCTAGTCATTCTGTGATTCTGTTCTGTAGATGCAGTCTTACATGTTAATTATAAACCCTACAGCTCCTTGTTTTTTTACCTGTGCTGCTCAGCCTGGCTGTGCAATCTGTTTTTCTCAAGTGTCCTGTGCTCCATGTTGTCATCCTCATGCTTGTCACTTCCTTGTGCCTGACCCTCTGTGATTGGCTTTTTATTCCTGGGACAACCCCCTTTTCAGGAAGCCCCATTTTTTTTTAAGCTGATGGCATTAGCCTTCCCCACCTCCTGTTCACTGAAATTCTTTTTTTTGGTAGCATTTGTCAAAATTGAATTGTAAGCTCCTTGGGGCAGGCCTGTGTCATCTTTTCTGTGTTTGTATGGTGATGTGCACTCCTGCAGTACTATTGAAAAATAAATGTGGTAATAAGTTAATCATTAGTTTTCCTTTTGAGGCTGAATGTAATAAATCATCATGTATTGCTTGGCTCCTAATGAGGTGATGTAAGCGTGAATATTACATGTGGTGTCACCTGCCCAAGGGCATGATGCCTGTTGAATGTTTCCTTCTCTAGGTTAGGAGCTAACAGCCAGGTGTCGATCGACTGCTGTTGGAGGGGAAAAAAAAGAGAAATCTTGTTTAAAATAAATAACACAGCATCTTGAGAAAGAGAATTGAGCTCCGTTACACAAAGTTGACGTGCGGAAAATAGACTCTATAACTCGAAAGTTATAAAGTAGGTATGTTTATTCAGCGCTGGGTGCACGGGGGATCTCTCCACCACAAGCGTGCACACCTACACAGCAAGCCGTTTGTGTATTTATACAATCTAATAATGAATATTCATTTTACACCTATACATATTAATTACCTGTACCCGCCTACCCTCGCCTCGTATGCTAATTAGTTTATCATCTTTCGCGCTTGCGCAGATCCTTCAAAAAAATGAGGGGCCTGGGTCTCTGGTGGTCCGTGGGGTGAAGGCCCCGAGTCTTCCTCACGATGTACTTTTCAACTTTCTTGCCTGGAATGCAAGAATCTTGCCAACCTGCAGTGTTCTTATCGGTTTGGACCAATTTATGTTCCTACAGGGAGACCTACGGATGTATTCCAGCTATCTGTTCCCTCATTAGCAAAGAGATAATTGACATTTCTGTGATGGATGTTATCCTGTTCCCATTCTGCCTCCTGAAATTTTCCTACAGCTGTTCCCTACAAAATCTACCTCCTTGCAAGCCAGTTCCTGTGGGCCTCCTTATCTGTTTCTTCAAGCTACATAATTACATGACTTAAGTCTTGTGAGCTATTCTTTCTATTTCTATATGCCCCCCCCCACATCAAAGTGAGCTGGATTAAAATAGCGAAAGACGAAAAACTGTGGCCTTAGACAGGAATGCTACAGAAGAGCTGTGGGTGGCAGTGGGAAAGCTGCTCACCTGGGGTATCCACGCTCCAGCCTGGCCATGCTAAAGGTATGGCAATCTATTTTTCCAGTCAGATAAGACAAGCCTCGCTCTGTCGTTTCAAAGGAGTAAAACTAGCTTTCTCTGGCAGCTTTTTATTGAGTGTGGGTCAGGTAAAAGGTTTGGGGTTTTAAAAGTCGTGAATATCCAGGCTTATTCTTAACGCCAAGCACAGCTGGAGCGGCTGCTGCTTGGAAGCAGTGCTGAGAACCAACCAGGACTTGAAGACGCCATAAATCGCGACCTGGGGCGCCAAGGTGGAGCCCCATTCCCTTAGGAAACCCTTCTCCGATCGCACCCTGGCTGCCTCCGTTAATACCCACGTCGTTCGCCAGCCCTGCTCTCCGAAAAGCTTTTATTTAGTCACTGAGCCACCCCCTCCACACGCCTCGAGGAGGGAGTGCGGGGCTGGTAGTGCCTGGGAGCGCCTCTGCCTCAGGCCGGGCTGAGGGGCGGGGAGCGCGCTGAGGCAGCCGCTCCCGCCCAGGGGCGCGGAAGGCGGGAATGTCTCTCGCCCGCACCCCCGCCCTCGCCCCGCGGTCGACGGCATCCCGCCTGCGTGCGCGCTGCTGAGGTAAGGACGCCTGCGTGGCGCCATGACGCAGCCGTTGCCGCAGAAACGCCCCGCCCCTGCTCCCGCCGCCTCGGCTTTCCCCCCCCTCCCCCTTTTCCCCCCCCCGTCCCGTCCCGGTGCGGCGCGGTCCAGCCCAGCGGAGCGGCCGGGAGGTGCCTGTCACCTTCAGCGGGCCGGCCCGGGCGGGAGGTGCTCGGCGACGCCGTCATGGTGCTCATCAAGGAATAGTGAGTACGCGGAGCTCCCCCCCCCCCGTCAACCCCGTCCCCCCCTCCGGCTGTGCCCCGGTCACCCCCGGCCGTTCCCGGGTGGCGCTGGCCCGGGCCTGGCGCGGTGACCAGCTGCGAGGGGCGGCCCGGCCATACCCTGCACTGCGGCCGGCGTCGGGCCGCGGAGGGATGGGGGGGCGAGGGGGGGAATGGGGAGCGCTGTGTGAGGGCCACGGCGCTGGTGGGGGCGGGAGTGAAGGTCACGGCGGCGGGAGTCGGGGCTTCCCGGGAGCCGGCGGCTGCCAGCGGCACCCTCCGCTTGGGCTACCGGCAGGTACCGGCCTCCCGCTCTCCCCCTCTGCGCAGCGCCGCTGCGGCTCTCCGGGACTCGGCCGGGCGGCTTTGGGAGCCCCCGCGGCGGGCGGCCCGGTTCGTGTTCCCCGGCCCCTTGTCCTCGCTGCCGGCTCCTCACTGTGTGTGTGTGTGGGGGGGGGGGGGGGGGTTAGGGGGGCTTCCTGGTGGCTCGGGAGGGTCTTGATGGCGCCGAGGGCCTTGCCGGTGTCGGAAGTCTGGCTGGCACCCCAGCTGGGAGCCGCCGGGTCCGTGTACAGAGGTGTCGGGGAGGCAGTGGCATCCTGCCCCCCTTCCCCTTGTCGCAGAGCTCAGCGGGGAGCCTGGTTTTGATCCCCCTCCTCCCCTTCAGCTGTGTGATTTCTGAGTAGAGACTCGAGCAAGGGTGAACCCGCCCGAAATAAGATAGCTCCACAATAATCCCCTTGGTGGGGGGATCCTCACCTTGGAGTTCTTCGCTGCCTGTGACGCTGCTGCGGTTCTTCTGCCCCGTGACGGGGAAGGAGTGGAAAACAGGCTGGACAATCAGTCGTGAGTGTGCGTGCAGCTATTAGTCACATCGCTTTTCCTAGCCTTTCATTCTGCTCCTTTATGCTCGATAACATGGCATGCTCTTTTGGGCCGCTGTACTTTGGATAGGTGTCTTCCAGCTCTGCATCTTACTGCATGTATTTCTTCCCTGAATTCCTAAGGTTAACTTAACTGTGTTCTTAATTTAAGCACGTTCCATCCTTTTAAACTTCTTCTGACTGAGGCTTCTCCCCACCACCCCCTTTGATAGCTGGCATCCCAATGACAAAGTGGGTTTTCAAGTCTTAGACACATTTGCCGTCACGACAGCGTCCTCTTCATAGCGGTTACTTTGCCAGATCGTGGACCGTGGTGTGGATTTAGATCTTAAAACTATATTGGGGGTTGTATTAATCCTCATAGTTGTCTTTAATCTTTACTTCCCACCCCCCACCAAACAGCAGACCCTTGCTGTTTTTATCCAGGAGTAGGGATGTAGAATTTAAGAGCAGCAGCAGAGCTGATCTTTGCAACATAGAGACACCGTTACCTGCTGTAGCGTTAAACTGGATCGCAGACAGAAACGGTGCTTAGTGCTTAGTTTCAGTGCATGAAAAGATAATTAACTTGCTGTTCTGTAGCACCCATTTCATTGATGTTTTCCTATTAATGTAGTTGCTTAATGCACTTTGTACTTTTCCTCTTACAGCACCTGTCTGGTTTATTTCTATTCCCGTTCATATATCTTTTTCATGCTTCTGCTTACAATCGCTTGCCCTGTACTGCAGTAGAGCACACTGGCCAGTGAGCTATGCTACCTACAGGGTGTCTTGTGAAGGTGTACTTTGAATTTCTGCCATTTCTCAGATTTCTGAGGCTGTGAACAATTCGTTTGGAGCATCGTTTCCAAAAGTCATTTGACTTGATAGTATCATTTACCTTACCAAATCAACGTATCTCCTGGTCTTTCACATTGCCTGTTCCAGAAACAAAATGCAAAGTGTAAATGTTAAGACTGAGGGGTAAAATTACCAGAATTACTAAATTTGTTTCTTTTTACAGAAGCATAATTTCTATTTTCAGAAGGGTCACCAAACCTTTTAAGTCTTGTCATGAGCTGTATTGCCCTGTTTCTTCTCCTCTTTGTGTTTTTATTAAGACATATGTAGCTCTAAGGACAGTCAAGGTTGCCACTGTACTTTAGAAATAAGCATTTATTCTTGACTTCTTAGGATTCCCAGTTAGCCCTTACAGTTGCACGTTCTGAGTTATTTCACTGTATTGGTTCTGGTATAAATCCCCCTTGACATTGTATGTGAAAGTTGCCCATTTTCCACGGTATTAGAGGCGTTTTTTGACTAAATCTCATGTTCCAGGAAGGCATTTAGACTTGTTTCGGTGTGACCTGGATATTTGAAGTACTTAGCTCTTACTGTTTTGTTGGTTCTGGTTGCCCCAACACTGCATGCAGGTACCGTACTGCCTCCCTGGTGTAGGTGGTAAAAATATGTGAGCTGTAACTGTATGTCATCTGAGCAGATTATTCTTCCATCTCTCTGACCCCTTGTCACATCCTCCCTACTAAATCAAATGGGTATTATGATGTGCTCCATCGGTATTTTAGGAGATGTTACAGAAATAGAGCAATATAACAAAAACCTGATGTCACATCTTTTATTTTCAGACGATCTGTATCATCTTCTCTGTACAGCTGCTTGTACTGATGGTTATGCAGTGGTAGCTTGAACATTTTCGTCTCTTTCAGGCTTTAGCTTTCATTTGTACCTATCTGTGCTACAGATATGCTGCATAGGTTTTGCTTGTTTGATTTTGTATTTTTGTGGTTGCAGGATTTGTAAATGCTGGTTGAGGTCTTGTTTGCTCTCCCTATTGTGATTTAAACTGCATCGGAAGACCTTGAGGAGAATCAGAGTGTAGAGACTCCCTTCCTTTTCCTGTGAAGTGATGGTAATGACACTGACCTTCTCTGCAGCTGTACTTCCCTTTTCTGTCATTTGAGGCAGATTTAAATCTGGGAGGGAACTTAAGTGTTCTTCATCATTTTCAGGCCTTTGATATCAACAGCCAGCCACACCATATAATTTCCCATAAGTTGATCAAGTTCTGTCCCAAAGTTAAGTGTCATTGTTCCCGTTGCTGCTTCTGTGAAGCTTTTCCTCTGGATCCTCTTGAGCAGTCTTCCCTCATCCTCCTTTATTGCTTGACTACTTATAAGTGTTAGTCATCCCCCATGTTATTGGTTTGTCAGGCTAAGCAAATTGTAAACTATTTATCTACTTTGTGGTTCTGTTTCTCTGTTCTTGAACATTGAACTCTAAGATAATATTCAGACCTAGTGTCTTCCAGTTTCCTAAACAGAATTTCATTAGCTTACATCAAAAAAAAGTATTTAAACTCCTTTCCAAAGCTGTTGTTTCTTTGGGCTTTCTTGGTCTTTCACCTTTACTTCTCTTTCCTCATTCTTACTGCAGTTTTATCCAGTTTGCTAATGGAACATCATGCTTGTTGGCATGGTCTACCTATGGAAATAGTTTTTTTGTTGTTGTTTTTGTTCTCTCTTATGTAAGGAATACTATACTGAATTGTACCAAAGGTCCTCTTCTATCTTGCCTTCTAGCAGATATTTTTAGGAAAGAATATATATATATATATATGTATGTGGTGCAACGGTTGTTGTTCAGTATATCCTACCAGTCAGTAAGTGGCATATAGACTTCCAGGAATTGATCAAATCTGATTTTCACATTGCTTATACTTGTGCTTGGCAAGGAATCCCATAACTTAAGTATGAATGATGTAAAGGAGTACACTTGATTGGTCTTAAGTTTGCTGCCTGATAATTTTCATTCTTTCCTGGGTTGTTCTGTTGTGAGACAGTTATTGTTCCTTCTCCATTCACTCTTTCACACCATTCATGAGACTCTGATGCCCTCACATATCTTAACCCTTTAGCTGTTTTTATTTCCAAGCTGAAAGGCTTGGTCTTCTTGCATACAAGCTTTTCCCCATCTTCTATAATCTTTTTTTGCCTTCCTTTGCTTGTTCTGCATCCTCTTTGAGGACAGGTGACCAGAACTTTAGGCAATATTTAAGGTGTTGATGCATGAGACATTGTAGTGGTGTGAGACATCACAGTGGCGTAACTGTCTCTTGGTTTTGTGTGTGTGGTGTTCCAGTTTCTGATGTATCATTTACTTTTAAACTGCCACTGAGCTGCTGTTTCCAGTTGCTTTCTCATAAGGACTCCAAGGGATTTGTTGGCGATGGCTAATTTGAGGCTCATTAACCCCAAGTGTTTGGAAAAAACAAGTGCCTATAGTGCATTATTTCACATTTCTTGACAGAACTCCTGCACTTTTCAGGAGCTTTTTCTGCAGTACTTTGCAGCCAGCATAAAGCATTGCTGGCATGAGTAATCTTGCATAATCTGCAAACTTTTGCCCGTTTTACAGTCTGTTCATGTGGTATCTTGCTGGTAACAGTCCTCTAGTGAATATATATTAAAATATTAATTCAATTTTCACCAGTATTGTTTTTTTAAAAATCAGTTTATCAATAAAGAGGACTTTTCTGTGATCTTGCTATATCCTAATTTCTTTAAGACTTATTCCTAAGGAATTAGGAATTCTTCCACTCACGGTAGCTGTATCCATTTCCTCTCCCTATCCTGCTTTGGTTCCTCCTTTCAACATCATCCTTACTGAAAGCAGAGGTCAAATACAGATCTGGTTTTGGAGATTGATACAATATTTCAGCAGGCCTTAACATACATGGGTTTTTACCAGCTTTAAATTTAGTTTTATTCTTGTCTTGTTGGGGTTTTTTTAAACAAAAAAGTGGCTTCTGGCAGTTTTTGCTCTGTAATCCAGTCAGTTGATTCTAAGAGACATTCAGGAAACCACAATGTGAAACAAAAAAGTGACTCATATATAGAAATGGCAACACCTTCCTTCAGTCAGCTCTGAGCAAGGCTTCTCTATAGTTCTCCATTCAGTGTTGTTTCCTGATGGATAGGACATAAACACATCTCACAGGGGCTTGTGACCCTTGTGGATCTCTGCAAAATTGTTGAAGCACATAACTTGTTGAGAAATAAGATGTGACTGTTGGAAGGAAGTAGTGAGAAGGAACATGCAACTGTTTGGATGCTGTAGAGATTTGTAGGCTGGTAGGATATTACCAGTAAGGGTCTCTGAGAACTATACGGGTTTTGTATAGCATTGCAGTAGTGCAGTATCATGTGTTGATTCTCTGTGAGGCTATTGTATAGCCTTGTGACTAAAGATGTGTTAGGAATGCTAGTGCTAGGTGGATGCTGGAATACTGGGGGGAGAGGAGAGCTGTGTAGCCATTGTTCTGGGGAGCATCACGTAAATTTTGCAGCTGCAGAGACATCTGTTAACTTTCTGTTTCCGCATTCCCTTTCAGCCGCGTTATCCTGCCTGTGTCCGTGGAGGAGGTAAGTCCTTTTCTTGTTGCTTCCTTTCTTCAGGACTGTAAAAAACCCCACAAAAATCCTCCCCCAAAACCCCCACAAACTTGTGATCAAAGCAGTTTGTATGAACAAAAACTGGAAAATGCAAGAGAAGGACATAGCTGTCTTCAGGACCCCGCATGCTGTTACTCATTCACCAGCTTTTTTGCCTGAATAATTGGATTCCTTTAAGCTTGAGGGTCCTGATACTCTCTCTTGTAAGTATTTCAGATTTGTTGATTACAAATCTCGTGAGGCTGTTCTCAAGTGCAGTTTCCTCCTGATTAAAATTGTTGTTCTTTTTTTGTTCTTTTTTTTTAAACATAAAGAGGAAGCTTTAGTACAAATCTGAATTACCCTTTAAACTGTGTTTTGCTGGAACTCTTTTGTTTTATGCTCTTAGACAAAGAGCAACAATTTATTCTGGTTCTTGAAGTTGGTATAGCAAAAGAAAGATTGTGTGTATCTTAGGACTCTTGAAAATCTGTCTTCTCTAGCTTTTGCAGAAAGACAACTTTCTTTTTGTTTAGGCAAAGCTCTACTTGAGAGAATAAATGTAGTCTAAAAAGGAGACAGCCATTTTGATTGCCAAACTGGTCATGGAATAGCTGTGCAAAGCTTGTGGCTGATTCTCTGCTGTTTTCTCTGGGAGTTGCAGCTTGTCTTTCCTTCCTCCCTCCTGCACGGAACACCACTCTTGCAGAGAATCTGACTGTAGAAATATTTTCAGTTTTTTCATGTTCCTACTAGCAAGGTAGGTGAGAGATTGAAATGACCAAGTCTATAGCATTTCTTTAGTAGATTCCTCCTTCTGGATTTTATTTTTCTCCTTGTGATCCTGGGCTGTAAGCTGGTTTGCGAGCTCTGATCAAGGGCTTGTTCTGACTCTTAGGGAGA
The DNA here is from genome assembly GCF_964237585.1 of Gallinula chloropus. Classification (NCBI taxonomy): domain Eukaryota; kingdom Metazoa; phylum Chordata; class Aves; order Gruiformes; family Rallidae; genus Gallinula; species Gallinula chloropus. The sequence continues at coordinate 11,826,278 of NC_140104.1, forward strand.
GCTGTGATAACAGCACTCTTGTTATTTTTTTTTCTCTCTCCTGAATATAGCAGCTACTGTGGCAGAGACAGTGGCGAGCCAGATCATGGCAAGACTGCTTTAAGCACATCCCTTTATACCTCTGCACTCCTTTGACAGAAAACAGTTTAGAACTTGCTGTAGTGTGTTCCTGCGGCTATGAGTAAAAGAAAAGCAATGTCTAAATTGAGTTCTTTGTTCCTGCGGATCAGTCTGGTGTGACAAGCATCACATGCTGATGGAAAGCCTAGACCTCTGATCAGAGAGTGCTTTTAGGTCTATGTACTATGTTAATGAGCCTGTTAATGCCAAAAGTCTGCCTGTTGCTTACTCCTTGCCTATGGATTATATGCTTCCTCTGTGAATCTGTTTCAAGTGCTTTTAACAGAAGTCTGACTTATTGTAGCATTCCAACACCTAGACAGGGCTTCCAGGAAGGATGAGAGACTCTTTATCAGGGACTCTCATGATATGACAATGAGTTTTAACTAAAAGAGGGTAGATTTTGATTAGACATTAGGGGAAAACTTCACTGAAAGGGTGGGGAGGCACTGGCGTAGGTTGCCCAGAGAAGCTGGAAGTGTTCCCTCCTCCCTAGAAGTGTTTGAGGCCAGGTTGGATAGGGCTTTGGGCAACCTGTGCTGGTGGAAGGTGTTCCTGGCCATGGCAGGGGGGTTGGGACTGGATGGTCTCTAAGGTCCCTTCCAAGCCAAACCAGTCTGGGATTCTGGGATTAGACTAAGTATGTTTGGTTCTCTTACTGTGCCCCAGTACTACTTGTGTAAGGAAGTCTTCCCCAAAGAAAGGACTAACATGATAAGCTTTAGCAATTTAGAGAACTGGCAAGTTAGAGAAAGTCAAGGGTAATTGGTAAGAGACTCCAGAGCTTAATAAACCCAAATTTAGTATGAATAGGAGGAGCACTTCTCATAGAAATAAGCTTCCTAGATATCAGGCTGTGTAAAGAGATAGTCACAGTATCAGTATACAGATTGTTGCTTTGAGGGGGTTAGACTGGATGGAACCCAGCACAGGGTTTTTCTGAGTTCTCTGATACTAGGATTAACCTTCATCCAGTTAAAGTGAGTCCCTTGCTATGCACTTTTCCCTCCCTGGCTGGCTGCTCAGTGCCAGGCATGTTTGTGTGTAGGCTGGCTGTGTGGGAGATTGCGTTTTGGGGCGGTATGTAAATCTGCTGGTCTCTAGCAACCTCCTTGTTGGAGGATGCCCTGGGGTCATCTGTTTCAGAAGGTGTATTCCTCACCTTTGGGTTGGAAGATTTCCAGATAGTTGAGTAACCTGCTGAAAAGTTTATAAAGTGAAGAGCAAATAAACATCATTAGAAGAGAAGGCACTAAAATTCCCGTGAGAACACATTCATGTGCTTGGATTGCGGATAGAACACCAGCTTGACCAAACATAATTTCAGTTCAGACTTGCATGTTGGCACCATGTCCCCTGAATGATGCCCCTTTTGAGCTCTGGTGGTTTCCTGTGACAGACCAGATTTCAGGAGACAGTTCCTGAAGCAGGAAGAGTTCTAAAGTTTGCTTAGCTTCCTGTGTGTGTACTTACGTGGTGCGGTAGTTTTAGAGGTATGCTGAAGAAGAAAGGCTGTTCCCAGTACTGACTCAAAGGATGATTGCTGCTTTCAGTTTGTGCGTTGCTTCGACCTCCTTGCTGCGTGGAAAGATGCTGACACATCTGTTCATCACTTGGTCACTGTGCTGCTGCCTGTACTGCAAAACAGCTGTTCCAATTTCATCGCTTTCAAGGATTTCCTTTGCGCACGAAACTCCCAATAGGGCTCTGGAGGCTTGTTGTGGCTCTTGACCATGTAGCTGCTCATTAAGCATCTCTGGATAGTGAGAGGAGTTCTGATTCCACTTTAATATGGGCAGTTTTTACTTGAAAGCCTTAAGAGTGCATGCCTTCTGCATGCAAATTGTTGCCAAAAGACTGATGCTAATGTGTAAGGTAGAGAATGAAATTAATTGTGGCTTTGCAGCGTTGTAATAGGGCTGAGGGAGTCTTGTGTGTCATTCTGTGATGTGCCAGGGATTCTGTGTTTGGTCCCCTCACCCCTAGCAAATGGAACTTAACCAATTGTAAGGATTCCAAGAGAAAAACAGTGATCAGGAAGACACTGGGGAGCTGTGACTTGATGAATAAAGAGATCAACACTGAATAGTTAGCCAAGTAACTGCTAAGATGGGGAACAAAACAGTGGAGGAGAAGCCCTGGTGATGACTAAAACTTGAAGGCTGGGATGTAGGAGTTAGACTGTAGCAGACTGTCTTCTACTGGGAAACTCTGCCAAAACGTGGTCCTGCTCAAGCTCAGGCTGCAAGCTGTACTCCTGCCTTGTTGTACCCACTGTCGCACTGCAGGGAGCAGGAAGACAAGCACCTCGTTGTATCTTAGGTGTAAACCTTTACTCTTGTACCCTGACCAACATCACGTTGCTCAGTGCCACCTTTGAGAGCACGGACTTGAGTGGCTGTGTGGGTGTCTTGCCAGCTGCCGCTTGGAAATGCTGGTATGGATTAGAGCTGTGTGTACACATTCTGTGCTGCCTCTTTGTTCCTCTCACATGGGAAGGAGCTTGCCAAACACAAAGGGCGCTTATTTATTAATTGTGTTCAAAGCTGCTTGCAGGAGAATTAGCTGTTCTTGAAGATGGCTGCATTGAGATCAGGCCTCCTGAAAGAAATGTAGTGTAATGAAGATACTCTGTCAGCTGTGGAAGAGGTGGTGTGACACAGTTCAAGAGGGATAACTTCCTGCAGAAGAGAAGGTTTTTGGGAGCTCTCAGGCCTGCAAGGATGGGTTTGCTTGATGCTTTGGACTTCAGGGAGCCAGAATTGTCTGTTAACGTTTGCAGGCAGATGCTGTGGGATTTGTTCATTGGGACAGTTTTATTTGTGCCTTTTCCTCTGTTATCAATGTGATTAAAGGATCAGAAATAACAGGGAAGATTAAATGGTGAAGATGCCAAACCAAAGGGTTTATCCTCTTAGTGTCTGAACTTTGACCCGGGTATTTAAAAGGGAGAAGGAATGAATGGGAGACTGTTACTAAGAGGAATTACTTTGTGCCCCTGGAGACCTGTCCTGAGACTTGCTGCAAAGCAGTCAAAGCCATTCAGTCCTCCCTTCTAATGCTGTAGTTGCCAAACTTCTGATAAGTTCTCTTCTCTATGGGTGTACATGTGGCTCTTGCTCTACTAAGTCAACTTGCTTCTAAGATTTCACAACTCCTGTTTTGCTCTTCTGGAGGGAGGTGAGTATTCTGTTTTGTATGGGTCAGCTGTAGGGAGTCATAAGGAAAGCAATGTAGTGCATGAAATGTCAGATGGCAGAGAGTTGTATTGCAGCCCAAAATCCAGACTGAAACCCAATCTGCTGGTGACAGTGCAGGAACTGTCCAGCCAAGTGAGGGGTCCTTGTTTAACCTGGGCCACTGCCTTCTGGGAACAGCCAGCAGAGCTGTGGTCCTTAGCTTGAAAGTGGTCTGTAGGCTGCTTTTCTAATGGAGCAGTTTTACTGTATTGCTGTTTGTTTTGTTTTCAGGGATAGTCTAACAGGTAGTTAGGCTTGCTTAATATGCCACTGTGTTGAACTTGGGACTGTATAGAGCACTTGCTTAAATCCCTCTGGTATGCTTTTTGCCCTGTCCCAGATTTCCTGAGGCCAGGACATCTAGCCTTATTACTTTGGCTTAACATCTACATTCCAAGGGAAAGAAAGGTTCCCTTGGTCTTTGTTAGTACAAGATGGTACAAAACACCATGGAGCTTAGATACTGCCATTGTTTTGGATGCTCTGACAACAAAATGTAACCACCATACAAATCTGCCTTCATTGCTGAGGATGTACCAGGCCAGTGAAGTATTTCTGGGCTGTCAGCTCTGTGTAGTATTACAGTATTCCAGTCTGGGTTTAGTGTAGGGAGTGGTAAGTGCTGTTCCTGACTCTGATGCACAGCCCTATGCTGGGGTAAGAGGCAGCCTAAGGAGTGTTCCACTGCGTTGTGGATTTATGTTTTGGAGTTCTTTGGGGTTTTGGTGGTGGTGTGTTTTGGGGTGTTTTTTAATCATTGCACTTCTGATGTTTAACACTTTGTAGATTACCCTTTCAGGCTGCCCCTCTATACTACCTTTGGCTGTTTTGCTTGGTTTCAGTTCTGAAGACTTAACTCTGTTAATTTTGAACACTTCCTTTTGACTTAGTGCTTTAGCTTCTTCACCTTCAAACCTTGTCTGCTCATCTGTCTTTGCCTCAGAGGCCTGTGAGTTTTCTTCATTTGATCACATTTCTTTTGAGCTGTGCATCCCTTTTTTAGCTACCACAGACAAGAGTGGATTGGTCTTTACTTCTGCAGAGAAGACTGTTCTGTTTTGCTAATATTCTTGATTGTCCTCTGCTTTTCCCTGTGAAACATTTGGGCATGCTTCTGATGAAAGAGACTGCATAGTGTGAAGTACTCTGAGTGATTCCTGGGAAATAATGCTGCCATTTTGCCCAGAGAACTTCATGTGAACTTCCAGAGAACATCATGTGAAGTTCTTTGGGATTCCTCTGGATACAGTACTCTGTGCTTTTTAATCTAGGACTGGCAGTATGTTATTCTCCACTTGACTTAAACAATTGGGGCACCTGCTGCCAAAAAGCTTAGAAAACAATGCATTTTGCTACTGTGTGCTTGAGGTCTCCTGTGCTTTCTTTAAATGCTGTTCTGACATTCCTTTAGGCTGTTTTATTTTCTCTTTCTCCTGAATTTGTGTTGGTTTGGAGCTTGAGATTTAAGGGTTAAAGGTAATTATCCTGTTGGCAGTGCTTTTCTCCTAACTACCACTCAAGCTTTCTATATCAAAATGAAATTAAATGAGCTGCTTATCTAGACACACAAGTGGATGTCCTTTTCTCTGCCTTCTCCCCAGGCAATAAATGTATCCTAGGCTACTTCTGGTAAAGTTATTATAACTTCTACTAAATGAGCTATCACAATAATGTGTCTTCAACTTATTTAGTATCAAGTGGGACAACTGTATTCTGTGGCAGAAGCCAGTAAAAATGAAACTGGTGGAGGTGAAGGAGTGGAGGTCCTGGTGAATGAACCCTACGAAAGAGATGGAGAGCGTGGGCAGTACACACACAAGATCTACCACTTACAGAGGTATGTGAAACATTTAACTCATAGAGTCAGGCAGGGTCCTGTGGGCAAGAGGAAGGGGAGGAAGATGCAGAAGGGTTGCAGTGACAGTAAACCACAGATTATGCAAAGGCTGAAGGACGTGGAGGTAAGACAGGAAAGTAACAGTAGCTGGCACATGGAACAGGTGAATATGAGCATCACTGGTATGTCTGTATGCCCCTGTAAGTGTGGCTGGTGGCCCAAGAAAATCTGGCTCTGAGCTTTTTGAAGCAAATATGATACTGTTACGCAGTATTTTGATACTTAAATTTGGCTGAAGAGGTGGATTTCAGCTTGTTTTCAGCCTCCTTTTTTCTTAATTTCTTTGAATCTTTTTTTTCTTTCATTATGTAAAGAAGGTTTAGATTAGCCAGTCCAATTCAGCAGTCTCTGGAAATCACCATGCTGAAGGTGGGGAGAACCCCACCAGTTCCAGTTCCACCAGTGAGCACGTGTGTGAGACTAGTGTCTGCGTTTCAGGTTCTGTTCTGCCTGTCTCAAGCCTGTCTGAGCCATCGCTCTCGTTACGTGTAGTTCTTACTAATGCCTCTCTTCCTGTTTCCAAATTCTGCAGCAAGGTGCCAACGTTTGTGAGAATGCTGGCCCCTGAAGGAGCTCTGAATATCCATGAAAAAGCATGGAATGCCTATCCCTACTGCAGAACTGGTGAGTGTGGGGGGAAGGACTGCAGGGACAGAGAGGGGATTGTCCCTCTCTACTCTGCCCTCGTGAGGCCCCATCTGGAGTACTGTGTCCAGATCTGGGGCCCCCAATACAAGAAGGATGTGGAACTGTTGGAGAGGGTTCAGAGGAGCCACAAGGATGATTAGAGGGCTGGAGCACCTGCCCTACAAAGAGAGGCTGAGGGAGCTGGGCTTGTTCAGCCTGGAGAAGAGAAGGCTGCGGGGGGACCTCATTGCAGCCTTCCAGTACCTGAAGGGAGCTTATAGGCAGGAGGGGATTCGACTTTTTAAAAGAGCAGATAATGGTAGGACAAGGGGGAATGGACTAAAGCTAAAGGAGGGAAGGTTTAGATTAGATATTAGGGGGAAGTTTTTTACAGAAGGAGTGGTGAGGTGCTGGAACAGGCTGCCCAGAGAGGTAGTGGATTCCCTGTCCCTGGAGGTGTTCAAGGCCAGGTTGGATGGGGCCCTGGGCAGCCTTGTGTAGCTCCAGGCCTGGAGGTTGGTGTCCCTGCCTGTGGCAGGGGGGTTGGAGCTCTATGATCCTTGGGGTCCCTTCCAACCCAGACCATTCTATGATTCTATGACTGTGGACTGCTGGCTTTTTGGTTTGGTGGCAGGGGGACGTACGAGAGGATAATGAAGGAGGCAGCCAGTAGGGAAGCTGTTCCAGCTCTTGCCTCCTCTAAGCTCTTTCTGTGATGAGCAAAAGCAAAATGTAGTGCTGTGCAGTTAAAAGAAATGCCCTTGTCTGATGTGCTGCTGTTAATGACTGACAGTGGAAAAGAACAGACCAAGAAACAGGTAATTGTCCTACTAAAAGAGCAGATGTGCAACAGTGCGGGAATGAATCTGTGAGGGATGATTTTATGTACTCAAGTGCAGAATAGCCTGGTGTGGGGAGAAAAGTGAAAGATGCAGGAGGGGAACAGGGAAGATCGAGGTTGCCTCTTGCTTACGGTGGTTTGATGGGAGCAACAGTGTTAAGGGATTGATATTTGCTCACTTGCCAGCGTTAGTGAAGGTTGACAGGTAATGCTGCTGTTGCTTCTGGGGTTGGGGCTTTGCACAAATATCCAAATCTCATCTGACAAGTGTAAAGTGAATCCATCTGTAAAGTCTGGGGTGAGGCTCTGGGAGCTTTAATATCTTTATTAATGATATTGACAGTGGTATTGAGTACACCCTTAGCAAATTTGCTGATGATACCAAGCTGAGTGGTGAAGTTAATGTGCCAGAGGGATGGGATGCCATGCAGAGGGACCTGGACAGGCTGGAGAAGCAGACCCAGCTGAACCTCATGAGATTCAACAAAACCGAGTGCAGGGTCCTGCACCTGGGTCAGAACAACCCCCATTATCCATACAGGTCAGGAGATGATGTCCTTGAAAGCAGCCCTTAGGAAAAGGGCTTGGGGGGACTCATGGATGAGAAGCTGGACTTGAGCCACCGATGTGCATCTCCAGCCCAGAAAGCCAACCCCATCCTGGGCTGCATCAAAAGAAGTGTGGCCAGCAGGTCAAGAGAGGGGATTCTGCCCCTCTGCTCTGGGGAGACCTCACCTGGAATACTGTGTCCAGCTTTGGAGCCCTCAGCACAAGAGGATATGGACCTGTTGGGGTGTGTCCAGAGGAGGCCACAAAAATGACCAAAGGGCTGGAGCACCTCTCCTGTGAAGCCAGACTGGGAGAGTTGGGTTTGTTCAGCTTGGAGAAGAGAAGGCTCTGAGTGGACCTTATAGTGGCCTTCCAGAACCTGAAAGGTGCCTGTAAGAAAGCTGGGGAAGAACTGTTCATGAGGGCACAGAGCAGTAGGACAAGGGGTGATGGTTTTAAACTAAAAAATGGGAGATTTAGGTTGGATATTAGGAAAAAGTTCTCCCCTCTGAGGCTGGTAGATCACTGGAACAGGTTTCCCAGAGATGTAGTGGAGGCCCCATCCCTGGAGACATTCAAGGTCAGGCTTGATGGGGCTCTGAGCACCCTGATCTAATGAAGATGACCAGGCTCACTGCAGGGGGGTTGGACTAGGTGGCCTTTAAAGGTCCCTTCCAGCCTTACACATTTGATGATTCTAAGCTGCACGAAGTGCTGAAAAAATGTCCAACTAATTTTCCAAAGGAGTGTTTATTTACTTAATGATCTTTCTTACTCACTGAGGTTATTTGCCACAAGTTAAACCACTACTGTTTTCCTGGGTTTTGTTGCTGTTGGAACTGCAAATTTGACTTTGCCTCCAAACTTATGTAGCATTTTTGGCTGTGTTTTATGATGTTTGTATCTTTGAAGGGTACATATTCTGCTGTTTGGTAGTGGGACAGTTGCTATGGGAACTATAAACTTAAAAATTCCAACTGTTCTTGAAACTCAATCTCAAAAAATATTTTCAACAATTTACTTAAAAGAATTTTAAATGAAGTGTTTTAAAAGGAGGAGAAAGCTTTGCAGGAGGGAGAATAACATTACTTCACTATGTGAAATTACATGCAGCAGTCTAGTGCAATGGGTATTTCAAATACAGAATTCAGATGTTGTCATCAAGTGCAGAAAAAGTTTTTAATTTGTCACATAATTCAAGATGCTGAAACAAGACTATTTACAATCTACCTCATATTTATGCAGTTTTCTTGCTGCATATTACTTAAATTCACTAGTTAGTGTCTAGTTTATTTCCATGTTAAGTACACTGAACTGGTTTAAATGCAAACAGTTCTTTCATTAAATTCTTTAAATTGTGGAAACAGATCTGACTAAGGTGATTCCAGTAGGTTTTGTTAGATGAAATGCCTAGCTATATCCTCCTCCTCCTCCTCCTCCTGTCCCTCTTTATGGGATGCAGGGGGAAATGGCCAGCCCCTATTCAGTGTCTGTGGGGACAGGAGATGGGGTAATGGCTGCAAGTTGGAGCACAGGACATTCTGCACCAACATGGGGAAGAACTTTTCCCCAGTGAGGGTGAGGGAGCCCTGGGACAGGCTGCCCAGGGGGTGTGGAGTCTCCTTCTCTGGAGATATTCCAGCCCTGTCTGGATGCCACCCTGTGCAATATGAGCTGGGGAGCTGCTCTGGCAGGGGGGTTGGACCTGATGATCTCTTGAGGTCCCTTCCAACCCCTGGGATTCTGTGATTCTATGATTCTCCTCCACCAATTTCTGAAACAATGGAACGGAGTTAGATTGTTGTGTCACTCTTAGCTGCTTATCCATCACTTTCAACACTAGCTAGCAGTGTGTGCTTGTGTGGAAAAAAATGTGGTATTAAAATCAAGTACAAGCCTTTCCAGCACAGTATGCTACAAATGATAATATAACAACAAAAAATAATCCTCAACTGTAATAAACACCAGTATAATAGGAGATGAAGTGCTTTGTTGTGGGGGTTGGAGCAGAAGGCAGTTTCTATGTGGGGGCTGACAAATCTGTTTAGAGAATCTGCCAGCTTGACTTGAATCAAGAAAAAGCTCAGAGAAGTTGCTGAACCCTTTGCTTGCTAGTGCTGGGCAGGAGGGAGGAACCCGGGTGTGTGGTGTGGGCAGCCTTGCGCATTCCTGTTTCGCTCTGGGACACGCTGGGATATTTTGGTCCTGTGTGAGAAGACTTGGATGGCCTCATGTGAATCTTTATGCGACACAAAATGCCATGCTGACTTCCAGCCCTCTCCCTAGAGTTTTAAGCCTAAGAGCCAAGAACACAGTAAGAACTAAACCTGGTTTGACTGTGTAGGAGTTAGTGGTACTTCTGCCTCTGCCCTCTTGTACTGAGGTAGTATTAGTGTGCTGGAATACTGCTTATTTGTGTATCAGCTATCACGTAGAGCCTTTTAAGTTTGAATAAAGCAGTGCTTTTAGTTAATTGTGCATCATGGTAGTGGTTGTTGTGGTGGGGTTTTTTAATTATACAAGATTATCCTTCTTACATTTCCTTATCTCCTCCAAAAAGTTCCATTATTACTGTAATATGCATATTATATACCATTATCAAAGAAGTACCGAAGGTTGAGGGAATTTAAATGCCTAGTTTGTAACTTCCTGCAATTCTGCACACTTGTTTGTGCTGTAATATGTTGGGTTTATGTATGTTGAATGGAAGCTTTGCTTTGCTCCTTTGAGAGTATGAACTGCAAATGAGTTTGTCGTTGTGTGCATTTGCAACTTCTACAGTAAAAATGAAGTGAGGATTGCCTAATAGTTATAATCATGCACTGGTGCCAAGGAGAACAGTGTTCTTGGTTCTTTTCTGCAGTCTGACTTAAATATTAATGTCACTTAAATGTTTTCAGAAAAGCAATTTGATGTGTGTTCCACTCTTCTGGGTGTCAGCATGAGATGCCTGTGGCCAAATGTCAAGAAATTGAGAAGTTATAGCTGCAGCTGAAACGTGTAGGAGTTGCTGCTGTAACGCCATAATTTGTAGCAAGCTGAGCATCTAAGTTTTAATGGACATTTCTAAAGAGATTAATTTGTTTGCTTTACAAATGAGGAGTCTTCCCCACAGCGAAGAAATTAGGAAGATGAAGGAACCTGTTTTAAGGCAGCTGCATCGTCACAGTGCATAGTCATGGAAAAGCAGTTTGTCATGGGAAGGTGGGAGGGCTCTGGTTTATAATTACTGCTGGTTTATTCAGTGTTTTGTGTGGACTAGCAGGGAAAAAAAAATCCTTCTTGCAGAAATAATGAAATGTTCTTTGAGATGAAATTCAGCCTGTTAAAAATTAGCCTCAGCTCTGCTTGCTTGTTCTCTCCCTCCACCCCAACATGTCAGTCTAAATAATTAGCCTTCTGTAAATTGCTGTAAAAAGCAGTTTTCAAATTGTTAGGGGGTTAGGACAGTCCAAGGGCCTGCAGTTGGCAATTAAGATAGCTGGATGTGCGTGATAGGTGATAAGGGATGGTACTATCTAAGAGTGTTGGGTTGGAAACTCTCAAATGATAGTAGTGCCTTTATAACAAAATAGCTTCTTAGTAAAGCCCTCATGTTAAACTTCAGAACAAATGAGCAGAGTTCAACTTTAGCTTCAGACATCCTTATTCTTAGAGTAGAATTGCTAACGCACTCTGATGGCTCAGGTAGAACAGATGCTGACTGTTACAGGATCTTTAATTGCTTTTCTGTGTTGAATAATTGAGCCTTACTACCCAGGGAGTTCAGTTACCATGAGCAGTAGAGATGCAGAGGGTCTAGTTACTGCTTGCAGGAGTGATGAGGTCTGCACTGGCCTGAAATGCAGCATGTGTTTGCTTCAGAACTGTGGAGAGGTTTCTTATCTGCAAGCTGAGAAAGGATTGGTAAAATGCTGAACATACTTATTCCATCTTCTCATCCAGCTGGCTGGAGTCCAGAGAACAGAAGTGGCAGTACATAATTAATTGCCGCTCCTCTGGGTTTCTCCAAGTCTTGAGAATTTCCAGAGGAGAAGGGGGTGAAATTAGCTGGCTTTTTATTGACTTGCAGGGTTTTTCCCTCAATAATATCAGCAGCCCCTGGGAAGCTGAAGTTGTCCCTGTTTTGCTGGTAGAGGGAGGAGGGTGGTGGTTGCTGTATGTTCTCGTTTCACTGAAGTACTGTATCTCTTTCTTTTCATGTGCTGGTTTCTTGGACCAGTTATTACTGTAAGTATTGTTTTTACTGATGATCTGTGGCAGTATGTGTAATGTCTGAAATGAAGCATTCTGGGTATAAGAAGCTCTTTAGCTTCAGCTAAAGGCACTTTAGCTTTTGTCATTGCAATATCATGTAGATTAAATCCCCTTACCAACTGTGGCATGGTCATGAACACTTTGTAACTAGGGACAGAGATCTTTATTTACTGCAGCAGTGCTCAGCTTTGCAAATGGGAATGTATCCATGCCTAGATAAACTGATTAAAATAAAGTTAGCTCTTACTGTTATGTCCCTTAGAGTAATTTGTCTTCTGAATTTGATATTTCCTTTTACATGCTGAGTGTTTCACTGCCTTGTGCTTTTGTTTCTACTCCCTTGAGGGAGGATAGAGTTACCTTTGGAAGTCCTTTTCTACTCACAGTAATAATAAGAAATGGAAAGTGTTTTGCTTACTTGGCAGAGCTGTGCTTCTTGTCCCTTCCCTTTCCAGTGTCGAAAGCTCTCAACATGAGCTTAATATTGCTCATTTGAAGAGTTGCATCCAAATATGTACTCAGTGCTAGATCAATAATCTCTTTGAAAAGATGATTTCTGCCTAGTTAACTTACGTTACCCCTTCTAAACTCTAAATAGAGTGGCAGATATTATCCTTTACAAGAAAAGCTATTTATAAGCTCCAAATGTTTCAATAAAACAATGACACTTATGTTTTTTTTCAGTGAACAGTTTGTGGTTTATTTGATCTTGTGTATTTAGGGATCAAATGATTTCTAAAAGCAATGATGTGTTTACAGATAATTCTGAAGTTCTCCAAGTTAAACCCCAATCAAGTTATAGTTCTTTGAGTTGACTTGCCTACCACTTACCTAGTTAATAAGAACTAGAGGTATATATCCAAAGAATAACAAGAAGCTTTGTTTTGATGACAGAATGAGTATATGAAGGATGACTTCCTGATCAAAATTGAAACCTGGCATAAATCAGATCTTGGAACACAAGAGAATGTAAGTACTTGTGTCGTGTGTTTTATTCATCTCTTTAATGTCACAGTGATGCATTCCATGCTAGATTAGAGCATGGCTGTGTGGAACTGTCTATTTGCTGTGTTCTTGGATTTGAAATGCTTATCATCCTAGCAAGGCAGAGACTTCATCCTCTTGGCTTCTAATACAGGCTGAATAAAATTTTCCCCAGAACACTTCTTCTGTGCAAACAACTTTGCTTCTTTAGAAGACCTCGTATTGTGTGTATACCATGGTGTGTCCTCTCTGTATATGGAAGGGGAACATGATGTGTCTGCATCTCTACCTGGGTTTTTTTTATGATCTTAGAATGGGAATGTTCTGTAGTTCAATCAGTTACATTAGTCTTGTGCTTTCACTGCAGGTTCATAAACTGGAGCCAGATGTGTGGAAGAATGTAGAAGCTATTTATATAGACATCGCTGACCGGAGTCAAGTACTTCCCAAGGTATGGTAGGTGGGTAAGAGCTCCCTAGTGTGGGAAGCCTTGTGCTAAAAGAGGGATAAAGAACAAATTGTGTTCCCAGGGATGGTCACAGGTAACAGGACAAATGAGAAGATGGAAGGAGGAGAAAAGGCGATACTTTGTTCTAAGGATTGCTACAGTTACTGTACAAAACTAAGGAATGCTTCTGTACTGTACTGGGAAAAACCCCTAACTATATAAAAATGGAATTTTGTTTGAGTTTCCCCAATTAGTATTTCTGATGCCATTCAAATATGGCTAATTTACCTGTTTTCAGACTTGGTCCTGGGTCTTAAACCAGAACTAGTATTTATTTTAGCTTTTCTTTCTAATAAAGATGAACTGGTAGAACATGAGTATCATGTGATTCGGATAGGTTGGTCAGGTATTAAGCTGTATCTGCAAAGACAAACCATTCTGAACTGAAAGCTGCCAGAGGGGAAAGGGAATTTACCTGGGGCAGAAGACTTCTGAAGAAGATGCTAACGATTGATCACTTTTGTGACTAAACTGATGATGATTTGAGTTTGCCTTTAATTGGGGGTGGGAGTAGAGTACACACCCCAGTACATGCAGGAAGGGAATGCTGCAATTCATTTGCTGTACAATAGAGGCATAAATGATGCCTCTTTCTTTTGGATGGTACTGTGAGTTTGACTGTACTTCTAGTGTGCCATATGTGAGCATCATACTGATACAGTGCTGTGAGAAATACTAGATGCCACAGGTGCAGAGAGCATAGCTGTTGTCTGCAGCAGCCGTGTTTAGCTCCCAAAGACCAAGTGGTTACAGGAAACTATTCCTAAAGCTTTACAGATTTCCTGATAGTCTTACCCCAAAGGAGTCCTTACAAAGGTCATATCAGCTTGTTACCACTTCTTCATGTAGGTCTAGGACACAGCACGGGGGGGAGAAATATGTTTCCTTGAAGAGTGCCTGACCTAATGTTGAAGTCTGAAAACAGTAGCTCTTGAGAAGGCAGTTAGAGGTTAGTCTTTGCCCACCAGAAAAAGAAATCCTTTGTGACAGTGAGCAGCTGGGTAGCAGTAGGATAGTTTGTGTTTAATCTTGCATGTCTGTCCAACAGGATTACAAGGCAGAAGAAGATCCAGCAAAATTTAAATCTGTCAAGACTGGACGTGGACCTCTGGGTCCCAACTGGAAGGTGTGTGTTGCATGAGTTAAGGAACTGTATCAGCTTACATGACTGAAGTATAGATACTGGGTCTTGGAGCCATAGATGTGTATGGAAAACACTGGAGTCACTTCTGTAGAAGGAAATGCAGAACTCAGCTGGTGATGTGTTCTGAAGTTAAAGGAACTGGAAGAGTTTGGTACAGATAGAATGAGTTCCAAGAAATTGTCGGACCTGTTTGAATTCTCTTGGGTAAACACCAGGGATGAAATAGCAGTAGTGTTTAACCTTTCACTTAAATCCTTGGAATGTGAAGACTCTACAAGTGCAAATATGATACCGGTCTTTAAAAGGGACCCTGAATGGGATCTGGGGAACAAGTGTGATCTCTAGCAGGCAAGTCTAGTAGAAGCTGGTGTTGATACAATCTGCTTGCAAGGAGTGGATATGGCTCCTGTAAAAGGAAGTAGGAAAGTCCACCTTACCAATATTGTGAAGCTTTCTTTAAGGTTTGATAATTATGTGGATGACTCAGTTGATGTAACCCATTTCCAAAACTTTCAGACAGGGACTTTTAAGGAAACTTAAGTAGCCAAAGCACAGCAGGGAAGATACTGAGAAACATAAATTTAATGGAAGAAAAAATGGAGAACAGCAGAGAAGATGGAATGGTCTATCCTCAAAACAGAGGGCCATCTGTGGGGGAAACTAGATCTATTTTCATCATGGTCTTAAAAACCACGGAAAAAAGATGAGCAAAGATGCATCAAAACTTGTTGATAAATGATAGGCAAGGCATAATGATGCAAGATAACTGTGAGGAGCTGTGGGAAGGCTTCATAGTTATGACTGAGAGAGCTGCTTTCCTGGAGACATTTGACCCAAGTCCTGTTGTGAATATCTTTGTGTCTTTGCAGAAGGAGCTGGGGAAGCAGACAGATTGTCCGTACATGTGTGCTTACAAACTGGTAACAGTCAAGTTCAAGTGGTGGGGTCTGCAAAATAAAGTTGAGAACTTTATACAGAAGGTAAGTGAGCTCTCTGCTGGGGAGAGATGGGGAAATGAGGCATATTTCGTCTCCTGTCTGCTTTAGCACCTCAGCTGCTTCTACTAGAGTATCCTGCCTGGAGATGTTAACCTGAAACCCAGTCATGTCACTTCAGGCAATAGAGTACCACAGTCAGCTTAAGTTGGGTTCAGTTTGCTGCTGATTCAAGGGCTGTGCTGGCTGATTGTTCTGTGAATTGGCTATTGAACCGTTTTCTCTCTAATGTATGAAGGTAAACTGGCTCTTTTGCCTTGTTTAATAAATCAGCCTGAGAATTGCTGTCATTTGGTAGTTGATGTGTGAATAAGATGATGCATATATACTAGGGTTATTCATGTCAGGGGCAAGACATATTTTTCTGGGGAAAGATAGCTACAGCTTCAGTTACCTGATCCTAATCAGCTGAGGCAAGTCCCAGAGCTCTATTTATGTTTTACTGCCCCAGCCCGCTGCTTGAAAAACCCGTGTTACAAAATAGGCAGATAGTGGGAAACATAAAACATGAGTAACTGGTATCCTGAAAAGAACTTTTTTCTGTGCCAGAACCACAGCAGGATGCAGGACCTGGGAATTGGTATGTGCAATTTTCCAGGCAATGCCATGTTCATAAACACCTCTTGACTTCAGATCATAGAGACATTTCAGTGGTTAATATTGATAAACTACAGTGCTGCTTCTGCAGAAGTAATTCTCTGGTGGTATAAGCTAAAGAGAACACTAAGGGGGAATGAACAAGCTGCTGCAGGATTTCAAATACCTGTAACAAGAGCCCCAAATAAAGCAGTGTCTTGAATCCCTTTCGAAGTGTCTGTTCAGCTACACGTTTGTATCAAAGTAGTTGAGCTGCTTTTGATGAGAGCAAGTTATCAGATGTGAAATCATAATAGGTAAAACTGAAGTGTCCTTCCTTAATGGGAACTTTCCAAGAGGCATTGTGTACCCCTGTCTAATATAAACCAGGCAAAATCTTTATCTCCTATAAAATGGAAATAAATTGCTCCTAACTTGAAGTAGCTTGTGCACATTAGTTACCTCTGCTGAAAGGTTTTTAGCTGTGGAAAACAAGTTTAGGCTTTTTATAGGTCACTGGAAAAGGAAAGAAAAACCCTGATAGGTGCATGTCAACCTTTTACACTAACCTCCAGTTTTTAGAAAGTCTAGGATTATTTTAAAAAATACTTTATTCTGTTTCTGCTTTTTTTTTTTTTTTTTTGTACCTTCAGGCCAAGAATTGTGTTCTAAGTAAACCCAACCTGGAGCATTTTATTTTGAAAAATACACAGTCAAATCAAAGGAAATTACTAAAGCATTGACTAATTTTTTCAATGCACTGTGCAGGCTGCTGTCTAGGCTTGACAAAAATGCATTTCTCTAGGGATTCAAGGCTGTAGATATTCTGCTAAAAGAATAAAAATTAGGTTTCCCATTGTGGCAGCTGTATTGAAAGGTGGGTGAGGGAGCTGGTTCTTCAGCATACACATCTCTGAAAATTGTTGTGATCCAGTTAGATCCATATTAATTGCCCTATGAGTAAGCTCACTGGTATGTTTTATCTCTCTTCCTTTTGCAGCAAGAAAAGCGTCTCTTCACAAACTTCCATCGGCAGCTTTTCTGCTGGCTTGATAAGTGGGTTGATCTGACTATGGAGGACATCCGTAGGATGGAGGAGGAGACCAAGAGACAGCTGGATGAGGTCAGTGGAAAAGCAGGGCAGGTGTGGGTTGTGTGAGAAACTGTTTCCATCCAGTACAGTAGAGAGAGGAAAGACTGCTGCATTGTCATAGCGCAGTGTGTATTGTCCTCCTGCTATTTAGGTCATGCTGCTTGTGGTTTGAGTGATTGGCTATGACCCCGTTGTGCTGGCATCTCCTTCTAATCGTTATGGACTTCTGTTTGTTGTTGAGCCAAGAAATGTATTGAACCACAGGTAATGAGGATATGAGCAGCAGTGATTAGTTTCCCACTTCAATATCTTCTATTAACTTTTACCCCAAGCTGAATGGTTATTTTTGTCCTTGTTAGTTTCCAAAAACCAGTTCAGTACAAGGATATTTAGCTACAAGTATTATAAGCAGGTAGTGGGGGTGTGTAACAGCGTTCACATGAATTTGGTGATAATAAGTACATTGTTCCATGATTTGTGCCCTGCACTACACCCTCCTTTTCATGCCTCAGGCTATTTCTCTATAGTTTTTGTGTACACTCTGCCCTTTGAATAATGATTGTAGCTCCCTAGCAGCCCTGTAAGCGTAACCAAAAGTGGTGCCTGCTTGCATGTTAACAGCCACTGATTTGGGATGCTCCACTGCAATCAGTCTCTTACACAAAGGAGGTAGCTCCAAGTGTTCCATATCAATAAGTTTTGATATAACAACACGTGAAAGTCAGTACTTGAACAGAGTTTTCTCTTTCAGATGAGAGAAAAAGATCCAGTGAAAGGAATGACGGCTGCAGATGACTAACGTGACTTCTTCCTTGTGCACTGTAGGTATTGAGAGAGTTTGACAAAACACTGTATTGCACTATTTAGGAGAGATAAAAATATATTTGGATTAGAAATAATCCTATTCATAGCTTCTGGCAGGCAAATGTGTAGTATTAATTGTTTATATAGTCAGCCTGTCAGTGAAATGGCTTCACAAGTGAGTTTACTATCTTGTCTCAAAATTATTCTAAAGAAATGTTTGAGTGTAAGGTGAATAAAAATGTGTTGGAACACTTTGTAGACTTTTTACTGTTACTCTTGTTTCTGTAGTGGATGCATTACTTTCCAGGACTTGCAGAGAAACTTGTGTCAGTCCCAAAAGAATGAGTTGGACCTGCAAATATTTAAATACTTTTGAAAATTCCTTGCAAATACACTTGGAATGTGTATCTTGTGCATTTGTTAACAGTATTTACTGACGGGCCAAGGCCTGGAGCAACACTTACTGTTGTTGCAGGAGAAGCAGCAATGACAATTTTAAAGCTTTGACTTGTTTTTCACCTATTTCATTATGAGTATGCTAACTTGGCAGGGAAAGTGCTATCATCCTGGAAAGCATATATGAATTTGCCTTTGGCCAAATCCCTAGGCTGTATCCTAGACAGCATGCTGGATGATAACCTGTAAGCTCTGCTGGGAATGTCGAGCTTTATTCTGTTGTATTGTGGAATTGGTTTGGTTTTGATGGATTTTTCTTAGACACTATACAAAAATGCAGTGTAGAGCTAGGGATGTAAGAAGGTGAGGAGAAAGAAGACATTGTCTGTTTATGTAGAGAGTCCAAGTTATGAGTCAGAACTTTACTAGGGCTGTAAACTGCCATCCCAGTCAGCCTTGGAAAGGCTGGGGTGGGGCAGAACCACAGCCTTATCAAGGACTCACTCTTTTACCTCTGCTTGTCCTCTATCTGCTGGTTGTTTGATAGTGAGGAACACAAGGTGAGGGAGTGTCTGAAGGAGTGTCTTCTGACAGACAGGTCTTATTTTTTTAATGCAACTTAATACTTTTTCATTTCCTCTTCATTCACATTTAGCTTGAGAAATGGGCTGAGGGTCTTCTCGCTTGTAGCCTTTGGGTTGTTGGATTGCTTAAATTGCAGTTTCTGATGGACATTTGTAGACTGCTGGAAATTCTGCTCTGCATTGGTGCTGAAATGGAATGGTGCAGCGGTGCATTGCCGTTGTCTGCACTGGTGGCAGTGTCTCACACTGCTCCCTGAAGGCTTAGCCTGGCACTTCTTTTTGGCACGCTGCTCTTCCAAAGTTGTTCTAACCTGTCTTCCTGTTGTCTCTTTATTTTAGTTTGCAAGACAGTCATCAGGAAGGCCTGGGGAATCCACACTCTTGACTGACGGACCATCTCTGGATCAAGCCTTTCTATATCCAATCGGCAGGCAATTTTAAATCTCCCATAGCTAATTCTAGATGCCCCTTAATATTGTGAGCAAATAGACCGTCTGGTACTAAGCACTCCAATGTTAGCACGTATATGAAGGAGGTAGCTCCTTGGAGACGTGTGACTTAGAGATCGCTGTATTTACGACTCCTCCCTCCTTTTTTTTTTTTCATTGTGTTCAGACCAATTTCCATGTGCCCCTGTTTGATTTCCAAGTGACATTTTTAGGTAAAATAGTCTTGTGATGTGGTGACTTAGATTATTTTTTTTTTTCTTTGTATTTTTCCAAGTGGGATAAACTGCCACCTTTGTTCCTGCCCAGCCCTTCACCATTCTTTGAATGTCTATTTGGAGAGGGAAACTGTCAGTATTTTAGAGTGCAAAACTATTCCACAAAATGCTATGCTCTAACCCTTGCTCCCAGGGTAAGAAAATTGATGGCTTGTAATCTGAATACATAATCAGGAGTAGCCAGGTAATAGCTCTTGGTCTGCAGTGAATTGTGATATGTGGCTTCTGCACATTACTTTGTCATGTCTTAGCACACGTGAATTAAAGACTGCACAGAAGCTGCATTCAGTGTCCCCGTTCTAGGGCCTTCAGCACATAACTTGAGTTGCAATTTAGTGTACGTGGTCTCTTTGGCCCATGTAGCTATGTTGTCCTTCAGCTGTGTGTGTCAGTCTTACAAAATCACTATGAAGAGTTGCTTGACATACAACGCAACTTCCTGGTTCTTTATTTACTAAGACTTCCTCTAACTTACAAAACTAAAATTATTTTGATGAATAATTATGTGTTTCTTCCTGGATAAATTAGAATGTAGCAAAAGTTGGTTTATAAGAAAAGTCTTGGCATCTGATTACATCCAGGTGCCTGGGTTGGTGGTTCTGCTCAGCAATAATACTCTTCCCATTGCAAGACTGACTAAAATATCTCCTTTTGTGCTGTTAAAAAGCAACTTATAAAAACCTGCAGTTGTTTTCTAGGATACGTCAGTTACTACAAATCACAAAGGATACTGTTAAACAATGTTATTTAATGAACTCAAATACTTACTGTAACTATCCTTGTTGATATCAGCTTTAGACAATCAAATAGGCAGAACAGAATCAAAGAAGTGCTGCTTTATTAAATACATATGAGAAAAACCCCAACAATTTCTTTGCTTATGCCTAAGGCCCAATGTTTGGATTTTTTTTTTCTTGTTCTACTAGCAATCACTTTATTTTCCACTTCTGTAGTTGGCAGCATTAACACAAAATACTATGTGCCAGACACAGTTGTGGGTGTATCACCACTTCTGAGGAGTCTTCTTGGTTGCTCTGCAATACATGGGACTCCTTCAGCCCTTCACATTCCTGCAAGCAGGAGATCCTGAAACGATCCCATGCTGTGCTGGGATCTGAACTGTTTTCTGTGTGAGGGAAGATGAGGCATGCTCTGGAGGGAAAGGATGGCGTTTGGTTTCTGGGGAGGGGGCAGTTTATCCCTTTACATTTAGTTTGTTGTTTTGCCTTACTCATGTCTAAGTGCAATAAGCTCTGAATTGTACCAGTGACTCTGGCAGGCTCTTCTCAGTGACCTCAGATGGTTTTGCGGGACGGGGGTGGGGTTTGAGGGGTTTTTTAGCCATCTCACCAGGCAGAAGTAAAACAAATTTATTGTAAAATAGGCAAATAAACGAAATTTTAATCTTTGAGGCTATTTGGGACCAGGATGTTTCGCAGCATCTTCTATAGCTGTTCAAGATGTATTTCCAGGAGCGTAGGCCCCAGTTAGAGTTCTTTCAGTTTGAAGTATTTTTAACTGAGAATTGATGCACTGACTTCTGTTCCTGTTTGTCGGTCGTGTTTTGAGGGATTCTTACACTTGAGGACAACCTGAGAATACACACAGCACACTTGTTCTTTCAGTTTGTGTTATCCAAGAGGCTTTCTATCCGATGACACTAATCGCTATGGAAGCAGATTGTAACATTCCACCAGGCAATCCTTTCTTGATCCTCTGTTTTTCAGGGTAAGAGCTTTTACACAAAGCTTTCCTGATTAGTGGGAAAACTGGGAAAACAAACACAGGAACTCCAGCCTGAGTACTTCCCCCCCCTCCCCACACCCCCCCTTGCCTTTTGTTTGCTTTCCTTCCAATTTAACCCCAAGTGAAAGCATCCCTCAGCCTTGGAATAGACAAATTCGGTAACGACCTTTTACTCCCCATGCTTGGCTCCTGCTGGCGAGCAGAGCCGCGCCGTATCCTTTAGCGGCTTCGGCCGGAGCCCCTCGTCCTCCTGGCTCCCGGAGGGGTTATCGCCGGGCTGTTTGCCTGTTCTAGGGCGACGGGTTGGATGCGACCCTCTCTCTCCGACCCTCGCTGGGCTTTTGAGAGGGGAGCCGGAGGCAGGTACCTCGCCGCAACCCGGGTCAGGCTGGTTTGCCGGTGGGGGCTGCTTGGCGTGTCCCCGCCTTCCCTCCCCCGCACCTCTCTGGGTTCATCCCTGCTGGGCCTCCCCGACACGTCCGTATGGGTTCATCGTGCTCTTTCCTTTGGCGACACACACCTTGTAGGATGGGTTAGATTATCTCGTTGTTTCTTTAAATGTGAGTTTGTGCCTTTTTTTGTCTCCTCAATCTTCCAATACAGGCATATTGGAAACGAAATCTAATAAAATACTAGACAGAGCTGCGCGCCTCCGCCTGCTTTGTGTCGGGGTGCGGGGGGGGTGTGTGTGTGAGGCGGGGGATGGCGGGGGGGGGAGCTGTTGGCAAAGGTCCTCCCGCGCGCCGGGCGGCGTCCCCGCGCGCCGCCGTCCTTCCGCAAACCCCCTCCCGTTCCCGCCCACGTCACGCGGGCCAATGAGCGCCGGGCGCTGCCGGCACCGGGAGCGTCGCTGCTGAGGGGAGAGAGCAGGCCGCGGGCCGGGCCGGGCGAGGCCGGGGCCTCCGCCGTCTACTGAGCAGCGGTCCCTGGACTAGAACCCCGGTAGAGGCGGTGGGGAGATGGAACCTGCGGGCCCGGCGCGGCGCGGCTGCGTGAGGGAGCTGAGGTGAGCGGGGGACGGAGGGAGGGGGCGGTGGCGGCTCGGCGTGAGGCGCAGTTTGGCGTGAGGCGCAGGTCTGAGGGCGGTTTCTCCGAGCGGGGAGGAAAAGTAGCTAAGTCGTTACGTAATTCGCTGAGAATCAGCTAAAGTTGTGTTTCTGCTTTGTTAACGGGGAGTTAAGCTATTTGGCGGTGTTACGCGGTCATATGGAGCGGAGAAGAAAAGCTGATTTTGTGATTTGAAAGCGTCGCTTCTGGAGCCGTGTCAGGGAGGCTTAGGGAGTGTTGCTTGGGTCCCTGGGACTTTCCGGAGACCTACTTAGGTTTAATGAGGACAAGATCTACTGCGCTTGCTATTAACGCGCCCAGCGCCTTGACTTCCCCGCTTGTGAGGGGGAAGGAGCTCGAATAAATCCATAAATCTCCGGCTTCTGCTTTTACGCTGTTTTTACATTGCATCTACACACTGTGTCTTCTGTTGTGATGAGTTGGGGTGTCACACGCTGTGGGCTTGGTACACCAGAGAAATTTACTTAAAAAGTAGATGAGTAGCTGTCTGTTAGAGCAAAACAAAAAACAAGCCCAACCCAAACAAACAGTAACATTTGCAGAAAGATCTCAGAAGTATTATGAGCACTATGATCCTAAAAATTTCTCAGCTCTTGAATCAATTCAGGAATCAGTGGCACTCGAGGGTGTCTTAATTAATTTGCTTGTGTTTAAGAATGTGTGTGCAGAAGGAATACTTGAGACTGTACTGTCATATGTCAAGCTTCCAGAATAATGTGAGCAGTATTCTCCTGCCTTTGTGGCATCAGATGAAAATTGGTATCGCTCTGTTTTCCCCTCCTTGTTGTGGACAGTACGTGTATGACCTTGTGAAGTAGTCAGGAGCATCAGTAGACCTTTGGGATTGCATAATGTGCTGCAGGTTACTTACTTTGCAGATGCATGGACATTCCTCGCTGTTAGTTTTTCCTGCAGGTGTAGTCATAACCTACAATGAAACTGAATTATTAAGGATGTTCTTGAAATTTTGACAAGTATTTTTTCTTTTGATGTATATTCTAGCACTGCAGTCTTTTTTTGTGTTCCCAGCAGTAGCGTGGATACCGGGCACTTTGAGGAATTTAGTTTCTGTTAACAGTGACTTATGATTTCAATATTATTTCAGTTCTGTTCAATCAGATAATTGTTTTACAAAATGTGGTAACTGGAGAGAGTTCCCAAGTGATACGTCTCTGATGGTGGAATTAGTTCTGCAGCATACATACCCCCCCTGCAGAAATTTGTTTTAGAATAGCTTTTGGCTGACTTCAGTGTAGCCTTATAAAGGGAATCTACTGGTGAGAGAAATAGTGGATCGTTGAATGAGTCTGGTACTCAAGGCCACTTTCCAGCTCTTCCACATACATTGTATGTCACCTTGAGCAGGCAGGCAGTTGGGGGATAACCATATGGCCCTAATAATGGGTGTACTGGTAGGATTTGCTCTCGGTGTTTATAAGGCCCTTAGGGGTCACCAAGATGGGTGGAAAATTAACGGCTTATTTTTGAAGTCTGAGGTTTAACTGGACCGATGGTAAAGTGAATCCCTTTTTAGATGCTCTGACATTGAAATTACAATCTAGACAAGTCCTGTGGCACGTGAATGTTTCTGATGTTGCTTGAGAGGAGCATGAGGTTTGCTTGGGTTTGGTCAGAACTATGTATTTGCATGTTTGGGAGCGGGAGATTATATTTTTACTAGCCTACGGATGGAGGCACATGATTGATTCACATCAACAATGAATTCTTCCAAATCTTGAGCTTATAGAATTAAGAACGTTAAATCTATTATGAGGAAACAGCTCACTGTGTGAGGGTAGGATGTGACTGCAGCTTTTGTAACAACCCCATGAGCGTGGTGGCAATGCTACAGTATTTTTCAGCGTTGCTGCATCTACGTTTGTCCTTTGGTGTTAGAAGCAATGCTGAATTTCACATGAGAGAAAACTTGATCTGAAAGACCCTGAGCCATTTATACTTAGGATTTTGATAGGCTAGTCCTTCAGAGTTGTAGTTACTCTTTTCTTTTGAGCAAATGGCATCCTTCAGTAGCGAAGATGCATTTCAAGACTCAGCAGCCCTCTCCCTAAACGATTTAGAAAGCCTGCACAACGTCCGCAGCCGCTCTGCGAGTTTCAGCAGCACAGGGTCCAGTGGCCGCTTGCAGCTTCGTCAACGTGTAGCCCAGCTTATGGCTTGTGTGGAGGACATCAGCTCGGATGATGAAATCCATGAAGAAGTCTCTCGCACTCTAGATGAAGCTTTCCTTATCTGGGGGAAAAAGCTGAAGGATAAGTGGCAAGAATTCAGGTTTTGTTTCCTGTAGTTAATTTGCTTTTGTGGGATTGGTGGGGTTTTTATCTTAATAAATAGATTTCAGATTGATGAAAAGTGAAAATCTTTGTTTTCTGTAGGTAGAAATTCTGTGGGGGAATTAGATGGTGTTACCTGTTCCCATTTCAAATTTATTATTGGGGGTTTTTTTTGTGATTTTTGTTTGTTTGTAGATTACACTTGGTTACCTGGAATGTGGGCACTGCTTCTCCACCCCCCGATGTCACTAGTTTACTTCAGCTCGATTCACTGGGCCCAACTATGGATATGTATGTTATAGGGTAAGTATATATTAAGGAACTTGCTTTGTAAGTTTATTGCAAAACTGCTCAGTCTCCACAGCTTACTGTCTGTGTTGGGAGGACTGTGTTATGAGAATCACTGCCTAGGAGGTGATTTAACATTGTTCCTAACAGAAGGTGAAGACTAGAGTTAGTGACTTAGAACAGAGATGATTTATAGCAAGAGAATCTTCTTTCCTTTCTGCTGTTGTTTTGTGATAAGATATAGAATTATCTTTTTTTCTAAACACACAGAAAATTGTTGGCTGCTGTTTTCTTTGCTGTCATGTAGAGGCGTATTCATTTTGATAAGAAAGTTATCCAGAATTCAGCATGTTTTAAAGAAATTAGTGAAAGCTTATTAGGCACAATCTGCCCTTGTGTTTTCCACACTTTCTTAGAATTTTAAAGACCTGACAGCCAGCTTATTTGTCATAACATGCCTTGAGTCTAGCATTGTCTTAAACTCTGTCTTCAGGTGTATATAGGCTTCTTTAACCTTGCTTTTCTCAGTGTTAGGTGTGTTAGACCTCTGGGTAGGTTAAACTGTATGTAAATGAGAAATGGAACAGCAGAAAATTTCTGACTTCATGCTGAGGGAGGTCTGTTAGGCTGTTGTGTGTGTTCTGAACACGTTATATGAATTCTGTCAAAAACCATGTGATAGAGTGTGAGTAATCTTGATGTATTCAGTTTACAGGAGGTGAACTCAAGAATCACAAATTTTCTGTCTGACTTGGCATTCGATGATCCATGGAGCATTTTTTTCATGACTGTATTGTCTCCATTGGGATATATCAAGGTAATTGTTTAACATCTATCACCTGCCACAGCAGAGAAGGAAAATGTCTTCCTCAGCTCATTCAGCCTTTTTTTTCCCCTCAAACTCTCCATAAAAGATAAGTTGATGGCGATGTTTGTACGTGCCAGTCACTTTCTACATGCATGCATGTTAGAAGCAGTTCTTCATCACACTTGTGTGTTTTCCTGGTTTGTTGATAAAAGCAATTTTAATTTTTCTCTGTTAATAATAATGTCTGTAATTTTAGCAGTAAAACTTGAACATACAGTTTTTCATTTCTCATTTGCAATAATTGGGCAGTTTTGATGCTTTTTTGCTCAGATGACGTATAGCAAGAAGTTGTTCAGATATACTGCAATGGCCTGTGTCAGTGCTGCAGAACTATGTGATGAATAGAGGAATACCCCTGTTGTAAAAAGAATACATTCTCAAGGAACAGAGCAATAAAGATTGTTTAAAATTAAATGCAATATAAAATTACACTCAACAGCATATTTCTTGTGGCCACATTTTTTCTATCTCTCTCTTGTTTGTAGAAATTTTTTTTGCTCTGTGCAGTATTTGGGAAATGTATTGTGATGCTTCTAATGTAGTCTGCTTAAGTACCTGCTTTCACTATAAATGTCCCAAGCAATGGCATTAAGATTGATAAGGTTTCTTTTTCTTCCCTCCCAGCCCTTGTTTATAGATGAAAGAACTTGCATATATGTAAAATAGGATTTTAGTGGCTGCATGTATTTTTCTGAGGACTTCATTTTTGACTGAAGACCTAGAACATTATATGGTAGTTTAACTGATGAGATTTTTGGTAATATTTAGGGCATAAGAGCAGCCAAAGTACTAGCTATTGTAATAATGCAAACAATAAAAATAGGATATCCTGAACTTCTCTAGCAAAGAGATATTAAAAGCCTTTTGAGTGTTATATTGGTTTACTAAGTCAAGCATTATTTCAGGGAGATAATTGTATTATCTGCATGCTACTCAGACTCAGTAGTTGTGCTATTCTTTTAACTGTAATTAAACAAAACAAAGGACCCATTGGTAATTCTAAAAAGCAAGAAAGCTCCATCATTCATTCTAGTGTAAGTCATTGCTGTTAAACATTCAAGCTATGGCTGCAGGCTGACATTCAGGCCTTGAATACAGACAGTTAAAAAGAATTCCTGATGGTGTGCATGGTTGATTTTGAATTCTAATTTATAAATGTGGCATTTTGGACACACTAATGAATGGATGCTGCCACCTAATGGTTTTCATCAGGACTTGATTAGCTCTAGTAACAAGAAGGTACTGTCAGGCCAGGTCAAAATCAAAACAGGCAGTGAGGAGAGCTTGTGCTAGGACTTATCTGGGAAGTTGACTGAGGAGAGGAACAGTTACCCTTTCCTTGCTGACCTATGACAAGGGTTGGCCTAGAGTGGTGGTTGTCATCCCTGAGACTTTGGGTCCATTTTCAGAGGGTTAGGTTGTTTGGGGTCATTCCTTTCACCATAAACAGAATCCCATCCCCTCTATGAAAGGCCTTTGCTTGGTTTGGCACCACATATTGGTGGGACCCAGTGCTAGTTCCAGCAGAGGGGGGATGACCCATTGTGTTTTGATATTCAAGACCAACGGAGAGAAGAGGTTTCATATGGATCTTGAGAAGTACCTGGGGGGGCTGGCCCACAGCAGGATGAATTGTAGCAAATAATAAAGGTGCTCAAAGATCTTGTTATCTCATGAACATAATTATGGAAAGGAGAATACTGGTTACACCAAGTGTCTGATCAGACATGCAAATATTTAGGCACCATCTGGTAACTGACATCCATCATTTCAGTACACTGCTTAGTATTGTGTTGGGTTCAAGAACAGTGAAAACATTACCACATATTCTGAAATAAATTATTTCAGAACTGTGTAGATGTGGGGGCAAAGAAAGGAGGAATTATGTTTTAAATTTTGGGCTGAGTTTGTGCACTTCTCCAGCAGTTGTATAGTCAGTGTTACTGTTAAAATCAGAGTTTTAGTCTTTTTCTGAGTTCATCCAGCATAAAATTGAACTACAAGTAATGGATTTCAACTTTAAATTAAATCATTATCATTAAAACAAACACTTAAAATGAATTTTTTGTCTTGTGCTAGGAACATTTTAAAGTTCATAAATTTTTAATTAACATCTTTGTTAGACTATACTGACACACATGCAAAAAAGCCCCAAGCCACAAAAAAATCCTCCCAGTATTTTAAAGCTTAAACAGTCTTACACTCTCCCTAAGCAGCTTTGCTTTGGAAGTGTTTGGTAAATCAGTTTTTACGGGCATTGCAGGTAAGAGTTATGGCTGTTTGTAGCACACTGGTTTTGCAAATGCCTAGGAGTAACTGCAGTGCTTTTTAGATGTTTTGATGGCATGTAGAGTGAGTGGTTATATGCTGAATGTTGTTTCAGTTTGAAAAGCTTGCTCCTGTGGAGGACCTGTAGGTGTGCACTGTCATGATAATAGGTAAAAAATCAGAGGTTTGGTTCATCATGAACAAGGTGCTTAGAGGCAGAAATAGGAGGCAGAAGGAGGGTCTTTAAAGTTGTTTGGGTAAATACATGTATTTTTGAGGTCAGTTTCAGATTTGTAGTGTAATGTTACAACCAATGTTAATTAGTTGAGGGGTTAATCCAAATTGTTTAGGTGCAAGTCTACCCTAAGCATCTGTTCTTTACGGGACTGAAATGCGTCTGCATTCACTGTGTCACAGTACTGAAGCCAGGCTTGGCCAGGGAACTGCATGACTTCCCCTGTGGTGTTCTTTAGCTAAAACCAAGGAGTTCTGAATATCTCACTGGAAATGACCATGCCCTCTTCCCTGTCTCTTTCAGCTCTCCTCCGTTCGCATGCAGGGGTTACTACTTCTGATCTTTGTGAAGCACGTCCACCTTCCTTTCATACGAGACATTCACACCCACTACACACGCACAGGCCTGTATGGATATTGGGTAAGGAAGTGTGGGACTCGATTGCCTTGGTTACTTATGCATGTGGTGGTGTGCCTCTAAATGGTTACATGGTGGGAGACAGGATGTATGGTTTACTTAAAAATGAATGAACTGACAAGCAGGCTCACTTGTTTGAACTTTATTTGCAACTGCACAGCACAGATCATAATTTTACCAGTTTATTAGGTGGTAAGCAACACCTCACATAGGAAGAAACTGCATTCACTCAATCTAAATGTCAAGATTTAAAAATGTGTAGGTGGTGTTAATAATTGGGTTTGCAGGTGTTGACTGTAGCTTCAGAGTATGATGTTAATCTTCCTTACCAGGGGAACAAAGGAGGAGTCACTGTTCGCATGTCCCTCTATGGCCATACAATTTGTTTCATGAACTGCCACTTGCCAGCTCACATGGAGAACACAGAGCAGCGATTAGATGACTTTGAGAAAATTCTGGAAATGCAGTTTGAAGGAGAGAATGTTCCGAGTACCTTGGATCATGAGTGAGTTGTTCAGACCCTATTCTGTTTGTATTGTTTTTATCCGTTGCATGGTAAACTCAAGCACTGAAAAAATTTGGCTTTGGAATTTTCATCCATTGTTTTGTATTTGAAATGTCTGTTCAGCTTTGACCATGAATTCCAGGAGGAAAAGATAACCTGAGGTCTATTTTGCAAGACCTCTTCCAGTCTTGGATTACACTAAATTTGTCAGCATATGTACTGCACATGTGTTGTGCTGGAGAGCTTTAGAAGCTTAAGCCCATTTATATTAAAAAATCCTTTAGCCTTTTTGACGAGCTTTGTGTTATGTTTTGGGCCATTTTTATTCGTGTTGTAATTTTAGTATCTGGCTGAGGGATTCTTAGCCTTTAAACCTTGATGGGTGATTTCTGTAACTATATGAATCACACTTCCCTCAGGTGTCTCACAAACAAAACCCAAACCAAACTTGATTTGAGCCACCAGTTGAGCTCTTGTTCCTTAATTCTGCAGGACTTGTTTGTATGTTCCATTGTTTTCATGTGCTGGAATCTAAAGAGGGTATCAGAACCCTTTAAAAAAGGGTTGAGAAGCCCTTAGAAAAGGGCTAAGAAAAATATTTTAGTTTGGTAATTTATTTTTTTTAATACCTGTAAAACTGCCAGGACATATAAATCTAAAATAGGTATGTACTACCACTTTAATTGTTAATGAGTAGTTCATTAAAACTAGGTTAAAATTTCAATAACTTAAGTTTCTAACTAATTACTTTTTCTACCTTAGTGTAAGTGTTTGATATTGCAGTGGGCTGGTTTAACCTGGCAGGCAGCTAGAACAGCCACACAGCTCTGTGCTCACTGCACTGCCCATCCCCTCTCCCCACCATGTGAGGAGAGAATTAATAACCACAAGTAAAACTCGTAAGTTGAGATAAAGACAGTTTAATAGGACAGAAAACAGTAACAAAACTAATTATAAAAAATACAAAACACAAAACAAGGGATGAACAGCACAATTTCTCACCACCTGAAGCTGATACTCATCTAGAGCTAGTTCCCAAGTTACCTCACCTCCCAGCCACACCCCCAGTTATATATGGAGCATGACATCATATAGTGTGGAACATCCCTTTGGCCACTTTGGGTCAGTTGTCCTTCCAGGTTCTTGTGTGCCCCCACCTTCTTGGTAGGCTAGTATGAGAAGCTGAGAAGTCCTTGACTGCTTGGCAACAGCTTAAAAATCAGTGTGTTATCAACATTATTCTCATCCTAAATCCAGGGCATTCCCACTAGGAAGAAAATTAACACTGTCCCTGTCAGTTTAATCTGTTTATTTTTCTTGGTTATGTGCATGGGCACATACCAAATCACCTGCTGTCATCTTCCAAGAAAAAATTACAAATGGCATTAAAATAAGAATTTTGTTTCCATAATATCAAGTTTGAGGTATCCACCCCTGAACAAAGCATTGAGAGGAGCAATTAATTTACTTGAAAAGATGGCTTTCCTGATGTCTAGAACACTGCTGAAAATACACTCCAATGTTTTGTAACAATTTTCTGTCATGATAACTGTGGAACACCCAATATGTATCCTTATTCTCCCAAGGCGCTGAACCAGAGCTCTGAATTCATGGATTAACATAACCAACTGGTGTATAGGTTACAAATTTTATGAATTATTTTACCTGCTGTTAAAATTTAATTCTAAATATGTCTCTAATAGAGAGAGATGTAAGTCATTGGGAGACTTGGGAGTAGTTAGTAGCCAGGCAGGAATGAACCCCTGACAAGAATACAAGGGGCTTACTTTAAGGGAACTGAAATGGTAAATTTTTTGTCTAGTGAGTTAACCCTGTGTAAGCTTATTTATAACTACTTAATGTTTGTGTTCAAACCATTTACATTAAGGTAACATAGGTGATCAGAGCACCTAATGAGCATAATGTTTTCTGGGCTTTTTTAGTGTTCTCTTCTGGTTTGGAGATCTGAACTTCCGGATAGCAGACTATGGCATACATTTTGTCCGAGAATCAATAAATAACAAGCGTTACAACCTGCTGTGGGAAAAGGACCAGGTATCTTGTCTTAATCTGTTGGGGCAGTTGGTTTGTTTATTTTCTGGTTTTTTTTTTTAAATGCATACAAACACAACATGGTAGTTGTCTTTACCTCTTGAGTTTCTAATTTCTGTTAAAACACATGTTCAGAATAGATGTGAGGTGGAACAGATCTAGCTGTTTGCTCTTGTTTCTCAGTCATAAGCCCCAAGTAATGGCAAACAACTTCTGCTTTTGTTTAGTTTCTTAGGCATTTGCAGTGCTTGTGTTTTGAACCTTTCTTTGGACTTCATGGCTTGTGCATTGTTCTTTACCTTAATTTCTTCTCCTTTCTCTTTCCCCAAGAATGATTTTTAAGGTAGTGTTATTTTGGAATTAAGGTAGAACTGCTGCAGTTCTAGCAGTAACAAAGAAGCACTCCTGAATTTACTTTTCCAAATGTGTTGTACTGACTGAGATATTAAATTCGATTTGGAAAATGTTTTCTCAGCTCCTTTCCCAGTTGCTCTTTAAGCTCTGAATTTTAAGCATATTCTTTAAAAGTCACTCTTTGTTTCTGCAGTTAAATATGGCAAAAAAGAAGGAAGCATTTCTTCAGGATTTCATAGAGGGCCCTCTACAGTTTAAACCCACCTACAAGTTTGACCTTTATTCGGATGTATATGATACAAGGTAAAAGCATAATAAGATGACGTTAGACATAGAATATTAAAGGGAATGTGGTGCTTGACTAAATATCAAGAAGCAAACCGGAATTTCCTGACAGTACTGGTTAACTGGGGCTGTTGAGTTGTTTTCATTCAATGGTCAGATCTGAATAAATGAATATTGCTGGCTGAAGAAGCCTGAGTCTGATGATTGCATGAGGAAGTAGTGAAACAGCCCAGCTTTCTTTTTGGAAAGACTAAATTAACAGAATAAACCAGCACTTGTTTAAGCTACTTCTTATTTGTTCTTTAATACTAAAAGTGGTTCTCAGAAATGAGGAAAAGGAAAAACAAATAATTGAATTTTTTGTTTTCCTTCTCTATTTAAGCATTCCATGTGACACTGCTGGTATATGAAACTAAATCTGAATGTGTCTTTCTAAGTTACTGTTAAGATAAAAATGGAGTAGCTAAGTTTTGACAGTTTTTCTCTGACACTAAAGTTTGTTGTTAAGTGTTAGTCTTATGTTTCAACAGAAGGATAAGTTCCTGTCCAAATGGGGGCTTTGTACTGATCTTGTTCTTTATTTCCAGAGAGCAGAAGTCCCTGTTTTGGTTTAAGTAAGAAGAGAACTTTCTGGATTTCATAGACTTGTCAATATTTCAGAATCAAAACAATGCTCCTTCTCGAGTTTTTGATTTGATTTTTGTGAAATATTTGAAAATCAGATGACAACTGATTTTCTTCAGGGATTTTCTGAACCTGTCTGAAAGCTATAGTGTTTTCTACTCTGCTGTTGCACCTAATATTGGAACTTTATTCTTGCGACGTTTTGCTTCCTAACTGAGTGTGAAGAGATAAAACGGGACCAGCAGTAAATCCAGTTGACAAAAAATACTTAGAATGATCCAAACCTAGACATTCTACAAATGATTCACGGGCTAATAATATGTGTTGGCTCATTTAAAGAACAGAAAGCGTGCTTACGCATACTGCGTGCAGTCAGCTCTTGTTAAAGCCATCAGAGGTGTTTTGGTTGGACGGGGGTGATCAGCAGACCGCACGACAGACACCCTGGAGAAGTGTGTTTTATATGAAGCACACAATATTTGGTTATCTTTGATACTTTTTCAATATGGATTTTGAGGTTTTGTTTCCCATCTAATACTCCATTTTCTGTAAAATAGTGAGTATATTAACTTAAGCTGTTCTTCTGATATTTTCTTGCACAGCAGAGCAGACATATGGCAGCTCAGAAAGATTTCTGTCGGTTTATATAATTACTGGAGTAAGTGGGATGTGGCCCCTTAGTCATTTAAAATTTTTCCACCTTATTAAAGGTGAGTCAGACTTGTGTATGGGAAGGAGTAAAGCAAAAGTATGTTGAATACCAAATTAAATGGGATTTCCATTTTATGTTTTGGATATTTGAAATTAATAAACTGACAGTTTTCTTTACACATCCTGCTCATTAACGTTTATAATTCAATCCAGTCCATTCTAATTCCTCTTCCATAGGGTATGATCTTTTCTCCATTTCAATTTGAAGTGATACATCCATACAGAGAGTTGCTGTTAAGTCTTCCTCCCACTACAGAGAGAACCACGAAAGGCTCATGTCTTCTGTTGTTATTGATATGGTATAAAAGGAAACTCTGAATTATAATTGCAGTTTGATGTATTGCACAGTTGCAGGTTGCAGACACAAATTTCTTGACTCTGGAATTTTTAAAGCCTTTTGTTATGAGGCAGCAATAGCTAACAGACTTGAAATGCAGAGTAGTACAAGTTAGAGGAACTTAATTGATGCACCACCTGTGATCAGTATAAGCTACCTTAGTTTGTCCATTTTTTGTCATTAAAAGAACCTTGTTCTCAAATGTTTTGAATAATTCCAACCGTTATTCGGTCTCTTTCTACATCTTCTTTAAGTTGATGCCCCTTTTCTCAGAATGACTATATGCTTGAAGCTTGGGGCAGCTGCTGTATTATTTCAATTTTCTTGCATGTTTTTATGGAGGGGTTTAGGAGAAAGTATCATTTCCTGTATGAAGCAAACTAACCCATTGAAATGCCCTTCTCCCCTTCATTTTACTCCTCTCTCAGAAACCTATGAAACTTACATGTGGAAAATGGAGTTGAATTCGAATTAAGGAAACCTTGGTTGTAAAGCATATTGAACAGAGCTGTAAAATGAAGCTTGGATGTGATTGCCTTCTTTTATTAATATGTATCTTACAGTCTTTCAACTTTGAGTAGATTTTGCACAGTATTCTTAGCTTTAAAGAACTGTTTTTCCACTCATTTCTCTCTTATCTTATGCTTTTGCAGTGAGAAGAAAAGAAAGCCAGCATGGACTGATAGAATTCTTTGGAGAGTAAAAAATCTCTGCCAGCATGCATCAAAAGAAGGCGAATTCTCTGAAGAGGAACAGACAATTTCTGTTACTTTGAATAACTATATCAGTCACATGAGCTATGGCATCAGCGATCACAAACCTGTTACAGGAACTTTTGGACTTGAGGTGCTGTCCCAGTTATGTTGTTAAGAAAAATTTTGTGGTTTTAAACCTTGCCTTACAGAAGCTGCTTTTCTAAACTTTGTAGCCATAATCTGTTTTGTCCTGATGACAGTGAAGGCAGCAAACTGCTTTTAGGTCGTTTCCATTCAGTTGAGTCTTGCAGCAGGTATGGCAGAGGATAACTTGAAAAAAATAACTGAAAGAATGAGAGACTTTCATTCTTGACTGATTTTAAAGTCTGTTCTTTTGTCTAGTTGAAGCCCCTTCTATCAGAGCCATTGGTCACACTGCATCCCGAGGGCGAGTGGAGCGCAGAACACGATGTTCTCCTCAGCTATTCCGCAGTGCCTGAATTCCCAAGCAGTGCTTGGGACTGGATTGGACTCTTCAAGGTAATATTACTTTGTCACAGCTCTCTAGTGAAGATAGGGAATATGACTGGAGGGGGTAGAATATGGTCTCTGTCAGTGGCAGTGTGATTTTTTGCTAGTGCAGAATTCTGTGAAAGAGCAGTGTATCCTTGATTGCCCTTAGTTTCCGTATGCCAAGAGTTTAGTTGTACAGTAAGAGATCTCCTTTGCACCTTTTAAATTCTCTGCTAAGATAATGTGGTGAATTATTTCAGTAAAATGGTGCAGAAGCTGTGAAAAGGAATTGTCCTCCTCTAACATCTGTGGTTCAGAAGATTTATACAGCAAAGAAAGGAAAAAAAAAGAAAGTTGTTAAAATGGTGAGAGAAGAGAGCACTTGCACCCTCTCAGAAACAAAAAGATTTGTGCATGCCCAAAAATGCTTTGGTCCTAAAAGGGAAGTGTTTTAATTACTTCAGTGAAGTAGCAAACATCTTTCTCACAACTTTGAATTTGTTGTGTAGTATTGTTTTTGTTTCCTTAGGAAAGCTGATGATTTGCATCTTTCTTTGCAGGTGACTTTCAGGCATGTGAACGACTATGTTACTTATGCTTGGGTAGAAGATGATGAAATTTCTTTTAACAAAGACAGTAAACAAGTGAGCTAATTATATTTCTTTCTGATGTAGTTTTCCATAGATTAGCATTCTTTGTTCCATATCCCCTTCCTCTTGTGAGTTCTGTATCATCTTTCCCAGTCGAAGCTAATGGGGAGGGGTATTATTGTTTAAAAACCTCCTCCTAATTTTTATCAATTTTCAGGTAGTCTAGCACACCTTCTGAAGTGTAATCGTATTGTTTAAGGGGATTGATGAAAAAGCAATTTATTCCTGCAGTGACTTCTCAGTGTATTAAAAAGTACTGTCATTTTATATTTTAGTCTGTGTCTGCTACTGAAATAAGTAACTGGCCATTTTTCCATCTGATTGTCAAAGTTGCTCAATGTATCCTAAATATTTATTGTATGATTTTCATTATAGTTATAATAACCTAATGTTACTAACACAGTTAGTTCCACATATCTAAAAGAGCTACAGATAAGAGTTTCTTAGACTTTTCTTCATTTTGGCTAGTGTTTTGTTCCCTCTCTAAAAACTGCCATCTGTTACGTAACTTTCTAGTAGTGATTACCTCAAATGATGTAAATATTTTGAATACAGATGATCTGCTTCCAGAGTTATTTTACTGTTCGAAGGGGAATTCAAATTTCATTTTGGAGACGCAGTTGGTGGAAGGATGGATGAGATTTTCCAGACAACGAGGGAAAGCAGTTATTTATGGTTAGAGATGTTTTAAGGTAGCATCAGGTTTACAACAAGAGCCCAGATTGTATTGTATCAGTATTCTGAATATCAACATTTCTCTGGTATCATTTCTCCCTGTCACTAAGCTTAAAAATCTAAGCACTATGAACATTGTTTTAGCACGATACCATCGGCTGCAGTTTAGGAACTTCAGGATAGTACAAAACAGAGGTGGTTATTTCTGTCTTCATCCTTTTTAGCTTACATTTGAAAGCTTCCTTGTAAATAGTAATACTGAATTTTATGGTGTCCTGAGTCGCATAGACTGCATTTTTTGGTAAGCTCTGTGGAAGTCACACATTGCCTATTCTCGCTCTTGTTCACAGGTTTACATGAGTGCTGCAGAAATACCTGACATGGGAGGAGAATTTTTGCTTTGTTATTATAGCAATAATTTGCAGTCAATAGTTGGCGTCAGCCAGCCTTTCCAGGTAACGGATTTGAAAGCTTTGCCTAATGTTGATGCAATTTATTTTTTTCCTTTCATTTTCATATGTGTTTGGACACAGGTGTGTGCAGCTGTGTTCATCCTGGAGGAGGTAGCAGCAGCAATGATTGCAAAAAGCATGCATCCTAGCTAACAACCCATAAAAGAATTTGCTGATGTGCTCTGAGTAGCTATTATAGCAACACGTTGTTGTAATGAAATAAGGCAGGTTTTTCTCTCTCTCAGCTTTTCGTTTTGGAACTTCTGTCAGTTACATCCCTAGTTTCTGTAAAGATGAGAACTCAAATTCTGCCAAGTTTCTGACAGATTGTAATTGAACTCTGTGCTCCATTTTGTGGTAGGTTTACACAGAAGTGCTTCCTGTATACTTAGTTACTTGAATTTGGGAAAGATAGGACAGCTGGAACCGAAGTATTTGTTTAACAGGCTTCTCTGCCTAATTTCTGAAAGGATGATGCAGCCTACACAGAGCTTTGCTGCTTTTACATGAACGCTTTCTGCCAAAATACTGTCATGACTGTGCTAATGTGTTGTAGCATGATTGAAATGGTAGCACTGCATTGTTGGATAAAGGGGTTTCACAAGACTCTGGAACTCCATTACCTTAGGGGACACACTGATGAGTTACTGGGATGGATGGGATATCTTGGCAACGCTTTTCATATTTTTCTTTGTATATTGGTGAGAAATATTGCTGAGTGTTGTCTGAGCTTAGTATCTACCACACTCTGCAGGGTAGTTGTCAGTTCGATGTGGATACAATACACCATATGCTTTTCTTTTTGCATGACACTTTTTTTAATGTTAGTTTTGTGGGGTTTTACTACATTTTTAATTTCATAATTACTGCATAGGTGCATCGCTTCCAATTTTCTTAATTTCTAGCAGGAATGTAAGACACCTTTATGAAATAGTGTAATGATTGTATAGAGCGACACAGCGGTTCTGAATGTGTTAATCTTTTTTTAACTGCTTTTTCTTCTAGATTCAGCCTAACAGAACATTAATAGAAAAAGATCTGACACAGGAGGAGAACAGTTGGATGCAGAAACCTGACAATCTGGAATCACATGATGAGTTCTGAAGGCAGAAAGGGCAATTAGTGGTCCTAATTCAGGAGTCAGATGATTCTATATGTCTTAGTGATTATAAGCTTTTACTCTTAGAAGATGGAGTAAGACAGTGCAAGTGAGACAGGTAGGATTGTTCAGAAACTTTGAAGGTAATTTATTGTGGAAACAGATATTTTATTGTTATGGGGAGAGTAACTCTTTCTTACTGGATGAGAGCAATAAAAATAGCATCTAATGAATGCTGTATGTTTTAAGGTGATGGTTGTTTCTAATCCAGTGATTTCCCCTAGGTTGCAATCTGTAATAGTTTTTTAGTCTTGCTCCTTTTTTGTAGAGGATGTTTTATTTATGATACCACATTTACTGCGCTATAACCGCTTAGTCACTGGTTTCTGAATTTTGAATTTAAATGAGTTATTTAAAAAATTATTTATTAGATACAGCTAGTTACCTTGTTTTAAGATTTTGAGTTCCAACTGTAAGCTAATTACCTTTTGGGAAACACATGTGGCAACACTTCATATGAAGGCAGAATCTGTGGAGCGTGTAAATTCTCCTTTGATAGTAGATCACTTTTCTCCATGCCTTACTGATAACTGTAGGATTTTCCATTTCTCATTTTTGAAGATTGAGATACATTTCTTAAAATGCATTTTTCCTGATTTTTAATTTATTCTTCTTTTCTGAAAGAAATTTTGCAATTTGCCTAGTTTTTCTTCCTCTGATTTAAAAAGAAGTAAAATAAAACCACTTTTATACTACTCTGTGCCTCAGAGTTAACCAAGATCCCACAGTGTCTGAAAGAAATGGCTTAATTTGAAAAATGCTTTAGAATAGGTGAGCAGACCATAGTTCATGGCACAGTTGTTGGCAAAGAGCTGATGATCACGATACTAACTCGATTGTCTTCCATTGTCATGCTGAATTTAGAAAGCTAAAGCCAAATTTAAGTACTTCCCTGATACCATCCTGCTACTTAATATAGATACGATGTGAATTATAAATGAGGAATTTTAGTGGAACAGGTTCTTTTTTATGGCATAATATGTACTACCAAAATTGTAAAAAGAGATTTACAATTTATAGCAATTGGTCTGCAAAACTTCTGTTTTTCTAGAGGTGC
This sequence comes from Gallinula chloropus, assembly GCF_964237585.1. Lineage (NCBI taxonomy): Eukaryota > Metazoa > Chordata > Aves > Gruiformes > Rallidae > Gallinula > Gallinula chloropus. The sequence continues at coordinate 11,864,866 of NC_140104.1, forward strand.
TTAAACCTTAACATATCCTGTGCAATTGATGGTGGAGATGAAATAAGAAACGTTATGTAAAAACCTGAAAGGTAGTTAGCTTCAGAAATAGTCTTGTTTCTTGATGAGGAAACAGAGGTGTTTGGAAAAGACTGGAAGAGGCACCAACATTCCACAGAATGTCAAACTGCAGTGCCAGAAAAGAGCACTTGTGAGTCTCCCCAGTTGTAGACACGCAGCTTTGAGCTACCTACTGGGTATGGTAAGTAAGGTTAGTTACTAATCACGGTCACGTTGGTTATAAACGGAAAAGAGAGAATTTGGCTCAGGTGGAAGAGCAAAGCAAAGGATGTTGGGGTGTTTATGCTGGAATATTGCTTGAGAAAGGAATGGATTCTGTTTTGCTCTTTTTCTCAAAGCCTTAATTTTTTTCAGGATTCTTTTGAGATAGAATATTAACACCTTGATAAAATTGTTTTAATTTTATAAGTTATATCATTCACTGTATAAAATCTTCTGGTGTCTGGGTGTCTTGTATACTCTGGAAACTATAACATAGGTTAACTGGTTAGATAGTTGCAGTGTGAGATTTAAGGACACGTGGTCCCTGCAAATTCTAGTTAGTTGTATGTCAGCTTAATGCTTGGTCTTGGGAACCATTTCCAGCTGTAAGTAGAGACAGCAGGTTAAGAGGATACTGTGTTCACTGCATGGATTAAAACTGCCTTGAGGTTTACAGTTTGTACATTCCTATTACACTTTGGAACAATATTAGAAACAGTTTTCACATTTGTACCAGTCTTACAATAATTTGTTTTGCACTAAATCTTTCAGATATGTGACTTCTCATGGCAATTAGGGCATCAGACAAATCCCTACTGAATTGCAAAGAAGTTTTGCAGTTCTTGAGTTGTACACTGTTCCTGATTTTACTTGTGTAACTGTATTACCGTACTCCATGCAAGGAGATTTTGTGGTGGGGAGCTCAAAGAACAGTGCTCTTTGAATTCCAGACCACAGCTGGCAACTTATTGTGGACCAGGATCCAGTTTCTTCTAATCAGGGTGCATCTGCTGTTCATGAGCAGCTCAGAGGGGGAGCCATACAGCCACTTTACATGGGCAAGAAACTCAAGATCCTTAAGGTTGTATGAGAGCTGATAACCCTCTCAATCACTGGACACAGAAGCTGCATTTTGTAAACTAATACTTTGAACCACAGGACTTCACTGAAAATGTCCACAGCAGCTACGATCGAATCTGCTTGTGTGTTAGTACAGATGCTGCACAGAACTGTATACTTCCTTCTTAAGTATTATGCACACAGTAGCACTTTGGTTTACTACTGTTACCTATGGTAGCTTTTCAAACTATTCCATGACCTGTAATGATGCAATTTCTGATGAAATTTCACTTTCTTAAAACGCCTTTAATTGGATGTTATAATCACTGGAAATGTTTTTTATACTCATGTGTTTTCTTTTCATGTACCACTAAAATAAATCCTGGCAGTGAACTGTTCTACATGGCTTCTGTTAATTTGAGAACACACACGTTGGTTCGGGTGGGGAGGATCAACTCACATGTGGTAACCTTTCTTCAAGAAACTTTGGTCATGTGCAGGTACAGCAGCATTTTAGACTAGAAATACGTCAGTAATAACATGAGGTAAGGCTTTGGACTGCAAAAACAGGGCAAGGACAAGGTACTATATTTCTTCTAGTCAAAGCAGATTTTTTTTAATCCCCCTCCCCCCTTTTTAAATGAATCCAGTATTATATGGACTTTTGGTCTGAATTTCTGTCCCCTCTCTCCCATTAAGGGGGATTTGATGTTTTCCTTGTAAAAACACTCAAGCCACTTAAACAGCTTTCTTAATTTTTAAGAACAGGTTCTTCTAATTTCACTTTATCACAGTGAATTTTTCACAGTGTGATTTGAGAGGTCCTTTTTTTTGTCTTTGTGAAAGATCTGCTACAATATACTTCATATTTTAAATTTTCTATGTTTTAGTATAAATTACTATTCAATCATTTCCATCTTAGGGTGATTTTTGTAATTCCCTGCTGTTAGAGTTTTATTTTAAAATAGGAAATAAGTCTACCAAGGAATGTTTTCTAGTATAGTCTTACTTAACTCCCATAGATTTCTGGTTCCTAGCCAACCTCAGGATGTGCAGTGTATCATTGCACATAGATAGTACAGCTCTGTGTAAACAGGAAATATTTCTAAGATGTCTTGCGTGTTTGTTAGACCCTAAAAATACGTTCTGATAAAGACTATTGTTTCTACTACCACTACTTCCTTCTCTGCTCTTGGACACTAAATGACATTTAGATGAACTTGTCTTAAGTAATATACTGTAGTGGAAAGGCCAGTTGAACAAAGCTTGAATTAGGTTTTCCTTGAGAGAGGAAACAATGCTTTTTTTGAGAATTCTGGAAATATTCCCGTTAGTAATGCAATGGCCCTTTCTCTCCTGGGATATAGGGATTTGCTATTTGAAAGTGACTGAAATGAAGGAATTTCTTTTGGGATAACAAGATAAAGAGATCACAGAAAATGCCTGGTAGTCGTCACTGTATGAATACTAATGTTATTTATCTTTATAACTCATGCATTAAGCAGATAGTAGCTTAGCTTCCTTATACCTGTTTTTTTCTTTATACTAAACTAAGAGAATAGAGGCAAAGATTTTTGTGCAGAGATGGAATTGTTTGAGGCTAGTTGCCTACACACACAGCCTGCTTTTATCTTTAACTTGCTTCAGGTGCAAGCTCAAACATTGGGGTTGTGTGATACACGGCAGTGCAGGGTAAGCTACTCTTTGTGCGGCTGCTTTCTTCGGCCAAGCCAGAGGCACTCAACCACCTGGTGAATCTGTGTGGTACACATTGAGTTACTCTGGAAAATTATCTGCTCAGCAACTATACAGAACTTCTTTGTTCGGTTCCTTCAGCTTAAGAAAAGTCATGTGTCTGTGTGCATACGTCCCACCTCCCTGTATTATGGAGGAACTGTCATCTTCCCCTTACAAGATCTGTGCAATTAGAAGAACATCATCTGTGTACAGTCTAGAAAGTAACAAGAGAACCTGTGTGGGAGCATTTGAGGTACAAGTTTGAAGAATTACTGGGGGAAGACAGTTAAGTCAGGGAAGTATGAGGGCTGGGAATGCAAACTGGTGAGAAGAAATACAGAGGTCCAGGAAAAATTCTTAAAATAAGATTTTACTAGTGCCACTGAAAGAAGAATAATAGCAAACATTTGTTTGAAACTGACAGTTATCAAATACAGGCATCAGCCCTAGTAAGGAAGTTTTGAGCACTGTTTGTCAAGTACGAGCTTTGCTGTAATTCTGGTTATAAAGTGTACTGCTTGGTCTTGGCAGAGATTACGCTATATCCTTCTTCCCTCTTCTGTTTTGTTCTCTCATATGTATTTTTTTTCTTCAGGCTCTTTCTACTTTCTTTATCCTTTCCCCCCCGCCCTGTCTTGTTCTCACTTGTAGCCCATTTTCACATGGTTTTTAGCACATAATTCAAGTATCTGCATCACAGAGTCATTCCAGTTAAACAGCCCTCATGTTCTAGACTGTTAATCTTTGTAATTTCTCTATATAGGAAGGGCAGATAAGACAGTGGTATGGAGCAATACCTAGCCTAAGTAGGACAGTTTTGTCTGGGGAAGTGACAGTGATAGGTTTTTTTAATGTGATAAAATCTCTTTTAGAACCCTATATAGGGAAGTAAGTCAAGGAAACAATTGTTGGAGTGGAACATGCTTGTATATAACAGCTACGGGAAGTATAAGTATAATTCCAGACATGAAACACGGAACAGTGACAGGCTGTTTCTTTTCAGTTAGTGAAGGGAATGATGTTCTCTGTGTCTGCTCTTGACTGGCCAGGTACTTGTTAACCTTAATGTCTAGGTAGACTTTGACAAGTGGTATCATCAGGAATTGGGTTGGAGTGAAGTTGAGAATTCAAATTTGGCTGTTCCAAGAGGATTGAAGAAATTTTCCCTTAACAGCAACTCTTGAAGTACCTGATATTTGGACTGAACTTTTTCCCCCCAAGTCGTTGGCAGGGTATCTCCATCTGTTGGGGGGTGTATGGCAGGGTTGTAGTCCAGATACGGCATTACCAGATAACATGGCTATAGTAAAGCTCTGTAACTGCACTTAAATCAGTGTTCACCAATTAGTTTTCTCAAAGTGGGAATAGTTGTGGAGTAACATGTGCAAGTTAATTTCCTTTGTCATGATTAGTTAACTACTCAAGGATTCAATTAATAATGATTTAGCTCTGGAGTAATTTGAAGAACTTCCTGTAGTTACCATGGGAGCAATCAATGTTTTCTATTGCTCTGTCTCTAAACCAAGTATCTTGAAGGCAAAGAAGAATAATAATTTCTGCATAAAATCTCTTGGTAGATCTGTAAAGTCTAGTGCATGGTTCTTTCGTGCTTATACCTATGCAATGGCATCCGCAGCTCGGAGGTTTCTGAGTCTGCTGGGACTAAAATGGAACAGCAACAAAGTTTCAGCAATAAACATGAACATAAATTCAGGCTTCTTGGAACTGTCTTGACACATTGTAAGTAGTGGAAAGTAGTCATGAACTTAATTGTTATTTCAGCTCACACCTACATTTAGTATAAATACAGAGATTCATCTCTTCCTCTCACCACAGGGCTCTGAACCAAAGATTGCAGTTAGTCAAGGTCTTCTCCCAGACTACTTGAGGAGTTCCGCTGCTGTGTATTGAACTCAGAACTGTCCGTACAGAGTAGAGAGATTTACTAATTTACCCTGGCAAAATGGAACTGCAAATTGAACTTATCCCTACAGGAGAAATCATCCGCGTGGTTGGTTGCAATGGAGAACGCAAGACTGTAAGCTGGTTTTTTATTCTCTTTTCACTTCTTGTATTGTCAGTTACACAATAACAAATTTACTTCTGAGCTGAGAAATGCTAGTGCAAAAACAGGAGGCGTCTGCCTGACTGGCTGTTTGTTGGAGTGACTGTAACTGTGTTGTGAAAAGTTTTCTCCCACTAGGATGAAATTGGTGGCAATGAATGCTAATATTAAGTGACTGGGAGTTTAGAAAAGGATTAAAGTGTGTTTCCTGTAGAAAGTTGGCGTGACTTGCCATTGGTGTATTGGCCCAGCTGCATTTATTCTATCAGAATTCTAGGACCACTTGCAAACTACAAAGGAAGGGAAATGGCTTTGAGAAGAGTGTTTTGATCCTCTTCGAGATCGATTGTCCGTGTTGCCACTGGATTCATGCCATGCATGTATAGGAAGGTTCACACATCAAAAATTCAGCGGTGGAGGAACATATTAATGGGCTTGAGGAACTGGGTATTTTGTTAGCTTGTGATTATTATTTTTGTTGTTGGTTGGGTTCAGGTTTTGTTTGTAAGCAAATGGAAAATCCAGGAGCTGATTATTTCCGCTGTGTTATGTAAATAATTAACAAAGAGACAGTACTGTTACAAGAATAATTTCAGTTTTCAGTACTCAGAAGGAATGTCTGTTCTGTGTGTTTTGCTTCAGAGTATTTTCTAACTGGATTTGTATACTTGCTAGTTAGGAGTCACAGAATCACAGAATCACAGGGTTGGAAAAGACCTTTAAGATCATCGAGTCCAACCGTTCCTGTCCTATGCTAAACCTATGCTAAACCCCGAGTACCTCATCTACCCATCTGTTAAACACAGTCTAAAGAGAAAGAACTGTAAAAAATTTTAAAATCCTCCTTATGTTAAAATGTACCTAAATACAACTGGAGATTTTTATCTGTCGCAGTTACTTATAAAGTGTTTAATATATCTTCAGTTCTGGTAACAGATTGCTCTGGGCAGAGTCACCATGTACAGAAGTGTATATCTGTGCGTGTTGCTCCAGTTTCCTAACATTGTTTCTCTAGTAAGTAGTCGGAAACTCAATCTGAAAATGAGCTTAAACATTTACTGTGTGGATTACACAGTCCTTGGATAGAGTCATTTTACTTACAAGACAGTCATTTCATTTACAAGAGCTCTGCGTTGCCGGAAGGGGAGGTAGTAGCAATTCTGGTAATCTTTGGTTTCCAGTAAACGGTGCAGGACTGTGACTGGCTTATTTGTAGTGACAGTAGAGGACACTGGCAGGACTGGATTGTCTTTCCCAGAGGAAACTGTTCCTTTAAACCTTATTCTCAATAGCATGTGTCAGGGTCCTGAGGGAGATGTCAGAGAGAGAAAAGCTAGCAGTACGTACAGCTTTCTAAAAAGTTTTAAATGCATTTTTTACAGTCCATAAAACTGCAATTTGCTACTTTGAGAACAGCAGCCTGTATTTGATGAGTACTGTTGGTGCTGTGGGAATGGCCAGAGAAAAGCAGTTGCTGATATACTCTGTTTTAATACACAGAAGCTTCTAGTTGATACTTTGCTGCAGGAATGGAAAGTACGGAGCTTTATGGTTTCAGCTCCATATGTTGGGTCTGTTAGAACTAAATCACACGCAGGATTTCCTGTGGATCCTGGCTAGCCTGCCTCTGGAATGTCACACTTACGGGAGACAAACCAAGATGCATGCTGCTGGATAGAATGGTACCTCAGCTCGCTCCGGCTTTGGGGAATCACTCCAGAGTCGAACTTCACCCTTCCTCCTTCTTGGAAGGATGCTCTCTCGATGATTCCCACAAACAAGCATCCGTGGGGAGGGGCTGGTAAAATTATCGCCAGTGTCCGAGGTTTATCTGTTTTGTGTCTGGAGGAGACAGGTGCGTCTGTCATTTTAAGCAACCGGAACGCCAACCGATTCGGTAGCGGGGCTTATCAGCAGGATGCTGGTGTCTTGAACAATGCAATCAGGGCGAGGGGGTTCCTGCCTCTAGCGCCCGAGCGCTCCGCGAGGGGTCACGGGGCCGCGGGGGCCCAGCGCTCCTCGCCGCCGGTCCGCGCGGCGCCGAGAGGGGCGGCGGGGCAGGGGGAGCTGCCGGGCTCCGCGGCCGCGGCCCGCCCCGCGGAGCTGACGGCAGGTGAGGGCGGAGGCAGGGCCGCGGCCTCCCCGCCCGCACTCCGCATGCCCGGCTCTCGGACATGCTCACTAGCGGCGCGGCGCGGGCTCCCGTGGGCAGTCGCCGCCGAGGCGCTCGCGGAGCCGCCGCAGGGCCCCGAGCCGCGCGTCCCTGGGGGGGCGTGAAGCGCAGGTGAGCGGGGCGGGGGGCGAGCGGCGTGCCCGCGGGAGGGCTGGGCAGGCTCGGCCGCGGCCCGAGCGGGAGGTGACCGCGGCCGTTATCCGCCGCCCCGTGCTCGCCGAAAGGCGCCAGGGATCGGCCACATGGCTGCGGGCTGCCCGGGAGCACGCTGCCGGCTCCGGGGGTGCAGAAAGGAGCTGGGGGCGGGACCGGACGGCTACCCCCGGTGCGGGAAGGGGGGGACGGTCAGCTGCGGTTCGGCCGTTCCCCTGGAGTCAGCGACCTTCCCGGAAACTCTTAAAATTTCCACGTAAGAAACAAATGATCCTTTTACAGCAGCCGGCATCCTGGCGGCTGCACGGCACGTCTCCGGCAGCCCGGAGTAGTCCCTCCCCTGCCCTTCCGTAACGTTGCTAAAAACACTCCCGAAACGCTTCCGTGATTGTATTCCAAACGCGGTGAGCTCCCCGCCGGGCGCCTGCCTGGGACGGGGTGAATCCTGCCGAGGCTCGCAGGGGAAGCCGGAGCTGGAGTGAGACAGGGCGTGACTGGGCGTGGGGGCAAGAGAAAGGCTGCTCCAGAGCTGAAGCGTGGCCGGTGTGTCAGGGAGGTCCTGCCGCCTTCTGGAGTGGTTTTCTGTACATACCTAACTTGTTTTCTACCTTCTCCTGCTGTTGAGTGCTCACTGGTGATATGTCCTGCTGTTGGTACAGCTCTTAAGTGCTAGAATAATTCTTCCCCGTTTGCCAATGCGCTTGCACAGTTGCCTAAAAGCCCTTGATGAAGAAAGCTTGGTGATTTTAGCCCCCTTTTATAGGTGGAAATGTTGTCAAACACCGTAACTTCTCTATCATAGGCTGCAGGTCTGTGTCCCCACTAAGACTCAAGGTTCCCCATCTGTTGTGCTACTTTCTGTGCCAGTCTTCCCCTTCTCTAATACGTGATTTATGGAAGGAATCTGACTCTGCGCTGAATGAATGTCTCATTCTAATAACTTGAACTTTCCCAGTAAGCCAGCTTGATCTGCATCCTCATGTTTGGGTGGGTTACAGAGGAAAAAATGTTCTGAGATACAATACAGAGATTATTCTGGTATTTATTCTTTCTGTGACAGTTGCTCGAGGTGGAAGGCTTCTCCGGAACTACTTGTAAGTGGCAGCTGTCTAGTTTTAGGAAGTGACAAATGAGAAAATGTGCGTGGCTGGTGGGACAAGCCATGAGAACAGAACCACATCTTAGTGTAATTGGGAAGGAAGGCGTTTTACTTTCATCTCCTTCTGGAGCAATAGACAATTACCAGCTGTCAGCACCTTTTCTAAACTCTTTTAGAAACTGCCTAAGGCTTACAGAACTGATGAGTTCTTAATTTTTATGGTAGGCCCTGGTATGGCAACTACTGTCATAACACTTAAGGATTTTCAGTTTTGATACTGGATATAATCCTGTATTTTAGGGAGGGCCTGTCTAAATATAAATCATATCTTCTATTCTGCATGGCAGGAACCAATGGCATGTTAGACTGCATGCATGCTATCCTAATTTATCATGACATAAAGGATAGAGCTTTTTTTTTAAAAGAAAAAAAAGTCTGAATCATAGTACAATAAGGGAGTGAAAGATCCCATGTGACTCAAGATCCAGAGTGTGCAATTTCTGTTCTCTTTTGCTTATAACTAATAGTAAAGGAGCTTGTGATTTACAATACGCCTTCAGAATTTGGTGAACTTCCACAGATCCTGACAAAGTTATTCAAGCCGGGTAGAAGACTTTTTTTTAAAAAAAAAAACCAAACAATTTGATCTAAGGCCACCAGAGGAAGGACAGTGAAAAAAATGGAGGCCAGAAAGCTTGATAACAGATTAAATATGGTGGGGGTTTTTGTACAAAGAAGGTCAAACTCTGTGGATGGCTTTATGCAAAATAAAGATAGTATTAGTCTTGCCCAGCAGTATTCAGGCCTTGGGGATTTTTCTATTGTTTGTAGTGTCATGTTGCTTGTAGGACCTAACCTTGCTGTAGGGAACTGCATGCTTTCTAGGAACTGTGCAAATTCCTTTCTCACTATCCAAAGGGACAGTCTGCACCAAATGCAGGAGAAACAAACTGCAGCAGCTGGCTGCAGTCACAAGGCAGCATATAAACTATCGCTCTCATGTGCTTCAGTCCATTGCCCCCCCCCCTTGTCCCAGTGCTATTACCTGGCAGGTTTGAATAGTTACAGCTTTTAAAACATTGAGGATCAGTGGTCTAGAGCACATCACCTCCCAGTTTGAAGGAGTAACAGAGCTATTCACAGCCTGCTTTCAAATAACTAGTGCCATCCCTAGGAGAAATTTGTATTTGGGAAAATGCTACTGACGCTGCAGAAAGCGAGGTGGAGACACTTAAAACACTGCAGACTTTCCTGAGGGTGGTATGTCATACCGTGCAAATGTTACTAAGTCACTTGTCCATTCATACAAGCCAAAGAACCATATGTTCTTTAGGCATACTTGTGTGTTTCTAATGTGTTGCTGTAGGGGAAAACTTGGTATTGTGCTTTGGCTTACGCTGTACTGATGACAGTGAAATGTGGTTAACTTTTCAGAACCGAGTAAGCAAACCAAACGGGTGATGTGTCTGGAGCAGCTTCCCAGCCCAGGTCATTGTGTGAGCACATGAACATTGCTGCCTGCACCAGAACCCAGTGGCACAGGAAGCAATACCTGGGGTTGGGTGAGGGCTGCTCTGTTGGTAGCGGTGGTGCTTTGTGCTGGTTTACAGTGATTGTAATTACAGCATGTGTTCATCTTCCATCAGGGGTTTTACTGTGTTGTGTACTGTGTTTTCTGCTTTATTACCAACTCATTAGAGATGTGGTTGGTTTTGGCTAGGATTAACCATTGCTGACTTTGATAGAAACCATACATCTACCCTTCTGTCATCTTTTCTGGTGGTTGAGGTTTGCAGGGATAATCTTTCTGTGAGATTGTAGCACAGTTATTTTTCTGCCTGGAGGGAGCTGCTCTTACCGTGCTGTCTGGATTGAATGATCTCTGCTGGAAAATATCCTGCTATGTATTTTGTGCCCTCTATGTACTTTACTCCTTGTTGATGCATTAGTGGGGAAGGTGGCCAGCTGTTCCCAGAAAGCATTAATAAAGATGTAAGCAAGCAGTGCAAGTTAAGTAAATGAGAAAAGCTAACAAAGTTTGTTGTGACAGAAGGTTCTGAGTGGACAATTTGTTGCAATTGAGTCATGTTCTGTGGGGGTGGAAGGTTTAGTATTCTTTAAAGCCCTGTCCTGCACTATTTAAATACTCTTCATTGCAATAAGGAGCAGCAGAGTCAGTACCTCTTCTGTTTAATATATATCTTCAGTCTGGTCTGTCCTGTATTAAATCCCTGTACTGGAAGGCAATAAAGGTTAGTACTTAGAACTTCTGTGGCATTCATGCATGCATGGATAACCCTGACAGCTTTTTTCTTTAGGAAAGCACTTAGTCACATGTGAATGACCAGCTAGCTGTTCTTCACTGAGACACTTGCAGCCCTTTAACTGGTATGTTGACCTCCAGCTTGGCCACCACCCTTCCTGTAATTCAGTTCAGCTGATAATAAATGGACAGAGTTTTTTAGCATTTGGCAGTGCCTTTGGAGTACTGCAGTGTTTGCCTTCTAGGCAGTAAGGGCCTGGAGCTGGAAGATGCAGCAGCCTGCAGTTACTGGGAAGTTTTGTTACCAACTGGGCAGTGTAATTGTTGAGGTCAAAGAATGTTATGTCATAATGTGTTCTTACTTTTGCCAGGAAGCAGTGGGAGATAGTCTGTGGGGAAAAAAAAAACCCCTTCTATCCCTATAGAGCCCCAAACAGAATTTTTTTCCTTGTTTCTCCATAAAAAGAGCTTTCTAAAATTGCTGTTAAGCAAAAAGATGCATGTGGACAAAACCAAAGTTCTGATGGCATTCAGCCTGCTGTTTGGATGCAGACTAGACCTGTGTCTTGAAATTATTATTTCAGTAATTGCTTTTGGAGGCACTTCTCTGGTGAATGTTTATCATGGTTGTTTGACTCTGTGTTTCCTTGTAGAGTTCTTATGTCTGACAAGAGATTTCACCCTTATAAAAGGTAATAGAGATGTGGTCCTCATGGTGGAGACAGCATGTATTCATAGCTGGGGAACAGCCTTTCCTAGGGGTTTTAAGACTTCAGGGAAACCTTTGTGTCTTAGCAGCTGAGGTTGCATTTCATTAGAGTGATCTGTGGTATCTTATGCCAGCTGACAATCACCAGGTGCCTTTGGCCATTTACTAATGAAGAGGAGGATTATTGAAGGGGCTGTGATTCAACTAGAGAACAATGTTCCTCAGAGGACTTTGAGCTTACAACTGCATTTTTTCTTCATTACCATATACTCAGTATTTTATGGATGTCTTTATGCCTGTTTTCATTACCACCTGCTGCCTGTTCTAGATAGGATATTCTTGTCCAAAGAAGAATGATCTCTACTTCAGAGTTCTAATGACAATCTGAGAAAAGAGGGTAAACTCACCTCCCTCACTGTGCTTATTATTCATGGTTGAAGGGTCCAGTTAAGTCAATGTCCATTTATATAATAAGGAGATAGTAATCTGTTTAGCTTTTTAGAAGATTAAATTCCATTGAAACAGTATAACTGGAACTGTGGAAGTAGGAGGAAAACTATTTTTCCTTCTCAAGTATGTCATTGTGTAGTGTTACGAGTTGAGTTTCTTAAACTTTCTAACAGTAACTAATAACTTCTACATTATACAGTCTGCTCTGAGTCATTGTTTACTCAGGGAAGTGACTTTCAACAGCCAGACTTGTTTGCTAACTTTAATAAAATAAAATATGCAGTTCCATGCATCATAAGGCAGCACACTATAATCAACATTTTAAAAAAAATAGGAATCAATATATATTTACACCACCACACAATGTTGCATTATAAGTAGAATTTCTGCAGTTCAATTTTTGGTCTGCAGCAGAGGCTGTGTCCAGTGGTGCAGCTCTGAGAGGAGGAGAGAGTATTGCACAAAATTACTGGTGGTTGTGTTTTGTTTTTTTTATTGAACCTCCCAAATTAGAGACTAGAAAGCCTTGTTCTCTGTCCACACACCCTATTGTTTAAAGTAACAGGTTGTCTTATACTCTTAGGATTTTGGAGTCTGTCCAGAATTGCCTCTTCTGCATCTTGGGAGGGAAAGCCACACCTTTGCACCAGGAAGACAGGATTTCTCTCTGACAGAATTGGAACTTAGACAGCAAAACAGATGTTTGTTTTGCCTTATTTTAAGTGAGCACTGAAGTTTGGTTCTGAGTTGTTTTGCCTTTTTTTTTGACTGTTTTGTGTTGTCTTAGCACATTATTTTCTCATGGATATTACAGGTAGCTTTCCTACCAACTCATTGCAATTATTCAAATTGTAATAATAACCAGAGTTTTTATACCTGATTGTCTTGAGTACTGAACAATGCCAAGTGCACAAAATGTGATATAATAGGGTTTGTCCATTGGTTTGTTCATGCAGAATGAAGTGGGGGCAGCCAAGTGCCTGACTTGCGTGTGAAAGGATGGTGTGGGAAGACTGTGTGGACTCTTAAAATGTAACTTATGAAGATATTTCAGATATGCCTTTTGAATTTATGCACTTCTGAATCTTGTGGTCAGTTCTTTTCCCTATTCCTTCAGAGCTACTGAGTCCCACATAATTAGAAAACTATTGCAACTTGTATTGCTCTGATTCTTCTCTCCCAACTGCTGGCAAAGCATAGTAATTTATAATTAAGAACTGCTTCTATACCTGTTGTACCTTTCCTAAAACAACAGTCAAAAAAAAGTACCAATCACTTTTCTCAAGTGAACTAAACACTCTGATTTTTTTTACTCTCTTGTTTTGCTTTTGTACCTCCACTAGCACAGTTAACTGTATGGTGCTGTGAGAGACCTGTCAGAACTTGGAGTTAGTGAGAGAGCCAGCATGTTTCCTTGGGCATAAACACATGCTGTTACAACTGATGTAGGATAGAGGATAGCTTGTTTCTGGTCAGCAGGGTAGAAGAAATCCAAGTATGGATGCACATATTAAGATGAGACATAGTTGACTGGATAGGGAACTTTCATATTCATAACCTTAAGGAAATTTGACTGCTTAGTGCTGGCTGAAGGGGTGGGAGTCCAAAAGAGAAGTAGATGCTGAAAATGTTTGGGAGAGCAGACACAGAAGTGGAGGGTGAAAAGGGGTGGGAGTCTGGAAAGGGGTGAGGAAATCAGAAAGAAAAGTAAAGACTGAAAAGGGGTGGGAGACCGGTAAGATAAATTAGAGACCAAAAAGGAATGGGAGGTCAGAAGGGTGCAGGTGGTCAGCAGGGAAAAATAGGGGCCAAGAAGAAAGGGAACATGGAAAAGTTTGGAAGGATAAAAAGGTATGTGAATCAGAAAAGGTTGGGAAGATGAAATAAGCCTGTATCATAGATCCAGACGGTCTTTTTTTGCTCTCCTTTTTGTCTCTGCATCCTCCTAAAGTAGTGAATACACGAATAATTAGCAGAGCTGAAGAAAATGGAAGCTTAGCTGTATGAAATCACTTAAGGACAAATGCCCGTATCTTGTCTCTCTTATTTCAGTTAGTGCATAGTTTCAGCACTTTATATTTTGGTTTAAAAATTCTTTGAAATCTTGGTTATTACAAAACTACAGATGAGCAGTAGCAGTCTCTGTCAGATGCTGGGTACTTTAAAATGCTGTCCTTCCTGATCATCAAGAAATTGTCCCCTGAATTGACAGAGGAAACATTGCTCTCACCACTTCTTATGCAGGGATTGGAGAAACCTAGGAGCAATTTGGGATAATGGAGGAGATAATTTATGCACTTCTATGAGGTATTTCTAAAACAGGTGTCTTAGAGACCCTACAACATTTAAGAAAAACATGTGGCAATGTAATAGGAGCACACTATCTTTTTGACTGATACAATTAAAGAATGTGTGGGTTGATGGTTATGGGCCATTTATATATTTAGGAAAAGCTTTCAGACCTTATTTGTCTCAAGTATAAACTAATCTGATTTAAGATAATCGTGTCCTGATACAAGGAAAAAGTAGAAAGCAGAGCAAAACAATAAAAAAAAGAGAGTCCAAGATGAGCAGCTCTTCCTGGAGATCAGTGCAGACAGCAACCAGCCTGAAACTTTCCTCTCTTGTGTTGGGGATTGCTACCAGGGCAGGGCTGTCTGGTCCTGGGAGTCTGGCAGGCATGGAGTGTTGGGAGTAAAGGTTTCTGTGCTGCCCTGGTAGCTTGGTCATGAGGGCACCATGTGAAGAGGAAATGTTGCAGGATGTGTGAAGTTCTACATGCAAAAAGCTGGCAGAGTAAAAGGGGGTGTTTGATAGATCCTTCTTTAAACTGAAACCTGATGGGTTTCTGCTCTGATGCTTCCGTGTCTAGGTGGGGACAGAGGGGAGCTCCTTCCAACCTTAAGCCTTGAATATATTTACCTGGCAACTGCTGCTATTCAGAGCACTTTCTCAGCTCAGCTTGCAATGGGAGGAAAATTCCTCAGAGTGGCTCGTTGTGGGATGAGAATGTGAACAATGTCAGGGCTGAAGTTCATGGAACTCAAAAGCTGAGCTCATGTAACTGTTTACTTTTTTCTAGAGGCTTCAGTTAAGTTGGCTATTTGCCACTGAATGTGTTTTTGCCTGAAATACTAATAGTCTGCCCTCAGAAGTAGGTAGCCTCTGTGAAAGGGTCACATTGCCACCTCAGTAGAAGTGGGCAGTGGAAGAAAGTCACTTGTTGCTGCAGGTTGAGTGCATGTGTCCAGGAAGAAATCTTTTCTGAGCATTGTACAAGTGAGCTGATACTTCCCAGTGAAAAGCTTTGTTGTGACAGGCTGGAAAGATATATTCTGGTATAAAGGCCTGAAAGTAGCTGTCAGTTTGGGACCTAGCATTCTGTTTTAAGCAGTGAATTTCTCTGGTTAATCTCTCTAGCACTATGCTGAACTTTCCAAAGGGCTTTTCAGGGCATACTTTCACTGGCCTCAAACCAAAATTATCTTAATTGCAAACCATTTATCTGTACTGATGGTTAGTCAACACAAATGTGATGCAGTGCTCTTTAGAGTAGAAGAATCAATCAGTGTTTAGTGTGGGCTGGATTGAGATTTGCAGATTGATAGGGAATGGGAGAGTTCATTTGGTCAGGAACTGGCACAACGATGACGAGTGTCTGAGGCAGGCTTCCCCCCTCCCACCTCCTCTCTGCTTGGAATGAGAGTGCAGCATCATCAGGCCTCATTTCTAAGGCACCTGCCAAAAAGTGTCAGTTGTTCATGATGTTGACCAGCAGACCAGTGTAGTAGCTGGGCACGTTTCTGCTGGCAGATCTGGTGTGACATATATACCCACATACGTCAGGTGAAGTAATTTGTGTTGTTGAGTTCCTGATGGAACACTACAGCTGACAATCCTATAGGCTCTAGTGTCATTCCTGGGCTTGTCCCAGAGGCTGCTGCTGTTAATGTATGTGCTTTGCTTCTCAAGGTTTTAAACTTTTGGAGACATGTATATCTGTAAAGGTAGAGGGCAAAACAGGCAGCCAGAGAGTCTGCAGCTTCTTCCACACCACTCTCAGTATATAACACCTTTTCTTTTCTTGTCTGCCATGGGGATGTGTTCTCACAGTATCTAAGACACACTTATACTGATGTGAAGATCTATTTAAGCTGGTTTTGCTGTAGTTCTCTACTCCCTGCCTTGTACCTGCACTGGAAACCATTTGACCCTTTGGTGAATCAATTTAGACAAAGTTTGGAGAACAGTGATAAAGGGGAAAAAAAAAACCCACAGAAGTTTTCTGTCTGTTTAGTTCCCTGAACTGTCTCATCACAGACCTGGACACATACCAGTCCCAGTACAGAGCAGGGAGGGGGCCAGGACAAGCCCATCTTGGGGCAGGGAATGGACTGCATCACAGTGACATCAGCTATCTAGGCCAACTTACAGCCGCCTGGGACTGCACTCTGGCACCTCGGAGGACACTTGCTGTGCTCTTTTCACCTTGGAGAAGTGTCTGTAATGTAATGCTGTGTGAACGATGGTTTGTGTAGCTGTTTGTATGCTACTGGGTTTTGATCCTTGAAGTCAATGGTAGTGAGAAGTTTGAGTTTGCTAGAAAGTTCTGCGGGGACTTTTGTGCCCCAGTGTGTGGGCTGATTGGCAGTGTAACTGCCCAGCCTGTGGATGTGGAGCCAGGCCAGCTGTTTGGAACATAAATGGTAATTAGTTGTCATCTAAAAGCTGGCTCTATTAAGATGTATGGATACACTGTCTCCACTCCACTTCTTGTAACGGGGATTCCCAAGCTGTAATACCTGCGTAGCTTCTAAACAGTTCCCTAACCATCTGCCCATGGAGATTGTGTGCTCCTGTTGCCTGTTACTGTGGTTTCAGGTCAGGAATGGAGACAAGCTGATAAATCCTGGGACAGCCAGGCAGGGTAGACATGCTCAGAGACTGCATCAGGAGGAACAGTGTCTATTATGCAGCACGCAGGAGTGGGATTCAAAGTGAGGGGCACAGCCCAAGTCAGGGGATCTGCTTGGGCACTGATGTTTACTTTGTTATGCTCTCTCTGGAGCAGATCTACCTCTACTGCTTCCCAGCACATTGTGGTTTGTGGCAGGGGGTTGGAAAGCCAGTGCAACAGTGGCATGGAACCCTGCCCAGCTGAAGGTGCAGGATGCCTGCTTTTGCACTGCTCTTCAACAGGTCTAAAGGTTCAAAGAACTTTTGGGGTCTGTGGGAGTCTTTAGCAAGGTGTATTTGGGGTACAGGGTTACTGTGTTGTGGTATCTGAGCAGGATGTGATCGACACAGGCAGAAAGGGTGAAGGAGAAAGGAATTCATTTTGCTGCCAAAACCTTCCGTGCGAGAGGTTGGGTCTGGACGGGTGCCCTTTCTGGGGATACGTGAAGGTTCCTGCAATTTGTAGCTGCTATTGCTGTCACCACCAGGAGTGGCACCCAAGTAAACAAATTTGGGATCAGCATCCTGCAATAGGAACTTCAAGAGGCTATTTCTAGATGGAATTGAAGCTCCATGTGATTTAGTGGACTGTAGCTTCATTGTGAGGCAACCAAAAGGGGTTTGAACTGGAATTCTTTAGCGTATTGTTGCAAACACAGTAGTGGGCAGCTGGATTAAACTATTTTGGAGCTTTACTCTTTTTTGATACCATACTGGCATTCTTGTTAAAGAGGCTTCATAACGAGCTAAAAAAGCTTGGCAATTGCTAGAGCAAGTCTGTATTTTTAGATGCTCTGTTGATTTATTCCTTCCCTCCCTCTCCCCCCAATATATTCTGGCAAAAGGCACTTAGAGACAACTTTAAAATGTGTATGCTAAACACAAAGATTATCACCCAGCAGGTAAGCTGGAGCAGCAGAGGCAGTAACGGCTTAGCACTCAGTGATTTTGGAATAGGGAGGTTCAGCTTTGCAGGGAAGCGTATAGTACCTGCACGGAGCTACTCCTGTGAGCCATCAGCTGTTCCAGTAATTCTCCAGAACTCGGGATCTGTCAGCTCACCAGACAAGTGCATGCAGTGCATGCTGCCTTTGTGCTGTCTGTCACAGGCACTGGGAATCCTGAGAATGTAAGGACTCTCAAATTCCTGGTCACGGTGCTCCCCCTTCCCCTCCTCCTCTGGGGCTGGTGGAAGCAGGAAAAGAGGTCAGGCTTGAAACACGAAGTCAAAGAACAGGAATTGGTGAATATATAGCAGATAACACCCATCACTCACTGTACTTTGCCACTCCCCACCCCCCCACCCCCATTGTGGAAAGTATGATTAAAGCCAGCCAGCCGCTCCGCCCTGACCGCCTGAACCATACATACATGCACAAATGCCAGATTCTCTTCATTCCAGGCTGCTGACTTCAAGCAGGACTTGCTCTGACAAGCTGGAAATGAGGGCTGGCAGCTTTGTCTGCAACTCAAAGGCTTTATCTCTCTTAGACACTCTTCCTAGCGTTTCCCACATGTACTGTTCTGCTGGTAGGAGCTGTTGGATACGCAGGATGCCATCAGGCACTTATTCATACAGCTTTACGTTGTGTAACTCTCCTTAGAACAGGCAAGGAAAGCTTCATAGAGCAATTGGCATCAGGCCCACAGGAGAGCTTGCTCTCCTTGTGCTTCAGCCTCATTATTGGGGAGTGGTAGGGAGAGTCAGCTCAGCCTTTGGATTCTCCTGTCCCCCT
The DNA here is from genome assembly GCF_964237585.1 of Gallinula chloropus. Taxonomy (NCBI): domain Eukaryota; kingdom Metazoa; phylum Chordata; class Aves; order Gruiformes; family Rallidae; genus Gallinula; species Gallinula chloropus. The sequence goes on from NC_140104.1 coordinate 11,883,308, forward strand.
GCCAAGAACTGGTGTTCTTTCCTTTGCAAAACTTCTACTGTCCAGCCTCCATCACCTACTCCCATACTTTCATTCATCTCCAGCTTCCACAGCATATTCCTGTGGTTCATCACCTTGGTCTGTCTTTTACCCAAGTGGGAATTCAGAGAGGAATCCCTGCGCTTCTTCCCCATTTCACCATGTCGAGCACAATTTGTTTGACTTCTAGGATTGTTCTGTCTCCACTGACTTCTGTTTCCCCTAACATTATTGATTCACTGCTGCTTCTGCTCAGTGAAGGATGCCAAGTGTGTCCACCTGTTATGTTTTTTTTTCCAAAGCACTTTTAAGCTGTCTGCTTATGCAGTCTTTCGCTTAGGTCAGGGAGTATAAATATTCTATCTCAATCAATTGATGAACTCAGCCTTCAATAAGTGCTTTCCACCCAGAGTGAAACCTTTTTGAGACATGTAATAATGGTTCTAGAGAGCATCGGTGCCAGTAATTGCAAGATGGCCAAGCTCTTATTTGGATGATGTTTTTGTTCAAAATAAGTATTCCAGTAAGTATGTTTTTAACATTCATATAATATTTAACATGTGAAGCTGAGATAACTTTAAGCTTGATGCAGTAAGGTGTGCACCCTGATATCAGAAATTTGAGTAGTGATGTGATTTCTGTTTAAAGGGTATCTTTGCTGTCATTCTGTGGTTTCAGATGCAGCTTGTCAGTGTTAATTTAGGCTGGAGGGTGTGTGTACATGCATATATTTTTCTACAAAACCCATAACACCTATCAGTATGAAGTGCCTGCCCAGTATTTCATGCATCTCACAACTGGCTGTTAGTAGAGGGAGGGCTGTTTGCACAGGGGCTGCAGCCTTGACTTGTGGTCACAGGACTAATCATGTTGAGCAGAAGAGGGATCACACTAGTCTCACCTCCAAATCCTCTCTCCTGACCATGGGACTGTGTTTTCTGGACACTGTGTGAAAAAGATTGGTGGAACAAAAGCTCTAATTTCCCCTTATCTAGCTTAATATGTGCAAGGAGCATGCAACCCTGCAGCAGAGAAGTAAGGGAATTAGAATCAGTGTTGTAGTGAGGATCTTGAACGAGAATTCTGCCTGCATGAAGTACCCCTAGCATTTAACCTCTGTGTTTTATTCATCCTGGAGCAAGTGTAATTTAAAGTGACACCTCTATAATTGATGAAGTATCTTTTTACCATTTGTTTAATTACCAGTTTCAATGTCTAGAAAGCAGTGGATCAATAATTTACAGTGATGAACTTCCCTGTGTCCCTCTGGTTTTCTAGCTCAACCATACCACACAATAGCTCTTAAACCATCAAGTTTTCATGCTTTTCTTCTTCTTTAAGTGATTTAAAAATGCTTAATTGTTTTTCCTGCCACAGGTGTACTAGAACACAGCTGAAACTGGTGGCAGAGCTCCTACTGACCTCAGTGAAGCAGGGTTAAACTACAGCTTGCTCTGCCCATCATATCAGCTCTCAGCTCTTTGCAGTCTCTGTTCATTATTGGAGTGAAGGCTGGGCTCATGTTGTTGCTACAAGAGAGATGATGCTGCCCTGGCAATACCTGAGAGCTGTTAGGGCAGAAAAATTAAGGAAAGCAATGAAAGCCACTGCCTGTGTGTGTCTTTGATAGCAGATACTGGTTTCTCCATGGAAGATACCTATTCCTGAGGCTCTTGGACCCTTCTTCCAGGGAAGAGCTTAGTGTCCCTCATGGCCATGGATCTCTCACTTGCCCCAAGGGTGCTTAGAGAATCTATGCCTGTAGAATTGGACAAAAGAGAGCATTTACTTCCCAGTGGGATGAGACTTCCTACAGTTCTGGTGTTGTCCTAGCTGCCATCGACAGTGGGACTTGCTCAGACAGCATCAGCACAAAAGATATCCAAATTCCATGAGATGACAGTGTGGCTTTAGGTGGAAAGGACTCCCACCTACCCACTGGTAGCCTCAAGGCAGTACACCTTTCACTTTTTGGAGGATGTGCTCATTATCTGCATTAGCACAAGTGGATGCTTCCCCTTTCCTGTGTCTTATTCTTAGGGGGTCCTCATCTTCTGATGGAGAGCTGAATGCTGTGGGACAGTTGATATTTCTGCTAATATCAGAACTGTCACAACCAGCTGCTTATACCCAAGTAATGGGAGCTGTGAATTCCCTCAGTTGCTGGTCACAGTCAAGAAGTTTTCTTTGATATTGCAGAGGTAAAGGGTCAGTGGGAAGATTGCTGGACCTGCCTGTGACTACCTGTTTTTTCTGGTTCAGTGGGATCCTTACAGTTTTTTAACCACCCAATGTAGGATGAGAAGTAAATCAAGAAAGGAAGGATTTGGACCCAGCCACTGCTGGAGAGTGAATGTTTCCATTTTCTGCATAGACCCATGTTTATCCAGGTGTGGAATATGCATTCCTGAGAAGCACAGAGGACTGGGCTCCTTGTTCAGTGTGCAGTTTAGTTTTGTTTTGGGTTTTTTTAATTAAATCTGTGTCCCTGACCTAGATTATTTTTTTAACATCAGTGTGATTACTTCTTTTACTTTGAATAACCTTGATTTAATCTAGTTTTGATTCAATAGGATTAATGATTTTTAAAATGTTTGAAAACAGTCATCTGGATTGTTTGATGAGTGTGAGCTGATGCCAGTGGATGTGGGGTGTCCTTCTGAAATAATGTCTGTATTTTCCAGGCTGTTGCCAACGTGATGACAATTCCTCATTCCCCATTTACTGAGGATACATCTATTTTAGGATAAAAATGCTTGCAATTCACAAAAACATTAAAGACTTCGTTCACTGTGGGATATTTGGGCTACCCTCAGACAGGTCAGAAGGAGATTACCTCGCACAATACCCTTCATCTGGTGGCTTTTACCCTCCCTTTCAGAAGCAACAGAACAGGCAGGGTAAAGGGAAGCAGCTCAGACGTAAGCCAGCTGCAATATCATCTGCCCACGTGCTCCTCTTGGTTGCCAGCCCTCAGGCCTGACACGCTGCCAGAGAGCCAGTCTGCACTCTGTGTCTAGTTTTCTTTCCTCTGCTTTTGGAAACTGCTTAGGCCATTTCTTTTAGCATAATCTGGAATTTCTACAGATCATTAGATATTCCCTTTCTTATTTTTTTTGGGGGGGGGGGGGCACAATCTATTTTTACACCAGACTGTTGTTGAAACTCTATCCTTAAATTTTTCATAGGGGACTTAATGCCATCACAATAAATGTAAAGTGTTCTTTGTTCCCTTACAAAGAAGGGTTTGAAAGAAGTTCATGTGTTTCTAATAGTTTTATTAGAACTTATTTATAACTTTTCACTGTCCCAAAATATCTGCCTGCCTTAGGCCAACAAAGTCAGTGTGGAACAGAGGAAAAAAAGTGGTTGAAGGACAGATTGTGCCTGTAAACTCCACACTTATCAATCATCCAACTAAAAACTACTCTGCTTTTTTTCAATGTACAAAGCATTGAGTGTACCCTTCTTCTGGGCTCTCAGAACTTGGCTGCACTTGGTAGTCTGCAGCTTGCTTACAGCATTGCTAAGTTTGCATTAAAAGAGTCACACCCAGAAGGAAAACAAGAACTCCTTTCTCCCAGGTATCACCCACTCTGGCAGCAGAATGTAATGTCACAAGAATACTTGCAGGTTGGTGTGTAGCTGTTGTGGGGTTTTTTCCTTAAAGACTCTATAGACATTACATGGAACAAACTTGTGACAGATGTCATTGTACCAATGTACCTAAATTTGGGGTACAAATTATACTGATATATGCATTTTTATCCAACTATAAACTTTCTAGACTAGGGGTTTTGTTGCTACATCAACAGGAGTGGGGAGTAGGAGTAGTTTGAGGCATCACTCATGTACAAACTATTTGTTAAAAAAAAATAAATTAAAACATTCAGGAAATACATTCCATATGTGATCCTCCTGTGTTTTTAGGGGAAGTTTTAGCAATTTGGCTTTTATTTTTCTGACATCGAAAGCTTGACTATGCAAATATAACCTACGTACTACCTGTGCTCCCATCTCCACTTAGCAGAAGAGTTCACGGCTTTGACAGCAAACCAGGAGTTCAGTGGCTTTATTCAGACTTCACAAAAAGGAAAAGCTTCACCTTAACTAAAAGAAACAATTCCATTTGGCTCTTTTGGAGGTATTTCCTTTTTAAACTGTTGTTCACGGTACCAAACGGTCTGGTTTGGGGTGTGGTTTGTTTGAATGTAAAAGTGCATTGATGAAAGTTGTCAATTAAAAGTAAAAAGGAAAGCATGGGGACGAGTCAGGCAAGTTGGTTCCTTTAAAGCAGTCTGCTGTAGCAGATAAATCTCTTATTTGGTTTTCTGTAAGGTGATATGTGTTGACGCAATTAAGAATAATGTCATTCAGATACCCTTCCCTAGGTCTCAGATTTAACCCACTAAAGAAAATAAAGCAGCTTAAAATTACTGGTTTGGTGTCAGCAGTTCTAAACAGACAATTCCTATATTTAGAGAAGAATTTTATGATTGTCATCGTGGTGGCACGGGGAAAACTTAGGATACTGGTAGTATAACATTATTCGGGATGGCTGATCCCTGCTTCCAGACTCCTAGTCTAATACCTGTGATTCTTCTCACTTTTTAGAGCCAAGACAAATATGTTATTTCTCCTGAGGCTGACTTTCTGAAACTGAACAAACAACTTAGTGACTGCATCCTTTGACTTGGCATGAAAAATAAGTAGAGAAGACAACAGTGTTAGAGTGTAGGCTTACAGTTGAGACTTCATACTGACTTGAAAGCACAGGGAGCTAGTTCCCAAAACATTGTGTTTTACAAAATGAATTAGCACTGACCACAAGCAATACCAGCACAGGCCATGCTTTATAATTGTTACAGAGTGGTTATTGCATGATAAAAGAGGCATGTGGGTATTTAATGTAAATGCTTTCTTGTAGTTGGTTGTCTCTTAAGAAACATAACCACCTAATGTTTACTGTTTCTGAAGAAATCCTGCCTGTTGCCTGCAGTTGTTTCCCTCTTCACTGCGCAGGCGAGAATGGGAAATATTTAACTGGACAAAAATTAAAGGTCAGTTTAAAACTTTTCAGAAATCTAAATGTCCCTAAAGAGAAGTCAAATATGAAACAGCCTCTTGGGACGGGGTTGCTGTATGCCCTGGAAAGCTTAACACACCCTTGCGTGCACACCCTTTTCTGGCTGGGTAGTATGGGGACCCAGGCAAGGTATGAGCAACTGGAACGTACCCAAAAGCCTGGTAACTGAAAGCAGTCCTCTGGAACTGCACAGGCAATTGCAAACCTCAGCCATCTCCTCAGGACTGTGAAGGTCCTGATGCTGTGATGTGGAGTAGTGCTTCTGCTGTCAAAACTTGGTCTTACTGTCTCATTGGTGAGTCTGTCATAGCAGTAGCCTAGCTTGCTGCTTTTTTTAAGGCTCTCAGTCAAACTTTGCTGTGGCAAATGGACTGTTTCAGCTCAAGGTCTCACCAGCTCACGTGTTGAAAATCTTGGCTGGGATTTGACCTCATGTTCCTCTAGAAGCTCTGTAACCACAGGGGCTGCTTTTGTAGACAGAAGAGAGATAGAGTGTAGCAGGGCTACAGATACAAAATTACTAGCACGTTTTGTCACAAACATCTGTTGCTTTCGGAAAAACGTCTGGGTGATAAACCCGTCTAGGAGCTGGTATTGGAATGGCAGCTATGGGTCTGTGCCAGGCTGTGTTTGCTCAGAAAGCTGCTCTGCACTGGGAGGTGAGAGGTTCTGGCCTTACCCAAAGACAGAGCAGAGATGGAAAGACACCCCTCACCCAGGAGCCCAGGAAAATGTTCTAGTTGTATCACTTTGTCAGGTCTCTGTGAGGATTGTTGTAGGAACTCCCTTTCATTTGGATAAGAAGGAAATATCTGTCTTTAACTGGGCTTGCAGGTTCTGTGTCTGTTGAAGTGGTAGTAGAAAGCGTGTGTTGGAGCTACAGTTACAGCCCCAGATGGAAGTCAGCCTGACAGCTCTGCTGAGATGTACTGAGCTGCTTGTAGCAAGCAACAAGCTCTGCAGCTGCTGCTGAGGCCACTGGCCTGCAAGACGTTAGTACATACAATAACTTGGGAACACACTGAAATCACATTAAATGGCTCCTTCTGCAGGTACCCAACATCTTGACAGCTTAAACCAAAATGAGCATGAGAGCTGTCCAGTTCAGAAAATGCAGCAGCCAGCTGCTTCATGGATCTCCTGCCCAGGAAGGGCAGGTAGGGGAACTGTCAGCCTTCTGTCTGCCACGTCATGCTTTAGGATGTGGCTGGCTGTTCCCACCCTTTCCTATCAGAGATGTGCTCAGCCCTGCTTTGCAGGCACTATTTTGTAGGGTTAAAAGCCTGTTCTCTTTCCTCCCATGAAGAAAAACAAGGTCATGGCAGAAAAAGGCCATAGAGCTCGAATTTGTGCACTTTAGTTTTCTATTCTGGGCTGTGGGAGAGGCCCTTCTGCTCAGGAGAGGAGAGTCACGGGTTAAGTGCTGCCTGTCTCTGGAGGGGAACCTCAGGCCTTCCTGGAGAGTGCTGATGGGTGAAGAGCCTTGCTCTGCCCGTTGTGTCCCTCCTCGGTCCGCTTGCGTGTTCTTCTTTTCCAGACTGCAAACAATTTAGTGCTGATCTGGCCTTATATAGTAATTTCCTATTATTAGAAACATTTCCTTGGGATCTGTGCTCAGGGAGTAGCAGAGGGAAATCCTGTTTCCTTCATCTAACATGCAGGCAGAGCGCTAGTGCTCACTCTTTCCTTATCTAGTGTCGATAGAACAAGAAGTTTTTGTTACGATAGGCTTTCCAGTCTTAATCCCTTTCTAACACTAAGCCTCTTTTGAGAAACACAGGAAAAGAAATTTGGAAGAATAGGAACTGTCAACCCCCAACATGAGCTGTACAGCGTTATCTGCAGCTTGGAAGTTCCTCTTGCTCTTTCTCAGCCTGTCTCAGATTCAGTCGCCTGGTGGCTTTGAAAAAACAAATTCTCTTTTTTACATTGGTTCAGGTGAAAATAGTGTGATAGGATATTTCACCTGGGTCTGCCAGGGGGTGGATAGGAACCTAAGGGCTGTGTTGGAAAAGAGGAACCATTATATATTAAGGGAGGGAGTTTCTGGTTTGTGTGCAACAAGAGGGTGATTTTAAAGGAGAGATCAAGTCACTGAAAGCACAGAGATATGCGCAGGCTTTGAACACTTAATTTTTCCTGTGAAAACATTTTTTCCCCTTAAAAGGAAGATGTAGGTCCAGGCCCTGGGAGTGACTGTTTAGAAAGTCAGTTGGGAGGAATGTGCATCAGCTGGGCTGAGTCAGGCTGTTTGTATTCACAGCTCCCTCAAAACGGCTCTTCTTGTTCTTGCAACAGACTCTGCAGGGAAGCTGCTTAAAATGATTGTATCAAAGTAAGGGCAAAGCAATCCAACCGAATTAACTGTTGTTTTTAAACTCTCTGCTATTGAAGTTAGTTCAACAATGACTCTTGGGTTCAGTATGGGTCGAGTGTGTTTGTAAAATCAGCTGAAGAAGTGACTGCCTTGCAGCTCTGTGGAACACCCAACAGAGCCCTAACTGGGGAGTGTGACGGCGTGAGGGTGGCCACGTGCGTGAGACAAACTGGCACCGTATTAAGGACATCTGGTCATTATAAAGCGGGACTTTGTCCTGATGGTCGCCGTCACAGACAGTCATCCGCTTCTCTTCCATTGGTTCAGCAGAGAGCAACAGCAAGGAAAATGTATCTTAATTTCTTAGATTAACCCAGCTCTGGTTTTCACTCACGTCATCGGCCCAGCGGGAGCCACAACTAAATACGAGCGCTGAGCGTGTGGTGTTTTATCTGCCGATTCTCAGACACGTCTGGCATCAGGGGTGTGTCAGAACAGTGAATGGCATTTATAGGGAAAGCGTAGGAGTCCCAGGAGAGATGTGCATCCCCACCTTCACTTGTTGGAGTAGTCCATTTTTTGGTAGTATTCTTGTTTGTTTGTGAAAGACTGAGCTTGGGAAGAAGAGAGGTTTAGTGTTCTCACTGTTGAGCCTTTCTTGAAACAAACAGAACCAGTATTGACAGTTTTAGGCATCACAAAGCATAAATTAGAATCCAAAATAATAATTTAAATATTCTTTGTCTTCTGGTTTTTGAACCCTTTTGGCCACACCTATTGTGTTTTTAAGCTTTTGTCTATAATCGTGCAAACACATTCACACAGAGTCGGAGAATTTGGAGATCTCATAATGTCATGAAGTTTGCAGTAAAGTTAAAGAGCTTTACCACCTTAAGACACCTTTTGAGTGAGTATAATGGGATTTGGATTTAACCCTTACAGGTCAGTGGTATCATAACTGACCAGGAATGTTGCATCCTAGGACACAGGCTTCTGTTCCTAACTGCTTGTTGAGACTGCTTGTTGGCTACTGTCTGCGTGGGGAAAGAGGGGATGCATTTATACAAACAAGAAGAGGAGAGAAGACAGACAGTTCTTAGCAGAGCTGATGGTATGGGGAAGAGGTTCTGCCTCATTGTCAACCCTGTTACAATATTTAGTGTTGATTCTTTGGCAGGGCATTGATTTATCCAGTTATCGTGCAGTCAGATGTTCATCCTCTGCTGGAACACGGATTTTTTTCCTAAACAATGGGCAACGTGTCCCTCAGAACCTCCAGTTTCTGCTGTTGGGTGCCATAGGAATGCGAGGCATTTTAATCGGTTTTAGGTCGGTGTAGTCTGGGCAGCAGAACACGTGTGACAGGTTAAAGAAATGTCTATTTTTTATTTAAGACATTCCACTGACCTGCAAAAGGAAGGGCTCTTAAATTCCTGGCCTGTTTAGGGTGGTTTGTTTCCCATGGTATCTTTGCCAAGTGCTTTCTAATTATGGAATGTTCTGTAGTTCGTTTGCAAGGCAGAAACAATGAATAATATAAAAACCCAGAAAAAAAGTAATAGTATCTGTGGTGATACATGAGCTTGACAGCTTTTGCTTTTGGAGTAACGAAGATGTGACCCACATCAATTTTTGAACAGCCCAGCCACGCCTCTTACCTCCACATTTATATTGTGTGGTGGAATCTGTGGGGCAGAGAAACTGATTTCCTGGTGCCAGTTTCATGGTGCCAAACTCTTCATTTCTTTTTTTTTCCCAGTAGAGCCACCGCTTGCGGCTGTCGCTTGGCAGGTCCCGCGCTGCTCTGGGAGCCTGTTGGAGCAGGGCTGACAGGAAAGGCTTCCAGTCCCCTTGCTTTGAATGTGAAATTCTATGCAGGGAATCAGCTGCTTATCAGCAACCAGCAGAGCAATCCCAGTGCTCTAATCCAGGGTTTATGTGAGTCACTTCTAACTGGTGAGGCCTGGAAAACTTGATTCGTGCCTCTGCCTGTAGTTGCCTTTAGTAGTGATACAGACCTAGCCAGCCATCCTCAGCAAAAATCAAAGACAAGGGCTGGGCTCTATTGCTAGAAAGGAATAGCCTGGTTTTATCACCTTAACAGTCCAGGATCAAGATCTTTTAAATCAAAAGTATGTTGGTTATTTCTGATTTCCAATTATTTTTTCCCCTGCCAAATTAAGCAAACTGACAGGCAGGAGTTTGCCTGTTTTCCTTGTGTTTTCCTTGCCAACAAATGCTGGGCAGTGGTTTGGCTACAGAAAAGAAAAAAAAAAAGCATTTTGAGTAAAGGTCTTCCCAGTGAATAAATAACTAAGAGGTTTCTGCATTAAAAAGTCAAGGGAAAAAGGTAAGGATATACTTCTCAGTATTGGGTTCTTAATACAATCTCCTCTTACATGGCATTCTCAATGATGAGATGTGTTTTGGGAAGTGTTAGGAGGTGTAAACAAGGTGAAGTTGTTAATATGAAGAGAACTCTGTGCCAGTACATAACTTAAAATTATAAGATGAATTTTATTGACTCTGTGTGGTGTTTGGCTACAACTAGGCTCATCTGAGCAATACTGATGGAGAACTGGCATTCTCCTCCAGAAGAATTAATGCTGCCAGGCCACAGCTCTGATTATACTTGGAAAACTCCTGACTCAGGGCTTGGTTGGTGTTATTCAGTGATGGTTAATGTGGCTCAGTTGGGGAACCATAGTTTATATCACCTGTGATCTTGCCTGTGCTCGTGCACTGAGCAGGGCTTTGGAGTGTTGCTTTCAGTGCTCTGACATGTGTCCTGAGGCTGCTTCCATTAATAATTCACCTAACTCCCCAGTTGGTTGGTGATAAGAAGTGAATGAAAATAATGCCAAATAGAGTTGTGCAAGAATTAAGAGGTACTGTGAAGAATATTTTCCAAAATGGAATCTCATGAGGGTGAAAGAGCTGGTGGCACCACAGCTCCCTTCCGAAGGGCTAGCCAGGCTTTGTCACAAATCCTTGTGACTGCTGGCACATTCTTCCTGGGGAATGACACCCACCATGGCGCAGGATCTCTGGGATCAGTGCCTTGGGTCAGAGTTAATTAGAGGGGAGTGCTGCACTGAACCACTGACAACATCTGCTGTGTTGGTTTTAAATAGCCTCCTGTCTGAGCAGTGGCCATGCGTGGCCTGGCTTTGCTTTGCTTGCTTTACTTTAAAGCTTTTTTGCTTTAAAACATTTTACTTCAAAGCTTGACTTCACCCTTTCTGTAATAGAAGTTGAAAAGTATGCATTTTGATAAGAAGAAAAACCCCACCAGACCCTCTTTAAGCACAGCTGACTCCAGATAGTGCCAGTCATGAAACAGCTGCAGTTGAGCTTGGGAATTTGTGGGCTCTCTGTGTTCAATGGTTAGAAAATCTGCCTGTTGGTGCTGCAGAATTGGAGTGATGACTGGCACGAGGGACCACTTCAAGTGGATTCCAACCACTGAGATACTTGTAACGTTGGTTCTGGGTAGGCAGGTAGAGTGCAGCATACTCAGCAGTGCTGCCTGGGGCCCTGCAAGCATATCTGATCTGAGACTGATACAGGGACTTGGTTTATTTCTAGTTTTGTCTTTATCTTATGATCATGAGAAAAGCCTTCCCCACATGAAAAGGAAAATAAGATGAAATAATATCCTCCAAAAGAGTTGTATGGTGACAAAAGGACATTGTTTGGTTTGCCACCTCTGTTCACCTCCTTATGGTAGAGAACTGGTGATGATAGCTGGCACTCAGTGTGGTTGTGACTTCAACGTGACACCTGAATTTCAGAATGATTTCAGCAGATGCAAGAGAGACTCTGCAGTAATCTCTTTTCAGAAGACCACACGTGGGAGGAAGGACTGCCTTCCCGTTAATTTTGATAAGGTTCCTGTGGAAAATCAGGTGTTGTTTGGATCACAGTCACGTTTGCTCAGGGCTGATGTGGCTGTGTGCGCTCAGAGCAAATGACCTCTGGAAAATCAGCTGAGGGGCCCCTAGTGTTTGACTGCACTTGAGACCCTCCTCACTGCAGGTGGACATTAGGGGTTTGGCCGTGTGTCTGTGGATGAAGCTGCACCTGGTTTGTAGCCATTTGCCATGGTCTCAGCTAATTGTGAAGCCCTGTAGTAGGGATCACTAGGAGAGGGGTCTGTTAGGAGCGTGAAGGAGAAACGGGTGGCAATGTGCTTCATGCAGATTGCCATTATCTCTGTTGGGAGACTTGCTGACAGACACCCATCTTCTTCATTATGAGTCAGATCAAATGGATGACTAATTTTTTTAGCTACTTGATGCTTGGAAATGGAGGGTGACCTGGCTCAGGGCAGAAGGTCCCTCCCTCGAGGGTTTGCCTGCCCCCTGTGCAGCTGCCAAACAGCAGCTTTGTGTGGTCCTATCTGAACTGCTTGTCACCTGAAGGGTAGTGTACTTGGGCTGGGCCCTGTGCCAGGGCAGTGTGTGATCTGTAACAGACCTGTAGCTTTATCTGCTATACCAGTAATTTCTTTTAGGATGGACACATAGCTTATACCATTGAAGAGCATAATAATTAATAGAATCATAGAGTAATTTAGGAAAGTACCTATAAAGGTCTCTGGTCCAACTTTGCGACAAAGCAGGGACAGTTTCAGAATCACAAGGTTGGAAAAGACCTTTAAGATCAAGTCCAACCATTCCTGCCCTATGCTAAACCATATCTCTAAGCACCTGATCTACCCTTTTTTGAGCGCATCCAGGGGTGGTGACTCAACCCACTCCCTGGGTAGTCTGTTCCAGGTAAGAGTTGAGTTGTTCAGGCATTGTCTGGTTGAGTCTTATGAATTTCTAAGGATGGAGTTTCACAACTTCTTGGCCCCTGTTCCAGGATTTGACAGCAGTAATTGTGAAAAAAATATATTTCCTAATATCTCACTGGAATTTCCCTTCTTCCAGCTTGGTGTCCATTGCCTCTTGTCCTTTGATTTTTTTTTTTCCACCTAATGCTAGCAAAGGCTGCATATACATTTTAATTTTGGTCAGAATGCTCTTATCTTTGGGTGGTGGTGGTTTTTCATACTCTTGGTGTAGCTGTGGCCACAAACCTTTTTGTAATACCAAACTGTTATGGCCTCAGAGACAGCCCAATGTGCCACTGCTGTTTGCATAGACCTGGAGACTGAGGGCAACAGTGGCTTGACTTCCTACAAGGAAGGGTCTGTCTTGTTAGTGCAAGTTAGTTTGTGATAAGGACCACAGACACCTTCACTCGGAGAGGGTGTTTTGAGGGTGGATGTCTTAAAATGTTTCTGGAAGAAAAGCTGAGCCAAACCACAAAGTCCTTGCAAGGGCAGACAAGGCAAACTTCGTCTTACCCCTTGGACTCTGCGGACCTTTGATTTGCTGACAGTGATTACAAGTGTAATGGTAAGCCCAGGAGACTCTGCTGTGGTCGGGGGTGAGTTGGGAGTGGGCTCAGTGTCACTGTCAGTATCACCACTTGCTGCTGCTGCTTGTTGTAACAGAGCACATAGCTTCCTGCCCTGGTCACTGTGGTTTTGCCTGTCACTCTGCACCAGGTCTTCCAGTGCCTGTGATTACTTTTCTTTCCGTTTTCCCCTGTCATTGGGCAGCGGGGACTCCGCAGGCAGGCTGCAGGCAGAGGACAGCTCATTTCTCTTGGACTGCCTCTCATGATCTTTGCACGTCCTCTCTCCTCTTTGGCAGGGGAGGAGAGTTCCTCTCCCTCTCCTTGGAAAACGCCCTCTCCAGGATGCTCCAGTAGGAGCTGGTGGGAGGGAGAGGGAGTTCTGACTGCACCGAAAATGTCATGAAAAAAAAAAAAACCAACCCCAACCCGCAACTGACAGAAGAGAGAACTTGTCCTCAGATCCCTGCCGTGTGCAGCAGCGTAAACTACGTCTCCGCAAGCGCTGTGGGAGCTGGCAGGAGGCAGAGATGAAGTTCAGAGGCGCGGTAAGATTTATCCAGCTGTTCTGGTGGTTTCCCAGCTTTCGGGCGCGTATCTGGGCTGAGGAGAAGGGAGAGAAGTTTGTCAGGGCTTCTCTGGGAAAGGGGAATGCTGTGGGCTGCTTGGCGAAAGAGCCTTTAACTGGGTAGGTGGGTGCGAGGGGTTCAGACAGGATTGAAACAACCAGGAGGTGGATGTTTTGAGGAGGGAGACAAGGTGGGAGTTGAGAAAGTGGGAAGAGAAGGGGGGGGGGGGGAAAGCTGCGTGCTGGGTTAGGGGAGAAGAATGGGTGGAGCTTTCGCTTGGGTGGAAGGGGCTTGAGGGTGTGAATGTACCGTACTGGTGGGCTCTGCTTGTGTCCTTCCCAGGGATGTGGGCTCCTTTCTCTGTGACCACCACCCTAGGGAATGTCAGGAAATACCTGCTTAAGGACACGTTTCTGCTCGGTTCCACTAGCTTGTGTTTACTTTAGCAAAACTGTCCATGTTTTCGTGGCAGCCAGAAAGCCTGGGTCTTCCTACTGCCTTGCAGGACAACCACCAGCAGCTTAGAAAAATGAGGATATGGTGAAAGGGTGAGAAGACAAGGATTGCTACCTGGAGAATGAGTGTGAGAGGAGGGGAAAATATATATATATATATACACAATAGTGCTGTGTAGAAGGTTGAGTGTGAGCTCCTGTTTTCCTGTGTTGTGACACAGGAAGAAGGATGTTCAAAGAAGTTAAAGGTTGCAAAAAGATGCAAGGATTATTTTCATACAGTACATAATGGGGCTATGGAATTCACTGACACTGGAAGATGTTGAGGTCAAGAATGAGGGAACGTTATAAAAAAAGATTGTATGTGGGCTTTTGTCTGGATAAGAATGTTCAGGGCTTTAATTGGTAAACTTAGAAATTGAGGAAGAAAAGGATTAAAAATGTCATGTCTGTAGGTTTAAGCATTCTGACTGTTGAAGAAGAGCTATCATGGGGTAGGAGTATCCTGTACCTGTGCAATCTAGAGGTCCTTGCCTGTTTTCCCGAGTAGTCTAGTGCTGACCACTGTCTGAGAAAGGGTCTTAGCACAGAGCTGCCTTGTTCCTCTCTGTAGCAGCACGTTTGAAGGTGGAGATGATCATGCTCAAGAGGCTTCTGCTTGGATTTCTGTTGGCATGGAGGACAGTGGAGCAAGCAAACATCTGTACAGTGATGTACAGAGAATGGTGTGTAGGTGTGATAAGCAGTGATGTTGTCTGGGGTTGTGCTTCGTACTCTGAGAGAACATGGGTGTGGAAGTGCCCTTCACGTGCCCTGGGAATGCACTGGAGGGCTTGTTCTGTTTGGAAAGTTTTACTATTTCTAAAAGACATAATGGTCTAAAATGGTTGTGTGGGGTGTGTGGAATCCAGTGAACATCTGGTGTGGGGAGGGCCGTGTGCTGCAGGGGTGAGATTGAGACCTGTAGTGTTGGTAGTGAGAGACGAAAGGACACGTGTGTTTAGAGGGGAATATGACAGCAGTTATCAGAGCTGTGAATGGGGCACAGCATCAGCACTGCTGCAAGCTGGGAGGCTGGGGAGCAGGTGCACGCCCTGAGCCTTACCTGTTTGAGTGTCTTCTCCCCTCTCACCTGCTCACTCTGACCTGGAAGCCAGTGGCAAAACTTACTTGGAAGGGCAGTGATCAGAGTTTTTCCTTTTGATGCTCTTTGCCTTCTGAAGCTCCTGTGAGATGCACAGGTCTGTGTCTCAGGTCAGAGGCAGCACTGTTGTGCAGAGTGGTCAGCAACATCTTTGCACCAGCTTGTGTCATCTGTTCAAGAGAAAAATGTCAGCTTCCTAAATATAGAAATTCAGCATATTTACTTTCCAGCCTTGATGGTCTTCTGGTTTGTCTAGTTCTTTTTTCTTACTGCTATTTTATATTTAGCTTGTTGATCGAAATATCAGCATCCCACTTCAGGGGTTAATGTTTCTCCTCTCCTTCAAACCAGTGCTTCTAACTACCTTTTTCACTACTAGTTGCTTCTCTTTTTTCCTAACTTGCTCCATCTGCTCGTCAACAGTCTAGAAAATATAATTCTGTTATAAAAAATAGTTATATTACTTGTTTGCCATGCAAATCTCCATGGCTTGCTTTGATTTCTGGTCCATCATAATTTGCATTTCTAATTTACATTTGAGCTCTGTAGATGGATTATTTCTATTCTAAATGCTGCAGATGTCAAGTGTCATTGATTAATACATTAAGTCATAATTAATTGCAGCAACATCTGCACTCTGAATTACTGTTTTTCAAAAGAGGAAATTTTTGCTTTCACGTTTTTTAAGTCCCTATGGCCTACATGCATTTAGTAGATACTTAAAATAATGCTCACAGTGTGATACATTGCTCATGTTTCCCATCCTGCTTTGCATTTTAGGGTGGGGGGTTAAATGGGTCTGTAGCTTGGAAAGTGAGAGAGGCAGAACTTTGACTTCTAGGCTGTTTGTTAGTGGGGACATAGGAAACCTATGTGAGATCAGAATAAACATGCTTAACCTAAATTCCAAATTATTTTATGTTTTAATATGTTCTGGTTTATCCCTACTTAAACTATGGAAGACTTGAAAATAAATTCTTTACAGAAATTAGTTAAGGAAGTGGTGATTTGCTCTCCTCAGTACAGTTTTTTAATAGTGTATCCTATAGTTAAATCCATTCAATGTGTATTTAGGATTGGGAGGGAAGCATCAGAGAGGGAGAACCCAGTTCTGAGCATGGGCAAGTGCTCCCTGACTCCAGACATTCCTTTGTTGGCTATGTATTGCTCTAAAAGAAGCAAGAATAAGAAGTGATTCTGCTATAAATGGCCCTTGAGTGGCAGCTGCTGACATGGTAACTTTTTTTGCAAGTGGAAGTTGTTCCCTTAACTCTGCCAGCCTGTGTTATCAGGGTTGCTATCTGGTTTTGATCCTGTTTAATCTGACAGTTCTGATTTTTCTCAAGTTGTCTGCTCAGAACAGCTTACCACCTTGTGGGACATACTGCAGTCTTCATCAGCCTTACATAATTAAAATAAACAGTTTCATTTTGTTATTACATTTTTTTCACTAAACAAGTCCAATACATGAGATGTGGGTCATGTGAGTTACTGTCTGAGCTCAGATACCTGGCTTCAGACAGCCCAGCTAGCCCCATGTGGTTGGTTGCAGAGGATTTTTATCTGAGACCTGTAGCTGTGTCTCGGGGAACCCTCTTTCCAACCCAGCTGTTGACTAATGCTTTTTTGTGTCCAAAATGTGCAGCTAACTTTGTGTGGCAAAAGGGAGGAGGATCTTAAGTGGCTGCACTTCAGTCTGTCAGGGATTCGCTGGCTAAGATCCCTTGGTCCAGGTCCACCTCAGTTGTTCTCATGATTGCTTTCTCCATGTACAAAGAAAGAAGAGCTATCCCGTTCTGCACCTCAGGAACTGAGGCCTGGATAAAGTAGTTGATTTTTGTCTGCTCTGCTGTCTAGCCTGTGCTGTGTCCAAACCCTTTCCCAGGCTGTAGAGTGGAGTAGAAATCAGAGGAATTTCTTTTTTTCTCCTTCCTGGAGCTTTGGCATGGCAGTAAAGAATGTCATACTATCCAGGAGACAAATGTGTTTTAACTGCCACCTCCCCACGAGAAGTTTGTTCTTGGTTCAGACTTCTTATTGTCTTCCAGAATCTAATCTGAATTTCCCTTCCCACTCACATTTGGTTCTTGCCTGTTCTTCCGTTCCCGGCTTTGTACCTATTCCTGGAGCCTGCAGATCAATCATCTTTCACTTGATACCAAGATAAAGATGCCTGCCTCTTCCCAAACAGCACCCACTTCCTGTGGTCATGGCAGTGCAAGTCTCCTGGACCACGGAATGGATAGTAGCTAATTTGTAAAAGTATGCTTTAAGATTTTCCTCTGACAGTGCATTTTTAGATGTTGAACCAGAAATGTTGTTTATCTTCTGTGACTTTTCTTGCTAAATCAGCTGACTATAAACCTTCCCCGCTCTATGTGAGACCATGTGAGAGCTCTGGGGATTTTCCACACGTGTTACTCATGGATGCTCCAGGTGTGAGAGTTGCCAGAGCTGCCAGGTGCTGCCTGTTCCCTCGCTGCACTTGTGTGTCTGGAATTGCTGTGCAACACTGACTGTTCGGGTACAGAATCACAGGGGTTGGAAGGCACCTCAAGAGCTCATCAGGTCCAACCCCCCTGACAAAGCAGGGTCCCTAGGACAGGTTGCACAGGTCGGCGTTCAGACAGGTCTGGAATATCTCCAGAGAAGGAGACTCCACACCCCCTGGGCAGCCTGTCCCAGGGCTCCCTCACCCTCACTGTGAAGAAGTTCTGCAGATTCCTGTGCTCCAACTTGAAGCCCCTTGTCCTGTCTCCAGAGACCATTGAAAAGAAGCTGGCCATTTCCCTCTGTGTACCCCTCTGGGAACATCAAGGCTAGAAAAGTTCGGTGTAAAACACTCCTTTGTACACACACACTTGGCTACTGGGTGTTACGTGGCCGTAGACCAGCTGATGGACAAAGCAGTGGGGTGATTTCTTGCTCAATTCACATCAGCCCTGAACTCCTGTGCTCATGGCAGAGTTGCCTCCATCTTCCAGGGCAAAAGAAAATTTCTCCAACGGGCTCAGTCTGACCAAGTGACTCAGATGCTTTGGGTTTTGTTGAGCAGAGCAAAAGGTCCTGTGATTCATTTTGAGGTGTACTAGATCTCCAAGTCCGAAGCAGAGGAAAGTCTTTCTCATACTTTGGCAGTTAGCACAGTTTAAAAGAAAAATATTTGTATACACCTTCACAATACCATGTCAGAGATTTGCTAGCTCCGTTTAGGAAACTTTGATACAGTCTTGAGAGCTTTTGTACTCCCAGGAGCAATTTCTGAAAGGTATTTTCTGGTCTTGTTGACTCTTGTATGAATACTAAGAAAGGCTGGAACCTCAGCCAACATAAACCTGGCTCTGCAGGCTGCATTCAGCAGCACCAATTTACACCAGCTGAAAATCTTGCCCAAAATTTCTTCCGTGGGATTAAAAAGGCATGTGGAAGTCGTACCTCTTTGGTAATTGCACTGGCTTGGTCCCCACCATTCAGGAGAGACGGCTTTTCCTTTCCTGGCAGTGAGCCACTGTTGTGCTAAGGGCTCTGGAGAAGAGATTAAAAGCAAGGAGTGGGTTAAAATAGTGTGGGAACTGTACCTCGGGTGGGTTTGAGAAACGCCGTGGCAAAAGGCAGCTTGTGCTGTCTCAGGCCAGAGTGCCCTCAGGACAGTGGTTGTCAGTATGGGGTGAAAGGCCCATCTGAGGGAAGGCACCACCAGCAGCTTTTGGCCGTTCCCTCTTTTGCAGACTGTGCTGGGTGTGGCATTAGTGTGTGTGTCCTACAAAGGTTGGGATCCTCAGCCTCTGCCTGCTTTTGTTTCCTGTAGGCAGGGTGAAGTTCCGTGTGGCTGAGGTAGCCAAACTACCTGTTACTGTCAAAAGGGCTCCTGGGCTCCCTTTCCACCTTGCAGAGACATGCACCTGGTTCTGTGGTGAGGTGATTCAGGAAGAAAAATACCAGATGCTTCTTTCCTGGTCATTGTTTTGCTGGCTGAGCGAGTTACATCGGTTCAGCTTACAGATAGATAATTGTGTTAATGTGTGCCAGGGAGGCAAAGTCCAAAGGAGGAGGGATGTGCTCTGCTTTGGTGGTGGTGACCCCTTAGGCTGCACCAGAGTTGCCTCTTAGGTGGTAGTTTGACAAGCATGTAGAAACAGCAGAAACCCTCCCTGCTGCTGAATTGCTTGGTCCTACCTGTCCCCACTTCCCAGTCTTGTGTCACTGTATCTGCTGGCTGTTCAAGTGATGATGTGCAGAACCAGGGTGGGGAAATGACCTGGTTTAAAATAAAAAATAAAATCTGAGTGAGTTTTAATCCGTCTCAGGTTTCCAGTCAAGCTTATTTCACAGGTACTGGAGCCAGTGCAAGCCAAGAGATATTGCTGCACAGAGGGCAGGTGGGATGGTCCTTCCCCCTGTGCTCTATCAGAAACAGCTCCTCTACCGCTGTGCTCTCCTAGCAGCTACAAGGAAAACTGATTTTCATGGGGAAAGGTCAAATCAGACCCTCACAGCCTATATTCTCCTAATTATCTGGATGGAATACATACTCCCTGACACAGGGCTTTGTCCAAGCTGGTCGCTTGTATAGCAGAGAGCAGAGGATGTTGTAAATGAAACTGTACGTCAGCCGGAGGCGTTTTGGCAGAGAGAAATCTATCCACTGCAAAGACACTAAAGGAGCCAGTGCTGTCCATAGGCAAACTGCTTTAATGGTTAATTAGCTCTGCTGTAACATATTTAAACCCCCCCCAGACTGGGTTTTCTAGCATTAATTTACAGCCACCAGATTTGATGTCTGCTTGCTAACATTAAATAACTAACATTTCAGTTAATTTACTCAGTGCCTTACAGTCACACTCATCATTCAGTAGGAACATATGGTCATCATTGTGATAATTTTTTCTAAATAGTGTCTTCTTTCCCCACTTTCTTCCTTCTGCATTGCTGTTCTGTTTCCATTTTGCAGAAATGATTTGTTTTCACCTCCTTTTCCATGGCATCTGTTGAAGTTCTTGTCAGTCAAATAGTTAATGTTGACATTTTAAGTTGATGGTAGACTTGGACATAAGCAATAAAGCAAATGAGCAATTGCTGGCACAGAGAAGCCCCTATTGCTGAGCTGTGGTTATGGCTGATGTTTATGTTTGCATTTGGTGCTGTACCCTCCCAAGACTGTGATTAAAATTTATATTCTGGAGAATCTGACTGCAGTCATGTTGACTGGATAACTTGGTCACATTTAATTACTGCTCAAAAGTTGCATTTAGTTTTGGGTTTTGCTTTTTTTCAAACTGTCTGAAAATTTCAGGTAGTTGTTCACATGGAAAGAGGTTGAGGTTGAATGAGAAGGAAAAAAAAGTGTGGAGGAAGCTGAAAGCTACTTAGCCTTAAATGCCTGTCCCAGAGGAGGCTGCTGAAGTGCAATTTTCTGTGTTGTAAGTAGGATAGATTGCTTCTTCCTTAGGCTGGATGCCTACAGCTGGGATCAGTTTGTCCTGAGCTGGAGGGAGTGGTTGATGAAAGAGCTGCTGAAACTGCTATGTGACGTTTTCTGTGAAAGTCTTTAGGATTATATAAACTTGGATTAACTGCAAGGATGGAAGCTTCTCCTCAGTCATTTTTGAGGCAGCTGTGTTTTAAAACCGTATTCATAAACTCACCCACTTGAAAACTAGTTATTTTCTTTTGGTTTTGCCTTTGTTCTTATTGCCTTGTCCAAAATCTGCTCTGGGGTTGCACTGCTCTGATAGAAGGTTCTAATTTCTCGACAGAATTTATTTGTATGTGATTTATCTATTTCTTTTGCCAGTGTTGTCCTTTATCTCACCACCTGTCTTCTCCAGGGCTTCTCCCTTTCCTCTTTACCTTGCCACTGAGGTCAGATGACAGCAAAGCACTTTGCTGAAGGTGTTGAGGAATTGGCTTAGAAAGTTTTGAGCATTTAAAAAGATTAATTATGAAGAAGTACCTGCAGAATTCTTCCTTTCAAAGCTTAGAAATCAGGCCTTCCAGGCATGAGACTAACAGAACAGATATAAAGGGAAATTAGATGTTGTTTTGTGGTGTTGGAGCCATTCGAGTGGATCTGGAGTTGAGTGGTAGCAAGTTGCAGGACCTAATTTTTCTTCCTGAAAGCTGCTGGGTTTATGCAGTCCCTTGTACCCAGGCACTGGGTTTGTGGGATGGAAGCCAATTCTAACTTGCAGAAATAGACAAAGCTGCCTTTGGAAATTATTTGGAAATGATTGGTAAGCCTGAACAACTGCAGACTGAGGGAATTTGGACCGGTTGGAGCCCAAATTGATACTTCAGTGGTCTTGCTTTAATTGCTACTTAACAAAAGGTAAATTTTCTTCTGCCCAAGGTTGTGTTTATTTTTTTTTCCCCTGCACAAGGTTGTATTTATTTTTTTCCCCTGCACACCATCAGCAAAAATCACCTACATCATTGTGCAGGGTTTTGGGGCTGGACAACAGCGTTGCAGCAGCAGTCCCAGTCTGTAAAACAATCAATGGAGAGGGTGCCCTGGTATTGCTGTTAGTGTGTGAGCCCTTGTAGGAAATAGCACCAGTGGTGGTTGTGCCAGTGATGGCACCTCAGGACTTAACAACAGACTCATCCAAATGTATTTGTGCTTGAGAGATGATGGAGAAGAATTGTGCTTGCGGAGAGGAGTTTGCAGAGTAACGATTTAAGAGTGTGGTCAGGAAAGGCAGACAGATGTGAGGCAAATGGTTTAATACACTGTATCTCCTGTCTCTGGTTTCTGTAGTACATCTGGTCTTCTATGCCTCCTACACCGACTGTCTGTCATGTCTGGTTGCCTTTAGTGGCAACTTTCCTTGCAAGTAGCAACTGAGTCCCTTGATGCACATTTCCTCTCCCTGTTGTAGTAGGTGAGGTTGAGTGAGACAGGTCAGCAGACGTGTTTCCCAAAGATGGTTGTGTTGAACCACATCAGGTTTAAAATGTAACCTTTAAAAGAGGGTCAGGGTACAGAAGTTCCTCGATGCATGGGTTAGATGTTAGTGTCACAGTAAATTCAGTTGCCATGGGATGCAAAAAAATGCCCATTTCTCAGTAGTTCTGAATTTTCCCAGAATTTTCCTATTGGGTGTCTTGCTAAACTTTTAAATCAGTCAGCAATGTGAAGCTGTTTGCTCATGAGATGAATCATCATTAGTCAGAAAAGATTCCTTACCTCAAAACGACTTCCCGTTATGAAATGAGAGAGAGAGAAGTAGAGAAAACACATTTCAGCCTTGCCTCTGCTAAGGGATGCCTGGGAAAGGAAATCCAAGTTTTATTCTCTTTATGAAATGCACGTTGGATCGACTGATTCCTTTAAAGTGATTGGAAGTTTTCCCTAATGCTGCCTTGTCTTCCATCAATGCAATTAGCATAAAGCAATTGATAAATTGACATATTGACTAGTGTTTTCAACAGTAGTGGGGTTATTCTAATATCCTCTCCTGTTTACAGGTTGTCCATGGGCATTTGTGATTAATCATTGTTGTGGATTCAGTGAGCTGCCTACAAAGCTACAAATATCCCAACTTTTCCTTTGCTTTTGGTTGCAGGGAGCGGGGACTAACGGTATTCGGCTGACCATGGAGAGCGCTCTGACAGCCCGGGACCGTGTCGGGGTGCAGGACTTTGTCCTGCTTGAGAACTTCACCAGTGAAGCAGCATTTATTGAAAACCTGCGTAAGCGCTTCAAGGAGAATCTGATCTATGTGAGTAGCAGAGTGACAGACACCGAGCGCTCATCAGTGACCTGAATTGGGGTGTTTGCTGCCCGTACCGTAGCTTCGCTCTGCAGTTGGATTTGGAGACCATGGTTACTTGTGTCAGAACTAGTCTGGGACACTATCACACTGACAGATCATCAATTGACTCATCGCAGTGCTCCAGTTGAGGGCTGCTGGCATTTACAGATCGTGCCAGCACTGAAAAATCCAACTCACACCACATTCTTTCATTTCATGGATTCATTCTGAGCTGGGCTTTCAGCAACCCCAAGCTTGAACTTGGTCCTTAATGGTGCATCAGAAATAATCCCATATTCTTGCCTGTTAGAAGCACTGAAGCCGCTTGCAGGTGCAAGGATACCATGTCTAGCATAACATAACTCCCACAGTGCATTGTCTCTGTGCTAAGAGGGCACCTCTCCAGCACCCTTGGTTTTGGAAGTGCTCAGCAGAATCCCCAGCACGTGTCAGCAGCGTACGGCCTTCAGAGCAGTCTGGGCTCTTGGACAATCCGCTGCCAGACCTGTAACCTCTCTGCTTTGTATTCTCTCTTTCAGACATACATTGGCTCAGTTCTGGTGTCTGTTAATCCATACAAGGAACTGGAAATCTACAGTAAGCAGAACATGGAGCGATACCGTGGCGTCAGCTTCTATGAAGTTTCTCCTCACCTGTGAGTGGCCTGTGGGTAAACAGTGCAGTTCGTGCCCTTCCCACACAGGCGTGTGCAGTAACGACATGTGAAAACAAGCAGATAGAGCTGTTCCTTGTCCCACATACAGCCCTACAAGTCATAGGGATATAAGGGATCCTTTGGAGGGTGTGGTGTACAGCTCTTTCTATTCCTGTTCCTTTCTCCAAAGAGGATGAGCTGCCTTTGCAAGAGCGGTATTTGGAAAGGGAGTTGGTTCCTTCCTGGCTGGAGGAACAGAGCTGCTTACCCAGGCCTGGCAGGACAGGAGTTCATTGTTCCAGGGTTACTTGGGGTCTGCGTGTCCGGGCTGCGAGTTTCCCCTGCTGCTACATCGCTCATTCAGCACAGGGCTAACTAGGGGAAAGAGTGTGTCTGTATGTGTGGTGGTTTCTTTCCTACCTCTGCTGTTGCTGCCTGACCAATATTTATTTGGTATTTCCCTCGTTGCTAAGATACCCTCTGCCTGTTGGAACAAGGAATGTATTTATTTACATGGTCTGGCTGGGTGAACATTCCCAATTTCCCATTTAAAAAAAAAAATGAGGTTTAAAGTTATTTTTAAAAGCATTTGATTTTTTTTTTGTTAGACTGAAAGAGAAATATGAGTGAGAGCTGAGGACAATTGGCTCCAAAGTGTTGTTCTTTCAGGACCAAAGGCCAAATTCAGAGTACCTCTTGGGTTTTTTTTTTTGTGTGGTGGGGTTTTTTGGGTGTTAGGGGTTTTTTTGTTTGGGTTTGGTTTTTTTTAAGAGGTCTTGGAAGAATAAATGATATTATTTTTGAGTGAACTATTTGGATTGTTTCTTATTCCTGGCACATAGCCCAGGAGAGTAAGCAAAACAGAATGCGCTGCAAGCACAGAGAAAGAGAGAAACACCATTGTTTGGGAAAGACTGAACACTTGAAGTTGTATTTGTCATGATAAAAATGTTATTTTTATAGTGTTTCAGTTTCTTGGGTGGACTTATATGGAGGACTATTAAACCTGAACAACCCTGCCTTTAAGCCTCCTACGTTCTATCCTTGATCTTGATGTGTCAGTACATCCTGCCTGTGTGCAGGTGCCCCAAATAAGGATCTGACCCAAGAAAGCAAGTTACCCATGAGCCAGCAGCTTGCCTAGGCAGCCAGGAGGGCAAACCATATCCTGGGATGCATCAAGAACAGCATGGCCAGCCAGTCCAGAGAGGGGATTGTCCTGCTCTGCACTGCGCTGGGGCAGCCTCACCTTGAGTCCTGGGGGCAGTACAAAAAGGGACATAAAAATACTGGGCAACAAGGATGGGGAAGGGTTTGTAGGGGAAGTCTTACAAGGAGAGGCTAAAGTCCCTGGGTTTGTTCAGCCTAGAGAAGAGGAGGCTGAGGGGAGACCTCATGGTGGTCCGTGGCTTCCTGAGGAGAGGGAGCAAAGGGGCAGATGCTGATCTCCTCTCTTTGGGGACCAGGGGATGGAACCCGAGGGAACGGCGTGAAGCTGCAGCAGGGGAGGTTTAGGTTGGCTGTTAGGAAGAGGTTCTGTAGTGAGAGGGGGGTCAGGTGCTGGCAGAGGCTCCCCAGGGAAAGGGTCACAGCGCTGAGGTCGGCTGGAGGCAAGAAGCATCTGGATGATGCCCTCAGAGCCATGGTTTGAACTGGCTGGGCCTGTGTGGGACTCGATGGTCCTTATTGGGTCCCTTCCAGGTCAGGACATTCTGGGATTCTAGGAAAGTAACAGGTGGTGGTGTAAATCAGCACCAGGCACTTCCTGGTGAAGCAACCAGAGGCTGCAGAGGTGGCAGCTCTGCTGCAGGTGTCCAGCCTCACCCCCAGCCTTAGCTCTGCTCTCAGCTCTTCTTGCAAACTGTTGCTGCTGAATAGGTGACCTTCAGCGCTGCTCTCCAGGCAGAGACCTGGGCTAGGTGCAGCCACCTTAGCCAGTGAGCAGGGCACTCCTAAGGGCTGCTTTTCCTTAGGTGACAATTCTGTGACAATCATTGGGACTGTGGCTATGTTTTCACCTGTGAGCAGTGGATCTGGGGCTGAGCATGACGGCGATGCTCGTGTATAACACAGGGCGCTGAGCAGCTCTGCCTCAGTTCCTGTGCAAAGGGAATTAAAATCACAGAGTAGCTGATTATTTCTCAGGCTGTTCTCTTTCTTCTCTTAACTAGCCCCAGGAGAAATTGTGAAATATGTGGTTTGTAAGTAAACTTTTGAGAACTGCAGTACTGAATAGCAATGCTGCTCCAACTGGGAAAACAGCATTTTTGTTAACTGTTTTTATTGTCCTGTTAAAAAAAACATTCAGTTATTTGATTATTTGCATTGCAATATTTGATTATTTATGCATTTTTAAATATTTTGAGGAGCACCATGTAGCGTAGTACTCTGTGCTTCTCCTTTTACAGTATTTCAGGTGTCTTTTCTCCTCTTTCTCTTATTCTAAACTGATTCTACAGAGCCAAAATACTTCAATATTACTATTCCAGTGTCAAAACAGTTTAAGGCTAGGCCTGAGTGCTGGGTTCTCTGGGAAGTGCATCACATGTAGTCATTTGAAGGAGCAAACTTATCCGTATGGGCTTGAAACACAGCATACTTCCAGAGTGATCTGTCACATCCTGTCCTATTTATAGCCTGCTGGGGTTCAGAGATGGTGACTACAAATGAAACCGTAAACATCTCTTCAGTAAAATGATTCTGTATGTGTTACCATGACTGCCAGCTTTATGCTTGATCTTATAGTCCTATAAAACCAGCCAATAAAAGCACACAGTCTAGAGGTGGTTCTTAAATTTTAAATTAATTTTACATTTATTCAACTGTTTTCAAAATACTCCCGAGAGAGAACTGGGATGGGAAGAGAAGGACTTGATGAGTTTAGTGGGGTAAGTGTGCAGTTGTGTTGCTAGGTAGCTCATTAGTGTTGCCTTAGCACCAAGTATTAATAGACTTGAGAAGGGCACGGCTGTTATTTTGGTGTGATTATTTCTAATTAATTTCACAGCATGAGAGTTTGGAGGGAAAAAAGAAAGCTAAGCTACTAAAAGGTTGTCAAGTGTGTGAAGACAGATTGTCATGTGTAAGATGGCTGAAAATACTGCTATGGAGGTCATCTATGTGAGTGCATTTAGAAGGGCTAATGCTCCTCTCATCTTCTTCTCTTGCATCTATCTGGTCCTTCTTTTCCTCTCTTCTTCTGTAAGCACTTGCCAGCGTTGCCAGACTCACTGTCAGGTCTGTTATAAAAGTGTGTGTGGTCCTCAGGACAGGATCCTGTCTGGTCTGTTGCAGAAGAGAAAGGGAAAACAGCAAAGGAAGAAGCAGGGCTCTAGGGCCAGCAGCAATAAACCCTGGCTATGCAGGCAGGAGGAATGGGCTGGTATTTTGGGTGGCATTTGGCCTGGGTTGGATGGTAATTTATGTAGCCTGCAGGATGTTTATCAGTCTGTGCTGGCTTACCCAATTCCTTCTGCAATCCAGGAGAAGCTGTGGGAGGTTGGGCCGTTCAGGAGCCACCCAGATAGTAACATACAGTTGTGACCTGAGCATGTCATCACTTAAAAGATAAGCTGGAATAAAGACTGGTCCCACAAGATGAAGAAACTTTACATTCAGGAAACATCTTGTTTTCCACCAATGTTGAGAGCTTCTGCGTGCTTAGCAAAGTCAATTTGTCTGCACGATATAGTCATTTTCTACAACAACTCTTCTTGTCAGAGTCAGAAGAATAGTTTTTAAAGGAATTTGACAGATATGTGCTATCACCCTGCAGAAACTTGGCCCAGTGGTGAAGATGTGTATAAATATGTCAGAAAGCGTTTGAAGGCATCTCCTGTCTCATCACCAGTGTGCAGAAGCAGCACGCTCTGTCCCATCCTGTGGATTCATCCTTCTTTATGAGGTGTCTCTGCTGGGCATTCTTACTGTGGGATCACCTTAGCCCAGGAGTCTCTCTGCCCTTTCACTTGTGGAAACAATCTAATGCCTGGTTATCCATGTCCCGTAGCTACGCTATCGCAGACAACTCGTACCGCTCCCTGCGCACGGAGAGGAAGGACCAGTGTATCCTCATCTCTGGGGAGAGCGGGGCTGGCAAAACAGAGGCCACCAAGAAGATCCTGCAGTACTACGCCGTGACCTGTCCAGCCAGCCAGCAGGTCGAAACCGTGAAGGATCGCCTGTTACAATCCAATCCCGTCCTGGAGGTAACTCTAGAGCCTGCAGCACGGAAACTTACCATTGAGTCATACCAGCAGTACTCAGATTTTCCAGCTGAGGGGGTGGGGGCAGCTGGGACCCCCCTGGGTAGGACTGAGCTGTCGGTACAGGGCGGATAGCATGTCCTGGGAATGCTGGTTCCTGGCATGTGGGCAGATCGTTTGCGCTGCACATAGGGGAATCCCAGTCTGCGTCCAAGCCAAGGCTGAACTCCCTCAGCCCTTTCCAGCCCACCAGTAGCAATTCTGGAGTGGGCAGGCTGTAGGGCGAGAGTCGTTTGGCGTGGGAAGCGTCCTCGGTGCGCCGCACTAGTTTGGGAAGGAAGAAGCGGCCGCAGCCGCTGTGGGCAGCCTGTCCCTCGGAGAAACGCGTTCTGCGGGTGCATTTTCTACTGCTGTGGTGTCCTCTAGTGTCCGGTCCTGAGCTGTCTTGGTAGTTCCCTTTGCCATTCCCGCTCTGTACCCAAATGTGTGCTGCATGCCCGGGAAAGGTGTGCTCCCCAGGAGAGGGGAAAGCCTGGCAGGCCGGCGCCTGTTTGGATAGTGCCTGCTGCGAGCGGAGCTGCGGGAGGCTGTGAGCAAATAGCTGTGATGAAAGAGGAAGCTTTGAAAAGACCGTCAGACAGGACATATGTTGTCAGCAGTGAACTGGCATTAAAATAGGCTTGCTGGGGGGATGGAATTGTTTTCAGAGGCACGCTCCATCTGCAATGCTTGCACTGGGTATAAAGATCAGCGTTAGAGTTTGTGTAGCAATCTGTTTCCCTCTGGGTTTCCCTTGCAAAAAGGACAAACTGAGGATTTAGTGGCTGTAAATAAGCAACCAGCAGCTTCCCCAAAGTGCTGATAAATAATCTGATTTTCTACTTCTTTATTTTTTCCTAATCATCCTCATGGCAGGCCTTTGGAAACGCAAAAACCCTTCGGAACGACAACTCCAGCCGGTTTGGGAAATACATGGATGTGCAATTTGATTACAGGGTAATTTCAAAGCTATTTTATACTTCAGAGCTGGTCCCAGGCACGGCTGGTCTCTATTGCTTGTGTGTCCTTGTGCGTGGAGCGATTCTTTTGCATTCCTTTGGTGATGGCATAAGCAGCATCTCTGGTTCCAGAGGATTTTATAGCATGTGCTTTCCTTTCTTTCTCCCTTCATTTCTCTATCTGTGCAAGGACACAGAGAGGTGAAATCCCATTGTTTCTGGGGAGCATGTGCACCTTGCAAATGGATACTCCCAGGGTAAATCCACATAAACCAGCTGCAATCTGAAGTTAATCTCTGTCCTGTGTAACTTTGCATAGTGTTTGTTTTGACTCTGACCCAAGCTGCCCCACACTATGAAGATGAAATAGTGCAAGAACTGGATAGCTCAGCATACTGCAGTCATTTAAATGTCTCGATACTCAATCCCTCCAGTTTGCTTTGTTGCATTTTATTGTTATTTTTGTGTTGAATTCCTCCAACGATCCCATTCCATGTGTTGCAGCCATGATCTCTACACAATGGCATATCTTCACTTGATAGCTCCTTCTGCATACGCCTCAAAATTCAAATTGCCACTGTATTTTAGCTGTGGTTTTCTTTTTGTATCCTATTTGTCTTTGAATAGACCACCCAGAGGCAGAAATATTTTCCTCTGTGTTGATGACTCCTTCAATGTATCTGGTTTGATTTAGGGGGCTCCTGTTGGGGGCCACATCTTGAACTACCTCCTGGAGAAATCCCGAGTTGTGCACCAGAATCATGGAGAGAGGAACTTCCACATTTTCTACCAGCTGCTAGAAGGAGGGGAAGAGGACCTACTGCGAAGACTGGGCCTTGAGAAGAGCCCACAACAGTATCAGTATTTAGTAAAGGTGTGTGCTAACTAGCAATTATTATAAAATGATTGTATTTGAGGACTGATACATTCTCAGTTGACTGTAGTTCCCTCATTTAACAAAAACCACACTGAGATGACTGCAGTGAAAAGAAACACATGGCAGAAGCACGTTGAGTGTGAGTAATATATCTTTGATGGTTATTTACTTGCTGATGTCAAACTCTGTCTTTCTAGGGTCACTGTGCAAGGGTCAGTTCCATAAATGACAAGAATGATTGGAAGATTGTGCGAAGAGCCCTGTCCATTATAAGCTTTAATGACAATGAGGTGGAGGTAAGATACTGAACAGTGCAGCTGATTTTGCTGCTCTTAAGGAGTTTTCCTGCTTTGATTTACTTCTGACCAAAGGCAGCCTTCACAACGAGTATATTCTCTGCAAAAATCCCCCCCCAAAAACCCAAAATTGTCTTGTAACATGTTCATTAACACAACAATCTCACTGCCTTTTCTCACTGTGAATTTATTTCATCATCCTGGTTTCTACCTGTTGCTTCCATCCTAGGATTTGCTGAGCATTGTGGCTAGTGTTCTGCATCTGGGGAATGTCCAGTTTGCTGCTGATGAGCAAGGAGACGCTGTGGTCACTACAGAGAATCAGATTAAATACCTGGCTAGGGTGAGTATCACCAGCTGGAGATGACTGAATTAAACATGAATTGCAGAGATTTCCTTATTTTGAACTTCCTACCTTCGTATCCTGCTAGAATATAATGTAGAACTTTTTCTAAATTTACTCTGATTTGACCCAAATAACATGTAAATTAATATCAAAACCTTCTAATTGTGACTTATCCTCTGTTTACCACTCAATCCACCACTGGCTTGATGTTTTTGCCTTCAGGGAGTGGCACAGACCTACTCTGGAGAGGAGTTTTAAAGAAAGAAGAACCCTTGTTGCTTTGCTTAGTCAGTTCTTTGTGCCAGAACAATCTGGCCAATTTATGTGTTAGGTCACATCACTGCTGGAAAAGAGGTGATGTGCAGGAGGAAAGGGAAGGATCGACTTGCAGCATGAATGGGAGGATAAAGGGTTGCTCCACTGGCCTGTGCTTTTGAGGATTAGCCTTAAAATATCCCTGGTAAAGTGACCACACTGCTTCATAAATTAATGTCATATTCTACCTCTTGGCAGCTTCTGGCAGTTGAAGGCTCTGTTCTTCGAGATGCCTTGATCCACAAGAAGATCATAGCAAAAGGGGAAGAGGTGAGAATGTGACGTGGGGATCTGGGAGGGACCCAAAGTAAGCGGTTCGCTTCTCACTTGTCAAAGGGGGCTGCCAGTGCAGGAGTCCCACAGCACAGTGGTGGCTGGGAGACACAGACGTGAGCTGAGCCCAGCAGAATGCTGTTGAGTGGCTGTTTATTAACAATGAACCAGGGAAACTTAATCCCTCAGTGGAATGGCTGTTGAATGGCTTTTTTTTATTCTCCTCCTGCATGCAGCTCATCAGTCCTCTGAACCTGGAGCAGGCAGCCTACGCGCGGGATGCGCTTGCTAAGGCAATATACGGACGCACTTTCTCCTGGCTGGTGAACAAGGTTAACAAGTCTCTTGCTTACAAGGTAAATGAACCTCTTGTCTGCAGATATCCAGCCAAGAGTGAAAGGAAGTTTCAAATCTTGTAGCTGCAAAGCAGAGAAATGGCAAGGTCCCTGCTGTATGGTGATTAGTTTTCCATTAAGAAGAGGGCAAAGAGTAAATGCTGTAATAAAATTGGTAAGATCTTGTGATGGGTTGTAGCTGTGAGTACATCTCAGCATTTCTTTTTTGCCCTACTGCAGGAAGGAGAGTTTCCAGGGTGGAGAAGTACAACGGTTCTAGGATTGCTTGATATCTATGGATTTGAGGTCTTTCAGCACAACAGGTTTGAGTCAATGATTTCTCTTGAGTTTTCAGTAAACTCTATATGACTCATCCATCGTAGTGTTTTCTGTCTGCTGTGAAATAAGACTTTATTCATCTGTGGGTCTCTTAGAGAGAAAGAGGTGGCATTTAAACTTCAGGAAGTCAGTCAACTGGTAATTGCAGGGCTTGGAACACTGGGGGCATCCAGCTAATCATGAGCATTTACAGCTCTTAATCTTCCAGCTATTTTAAAGACTCGGTCGCCTTTTTGGGACATTTATGCAATAGTCTGAGCTGTACCTTTGCCCAGCTCTGTGGCAGAGGGGTGGCCGTTGTGGGTGCATGGGATTGTGAGTCTGGACTCTGGCAATGAGCTGAGGCCCTCACATTTGCAGTATTATTGGGCCCTTCTTAAGAGTTTTTGTGGCCCTCTGTGTTCCACCCTTAGTGTCTATTTTTCTCTCCTAGAGGGAAGATTCACTAAAATTGCTAATTTTTTTCAGTAAATAAATGTTTCAATAAATAAAAATCTTTAGTAAATAAACATTTCACTAAATCTCTTCCACTTCTCCTGATTCACACATTTATGCTGCTGCCCTCTGATTGCAGAATCTGTAACTTATGCTGCAGTGTCAGTGATTATTTTTCTGATTTTCTCTTTGCAGCTTTGAACAATTTTGTATTAATTACTGTAACGAAAAACTGCAGCAGCTCTTCATAGAGCTCACCCTGAAGTCAGAACAAGAGGAGTACGAGTCAGAAGGCATAGCGGTAAGAGCCCGGATCTTCACTTCCCCTGGGTCCTTTGTAGCACCTCTGGCAGGCCAGGGAACAGAGAAAAGGAGCCACTTGTCATGGTCTGCAAAGGAAATGAGTTAAAGAACTCTCTTTTCCCCTTTGGTAATTGTGATGCAGCTAGGAGTGAGTAATGTCATTCCCATCTTTGATTCCCTTTAAAAAACATGCTTAGAAAACTAATTTAGTGAGTGAAAAAGCTTTGTTTCAAATTTGACAGGAAGATTATTTAAATAAGGTGCTGCCTAAATGTTCTGAGATTGTTGTGGTTTTTTTCCAGTCTGGAATTGTTTTCACCCAAGTGTGGTTTCTTGCCTTTGTAGTGGGAACCAGTTCAGTATTTCGATAACAAAATAATCTGTGATTTGGTGGAATCGAAATTCAAAGGCATCATTTCTATTCTGGTGAGTTAACAACACCTTTTCAAATTAAAAAATCGGGGTGGTGCAGCGGGAAACAAGGGGAAGAACGCAGGAAGAAAAGGGTCTAAGCTTCTGTTAGGGTTATTTGGGAGGTGGGAAGATCTGAGATACACTAAGAAGTGACACCACTCAAAGTCATAGAATCATTAAGATTGGAAAAGACCTCCAAGACCATCTAGTCCAACCATACCCCTACCACCTATGTTACTCACTGAACTACGTCCCTAAGTACCTCATCCAACCTCTTCTTGAACACCCCGAGGGACAGTGACCCCACCACCTCCCTGGGCAGCCCCTTCCAACACCCAAGCACTCTTTCTGAGAACAAATTTCTCCTCCTTTCTAACCTGAACCTCCCCTGGCACAACTTGCAGCCATTCCCTCTTGTCCTCTGGCTATGTATCTGTGAGAAGAGGCTGAGCCCCAGCTCACCACAATGTCCCTTCAGATAGCTGGAGAGAGCAATAAGGTCTCCCCTGAGCCTCCTCTTCTCCAGGCTGAACAGTCCCAGTTCCCTCAGCTGGTTCTCATAAGACTTGTGCTCCAGACTCTTCACAAGTCATACTGTGTCACCTCCATTTACTCTCAGGAAAGAATCTCCCAATCCAGGCAGTCTGGAAGGAGGGAAATGTTTTCCTTTTCAGCTCAGCAGTACTTCTTTTGTTGAGCTACAAGATACAAAACCTACTGGTAAAGGCCAGAGGGTCAAGCTGGGGCAGTGTTTCCATGAGGCAGAATTAGAGCTGGCCTGTGCACTGACAGGCACAGTAGGAAATCAATACTAGAGTGCCTGTGCTTGTAGGATGAAGAGTGTCTGAGACCTGGGGATGCCACAGATACAACGTTCTTGGAGAAACTGGAGGAAAACGTGAAGAACCACCCTCATTTTCTCACGTGAGTGTTCACATAGCTGGGGGCGGTTAGACTGGTAGGATCCAAGTGTGTGATAAAGCCCAGGCAACTTGTTGTGCTTATGGCAGTAGCATCCTTGGTGTACTGTTCCCTGCATAAAAGGTGGTCGTGTTTTCTTCTGCAAAGAGATCAGATGATGAGGTAGGATGACACAGAGTAAGTTGTCAACACTAACTGCCTTGCTTTTCTCAAGACCGTGCTTCGGAACACAGGAGGAGCAGCAAAACTCTTGTCTTCACTGATCTCTTCCTGGCATCCTACTGCCTGTATGTCCAAGGGATTTGCAGGCTTGCAGCTTCTTGGCTCTGCTGCAATCTTGCCCAGTACTTCAGGTGTGAGACTGGTTTGGGCAGATCATTCCCCAGGATCAATGACTCCAGCCTTAGGAGTAACTAGACCACGGAGCAGAATTTTACCAGAAGTTCAGTGTTCAGAGCTGTAGATGCATTGGAATGGTGTCAGTGGTGTTAGAGCTTTTGAGTCTGAGAGGTTTCTATTGCACTAACTCACCTTTGTGCCCAGCCTTTGGTCACCTATCCATATCTCCACCCCAGCAGGTCAGTGGGTGTGAATTCCATGTTTCACCTTTCAGGTTGTTTCCTTCAGTTCCGGAGCTCCGAATGTCTCGTTATTCTTCGCGCTCTGCATACGCTCCGATCAGGATCCATACGGCATCTCAGGAGTGTGCCAGCTGCTGCCAGCATCTTTGCTGCCCTCTTGCCTGCTGCCTCTACTCTAATTTCACAGAACCACCCTGCAGCCTTGCCAGGAAGCTGAAAGTTCATCCATTTGAAATCATCATAAATATGTTTTATGACATTTTTGCTATGTGCTGGTTGATGACTCTTAATTTACTTCTGCTCTTGAAAATCAGCAAGTCAGATTTCTTCC
This sequence comes from Gallinula chloropus, assembly GCF_964237585.1. NCBI lineage: Eukaryota > Metazoa > Chordata > Aves > Gruiformes > Rallidae > Gallinula > Gallinula chloropus. The sequence continues at coordinate 11,917,684 of NC_140104.1, forward strand.
CCCCCAGCCCTACTCTGGGATCAAATGCCATAGAGCTTTCTGAAGGGAATCCCCACAATGAAATGAAGGTCTTTGATGATGTTTCCTTGCTTTCTCACCAGGCACAAACTTGCTGACCAAAAGACTCGCAAGTCACTGGGGCGGGAGGAGTTTCGGCTCTTGCACTATGCTGGAGAGGTCACCTACAGTGTCGCAGGTAAGTGTGTGCATCATCTCTGCTCTCTCTCTTCTCCTCCTGTCTTCTGCCCTTTGAATTAAAACAGCTTTGCTACCTAGTAAAGAGAAATCTGAGCATAGGCTACTTCCATACGTCATTTAATCAACCAGATTGATTTTCCCATCTTGAATTCCTGCCTTGTTGTGGAGTTCCTGTGAACAGCTGTGGCAGCCTGAGCGGTTTCTTTTTCTTCCAGGTTTTCTAGATAAAAACAATGACCTTCTCTTTCGGAACCTAAAGGAGGTGAGTGTGGATAGAGGATGACTCCAGTACTCAGCAGAACAAGGAGTGGGGTTTAAAATGGGGTGGCACCTGAGGGAAAAGATTCTTCTAGACTCCACCTGGTGAACGTGTGTCCATAGGGCAGCACTATGAAAAGATAAATTGATGTGCCCATAGTTCCTTTTACTATTAAAAAGCAAAACAAAACCAGTCCCCTCCCTGCCCAAACAAACAGGCTTTTGTCCATGTTTCTTCGATAGTTTTTTGGAGAATGCTTTGTACTTCATCTCTGAAAATGTCTCTCTCTGCAGACCATGTGCAACTCTGAGAATCCAATCATAAATCAGTGTTTTGACAGGACGGAGCTGACAGACAAAAAGAGGCCTGAAACGGTAAGAAGGCAGGAGCTGGGTGGGAGGGTGGCTGTGTCCTGTCTGTGAAAGCCATGTCCTGTTGAACACGGTGATCTCTCTTGCATTCAGAGTTGGGAGACCGAGGTTTCCTCTGCAGCCACGTGCCCTGGCTGTAAGTCATCACTTCACACACAGTTTTTCTTTCTTTTCTCCTAGGCAGCAACTCAGTTTAAAAACAGCCTGTCCAAACTCATGGAAATTCTGATGTCCAAAGAACCCTCCTACATTCGGTGCATTAAACCTAATGATGCCAAACAGGCTGGTATGACCCCAGTGACTCTTCCTCTTTTCTACAACAGCTATATATAGTGACCACCAGTTCCCAGCGAGACACAGAGAGGAGCTCAGATGATGAAATCCTGCAAGATTTTTTCATTCTGGGCCTGTGCCAGAGCTGCTTATAGGGAGGTGGCTGCAGTGCCAGCAGCCAGGAATCACAATGGGAGCACTGGGCTTGGGTGGAGTAGGGTCATGTCGACAGTGAGGAATTGCTAACCTGTGTAACGTCTTTTTAATGACCTTTAATCTCCTTTATTTCTTCCTCCTGTCTGTGTAGAACATCCTAAAGAGGAACTTCTTTCTTAACTACATATAAACTTACATTAAGGGTGGGAGGGGCACGAGGGCAGGAGACACAGAGCGAGTGGTATGGGTCTTGCAGGGTGAGGTTGGGTTAGAGGTTCAAAGTAACTGCTGTACAGTATGACCAAGAACTGAAAGTTCCCTGCTCCTGCTGAAGGCACAGCTGAACATTCATGATGTTTCTCTGTCTTCATGCTCTCTAAAGATCGATTTGACGAAGTCCTAATCCGACATCAAGTGAAATACCTCGGGCTGATGGAGAACCTCAGAGTGCGCAGAGCTGGGTTTGCCTATCGAAGAAAATATGAAGTTTTCCTGCAGAGGTAGGATTCCCTTGGACTTCCCTTCCCTGCTCCTACCACCCCCTGGTCTGAGTCCTGCAAATGTTGAGGCTGAACAGCAGAGAGACCACCCTGACTCCCAAAAGACTTGTTTTATTGAGGGAATGAGAAGCGTGCCCTCTGTCACTTCCCACTGCCCTGTACAGGCTGGACTTCCCTCTGTGATATCTCCTCTGTCACTTTACAGGTACAAATCACTTTGTCCAGAAACGTGGCCTACGTGGGACGGCCGGCCCCACGATGGGGTGGCTGTGCTGGTGAAGCATCTTGGCTACAAGCAGGAAGAATACAAAATGGGACGGTTAGTTCTGGTTTTTAATTGGATATGACGAATCCTTGGACATCCCTGTCATTGCTTTTAGATAAGGCTTCTCGATCTAATGAATGAGGAAAGGCTTAGAGATCCCAAAGGGGGTGCTAAGGGCAGGAAGCAAACTTCTGGGGCATCTAAATGTAATTCTCCATTTCTATTTCTAGAACAAAGATTTTCATCCGCTTTCCCAAGACTTTGTTTGCAACGGAAGATGCTCTGGAAGTGAGGAAGCAGAGTCTGGGTGAGTCACGTGCACTGCGGTAGCTTCATGGACAGGCAGCTGTCTACTTTCTGATTAATATTTTTCTGTCCAGGGAGGGATTTTAGTTTAAAAAGCTGAGCCTTTTCCTGCCCTGGTCTGCTTGGTCACAGTTTCAAATCGCTGTTTTTCTTGTAATTCCAGCCACAAAAATGCAGGCTACCTGGAGGGGCTTCTACCGCCGCAAGAAATTCCTGCACATGAAACACTCAGGTAAGGACAGAGAGAGGATATCTCTGAGCTGTGTGACTGCAGGCAGCTGGCAGTGGCTGTTGCTGCCAGGGGCTACTTGATTTCAGTGCACAAGAAGGAAGAACCCCAAAGCCTCCCTGGAAGTGGAATGGAAGATGGGGTGTGGTACCCAGCCACCTTCAGGCTGTGAGACTGAGCGAGGGAGTCTGACTTCCCTCAGGTTCACAGAGCAGTTCCCGTCTCCTGGTGCTTTCCATTGACATTCTATCACATTGTTAAGAACTTAAGATTATATTTTGCCACACACAGAATCATAGAATCACTTGGGTTGGAAGAGGCCTTTAAGATAGACTCCAACCACGGCCTAACCCTGACCAGCCCACCTATAGTCCATATCCTCAAGCACAACATCCACACGCTTTCTAAATACCTGAAGGATAGTGACTCCACCACCTCCTTGGGCAGCCTGTGCCAGTACCTGACAGCCCTTCAAGTACAGAAATTCTTCCTGGTATCTGACCTAAATCTCCCATGGTGCAGTTTGAAGCCATTTTCTCTCATCCTATCACTTGTCACCCGAGAGAAGAGAGATGGACCCCCATGTCTGTACACCCTCCTTGCAAGGAGTTGTAGAGAGCCACAAGGTCTCCACTCAGCCTCCTTTTCTCAAGACTAAAAGCCCCAGCTCCCTCAGCTGCTCCTCACAGGACCTGTGCTCCAGGCACATCTGGATGCGCTCCTGCATCTCAGCATCCCTCCTGTAGTGAGGGGCCCAAAACTGGACACAGCTCTCGAGGTGCAGCCTCACCAGAGCTGAGTACAAAGGAACTATCACTGCCCTGCTCCTGCTGGTCACACCATTCCTGACACAGGCCAGGATGCTGTTGGCTTTCTTGGCCACCCAGGCACACTGCTGGCTGAAGCACACGGCTGGGCACAGCTGGCCTGCTGAAGACTGTTTACTCACAGGGCAGGGTCTCTCCCAAGCCCTCTTTATTGCCAGTTTTGTGTGGTGTCAGTATTGGTGCGAAAGGAACTCACTTTAGCCTGAAATCTTTGTGTTCTTTTTAGCCATAGCCATCCAGTCCTGGTGGCGGGGAACCCTGGGGCGCCGAAAAGCTGCCAAGAAGAAGTGGGCAGTAGAGACGATCAGAAGGTGGGTACGGGTAACCCAGGTCCTCACAGCCGCTCTGTCTGAGCAGCACGACAGTCTCGGTGATTATTTCTGCTTAAAACTGAGTGACACTTGCTACATAAAGCCCAGAAAATGGTTGGCTGGGAAGAGACCTTTTAACATCTCTTAATTTTGATCAGTTTTCTAATACAATTCCCATCTCCCTCAGGTTCATTAAAGGTTTCATTTACCGGAACCACCCTCGCTGCCCGGAGAACGAGTATTTCCTGGATTACATCCGCTTCTCCTTCCTGATGAACCTCAAGCGTAACTTACCAAAGACTGTATTGGACAAGTCGTGGCCAACTCCTCCTCCATCACTGTGTGAGGTAGGCACAACTGCACCAGGCTCAGGTGAATGACATGCAGGATGGAGGACGCTGTTGAAGACCACGGGCTGCCAAAGGCCTGAGGGACCCTCCTGTGCTGTCCAAGAAGAACGAACCAGGTTCTCGCTCACGTTCCACGGTGCATTAGCATCCCTGCTAGTAGAACAAATCCCAACTTCATCACATGGTGTCATTAGCAAATTAGTAGAGCTGCAGCACTGAAAGTTCCTGTGAGTGTGGGGCTGCTGTAGCTGTTTTCCCATCCCTTTCTGAAATTATCTTCCTTTTATTTCCTCTCTCTGCACAAATTAAGTTCCCTCTGGACAGTCAAACTGGCTGGAACACCAGTGTGGTTCCCTGGGAAGGACATAACAAACTTCTGCTCTTGCCATTACTACTCTGCATCTGTCAGAACTGGGTTTTATCTGATCAAACCAAAATACTGCTGAAAGTCCCAGTTATCTAAAGGTCCTGGTTTGTTTGGATCGCAGATCCTGGTGTTTGTTCTCCATTCTAAAGCAGCTGGAGAACATTGCAGGGCAAAGGTCTCATGAAAAGGTGGCATGTAACGGCCCTGCTGTTGAATTTAAAAGCAAGGCTGAGCGATGAACCAATGCTTTAGTCTAGCAGTGGATTGTCTGCAGTTGCTCCTTGCCTGTCATCACTGGATGGCTCCAGCATTTACTGTGTGATTTCTTCTTCAGGCCTCCCAGCTCCTGCGGCAGCTCTGTATGCAGAACATGGTCTGGACCTACTGCAAGCGCATCAGCCCCGAGTGGAAGCAGCAGGTAGGAGCCAGCTTCACCTTTGTTCAGAGACTCCCACGGGTGGGACAGGGCGGGTCTCAGCAGTATTTATTGTAAGAATTAAGGGAGGGGGAAAGCTGGAGACGGATAACAAGGATTTTACTAGGGAGGGAGGCAGAGCAGCAGTGGAGAGGTAGAAGAGCTCTTGCATCACTGTGTTCTTCAGGGGTTGGGCAGCAGTTCCCCAGGAACAGTGCAGTGATTATTTTTTATCAGGTTAGAGACAAAAGCCTGAAAGCCGGAAGGAGCCTCAAATGGCAGGGAAAGTGTAACTGTGGGGAGCTGAGAGGAGGAGTTGTCATTGTGCTTTGTGTATTGTGCAGCCTATCGTACAGCTCATTAAGCATGTGTAGTGAAACGCTGTAGATTAGTTAGAGGCTGAGCCTGTGATTAAGGACACAGGATTAGTATCAGCCATGACTGAGGTGGGACCTCCCTTCCCTTTCCCTAGCAATCCAGACTCACTCATACCCATTATCTGATAACTGCCTTTTTACCTGTAAACATCACTGGGTCATCACACCCGTAAGGCGTAAGCGCCCCAAACAGAGCCAGGCCCATTTCCCCTTCCACTCCTTTTTATTCTGGAGAAACAAGTAGGAGCCAGGGCCACAGGTTCTATTTACAGTGGGGGCGACTGTACCCTGGAATACCAGCACAGCAGAAGGGACCAAAGGTTTGCGGTGACTCATCACCACACCAGGAACTCCTGGAGCAGGAGGGAGCTCGTGGAGTTGTACAGAGAACAGCAAGTGGGTGGGAGAGCTGTAAGGAATGTGTTACTCAGCAGGGCAAGGACAAGGACATCACCCAAAACCAAACCAGAACAGCACTTCTAAGGCAAATCTGTCTTTTGATTAAGGAGAATTTTTTATGTTAAACAAGGATCTATCTTTTGTCCTTGCAGTTGGAACAGAAAGTAATTGCTAGTGAGATTTTTAAGGGCAAAAAAGACAATTACCCTCAGAGTGTTCCTAGACTCTTCATCAACACTCGACTTGGTGAGTAGGTGTTAAAGTGTTTAACGGGGAGGGGGGATTAATCTACTCTCTTCTTGCTAGAAGCTTCTCTCTGACCCCCACCTCTTTTGGTTTTAATATAGGTAACGAAGAGATAAATGCTAAAGTCCTTCAGGCTTTAGAAAATGAAGCCATTAAGGTGAGAGATATGTTCTAATACTGTATTGAGCTTCTAGAGTTGTTCAGCAGAATAGCATAAGATTAGATTTCTGAAGAAAACACAGCAAGAGTGTTAGATGCTGTGAAGTTGTAATTGAACTTGCCCAAAACTCTGTATTACATCAGATACTTGGGCTGTAGCTGGCATGGCTGGCGAGGAAAGGAGAAACCTGCAGACTGTAACTAAACCTGGTTCAGACAGCTGTAGTCATTGAGTTATTGTTCAGAACTCCTCTAGTCAACAAGGAAAGCCCGTGGCAGAATGGAGAATAGCACTCAAAGGAAGGGTCTCCATTCTCAGTGACCAGGGGGTGGGAAAGAGCCCCCTGCAAGCTCCCCAGGCTGGGGCAGGGGGGAAAGGCAGCTGAGAACGAAATGGCACTTCAGCACTGCTAACACTTCTTTCAGTATGCAGTTCCTGTGATCAAGTACGACCGGAAGGGCTACAAAGCACGAGCACGGCAGCTGCTGCTCACCCAGAACGCAGTTTTCATAGTTGAAGAATCCAAAATCAAACAACGGATCGACCACGCCAACCTGACAGGTACCAGGGGGACGTCAGCGCCGTTGGGCTCGCGCGCCTCCAGTCAGACGGGCTGAACAGTGAAGTAACTGGTTTGTCTTTGTCCTGTAACAGAATTCTCTGGTACCAATGAGCATTTTAAATCTGTAATAACTGGAAACTCGTTTTTTTTTTCTAAACTAAACACCATTACATGTCACAGAAACGCCTTACTTCATCTACCCCAGGCCCCCAAGTCATTTCCCAATTGCACATCCCAACCCCAGGGGAGTTGCACCATTATTGCACAGCAGCTGCCTGAGATGTTGCTACAGCTCTGAACACTGCCCCCCCCGGAGCTGAGACAGAAGTGGGGCTCTGAGGGGAGTGTGGGCAGACAGGGAAGTCTGCCCTGTTTTGTGCAGTGGATTTGTTGCTCGGTTTTGTCTGAAACCTCTCAATTCACACTCTCCTCTCCAGTCCTGCTCCAGTCCCTTTTTATTTACAGCCATTTTTGGTGCTAATTGCTTCAGTTGTCCACTGATGCAACTGTCTCCTGCTTCTGTAACTGTCACCCTCTGAAGTGGTTTCCAAGGGCAACACTAATTTGGGATTCTGGGACTCCCGTAAGACACTATTAACACCAGTGATGTGTATTTCACATTGGGCTCGCTCCTTCCAGCTGGCCCATCCCCTTTGTACCTCCAGAGTCCAAACCCGAAGCAGCCGCTCCCGGGAGGCAGCACAGTGCTGCCCAGCTAACGCCCTCACAGGCCAAAGGGGCTCTTCCTCCAGCCTGTGAGGGCTGGCACAGCTCACACACAGACATTCTTCCCTTCCTGTGTCTGATGGACGGAGGCATCTGAAAGTTCCTTTCCCATCTTGAAGAGCAGAGTCATCAGCTGATTGTCTGGACCTTGCAGCCTCTGCAGCCTCTCCACCCACATCTCAGTGTGGCCTCTCAGCTGTCAGGTTTCGTGGCAGGGGGGCAGCAGTTGCCACGTTCCTGGGAGAGGGTCTCAAGCACATGTGAGGGTCTCTCTGGAGCTGCAGTGGGTGTCAAATGGCCATTCTCTGTTGCAGGCATCTCCGTCAGCAGCCTGAGTGACAACCTGTTTGTGCTGCACGTGCACTGCGAGGACAACAAGCAGAAGGTAGCAGGACTCATCAGCATTTCCCCAACCACCCCTAGAAAAAGATTTAAGGCACAAAGAAAAGATCCAGCTGGGGGTGGGTGGAGAACATGGGGGATATTCAGATGAGCAGCCCCCACCTGTAATTGACTTTGTGCCAGCTCTAAGCAGCATTTCACTTACACGTATTTGGGCTCACAGATGGGGTCCCCCAGTGATGGTGCCATTCCTTGCCCCATTGCTGCTGCTGTAGGTACAGCATGGCCCAGAGATCTCCAAGCCTGGCCTGCTTGGAGAAGTGCAGTTCCACGCTAACCTGTGGAGAGGGTTCTGTCCCTGTTTGTTACAATCATTTCGGGAAAGCTGTGATCATAAACTGTTCTCTCTCTCCTCCCTCCCAGGGAGATGTTGTACTTCAGAGTGACCACGTCATCGAGACGCTGACAAAAACAGCCATGCAGGCAGGAAAAGTCAATAACGTCAACATCAACCAGGGCAGGTGAGTGAAGCCCAGCCCTCAGGAGCTGTTCTGGTCTTGGCTCTGAAGAGAGCTCTGCTTCAGCATTGAAGTGCTACAGAAACAAAGCACACCCAACCAAGGCTCCATTTCTTGGGGCAGGCAGAGCTGCTGTAGCTAAGCCTCACCAAGAGCTGCCACTTACCTGGGAAAAGGGTATAATGAAGCCAGCAGAGAAGACACATACAGATACTCACCAAGTCTGTTCTTGTTCTTTTTGCAGCATAAAATTTACAGTTGGGCAAGGCAAGGAAGGAATAATTGACTTTATCTCGGGCTCAGAACTGCTTATAGCCAAAGCCAAGAACGGCCATTTAACAGTGGTGAGTACAGCAGTGGGAGGGCACTGACCTGTGCTGCACCCAAACCCCGAGTCTGGCATTAACCTACCTGCAGCAGGTTAGGTCCTGCACAGGACGGTGCCGTGACCCGCCCCAGTCTGCCAGCCTTCTCCCCAGCTGGAGCTGGGCCTTGTGCTTCTGCAGCCAGTGCCAGGCTCACTCAGGCTCTGCCTGCCCTCTGCCCTGTCAGTCACTTTCCCTCCCCAGGATTCAGGCTTTTACTGCTACACTCTGTTGCAAATCATGTTTTAGAGTATTTCAAGACACAGGAAACAAAAACCAACCCAACAAAAACAACCTCCCACCCATAGCCCTCCTTCACTCACAGCATTCCACACTTCCATGATGCTCTGCATGGACACAGAGCATCCCCTGGAAGCCACTGCCAAAGGATTTCCTTGCTCTATGGAATGCCTATAGACAGGAAGAGATTAAATTTGCATAACCCTGCTGCTTTATTTGCTGTCAGTAACAGCAGGCTGTGTACCTTCCGGCCCAATGAGGAAATCTATCCTGTAATTCTCCCCCAGCCTTTTCACACTATCTCTAAGAACCCTTGTTCCAGTGTTGCCCCTCCCTGCTCACCAGCCTCCTGGTGCTGCTGGCCTGGGAAGTCTTTAATTAACCACAGGAACTGGGCACAAGAGCGCTGTGGGCTCCTGTGACTTAACTGTAGCCGCCATCTGCTTCTTGTCCTGCCAGACTGTCAGTCCTTCCGAGCAAGCACCACACACTGTGGCCTGAAGCTCAATTCCAACACCAGCCTCTGGCACAGGTTAAAGGCCTTTAGCACCTTAAGCTGTTGCATCTTCTGTTGTCAGCAGTTTCAGCTTGTGCTTCTCCTGCAGGTCGCTCCGCGTTTGAATTCTCGATGATGATTTGTGCCACCACGGGACCTTCTCCTCCCTCAGCCTGACTACAGCCTGTGGAATTGGCTGGATGTCATTCCCAGCAAACTCCCCTCTCCTCCCTTGCTTTTGCTCCTTTATCGTTACCAAAGACCTGCACTTTCAGAAAAACAACCCCACCAAACGCATCTTGCTTTGTCTTAACATGAAAAGCTCCCAAAGAAAGCCCTTCTCTTCCTTACCTTAGTGGCAAAGGCGTGGGTCCAACACCCCCCTCTCTGCAGCCGTGGCTCGTGAAACATGCGGCTGGGCTTTGAGGGAGAGGAAGCTCTTCCATCAGGGCTTAAACTCTGTCCGAGTCATCGACCAAAATCTGTGCTCCTCCTCATCAGAAAGCACAATACAGCAAACCAGTAACTGCTGCTTGGTCAGCCCAATCTGTGAGATGCCAAACTTTATACTCAGAATGTCTGATGAAGAATTTTTGCTCTCAGATATCTTTTTTGATGCTTTGTTTTAAGATATATTAAAGCCATATTGTGTAAATGAGTAAAACCCTGTAAATACTTTATAGCCGAGTATGAGAGATGCACTACAAGAAATGGAGTCGATGTGGAAACTTGTATGTTTTAATTTGGATTTTTTTTGTTGGTTTTAGTGTATGATAAGGAATTAACCTGAGAAACCCATCATCTAATTTCTTTGCTGATCTGGATCCAGAGATTCTTGGTTTGTTTTAAGTCACCTGTTCCATTTCTTGCTCTGTAGTGGTATTTTTATAGTAACTTTCTCATATCCACTCGTCCAAACAAGGTGTAATAATACAAACTGCAGAGGTCACCTCTTTTCTACACCGCGCTCTAGGCTGGAAGTAAAGCCTGTACCCGCTGGCCACAGGACATGCTCACTGAGATTCCTCCTCTCCCACCCTGTACCTGTCTGGGAGGCCCCACTGCTCCTCACCCCCCCAGATCATCAGGCTCAGAGCAGCACTGGCTTTTCCTCATTTCTAGCTGTAACTGGAAGTCTGAGTTCCCACAACAGAGCTCACAGTTGGTATGAATGCCTTGGAGGGGAGGAGATGGCTGCTTGTGCCTTGCCGGCGCTGCCCACCAGCAGGCCCACAGCACCTTGGTCTGGAAGCATCTTCCCCAGCAAGCTGGGTCACTTGGTTGACCCAAGGCTAGAAGGGATACACACGTGTGTTGAACACCAACCGGCCTCAGACTGTGTCACAGAGGTTCATACAAAGCACCTTCATTCAACACCCCAAATGGCTTCAGGGTGACAGCTGCATGTCAACACCTGCTGACAGCAAGCAATAGCTCCAGCTTCCCTTTCCCAGTTCCAGACCTTGGAGGGTGCATTTTGCACTCCACTCACATAGAACCCTTCACCTGATGCAGTGGCACCAACTGGTTGGTAAACCCCAAACAGGACACAGCCAAACCTGCCACCACTCACATACTGTCAGTCAGCTCAGTCTCCTCCCTCCTGCAGCTCCCAGACACCGCCCCAGGCCTGGAATGCTCCTTGCACTGTAGCACATACACACCAGCCCCTGTGTATGCTAGAGTGTGCACACTATACATCGCTGTATACGCTGTTGTATAACCTCTTCAAGACTACGCTCAATAAATTTTTACACAAAAGCTCACACTGCATCTTTGTTGTAGAAACCTTTTCATCACTCTGAGGGAGGGTATTACTTCCTTTTCCCCTTGTTTGGGACACAGCCCTGCTGAAGCTCCTCGGTTCTCAGGCCCAGGCTGTCTACCCAGAGGGGAGCCCTGCTCTAAGGAACGATTTGCTCCTGGATCAGCTAAGCAGAGCGGGTGTTAAGGTAACACCCCTTCCCCCACAGAAGTCAATGCACCAACCGGGTCACTGAGATGGGGAGGTACAGAAGTGGTGAGGAAGAGCACCTGACTCCTGAGGCAGAGCAGGCTGCCCTCACAGCTATACTACTTATGTGTTAAGACCAGGATCTTACTTTTATCTGCTGTATGAAGAACAAAGCTGTTACTTCTCTCTCCTCCTCCAAGCATTCCTATTACAAGCAACACAGGAAAGTTATTCTTGCTGAAAGAACCAAAATATAAAAAGAAAGTCATAGTAATATTTGGCATTTTTAATTTAGGTTTGTTTTATTTAAGTTTAATGTTAATTCCATGCTGTGTTTCAGTAAGAACAATACAGATTCTGTATCTGTGGCTCCAGTCAGATATCCAGTAGTACAAATTAGCTTCAAGTTACACATACTGAACAAAAGAGGTTGAGCGAGCGAAGGGAGATGGGGGAAGGGGAGGGAGAAAGAAAAAATATTGAACACGCATGCAGGCTTATCAATGCCACCTTCAATGCTAACCTGCTTTGAGGAAAAGTAAAGAACAGGCAAGAATGAGCAGCCACGGATTGTTGAACTGTTACCAGCACCATGATTTTCAGCAACGTTTCAGCAGTTTGGAAACTTTTGTTTTTTTTATACAGTAAATCCACTACAATATATGTCCCAATGCAACCTGTAACTTCAAGCTAAACACCCAATTAAGTTTAAACATCGGTATAAAATTCAGTTTAAACAGTTATAAAAAAAGAAAAATGCCACCACATGAGCACTACCCTTGCCATAGAACAAATCTCTCCCCTACAAGTCTAACGGCCTTCAGGCGTAACATCCACTTCTAATGGCAACCTCGCCACGGCTGGCAGGAGACAATACAGTCATGCTGAAAGAGCCTTTACGCAGTCCTGTTAGTGTCTTATAAAAGAACCTAAAAAGCTGGCACCAGTAAAATCCACAGAAATTCACTCTTGCCTTTAAGAACTCTTAAACTGTGTAAAAAAAAAAAAAAAAAAAAAAAAAAAGAAACCCAACCGGGCAGGAACCTAAATTCTGAGCCCCAATGTAAAAGTCAGATTTGGTGGTTCTCAGAGTGACACTGAGGGTGTTTGTGGGGAAGGGGAAGGGTGGTCAGAGATGGGTTCTTTTGTTGGCCTTTGTGTCTCACTGGTTTTCATCTTCCACATCCTGCAGCACTTCTTTATTCTGTTCTTCACCTATGGAAGCGTTAGAAGGAACAGGTTAACTGTTTTAGTGAGACCTGCAGAATGGCTTAACGAGCATCTAGTGATTAATAGTTTCATGCAAGTACACACGCTCGCTCGCACGAACGGCACACGCGCGCACACTCGCGGCCAGTTCTGGAGTGAAGCATCTCCATGGAAATTAAGCCCTATAATCACCTCGCCACGTTTCACCCAGAACTGCAGCACAGGCTGTTAGAATGAGGACTCTGTCGTAAGGATAAATGACTAGTGACCCTTTCTGAAAACACGTCACCAGCGCTGCTGATCCAGAGCTGAACAGCTCAGACAAAGAGTCATTAGAATGGCTGTAGAACATCATCCTTACATCAGGAAATACCTTCCCACCAACGTCACCTCTACTCCAGCGCACGCTAAGGACATCAACTCACCAGCTAGAGGTGAGTCCAGAACAGGGTTTTAGAAGTTAAGGCTTTTCTGCTCAAGTCCAGTCAAGTCTCAGCAACAGCAAAGTACCACACACCATTTCATAAAAAGCCAAGCCCCCCTGATGGCACATATTATTAGGGGTACCAAGAAGGATGAAAAGCCATCCCCACTTCAAGTCCAGCACGACACCAAACCCTACACTTAAAGCTAAAGGAAAACATTTTGCAGAGATTAATTTATCTCAAAAACCGGCCAGTTTGGACCTACTGAACCAGCTGGGACATGCAGTGCAATGGAATCCTAGCCAAGGACTCCTGCAGTCGTGTGTGGTTATCGCTCAGCTGCCCTGGGCCAGGCGCATGCCATGCCTTCTGCGCACCCTTCTCTGGTTTCTACTGCAACAGGAGTAAGTTCCATGTACTTCAGGTAGTGCCATACCACATGCACGATTAAGTTAATTGAGAAGAGAAACTGGAAAAGGTTTTCTTTACAATTACCCTTAACCACGAGAGATGGTATGTACTCTCAAACAAAACCTACCCTTTAAAAACATTTCATTTGCAATAAAATCCAATCAAATGAGACTAATGACTTTCAGCATATAATCAGAATGCCTGCTCAGAGCATGTCCAGATTCAGAATCACCACCAGGTACTACACACAAGGTAGATTTTGGAAGAGGTGGCCTAGGAACAAGACATCTGACATTCAACAACAATAGAATTCACATTTAAAATTACAGATCATGTAAGAGGAAAGCAGAGGCCCTAACCCAGGAAGATGATTAGAAGAAGATCTGAGCATGCTCTAGCCAATGCACTTAAGCCAAAACTCCTGTAACAGGCGACCGTGAAAGTACTTTTCATGCCCAAATATTCTTAATATCCATCCAGGTATGCAGCTCAGTTCCCAAACATGTCAGTTACTTTAGATCTCAGTCAGGCTTATTGGACCTGGGTAGGGGTAACAGGTCCCAAATTGGTAGAACATTGCGTCGCCCTGGAATGGAGTCAGATACAAGCGATTGATCAGCAGCAGGAGGGTGACAGAGGCAAGCATGATTAGTGATCGGAAGAAAACTGACGCTGACAAGTTCATTAAGCCATGACAAGACTTACAAAGTAGAGTTTTTAGGAAATGAACAGTTGGGCTTTCCTTTAGGAATCTATACAGCAGGAAAGAAGGGGAAAACAGGAATCATATGAAGACATTACAGGCGTGAAAATAAACTGAACAGCTCCTCTATGACATGGTTAAAAGATACAGTAAATGAGATGGAGAAGTGCAGCAGCTGACTTTAGAAGTCATTCCCAACAACCTCCACAACAAATCAAAACGAGCAGAAGCTTAACAGAAAAGAACAAGTCTTCTCCAAGTCTCCCCCACCCCTCAGAAAGCTGGTAGTTGTGATGACCTTTCCTGGTGCCACTACTAACTTCTGCCACTTCTCAATGGCTCTACCCATTTTGGAACAGAGTTCTGGAAGCAACACTTTTACATGCAGTCTGCATATGAGCATGTTACAAGGAAGTGAGGGGGGAAAATACCCTTAACTTTGTACCTATGTCTAAACATTATGCATAAGCACTGTGGTTTTGTGGACCTGAAGAACTGCACCACAATTTTAAGTGGTTCTGCAGCATCTTAGTTTTGTAGTAATTAAGCTTTCTGGCACACTCTGAACAGTAACTAGGATTATCTGAAATACTTCTGGAAGAACAAAAGTGTCTATGAAAACATAAAACAGGAAGTTTGAATCTAGATTATACAAGAAGAAATATAAAGAGCCTCTACATAATCTCACTGAGCTGCTCCAACATGAGAACACATGAGACATGTTAGCCAGCTCATATATAAATAGAGATTTTGGAAAATGTTCTAATAATGCTCTCACACCAGCAACCCAGCTGTGCTACTTCACCACAACAGCTTCCTCAGCACCCCTACAGAGCACCAGGATATTTGGCTCCATTAAAAATAATAAAAGGTTGTATCTCAATTGCAGGGCTTGGCAATAGATTTATTTCCCAATGGCTGACCATGGCAGGGAAGGCATCTCTAATACCTGCAGTATTTAGAGCAGCCTACACAGATCCATACACCTGCTTCTGCACCACTAGGTGATCTTACAGCTTGGAAAGGTGTGGTCCCTTCACAACAGACTTGAGCAGCTGGGGTGCAGGGTAACCCCAGGTGCTGAGACCTTCCATGCTCACAGTTTTCCCAGGGGTAGGGGCAAACCATGAACTGTAACTTTCAGTACTCAGGAGGGATGCAAAGCTATTGACTAACAATGCTTCTTAAAACAAAGCCCATCAACCTACACAAGACCAGCCAGAACCAAGACAGTGAGGCAGAGATCACCATGTGGCATCACACACCTTTATCTCAAGTAGTAAGGTTGTTTCAAACATCTCCACATATCTAAGTGCCTAAAATTCTTTAAACAGGAGTGACCCTCCTTTGCTTTTAAGTTAGGAGGAAGTGGCTGCTCTTTCTACTTGTTTCTCCAGGACATGATTTTTGCAGAAGAGAACACAACTTTATAATCTTTCTAGAGATTGTTTAATTCACTACCAATGATAATCAGTGAAATAGAAGGCAAATCTCAAAAAACTAAACAAGAGTAAATTTGAACTTAGCACATAGGCAAAAGCTTCAGTGGAAAATGTCCCTTCACTATGCCAAACCACCACTGTTAGAAGTTTAAGTGACTTATTGGATGATGTTAGTAAGCAGAAGCAATGTCCCACCCTCTGGGATGTATTTGGTATTTGCTGGGGCAATAGCCCATTTCAGGAGTCACAACCTAGCATTCTGGGGAGAATCAGAAGAAAATCCCTCATCTCAAATAGCAAGCTAGATTTCCAAGTTGTGGGTTTTTTCTTGTAATAAAAACTGTTTTACAAAACCCTTTTCTTCATACAGAGAGTGAAAGATATGGAAAGTGCTGGAACGCAAAGTGATTAACACCATGGCAGTAAATCTTCCCAAATGCCACAGAAATATTAAGTGATCTGAACAAAATGAGGAACTGCACTGGGAATTCCCATCTGGTTGGAATGACAGCCATAGGTGAGTATGACAAACCAAAGAAAAGCTGAATTGAATGTAGACACTGCTTTTAAAATAAGCATAATGCCTAAGCAGCCAGGTGGGGAGGAAAAATAAATTACTCATTCCACACCTCCTTCAAGTGAGAGCTTAAAAGTCTCTCAAAAGAAGCTGGTGTCACCCCCTAGTAGCACCTTACCCACTACTAAGAAAGGACAGATGTTCAGGCGGGTCAGTCATCAGGAAAGAGAAGTAGCACTCCAAGCCCATCTAGATTTCCATGCCCTGTTCCATGGGCAGAGCTCAGGGGACCACAGCATTTCAGAGCTGAGTTTACTTACCATCACCCTGCATGTCTGAAGTCCATAGTGTCAGATTATCACGTAACAACTGCATGATAAGTGTAGAGTCCTTATAGCTTTCTTCACTCAGTGTATCCAGTTCTGCAATAGCATCATCGAAAGCTGCTTTTGCCAACCTGTAAGCACAGAATAAATCAGACTGAACATCTACTGCTGAACAGAATCCAGGAGCACACATGCTGAACCTATGCATCACAACACTCATCTCCCACTTTGGGTACTATATACACAGGTTCCCTAACAAATTAGTGATATGCTACATGTTCATCCAAGTATCTTCCATCTTCAAAACCAGAGACTATGTATGCTTAAGAATCTTTCTGCCAAAGAACATCAGTTTGTTAAACATTTCTACATCCTGCAGAAGAACTAATCAAGGTCTGCTAAAAGTTTAAAAGAAAGCAGATTGCATATCCTTCAATAGCAGGAATAGAAGACAAATGGTACCTGCTTCAGTCATCACTTGCATGCTTATTAGAGCTGAACCCCTACAGATGAGCTATTGTCATTCTACACATGTTCACAGAAATCAGTAACATGATCCCACAGAAATCAGTACCACCACCCCTCTCACCCTGTATCATAGCCAACAATAAGGGAGGCAAGTTAAATCCCCTCACATTTTTCACAGGTTAAGGGCATGCACAGGGTTCACATGGCAGGCTGTTAAACCACCGTTAATTGGCCACACCAAAGTTATCATTGTTCTCCTTCTCTACATCCAAATGGATCTGGACTCAAGTTGGAAACCTTTCTGGTGAACTGACCTCACACAGAGCAAGCCAGCAACTAACCAGCCCATGAAAGCCACCACATACCTGCAGGCACGATCAGGAGAATTAAGAATTTCATAGTAGAATACAGAGAAGTTGAGCGCAAGTCCTAAGCGGATGGGATGTGTTGGCGGGAGTTCTGTCATTGCGATATCACTAGCAGCTTTGTAAGCCACCAAGCTGTTCTCTGCAGCCTCCTTCCTGTCATTTCCTGTGGCAAACTCAGCCAGATACCTATGGTAGTCCCCCTTCCTGAAAAGGGAAGCCAGTCACAAGTCAGTACTCTATTTCCTTCCCCACCAGCAGCTCAGTTCTGAAGCTGATGATCACATTAGTACAGGAAATCACCTTCTCCATTACCAAACTGTGTCTCTGCACAACTGCATCTCATCTAAACTAGGTTAAGTTTTGATCTTAAGGATAGAGATAATTCAACCACAGGGAAACACACTTCCTGATCATTTCAGGATTTAAACTATGCTTCAGGAAATACAAAGCAAGCAGCAAACCAGTGATTACAGCACTTCAAGGCCAAGTTTCATGTGATAATGCAACTCTGGAAGTTGACACTACACGAGTTAACAGTCTACCTCATTTTCTTTATGGAGTGTACAGCACTTACAAGAAAACACTAAAGCAGGAAAATGACTTCTATGTTATTAGCTCAGTTAAAGAAAACAGCTGTTTGTAACATTTAAGAGCTGCCAGAGAGCTTGCATTAAGTTCTCATGACCTTATTCCAAACAACATCACCATCTATCCAAAACCACAGAATCAGGATATTAACACCTCCAAAGCACCCAAAAACTAACTGCCCCTTTCTGGGAGGTATTGCTGTGGTTGAGTAGGCAGAACACATGTGTAGAGCTACTTTATTTCTATCTCTAGTTCAGATACAGTAACAGGTCCTTGTCTCACAAGATACTCACATTTTGTAATAGAAAACCTTGGACTCCCCAGTGTTAGCTGCTGGAATGAGGTGTTTGTCCAGTACATCCAGAATGTCACAACAGATTAACTTCAGTTCAGTCTCAACCTATTAAAAGAACCAAACAAAGAAACAACCAAAATGAAAAGAGGTGGTGAGATTAGCAGTTCTAAGAACTCTCTCAAAAATATCCAAATATCAAACAGGCAACATTCATAAAAATCCAAAGAGGGTGAAGACAGGAGGAAAAAAATGGAGCTGTTCCACAGGTGCACTAAGCAAAATAATTCTGCTTAGTTAGCTGGTACAGAGAAGAGGTGAGGACTGGTGTATGATGAAATGCATAACTGAATCATGGAATTATAAATTCCCTGGAAGACAGCTGCATTAAGTTTGTCTCAGGATATAGCTCCTTACTGCAAGACTTGTGTAACTTTTAATTCCTTACGTTTTTGATCTTGGAAAGCTGCCCCAAGTGTCAACAGTGGACAACATGAAGATAAATACAAAACAGCTAAAACTCCATTAAACCACACAGCACCTTCTGAACAAGTTTCTATTGAGTACCTGGGAAGCAAAGGTCTAACAGAAGAGCCTGAACACAGAATGAGAACAGAATAAAGATGTGCCACACAAACAAAATGTCAGATACAAGAGGAAAACAAACTCCAGGAACAGGCAAGAAAAGAGAAAGCACAGCAACTCAGAGAAAAAGCAGAATTCATCAGCATTAACAGTGTGGTCAAACAAAACCAATATATAACATTTTATTTATAAACAGATACTGGATTTTAATAACCAAAGTTGAAAACAGTCACATCACCTTCATTTCTCTCATGTAGAACATAAAGCCTGAGGTTAGGTTTTACCAGTGTTTCACACCTGAAAGCAAAACAGCTAAGCATACCCACAGAAGCTAAAAAACTGTCTTTTGACATCAACACTGTCAAAACCAGACTTGCTCTGAGTGCCCCATGTCATTCACAGTAGGAGTGGCTGGTTAAGTGCAGATACCAACCTACTGCTGCTCCTCCACGGCTTTGCAGTAACTACAGCTGAAGACAACTCTGACTCAAGCTACTCTGTGTACTATAAAGTAGAGGTTTTCAAGCAAAAAGCATCAACATCAGTCACAAGAAACTACCAGAAACAGCATGTCCACTAACCCTTCATATCCTCCCCACCATGCAGTTGTTCTCCCTCTTTCTTCAAGCATCTTCCTTACCATGTAATATTCTTACCACCACACAGCTCCCAAACTAACAGGGTTGTAACCACAACATCTACCCTCAAAAGCTGTTAATAATATAGATCCAAAATAAATATTAACTGGCACAGACAGACACATACCTACTTGTACAAAATTGCTTAACAGACTTGCAAAAGTTCCTTTAGAGAAATTAATCTACAGCAGATTTGACATACCCAATGTGAGAACGCCCTGACATTCAGAGGAAGGGTTAGACACTATACTCAAAGTTACATGACAAATTCTTAAGGAAGTTGCTGAAATATGGTCACTGGAGAAGAATCTACTTCATATATTCTTTGGCTACAAAAGCTATAAAACCTTTGGCCAGCAGTCAGTTCCTGCAAACTTCTTTCCTCTTGATCCTCTTTTTCAATGACTTCTTTTGCAGACAGATCTTCAGCAAAACTGCAAAGAATTAAATCAGTTTCTAATCCTCTTTTGTTAAATAACCATACATGTACAAACCATTTCATCTCAGTCAGAGCTTTTTCAGCTTTGCTTAAAGGATCAGTCACACAAGTTATCAGAGATCAGCTGGTATCCAGGGTAATAAGTGTCCTGACCAAGCTTAAAGAAGATTTAATACAAATCAAGCTGTTTAAGAAACCAACAAAAAAAAAAAAGAGCCCCCCAAACCCCAAACAAAAGCCACAACATAACCCTAAAAGCTCTTTCATGAGAAGAGCTGCAAAGCAGCACATGAGCACAACAGCCCCACACTAAGCCTGTTCAGAGCATTCAGAAAGGGTAGTTTAGGGTCTATCACCATTCTAGCTCCAAAGATGACATATGGCTCTGTTAAGGAAAGACTGCTCACCCTGATGGGTGCAGAGAAGCCCCCCAATCCACCCTGCTTCTATTTTAGTGGTAGTGCTGGGGGTGCAGAGAAGCCCCCCAATCCACCCTGCTTCTATTTTAGTGGTAGTGCTGGCTTAATCAGATTCCAGACTGTGTTCTTAGCTCTGCAGATACAAAAGCTTGTAAACCACCTGTGATCTAAATAAGGAAACTTACCAGAAGTACTCAGGGGAAGGGTAGCCTGTACTAGTTTTTTGACCTGTTTTAATACATATTCCCCCAAAATAGCTGCACCTCACAACTGAAATGCAACATGAAACTAGAACGGTACAAAACAGTTGCTTAACCCTGCAACCTCCCTCCCACCCCTGCCAAAACAGACCACCCACATTTATGTCAATTCACAGCCTAATGTTCCTAAGAAGAAGGGAAGAAGAGCCCTGCAGCTGTCCCAGAATACAACCTAGGTTATAAGCCAGAGCACTGGAAACAGTCTCATATACCACAAGCACAGATCAGTAAGAGGAAGGTGAATGCCTGTCCTATGCTATTAGAAAAGGGTTTGGTTTTACTGCAAGGAAACAAACTGCATTATGTGCAGACACATACCACTTCATCCTTGCAGGGACAAAGAACACAAGCTTCAGGGTGTTCTCATCTACAGAGATGTAGTCAGAGGAGAAAGTCAGGGGCTCCACTTTTGTATATTCAAATGGCCATGGGACCCAGAAAAGCAGTCTCCCTACAAAGGAGGTAAGTGGCATTTCCCCCCCAGGCCACATATGTGTTTTACTACGTTTATATTAAGTGGTTTGGGTAAAGGCACAACCTGCTGTCTTCCATCATCTCTGTCACCTACTGTATATGCCTTGGACAAAACCAGCCCAGTCCTACTCTCACAGCTACCCCTTACACTTCTACTTGAGCAGCACTAGAGCTGGTTCTCATGGTAGGGAAGAGCTGTGGTTATTTCTGCCTTTAAACATGGCCTGTCAGTGCCCTGACAAGCACTGGCTTGGCTTTTGTAGTGGTCATGCTGTGTATCAGGCCCACCCCCCTTCAGACCCTTTCAAGCCTGGGAAGACTCTCCCAACAGCACTGACCTTACATTGAAAAATGCTACATCAACAGGTATTTGTTGACAAAGTAAACACAATAACCAGAACTCTGCTGAGCCTGCACTGGACCTCCTGTCTTCAGAGCAGCAGGGAGCATGACAACAGGCAGCTGTGCTACTGTTCCAGCAGCGACAGTGAGAGTCATCAGCCCAACCACTGCACTATATCCTTCAGGCCCTTACTGCTCCTGTGCAATCTTGCCAAACACTGTCCTTACAGCAGATGTGAACTCACAGTAGTCTCTCCCAACAGCTGCAAACAGGATCCAGTCTTCAGCTACAGACAACGTGTAGAAGCTCTCTGAAAACTCAAGCTAGCTCAGTACTAGTCTGTTTTCCAGTATGGAGCTCCTTACAGCTCCCACAGCACTGCTCCACCAAGCAACTGCCACCCTATTCCCTTTAACAATTTAACAACTGAAGACACTGCTGGCATTGCACTACACTTCAGGTGGCCTCTCCCAATATACTTCAAGGATTACATACATGTATCTCTTGCACACCAGTCTGTTCTGCATGATACTTGCTTTCTATACAACAAGAGGTGCAGAGATGCTGTTCAAAACCAAAGGTCTCCTGCTATTAAAGGATCTTTGGCAGAAGACAGTAACTGCCCATGAAACAATGTGCAAAAAACCTGGAATCAAGCAGTACAAGACAAATTTAAACAATCACCAGATAGCTATTGTCTTACATGTTCTGTTAGGAAGATTTTAGACACCCATTAAGAAATGGTATTTGGACTGTATGTAACTGGCAGAGCCTCATCCCACCAGCACAAAATTAGAAACTCACAACTTCCAACAATCTGTGGAGCAACAGAAACCCTGTGAGTCAACAGAAAGTAGTCCAGAGTCATTCCTGAGAACAGATTTCCAAGCCAACATCATTTCCATTGGTGGTATATGAATCAGTGCCAGGTGATACAATAGACTGCAGTGTTTCTCTGGAAGTGAAGATCTGAACCATGTGGAGGCACTTGTCCTCAAATAATGGAGATTAAGTCTCTGTAGAAATGTGTGGGATTTAAGTAGTATGGGAGCATGCCTGCTCCATGCTAAGCCATCTTTTAAGGAAGGGGGAAAAACAACTCACTGTTCTAATAACTGAAGGTTTCATTAGCCCTTACTGATGAGAGGCAAAGCTTGCCCTAAGCTCTCCATTTTAGGTAAAGCTGCACAGACAGACTAGACTCAGCATGAAGTTATGCACATGGGTTCTTCCCCCCCACCCTCCCCAAGAGAAAAAATAGCAAGGCCCTAAGGTTATTACATATGCAAGTTTCACAGCTGAGATGACCCTGACATGTTAATAACCCCATCCCCAGGAACATGAAGTACTTTATTTCAAATTGACTCTTTTAGGAGCTCTCAGTGTAAGTGACCGGTTTAGGGATACAGACAGAAAAGTAAATCTGGATTTTAAGAACTAGATGCTGTCAGAGCAGCTGTATTGCCACAGCATTCAACACAGGCATAGCTGTTTGAGCTAGTTACAAGTCTTCCAAGACTAACCAGGCAACCATTCTTCACTGTGACCTAACTGCTAAGCACTCAGGTTACAGCAAGTTTTCATCTGGGGGAAGAAGGAAGGAAACAAGGCCAGTGCACATGAAATGCAGTTATCAAAGTGCTAAAAGACAAGGTAAAGGAGTCAAAGAAAGCGGCCATTTGGCTTACACTGCCCATCTTTATGGCAAGAACAGCACTGAAGCTCCCTCCCCACCAGCATGTTAACCAACAGTGTTAGTATTCTGAACTTAGTAGGGCAGAGTACTGCAATAGCTGGTGTCAAAGTCTGTACCAGCCAAAGTAACTTCTATAAGCAGAAGCTTAACAGCCAAGCACCTCCTTTGACACAGTTAATTTAAAAAACCCAAATAACCTACTCAGGAATAACAGTCAAGTTGGAGGGGAAAGAGTAACATCTCCTGAACACATGCAGCCTCAAACTCAAATAAGCAGGGAAGAAAAAGAGCGAGCAGAGTTCAAACACCAAGCAGATATATAGATGCAGTGAAGCAAGTACCCTCCCTTTCAGAGTTTACTGCCCTTTTGGATGTTTACACAAAAGCACCCAACCTTTTCCCTTCATCAAATATATTTATTCTTCAGACAAGGAGCAAACTTGTTCCTTTCACAACTATCTCCAGGTCACCACGCTGCAGCCACTCTAGAACACCAGGGCAGTTAAGAGCAAGGGTAACAAAACTGGACCTTAGTGCACTGGTGTAATGCCACAACTCCAACTGCATCTTACCATTTGCCGATATTCCCGAATCATTTTTAATTTATCTTCTCCACCTTTGTTTTCTTCTTTCTGTTCAATGCTGCTGATTATTCTCCAGGAAGCTCTTCTGGCTCCAATCACGTTTTTATATGCAACAGAAAGCAGGTTTCTTTCTTCCACTGTCAACTCCACATCCATTCCAGCCACTTTCTTCATTGATTCAACCATTTCTAGGATGAAAAGGTAAGAATTATTTTGATAGCTGGAGTGTCTTTCAAACCATTCAAACAGAAGTTGTATGGTAATGAAAGCTCATGAAAATAGGCTCCATCTTCCTTTCATGCACAGTGTTAAGAGTGAAGAATAACTGGAGTGTTCCACACAAATCAATGAGCATGTACACAAAGGAAGCATCTGATGTTCTTTTAAATGCACTTGACACGGGTCCCAAATAAAGATGGTGTTGTGGGTCATTTGTTTTTGAGAGACAGGCAAAAAGGATTTAGCAACAAATACATTTTTCACAGTGGATTAGTAGTTATCAGTACAATCCTACAGTAATGGGTCTTCTTCAAAGTGCTTCTGAAAAGGCAGTGAATAGTGAGAACAGCAGGAGCAAATATCAGCTTGTTTTCAGCACAGAAAGGATAAACTTAAGAATTACAGAAGGCTCCACTGATCTGTCAGCTGGAATGCAGTGTAACATGGTAATTAACAAAAAAAAACCCCAAAACCCAGATTTTAATAGAAGCAGAGAAGTATGAGTGCTGTTATTACTGAACCAAGTCAAAGTTCCAAAAAGAAACCACCAAAAGAAAAACATTAGGTGCTAGGAGAAGTAACAAAGTTGTCATCCTGAGGATAACCAGAGCAACCTTATCCACCCATGCCAAGCAGCTATTTACACTGAACAGTAACACACAAAATATAAATAGTTATAGTTTAGACCTTTTGAAAAGAACTTCTAAACATGAGGTTAAAAAATTTATTACTAAATATAGCTTCCCTATACTCAAGTGGAAGCAAAGGCTTGAACTACTTAAGGAAGGTTATAATCCTTTCATTACCTAACCACATTATGATTGCTTGTGACATATTAGAAAAATAAAAGCCTAAATTGTTAAATAAACACTGAGAACCTAGTATGAGACATCCAGGAATTGAAGATTTTGTCCTGTTGCACAGTGCTTCAGTTCTTTCACTGCTTACCTTCCAGCTTCTAGAACTGATGGGAATCCCACAGACTGAAAACAAGACCACTAATGAATGAAACTAAGCCCCAATTACCCCATCCACTTAAACATGACAACCGTTTCATACCTATCTGCCAGGTAGAGGGATGCTAGAATGACACAGAATCATTTTGGTTGGAAGAGACCCCTATGGTTGAGTCTAATATGTTCAGCTTCTGCCAACAGCATGATGATGTGATTAGGCTATACATCCCATAATAAAATACTTTACTGCTCTATGGCCTGTTTTCCTTGCCCACTCATCTCTCCCCATCACTTTTACCCCCTATTCTGCTGTGTCACATCAGCACAAGCAATAGGAAACTAACAAAGCTTAACTGTCAATTTTTTCCTTGGGTGTCAAGACTCAATCTTACCAGACATAAGCTATTTTAGCAATGGAAACTGTAACTTCAATCTTTTTTCCTGGCAGGAACAATGTCATCAGTGTCCAACAGGTCTCCATATATGTAGGACAAAATATCAGAGCAGCCCTATTCTCAAAAGAAACAGAAAAAAACCCCTACCTCTACTGGTAGATTTCACTTCTCCAAATCACAGAAAGCAACAAAAAACATCCACCAAGGATTTGATACAACTTTTAAGAAGTGCCACCCTACTACTGCAAAAGGGTGAGTGGCTTTTGCTCAAGACTTACTGCCCTGTAGCATTCCACATACATACAGTTAAGTGTTAACAGAAGCATGCAGTCTTGTCATTAAACCAGCTAAATTAAAGACAACATGATATAGTTACAATATGCAACTTAATGCAAGCACTTCGACTTGTTTCCTGAAGGATGACCCTACCATGGATACAAAGAATTTACTGCTAAACTGTAATTTTTTAAGATTATATTAGCTAAGCAGTCTCTTGTTTTGGAGTAGCAGAGCTACACCCAAGACAACATGCCTGTGATTGATAATTTTTATGAATAAAGATGACATATAGGAATTAAGTCTGTGCTGCTTGGGTACCTTTGCCAAGCTCCAGCAAGAAATGCAGGGATTGTCTTTAAGCTTAGTGTTTAACTGCCTTCAGGTAAGGGGAGCAACTGAAAGTTCAAGAAATTAACCTGTATTTATGAACACATAGCCCTCTCTTCAACCTTTAGTTGTAGAATGAAATTTCCTCTATGTAAATAAACTATAGAGAAAGGAGAGCACAGTCTTGCCATACTGTTCATCTATGACACTTCACTCCCAGACAGGCATCCATCATCACTCTGAAGATCTTTGGTCTGACCCAGTATGACCATTATGGTTTAATCAAACACACACAGTTTTAAGGTATGTTAAGGCAACCTTAACACACCAAGATCACATCAACTTTGTCCCATTAGATCTTGCCTGAAGTTAGGAAAGCCAGAGGAAACTGAGTAACACTAATACCTTCCCTGGAACTGGTGGGTTTCTGAAGCACAACACGTTTTTCAGTTGTGCTTCCAACCTTGCATACCCTACCAGCAGTCTCTAGCAGTTGTACAGCAGCCCACAGACTACAAGAGACATAAGCTTTAAAACAGAAATTTATATTCAAGACTCATCTGGATGCCTATCTGTGCAATATGAGCTGGGGAGCTGCTTTGGCAGGGGGGTTGGACCCGATGATCTCTCGAGGTCCCTTCCAATCCCTACGATTCTGTGATTCTGTGATTCTTCTGAGCTTTATGAATTGTGATTAAATACAAAGCACTTCAGTCATACTAAGGGATGTACTACAATACTCCTAGAGAAATCCTGCTTCTTGATAATCCACCTCTAGTGGATTCCCCATCCCTGGGGGTGTTCAAGGCCAGGTTGGATGGGGCCCTGGGCAGCCTTGTGTAGCTCCAGGCCTGGAGGTTGGTGTCCCTGCCTGTGGCAGGGGGGTTGGAGCTCTATGATCCTTGAGGTCCCTTCCAACCCAGACCATTCTATGATTCTATGATTCTATAATCAAGTAAAATAACTACTCACACCTATCTCATATACTAAATGATACACATGTAGTAATTACTGAAGTAGCATGAAGGTGGGCAACACGTACAGTAAGAGGTTCAAAGATCTTCTGGCCTGTATCAGGAAATTGTACCAACTGGGGAAAAAAAACTAGAGGAGTTTTATCAACTGTACTACAGGTTTCCTTCACCATCTCCTTCCCTAGAAGCAGACTTGTCTAGCATTGAATTTTCAAAGAAAAAACCTATACATAAAACTTGCTGTTCTCTGTAAATGAGGATCTGATACTCAGAACAGTCAAACATCACTACAAAGTCAATCAAGTGCTTAGCTTCTACAGGACTTTATCCTCTGCCAGCCTGAACACCTACATGCTCTTGAAACAAGAGGTCCAACATCTCTGCACCAGAAGACAAACCAGAATTAAGTTGAGCAAGAGCTTTCAGAGTCATAACTAAGACCCAGTCGTACACAAAATGCAGCCTGTCAGCACACATTAGCCCTGCTGCATGTCTTCAGTATTCTGCAAAGAAGGTCATTAACTATCATCCTGCAGAACCACACCAATGATGGAAACCACAGTAGGAAAAGGAAACTGTCTTTATGACCATGAGTTGTTAGTAAACCTGATAGATCATTTTTTTGCCAAGTGACAGCCATCAGGAGTAAGATGCTGGAGGGTGAGAAGGGCACCTGAGGTTTTCTTCATTTTTGCTGAAGCACAAAACCCTCATCCTTCACCAACACTTCATATCAGGTACATGGCCTCTCTTAAACACTGATCAAAGGAACCAAAAGGTCTTCCCTTCAAAAATCCTGAATCTTTCCTCTTTGGGTAAGGTACTTGTTTACTTAACTAGTAACAGGATTACCAGCCTACCTACGAAGATACTGGGAGAAAAAAGTTTCTAGTTTAGTGAAGAGCCTAATTTTACTCACAATACAAATATCTGGGCTGCTATTTCAACAAGACAAATTAATATTATGCATATACTTTGGTCTTCCATGGTAAAGTCACAATCCAGGCCTGAAAGTTTAAACCTGACAGTCTTAACTCAAACAATACAAAAGCAACAGGACAGCACATGCTGTATCTTCTTCAACAGAAAGCTAATTTGATACAAAAATAAAGTCATATATGCCTGCCAACAGAGTATTTTATACTTTTAAGTGCAGCTTTACCTATCTGGAAGGTTCCACAAGGAGGTGAAAAGCTGAGACACCACTCAAGACAAAATACAAGTATGAGATTACATTTCAGTAGGAAGGATTACTGCAGCAATGACAACTCATTGCATACATGATCCAGAGACACTTACACTGCATTATGGAAAATGCAGTGTTATGCAGATTCAAAAAGACAGAGGTTGTAGCTTTAAGTGGTTAAGTTTGAGCCTTTCAGTTGGTTGTGGCTGTCACCATATTTTGCTATTGTCAGATCATGCCACCATCAGAACAGGAAATACTGAAAGTGTAAAACATGGAAGGATGGGGGAATATTCTGGAGAATGACATACTTGCCCTAGATTTATATCCTTTCCCAGGTATTTACTGTTGGTTGTTAGAAGAAATACCACAATAAATAGACATTTGTCCAATCAGGTTTGTATATTCTTACAGAAAAGAGACATTTAACTGAGACATTAAACAACAGCTTGAGATGCAACAAAACTGTAATAATGCCCATCCCATTTCTGAAGTTCCTACATTCTCCTACTATGAAGATGCTCAGCTCTCATTGCAAACTTTGCTGACTCACCTCCAGCCACTGCAGAGTAACAGTGGGGATACACGTGCACAGCTTATGAAGCATTAATGGATTTGGACAGTTGTCACCACTACACTCAGCACTGCCTGTAGAAGATTTTGAAAACCACCTGGTACATGGCTTGGGAATGGAGCTTTTTGAAGACAGAAGACAAAGATCATGCCTTACTCCCAGCTAAAAGCAATGGGGAAGTTTGCAAGCCTTGAGAAGCATTATGTTTGATAACCATCTACTAGAGGCCACCCACAGAACCTGTAGAAAGGGCACAGTTGATAAAGAAACTCACCAGGTCACAAAGGACTGTCTCTTCACCAGATAAAGAAGAGACACTAAGTAAGTACTTGTTGCTTCTCAAAGTCTAAAGATGCAGCCAACTCAAAGCAACTGGAATGCCCCCATAGCAGCAGAAGAATCCTTCCAAATACACACATAAAACTTAAAAGCAGACCATACCACAGTAGCAGACAGTATCTACAGAAGTAGCTAGTGTTCTATCAAAGTTTGTGCTCACAACAGAAACCACTTGGCCTAAACAATGGCTGATACAGTAAAGAAACCTCTGAGGCAAAATGACAGTACTTGCAACCTCTAGTTCAGCTGTCATGTACTGCTGAGGTCTCTCACTAACCACAGTGCTCCAACACCCATTTTTTATTTTTATGAAACATCTAGCTACAGAGCAGACCTTACTGCTGAAGAACTATCTGTTGTCACCTCACACAGGTGACAGGTTCAACATTACCAAAGGAAAAACAAAAGCTAAAAAAAAATCTCAGTGGTGTGCTTAACTTGCAAAAGAAAAACTACTTAAGTGAGAAACCTTGTTAAAGCAAGAATAGAAAGTGAGCTTGTTGAGCAAAGATGGGATGGAGATGATTTGGTGGTCATCATACTGAAGACCCAAATCAGTATGAACCTTAGAAAAACCCAGAAGGTGGGATTCTTAAATATTATGAAGTTACTAGTAGCAGAAACACAGTACTCAGAAAACTGAAGTTGTGTTTAAACTTAATCCTTTCTATTCCCCTTATCAAAATGGAATAAAGCAGACCAAAATCTTGAAGCTTCCAAGCATTGCAACATTTCAGGAGCTAGAAGCTGCCAATAACCACACAGTATGATGTGAGGATGTGTGCAATACAGTAGAAAAAAATAAGGTCTTCCCACGTGTTCACTACACAAGACCATACACTATAAGCAGCATTCAGAGAAGACTGAGCACAAGCACTAGTATTCTGCTTGTTCATTTCAAGAATGAACAAAAGATCATGGGTAGCAAGTCACAAATAAAGTATCTGATCCTAAAGTGCTGTGTGTAACCTCTCTCAGTTTAGACTTCAGTAGCAGCAGTAAACAGTGGGTAACGCTATGTCAAGAGGAACTACAAAACCCTCTAACACTCACAAAGGGTCAAGCTGTCAGGAATTATATTAAAAAAACCTAATTAGTGGCTGTATGTATAAACACTATATGGTAGAGCATGCCCTTCTCAAAACACAAGTAATGCCTCACAAACCTACTGTGATGCTTTGAATGACTTAAGCTTATGGACAAGTACGACATGATCAGCAATAGTCTACCTGGATTTCCCAAAGGCATTTGACAAGGTCCCTCACCCAAGGCTCTTTAAGGAACTCAACTGCCATGGGATAGGAAGGAAAGTCCTCACATGGATAAACATTTGGCTGAAAGACAGGAAACAGGGTATGAATGGAAGAGTCAAGTGTTCAAAATGGAGAAAGATCACCGGTGGAATCAGTGATCTGTGCTGGGGAGCATGCTAGCATCCATAAAAATGGAAGCAAGTATTAAGTACCAACAAGACAGGAGCAGCAAACTGCTAAGAACAAAGACAGAGAAAGAGCTGAAGAAATAAGGACAAGCATATTGTCTTCATTAAGTAACTGTGAAGATTTAATGCCCATAGATTGGATTTTACCAAGAATTGCAGGCCTCCACCTAGCATCAGCGGGCATCATCCTATTCATCATGATGATCAGCTCCAAATTCAAGTCAAGAGAAGGTAGGGCTCATCTTTTAATCTATGAAGATCTCTTCTGAACACACTACTATACTGCCTGCATCAAGTTTTTCTTTTCTCTTTCAAAACCCTGCATTTGGCAAGTAAGACTTAAGAGATGGCTGAACCAGTCCAGCAGCTTACAGAGAAGCAGGCAGGTGGCTTTCCCTTCCATGCCTATCGCTTCCGTCATGCCAGCTCAACACTTCTTTGACCTCTCAACGGGCTGATTCAGGTCACCAACTCAGGGGGAAAAAAAAAAAAAAAGCATCTTGCTTATAATTTACAGACCTGAACTGGCTCCAGGGGTCAGATTAAAACATGATTTCCAAGTCATTATTTTCATCTCTTCAAGACGTGAAGATGTTTTTCAAAATACAAGGTTTCTCCAGTATTTGGAACAGTAATTTTAGTTCAAAAGCAAACACAGACAAATCTGAAGACTGAGTCTCATCATATATTTCTCTGCTTGCCTGAGATCCACTACTAACCCATTTTCTAATACAAGTACTTCAGTAACTTAACTGACATAGCTCAGCTTCTGGACTCCTTGCAGAGAACGAAACCACCCAATTGTTGAGCTCTGTCTCCTACGGATCCTCTTGGGACCTCAGGAGATTCAAGAAGCCCATTACAGAAAAAGGCTCTCATACAACCCCTCATGATCAGCAGTTAATTTTTATGGCTTAGTATGTAAACAACTGCCACTTAAAATTAACAATCCAATTCCTCCAACATTGTCTTGGTCATGCTCTTAGACCCCATATTTCTTAGGGATTTTTCAGCCTTTTAGCACTTTCACATTTACTCAGTTCTAAGACAGAGGAGTCACACCCCACATCACTACACCAGCAGGAGCTTTGACAGACAAGTAGAAGTACCAACCATTAATTCAGGGGAAAGGAAGAACTGAACACTCTTTCAGTGTGCCTGACATTTGCTGGAAAGAGACCCTCTGCAAACTGAAATATGCAGCATGAATTCTAATTTGTGACACAGTTTGATTCTTCATTAAACTGATTTCAAGACCTGCTACTGAGATTTTTTTTCCTAGAACAGGTTCAAAGCCTGGATTGAGTTGGTTGCTGCACACCTTACTGCCTTGGTAATAAAGGCACATTTCCCTAATAAATTAAATCACAGGAGTCAGCTGTTAGCTTGCTGCACCAGGACTGCTATCAAAGAGGGTTGTGGGTTGTTTGGGGTTTTTTTTTCTTCTCACCTGTACTGTGACATATTATCTGGGTTTGGGGTAGAAAAAAATAACCAAACACCTATTTTACCTCACTTGAGTTATACAACATGCAAATCTGAAGTCTCATACTTGAAGACCTGTAGTACAAAACCATTGTATGGAGTTTAAGGAACCACTTGCAGTCTATCTTGTGTCACAGCACACTTCTCACCTGATTAAGAGAAAGGTGTTACCTGGCTTCCACAATGAAGCACTGGTTTCAACATTCAGCAGCAGTCTACAGGAACACACCAATTCTCTTGATATAAAGAGCTCATATTAGCAAGGTAATTTCACAGACCACTATCATCTATTCCAACTGTTTAAAAGAAAGATATAATTTATAGTTGGATATTATTCTATTTATAATAGCCTTTGAAGAAACTCCAGTGAGATTTCTCACAAAGCTTCCTGTATTACAAGTAAGCTTCCTAGCATCTTGTGATCTGTCATGACATGCCTAAGCAGATCTGTGAAGATAGTTAGACACCCAGATCTCTTAATATCTCTAGAGATCAGGGCTTAAGTGCTACTTACACTGCAGAAGTACCTAGAAAGTTGTCCCCTTAATCTCAGCTGATATACTAAGGCCAGTACAGGATGAGATTTCCAACAATTCACAAGTACAGCTCCTGAGATTTTGTAAATTCTCTAAGTGGGTCAGGTAAGTAACACCAAAGCAGCTACAGTTACACGACCACCCTAAGTGCTGCTATAAATGCCATGAACAGTATATAAAATAACAACCCATCACACAACACTCAGTCTCAAGAAGAAAAAAAGATGGGGACAGAAGAACTTCAGCTATCCTAACCTTCCACAGCAAAACTCTCATTCCACACTCAGATTCCATTTACTCAGGAGACTTGTATTCCAACATATTTGCAGGCAGTACTTACCATCATACCATTTTATGTGTCAATTAACCACTGTGACCTTATGATCATGTACATCAAAGAGCAAACTGAAGAGCAAACCCAGCAGCTTACACTTTCACCATACCGCTTCCCAGTTTCGTTCACAGAATTATTTAGCAGCCTCAGCTATGATCTTGGCAGAGCTGCAGTACTTCATATAAACAAGAACCAATTATGCCAGTAATTTTAATTGTTTCATCTGAACAAGAATACAGACTTCGTTGCTAAAGCAGTGTCTATGGTACACATTCTTCCAGGCCATGGTTGTGATAGATGAAGGAAGATGCATTTAGAGGAGAAGGGTGCACCTTAAATTTCTTCACCCAACTTGATTCCAAGAAACTTTTGTAAGTCTGAAAGACACAGCACTGGCTTACACATGGCAACTTCTTGTTTCTCATTTAGGAGAGAACACTGCCTCATTACCACTCAGAAGTGATGCAGCATAGGAAGTCTTTTACATTTTGATCCAGGCAGCTTGTTTGACAAACATCATGATACTGATGGATCAGAGTTGAGGGAAATACTGCACCAAGTCAATTCCCACTAATCAACTGTTACTAGTTGACAGGAAGTTAGTTCCTTTTGCAGTGCAGATCTTACAATGGGATAGAGTCTCATTATTTGCTAAATAACTGATTTGTCGCTGCTTCAAGACCAGAAAGACTGTCATGGCTCAAAAGCTCCCAAAAGGTGATGAATCTTCCAGGATGTTGGCCAAGAATCCAACTTGGGCTTCCACTCAAACCAAAGCCAGTTCTTTACTGACTCATCCATACCAGGTGGAGAACCCTTTCCTCCCTACTCACCAAACCAGCTCCAGGACCGCTGCTCGAATTGGGACTGGGGGCCAGAGGGGAGATGCATCTTCCCACACCCTTTAGGTTATGCAGTAAGATATTGGAAAAAAAACCCCAAACCCCCCAGTAGAAGTTGTGCACTTAAGTGTGGAATTGCATGCTTGCCTCCACCCAAGTTGTAATCCAATGTGGGGTTTTGGGAGGCATTTTATTTTCCTCTGCCAGTTACTGTGGAGTCTGTTTGACTCCTCTTATCCAGTGGAATTCTTATTTTTACCTTATTTCCCTACTGGAACAATCACAGAAGGGAGGCTTACTTAGGCCTTTTTTGTTGTAGTTTCTATTCTCCTTCCCAAAACGGGCATTTTTTCAGATGTTTTGCAATAGTACTATCAGAAGATTTCTAAGCACACTCAGTAAAAATGTCATTTGGAAAGAACTTGGGTCATGTTGCCTATAAAAATTACGAACAGGAAGTATTGAGTGTCTTCCTACCTCTAAATGAAGTGTAACTGCATTCACACTTTTTACATACAAGGGTTATTTATTTCACTTTAAATGAATAAACATAAGGTCTGAGGGCAAAAGTAACAGTCCCAGAAGAGTAACATCATCTGAAAATTAAAGGCCCTTTCTATTATAGGCAAGGGAAACATGATTAAAGAAACAATGTCAAGACAGACATATTGGGGGCAAGACATCATCCAAGGTTGCCAGTTCCTTCCCTGTACCACTTCTTCTTTCCCCAGACATGAAATGATAAGGCAGAGCACTGTGAAACTTGGGGGGGGGTGGGGAGGGGGTGGGGGAGAAGATGAAGTGACAATACCGTGATCAATAAAGCAATCTATAATAACTTCTACTACATAATGAAAGCATATGCGTTTTCTTTAGGCAACGAAGTATCATGTACTCGATCCCTTCAGGGGGAAAGCTTACTCTCTCTGCGTTTGCCAGGAGCAGCAGTTATCTCCAACCAAAGGCAAAGGAAAAGAAAGAAAAGCACTAGCCCCCTCCCCCGGGACCCAACCCGATGAGCCAGCCGCCCCCCCCCCCCCCCCCCCCCCCATCGCTTCCCGAGGGGCCGAGCGAGCCGGGCACCCACC
Organism: Gallinula chloropus; assembly: GCF_964237585.1. Lineage (NCBI taxonomy): Eukaryota > Metazoa > Chordata > Aves > Gruiformes > Rallidae > Gallinula > Gallinula chloropus. The sequence continues at coordinate 11,952,058 of NC_140104.1, forward strand.
TTCCGGAGAGCGCGGCACTGGGCGTTGTCTGCGGCGAGGCAACCTCAGCCCCACACCGCCCAGCTTGCTCCGCGGGGCCCAGCCCGAAGGTAAGCAAGACCCGGGCCGAACAAAACCAGCTCCAGCCGCGCCGAGCAGCAGCACGACGATCAGGTCGTGGGGTCTCTTTGTCGGCCCCCCCCGCCGAGGCGGGGGCGTCTCCCCTGCCCCCCCCCCTCCCGGGACTCGCCCTTCGCGGCCGCCATTTTACTCCCGGCTTCTGCCGCCACCGCCCCCCGAACCGGGCCCCGCCCAGGCCCAAGCCACCAACTCGTTCAGGTCCCCGATCCCCAGCTCCACCAGCCCCTTGGGGCGCTCCCAGTCGCCATTTTGTCAATGCCCCCCTCCTCCGCCCCTGCCCCCCCTCCCCCGCCCAGCCGCCATTTTGTGGCCGCTCCCTCCCTCTCTCTCCCCTTGGCCTTGCACGGCCTTCCCAGCCAGCGCTCACCATCGTAGCGCTCAGCCTGCTCAGCCAACTTGGCCTGATAGACGAGGTCCTCCCGATCGTCCATGTCCTGCAGGCGGGGCGGCGTCGGGGACTGCACGGGGCGGATGGAAGCCGATGGGTCTGGGGGGCTCAGGAGCTACCAGCTCGCTGCTCTCCGGGCAAATATGGCGGCAGCACCTCCTCCCGCTGCATCCGGGCACTTCCGCAACTGCGCGCATGCGCCCTGCGGCCTCCCATAGCAACAGCGGCTCCTTGGCAACGGGCGGGAGGCGGGCGCCGAAGCCGCGGCGGCGGGGGGAGGCGGCAGCCCCGGGGGTGGCGGGACCGGATCCACCCGCTCCCCTCCCCCCCCCCCCCTCCCTCCCCGTCCCAGGTTGCGGCGGGTCAGCGACCGAGAGGGCGCCGTTGCTCTTAGGGAGGCAGACGGGCGAAGTGCGGGGCCGCCGATGACGGGGTGGGGTGGGTGGGTGGGGCCGGGCGGCGGGTCCCGCCGGGCTGCTGGCAAGGGGGGGCCCTGCCTCGCGTGAGGGCGGGTCGCCAGCCGGGGTGGGGGGGGGGCATTTCCCTCAGTGCTTCTGGTGTCTTTCTTCAGGGAACGTGTTTCTGCTGCCCTCAAACGCTGACAGTGCTGTTTGAATACCTCTCTTGTTTAGTGGTTTTGGGGTTTTTTTTGTACAAATCACCGGGGAGGCTCCATGCACAATGGTGAATCTGGAGATGAGTGAAAGGCAGGAGGTCTGATTTAGCGGGTTTCTGCACTCTCTGGGGGGTGTTTACTCCAGTGAGGTGTCACCTCTGGTACTGTGCCTGACGTTGGGTGTGATAATTTCACAGTTTCAAGAGGCTAGAGGAATTAGAGCTTTAAATGGTGTGTTTCACAAGTTCCTTACATAGTACTGCTGAAGAAATGGAACATATGCTTAAATAATTGAGATAATGCTTCGATTTTTCAAAATAGGAAAGGTTTCAGAAAACTAAATCACGTTATGCTTGACCAGCATAAATTTAAGCTTCAAAGATTCGCTCAGGATAGCTGTGAATGCACTCCCGTGTCTTTTTCCAATGTCTCCTTGGAGGAGTGAGCCAGAGACTCAGCCTTCCTGAGGTGGAAAAGCACACAAAGGCTTCTGTAGTTTTGACAGACAGCAGAGATTGAGCAGGCCCTGGCACCTCTGGGACACAGCATCAGGTATCTTATTTCTTCTTTTGTATTGAGCTCCTGATGTGTGGCTGAGGACACACACTTAAAGCAGAATTTAAACCACTTTTTTTTTGTTTAATACTTGTTTCATGATTAGTTTGAACACCTGTAATTTCAGCTGGTGATCAAGATCTTTAAGGTATGTAAAATTAACATAACCTTATGATTTTCTTACAAATCTAAAAATGCAAAAGTATGGTTTTTATATCACAGCCTACCAAGATTATCAATCTGTTTTCATGAGACATTTTGGACACCAACTGTTCTTCAAGTCTCATCGCAAGTGTCTTCAAGTTATTTAACCAGAATTCCATACAAGAAAAACCAAAGATATTAGTGTGTCCACACTAAGGTGACAATTAGGTGTCAACTCAAAAGAGATTTACTATTTTCAGTTTAGTTGAAATCTAATCAGAAAATGCTGATTTTCTTGAAATCAGGAATCATTATATACCTTTACCACTGAATTGATACATGGTATCATTACCAAGGCAGTTCTGGTAGGCACCTAAAAGATCCAAACAGAATACAGTCACCATATATTTATGTAAATCTAAAAGAACTTGTTACAAGCCCTGCAAATCACCTCTGCACTTTGTAAATCTTGACCATAAAGGTCTATATTTTAGCAACTGAGGCTTAGTTTTGTATGGGAGCCGTGCACACTAAATCAGGTTTGCATCGATTCAGAAAATTCTATGTGGTCCTCATTCAGCAGGCACTCAAGTTGTAGAGAGCTCAAGAATATAAATGAACCAGGTCACTTTAAGCATACTTACTTGCAGAAAGGGAGGTGCATGTTTGATATGCTTACTGAATTATAGCATATTGCCTAAATGCTTCAAATATTTTTTTCAATGCAGGTTGTTGCAGGTGGCATGCAAATATTTGGAGACTGGTCAGGGATTTGGCAAAATATGAGGAATGAACAGTCAAATGCAAGGAAGTTCCCACAGTGATTTGCTGATGGAATCATTGCTTGGCCATCCCTGACACCCTCAACTTTTACATGAGCTTGTTCATATGAACAAATCATGTGAGGAGCGGCTGAGGGAGCTGGGGGTGTTCAGCCTGGAGAAGAGGAGGCTGAGACCTTATCACCACCTACAACTACCTGAAGGGAAGTCGTAGAGAGGTGGGTGGTGGTCTCTTCAGCCAGGTGACAGGAGATGGGACAAGGGGAAATGGCCTCAAGATGCAGGGTCAGAATAGATATTAGAAAACAATTTTTTACTGGAAGAGTTGTCAGGGCTGGAACAGGCTGCCCAGGGATGTGGTTGAGTCACCTTCCCTTGCTGTGTTCAAAAAAAGGGTTGATGAGGTACTTAGGGATCTGGTTTAGCTTAGGATGGGAATGGTTGGATTTGATGATCTTAAAGGTCTTTTCCAACCTTGTGACTCTGTGAATCGTTACTGTAGTAAAAAACATTGCTGGAAGGAGGGTGAAAGGAAAGGAGGGGCAATAGTTTTTTGCATTAGCCGTGTTATATCAGCTCACAGAGAAGTTCTGTGAATACAAATACCAGTCTGAGATTAAGTAGGAGGGCACAGTTGTTTGGGTAGTGTGGAAAGGTGTATAGAACATCTTCCTTTTGGCTGCAGTGAGCTCTTAAATTATCTCAGGTAATCTCATTAGAAGGCATTCTTGGATTGCAGCCTCGCAGTACGAACACCGGAGCAAAACTGGGGGCAGTACTTTTACCTATGAAAATTAATTTGTTTTCCCTCTGAAGCTGATAGAACCATCATTTTTTTGTGTGTGTGGAGACATGACGGGAAAACCTGGCTGGCATCTCAGTATATTTAAATTCAAAGTCACTTGTTAACAAGTGATATCCCACTCAAAGACTCTACAAAGCAGTATTACTGAGAAAGTTACCTGCAGTGTCGAGCCAACTGAATAGGTGTCAACTAAAATACAAGGAACCATCACTGTAAGGAGAAAACAAATGATGTCCTCGCCTTTACCAGCAAGGAAAATCCTTATGGCAGTACTAACATTATCAAGAGTGGTCCCTGTATAGGTTTAGAAACCATGGGCAGTGAGGGAAGTAATGTTTAAACTTGGAATGTACAACACGGCTTTTATGGTGCAGCAAGAGCCTGTAGAACGAGTGAGCTCCTCAAGAAGCCCACGTGCTTCAAAGGGTTTTAAATGCCTCATGGTTTTGGTCCATGACTAACTGCAGCACAGTGAGCTAAGGAAGCCACTGGTGTGGAAATAGAACTGTTCTTAAGTGTACACCCCAAATTAAAACTCTTACTTAAACTTTTGAGTATCGCCATCCCTGGTGGCCCAGAGGCTGCTTCCTCTTGCACCTTTTAAGGATTACGATGGCAAAAGTAGGTCTCACGTTACCCATGTTCTCCCACACAGGATACAGGCATTCTGGTCCTCATCTTCTGTGCTTAATCCCTCCACAATACACTGCTCATCTGAAGCCTTTCATTGCCATAGCGCTCTCCCACTACCACACTGACAATCAGTACAAACCACTAGTAGACTCCTGTATGAGATCCTTGCTGTTACTACTCTGTACACTCAATGTTTGTTTTTACTGACAATTCTAAGAATGAACAAACAGCTTTTTATTTTACCAGACACACACCATCCAAACGATTTCCTGACACACTTCTGTAGGTAGAAGTGAGACAGGTAGCTATGAAACCCCATCTTAAGATTCCTCACGAGTCCTCTTTTTGGAGTGAGAATATTCCCCACTCCACCCCCCCCCCCTTGACTCTTGGTTACAGAAAGTCACAACATCTCACATAAGGAGTATTTTACTGGTTGATAAGTTATTTTAATTACCTTGATTTATCTTACTTCTACAGGTGAGATGTTTTCACACAAGTATGACCAATTAAAAATGGCCATACCTGCAGTTCTATTTTTCGATTATGAAATGCAAGTATTCCAAAGACAGCCCACTGACACAACATCAAAGTTTTGGCTATATTTTTATTTACTTCACGGACTATGAACATATACATTACATGCTACAAAAAAAAAAAATTAAAAAAAAAGACCTTAACTGTCAAGAAAGTGGATAGTGTTATAATACAATGGCACATGTTCATATTTTTCTTCAAACTGGTTTGGTTAGAATCTTTCCCCAAAACCATTAACAAAACCAAAGTGTTTTAAGATGGTTAGAAATATTTGCATTATTAACAAATACAATTCAAACAGATTAACAAGATTTAACCAGGTCAAATATTAGTAAAAAGGCTGGGGTTTACCAAAATGAAATATATATTAAAAAAACTGTAGCAGCCAGTTGTACTTTTTAGTGTGATATATTGTGTAAATGCACCAGAAGAACACAGTGTAGTTGAGCATTCTGCTTTCACGGTGTATTTCTAGAAATGATTATTCTAGTTCTAACACCTGCCTATGCACAAGAGACCAAAAACACAGCCAAGTAGAGACAAAAGATTGTGACCAACATTCTTATCAATGATTTTTTTTGCACGCATCAGGGAGAAGGGAGGGAAACAAATAGAAGATAAACAAAGGCCACAAAAGGATTTAATCTACAAGTTCATGAACATATGTTCTACCTACTCTCCTTTAAGAGCTCTGTAAGTTGAAATGTCTATTTTGCCCAAATGCAAACATACTCATTTCTATTATCTATGAAACAAAAATCACATTTCGGCTTAGAACTGAATAGTGGAAAACAATTGCATTAATGTATCAGTTGCCTATGAAAAACTGCTTGACAAGAACTTCAGATTCTAGTGCAACAGCAGCTATTAAGACTCCTCTAGTTTCTTTTCTTTTTTGCTCTTTCAAGGTGTACAAAAAAATCATCATTTACACAGTCTTAAAAACACATCTACAAAGTTTGCAGGGTATTTGCTAGTTAATTTATGTCTTTTATATTAAAAAGGCAAGATTTGCATAATAAAAAAAAGGTTCTTTTGGTATCTGAATAGAATTGCTGATTGGAAAGGTACAAACATATGGGCTTTCATTAACTGCAGTTGGAAAAAATACTTCAGAATAAACTGTGTTTCTCTAAAACCACACAGTTCATTATGTTTCTTTTGCAATACCTGAAGAAAAATATAATCATATATGGGCAACTCAGCATTAAGTCTGTTTAAATAACTAGTGCAGCTAGTGAAAAAACCCAGCAATCATAGTTAAGTATCAAGGTCAGAGAAAAAAATATAAATTAGCCTTAAAGGAACCAATGTGTAACAGAACCTAGAGTTAGTTTCTCAATTTCCCCCCCCCCACACACATAAATTTTGTACTACACTAGAAGAGATCCCACAATCACTGGCATATCACCCTAACCAGAATAGCAACCCGAGCTAGAACAGCCTTCTTACAACCACTGTCACCACCGTCAGTTTTCTAAGAATCTTCAGTAGTGCTTATGAGACTGGTGATGGAAGAGCATGATTAACATAGATCAGAATTAATGAGTGCCCATTACCTGAAAATTAGTCAGACTTACTGATGGATTAGTTTTGAAGTAAAACAACTAGTACTTAAATATAACAGAAGTATTATCGTTTCCAGCATGTTACACAGTTCTGAGGTAAAGTGTTACCAGTAATCTGTTGTACGGGTCGGTGCCTTGCAGCAATAGCCTTTGCAGTGGGAACTAGCCCTTGCAGCATTTACCACCAGTGAGCCATTCTAGTCATGTGGTTCATATCAACCAAACCAACAGTCTCAGTTTGACACTATTCAGAAAAAAAATGCCTGTTCTGTATGCATGAGACTATAGTCAAAGTTACAAAATTTGTTTGCTTATGTTTGGTCACTAGAGTTCTGTTTGGAAAACAATCCAGGGAACAGGCAAGGGACAGTTACTTCAGTGTTTAATTTCAGTTTACAAAACTTACTGAATCCATTCTGATTTATGTTAGAGAAAACCAGATAATTAGAAGAACAGGCTAAAAGAGAAACCAAGCAGTGCATAATACCACCTACTCAACGCGCTGCTTTTCATTAGGAGCTACAAAGCCACATTTACCCTATAATGCCTTTTCAGAATCAATCCAGAAGCACGCAAGTATTTTCCATTAGTTTATTAAAAATAAAATCCTTGTGAATTCACTATCAAATATTCTACAGATGGGAATTAAACCAGAAGAGTCCCCAGAGTAACTTTTAAGATGAAAGTAATATTTGGTTTGTCAGTTCACCATGTTTGACGCGGATTTGTACTGTAACAGTACTGTCCAACAGAAGTATTCTAGAAAAAATCAACTGGCCCTATATAATTTAGCTTTACTGGAAAGCAGTGCCAATGTTTTAGTATATTTAGTGAGTCAAACACTGCTTTAAAGCTATGTGTTAAAGTGCTGTGCATGTATTTTTCAGCACTGATATGGATGTTTACACTTCCATAAGCTTTTTATTTGTGGATAAAGAGAGCTATCAGTGTGTTAATAGACATTTTAATTTAAAACTAGCTGCTATGTTTGAAGCATCAACAGTACTGAAGAAATCAATCTAGTGTCCACAAACTTCCAGAATTCTGAGGTTGATTTGATCTGTCATTTACCATTAAAATGGTAAGCATCTGTAAATCATAAGGCTGTCCCCAACAGGCTCTGTGTAAACCTGTACTGTGCACAGTTAGCTGACCATGCAAAGTACTACACAGCCTCTTGGACAGAGAATTCAGGATGGAAAGAAAAAAAGTATGGAGAAAGCTCCACGATAAATTTGTGAAATTTCTATCTATACATTGAATTGTCTAAGGTTGATGTTCATTGCCTGAGGAAGAAGCAATGTAAGCAATAGGACCAGAGAGAGCTATAAAAGTTATTGTAACATCTACATTACTGCTTTCTCCAACTGCTGCTGCTGACAAGGTCCAGGCTGCTGTGCACATGGACATAAGCAGGCATTACAACCTATAATCATGTACTAGTTCTGCCACTCGACACACAAGTTATCTACTGTCGTACCCTGAATTACATGACCCTTGATTAAGGAATGGTGGTGTTCAGTCCCAGGGGTTTGCAGGTTATCAGAATGCTTATACAAGCAATACCGCTTTCAACATCTGTCAGAACATAGTCTTGATGGCATCTGCAGTAAAAACAAGTTGAGATTGTTCCCATCTGTAAGCGCAACCATTGAGCCACACTCAGCTGAAGTCCTCGTCAGGATTCTGTTGATCCAGCAGACGGACATGTGTGAATGGAAAGTGACCATGTCTGCCATTACATTCTCCTTCCCACTGACCACTCACGTTAATCTTTGTGACCTTTACCAGCTCACCGACCTGCAGGGTAAGAAATAAGAAGGTGTTACAATTCATAAAAACACAGAGGATGAGCTGATACCCCTCCCCGCTGGTGTCACATCACCCAAGGGTACCAAGATACGCCACTATAAAAAGTCATTTTAGTCTTGACCATCTCTGATACACCCGCCAGCCCCCCCAACCCAACACTGCTCACTCTTGAAGAAAGCACAGAGAGAAAGAAGCGTGCCTAGCTTAGGTGAGAGCTGCCTAAACCAAAGAGCCAACACCAATCTTTCAGAGCACTCTTGGGACTTGAGCTGCCATCACAACAGGGGTGCACTCTGCTCATACTGCATCAGCCACCTCAGGAAGGAGGAAGGCTCGCAGGTATACAAAGCCAGGGCTGACCTGCAAACTAAACAGCTCCTCAGTTTTGAAATTCCACTCAGTGCTTTTCAGGTACTATTGAAAAAGATCTGGGTAAGTGTGGGACGACGTGTGTAGCCACACATCCTAAATCCTGGGAGAATACACAGGGGAGTAAGAAGCACTGCTGTAAGGCTGCTCTCTTCTTACTCTGAGCATCCACAACTAGTCACTACCAGAGGCAAACCCAGATGGCATTTCAGTCTTGCCCACCATGGATTTCTCACATAAATAAATCCCACAGGTACAGAAAAGACAACTGATGCCCTCTCCCTCCTATACCCGAGTTGTCTAGAAAATTAAAGAATGGTTACTATAAAGTGATGAAATAATATGATGAGGTTTAAAATGATCCTGTTCTAATGTACCACATTAAATAAAAGCACAGTATTCTACCTCATTCTGATCTCCAACCTAACAGTCAGGATTCTAAAGGTATTGTCTCCCTTTGGCAAAGGTGGAAAACTGCACAGCAGTCACTTTCCCAAGGTTGTGCAGTCATATAGTTCAAATTGGGACCATGCGTCCCAACTAATTGGTCTACCTGATCCTCAACTTGGTTGAATTTTAAAGAGTGCTTTAAGTAGTGCTAACACAACCTAAGAGAGTACAATGTACATTGTAAACAGAGTCACTGAAGAGTTAGTAATTGCAACACTGAAAAGCTGCCTACCCACTTCTACTCCTCTGTGCAGAACTCCATTGTTAATCTTATTTACAAGTAACATACGATGTTTTTTAGAACTCTTCCTGGGTCACAGATGGAGAAAGCTTTAGGGACAGATATATTCTATTTTCTCTCACTAAAACTGTCTAATAAACTCTCAAGGCACGGCCACAAGGCTTACTGCACTGCATCCAGAGATTCACAGTTACTAGTTTACACAGATGCTCATCACCATGTCCCAAATTCATCTAAAACAATCTCATTATTCTCACTTTCCAGGCAGTGAATGAAGAACAAGGAAAACAATTTAAGATGTTACCAATCTCCATTAACTTTACAGGTTTTAATCACTTGCAATCTTTTGCCAGAACAGTTTTTAAAAGATGATAAATTCAAACTGCTACATGGACATTTAATTAAGCTTCCCATACCTCTGATGATTACTTATCTGGTAATGAGAGGCACACTTGGGACTCTTGCTGTAGCTTTATTCTTTCCTTTTGTAGTCATTAGTATAGACATTTTAATGAATCATATTTTGAAGAAAATCCTCTTATGTATTTGCTACAGGCAAAAAGGAAGCTTTCCTCGACTTCTGAATGCTACTCACAGCTCTTCAGGAATTTAATCATGCAGCATGTATAATTTTGCTACTGCTAATAATCACTGGGGGAGGTTGTACCAATAAAAACATTGTTGACCGAAACAATACATCAGCTATAATTTAACAAGGATAAGATTAAATGTGACAATACCAGGAGCAGAAAATCTTATTTCCTAATCACAGCCATGACAAAGATGCTATCCTAGATAACTTTAAAATTGCTTCAGGTATGGATATAAACTACTTATTGGCCTTCAACACAAACTTTAATAACCTCAAACCCACTAGGGAAGAAAAAGCACAGGTTGCACTTAGGTTTGGTATCTGTAAGATACTTTTCTTAGACTGCTGGCCTCAGTGCTCTCACTGAATATCCCATGTTCATATAGAGTTTATCTCGGATACTTTATGATAAAGTCACCTGCAAAAGGTGGGTTCAAACCTACAATGATAGTTACATACAGGATGCCTGTGACACTCCCAGAAGCCTGCTGTAGCTGTTTGGTTTTCAGGGGTGTTTCAGGGTCACTGCAGCAAAGGGACACCCATGTATAAATTCTCCTTACTGTAGGAAGCTACACACAAAGTTTGCATTTCATTAATTGTCAAGAGAGAAAATATCTCTGAGTTTAAATATTCCTCTTTTTTTACCATTATGGTAATTACATTTAGAAACAACTCTCTGAAGCAATCTTTCATTCATGTTTCATTTATAGATATATATATATCTATCTTTACACCTATCAAAGCAGGACTAAGTAAGCACAAGGCATTTCACAAATGCTTGCTTAATAAAATGGCTCCATTAGTTCCTTAATAACCTATAGATCTATGAAACTCTTTAAATGCTGCATATTAATCTATAGTTAAGTGCTCTCCTGAAGACAAGACAGAGAACCTTTCAAAAAAAATTATTACAAGCACCAGAGTTTTAAACCATTTAGACTAGAAGTGAATGTTCCCTCTGAATACTCCTCACTTGTAGCATTAACTTATGGCATCATTAGTCTCATTGTGCACCATCCCACCGAGCACAGCACCTCAAGAACAACACTGTACCCTGCTATAAAGCCAGATTTGTCTCAGTCTTCATCAGATGTTTTAAAGCTAAATATATCCCATATGCTTCAAAGCAAAACTGAAGGTTCATGTGAAGACTTCTGTATGCTGTGGTTTTAGTCCAAGCACTCCTCTTTGGTAAGGTCAAAATGGCAGAGTTCTGCTACTGTTACAAAGAAAAGAAATAAATTGATCGATCTCAAGAATCATTCACCACACAGAACTTCCTTTGTTCTTCTCTCTTTTCTCCTAACTAATCTAGACTGACAGGTCCAGTTACAAGCAAAATAAAAAGTTATCTTCTCCTGCCACATCTTTTCTCTGTAATACAGCACAGCCTTTATTAGAACATTGTTTGCTCTGATTCTCCTTCCTTTGGAAAGGATCCCAATTTCTATATTTATAGTTAAGAGGTCTGGGCAAAAATGGACTGGTAAGATTTGCATAATGCTTTCTACTAAGTTATCTAAGAAAGAGATCTCTCAAAAAACAGAGAACACCATGAAGTGAAAGGGAATGTGAAAAAAGGAGACAACAAGAAACAGTACTTTGATAGACAGGATGAAGAAAAACTTGGAGAAAGTGAAGTGCACGTTGCTATTTTCTCCTGTACAGACACTGAAAGCAACTCAGTAACATTGTGATTTGAAATTATGAAAGCCACAAAGAAGATAGGAAGCACGACTTGAAGCAGTGAGAAATGGCTCAATTTAAAACTAAACTTTCTCATATTCTATACAGAATAAAGAACCAATAATTTATTGCATCTCTGAAATGCAGAGCTGCAGTGAGACAGGTACACATCATTCTAACAAAGAGGCTCAACATGTTGACTACTGAGTTTAAAAGTTGACTACTACAGGTAGAAAGACACTATAAAGGTTACTTACATCCTCACACAGACATTGAGGATTTCCAGCCTGGATTCCAGACCTCACAATTCCCTCCTCCAGAGCCTATTATCATGAGTTAGTATTTTACTAGTGGTAGAAGCCAGCAGGGAACAGAGACATGTTCTCCATGAAACTACGCTGTCTAAAGCTCGGCATACTTGACTGATCATGTGAGTTTTAGAAGAGGATTGAACTCAGAGATCAGCCGTGGCACTCACAAGCTGTTCTTGAGCACATTAAGGATTTTGCTTACACTCCAAAGTTCCTTACAATGGCCTAGATTGGTATTTTCTCACTCTATTTCACCCCGTGCTACCAAACTCTGAGTTGGGCAATGTTGTGGGGCTTCTGCTTTAAGTAAAATAAAATGTAAAATTATGCTTAAGATAACACTAATAGCTCACTAATAAATAAAAGCTTGTAAATCCAGATTGAAAAACAAAATGTTTTTGGTAAATTTGCCACAATATAATATCCAATAGCTCAAAGAAAGTCAGAAAGTCTAACATCTGGTAATTGCAACAGTCCACAAAGACATTCAGGACCATCTCCAAGCTCCAGGAGGTGATGGGTAGAGAGAGTGAGAAAGAGAAGAAAAAAGAGCATTTTAGGCAAGCTGGAAGGTTAAAATCTTCATGTTTCTCCAAGACCTGGTGAGTTGTCATAGATTTCTATGTATACTTCTCAACCCCAAAATTTAGGTTCTGTATCTGGGCTCTCTTTTGATTCAGAAATGCAACAGAGCATGTAGTAACTCAGTATATTTGCATTGCTTCCCTAGACAGAATTTTTACCTACAGTGGGGAAAAAATTCACATCCCCCAGGTTGCACCTCAGTTACCAGATCTGCAGAATGTGCTGCGTTTGCCAACTCTGCACTGAAGACACATACCTCTAGTCACCACATCACTGGAAGGGTCCTGTGTTATGCACTATTAAACCAACTATTTGAGAGTGAAGAGGAGATGCTCTGACTCAGCACAGAAACTGTTTTTTCCCAAGTACTTAAAATGTTATATAAACAGGAAGTCAATTAGGTATCAGGAAATTCCAGAGCCTTTAGCTCAAAGAGAGCCTAGATTAAAGGATACAATTTACATATCATCCTAAGGCAAAGGTCTGCCACTGAGAATACCTTAGACTCAATTTCCTCAAATGTAACTCGGAGGGTAACTATCTGATGTGCAGAGATTCTATCTCTAGTTTCCTTCTTAGGAAGAAAAACATAATCAAAGAGGGCATGTACTTGATCAAATCAGGAATTCAATCAAACTTAGGGAAACACGCTGCTTTATTGCAAATCACACTCCATCAATCACTGTTTTACATGAGACCTCCTAATGAAGTGCAATGTATGTTCCTGCTTCACAAACGAAAACCCAAAGCTTGAGCTCAAGATGTTACAATAAAACCCTGTGTGTGATCATTGTCATCCTCACAGTCTGTTACTTCAAAGCGACTGTCGATGCTTCCACTGATTGCTTTTAAACTGCTGAGCTCGGGGAAAAACCCCACAAAAACAACAACAAAGAAACAACCCAGCACATATTTTAAAGACTGGGGTGAGGCAAACAACAGCAAACAGGTTCAGACACACAAATTATAAACTGTTCCCTCTCCCTCCCCCCTAAAATAAAGACTTCAGAAGTGAAAACATGGATGGGGAAACACTTATGTTAGTGATGTTTGACAAAAGACATGATATTGGTTCAGTAACCTAAACATGCTGTAATTATCAAACTCTAACCTACGAGTGACTCATTTATTAATCCTTTATCCGTAACTTATTAATCATGATGTAAAACCAGTATCACAATGCTTTTCCCTTTCTCATTCCTACAGAACTACACCATGATTGAAAGGGAAATCCCTTTGAACAGATCTCTTCTTTCTAAGTTTTGCCCATTATGTACCTCCAAAGCCAAGGCTGTCTTGTCGTAGGCATTAGGGACTCGCTTCTGGATAACCCGGGCATAAATAGGGCCATTCTGAAGGTTAGGGAGCGGAGTGATGATGCTGGGCTGGGCATAGGGCCCTGGCTCCGGCCCACCCAGTGGTTGTGGGTGGGAACTATCCTGGTTACCTCCAATCAGAGTAGATACTGAAGCAGAGGAAGGTCTATACTTCTCGACGTAAGGAACAGGTATCATTCCCCTCTTCCCTTCGCTGTCTTCTGCATTCCACCATTGCTCTTCAGGTTTATCCCGGATTCTCAGTATGTCTCCTTTCTTAAATGGAAGATCTTCTTCATCGTTTCCATTAAAGTCAAAGAGAGCTCGCACATACTCGGCTTCCTCCTGCCTGAGGATAACGCTGCTGTTCTGCCTGGATCGGGAAACGGGTTCTATCAAGGTTGTAGTGTCCAAATAATGTATTTTGTAGAATTCCAGTAAAGACGGTAAAGAATCAAACTCTTGGTCACCTATTCGAAACCTGGTGGGACTCAACCCTGAAAGAAGAAGGCAACAGGTCAAAGAAAGCAGGTGACAGTTAAAACTGCAAACTAAACATTTCAGAAGACAAGTAGCTTTTATAGATAAGTAATTCGATACTCAATTTGGTCATCTTTAGATGAACATCACATTCAGCTCTTCCGTGTTATTTCCATACCATGGTCATAAGGTTAGAGTTTTATTTTTAAAGAGTCTGTCAAAAGGGAAAAGAAATTGCTTGACACTGCCAAGCTTCAGGAATTAGGATAAAAATAACTTGTTTCCTTGAACATTGGACCCCACAAAAATGCTCAGTACACCTGAGTTTCTCAGGAGCCTACACAATGTTCAGTTAAAAAAAAAAAATCAATCTTTTCTTCCTATTTTAGACTCTAAATCTAGAAAGCAAATGATATTCTGGTATCACTTCAAGGAAGTGATTTTTCTCTCTTTTGCAGTTTATAAGTATTTCAAAAGTATACTGCAATCTAACAGTTATTTACCTGTTGTAATGCATCTTGGGGTAAAGGCATGGGCACTACAGAAATCTGCTAGCACAGCAGCAAACAGTTTATGTGAACGAGCAGATGAAGCTGTTTGTCATTTTGATAAAGCATACCATCAGAGAACACAATGTATATTTTATGCAATGCAAAACAACAACATATGTTTTCATAATGTGTATAATTCAGTCTTTTATTTTGGGTCTTGGACTTGCTTTGCCATTTCTGTCAGATGGAACTTAACAGATAAATCTGAACCTCAAATACATTAAAATACAGATGATGTTGATATTCAAGTCGTTAGAGCTATCAAAGTGCCCATATCCATTTTAGCTTTCAATCTGTATGCTGCACTGTTTTCTGCTTTATGTTCTTCAAGCTCTGCTGGAGAAAAAAAAAAAAACACCCCAAATGCATGATGCTGATGCATGATGTTGTATTTCCACCATACACTGTGCAATCAGTTATGGGAAGAACTGTGGAAGGCTTGGGGTGGGTAGTGGAGAGGAAAGGATTTATGCTTTAATGAGTAACTCTTTTAGGAAGAAAGAGATGCTTACTTTGCAAGTCTGTTTCTCTGCAGGGAATATCTAACAGTTCTGAGACTTAGCTCCTGAGTACAAAGCTAGCAGAGTTCCTCAAGCTGTCACTGATCCAACCCCCCCCCCTTTCAAAGCAGCACTGTCAGCACGGAAAGCTAACATTACCAGAAGTTCTTTCAAGAGAGCAAAAAGGGTTTCTCATAGAGAAAAGGGCACATTCAGTAAGATCAACACAGACAAACACCCGATAAATAAGTTTTGAAGTATCCTGGAGGAACATAAACACGAGTGAAGCTGGTTACAGGAAATTCAAAGCAGAACTAAGCCATTGGAAAACGCACATTTGCATGCGTTAACAACCCCGAAGGCTTTCAAATGAAATCAGCACAAATGCAAGGAATGAGCCAAAACCCAAAAGCAACAGCCTCAAAAATAAGCTCCCATAAACTGGCATCACCATGAGATCGGGAAGCTAATGTAAAGATCTGTAAGAAATATAAATCCAGCATGGAAAGAGATTCCACCTTGTTCTTCCGAAGCATAATGCTGAAAAGATGCAAAACTCCCTCAACTTTTGTTGATGAGATGTAACTTACAGCTCTTGACTTAGCAAAATCTCTGGAATTTCATCTCAGTGGCAGTTCTTAGCTCTGTGGTCTCCCAAGGGATGACTTCTGGCTGGACAGGCAGCATCCCAAACACCACTTGAAAACAGCTTAACTTCACTACATGAGCACATAATACGATCTGGGAATGCTGCACTTCCCCTAGCACTGGAAGCAGGAAACCATGCTTCATAACAAGTGGTATAGACATCAAGTTTCAGCCAAAACCAGTGGCAGAAACATGAGCCTATCTGCTACTATTTTAGATGCAAACCTGTAAGGATCAAGGCTGACCTAGACACTTAAGTCAAAAGAAAAAAAGAAGTCATAGAAGCTTTGTGAGGAGCAGGGGAGCAGAGATCTCTGAGGTCACATGGAGAAGAATGAATCTCAGGTAGGTTCACTGACATGGAACTAATTCAAGTGACTCAAGTCTAGAGCCTGAAACACTAATTCACCTTTGTAAAGCCTGCGACAGACTGACTCAGTCAGGAGGCTGAGATCTGTCCCCAGCAGAGTGAACACCCACAGGAAACTCTCAAACTCATAAAAAATGAGCAGTTCTACAGTACCATTCACCAGCCTTGGCAGCACCAAAATCATCACGAGGATGAACAAGGGGTTTTGGGTACCTCTTTTTTTATTGAGCAGGTTGACCTTCCTGAATTACTGTGTTACAGCCTGAAACAGCTGCCAGATGTAAAACCAAAATTGGACTGTGAGAGGAAACCCACTGGAACCTTCAGTATGGGGAAGGAGTAACTGAAATCAAGTGTATTCTATGCTAGAAAACAATATTCTAAGAGGCACTTTTCATAATATCAGAGTGAGAGAACAGAGACCCTCCAAATACACTCTAGGATCAAAAATACCAATGCAATCCTTGGAGGAACAGATAAGCAGCAGAGACACATCACCTTCACAGAGAGAACACTCCCAGAATACATCATATGCTTCTGATGCTTTAGTTTTAAAAAACAAAAGGCAGCAGCTCCAAAAATGGAAGGCCTGGAAGCCCTCTTTGCAACAAGGAATCTACAGGCTTAATTCATTTGGATTATGAAAGAATATAAGGACAGCAACCTGTCACTGCCTGAAGAATTTACATAGCAAACTTCTAAATTCAGCTAAAATAGACATAAAAAGGACAAAATAGTTGAAAGTTGCAGGTCAGAAATAAAATGCAACTCCACCTTACCAAGCAGGCAGCAAACTCTCCATCAGTTTGTGTCTTTTGTGTATACTCATTTGGCTACAAGGTAAACGAGCTGAATGATGCTCACTTATGTAGCACAGAAATAATTCTATTTACTACGGGTTTCAAAGCTTTGTCACTCCCTGGTATAATGAAATTAAAAAGTTTTCAGGTTTCAAAGCTCAGAGGAATTCTTCAGCTTCTCATTTGAACCACAACACTTGGCATACCTGCAGGCCAATGGAAAACTACCACAAGGACAGTGGGTTTTTTTGATTAGAAATGGTTTCATTCATGATTCTGGGACAATTTTCTTGAAGGCACAAGTTGGAGCAGCACATGCATCTTCTGAGGGTTATTGGGAAGAGAAAGGTAGGTCTAACTACCAGAGAAACTTCAGTCGCTTCCTATTGAAACTGGACAACTGAGTCCTAGAAATTCTCTTCCCTTCTCCCCAGCTCTGCACAGCAGAGGAAGGAATAGTTGCTCAGCTCACACCTCTACCAGCAACACTACTCAGCTCTATAAAATGACTCCTTTGAATGAGAAGCACAAAGGGCTCAGCATCCTCTTTCCTACATCCTAGCTCCATCCATGGAAGGACCTAACCAGACTCCAACCATTTCAGCCTGTTCAGACAAGTAACAAAACCTCTGCTCTCAGGAAGGCAAGGAGAGAGTTAAAAATCCAGAGTGTCCCAGAATTAAAGGGCATTTCAAAGCTGGACCCTGTCAGTTCTCTGTTTATGATGCATGTTGCCTCCTGACAAAACACTTTTCAAGTGTGTTGGTTCACATCAGTCTGGGAAAAACTGCTTAAATATTGTACAGATACTGGGGGAAGTAGAGGCATAAACCACCTAACATTCTGCTTCTTGACAGTGCAGGCAGGTGGTGTAACCACAAAGCAGGTACTTACTTTCTTGGACATTCAGGGGTTTTACATTTCTCCCCTCCAATTGCACTAGTGCCACTAGGCAGTTTGCCTTCATTCCTAAGCACTGGTAAGCTTTTGTTTTAGGGCAGGGAAAACCTCACAGAAACACAGGTTTTCATTGCTGTTTCTAGATCTTGTAAAGGTGTTCCACATCATCCCCCACAACTTATAAAGAATGTCTGGGCAAGCAAAGCTGTTCTTATCAAGGTACTGAGACACAAGGCTCTTGATTCAAAGGCATCACAGTGATGTAAGCCAGTTTCATCCTGGAGCATATGGGAACTCCCCTATGAAGCCACCACATTCCAGCCTGTGTGGCTGCCCCAACCCCATACAGACACCTTTTTCCCCTGTTCTTAAGTACTTCCCTACTCATGTCTGAGCAAAACAAGTACATACCCATGAATACTCTTATCAAAACAGTAAAACCCCTTTCACTGGCTCCTGAGAAGACTTCTAATCCCAGCAGAATAGTCTTACAGAAGTTACATATTGTCATTTCTGCAGATAATCAGAGGATGAGAAAAGTAGATGTCTAAGGCATACACTGTCCAAGCTTCCCACAGCTTGCATTTTAAGACCTTAATACAAAAATCCCAACAAGTGTCTGAGTTAAACTATACTGCTCACACATATCTAAAGCCATTTCACAGCATTGGGTATGGATTTAAAAAAAAAAATCAGACTCTTCTAATCTTTAAAGTCAGAATAGTGATTTAGAAGTGTAACTTAAGCAGCATGCTCTTAAAATACATATTTAGTGCAAACACCACCTTCTACACTGTACCTGTCACACTTTCCTCCTTTAGAGACAGAAACTTTACAACTGTAAGGTTTCTGGCTTTGTTACACTGTACTTTCAGTGAAAAGCATATCTTTATTTAGATATTTTAGGCATTTTGCTTTAGTGCATATCATGCATTTCTACCCTGGATTTGTATGTCAAACTCCATACATATCATGTATTTAAATATCTCCTCTACTTTCCATTATCACAGTAATGCCTGCATGGAGCACTGTGTCTTGCTGGGAATATCTTTGGCTGGTGACTGTGATATTTCATCACAAATGATACCCTAATTCCAATTTAGTTGTTAATCTCCATTGGAAACACTTTTTTCTTTCCCACAATTCAGTGATTTATCCTATTTCCTTTTAATGGCCATAAAAAGTTTCAGGAAGACGTAGCTATTTTGAGAAGTTCTGTTAAATTCTTTCTTCCTGATGCTGAAAAATCACCTACAGTTCGATAGAAACTGCAGCATATTGGGTGAACTTAACAAAAAGCAAGTTTATTTTACACTTTAGAAATGGAAGAAAGTATCACTTTTTATATTAACCTTTTTTATACTGGGCAAGCCAAAGCTCCTCATTCATTCCATCCCACAGCTAGCTTCCCAGTATCCCCTGCACACAACAGAGACTGACTAAAAAAATAATCAACCCAAGAACCTGATCTGTCATATTCAGGTTTCCCAATAAGAAGTGTGTATTTGCCAAGCAATTAATTGCTAAAAACCCCCACACCCAACAATTAACATATGTTCCTCCTACTGCTTTAGCTTGATTACAATAACTAGGACAATCAGCAAACATTTACCTCATTTTACTGCATTAGTTTCCCTATCCAAACATGAAACCATCTTCAATCTTCTACCAGTGTTTCCGCCCGTTGCAGAACATCCCCCCCCCCCACACACACACCTACTTTTATCTGGAAGAAAAACTTTGTTGCACTTTAAGTGTAATTTAATTCAAGATACACACCCACCCCCGCACCTCCTTTGGGTTGAGTGTGGAGAGCAGTATCAGCACGGGGGTGTGACTGGTTTAAAACTACTAAGATCTCAGCACAGAGAGGTGTGGTGCAGGCGTGATGTGTCTCCTATCCTTGTGCAACCCCCTCCAAGACCAATCAAAACAAAATTATACTTTTTAACATATATTAAGCCTGCTGTGCCAACAGCTTACGCAGCTGTAATAGCAGCTGTTCCTCTAAATCACATAAGCATTTTAAACCAGAGGAGAATTAATTAAGGGGCATTTGGTGATTTTTAAACAGAACACCAGAACTCAGGAATGTTTTAAGGCTTGTAAGATCAGTCAGCCCACAAAGAACCACAAAACATTCCTGAGCTTAAGGCTGTAACACAATACAAAAGTCAGGGTGGCTACCTACTAAATTGATACCACAATGACACGAAACCCACAGCTTTTCCAGAGATGAGTTGCTCTCTGGGAAACCACTGCCCAGAAGTGACAGCCACACATACTCCAGTGTGCACCTTCACTACTGGCTTTAAAATCCTATAAGGCTGAATTCTACAACAAACCATCCTGGTAACTTACTCTGCTCCACGTAACCCCAGCCATGCATTGGAGCAGTTTGTGCACCCACAGCGGTAAATCTCTCATCACAGACATGGTGAAACTGGGGAATCCACCACATCTGGTAGCAAACCATTGCACTACCCAGGGCATAACACCTTCCACTGAATTCCAGCCGCATTCAGCCACCTTTAGCTTCTATCTCCTGGAGCTATTTAAGTTGAGCCGACTCTGCACCTCTAGTGGGTTTCTGGGATAGACACAAGGATGACTTCAGGCTTTCTCAAGTTTGCCAATTTGCAAAGTTCCCCTGAGCAAAGGAAATTCCTGTATAATGGAGGAAACCTACCAGCAACAGTTTTCTTATCTCCTACTTACTCAGCTACGGTCTGTGCAGAGACTGAAAAATCCTTTCCATAACAAGTATTGTTGCGTCTTCCCAATAAAGGCCTCTCATTCCAGCCACAGATCTACACCAGAAAGTGCCTGTTTCTGTAGCAATCCATTTACCTTCTGCCAAGTAAGTCCACCAAATCATTTCGCACACAGGTTCACTACACTTCAAAATGACATAGTGGCTCCTTTCTGAGATAGTGGCAACACACCCACATCGTTTTACAAGCATTAGCATCTAAAATTGACTAGTTCCCCAGCCACATTAACGCCCCCAGCAGTGATACTGCTGTAATACTTTGTGTTACACCTTCTTACACACACAAGGATGTTGCATTGCTGGGGGCTCTTGTGCATTTAGTTACATTTCCAGAGATGCCTCTGACACAAGTCGCATCTTCTGCTCAGTGTTACGTTCAAACACACTGTCTTCATGTTAAGTCAAGTCAAACAGCATCAAACCTTCCCTTTCAGCATACAGGGGATGAAAAACTGAATTTCACATCTGACTTAAAACGAGCAATTGCCTTTAGGATCCTGAAGAGCTCCCAGGACTCAGAACTACCCACGTAACACTCCGATTCGTGACTTGGAAGTTTAGCCTCGCAGTCTGCCTTCTAACGCAAAACTACCTCTCCAGAATGGAGAGCCCCGCAGAGCCATCCCCGGGCTGGGATGCCACACGACGTTAGCAGCTGCCGTTATCTGATTTACGAACACAAAAGACCGTGCGAGCGCTGCAGCTGAAGGACCGTTCGGGGGCTGCGGGCAGCGCTCAGCTCCGGGGTGTGTTCCACCACCACGCGAGCTGCTTGGAAGGCAGGTGCAGGCAGACGGCGCGGCTGGCTCTGGAGCCACAACCTGCAAAACGCCACTTAATTCCACTACGACCAGCTCCACGACTTGAAACACCGCCCGGGAGGGCAGCGGAGCCGCCCCCGTGGGGAGCCGCAGACCAGGGCTCGGCTGCCCTCCCCGGGGTGTGGGGTGGGGGGGGGTGGGGGGGGCCACCGCCAGCCCTGGGGGGTCACTCACCCGGGGCCCCAGGGCCCTCGCCGCCGGCCCGCCGGCCTCCCGCCGGCGCTAGGCTGTTGACGATGTAGTGCGAGACGCGGGAACTCTCGGACACCGAGAGCACAAAGTCGCCGGGGATGGTGCCCGAGTCGCGCACCAGGAAGGTCCCGTGGCGCTGCCCCTGCAGCAGCGACACCGCCTCGGCCCGGCTCAGCCGCCCCCAGTACCAGCTCGCCCGGTCCTCGGAGTCGAACTGCCCGGCCATGGGAGCCGCCCGCCCGCCCGCCCGCAGGCCGCGCTCGCTTTCCCCACCCCCCCCCCCCGCACCGCGGGCCGCCGCCGCCGCCCGCGGTGCCCCGCTCCGCGCCCAGCCCCGCCACCCAAAATGGCGGCCCCTGCCCTGACCTCACCTACCGGATGTGATCGCGCGCGAGGAGACGTGAGGAAGGCGTGGCGTCATCTGGGCGCGCGGCTCGGGGGCGGGGGCGGCTCGGCTCCCTGCGCGTGCGCAGGGCGGGCTGGAGGGCGGGAGGCGGGAGGCGGGAACGGGGCGCTGAGGGGAGTCGGGGGTCGGGGGCTGCGCTATGGGTACATGGGAGCAGCGCCGGCCACCCCCCCCCCCCCCCCCCCCCCCCCCCCGCCCCGGGCTGGGCTGGGCTCTCCTCACGCCTCACTGGTCCCCTCGCACCGGCTTTTCTGTCACGGGCTGGCGGGAGGAGGGATCGGGGCGCCGGTGGTGTAGCCGCGCCCCCTGTCCCGGGAGGGTGGCTGTGGCCTGTCTCCGCAGGCGTTAGGAGGGCTGCCGGCCATTCCCCGTGCGTCCCGATTCCCCGGTGGCTTCCTCAGCTGGCTGCGGTATCTGCCTGAGGCCGGGCTGCCCGCAGCTGGCCCTGCTGCTGCCTCCCGGGCTGTGCCGGCGGTTCCTGCCCTCATCCACCCGCTCCCAGCCCGCGGGTGTGCGGCTGTTTTCACGGGACTGCTGGCTGAACTGGGGCAGCGAGCTTGTTCTGCCTGGGAAAACAGCCCTGCAAAGAAAAGGTTGATTTTTATGCGGGGCAATGCGCTGACCGTGTTGCCACAGCAGCTCGCAAACAGAGGAGAGCTGAAGTCCCACTTGTGCTGCACACACACAAGCCACGAGTGATGCCTGAAAGATCTTTACCTCTTTCCCCTTGTTCTCCAAGATATTTTTAAAGCCAAAGTTACGTCTACAGAGGTGTACTGAATTCTGTTCCAGCTGCGCTCAATTCTGTCAGCTTTTTTTCCTGACAGGAACGTGCATTTTGCAATTGTGGGGGTCTCCAGGCAGCAGCATTCGCATAGATGTGATGTTAGAGCACAGCTGTCCTTAGCTGTGAGGGTGCTGTGGTCCTGCCTGCCTGACAGCATCTCTGCTTTCTTGCAGGGTGCTTTGCAGCCATGTAACTATCCCATGGATGCGACTTTGGCATTGTGTCAGGTTGTATTAACCTTCGTAATATCCCAGTGAGAAGATCTTCTGTCTTAAAACTGGGGGCCTGTGGTTCACCGAATGTGTAAGAAAACACCAGGTGCTTGATTTTGGCTTGGCTGGTGGTTTAACAAATGAACATCCTGCCTCTGCTGGTCCTGTTCTCTCTCCAGATGGACTGTAGGTAGGAGCCAGTCATAATCTATTTGGAAACTGGTCCCAGTTTCCCTGGTGATGTGTGGTGTTGCAGAAATAGCACGCTTCCCTGCCCAGGTTTTTCACAGATTTGAAAAACTGCAGGTCCTTGTTGAGAGCCCAGGACGCTCGGAGAGTTCAATCACAGCAGCAAGACATGGCATCAATTCTGCTCAGTTATTCACAGACATTAAACAAACCAGAACTTTCCTATAATGGCAGAATTAATATTTTTTCTGGTTTCTGCCAGACCACTGTGAAAGAACCTTCACAGCTTCACCGAGGGCATGCGGAGTGCTTTTCCCTCCCTTCCCAGTCCCACCCATGTACCCCTTCTCCCCCTTTTTTCTGCTGAACCGCAAAACTACAGCAGTTGGTTTGCTTCAGGTTTGGTTTTCTCTGCAGAAGCAGTTGGAAATGTTGTTGCAAGAGTACCCTCTGGTGGTCAGTTCTGAGATCAGAGATGATTACAGAACCATAGAATCACAGAATGTGTTGGGTTGGAAGGGACCTTTAAAGGCCACCTAGTCCAACCCCCCTGCAGTGAGCAGGGACATCTTTATCGATCAGGTTGCTCAGAGCCCCATCGAACCTGACCTTGAATGTCTCCAGGGATGGGGCCTCCACTATGTCTTTGGGCACCCTGTTCCAGTGATCTACCACCCTCATAGTGAAGAACATTTTCCTAATATCCAAACTAAAGCTCCTGTTTTCTAGTTTAAAACAATCACCCCTCGTCCTACTGCTCCGTGCCCTCAAGAACGGTTCTTCCCCACCTTCCTTATAGGCACCTTTCAGGGACTAGCAGGCTGCTATAAGGTTTCCCCCAGATCCTTCTCTTCTCCAAGCTGAAACCCTGCTGTAAGACAGTCCTTTTGCAACTTCCATGCTGGAATGACTTCTTATTCAGTCACTCTCTGGCCTTCATTAATTGTAACAGCCTTTTATTCCTCTGGGCTTCTCCAGATAATGAGCTTTTCCAAATTCCTTTTTATCTCCCATGTTTAACCCCCACACTCCTGGGTAGTTTACTACCCTTGACGCATCTTTTCTGGCTACAATAAACTGGGAGCCCTTCTGCCCAAACCTGCTTCCTAATCTGGTCTTGCAACCTGAGACTGATGTGAAAGACAAACAAACTTCTTGGCTGAAGTCTCAGAATAAAACTAAACTGGCTTGTAATTCTGAAGAATTCACTGTTATTAATAATGAGATTCTGAAATCTGGAGAGACTATTCCATTCTGCTTTTCCTCTCCTGATTTTATTGTCCCTAACAGTCAGTCTCAAGATGATTTGGGTTCTTTCCTTCTTCCTCTTTACCACCTCCTTCTCAGAGACAAGGTGTTTCTCCTGAGGTATCACAATGCACACCATGTGCTAACATTGTGGTCCTTTAGGCAAAGCTTTGCACATCCTTTAAACAGTTTGTTGCTGCTTCAACATACCTCATTCAGTACATGGAGAAATCTTAAACTGCCCCCCCCCCCCCCCCCAGGCCCGTGGCCACACAAGGGTCTGTCATTATGCACCCCCAACATGACTCCACATTAACACGACTCAGATGGGCATATATCACATCAGTGAGTGAGTCTTGAAACTGCGCCAGGCGGAGGGCGCTGTGTTCTGTCCTCAGCGACTGTCAAGGATGTGAAAACAAAGTAAGGAAACATCTGGGTTCACTAAAGGCTTCATCTGCTCACGACAGCAGCACAAGGCAACCTGGTGTCATCCCAGCTCACCCTAAACATTACTTTGGAGGCTTAGGCTTTGTAAACGGGTTCCAGATCATGTACATCAGTGCTGTATCCTACTTAAAGGGTTAAAGCAAAAGGAGGGAAAAAAAGGAGCATCTTTTGGTTTCTTTTCCTCATGACCTCAAGAAATCTCGTTTCTGCCACAGGAATGTTATTTCTTCTGGCAGTTGTTTCACAGTCTGCTGCTTGCAGTAGGTGTCCATGTCCTGTTTGCTAGTGATGGGCACGTTGTCTGCGTGTGGCCACTGCCGTAAGCATTCCCACCTGGCTGGGAAGTGTCGCCTGGGTTGGAGGTTCCTGCCAGGTGCTGGCTGTGATGTCACCACCAAATATAGCCCTTTTGGTGAACGTGGGTGACATCAGCTATTGTGTACAGACCTCTGCAGAAACCGTTAAAAATAAATAAGCTTGGAGCATGTGACAGGTAGCAGGGAGGTCACCACTGGATTATGTGCAAGGGGAGGAGCCTGTATGTTGCCAGCCACAAATTCTTGTTCATGAAGTCAAAATTTGCTGCTGGGTTGTGTTGGGAATCCCAGAATCACCAGGGTGGGAAGGGACCTGGAGAGCTCATGGGGTCCACCCCCCCTGCCAAAGCAGCTCCCCAGCTCATATTGCACAGGGCGGTGTCCAGAGGGGGCTGGAATCTCTCCAGAGATGGAGACTCCACACGCCCTGGGCAGCCTGTCCCAGGGCTCCCTCACCCTCACCGTGTGAAAGTTGTTCTGCATGTTTGTCAGTTGGAGGAACAGCGACGTGTCAGGGGATGGATGGGCCTGGGGGGGTTTTGCTTTGAGAAAAACACGTAGCCCTGGGGAATGGAGCAGCAGGCGCGGGGTGGAAGGGCCCAGCAGCCGGGAAACAGGCAGAGTTATTACTGCAGCGAGCCGGGTGTGATGGCGAGGGGGGGGACACCACTTGAAGGAGATGCCGCTGTGGAGCAGGCTGGTTGTGGCCTTTTACCTCGCAGGTGAGGCGCTGCCATGGGTGAGCCAAAGCCCCTCGGCTCCAGCAGGGTTCTGGTCCCCTGTGTGGTGGAGCTGATTAACGTTAATTAGGGGCATGAAGCACTTGCCCAGCCAGGGTGGGATGGTCAGGCCACCGGCAGAGAGGGCTCCTCGCTTGGCAACACCTTAAGACACCCGCGGCGGGGACACACGGTGCGCTAAAGGGAACAGCGGAGCCCCAGAGCGGCAGGACACGGGCTGGCTGCGGGGACCTCCGAGCCCCGAATCAGCTGGAGCCTGTCAGAGGCGCGAAGCGCCGCGGGGAGCTTCCCGCGCACGGGGAGCTCACGGCGCCTCCGCAAGAAGCGGAACCGGCGGGAACGAGGTCTGGGCCTTGCGACCGACACCCCCCCCCCCCCCCCAGCCCCGCCCGGCTCTGTATTGCCACGCGCGCCGCTCGCTCCTTCCCGCTGCCCCCGGACCGGCGGTGCCTGGGGGAAAATGGCGGGGGCCGCCTGGAGGACCGGCGGCGCCGCTACCGCTCTATCTCCCCGTCTCTATGGCCGCGCGGCTCGGTCCCCCCATTCCCGCTCTACGTTCGTGTGGCGCTCTATCCGCCCTGACGTCTCGGTGGTTGGGTCAAGGCGGCGGCGCTCTGTGCCGCGGCGGTGCCGTCTCGCTGGCCGGGCGGAGGGCGGGCCTAGTGAGGAGCCATGGCGGCGGTGCGGGGCCTGCGGATCTCGGTAAAGGCGGAGGCGACGGCGACAACGGCAACGGAGCCCCGCGGCCCGGAGCCTGAGCCTATGGAAGTGGAAGAGGGCGAGCTGGAGACCATCCCTGTCAGGCGCTCGCTGCGGGAGCTCATTCCGGTAAAGGGCGTCGCAGGCGGCGGGAGGGGGACACGGGGACGAAGGAGGGACCGGCTACCGGGGGGGGGGGGGCAGGGTGCGTGGGGGGTGTGCGGGGCTCTGTAAGGGCGTTTGGGGGTACGTTCCGGGGGAAAAAGGGGCGACTCGGGGTGGGGCGTGTGCGCGGGGAATGATGGGGTGAGGGTGGCGGGAGTGGAGGGCGTGAGGGGACTTGGGGTGCCTGAGGGGAGTGGGGAGGGGGCAGGTGACCCCTGAGGGTGGCGGCCGGGACGTGCTTGGGAGCGAAGGGAATAGAGGAGGCAGGGGGAGAGGATTTGGGGTGTAGGGGCAGAGGGTGTAGCGAGGCTGTGGGTGGGAGAGTGTGAAAGGAGGGAACGTAGGGACGACCTAAAGGAGGGAGCCGGGGGGGTGACTGAGTTGGAGGCACTGGGACTGTGGGCTCGGAGGTGTGGGGTTGGGGGGGTTTCCTTTCCAGCCCCCTCTCCCCCCTTTCTTTGGTTTTTTTTTCCTTGTTTTTGCCAGTTGTTCCTGTACAGGTTTTAGTAGGATCAGGTCTAATACATAAAAATAGGTCAGAGTTCTTCTAACCTCCCAAGTAGTCTTTTGCTCCCAAAACTCGTGTGGAAATGCCTTCAGAAACTAACCTCTAATTAACTGATTTACCAACGTGCTTGAACTTACATGCTTCCTGAGTCAACTGTAGACAGTTGGGGTCTTTAACAAGAAAAGCCAAAAAACGTTCTTTTTAATAACTTTAAAAGTTTGGCAGTTTTACAGAAACTTTGATGCTGTTGCTAAGAAAAGCAGTTAGGTTGTGTGTACATTGGTATTTCTAAACTGAGTGGCCTACTTTCTAGAAAAAGTCATTTAGCCAAAATAATTATTGCAGCAGAAGTGTAAACAACACGTTTATCCCTGGGGAAAGCAAGGTGTGGCCTTCCAGCTCCAGACTTTTGCCATGTGATGGTCCTGAGGGGGACAGAATGAGAAGGTGCTGTCTGTACATGTGCAAACCATGGAAGGAGCAGAACTGGGTCATTGGTCCAGGGGCTGTGTGGTTTAGTGTGGTCTTGTAAATTCATCAATCTTGACTGATGTAAATGAAACTTGTAGGTTTTTTCCCCCCAGCATTCTTCACATTTACTATTTGTCAGGAGGGCTGTATCAGAAAAGTGTTGCTCCATCTTGCTGGTATTTGGAAGTTGGGTTTGATGTGTTGATAGGAATAGGGGTAAATAACTTCTTTAATTGTGGATGTGGCTTGGTGTCCTGACTTCTGAGATGAAAAGTTGCAAATTGACACTCTGGGAGTGTCGGATCTGTCCATGTTTTACAGGGAAATTGTACCCAAAACCAAAATTGTGGAAATTTTAGTTAGGAAAAGTGTTTGACTCTCTCTGTATTGCTGAGAGAGAATAGGTAAAAACCCTAGCAGCAGCAGATCCAGAAACTGAATTATGCCAGAGTAACAAATCCTGATGGGAAAGTTTGATTCAGTTCACTTGCTTTTACCTTCACTGACATGAAAGAAAGTTACTGCTTGTGTACCTGTCTCTGTAGGGATGGAGCTTGGAGTAAGGATCAAGGAAAAGAGGATGTATGTCTCATAGAAATGGCCAGGTATTTTTTTCAGTGTAGAAAGTATGTTGCTCTTACTGTTCATTGAGATTTCACCACCGTTTTGCTTTGTTTTAGGACACCAGCAGGAGATATGAAAACAAAGCTGGGAGCTTCATTACTGGAATAGATGTAACTTCCAAGGTAATTATTGCTACTGGGAAGGATTGAACCCCTTCATTTATTTCTCCCCCATCAGTGTAGAAGCTGAGCCTCATGGTCAGATAGCTGGCATTTTTCAGTGGCTAGAGAATCCTCCTTTTGATTGCAGCCTGTGTCAGGGCAGAACATCACTTGTAAGAGTTACCATTTCTAAGCTACAAAAATTTGTGTGCCAAAACCTGGAAATACTTCTATGGAAGTGGGATTGGCACCACTCAACATTGCAAAATCAAACCCTCTGAGACACGTCAGGTGAGGTGGGCTGGGTTTTTTCCCCTATTAGGTGAGTGACAGAAGGAACAACAGGCACTTGTGGGAAAATGTAGTTTCACTGCCTTCTGTTTTCCAAGAGCATCTTATTGTTTCATTATTTAAGACACAGTTTGAATAAAATGAACAGCTGTTGCATTTAAATAACTTGAAGTTACATAATTCTGTGGAACTTAATCCTATAGCTCATCTCTGTGCATCAAATACCAGATTGGCTGTTGTTTCATGTTGTACAGTTAACCACTATGTTCTGTAGTGGAGAAAAAGCATTTAGGCATGTTTTATAGGAGTGATACAGCTTCCTGTGTTCTAACAAAAATACCAATCCCCACCCCAACAGTGTGTTGACAAATGACACGTATTCCCATTTTGCACTACTGAAGCTTAAGAGGATTGTGCTTATCAAAGGGTATGGAAAGTATTCCAGATGAAGCTTGAAAATCAAGTGTTTTGGTTTCACTATGTAGCTTGTGTGTATTTTAACTTGGTGAAGAATTTGAAGGTCCCCTAGTCAGGGGAAAGCTGTCATCTTTAATGATGCAGCTCTGAAAAACTTTGCAGAAATGTAGTCAAAGATGTTTGAGCAGTCTTTAAAAACTAGTTAATAATTCTATGTTTATTTGGATGATTTTTTTTTGCTTAATCCAAAGTTGTCATCCAAATTTAACTTTGATTAGTAAGGTTCAAAAGTGCATAGCACTTCCCAATAAATTCTGTAGAACAATGAACTTAGTTTCAAAAGTTGCACAAGCTCCACATAAGCTGTTGCTCGTGAGCTACCTAAAAGCAGCTTGAATTGCCAGTTTAATAGGATCTCTATAGTCAGCACTCCAGCTAGTGTTAAATTCATGCTCAGAGAGGCAAGTTTACCCTTCTGTATGCATTTAAAAACCAGGGGAAAATCCATTAAAAGATTAATTTTCCACATGGTAGAAATGCTTGGTTTAAGACAGGTTGGTTGGGCTTTTTTATGAGCACAGCCACTGTATATTTGTTATGAAGGAAAAGATAATGTTACTGTTCCATCGTGGAGTCTGAGCACTGTCCAAGAGAGCTTGTTTTCCATGCATCTCAATTCCCATTATCTTGCTGGACCTGCATTAAAACTATTGCATGGCACAGAAATATTGCAGGGAATGATTTCTGCATGCTGAAACGTACAGATCTCTTCAGAATTGATAAGAGTTATTAAAATGGCTTGTTGCTCTCTGGGAAATTCAATTTGAAATCCCTTCTTGGGAATGCTGCTGTGATTCCTGTTCTGACTGTGGTGTTATGCATCCTGCAGGAAGCCATTGAAAAAAAGGAACAAAGAGCAAAACGCTTTCATTTTCGAGCTGAAGTGAATCTTGCCCAAAGGAATGTGGCACTGGATCGGGACATGATGAAGAAAGGTAGGTATTTATCCCACAGACAAGTAGCAAGGATCCCTTTGTTTACTTCCTCACAGTTCCTTTACTTGATTTATCCTGTAGAGGAGGTTTTCCCAGATCACTGCCAAAATTAATAGCTTTATTTTTCCACATCTCTGTTTTAATATCCTACCCATTGAGTAGTTTAAAAAGCAATGAGCTTTGCTCCTCTCTTTACCTGCCCAGGAGGAAGAAAACATTTTCTTTTTGTGTATCTTATTTACTGTTTGGCAGTGACACTTAGTGCTCCACACCCAAAATAAATCTCCTGGATCCCTGCTGCATTAAGAATTTTTAAGTTCTTTGAAGAGCCCTTGGTCCCTGTTTGTGTATGAGAGGAGGACTTTGTGTCTGGTGCACCGTTTTCTCTGCTGTACACACAATGAAGCTGGACTGGGTGCACGTGTGCTCTTAGATGACAAGTTGGGCATCTTGGAGTATAAGCAGATCAGCCAGAGGATGTGTGCACAACAGATTGGTGCTTTTGGCACCCAGTTAGTTCTCAAAGCTTTTTTTATTTTTTCTAACTGGCAGCTTGGACCCACTAAGCTGTGGCCTGTGACAGCTCTGTCAGAGGACACGAGTGGAAGGGCTTGGTGTGGGCGTCCCGGTCTCGGGCCTCATTGGTATTCTGGCTCTTTAGTACTTCATGGTAGTACTTTGGCAGCATTAAAAACAATTTAAAGTGTTTTAAGGCAGTTTGATTGCTATGCAGTACTTGCACCTATCAATTCTAAGAATTCTAAGTTTTGCAGTGTGGAATAATAATTCAAGTGGTTTAGACTGCTGTACATCGTACTTTGCTTTAATTAGCTTCCCTTTGGCTTCTTTAAAATGTTTGCTTTGTAAACACCTATGTTGCTAATATAAAAGCTTGCTTTATAGAAATGAGTACCTGTTTTGTATCTCTTCCTCTTTATAGCAATTCCTAAAGTGAGACTGGACACAATTTACATTTGTGGAGTGGATGAGATGAGTACACAGGACATCTTTGCCTATTTCAAAGAGTATCCTCCTGCTCATATTGAGTGGTTAGATGATACATCATGTAAGTAAATGGAGTCTTTTGTCTGTAATTCTTACCTTGTTTAGTTTTGGGTTTGTTTGCTTGTTTCTTTTCCACTGTCAGTCATAGTTGTTTTTCAGATGTCTTAGTGGCTTTCAGAATCACTGGTATTAGTCTGTCTGAGTTTCCCTGTCATTTGCCTTAGTCAAAATATATGTAGAAGGAAAGAGTTAATAGCATATGGTGAAAATCAAACCCACTGTCTGGTTGAGTATTTACCATTAGCAAGAGATAGCAGGTCTCCAAGTGGAAAAAAAAAATTAAAGTTCTAAAATGTTGTGCTGCTTACCTCTTGACATAAGTAGTGTACTTGGTGGTGAGTGTCACAGAAGGTGACATTCTGAGAAGACTGGGCTGTGTGCAGTTAGGCAGATTGGTATGTGTCCTGGTTTCAGTGCTGAGAGAGTGAATTTTCTTTCTAGTAGCTTGTGTAGTGCTGTGCTTTGGATCTAGTATGAGAATAATGTTGATAATGTGATGTTTTCAATTGTTGCTAGGTAGTTTTAAGTGCTACACTGAGTCAAGGACTTTAGAGCTTCTCACACCCTGCCAGGTGCACAAGAAGCTGGGAGAACACAGTCAGGACAGTTGGCCCAGAATGACCATGGGCATTCATATGACATCATGCTCTGTAAATAACTGGGGAAGCTGGCTGGGGGGTGGGATCACTGTTCCAAAACAGGCTGGGCATCGGCTTGTTTTGTCCTTCCAGGTACGCTGAGCAGTTGTGTTTGTGCATCAGTTGTTTTCATAATAATAATGATAATAAAAATATTATTTATTATTGTCTTTTGTTATCCTATTAAACTGCATTTATTTCAACCCACAAATTTGGTTTTTTCCATTGTGCTCCCCATCCCCTTGAGAGGGGTAAGAGTGAGTGAGTGCCTGTGCCACAAAACCATGACAGCATGGGTTTGTGCTGGGAAGTAGCAGACTTGTTGCCCTATTTTAGTGTGTTCTCAAGGAGAAATTGGTGGGTGGAATAAGGTAGTAGCTGAATGTGATTTACACAGATTGGAAGAGGGATGTAAATTCACATTGCATGGTGTAAGCATGCAGTGAGATTGCCAGAGAGATAGAAGGTTGTTGACAGTCATGCTTTCTACAGTGATACTATACATTGTACAAGAGCTGTTTGACACAGTTGGCTGCTGGATCATGGAATTGGAAGGCTCTGAGATTGGTATGTGGCTAGAAATCCTGTAGCTGAAATCGTAGAAAAAGAAGTAAGAGCCAGTACAGGTTTTCCAATTGGATTGTGTGCTGGAAAATGGTTTATTGACAAGTGTGATTATGACCTGAGAATTAGTAGTATGGTTCCCTGGAATGACCTTGAAAGAATTATGTTCCAGTGCAAGACAAAAGATATGGTATGCTACAAAATACCCATAACCTTGAAGTCACTGTGTGTGACAGCATGATAGACTGTCACAACCTGGTGGAAAATTTGAAATGCAATGAGCCCTGGGTGGACAGTGGCAGTAAAGAGCTGCTAGATGAACTGGTGGTGATGCATAAAGCTAGCAAGTGCACTGCTTACCTGTATATGAGCCTACATTTCCAAGATTGTCTGACTGTCCTTTCTCTTAGACGTTACATGTAACAGCTTGCCAGCTTCACTTGGGGAAAATATCAAGGAACAGCATTGTCTTTTCAGCATAGATTTGCGTCTCAGCATGGCAAAAATTTTCATGTTCCCAACTGAATTACATCTCAAGGTATCTTAGTGCAAAGGTGAATTTAGACAGTGTTCTGTCTTTCAGAATGATGAATGTAAAGTGATAAAAGCTTTGAAAATTTGGAGATGTGAAGAGCAGGTAGGCATACGTAATTGCAAAGTTGTTAGCCAGACATTGAAGTTTGTATCTGGGTGTCCTTCACCTTGTAAATCTTGTCTGCTCAAGTCATTTAAGGGAGAAACTTTTATTTTGGGACACTGTATAGTTTTCTTGATATCTGAATACACTCTGGTTAATGGCAGAGCAGTAAATGACATTTGTTGCTGCATTTACATTGAATGCAGCTCTGCAGAAAGCTTTTGTTCAAAACCTGTTTCCAAGCAGTTTTAGCTCTTTCAATTTCAACTTCTGTGAAACGCTTTCTGTTGACCCATAATGTTACATTTTAGTATCAGCAGATGATACTGAAAGCATATACTGAATCATATTGTTAACTTGTGTACCTGATACTCTGTGCAAAGTGCTTGAGCAGTCTGTTTTCCCCTATTTTCCTGCTTTTTAGAAAAGATTAACAGATTTCCACAATAAAGTCCAAGGTTCTGTTAAATTGCTAAAGGCAAAACAATCAAGGCTTCTTTCTTCTCCTCTCCCCACCCCCTTAATGGTATTTGTGTACTGTTCATGAAATGACACACACATTCATGAGTACACTGACCCCGATGGAATATTCTCAATTACTATGCTCAGGGAAACAGTCTCTTAACATATATGGTTGTGCATTTCAGCTATTTTAGTTTTATCAGTTGAATCTTAATGTGATGAAAGTTGAGTCTCCTCCAGCTTAAACAATTTTTTTAAAGAATATGATGTTCCCTGTAAGCTTTGTATCTGATCACTGTTTTGTTTGGTCACTATCTAAGAACATTCCTGAACGTGTGTTATTTCCTTCCAGAAAAGCAGTGTATGTGACTGCTTTTATAAACACTGCATTTTGTTTCTGTATGTGTTCATGTCTGTCACAGGTAACGTGGTCTGGCTTGATGAAGTAACAGCAACACGGGCGCTAATAAATATGAGTTCCTTGCCTGATCAGGAGAAGACGAAAAGCAGAGAAAACAATGAAGAGAAGACAGCTGAAAAAACCAAGAAAGGTAGATTGAGATGTGCATATATAGACATCACCTCCTTAAATCAATGAAACTTTCAACTTGTGCTTGGGTACTGCGTAATCGAAATTACTGAAGGAGCTTCTGTCGTATAGTTTCAGGTAAATGTATTCTGCCACTTTAAAAAAGGCTTTCATCTTGGAAACCTTTTGAAGAAGCTGCTTCTTAAAAGGTGGGTTGGAGCTAGACCAAAAGCAGTTATGCAGTTGATGCGGAGCGTGTTAGCCCCAGGGTGCTGTTCAGATACGATATTGATAGTGGTACGTGTTGCACAGAAAGATGTCTGTATGATGTGTGTACAAAGGGTGGATTTTAAGGGGGGAAAAAAGCAGGTCTAAGAAAATGGCCTATTTATGCAATACCACAGTTGATGCCTTTCTTGATACACCACCAAACCCAAATTTCAACAAGTGCATAGGTCACAGTGATGTGACACTGTGTTGCTTCACCACTGCCTATATCCTCTCTAAATCTGGGTATCCTACTTTCAAGAAGGAAGCGTACTGAAAGGTCAGTTACAAAAGAGCAAAGCAGTGAAAGTACATCTTAATGTTGGGATAAACCTGCATGCCATAACTGTAAATATATTTGACTTTTATGGGTGTAAATTAAAAATTGGACTTTTGCTGCCTTAGGACTGTGTTGTTGTTAGGCTGGTGTGATAAATTGCTGTGGTTCAAAGCATCATACCACACAGCACAAAGCAGAGAGAGATGATGTATTTATCAACTCTTCTGTAGATTTTGCTTGAACATGCTGTACGTACACAATGCAAGAGGCCAATCTCTGTGTTACATATTTGCAGTGCTACCAAAAGCCTTTCTAGAAAGTTTGGAGTTTAGAGCTTTGTTAAACTT
Source organism: Gallinula chloropus (assembly GCF_964237585.1). Classification (NCBI taxonomy): domain Eukaryota; kingdom Metazoa; phylum Chordata; class Aves; order Gruiformes; family Rallidae; genus Gallinula; species Gallinula chloropus. Next base: position 11,987,015 of record NC_140104.1, read on the forward strand.
CTGGATCCTTCCAACTCAGTCCCTTTTCTTTCTGTTGCTTTTCTCCACACTGTGGTGGCTTCTCAACCATCCATGTGACTTTCATTTTTGCACAAATGTTGATAATGCTTCAAGTAAGACTTGTTATGAAATTTTTGGAGATTAGGGACTGTCTTGTTTAAATGGAGCATAAACAGAGAGATTTAATCTGGTGGCTACAAATTACATATTGTGTCATCATTGCACCACATCTCAAAATAAAAATGGTCACCTAAATTACTCCTACATAAGCTTATTCACCTGTTCATCTGGAAAAGTGGGATATTAGATAAAGTACAAACTATTCAATTACATGCTGAGGTATGAGGTACATCTAGAGATACCGGACTAATCTGGCTTAATTGCATCATTCTTTCCTTAGACATTTGAGGGCTGTTTAGACATTGAGGGAAGCAAGAGACCAGTCTCTACTGTGACAAGCATCAGAAGCTTATTTAGGGGGAAAAAATGCTTGATGTTGTCCCTGATGGACCTCAACTATTTAGGTTTGGATTTGGCTTGTTTGTTTACCAAAATTCCCTCTTTGGTTTCTGTTTGGCTAATCATGCTTTGCTCTTTCCTTTGAACTTGTCAGCATCTTTTGGACTGCTGCTGCTCTCTGTTTTAAGTTTTCAAGTCTGCTGTTGGATAAGATTAAGTTTGGGAACTCTGAAACATAAAACTGGGGCTATCTTTTGTCTTGTGTCCATGACTTGAGATCTTTGCACATGGTATTGGTATATGTTGATAGTTGTCCATATTAACTGGTTTTTTTTCTATGACTGAAAATAACCAAACTCAACAAATCCAATATTGATTTTCTTAACTCTGAGACAAAAAGAACCCTGAAAAAAATCTATGCAAGCATCTCATAATTCTAGTATTTCTAGGAGTGTATGCTCTCTTGTTACTTGTTTCACGCTGAAATTAAGTCACTAAGATATATTTTTTTCCTCCTCTCTCTTTAGAATAATAACCTGTTTGACATTGTTAGTATGGGAGACTTGTAGGTACTTGCAGCATTTTAAAGGGAGGCTGAAGGAAATAGTTATGCTTTTTATGGTCTTGGCCTTGTTAATCTGTGTCATACCCTGAAATGTAATGCAATTTCATTTGCTTTCAAAGAATTAATAATCCATGTGTGTTGCTGCAGGCTGTCAGCACAGAGCCTGTCTAGTTAATGTTATTTTGTGCTCATGGCACTTTAAATTCCTGTAAGCATTTACTGTTTGGTTGTTCTCTAGGCTGCACAGAAGAAAGGATAACACCTTCAGGTTGGTTTCAGAGAATGTAGGTGGTACAAATGGTGGTTTCAAATGTAATGAATGTAGGTGGTTTCAAATGTGATTGGTGCACTAAAATGGAGGTTATTTTTTTTCCCCCAATTATTTTCTTTCTTAGAAAAGCAGGAGGAAAGTTCTGATGATGAGACAGAAGAAGGCGAGGTTGAGGATGACAATCCAAGTGACGTTGAGGTCAGTACAGAGGGGAAGTGAAAACATGGTTTTAGCAGTTTTGCTCTGACTGGTGTAAAGCTTTCATAACGTTATAGTTTTAACCATATATATTTGCAACTCACACTTTAATTACCAAAGTAAATTAGATGGGGTAGGGGAATGTCAAGAAGTGCAGATGTGCTGTTGGAGGGAATAGCTAGTGTTTTGTGGAAGTAGATTTTGAAGAGCTAGGCCAGCTGCTCTTTCCTGCTGAGAGGAGGCAATGAAAGAATAGTGGAAGGCAACTGCCACTCAGCAATGCAGGCAGTGCTTAGAGACAAACAGGCTTTAGGCTGCCCACAGATACTTGTGGGAATCAGCATATACATTGATGTTTTGTAAGTAATTTAATCTTCACAGACGGAATATAATAGGTGTGATTAGTATTTAGGAGTGGCTCAGTGAACACTTGTATGTCATGAAGTCTGAATTTTAGTTTCTATAAAGCAGATATAAATGGAAAAAGTGCCTTGCAGTCATTGTGTGAGGGCAAAACCCTTTAGCTATGAAACAAGCAAGAAAATCAATTAGTTCTTCATTGTACAAGTCATGCTGTTTATTTTCCTCATCTCAGTCAGTAGTATAGTGTCATTTGAAAATGACTGGATTTAATAATCTGAGATGATGTTATGAAGGAAGAGAAGATTTTAAAACTTTAGTGCACAGTGCTTAAAAAATTCAGATTGGTTTGTTGAGAAAAAAAGAGGCTTCATTTGAACATAATTTGAAAAGTAACTTTTGTAGCAATCAGTTGATTTGCTTCCCTATCAGCAATCCATTTTCATTCAGCACTAATTTTATTTTTGAGTCCAAAATACCTTTTTTGCCCCCCAAAGTTGGATGCCCTCTCCCAGGTAGAAGAGGATTCTCTCCTGCGTAATGATCTTCGCCCTGCCAATAAGCTGGCTAAAGGAAACAAGCTATTCATGAGATTTGCTACTAAAGGTAAATGAACAGCTTCACAAGCATAATGAATTAATTGCGTGTTTTAGTTTTATTTGTTGATTAATTAACGATGTGAAGTACATAACATTTTTTTGCAAAATTGTTAGGTGTTTTGTTAATTGTTAGGCATTAAGATTTTGCAATAAATCCACATATAGTGTGTGAATTAAATCCAATTCAAGCTGTATGAAAAGTACTGTACATAAATTTATCTTGGGCTCAAGACATTCTTCCCAATACACTAGGGTAGGTTTTATGATGCCCTTTTCCACAGAGGTAAATTCCACATTCTATAAATACGAAAATAATTGGAGATGCTGATGAGGTATTAGTGGAAATTATTGCTAACTACAATTGAGTTATTTGTGAGTAAAATGAAAATCCATGTAACTTCTGGGCCATGTGAGATGTGACACATCCATAAAGGAAAGAAGGGTCACGGATAAGGTGAGTACAGCCTCCAGCAGTTGCAGTGGGATGTAATGCTCTGCTAAGCTGATAGTAGGAACTGAGTCTCCTTAGAGTTAAGTTTCCAGACACAAATAAAACTGCAGTGGTAGGAGAAATTTCAGAGGTGTCAGCAAAATCGTATCCTTGATGAAGGAGATTGAATATATCTTACAGATCAATATTTCTTCAGTCTTACTTTCTTTAGATGGTTATTTATCTTTATGCTAGTGTTGTAAAAGATATCCTAAAAGGGAAATACTCCTTTATGGCTTTTTCAGATGATAAAAAGGAACTGGGAGCTGCGAGGCGAAGTCAGTATTACATGAAATACGGCAACCCGAATTATGGGGGCATGAAGGGGATTCTTAGCAATTCCTGGTGAGTGCTGGATAGCAGAATTGAAATGTTGTGGATAATTGGACAAAATAGTCTAAAACTGTTCTAATTTGTGGGGTTTCTTTCTGTTCAGTTTATGTAGATGCTTCTTACATGTAGATAATGTTATTTCAATGTGACTGTGAAGTGGAAGCTTAGCTTGGAGAAGAGGAGGCTGAGGGGAGACCTTATCACCACCTACAACTGCCTGAAGGGAGGTTGTAGAGAGGTGGATGATGGTCTCTTCAGCCAGGGGACAGGAGATGGGACAAGGGGAAATGGCCTCAAGCTGTGCCAGGGCAGGTTTAGATTGGATATTAGAAAAAAATTTTTTACTGAAGGAGTTGTCAGGGCCTGGAACAGGCTGCCCAGGGAGGGGGTTGAGTCACCTTCCCTGGATGTGTTCAAAAAAAGGGTTGATGAGGTACTCTAGGATGGGAATGGTTGGACTTGATGATCTTCAAAGGTCTCTTCCAACCATGTGTGTGTGAAAGGGGAGTGTTTTTCTCACAGAAACAAAGAATGTTTATATTCAAAACATGGAGAACAGATCTCTGATGTAGATGTACGTCACCTCTTAAAGCAAGTGATGATGGCATATGCTTAATCCAAGACCAAATACGGCTCATTCACGGTGCCTTTCCTGTGAGAGGAATGTCATTCTTTCTATGGTGTTGCAGGAAACGACGGTACCATTCACGTCGAATCCATCGGGATGTGATAAAGAAAAGGACCCTTATCGGGGATGACGTTGGCTTGACTCCTCCTTACAAACATCGTCATTCAGGTAACTGCCAATATGTCAAAGGAATCATGTTCTTAGTGCTTGCAGGGAACAAACCAGGCAGAAACTTGCACGCTGCTGCTGATTACATTTAAGTTGTTGATTTATATTTAAATATGTACATGTGAATTTCTTCTTGGTGTTCCTACTTATAGGACACAAAAGGATTGTCACAGACCCAGCAGTTGTCACGTTAAGCTCTGCAAGATCATAGGAATTGTTACACTTAGTTCATGAAGTAACCATGCCTACTACATGAGGCAGTTCTACTTCATGCATTAAGTCCCATTTTATGCTTGGGCAGGCTTCTGAGAGTGAACTTTTTTTTTTCTCCTGAGATGATTTTCTTCCACTTAGAATCATAGAATTGTAGGGGTTGGAAGGGACCTCGAGAGATCATTGGGTCCAACCCCCCTGCCAAAGCAGGCTACTCTCTAATATATACTCAGAAAATTTTACAAAGTATTCTCTGTCTTTAGCCTTAGAGAACTACAGAGACTCATTTGTAGTGGGTCATTAGTTAGAGATTTCTTTTTTTTCCTTAAGGTACCTTATACAAATGACAAACTTCAGTTTATCAGAATAAGTTTATTTTTCTACAGGCCTAGTAAACGTTCCTGAGGAGCCTATTGAAGAGGAAGAAGAGGAGGAGGAAGATCAGGATATGGATGAAGATGACAGAGTTGTGGTAGAGTACCGTGATGAACTGCAAGCTTTCAAGCAGTCCCGAGAGCGCAGTGCAGCACGACGATCGAGTGCTAGTGCATCTGATTCTGATGAAATGGACTATGATCTTGAACTGAAAATGATATCAACACCCTCTCCCAAAAAGAGCATGAAAATGACAATGTATGCAGATGAGGTGGAATCACAACTGAAAAATATTAGGTAAAAGTTTCTTGCTCTTTAAAGGCTTCAGTGAAAAGGCATTCTGATTTTTAAGTAGTGACAGTTGACAAAGCATGGACAAACCCTTGAAGCTACTTTTTCAATTCTGAACATAATTTTGTAGTTGATACTTCAAAAAGAAATACAAAATGCAAAAAATGGCAATACAGGCTTTAATTACAATTAACTTTTAAAAATGTAGCTTTTATTGCAGATTGCTCTAACTCTCCATATTATAATAATGGAGCTTGTAGCAGAATCAATATCAATGAATGCAAACAAGCACAGTTAACTCTTGCATATCATGGCTAGGCCAGGGAGAAAGAACTCCTCTTTCTTTATCCCTTTACCCCTTCCTCACTTTTCAGGAAGAAGAATAACCCTGAAGTGTTGATGACAAAGAGGAATTTATGCTTATTATGGGCATATTAATAAAAATCCCATATGTTGTAGATTATTAAAATAACTTTAACATAGAATCATAGAATGGCATGGGTTGGAAGGGACCCCAAGAATCATAGAGCTCCACGCCCCCTCCCGCAGGCAGGGCCACCAACCTCCAGGCCTGGATCTACACAAGGTTGCGCAGGGCCCCATCCAGCCTGGCGTTGAACACTTCCAGGGACTCTCTCTGTAAAAAAACTTCCTCCTAATATCTAATCTAAACCTTCCTTCCTTTAGTTTTAATCCATCCCCCTTGTCCTGCCATTGTCTACCCTTTTAAAAAGTTGAATCCCCTCCTGTTCCTCTGCTCCCTTCAGGGACGGGAAGGCTGCAATGAGGTCCCCCCACAGCCTTCTCTTTTCCAGGCTGAACCAGCCCGGCTCCCTCAGCCTCTCTTCATAGGACAGCTGCTCCAGCCTTTTAATCATCTTCATGGCTCCTCTGACCCCTCTCCAACATCTGTCCCTTCAGTCTTCCGTTTATACTGCATTATAATGTCAGGGCTTCAAGGTTGCCTATCTGCTCTGAATTTTGACCCAGAGGCACTGCCTGAAGGAGACAAACTCAATACCTGCCTTGAAATGGGTCCTGAGGTATTTAATTGATTATTGCTGAACTGGAACATACGCTCTTCTAAGTAATGTTTTTACCTCTTGTTTTTTGGTAGATAAATGCTGGTACTACTGTTTCCTGTGATGGAATTTCTGTGATGTAAGACTTAAGAACTATACTAGGTTTTGTTTCATTTAGGGGACATGAAATCTGTTGTTATTTTCTTTAGGAATTCCATGCGAGCGGATAGCATAGCAACCAGTAACATCAAAAACAGGATTGGCAGTAAGGGATCATCAGAGAAAGTTGCAGATGTAAGACTACTGTTAGAAGAAAAACGTCAGAATAATACTGGGCCACGTCAGCCAAACAGCACTGTAAAATCAGGTAATTTAAAGCTCTGACATTGTGCAGAATAGCAAAGGACACACTAAAATGCTTAGATTCATTTCACATCTGTGCTCCGCTGCAGCTTACAAACCTGAGGGGATTCTGCTCAGCAGCAGTTTCTGCATCTATAGAGTTAACTTTCTGCTCAGTAAGACTGAGCTGGGGATTGCTTTGGGGAAAAAATGGAGTACATTTGAATTGGAGTAACATTTATTTTTATCCAATTTCATTGCCTGTTTCTATTTCCCCCCACTTTATCCTTTTTGATTCACACATTCTTTGGGGCAGAGAGTCTGTACATCTCTGAGAACATAGCATATGGGGGAGCTCATGTACAAAATGCAATGTGAAACCCCTGCTACTTATGTGAAAGAACAGGTGTTACGTGAATATGGATGTATTTTTCAATGAGCAGGCTTAACTGACCATTGCTTTTCTGACTCAGGTATGTGTAATTTCAGCTACCTCAGACATAACCATCTGGATAAAATGTACCTGGCTGACAAATGAGAGAGACCTTTCTCTATCAATGTAATGATAGTAATATTTTACCCCTCCTGCACGTTTTGGGGGTCTGACAAGTTGACACATATATCCTCTAACTTCTTTTGTCTTTGTTTTTGTTTGAATCTTCTTTAAGAACATTTACCTAAACCAGACAAAACCAGAGTGTAAGATTTGCATTGTGTGATAAGTATCAACATGTTTAGTATTCTTTATATTCTAGTTTTCATTTGATCCTGCAAGATATCAAGAAGTATTAGAATTCTAAAGCAAGGTATCTGTTATCCAAAAAGAATTGTTGAAGGCATACTGATTTTTGTATGATCACACCTCATGCTGGATCCATACATGCTGTGCTGCTAAAACAAATGCAGCAAACCATAGAATAACTTTTTAGCTCTTCTAGAGAGAGCATGACCTGAAAACATTATATTTTACAGATAAATTGCATTTATGTTGCCAGGTCTGAAATCTTGAGTATGAAAGACTTAAATGAAAAGACTGCAGAAAAGATTTAAAAAAAAAAAAGAATCAGTCTGGTTTCAAGTTGTATAAATTGTGAATGAGCATAAAATTATCTGGCAGAACTAGAGTAAATGCAACAGGATTTTTGTCATTTTAACCACTGAAAATATCCCTAGATGTGCGGCAAAGACTGGGCAAAAGACCACATTCTCCAGAAGTGAAACCTCCAAGCAGTACCTCTGCTCCTCGCCGAGAACCAATATCGGATGTACACAGCCGGTTAGGAATCCCCAAACAAGATGTAAAAGGCCTCTACTCTGATACCAGAGAGAAGAAATCAGGTTAGTTTTATGGAGAACATCTAATAGTGCAGTGCCAAATGCCTTGAGTGCAAGAGCTTTTTCAGCAGAAGATCATAAAGGGTTTTCAGTTGGGTGAAACTGAAAGATGAATTAGAAAATGTTTGCTTGGAGCTTTGAAATGTAAATACGTGTGGGTAGGCTGAGCTGAGTATTTTTATGAGCAATATTTTTATATAGGTATGCTTAAAAATGGAGGACTACTTTAACACTCTGGTCAAAGCAGGGCACTAAAACCAGTGTAATGAATGCAATGGCACTTTAGACAAGGGTGTAGCTGCAAATGGGAAACAGTGAACAAGATATTTTCATTCCAACTACTGCTTCAAAGCGTAGTAAGTTCCATGCTAAACCTTAAGATGGGAGGACTATGAAGAGTTTAATGGGAGGCAGTGAATTTAACACTTGGTTCTTCAGCCTTCCTCCAGAATTCCTCTTAGTCACAGAATCATAGAATCATAGGGGTTGGAAGGGACTTTGAGAGATCATCAGGTCCAACCCCCCTGCCAAAGCAGCTCTCCAGCTCATATTGCACTGGTCGGTGTCCAGATGGGGCTGGAATCTCTCCAGAGAAGGAGACTCCACCCCCCCTGGGTAGCCTGTCCCAGGGCTCTGTCACCCTCACTGGGGAAAAGTTCTTCCCCGTGTTGGTGTGGAACTTCCTGTGCTCCAACTTGCAGCCATTGCCCCTTGTCCTGTCCCCACAGGCTGCCCATTTCCCCCTGCATCCCACTTAAGATATTTATAAAAATTAATAAGGTCCCCCCTTAGTCTTCTTTTCTCCAGGCTGAACAGTCCCAGCTTTTCTTCATAGGGGAGATGCTCCAGGCCCTTCATCTTCGTAGCCTCCTCTGGACTCTCTCCAGGAGATCCCTGTCTTTTTTTATCCCAGGGAGCCCAGAACTGGAGACAATCCTGGCTTGGGGTTTTATTTTGGTCTCTCTTTTAATCTGTTTTTCATCTGAACTAGGTAATTTATGGACCAGATTAGGGTCTGCTCCAAAGACACAAGAGAAGACTTCAGATAAACCTGAAAACTCTGTGGCATCTCCAGAGGAAGATGATTCAGAGCTCCAGCGGGTTTGGGGTGCTCTCATTAAGGAAAAAGAACAGTCGCGGCAAAAGAAGAGCCGATTGGATAATTTACCCTCTCTACAGATTGAAATCAGCCGAGAAAGCAGTTCTGGCTCAGACACTGAATCATGATGGTTTTTGAATCCTCAGCCTCAAGATTGTGACTCTGCAGTGGGGCAAGATTTCCTTTGCCCAAAAAAGCTGGACACTGGCAAAGACTCTGCAGCGAAGGTTCCGGAAGCGTCTCTGTTCCTTTTATACAAACACAGAGATGCAGATACCACTTGAAACCTAAAGCAATCACGTTCGTCTGGAGCCCGTGGTTGGCCCTGTGTTATGTAGGGCATTGTCATATATGTTTATTACAGCAAGCCTTTAGTTAATTCTAGCAAAACACACTTCCCCAAGCTTTGAACTTAAAAGAAGAGGCAGAAGTGCTCTGTATTTTTAAGAAGACCTTTTTTGTTCTTAGTATTTTTAACATGGAGCCTTTCGACAAAATACTTTACGTGGTTCATCCAAAGAACGGGGCATTTCATAATCAACATCATTGCCTTGCCCTTCTGGCTCTTACCAGCACCTTTCCTTTCCTCTTGAAGTAATAACAATAATGCTTCCTGGGTGGGCAGCCAGCAAGGATAATGCCTGAAGGGGGACTATCACGTTCCCTTCCTCCAAAATACTGAATGTAAATCTAAGTTAAATGTTTTTGTGCAGTGAAATTTCACATAGTATCCAAGTAGCATCACTGCTCTCAAGGAATTCTGCTCATTTATTTTGGTGATACTATGTTCTGCTGTAGTAGGGATTGAGATGGTCAAGACTGCAAAGTTGGATGTTTGAGAATGGTGTAAATTCCTGAGGGTTTGGGTTGCTTGGGGGGTTTTTTGTTACATGATGAGAAATTCTGTTTCTTTCATCTGTTTTATGTTTCAAAGAAATCTAACAATTTAAAAACAAACATTTTTATATCTGTGAGAATTTTCCTGTTGGCCACGGTGAAAGCTATAGTGATGTTTTCCTACGTGCTGTTTAACTATATATATATATATATAACTGAAAGAGAAAAGGAAAACATAGGATCACTGTCTCGTGTCGATATTTTTGGATGTTCTTATTGTATAGTACATGTGGATGTGGACAGAGTTGACTTGTTACATTCATCTTTTTTACCTGCATACCCTCTTCAGGTAGGAAAAAGGTTTGATCAGTGTGCAACTGCATTTTTTTGTCTTACTGCCTTATGGCATTTAATTTGATTGCCAATCATTCTAAAGAAGGAATAACGCCAGCACATCACATTATGGGAAACAGGCAGGAAAAACATTGTCTGGTACATTTTCATAGTTTGAATATGTGTTTGCTTTGTCCCTGTTTCCTAGGTTTCCTAGGTGTCCCTGTTTCCTAGGTTCTGTCAGTCCAAAATGTCTCTGAATGTTTCTTTCCCCTTTCTGCTTTTTAAGAAATGTTTTATCATTTTTTTCCCTTATTTTTATATTCAGTTGAAGTAGGTTTGAGGCTTTACAGAAGCAGGGAATCTGCAGTTAACTTTTCTTACTGCTCTATCATGTAAGAATAGCAGCATGTAAAATGAAAGGTACAGTGACTAGAAGGGTAACCTGGGGACTGACTGGGCTTTAAGCCTTACTATTTCCTGGTTTTGTGACACTCATCCTTGACTTTATATTTAATTATTGAATATATAAATATGCCTCATAAAAGTACTGTTGAGAGTAAATGACTGCAATGTCTGATCACTGTAATAATTCATTTTAACGTGTGCTTTCATGAATATCCCTTCCACATCTTTCAAATAGAATCATACCCATAACATACCCATTACTCAAAATTCTGATAAAATTTATTTAACCAGTGTCTTTTTGCCAGTAAACCTTTGTGTGTATTAATGCTTTGAATCCATTATGACCTTTCCTTATCCTGAAAGGTGGTGGTAGGTAAGAATCACTGCACCTTGCCTTTGAAGACAGGCTTCTGCATCGTTAGGAACTCTTACGTGTTTTTTAAGGTCAGCAGCTGGTTTGTGGTCTGCAGGTAACCACTGTTTTTCCACACAAATGCTTGGAACCCAAGCCTGGTGAGGGGCAGACTAACTGATATGAAGAGCAGGATGGGAATAGAGAATCTTGTCAACTGATTTCTGAGCTAAAAGATCTGTGAAATGAAGGAAAATGATGTGGGCAAAGGCTTGCATTTGATGAAGGGGAGCCATTAAGACTTGTTCTGTCTTCTGGGTAGTCATAGCTTTACAAATACCTGTTGTGGTTATGGGTTGGGGGGCATTTGGTGTGGTAATGAGACCATGGTAGCTTAACTGCAATAAAAATAGAGACTTATTTGTAAGGCTCTCCTTCAGAGATGCTTTGGGGGTTGTTTTTGTGGGTTTTCTTGTAAGTGTTTGCCTGGTTTTGCTTTTTTAATGATGTAAAGAGAAGCCTTGAAAAGTGTTTGCTGGGATTGGGATTTCAGGCTTTGGTCTTCCTTAGTTACCTGAGCATGAACTGCTGGGTTTTGATAACTAAAAGTGAGCACTGAATCTTTAGTGAATGTTTTTATCTTGTTGTGGTTAACTTAAGTCTGTTTGACCTGGACAGAGATTGCATATAGAATTTTGTTTTAAGACCTTTCTTTTTGTGGTCAGCTGGCTTGCTCTTCGGTATTGTGTTCTTGATCTTTCACTGAACCTTCCAGATACCATCACCTTGAGGAATTTGATACAGAAATTCATGTTCTCAGAAGTGCAATGCTGTATTTTCTTGCAGTTTTCAATGTAAGTTCATTTGAGTAAGTTTGGGTTTGGCTTTTGCTGGAGGATCTGGGCCTTGGAGGAAAAAGTGGTTCTGAATTTTAGGTGACTTGTCCTAGGAGCACAGTAGTCCATTCCAGGAAGCTTTAAAACAGCTAAAGAGGTAACTTTTTTTTTTTTGTAAGGGGTTCAGGTGGCTGTTAAATTGTGCAAAAGAAATCGGTGGGGGGGTGGGGGCTCCAGGCTCTGTGCCTGCAGCTGCCTGTCCTCAGACTGAACGTGTGGGGAGACTTCAGTGATGGTTTTCCTCTTAATTTGAGGATGATGGCTGATGTGTTTAGGAGCAAGGCAAAAAAAACCCTTGTTTTCAGTCCGAGAGATGTGAAAACAAGGGAACTCTTACTCAAAGAGCTGTTCTGTGCCTCATAAAGTGCTGTGAAAGGTGCCGCCTCCCTGCTCGCCCGCTTCAACTGCAGCCCGCTGAGGCCCGAGCTCCCACTGCTTCTTGGGCCTGTGGCTGCCCCGAGTCGAAGGCTACGCTGCGGGTCCCTGCTCCGCTGTGTAGCCTGGCCTAGCCCCGTCGTAACGACCCCCCCGTTGCTGCGTCCAACCCCGTCCCCGAGTGCCTCAACTTAGGCTCCGCCTCAACGGGGACGCCTGGGCCCGCCCCCGCATTGCGGGAGCAGTGGTACAGGCCGCTCCCCCGCCGCAGGGTGGTGCGTCCCAAGCCTTTATAACCGGCCGTGGGAGCGCTTCCCGCCCTTTCCTCCCGCGGGTTCGGCTGAGGTATGGTGCGCTTTGGGGGGTGCTTGGGGGTGGGGGAAGCGAAGGCCTCGCTTGCGGGGTGAGGTGTCCGTCTCCTTCAACGGGGCTCTTTACTCCGCCGCTGAAGAGCGTGTGTGTTTCCATGGGTCGTCCCGTCGCGCCCCCCTTCCCCCCCCGCTCCGTGGCAGTGGTGGCGTCCGCCGCGCCTCCCCGTCGTTAGGCCGCTGGGGCTAGGCGCGACCATTCGAGGGTGGGAAGGGGGGGAAAAGGGGTCCTGGAGGGAGAAAGAGCCGCGCTGAGGGGGGAGGGGGGGGGGTGCCGTTGGGGACGAGCGTGGCCTCCGAGCGCGCGGCGCCTGACGGCCCCTTTTCCCTGCAGGGCGGCCATGGAGCGCCGGGGCCGGAGCTGCGCCGGGGCCGCCGCAATGCCCCCTCCGGTGAGTTACAGAGAGGGGCCTGCGCTGGGAGGGGGTCGGGGTGACGCTGCTTTCCGGGAGCTTGCGGGGAAAGGCTTGGGAGGCTGAACCCTGGCGCCTCTCGGGCCTCCCCTCCTCCTCATAAGCCTCCAGCTGCTCGCTTCTCAGGCCTCGCGTATAGCCGGGGCAGCGGCCTGCCAGGCGCGGGGCTCGGAGCCGCAGCGGGTGCCCTTCGTGCTCGGCATTCGCCTGCCTGGGATGGGTTTCATCGTTCGGGCGCGGGTCGTAGCGAGCAGGCCGCTTCCCGGGCCGCGCGGTGAATCCCGGAGTTGGGAGTCCTGCGGAATGTGAACTGGAAAGATGTCCTTCAGGTAGATGCAGCCTCGCAAGCTGCGCCAAGGAGGTGTACGAGTTTCCTGGCTAGAAAGAGTTTGGAGAGGCCAGGTGACTGTTAAAAGCTGCCTGATAATAGGATTTTTGGCTGATTCATACCAGTACAAACACGTGTGGCGTTACAAGGACACCAGATGGTGAGGGCCTGGGTTTTTTGGGGGGGTTTTGTGTGGTTTTGCGTTCGTTTTTTTCTCTGGATAAGCCTACTTTAAATTTTCTAACAACTGTTGCCGAAGAATATTCTAGTAACGCCTCTTCTGCTTTTATTCCCACAGCATAAAGACGTCTGGAAGTAAAGAGTAAGTTAAAAGTTTTATTTTGTATTAAGGTGTGCAGGGTTGTTTGGAAAGTGCTAATGAAGAAAAGCTAGTTTCTCCTGCTCTGGCAGGGGGCTTGGACTAGATGATCTTCTGAGGTCCCTCCCAACTCCTAACGGCCTGTGATTGTCTGAGAAATACAGGACCTCTGGTTGAAAATTTAATTAGTTAACAGAGCTATTGGCTTTTATAAAGAAAAGGGGAAATGTAAAATTCCCAGTTCCAGGTGAAACAGTTCCTGTGTTTTAAGGAATCAGATACAAAAGTTGTTGGCTGTTGATGATGATAACCCGGAATAGGAAGTGCCGTCAGATGCGAGAACTGACGATACCCTTCTCACTTGTCTGAAATACAGCTACACACATGCAGAGTTGGAGTTCTAGAAACTTGTCTTCTAGAAATAATCAGGCAGCTCTTCTTTACACTTGCTTTATGTGAAAGGTGCTTTTGTAATGTCTTAACGTTGCTTCGTGTCCATCTGTTTCAATTCATCTGCAGAGCCTGGTCTTGGGAGATAAATGTGACACAGGACTGGGTGGGAGCAGGTTGCTCTTTGCAGATGGACTGAATGTGAAGGTAAGTGATGAATATCACTGGGCTATGTAGAACTCTATAGCAGGTGGAGGCGAAGTTGAGAATGAATAGCATTTGTAAGCTGCCAGAAACTCGTGTGTTTTGTTGCCTTGAACCATCTGCTTTCCCTGAGAATTTAAAGCCTGATGGATGTTCTCTGGTGTCTCTGTATTTAGGTATAGCTTGCACATCTCTGCTGCCACATACCAATGTTTGCCAGTTGATGTTATGGCTCTTCCCGAGTACTGTGGGAGGCAGCAGGAGTTAACCTACAGGTGAGTTTAATATTTGGTGTTTAACATAATGGATTCTGAGATTAGCCAAAAATACAACCTAGTTCAGAACACTCACTGGCTATCTTTCTGCACATCCTTAGCTCTGAAAGTATAATGGAGCTGCAGGCCAAAAAAACCCATTTATTAGACCAAAGTACATGCACTGAGAGCAACTTGTCTTCTGCAGTGTTTTTGCTGACAGCACTGTAGAGCAAGGAGGGGGTTCAGGTCTTCTGGTAGAAATGTCTCAATTCACATAAAGATATCACATGATGAAACTAACCTAAACTTGCTGGAATTACCGGCAGATTGCCTGGTGGTGAACAAAGGTTTTTCTGATGATATCTTATGTTAACAAATGGGTTAATACTTGGTGTGAATGGCTAACTTACCTGTGCTGTTGTCTTGCAGGTGTCTGTGCTGAAAACATCTCAGAGGAAGAAGGAATCCAGTATGACACGTGCATGAGCTTGTAAAGACTATGTGTTTTTCTGCCCTCAGATGTTAAGAAGTGGTAACAGTTACAGTTTGGATTACACATACATTAAAAACCTCTCTTTGGAAAAAAACCAAATTGGAGTCTGTGTTCTGGTCTTTGCTGGGATAGGGTTAACTTCCTACCAGTTGTGGTGTAATGGTGTTTGGGAGTTCAGATGAGAGCAGTGCTGATAGCGCACCAATGGTTTAGCTGTTGCCAAGCAGTCAGGGACTTTCCAGTGGTTCCTACTTCCCTGCTAACACAGCTGGGACAGGTGACCCCAAAGGGCCAAAGAGGGTATTCCAGTTACATCATGCCCAGCATAGAGGGGACTGTGGGGGGAGGAGCAGGCAGCTCCAGGATGCAGTTTTCAGGGATGGTCCAGCTCTGAGTTGTGCTGTTTGGTGAGAAGCTGTGTTGTGTATCACCAGTTTTGTGTATTTTCCCATAAAGTCCTATTACATCTACCTGCTGTCCCAGTAAATAATCCGTATCTCAACTCATGAGGTTTGGCTTTGGTTTTTTTCCTTCTCCCATTTCCTTTTCCTCTTCCCACCTCCCCAGAAAAAGTACGTGTGGTGCTCAGCTCCTGGCTGGGGGCAGAACCATGCCAGTGTTACAGTCACTTCACTGCATGAAGGAATGAGGTGTTAACACAGCACATTTGTTGACCATGCTGAGCACTCACTATAACTTGCTATGATGTAATAAAGTATATACACTGCAGCATAATTACTGAAGGTTTAACTGTTAAGCATTCTGTCTGGTGTTCCCTAACTTGCTTTTAAAAGCAGTGATGCTGCTGCTGTAATTACTGGAGAGATTAGGCCTTAAATACCCTTAACAGCAAGAAGAGCAAATGCAGTTATTTCTATAGCTTGTTCCAGGCTTGCTGGCTCTTCATTATATTGGCCTCAACCTTTCCAAAAGTCTGCTATGGATGTGGTAGAATCTCTTGCTGCAGCAGTAGCATTCTAGATGGGTAATAAAGGTCCAAATGTGCAAATTAGAAGTTAATTGCCAAATGGGAAGGGAGAAGTGTGTCTGCATCCCTCAGTGTCACTAGTAAGATGTGATGATTTATTCTAAGACTGGTCAACAATAGAGCTTGATAAACCGAAGTTAAATGGTCTTGGGGTGAACCTTGGGGAGTTAAAACTAAGGTGCTTAAATAAGAAAAGCAGCACTGAAGCTCCAGTTGGGCTCATAATGCCAGTGTAACTGGCAGACTGGCATTTAGCAGCACTCATGTTTACAGAGTGCAGACTGTCTCACCAAACCCAGTGTGATTGAGCATATCCTGAGACAGACGTTGCAGATGTTGCTGATCCCCACTTGGTGTCACCCAGTGAAAGACTTTCCTGTGCTTTTTGACAAAAACAGGTTTGTAAACATCGTTGGTAAACTAGTTGTGAGCTTGTGCTCATTCTCTGCCAAAGAGAGTCACAGTAACCATAACTACAGGTCCCAGTAGAAGCTGGTTTGCTGTTGGTTTCTGAAAGTGATGAAACTTTTACGCAGAGATTGTGCTGGAAGGGTGTGGCTAAGAAACAGGACAGCTAACAGAGAGTCAAAAGTGTTAGTTTATGTGCTTAGTAATACTTCTGCTGTGGTAGTTCAGGTGTGCAGTTCTTGGTTGCTGTAAAAGAATAACCAGGAGGCAGCTTTACCTGGGGATTCCTAAGGAATAGAACCAGTGTCACAGTGTGAGTTTGCTGCTTGTCAAAATGGGGGGGACAAGAGAAAAAGAATATGATGCTTTTCCTGTCCTGGGTCCCAGATGAGCCTTTGGGGACTGTGACTGTGCTTCCCTGTGTAGTTTAATAAAGACCCAAATCTGTTTTGTTGGCTGTTCTACCTCCTGACCCATCAACCGAAAGCAAGAAGATGTGATGGCCTCTTGCTGCTCTTCTGGGGCCAGTGTTCCTGTGTCCCTCTAAGCTGGGGAGCCATGCTGCCTGACAGCCATGGAACTGGGCCAGCAGTTCAAAGCCTGTGCCTGGGAGTGTAAATGGTATGAAACTGAGGATTTCCCAGAGGATTCTCACTGAAGGTCAGTCACAGACCCTGATTGGGCAAGAACCCTTTTAACATTTTTCAAAGAAATGTCAAAAAGCTGGTTTTGTGCTGATATTATAACATGCAGGTGAATTGCTCTGGGTTTTTCCTTGGAACATTGCTCTGATACATGCAGGGTTTAAATAAACACTCAACCTGGGTAATGGAACATGCAAAGCTGCTTGGATCTAATGAGTTTCTTTGGATCTGACTGCATTGGAGCAGTATGCAGAACTGGATGCTCCAATGTTTAACTACAAAGTTAAAGTAGAGTTATGTTCTGTTCCAAATGTTGTAATGAAAACTACTTTTGGTGGGGTTTAAGAGCCTGTGTGTTAGAATGTGTTGACAGAAGACATTTCTTAGCTGATATGCATTGAAATAGAAATTATTTTTAAGCTTTCAGAGCACAAAGAATTTTTATAAAATGTCATTAATGACGATGGAGGTACAGGGTAGCCATGTACCTGCAGTAAATAGAAGGAACTCAGCAAGTCTTTGCTTGACTATTTCATGTGACATTTAATTTGCTCAAGATGGGGTTGCTGCAACTTGGTTTAGTAATTGTTCTTTCTGTCAGGTATCAGAATTCTCTGGTCATGATAGAGAGTTGATTGGGGAATACTGCTCAGATTTTCTGGATTTATTGAGGCTCCAAATTGGTGGTGTCTGTTACAGTTAACTATTCCCAAGGGTCACTTTAGTATTATTTGGTTACTGTTTTCATCAAACCCAGAGTCCCTCAGCAGAGATCCTCTACCAGGCTGGTTTTTGCTTGGATGAATGAATAGGAAAGCAAAAATGGTGCCTTGTGCCCTAATCATACGTTACTATGATCTTAAATGGGAGCACGGATAATCTTACTGTTTATCTTAACAGTGCTTGGGGGGAGGAGAAGTCATTCTGTTTTGATTGTATTTGGAGCACATCAAATTTCCAGTGTTGAGGAACAAACAACAGGGGGAAAAAAAAAATCCTGATTTTAAAATACAATTATTTGGGGTTTTCTGAAGGTTGAAGGGAACAGTTGGCAGGCACTTCAGGCAACAGCTGGCACTTAACAGCGGCCAACAACCACAGATAAATCTAAAATAGATGAAAGGATTAAAAACAAAGAAAAAAAGCATCTTATGCAGTGAAGCTAAGAATGGCTGGGTGCCAGGTTTTAGCAATAAGGGATGGCAGTGTCGTGTAGTAATTAATTTGTGAGAGAAAACCCAGCGATTACGTGTTACCCGCAAAATAACAGGCTGTGACTGCTGGCTGCGACGGAGAGCAGCTGCTCGGGCCAATACCTCCAGTACCAAGATGGGGAGAAGATGTTGGCTGCAAAAGAACACTTCCATGAGGTTAATATGCAGTAAAAAGGCTCAAATCCTCGGGATCCTTTTTATATAAGGGCCCCAAACAAGATCTGCTGGGACTGACTTGTAACCTCTGCTTGGGGAATTTGTGTTGCTGGGGAAAGGGGAACAAACTGCAGGCGGCTCATCGTGGGTCAGATTTGAGGCAGAAGGAATTAGAATGGATGCTGTGCTTGCGTGTGCCAGGGGAGTGTGCTGGTATCATCCTTTCTTCTTGCCAGTGTTGTGTGAAAGGGATGAAGGACAGGAAAACGTGTGTGATGTGACTCATGTCATCAGGAAAGAAGAGTTAAGGGAGGTGATTGTGCCCCTGTACTCAGCATTGGTGAGGCTGCACCTCGAGTGCTGGGTCCAGTTCTGGGCTCCTCATCGTAAGAAGGACATTGAGGTCCTGGAGTGAGTCCAGAGAAGGGCAACCAGGCTGGGGAAGGGGCTGGAGGGCAAATCCTCTGAGGAGCAGCGGAGGGAGCTGGGGGTGTTCAGCCTGGAGAAGAGGAGGCTGAGGGGAGACCTTATCACTACCTACAACTACCTGAAGGGAGGTTGTAGAGAGGTGGGCGATGGTCTCTTCAGGCTGCCCAGGGAGGGGGTTGAGTCACTGACCCTGGGTGTGTTTAACAGATGGGTAGATGAGGTGCTCATGGATATGGTTTAGCTTAGGACAGGAATGGTTGGACTCAATCTTAAAGGTCTTTTTCAACCCTGTGATTCTGTTAATGCTGGGGAAGCGGCTGCCTCATGAGTACTCTGTTCCTGTTCGCTTTTGGTATATCACAAGCTCCATGTTTCATATAAGTGCTGGTTATCATCATTATTTCTTGATTAGTATTATAAAGCAATCAGATCTACATCAGCAATAAAATAATCACTCATGCAAACCCATAAATTACTATAATTAATATATCCCAGCTATTAACTAAAACGTGTTCTTTCTTGGCTCGGTGGCCTCTGTTTCAGCAGAATCGGTTTTAGCTGGCTATATCCACTCAGGAGAAGGGAGGAAGGGATATACAGCATATTTCGCCTTTTCAGAATGAAATAGGTCCTGAATTGTGAAGCTTCACTCCATTTCTCTTGCAGGCAGATGAAAGAGCAGTTCATTTTTCAACTCCCCTCACCCTTACTTCAGATGAGTGAGAGATGCAAGGCACCGCCACAGGAGCTCCTGTTCTGCTAAGATGATGTCAGTGTTGTGCAAAGGAAATGGATGGGTTTGTTTTCTTCCAACTGCCACATTAGCAAACGCTTTGTCTGTTATAATTTCTCAGATGCAGGGACTCGGAGTTGCTCTCAGCACAGAGTAGAGACTCAAAATAGCTGGGGGGCCCTTTGGTGTTTCTCCTGCTCGCTCAGGCTCAGCGATGTTCCTAGCACTGGATTGACTCGGTGCTGCCAAAGCTTTATCATGTTCCACACGTTCCTGCAAGGAAGGACAAGGTTGACACATTATTTAGTGGTCTGGTATGACAAGCCTGCACTTTACTTTGTCAGTTCGTGTAATTTAGTGTCTCAATTTTAGCTCAAATGTTATGAACTGATCCTAATGCTGCTCAAACCCCTGAGAATTTAACAGGTGGAGTTTGATTTAGAGCATACAGGAAGGGCATGTAAGTGTTTTGTGTTGCTGTGCTCTAATCCAGGAAGAGGGAGAACAACATTGCCATCTGGCACTCGAACCTGCAGGATGGTGCAGTGATCAAGTTCAGAGCGTTACTCTACAGAGATTTTGTAACCTTGGAAGATGCTTGTTTGGTTTCACTGCTGGTTCTTTCTTGGTTGATTAATAATCACAGAATTAGAAGGTTGGAAAAGATCTTTAAGATCATTGATTCCAACCGTTCTGTCCTATGCTAAACCAGATCCCTGAGCACCTCATCTCCCCATCTGTTAAACACACCCAGGGTCAGTGACTCAACCCCTCCCTGGGCAGCCTGTGCCAGGCCCTGAGAACTCTTTTCAGTTAAAATTTTTTTCCTAACATCTAAGATGTGCAACTTTTAATTTCTGCCATGCAGAGAATTCCCTGCACAGTGAAAATGTTACTGTTCAGTTGGCTGTTAATGATGGTTTTTAGCATAGGACCAGCAAAGGCTGACCCTACTTCCACAGTGTGCAAACCCATTGCATCAATGATCCTGGCCCCAAAATGTTTCTGGTCTAAGCAGGCAGCGTTGATGGAAGAGTCTGTGAATAAACAGTGTGGATAGAGGAGCCAAAGGAGTTAAAACTTTGTTTTCTTTATGAAAGGTAATAAGCCCATCTGAAGAATGACTTGCCCTTCGTTACCTCGCGCTCGAACGCGTGCAGCCTCAGGACTGACAAGCCCAGCAGGACTTGCAAGCTCAGGCAGCGAAGCCCCACTGTGCGTCCTTGGTGGTGGGTGTTGAGCTGAGGTCAATAGACACCTCGCAGCCCAGCACCTGGGTGTGGAACTGTGAGACCTGAACAAAGTACAAATGAGAAAATCATTTATACGATAGAGACTGAACTGGAAATCCCTGCTGCTTTAATCAGCTTGAAATGTTAAAAGTTTCATCTCCAGTAATTAAGACCTTTCCCACATGTGCTTTTTTTTTTTGTGTTTTGTTAGGCTCCTGTTAGTTTCTGCAAGTCAATACTTGGGGTTTTTTTTTTTTTGTAACAGGGTATTTACTTGTAATGATTTGTGGTAAAATAATTGCATAGTGTAGCTGCAACACGAACTGTCCAAACATGAAATAACGATCCCTCTTTCTAAGGATGCCTGTGGCTTTCTGGTGGACTGTTCTTGGGGACTTTTGTAATTTCAGTTTATTTCCTAGATTTTTGAATGATTCCTGCTTGTCCCTTCCCTCCTGTTGGAGGATGGCTTCATATGCATGCTAACTGTGTTGGATCATGCATGATAACCTGTTTGTGTCAGGTGCTGTTAGTAACTGAGGGTGGGATAGATCTGAGGTTTGATAGCACAGTCAGTGACAAACTTCCTAGCTAAGTCTAAACTTATCACCCAGATAATAAATCTTCCTGAGCTGTTGAAACTTTATTAATGAATACCTGGGTCAAGATACTAATGGTATCAAATGCTTCCTATAGTAATTTAGTGATCAGAGCCCTTATCTGACAGCAAACATCGTACTGGTGTTCAGGTGATGTGTGAGTATGTCCAGTTGTTTAACATGGCCCATGGTGACAGCAGGTGAAATGCCTGATACAATGCTTTACATCTCTGGTGCCTCCATCAGATTATCTTGTTCTGCTGGGGTTGGTGTGAAGCCGAGTTACCTCCTCGTTACTGATGAAGAAACTGGAGATCAGAGCCCTGCTGGGCTGGGTGAGGAAAGGGAAGGTCAGTTGGGTCAGTCGTTGGATAAAGCAATTTCACTTAAGCGTGTCAGGTCAGATATTCATTACCTTCAACTCCAGCAGTAAATAAAATCTTTGTGTGAGCGTTCCTGGGGATATGAAACACACAGTGTGCCTGCTGTGAAGATGATGAGAATTGTTTCAAAGCAAGGTGTGAGCTGGGAGCTTTGAAAGGCTCGGTGGTTTCAGAAGGTGATGGGAAGATGCTGTACCAAGGTAGGTGCGCTTTGAGTTTGATTTAATATGTATCCAGTCATCTCTAAACCAGCCTGCACGCTGCTGTACTGGGGGAGGAAGATGCTCTGTGTTTGCAGGAGGCAATATAAAGCTTTTGTGTCAGCACCAGCCTGTTTGGCAGTCCAAAATGAGAGACCACATCAAGGAGAAGCTATTTCAAAGCTACTGCTTTTAAGCTTCAAAAAGATCTTTGGAGATGACAGCAACCCTGTGTCAACTTGGCACTGTATCAGCAGCTCATAGGCTAAAGCTGAGGGAGAAAAAAGGGTTTGAGGGAGGAGAGCAGGGCTGAAGTAACAGCAGTGTCACCGAAATTGTTTGAAGAACTGATGTGATGTCCAGAGCTCAGCTCTGGTCTGATGGCTGTTCCTGCCCTGGGTGGCTCTTGGTGAAGTTCAGCCTGTTTTGGGGATCAGTTTCTCTAGCAGTTGTGTGAAAACTCCTCACCTTGTGTCTTCGAGAGAGTTTCTGATACGGAGGAGCTGGAAAGGCCAGCTCTGCTTCCAGGGGAGCTCTGCTCATCAAGGGAGCAGCAGGTTAAGGTCATGGGTTTGTGGACAGGATGCTGCAAGAGACACGTGGAGGGAATGGGAGGTTGTGGGAGTTAGAGACACAGGTGAACAGAAAGTAGAAAGCATCAGTAAAGTCATACTGTATCTGGGGAAACTTCCCTCACTGCCTCAGGAGAGCAAGTTCAGCAGCCCAGTTGCTGCAGGGTGTGGATTTTTGGTCATTTCAGGGAGGATACGACCTTAATAATGTCTATAAACATGTAAAGGGTGAGAGTCAGGAGGCTGGAGCCAGGCTCTTCTCAGTGCTGGCCAGTGACAGGACAAGGGGCAACAGGTGCCTACTAACACTGTGATTCTGTGCTATTTGTGAAGGGCTGTAACTGCAAAACAAGATTTAAATTGGCAGATGCAGCAGAGACTTTTCCACCAAAAGCCCTAAGCTCATCCTTCACAGGCAGGTCTTATTCCTGACCTGGGGCACTAAAACTGCATCCCACCAGCCTGGCAATTTCTCCCCTGCCTCTGAAAACCTGCAGAAAGCAAAGACTGGGGGTCACTGCATGAAGGGTTGCCCCAATCTGTGTTGAACAACATTAGAGTTTGAATAAACCCATTAAATACCTCAAGACTGGTGGAGGCCTTAGGTTGAGGTTGTTAAACTTGCTGACCCTTGGTGATTAAATAGCTGGTCCTTGTTAGGGCCCAGGGGAGGCTGTTTACCACCCTTTCACTTAAACACCCAGCCCCAATTAATGCTCCCCATGGTAGCTCAGGAATGAGGCAAGGATTTGAGGGTTTTTCTTTCTCTCACCCCTTAGCAGAATCCAATACTTCAGAAAAAAAATACTCTCATTTCTCTTGCTGCTTGAAGGGTGACAAGCTCCAAGGATGAAACAGCAAACTTCTGGGCAGTGCTGGGTGGTTTGGGAGCTTCTGATCCATGAATAAACAAGAAGCCTTTCAAGTTGTAGATTAGCAGGCAGGTGGTCACATTTGGAAGAGGAAGAAGAGGTGGTACCTAGGTCTGTTAGAGAAGGAAATTAAAACAGGTAGGAAAAAATGATGTTTTGAAGGGCCTGGAGTATCTCCCCTCTGAGAATCATAGAACGGTCTGGGTTGGAAGGGACCCCAAGGATCATACAGCTCCAACCCCCCTGCCACAGGCTTGGATGACACCAAGCTGAGTGGTGTGGTCGACACCCCAGAAGGAAAGGAGCCATCCAGAGGGATCTTGACAGGCTGGAAAGATGGGCCCGGGGGAACCTAATGAGGTTCAACACTGCCAAGTGTCAGGTGTTGCACTTGGGACAGAAGAATCCCAGACACAGATACAGACTGGGAGAAGAGCATATTGAGAGTAGCCCTGCTGAGAAGGACTTGGGGATTGTGGTGGATGAGAAGCTTGACATGAGCCAGCAGTGGCTCTTGCAGCTCGTAGGGCCAATGGTATCCTGGGCTCCATCAGGAGAGGAGTGACCAGCAGGGACAGGGAGGGGATTGTCCCTCTCTACTCTGCCCTTGTGAGGCCCCATCTGGAGTCCTGTGTCCAGATCTGGGGCCCCCAATACAAGAAGGATGTGGAACTGTTGGAGAGGGTTCAGAGGAGCCACAAGGATGATTAGAGGGCTGAAGCACCTGCCCTACAAAGAGAGGCTGAGGGAAATGGGCTTGTTCAGCCTGGAGAAGAGAAGGCTGCGGAGGGACCTCATTGCAGCCTTCCAGTCCCTGAAGGGAGCTTATAGGCAGGAGGGGATTCGACTTTTTAAAAGAGCAGATAATGGCAGGACAAGGGGGAATGGACTAAAGCTAAAGGAGGGAAGGTTTAGATTAGATATTAGGGGGAAGTTTTTTACAGAAAGAGTGGTGAGGTGCTGGAACAGGCTGCCCAGAGAGGTAGTGGATTCCCTGTCCCTGGAGGTGTTCAAGGCCAGGTTGGATGGGGCCCTGGGCAGCCTTGTGTAGATCCAGGCCTGGAGGTTGGTGTCCCTGCCTGTGGCAGGGGGGTTGGAGCTCTATGATCCTTGGGGTCCCTTCTAACCCAGACCATTCTATGATTCTATGATTCTATAATCAATTCTATATGCCAGGGGCTTATACCCCCATTTTTCTTTTGCACAACCCAAACTTGAGTCGTGGCTTGATGCACCATCCGTCTTACGCACGATAATACACAGCTCAAGCAACAAAGCCCTACTACAACAC
This sequence comes from Gallinula chloropus, assembly GCF_964237585.1. Lineage (NCBI taxonomy): Eukaryota > Metazoa > Chordata > Aves > Gruiformes > Rallidae > Gallinula > Gallinula chloropus. The sequence continues at coordinate 12,011,457 of NC_140104.1, forward strand.
CAATAAGTAACAGTGTGCCACTTTCAATAAGTTTCTCAGCCATCCCCCTATCCCGAGCCAGTTTGCCAGTCCATCTAGGCCAAAAATTCCTACGTCCTGTTTTGTGGTCTGTTACATGAGCTGCTGAATCTCTTTGTGGATGGACTGGGAATGGTCATTCATGCCCTCAAAATCTTCACAACCGTGGCCCTGTACGAGCAACAAAAAATCAATAGCAGCTCTGTTTTGCAAAGTAGCGTGTCTCACACTATCTACATCAGCAAGCAGGCCACTAAGAGCAAGAGCATTGGTTTGTTTACTCAGCCAACAGCCTAAGTTTGTTAGTTTCTTTAAGGCAGCAGCAGCTGCTACCCCAGGGGCCAGTGATGATTTGCCAGAGTCGAAGTTTTGTGGACTCAACTCAGATCATTATGATCAAGTGAGATCCTTCATTGAAACACAGACAGAGCTTATATAGGTTTCTGTATCAGTATACGAGTTACATTACATTGCTATTGGTTAGATGCTCTGTTCATGTGTCTCACTATTGCTAAGAATTGGTTGAGGCTGCACAGTCCCTTTGTTCCTCTTTAAGGCCGTTGTTAACGTTCTTGCAGTTTGTTACCTCGTGGAGTTTCTGACAAGCTCCTGTTCTCAGACATCTGCTCTCCTGTTGACATGTCTCTGTTGGCTTCCCAGGTCTGATTATATGGGGGTGAGAAATAAATCTGGATGGGCCAAAAACACCATTCCTCTCAACCTGCATTACTACAATTCCCCCTTCTTGTTTATGGACCAGCCAGATTTTTGCGAAGAGCATTATCCATCCTGCCAGGGAAACACTGTGACATACACAGCAAAAATAACACTAAGGCAAAAATAACTGACAAAAACATAAGCCCTTGTTAAACTGAATCTAAAAACCATCCCATAAACAGAAGGCCATACTGTAAAACGTGGCAAGCTAAAAACTGCTAATTGGCTACACATACTGCTCACACCAAAGTGATTAATTAGTAATTATAACGAGTTTTGATAAGCATATCTATTGTTAGTTTACTTTCAATGTCTAAAAGTTATCTGCACACCTGCTGTGTTTTGGCCATCTTACTACAGAATCACAGAATTGTAGGGGTTGGAAGGGACCTCAAGAGATCATCGGGTCCAACCCCCCTGCCAAAGCAGCTCCCCAGGACATCTCACTCAGACAGGCGTCCAGACGGGTCTTGAATCTCTCCAGTGAAGGAGACTCCACCACCTGCCTGGGCAGCCTGTCCCAGGGCTCTGTCACCCTCACTGGGAAAAAGTTTTTCCACATGTTGGTGTGGAACTTTCTGTGCTCCAACTTGCAGCCATTGCCCCTTGTCCTGTCCCCACAGACACTGAAAAGGGGCTGGCTGATTCCCCCTGCATCCCCTGCTTCAGATAATTATAGACTTTAATTAGGTCCCCCCTTAGTCTTCTCTTCTCAAGGCTGAACAGTCCCAACTTTCTCAGCCTTTCCTCACAGGGGAGATGCTCCAGGCACTTAATCATCTTTGTAGCCCTTCTCTGGACTCTCTCCAGGAGATCCCTGTCCTTTTTATCCCAGGGAGCCCAGAACTGGACACAATACTCCAGGTGGGGCCTGACCAGAGCAGAGTAGAGGGGGAGGATCATCTCCTGTGACCTGCTGCCCACACTCCTCCTGATGCACCCCAGGATCCCATTGGCTCTCTTAGCCACCAGGGCACACTGCTGGCTCATGGCCAACCTGTCATCTACCAGGACCCCCAGGTCCTTCTCCACTGAGCTCTTCTCCAGCAGGTCATCCCCCAGCCTGTACTGATACTGATGGTTGTTCCTTCCCAGGTGCCAGACTCTCCACTTGCTTTTGTTGAACTTCATCCGGTTTCTCCCTGCCCAGCTCTCCAGCCTGTCCAGGTCTCTCTGGATGGCAGCGCAGTGTTCCTGTGTGTCAGCCACTCCTCCCAGCTTTGTATCACCGGCACTTGCTGAGGGTGGATGCTGTTCCCTCATCAAGGTCGTCAATGAAGATATTAAACAGGACTGGACCCAACACCGAGCCCTGGGGAACACCACTAGTAACAGGCCTCCAGTCAGATTCTGCTCCTCGAATCACAACCCTCTGGGCTCGGTCCGACAGCCAATTCTCAACCCACCTCACTGTCCACTCATCTATCCCGTGCTTTCTCAGCTTTGTTATCAGGATGTCATGGGAGACAGTATCAAAGGCCTTGCTGAAGTCAAGGTAGATGACATCCACTGCTCTCCCTCCATCCACCCAGCCTGTTATGAGATCGTAGAAGGCTATGAGATTGGTTGAGCACGATCTTCCCTTGGTGAATCCATGCTGACTGCTCCTCATGACCTTCTTCTCTTCCAATTGCTTGGAGATGGCATCCAGAACAAGCTGTTCCATCACCTTTCCGGGGACAGAAGTGAGGCTGACTGGCCCATAGTTACTAGGTTCCTCCTTTTTGCCCATTTTAAAGACTGGAGTGACACTGGCTGTCCTCCAGTCTTCAGGCACTTCTCCTGTCCTCCAAGACCTGTTGAAGATGATAGAGAGCTGCTCAGCAATCACCTCCGCCAGCTCCCTCAGCACACGTGGATGTAACCCATCTGGCCCCATGGATTTCTGTGCATTAATCCCTTTGAGCCGTTCCTGGACCTCCCCTACCTCAACCAGAGGGAAATTCTTCATTTCCCAATCACTCCTACTTTCATCCAGTGTCTGTGCGTCCTGGGGGGCCTTTGAAGTGAAGACTGAAGCAAAGGCAGCATTCAGTTCTGGCTGTGCTTCTCATCCCCCTGCTCTGGTGTCACTGGGGTGCATTGAGTCTGTTCTGCCCATGACTCTGATTGCAGAATGATCTCTCCCTGCCCTTATCCTGACTCTTGAGCCTCTCAATACCCATTTTCTCCCCTGTCCAGCTGAAAAGGGGAGTGACAGAGAGGCTTTAGTGGGTGTCTGGCCTCCAGCCAGGGTCAAAGCACCACAGTCTGTTAAGCAGTGCTGAGGAGCCTGTCACCTAAGAGACAGTGTTGAGCTCCCTCAGCCGTTCCTCACAGGATTTGCCCTCCAGCCCCTTCCCCAGCCTGGTTGCCCTTCTCTGTACACGCTCCAGGACCTCAATGTCCTTTTTATAGTGGGGAGCCCAGAACTGAACACAGTACTCAAGGTGTGGCCTCACCAAGGCCCAGTCCAGGGGCACAATCACCTCCCCAGACCTACTGGCCACACTGTTTTTGATACAAGCCAGGATGCCATTGGCCTTCTTGGCTGCCCTTGGCCCCCTGACATCACTGCCCCACCAAAGGGGCTGGCTGGGGAGGGCCAGGGGCTTGGTGCCTCCAGGGCAGTCTGAGTGCCTGGGTCTGGGCAGGGAGGTGCTCTGTGTCAGCAGCGGCTGGGAGTGGAACTGGCCGTTACTGTTCGTGTTCAGGTGTTTCTCGGTGGGGGCCTGTGCGTCCCCCAGCCCAGCGCCTGTTCCTCTCGCGGGGGGCAGCGAGGGAGCGGCTGGTGGTGCCGCGGTGTGAAAGCACAGCCTGCTCCTGAGGCGCTGGCACCGGCTCCTCCTTCCCTGGGGCTAATGACGTGCTCAGGGGTGATCACGGAAAGACCCTGAGCCTACACCCGCAGCAACCGGTTGTTGTGAAACAGTCTGAGTTGTTTTGCCCACGCTGAGCTCGGTCATTTGGGGGGGGGGGGGGTGCGGAGGGCAGGAGGGGCGACTTTCGCAGCCGCAGAGGCCCGGCCGGGCGTTCTGTTCCCGCCCCTCAGGCCCCGCGTTCGCTCCTCTCCGGGCGGCTCTTCCTGCCGCAGCGAGGGCGGGAAACGGGCGGCGGCGGCGGCCAATAGGAAAGCAGCCTGCGGGGGCCCCGCCCCCAGCGCCGCTCGCGCCGGGCGGGGGGAGGTGGGGGGGGGCAGGAGCGGCGGCCGCCATGTCCATCTTCACCCCCACCAACCAGATTCGCCTCACCAACGTGGCCGTGGTGCGGGCGCGGCGCGGCGGGAAGCGCTTCGAGATCGCCTGCTACCGCAACAAGGTCATGGGGTGGCGCAGCGGAGCGTGAGTGCGGGGCCGGGCCGGCTGCGGGGGCGGCGGGGCGGGAGGGAGGCCGCTGGGGCCGGGAGGTGGCCCCGGCTGTGGCGGCGCGGAGGCCCTGGCCGGGCCCGGGCTGCGCAGGCCGGGAGGAGCCGGGCCGGAGGGGCGCCTCGGAGCCCTGTGCCCGGCCCGGCCCGGCCCGGCCCTGGGGAGCGGCCTGGCTCCGCTGGCTGCGCCCCGGCAGCAGGGCCGGTCCCTCCTCCTGCAGACTCCTGTGCTCTGCCTTAGCCTGGCTGCCTTAACGAGTTCTCCCCCCTTGCCCCAACCCCTAGGGAGAAAGATCTCGACGAGGTGCTGCAGACACACACGGTGTTTGTCAACGTCTCCAAAGGCCAGGTAGCCAAGAAGGAAGATCTGGTGCAAGCCTTTGGGACTGATGACCAGACAGAAATCTGTAAGATGGTAGGTTGCAGCTTCTCTGCACTTCCCTGCTTTCTATAGAGCTTGGAGAAGGTTTTCCAGCTCTCTTGTGTGAGGGACACGCAGGTGCAGTAGGGTTGGTTCGGCCCTGGGAGGGCTCTGTGGAGTGCAGCACTGTTGTAGTGACAGGATGGGCTGGTTGGTAAGAGACAGGTAGGGAAGAGTGGCGACTCTGTCATCCAGGCTTCAGTTTTATACTTGCATTTGACTGAAAGAGGCTCTGAGTGTTCTGTGTAACGTACAGCTGCTGCGTGCTGATGTCTGTGGTGTAGCTTTGGGAGGCTGGGTTCTGGTGGGGAAGGGGGGCTGCAGGGGTGGGTTCTGCCAGGAGCAGCCAGCAGCTCTCTGCAGCCCCACAGAGCAAACACCAACCGGCTCCAGGCTGGAGTTGCTGCTGACCAAGGCCCAGCCCATCAGCCATGGTCACAGCACCTCTGGGAGTCACAGTGAGGAGAAAAACCCACCAGCAGCTGTTTTGTGCAGGGCAGTGTCATAAATCAGTTTTCTGTCCTTTATTCTGTGTTGAGTCTGTTCTGCCCGTGACTGTGATTGCAGAACGATCCCTCCCTGCTCTTATCCTGACTCTTGAGCCTCTCAATACCCATTTTCTCCCCTGTCCAGCTGAAAAGGGGAGTGACAGAGTGGCTTTAGTGGGTGTCTGGCCTCCAGCCAGGGTCAAAGCGCCACAGTCTGTTAAGCAGTGCTGAGGAGCCTGTCACCTAAGAGACATTGTTACGGGTGGAGGGAAAGGAAGAGACAGTTGCTTCCTTCAGACAGTTCAGTTCAGGGTTAAGAACAGGTCTGGTCTCTTAGTCCTTCTTGGATATGAACTGTGGGCTTGTGGGTGATGGGAATTCAAGTCAACTTGCACTTCTCCTTCTGTAGTTTGGTGGAGTTCTTGTCTGCAGTCTTTTTGCTGTTGTCTGTCCTGTGCTTCATGAGTGTGGCTGTTCTTTTCCTGCACTTCACGTCTAACCAAACCATTCAAGCAAATGTCAAATGTGACAGAGTTCCCAGAGGTTTCACTCCTCAGCCTGTGATGTTCAGTCTGTCTGCCCAGAGAGGGGGTGGGTGCCCCATCCCTGGGGGTGTCCAAGGCCAGGTTGGGTGGGGCCCCGGGCAGCCTTGTGTAGCTCCAGGCCTGGAGGTTGGTGGCCCTGCCTGTGGCAGGGGCGGTTGGAGCTCTGTGACCCTTGGGGTCCTTCCCAGCCCAGCCCAGCCTGGGGTTCTATGACACTGCCCTCAGTTCCCTCACCCAGCTGCCTGGTGAATATATTGAATAGTACCTGTACTGTCATACTTGATTTCACTAAACCTGGACAGTTTACTAGCAGATGCACTAAGCTGCAGCTGAACTAGAGATCCTAAACCAGAGGTGATTTCTACCTGAGAGTGTTCCTAATGGGAATTGTTACTTGGATGAGAAGATTGAGTTGCAGCCTGCAGGATGAGCACATGGTGGCTCTGCCCCACCATTACCAGGTGACCGCAAGAGGAGAACAGAAGGTCTTTGCTGGGGTCCAGACCGGCCTCTTTGGGGTGGAGAAGCACAGGCCAGGACTTGAGGCCAGAGGTTGAAGCTCAGTCTCCTCAACCGTGCCCAGCACAGTCAGCACTGCAGATTGAACTCCAGCTGGACTGCCTGCAGCTGGGTGATGGAAGCATTTGACCAGTTGCTTGGGCCTGAAGGCACCAATGGGCCATGGGCACCTTCTGCATGTGCTGCATTTGCAGCCTGGTTTGTCTTCTTTTTCTGGGAGTTGCTTTTTCTGACATAAGTCTCAGTTCAAGACAGCACAGAGCACGGGAGAAACCATGAGCACAGTCGTGAGGGTTGGTGGTTTGTTTGGGTTTGTGGCTTTGGGGCTTTATTTAACCTCCTTTCCAAGGAGCTGTGTAGCATTCTTCCCTCTCTTGTTTGTTCCTTTTGCTACAGCCTGGGTCTATAGGGGGGTAACACTAAACACACAATAAACTGCATTTAGACAAACAATCAGAGGAGGAAGTCCCTTCTCCTTTGTAGTGGCCATGAGACACAAACATCTTATTATACACAAGTATCTTTAATCCATCAACATGAAAAGAAAGCTTTCCTGCAGGCCAGGCCTTCCCTTGGTGCCAGCTGTTGAAACGCAGGGTCAGAAGCATCAGAACTCAATTTTGGACTGTTTGTGTACCACCCAGCACCCAGTTTTTCTCTATGCCAGCCCCCAGATGTCCATCTTCAGCATGATCCAGATGTTTAGATCTCAGTGGCTGATTTTAGACTGTTCTCCTTGCACACACCAGGCTCCAGGGAGGAAAAGCCACTGCAGACACGCTGATCCTCGCGGATGGATCCGGGATTCGAGCTCCCTTAGGATGAATCCAGTCATTTGAAAGTCCATGGGGGACGCTGTGCTCCAGTCCATGGGGGACGCTGTGCTCCAGGTGTGTGGGATGTCTGGGAACCACGGAGGTCTGGGCGTTTGGCATTGCCAGGTGAGCCTGGGAGGCAGAAGGAGTAATGCAGAGAGAGGAAGGGAGGAGGAGGAGGAGACGCTCTACCCCATCAGGGGGTGGGGTAGGGTTGGGAATCCTGGGGCATCTGGCAGGCCCAAGGGGAAGCTGAGAGGTGCTGGGAGAAACTGATGGGCCTAAGGATGAAAGGATGGGGCCCTGGGGACAAGTGGGGCAAGTGGCTGTAACTGGGGCCACAAAGGCATGGTGGAGGTTCTGGGGAAAATGGGGAAAGTGTCGGGGTCACAGGGGCGATTAGGGAACGTGAAGGAAGGGAGGTGGCCTGGAGTGCTCCTGGAATGGGCCAGAGGGCAATGGGCAGCTCAGAGGCTGTTGTAGTTTTGTGTGGCTGGGTTCTGGTGGGGATGGGGGGCTGCAGTGGCGGCTGCTGCAGGAAGCAGCCAGAAGCTCCCTGCAGGCCCCACAGAGCAAACACCAGCCGGCTCAAGGCCGGAGTTGCTCTTGGGAATCACAGTGAGGAGAAAAAGAAATGCAAGCAGCTGCTTTTTGCCCCCAGAGAGCGGAGTGAGAGGATGTGAGAGAGGGGCCAGACACCAAGGCCACTGAAGAGGGGGAGGAGGCGCCCCACCTGCAGCCTGTGGAGAGGCCCCATGCTGGAGCAGGGGGAGATGTATGGAAGATGCTGTGACCTGCATTGGCCAAGCCCCTCCGAGCATTTGCAGCCCGTGGAGAGAGACAGAGTCACAGAGATGAGCAAGAGAGACAGACCCATGCCAGAGCAGGTTTGCTGGGTTGGAGGGGCAGGGGGGGAGCTTGTGACCCTGTGGAGGACCAGGCTGGAGTAGTCTGGGCCTGAGAGACTGAGAGACAGTCTGTGCTTTGTGACTGGATCCATAGCAGTGCCCCAGACTGGGGCAGCTGGGAAGAGCTGAAGCCCTGTGGGAAAGGACTCACCGTGGAGAACTTCACGGAGGACTGTATCCCGTGGGTGGGACCCCGCGGTGCAGCAGGGGCTGGGTGTGAGGAACACCCCACTGGCCAAGAAGGAAAACAGCTTGTGAGGAACTGACTGAAACCCCCATTCCCCCAGTCCCTGCCCCTCCCTGTGCCACAATGGGGGGAAGAGGGGGCAAAATAATGACTAAACTTTTCTGCTAAGAAGGGAGGGGCTGAGGGGAGGTGCTTTAAGATCTGGTCACATTTCTCATCACCCAACTCTGGTGTCACTGGGGGTGCAGGGCAGTGGCCAGGATGGGGGGTGGGTTGGGGGCGGGAGGGGGTGTTGTGGAGGGCAGGTTGGGAGTCCCGTATTGGTCTGTGGGGAGCCCCAGAAGCCTGGGGATTTTGAGGGTAAGGGTTACTAGGTCAGGAGGACTCACATCAGTAGCAGGATGAGTACCATGGAGCCAAGTAGCAGTCCCAGCCCCAGCAATGCCATGCGGTTCAGGGGCAGCGTCCTGACATGGGGCCAGTGCAGCACAGTTCTGAACCGAGCTTGGAGCTGCTGCTCTTCCTCCACGCTTCTGTCTGATACTGTGGGGACCAGAGCCTTGGGTCATGGGGCACTGCCCCCCCAGGGACTAGGTGTCCCTTCAGCACCCGCTCCAGCCTCAGATCTTCCTGGCCCAAGGGACCCAGGTGCCTGGGGGGGTTCCTGCTTCACTCCATGCACCCCACCTCCCCCAGAGGAGCCAGACATCAGGGAACACCTTGGTCCACTCCAACTGTCCACCATGGACCCAGGTGTCCTGGCAACTTGCTCACACCCCCATGCACCACCCTCCCATGGGCACAGGTGTCTGGGGTCCTAGTCCACTCCACCCCACCCACTGAATTCCCCCCATGGCATTCAGGCACTGTGCACCGTTGAGGTAGAAGTACTTGCAGGCCACGGGCGCAGAACGGGTTCCAAGAGTGCAGGCAATGGTTCCTGGCTTGGGATCTGTGATGGTCAGTCTGAGAGGGCCCTCCTGCAGCTCCTCAAACAGCGCCAGATCCCGTGTGTACAGCTGGGGCATGGGGGAACACAGCAGTACAGCCTGGTCTGCCAGGTACCCAAACCAGCATATCTGTGCACACGGGGGCACCTGTGTCCTGCGTGTGCTCATCACGTCCCCTCCCAGCTGCCGGGAGCCCGTGTGCGTGTGCACGTGCCTCACGCTCCACGTGTGCTCCTCGTGCACACACAGGGCTGCACAAGCAGAGCATATGCAAAAGGCACGTCCTGCACACGTGTGCACACAGGTACCCTTCAGCCTGCAAGCACTGGAGCGTCCTGCCTCCTGCTTGCAGGCACCCTTCCCACGGGTGAGCACCTGTGTGCAGCCCACGCTTCCACGTGGTGCTGCTGCACACACGCGTCTGCTGGATAAGCACTCCCTGTACCCAGCGACAGCTCCCAGGCCAAGCACACAGCTCTGTGCATGCAGGCCTGGCACGTGCAACTCACATCCTTGGCAAACATCCAGGTGGCGTGCAGGTTGGAGGGGGTGGGAAAGGACACACGGCAGCGCAGCCGGATCACTTCATCCCCGTGGACCCGCACGTCTTCCGCTGGGAACACGGACAGGCCTGTGAGACCACATCTGCTCCCACCCCTACAGCAACGGCCGTGCTGGCCGTGGGCATGGGCAGGTGTGCAGCTTGGCACGCTCTGCTGGCTGCACTCGTGGGGGGACCCAGCAGGTGTGCCCACATCTGAGCAAGGAGGGCTGCCCCCAGAGCCCTGGCTGCCAGGGTCCATCCTGGCCCTGTACCTGGGCAGTCCAGGGGCAGCCGGCATTCCCTGAGGCTGCAGGTAGCGCACTGGAAGACGCGGGCAGCTGGCTGGTACCCTTGGAGAGAGAGAGAGACTTGGTGGCCCCAGGGGGATGGGTGATGTACTAGGGGCAGCGGGTGGGAAGACAGAGGGATGAGCACTCACCACAGGGAGGGATGCATTCTGGAGCTGGTGGGGAGGAAGCAGCATTAGGCTGGGGATCGTTTGGGATCCACAGCCCTGTGATGAGCTGTCAGGGCACAGCCCTTGTACAGCCCAAATGTGGTCCAGCCCGTAGAGGTTTCTCCAGGATGGGGGTCCCCACTCTACCTTTCTCCAGATGGCTTAGGTTCTCCCAGATGAAGTCCATGGTTTCCTGCATAGCCACCTCCAAGGGTCCTGGGGTGTGACAGATGTCCAGGTTAGACAGTGTGCCTGTGCCCTGATTGGCATACCCCCTCCCTGGCCTTCACAGGTCCCCTGTACAACTCATCTCCACCTCATATATTTATGCTCGAGTGCCACATATCCCCAAATATCCCCATAAAATCCCCCAGAAGCTGTATATCTGGAAGCCCAAATACCTTCAGAATTCCCCAAATACCCCCTTACAGCCTCCAGACCTCCATATATCCTGCATTTCACCCCACACCCCATTCAAGGTCTCCACGGTCCGTTCCCCATGTCCCCTGCTCACCTATGTCCTTGATCTTCTCCAGAAAATTCAGGGCATCCATGACGATCAGCTCAAGTTCACCGATCTGCTCTAACCCTGGGACCAGGACAGGGTTGGGGTTGCAGGGATGTGAGTGGGGTGAGTAGGCTGGGGGTGTCCAGTAAAGGCTGGGTTTTTTCTGGGGGTTCCTGGAGTCTTGGTCAAGGTTTAAGAATACTGGAGATTCCTGAGGTCCTGGGTAGGGCCAGGAGGTCCCAGGGAGTCTCCACAATGTCCCTGGTCAGGGTTTGGTGATTTTTTTAGGGCCCCAGGCAGGGTTGGGGTTCCCAGAGGTTCCTGGGGTGCATGCAGGTAAGGACCAAGGAGACTTTGCCATAGTTGCAAGAGACCCTAGGCTGCTTGTCTGCGGGGATGGGGGGGCAGGGCAGGGTATATCTATGGGGTCCCTGTTTAGGAAAGGGGTGACCAACTGCCTGTGAGCCTGGCCAGGCCTCGATTGAAGTGATGAAACCCAGAGGGGTCCCCTGACTCACCCACAGTGACAGAGCCAAGTTGCAAAGCAGCCTGGACGAGGGCCTGGACGCACTGTTGGTGTTCGGGGTCCCTTGGGAAAGCCCCAGTAATGTAATAGCAGAGCCGTGACCTCTCAATGGGCCGCGAAAAGCAGAACAGGCAGGGATGCACCCCAGGCAGCCAGGACAGCAGGGCCACCCACTGCCACAGGCCAGGTCCCCCTGCCCGCATGCCTGGGTTTACAGGGAGCCAGGGGGGGCAGCAGCAGCAGCAGGGCCACCCACCACCACGCCATGGCCTCACAGTGTAGCACCCAGGTGCCTGGGTGCCCAGGGACCAGCAGGGTTTCTAGGCGGAGCCCGGTTGCCTGGGTGCCAGTGGGGTTCCCAGACAGGTCGCAAGCAGCCCCTCAGAGTTCTCGTAACCAAGGGAATGGTACTAACTGTGCCCTGAGTCATTTTCGGGCTCTACCAGGGTCCACCTTCAAAAATGGTGATTGTCCAGCAACTGCCCAGTTCCTCCAGCCGCTCCTCACACCACTTGTGCTCCAAACCCTTCACCAGCCTTGTACAAAGGGTTAAGCAAGAGCCAAGTAGCACCGAGTTTCACACTGACACATAGGACAAGACTTGTTCAAGAGCCAGCCCGAGGCTCCTTGCCATCCTGTTGCCACGTCACAGCTTCTGCTGAACAACCCTTTGAAAGCTGGCCCAGGAGTCAGCACCTCTGCACACCAGGACCGGCCATAGCCACGTCCACCTCTACGCTTGAGAGATGCTGCTTGTGCCCAGCAACTCTAGGTGAGTGTCAGATACACCACGGCCCAAACAACACCCTGCTGGTGGGCTGAACAAACACGACCTATTGATCATCTCTACAGCCTGAGATTGGAAAGATTCCTTAAGTTATGAGCAAGTTCCCAGTAACCAGCTCAGCTCCTGGCTAAAGGCACGAGAGCATTCCATCTGAAGTCTGCTTATGTAGGTAGTTAAGGCCTGGCGTTGGGAAGATGTCATGCTGTACGGAAAGGTAGAACCCCCTCCAGGTAGCCAATAGCATTTAGCCTGTGATGTAAGCGGGCAGAAGTGATGTCAGGAATCTGAGCTATGTAATGCTGTTGCAGTCACCATTAAACGCCATTTGCCGTCCACCACATTGGTGTCTGTGAGCTGATGGCCCGAGCGGCCTGGGGGTGGTCGCCGTGCTGTTCCTGAACCAGGTCGCCACGCCTCAAAAGGCAACAGTTTATTAGATGATCCTGCTGTAGATGCTGCATTCTGCTTCCTAAGAGTCATCTTCTCTTGTGCAAAATGATGTTTCATCTTCCCCTGTCGCTGTTTGAACTCGAGGTGCGTTTGTCTCTGACCCCTGAGCCAACCCTGAGCCGCTGGTGCCACCTGCTGTTGAACAGAGCCATGGCCAGGCCAGAGCTCAGCTCCCCAAGCAGCCAGCCCAGGGGAGCTGAGTCAGGCCGGGCTGTTCCACACCCCACAGAACCACCGAATCACCAGGTTGGAAGAGACCTTTGAAGATCATCGAGTCCAACCATTCCCATCCTAAGCTAAACCAGATCCCTAAGTACCTCATCTACCCTTTTTTTGAACACATCCAGGGAACGTGACTCAGCCCCCTCCCTGGGCAGCCTGTTCCAGCCCTGACAACTCTTTCAGTAACAAATGTTTTTCTAATATCCAATCTGTCCCTGCCCTGGCACAGCTTCATGCCACTGCCCCTTGTCCCATCTCCTGTCCCCTGGCTGAAGAGACTATTGCCCACCTCTCTACAACCTCCCTTCAGGTAGTTGTAGGTGGTGATAAGGTCTCCCCTCAGCCTCCTCTTCTCCAGGCTGAACACCCCCAGCTCCCTCAGCCATTCCTCACAGGATTTGCCCTCCAGCCCCTTTCCCAGCCTGGTTGCCCTTCTCTGCACTCACTCAAGGACCTCAATGTCCTTTTTATGGTGGGGAGCCCAGAACTACACACAGTACTCAAGGTGTGGCCTCACCAATGCTGAGTCCAGGGGCACAATTACCTCCCCAGACCTACTGGCCACACTGTTTTTGATCCAAGCCAGGATGCCATTGGCCTTCTTGGCTGCCTGGGCACACTGCTGGCTCATATTCAGCCTGCAGTCACCCAACACCCCCAGGTCCTTCTCTGCCTGACATCTTTCCAGCCAGTCTCCCCCAGCCTGTAGTGCTGCACGGGGTTGTTATGTCCCATGTGCAGCACTCTGCACTTGGCCATGTTAAACTTCATCCCATTGGTCTCAGCCCATCAGTCCAGTCTGTTCAGATCCCTCTCAAGAGCCTCCCCACCCTCAGGCAGATCAACACTTCCTCCCAGCTTAGTGTCATCTGCAAACTTACTGAGGGAACATTCAATCCCTTCATCCAGGCCAGTGATAAAGGTGTTGAACAGATCTGGACCCAGGACTGAGCCCTGGGGGACGCCACTCATGACCAGCCTCCAGCTGGATTTGGCTCCATTCACCCTTTGGGCCCGGCCATCCAGCCAGTTTTGAACCCAGCTGAGGGTCCCCCTGTCCAGGCCACTGGCAGCCAGTTTCTCAGTCAATGCTGAGAGAAACCCTGTCAAAGGCTTTACTGAAGGGACAGACACATCCTGTTGGTAGTTAAGGCCTGGTGGTCAGAAGATGTTGGGCTGTACAGAAAGGTAGGACCCCCCCTCCTCAGGTAACCAATAGTAGGTAGCCGGTGATGTAAGTGGACAGAAATGACATCGTAGCCCTAGGCTATAGAACACTGTGCCCCTCACTAATAAACACCCTTTGCCGTCCACCACATTGGTGTCTGTGAGCTGATGGACTGAGTGGCCAGAGGGTGGTCGCCGTGCCGCTCTTGAACCAGGTCGCCGCGCCGTGAACGGCAACAAGTGGTCCTGAAACCCAGGAAACTCACCTGGAATCGGGTGAATGGCGGCCGGAGCAGCAGGGCCAGCCTGGCAGGGAGGATGCTCCCAGACCAACAAGGAGGATGGAAGCCCTTGTGAGGGTCGTATTGCAATTACATAAGCAGTGGGGGATTGATTGTAAACCCAAAAATTTTACTCTCGCCATTGCAAAACTTTTACAAATTGGGGTCATTGACCAGCCGGTGGATATTCTCCACCCTGAAGTGTGGGATAAATGTACTAAAGCTTTGGCCGAGGAGACTATGTCCTTGGGTAGTGGGAAAAACCTTAAGTTGTGGGGGAGGGCCGTACAGGCCCTCCAGAAGGCTATACAAGAGCAGGACACTTGGAGGGTGGTGAAGGAATGTTTGTTGGCCACCCCAAAATTAGGAGTCGGGGCAGCCACACAAACTTTGCAGCCCCCAGGCAGTGACAAGCCTGCTGAGCCCAAAGATCAATGAGAGGGCGATATGCCTTCTCCATCCCCAAACCCCAACCCACTCACGGAGGGGCAGGAGCGAGCAAAATCTTTCTGGGGTGGGCTAGCCAAGGAAGCCAGGGGCGCCGCTGAGAAATCATAATCTCAGGAAGTCTGGTTGAAACCACCACCCTATGTGTCCCAAGATAGTGCCGAGAGAGAAGGAGAAGGGCGGGGCGAAGATGCCCTCGGTGGGAACAGGGAGGAAATACCAGAACTGGCTAACTCACGTGAACAGGAAGGGGAGGAGAGCGAGAAGGAGAAGGGCAGTAGAGATAGACAAGGAAGGGAAAATAACATGAGCGACAGGCGGAGAGCCAATCCGAACCTGCTGACTAGGAGGAGGGGAGGGTCGAGGGGGAGGGAACAAAGACCCACCCATAAAGCTGGTGGGCGGGGTTGGAGCCCGACAAAAAGGAGGGGGAAACTGGAAGTGGCCGGTCAGTCGAGTTCCGGCTCCGAATCGGATACTAACCAGGGCGAGTGGCTCATAACCGATTCCAACTCAGGAGGAGGAAATGAGGATAGACAAAATCAAAAGCCAAAATATTCCCATCCAAAATAAAAAAGAACCACTAGTGGGAGACATTCCTCTTATGGATTGGAAAAAAATAGAAATTGCGTGTGCCAACTGGGCCCCATCAGCCGCGTCAGCATTCCCAGTCCAGGTGATGCCTGGGAGACAGAGGACTCACTCGCCACTAAACCCTAAGGATATACAAGCGATCGTTACAGCAATTGCGGATAAGGGGCTTAATTCTGCCATGGTCTCCACCCTCTTAGGCGGGGTTTTTGGAGGAGATGACCTGCTCCCCTTTGACATTAAGCAAACTTGTAGGCTGATTTTTGACAGGGCAGGAATGATCGTTTTTAAACAAGAATGGGAGGAGAACTGTGCGAGGCTACTGGCCCAAGTAGCTGGGGCGGATCATGTTCTGCGTAACTCTAGCCTGCAGCGGCTAATGGGTACAGATCCAGCAATGCTTACCCCTCAGGCACAAGCACAGGGCTTACGGCCCCCTGAGGTCGTGGCAACTACGCGTGCAGCCAGAGAAGCTATTAGCACAGTCTCTAGAACCATCGCTAAGCCATCGCCATGGGCCACAATAAAGCAGAGTGAAAGCAAAAGCTTCACACAATTTGTGGATCATCTCCAAGCAGCAGTAGACTCGTCAGCGCTGCCTCTGGAAGCAAAAGGCCCGGTCGTAGCAGAATGCTTACGTCAGCAGTGTAATTCGGCAACCAAAGAAATTCTCCGATCACGACCAGCAGGGTCAAATATTGGGGACATGATTAAGCATGTTGCGAGGGAAGAACATTTAGTGCCAAGCCAGGCAGCTGTTCAGCCCTAGTAGCCAATGCAGTGGTGTGTTTTAAATGGGGTCAGGCAGGCCACATCGGGAGAAATTGCCCTCAATCTGGATACTTGCCAACAGCACTCCCCCCTTGCCAAACTCGGCCCAGGGGACAGTGCTGGGCTTGTGGAAGGAGGGGACATTTTGCCAAGGATTGCGGGGGTAACAATCAGGGAAACTTAAGGGGGAGGGAACTGCCGGGCCGCACCCAGTTCTCTCCTGAGTGGGATACGAGGTGGCCCAACTATACCAGCCCCAAAGGGGGGAAGGCGATTCCGAACTCGTTGCCCCCTCAAGAAGCGACCAGTTATATAGCCCAACCAACATTGCCAGCAAACCTGCCTCCACCTCAGGGACAGCAGGAACCACCCTTTGGGGACAGGACCCCAAGGTGGCCCTGGCCGTAAGATGTGATGACCCGCCAGTGGTGTGGGGAGTTTGCTCCCTTTACAATACTTTAACTTACACCACTATCAGTGTTCCCTTTTTAATTGATACCGGAGCAGACGTCACAGTCATCCCTGAAATGCAATGGCCCCCACACTGGAAATTGGAAAATGCCCCCACGGTGGGCGGAGTTGGGGGATTAACCTGAGCCCGGAAATGTGCTCAGTTGATAGCAATCACACTCCATACTGAAAAGGGACCAGAAAAAACCATCTCCCTCTTCCCACCCTTGTTGGGAAGGGACGCTTTAGCCCCATTGAAAGCCAGGGTAACAAATTTACTGTGAGGGCCACTGCAGTATACCCACTCCCACCAATTAAACTAACAAGGAAATCATCTGACCCAGTGTGGGTTGAGCAGTGTCCCCTGCCAAAGCCTCGAATGGATGCGCTTATTGAGCTAGTCGACCGTGAACTACAACGAGGTCACATAGAGCCATCTACCAGCCCATGGAACACCCCAGTTTTTGTAATACCCAAACAAACCAGTGAGGGGTTTCGCCTCCTACATGACCTGCGGGAAGTAAATAAGAGAATTCAACCCATGGGTCCTGTCCAAACACTGCTGCCCATGAACTCTATGATAGCGAATGGGCAACCTTGTGCCATCCTTGACATTAAAGACTGTTTTTTCTCTATCCCTTTGCATGAGGAGGACAAGGAGCGGTTTGCTTTTTCTGTTGTATTCCCAAACAGCCAACGCCCTAACCTGCACTTCCAGTGGAAGGTGCTGCCTCAAGGAATGATCAACTCGCCCACTATCTGCCAGATCACAGTGGATCGAGCGCTGGCACCGGTCCGACACAGTGACCCAACTGCGACCACCATTCAGTTACATGGATGACATTTTGATTGCCGCGCCATCAGGAAGTCAGGTGGACCAGCTAGTCTCAACGGCCTTGGAGACCCTGAAATCGAATGGGTTCGAGATCACGAGCGCAAAAATTAAAAAAGGACCATGTGTAAGTTTCCTGGGAGTGGGGATCACAAGTTCCTACGTAACCCCACCTCTAATAAAAATCTGCCGGAACATCAAAACGCTCCATGATATGCGGCAGCTGGTGGGATCCTTACAATGGCTCCGTAACATTGTCCTGATCCCTCCAGAAATCATGAACCCCCTGTATGATCTTTTAAAAGAAAAAAACCCATGGGAGCAAAAATCTTTGACAATGGAGGCAATGAACTGTCTCAACTTTATCGAGCAACAGATATCATCAGGCATGCTCACCAGATGGAACCTGGATGTACCACTTGATCTGTATGTACACTTCTCAGAGGGAGGGGTGTAGGAGCACTAGCCCAAGGCCCCCCTGAAAAAGCTCAACCGATACAGTGGGTAGTCCTGGGGAAGTCGTTGTGTGCATTCTCACCAGGAGTTGAGTTCCTCGGTAACCTCATCATGAAAGGCAGAAAACTTGCCCTAAGACACCTGGGCATCGAACCAGCCAAGATATACCTACCCTTCCGCAAACAGCTCCCAGCACAGTCAGTGGCAATGTCAGAGTGTCTGGCTATAGCCCTGGTCGGATTTGGCGGAGAAATCGGGTACGCTGCAAAGCCCCCATGGACTCAGATGCTGGCGGTAATCGACATCGACCTTCCACAAAAAGTCTTGGACTGCCCCCAACAGGGACCAATGGTCTTTACAGATGCATCCTCAGCAACCTCAACAGCAGCTGCGGTATGGCAAGCAGAAGAAGAATGGCACTGCGTTGAAATGACTGACTGTGGGCTTTCAGTGCAGCAGCTAGAAGCAATGGCCATCGTGCTGGCGTGCAAACTGTTTCCAACAGAGCACCTCAACATAGTGACTGACTCAATGTTTGCAGCCAAGCTCTGCTTAGCCATGTCAGGGCCTGGTGTGTCAATGTCTGCAATAGCTTTAATGCTAGAAGAAGCGCTTTCTTCTCGAAAGGGCACCATGTCAGTCATCCACATCAACAGCCACAACCCGGTAAAAGGGTTTTTCCAAACAGGCAATGACAAAGCAGACACAGCTGTAAAAGGGTTGTGGACGGTAAGAGACGCTCGTCAGTTACAGGAGTCTCTCCATATAGGAGCTAAAGCACTAGCAAGGAGATGTGGGATCTCAGTCATGGACGCGAAACATGTAGTAGCCACGTGCCCTCACTGCCAGAAATCACCGCTGTGGTGCAGTGGAGTCAATCCCAGAGGCCTCAAAGCCTCCGAAGTGTGGCAGACAGATTTTACACTATGTCAGCTGCTGAAACCTTGAGCATGGCTAGCGGTAACTGTAGACACATATAGTGGAGTGATTGTAGCTACACAACACCTTAAGGTCGACTCCAAAGTGACCATTCAGCACTGGCTAATAGCCATGGCATGGCTTGGCATCCCTAATCAAATTAAGACAGACAAAAGGCAAGTCAGCAAGCATCCCATCCGCACCTGAGAGTCCCAAACCGGCAGAATCCAAACAACGGCAAAACAGCCCCCGTGGCAAAGGGCCGTTTCTGTGTGATTTTATTTATGGGGCTTGTTGTGCCATCTACTGGTTTGTATGAACATCAACCGCGGGAATGGGTGTTAGGAAGATGGGAGGATCAAAAAATACTCCAAAGAATCATCACCTCAGGGCCCCCTAGCTTTAAGGTGTCCCCCTGTGACCTAGTCCCAGTGGACCCTTGTCTGTGGGACGCAAGGTACTATGTATGTCCTAGCTTTAATCCTGGCAAACCTCATTGCAACGCCCCTAGTCAATACTATTGTCCTTCTTGGGGATGCGAGACCATAGCCTCTGACTGGACACCGGGAGCAGGACCGGATAAGTACCTAAAGGTTCAACTCGGACCTCACAAATGCGTTAGGCACAAAGATCAAATATGGGGGGGACCTTGGAGGGTTCAGAAGGCAAAAAGGCCTAAGGATAGAGAGTTATGTAAATATTTTATGTTAAATGTAACAAATGAAATCGACTGGGGATGGACTACCGGCAAAACCTGGGGCTTTAGGTACTGGGAATCTGGCAAGGATAGGGGGGGGACTGTTTTTTATTAAAAGACAGGAGCTGAGGAGCATCTCAGCAATCGGTCCCAATGTCGTGATCAAAAGCAATAACCAACAAGGAAAAGACAACTTGCCAATTCCTACTTCTGTCCCAACCAGTCCCCTACCAGCTAAATGAATGGTCTCCTTAGGCAAACCGGTCACACACTCTCACCATTTGACTGACAAATCATTCTTTGGCGTGTTGGATGCTACCTTCCGGTCACTGAATCAATCCAACCCGAATCTCACGAGCTCTTGTTGGCTATGTTATGATGTGTATCCCCCTTTCTATGAGAGCATTGCCCTCAACACTCCTTTTAGCTATTCATCGAATGATAATCCGACTCAGTGCAGGTGGGATACACCACGGAGAGGAATCACTTTGGAAGAGGTTAGAGGCCAAGGCATAGGTTTTGGCAATGCCACCTTAGAGAGCTGGAACAGTGCGGTCTGTGCAGAAACCATTGTGATTGATAGAACCTATAAATGGGCAATTCCATCAGCATCAGGGATGTGGATCAGTCATCAGACAGGTCTAACCCCCTGTGTGTCCCTTAAGCTTTTCAACTATGCAACTGACTTTTGTGCACAAATTTTGATTGTTCCCAGGGTCCTATGTCATTCAGATGAAGAAATATACTATCAGTTGGGAGAAGTAGACAACAGACTTCAAAAGAGAGAAATACTGACAGCTGTGACAATAGCAACACTGCTCGGCCTGGGAGCAGCTGGCACAGCCATGGGAGTGACCTCTCTGGTGACCCGACAGCGAGACCTGTCTCAACTACAAACTGCCATCGATGAAGATCTGCGAAAAATTGAGCAATCTATGACCTTTCTAGAACAGTCTGTCTCCTCACTCTCAGAGGTTGTTTTGCAGAACAGACGGGGATTAGATCTCCTGTTCATGCAACAAGGAGGCCTTTGTGCCGCCTTGAAAGAGGAATGTTGCTTTTATGCTGACCACACTGGAATAGACAGGGATTCGATGGCTCAACTGAGAGAAAGGTTAGCTCAGAGAAAAAGGGAAAGAGAGGCCCAATGAGGATGGTTGGAATCATGGTTTAGTTATTCACCGTGGCTGACCACCCTAATATCTACTTTGGTGGGGCTGGTCGCGATGATCGTAGTGGCACTGATCTTCGGACCCTGTATACTGAACAGACTCGCAGCATTCGTCAAGAGTCAGTTAGAGAAGGTTAACATTCTCTTTGTAGAAAACCAACAAATGCTTTAAGAATGTAGCCACTAAGCACTACCTCTACCATTCTGGAGTTGTCCCTAGTACACCCTACTGTCTAGGCTACCTCTGACTATCATTCACCTAGTGTGCCTTATGCTATCAGTATTACAAGCTATCAGTATTGTAAGCCACTTTGCACTGTGAGTAGTTTTAGTGAGCACAGGGAGGGGGGAAATGTTGGTAGTTAGGGCCTGGTGGTTGGAAGATGTCATGTTGTACGGAAAGATAGGACCCCCCCTCCTCAGGTAACCAATAGTAGGTAGCCGGTGATGTAAGCAGACGGAAATGACATCGTAACCCTAGGCTATATAACACTGTGCCCCTCACTAATAAACGCCATTTGCCATCGCCCACGTTGGTGTCTGTGAGCTGATGGACCAAGCAGCCAGAGGGTGGCTGCCGTGCCGTTCCTGAACCAGGTCGCCACGCCTTGAAAGGCAACACCTCCACAGCCTTCCCCTTGTCCATTCAGCGGGTCACTTTGTCACAGAAGGTGATCAGGTTAGTTTGACAGGATCTGCCTTTTGTAAACCCATGTTGACTGGGCCTGATCCCCTGGCCATCACGCATGGGCTGCATGACAGCTCCCAAAATGACCCTCTCCATGATCTTCCCTGGGACTGAGGTCAGGCTGACAGGCCTGGAGTTCCCCAGATCCTCCTTCTGGCCATTCTTATATATGGGTGTCACATCTGCAGCCTCCAGTCGAGTGGAACTTCCCCAGTCTGCCAGGATTGCTGATAGATGATGGGAAGGGGTTTGGCAAGCACATCTGCCAGCTCTTCTGCCAGATCTTCTATTCCTGGTCTTATTTTTCTGGGGTGGAAGTGATTTTCATATTGGTGTCCCCTACACTTCTGTGGTTTGGATTGATAAGCAACAAAGTCTGTATTAATGTGCTAGTTCCTTGCTGAGCAGGGCTTGCACAGCATCAAGGCCTTTTTCCTAATTCTGCTCCAGAAATGAGTCAACTGGGAGTGCACAAGTACCTGGAAGGGGACAGAACAGGACCAGCTGACTAAAACTGACCAAAGGGATTATCCATACTGTATGACTGCAGGAGTGAGCCCACCGTTGTGTTGCATTTGTTGTCTACAAAGCTGGCCTGGTTTCTTTCTGTGTTTGGGAGTTTGGATGAGAGCAGTGCTGATAACACAGGGATGGTTTTGTTGTGTCCAACCCATCAAGGACTTTCCATCTTTTCATGCTGCTCTGCTAATGGGAAGGCGGGGATCACCCAGGGAGCTGGGAAGGAACACAGCCAGGACAGGTGACCCAAACTGGTCAGAGAGGGTGTTCCATGTCAATTACGTCATGCTCAGCAGATGAGGAGAGGCTTGTGGGAGGAAGAGGGTACCACTCCAGGACACGTGGTTTTGGGCACTGTCTGGTTTCAGGACAGCTCTGAGCTGTGAGGTCTGAGCTGTGGGGTTCAGCAAGAAGCTGCATTGTGCATCACCAGTTTTGTATATTTTGCTACAAAGTCCTACTGTTGTTTCTCTCTCTCTCTGGTGTCCCAGTAAACTGTCCTTATCCCAGCTGAAGAGGTTTGGGTGGTTTTGGTTTCTTGCCACAGAGGCCTCAGAGGAGACACATTGTCCTCACAGTCATGGAGCATCATTGCCTCCTTGCACCTGCCCCAGGGGAGGCCACCACGTGTCATACCCCTCTCCTTCCCTTGGACTCACACTCTCCACATCCCAAAGAACAGCCCTGAGACACAGATGAGGGTCAGGATCTCCCTGCCCAGGGGCTGGGGTCAGTGCTTGGCATTTCTGTTTCATCAAAGCCAGGGTGTCCTCAGCATCAGAGCTGCCTGTGCTTTGCCTGTGTTTGTCTATACTTGTCTGTTCTAATGAGCCCATGGAGAGGTTTTGTCAGCAATGGCTCCCAGTGGGGCCTCTTAATGCTTCAAGGTGCTTTGGGCATCACTCCTGACATAACTTCTGGAGACATTCCTTCACTCTCCTCTTGGTATCTGAGGTCTGTGGACTCAGAATAAAAGACACCATGGGGCTCATTAGCATCCAGAAAGCCCTTACAAGCATGGCTCTTCAAGTCACTCTCATTAAAAAACTCAAGACTTCTACAACTACTTGGATTTTAGGTAGGTCCTTAGTGATTCCTTAGATTTCAAAGGAATTTCCCCTGGAGGACCTTTTTTCAGCCTGTCCAAGTCACCCTGCAGAGCCTTCCTGCCTTCCAGCAGATCAACACTCACACACTTTCGTGCCATCTGCAAATTTACTGAGGGTCCAATTGTCAGATCATTAATGAAGATACTAAAGAGAACTGGCCCCAGCACTGACCCCTGGGGAACACCACGTGTGACCTGCTGCCAGCTGGATTTAACTCCATTCACCACAAATCTTTGGGCCTGGCCCTCAGTAAGTTTCTAACCCAGCATATACCCATCTACTTCATGAGTGGCTTGTTTCTTCAGTAGGATGCTGTGGGACACAGCATTGAAGGCTTTGCTGAAGTCCAGGTAGACATCAACAGCCTTCCCCTCACCCACTGAGCAGGTCACATTGTCATAGAAGGAGATCGGGTTGGTCCATCACGATCTGTCTTTCTTAAACCCATGCTGACTGGGCCTGATCACCTGATGTCCTTCATGTGTTGCATGATGGTGCTCAAGGTGATTTGTTCCATCACCTTCCCCAGCATCAAAGTCACTATTCTTTTAGATGGGTGTCACATTGGTCCCCTGGGTTGAACAAAGGTGGGAGATTTTCCATGTCCCTCCTTTTGTCATTAATATATTTATATAATTATTTTAATTATGAATAACATTTACTATTAGTAATATTAATAATAATTTTACATTTATTATTAATATTTTTGCTAATAAAACTATTATTTATACCAGTAACATTGTTATTAATGTATTTATAGAATTATTAAGAAAAGGAGGGACAGGGAGAATCTCCCACCTTCACTGTTGGTCACAGAAAAAAAAATGCAAGGGCTGAAAAAGTTTCCTAGCCAGAAACCCTCCTAGGTAGCCCACTAGCAGCCCCAGTAACCTCGGGGGTCAGGGCTTTCCCAGCCAAGAGAACGGTCTGAAGAGTCCCTGATGTCATTTTGTGGCTCTAATAGTGTCCCACTTCAAAAATTCTATACAGCAATAGCTCCCTACTAGATCTATGAAGGCTGAATGATGTTCCTGGCCTGAAACCTCCACAGGTAGCCCACATGCAGCCCTGGTAACCTTGGGGTGAAGGCATTCCCATTCAAGGGGATGGTCCTATAATACCAGACGTCATTTTCAGGCTCTACCAGTGTCCACATTCAAAAATGCTAAATGTCCAGTAATAGCTCCCAAATAAAAGGTGCGTGGGCTGAGAGATGTTTCTGGCATGAAACCTCCCCAGACAGCCCACTAGCAGCCCCAGTAACCTTGGGGCTCAGGGCTTTCCTAGCCAAGGGAGCAGTCCTAAGATTGCCTGACTTCATTTTTGAGCTCTATGAGCGTCCACCTTTGAAACTTAGAAACGTCCAGGAACAGCTCCCAAACTAATTGGTGTCAGTGCTGAAAAAGGTTTGTGGCCTGAAGCCCACCCAAGTAGTAGAGTAGCAGTACAGCAAACCTTGAGCATCAGGGCATTCCTAGCCAAGGCAACGGTCTGAAAGTAATTTTCCAGTCTACCAGCAACCCCCATCAAAACTGCTGAACCTCCAGCAATAGCTCTGAAACAAAAGGAGCAAGGGCTTGAAGATATTCCTGGCCTGAAACCTCCTCAGGTATCCCACTAGCAGCTCCTGTATACCTTCGGGCTCAGGTCATTTCTTTGAAGGAAACACTCCTAACGGTACCGGAGAGAATTTTCCGGATCTAAAAGTGACCAATTTGAAACTGGTAAATATTCAGTAACACCTCTAAAGCAAACGTGTTAGGGCTGAAAAATGTTCCTGGCCTGAAACCTACCCAGGCACGACACAAGCAACACTTATTACCACTGGAGATCAGGACTTTCACACTCTAAAAAAAGCAAGTGGAGAGTCTGGCACCTGGGAAGGAACAACCGTTTGTATCAGTACAGGCTGGGGGATGAGCTGCTGGAGAAGAGCTCTGTGGAGAAGGACCTGGGGGTCCTGGTGGGTGACAGGTTGGCCATGAGCCAGCAGTGTGCCCTGGGGGCAGAGAGAGACAATGGGATCCTGGGGGGCATCAGGAGGAGTATGGCCAGCAGGTCACAGGAGGTGATCCTCCCCCTCTACTCTGCCCTGATCAGGCCCCACCTGGAGTGTTGTGTCCAGTTCTGGGCTCCTTGGTATAAAAAAGACAGGGATCTCCTGGAGAGAGTCCAGAGGAGGCTACAAAGATGATGAAGTGCCTGGAGCATCTCCCCTATGAGGAAAGCCTGAGTGAGCTGGGACTGTTCAGCCTTGAGAAAAGAAGACAAAGGGGGGACCTAATTAATGTTTATAAATATCTTAAGTATGGGATGCAGGGGGAAATGGGCAGCCCCTTTTCGGTGTCTGTGGGGCCAGGACAAGGGTCAATGGCTGCAAGTTAAAGCACAGGAAGTTCCACACCAACATGGGGAAGAACTTTTCCCCAGTGAGGGTGAGGGAGCCCTTGGACAGGCTACCCAGGGCGTGTGGAGTCTCCATCTCTGGAGAGATTCCAGCCCCGTCTGGACGCCGCCCTGTGCAATATGAGCTGGGGAGCTGCTTTGGCAGGGGGGTTGGACCTGATGATCTCTCGAGGTCCCTTCCAACCCCTATGATTCTATGATCCACATTCAAATATGCTAAGTATCCACCAATAGCACCACACCAAAAGGAGCGAGGGCTGAAGGCCTTGCCAAGGGAACCATCCTAACATTGCCTGAGGTCATTTTCAGGCTCTACCAGTGTCCATCTTCAAAATTTCAAACCATCCAGTAGCAGCTCCCAAACAAAAGTCCAAAAGCTTAAAGATGTCATTGCCCTGAAACCTCTTCAGGGAGTGGACAAGCAGCCCCAGTAACCTTCAGGATCAGGGCATTCCTAGGCAAGGGAACAGTCCTAACAGTGCCTGATGTTGTTGTCAGGCTCCAACAGTGTCCACAGCTGAAACTTCAAAATATCCAGCAAGAGCTCCTAAGGAAAAGGGGTGAGGGCTGAAAGATGTTCCTGGCTTGAAATCTCCCTGGTTAGCCCTCTAGCAGTGCCAGAAATCTTGGGGCTCAGGTCTATCCATACCAAGGTAATGTCCTAACAGTGCCTCATGTCATGTTTGGGCTCTATCAGTGTCCACCTTTAAAACTTCATTGTGTCCAGCAATATCTCCCAAACAAAAGGGGCACTGGCCAAAGCTGATCCTGGCCTGAAACCTCTCTAGGTAACCCACTAGCAGCAGGAGTAACCTTAAGGCTCAGAACATTCCGAGCCAAGGGAATGACCCTCGCAGTGCCTGATGTCATTGCACAGCTCTAGAGTCCTTCACCTTCAAAACTGCTGAACTGCACCAATAGCTGCAAAACAAAAGGTTCAAGGGAAGAGATACATTCCTGGCCTGAAATGTCCCCATGTAGACTATAAACAGGACCAGTAACCTTGGGGTTCAGGGCTTTCATAGCCAAGAGAACAGACCTAAAAGCACCTGATGTAATTTTCGGAGTCTACCAGCTTCTCCCTTGAAACTGTTAAATGTAGAGCAGTAGCTCCCAAGCAAAAGGTACATGGGGTGAAAAAGGTTCATGGCATAAACCCTCCCCAGGATGCGCACTAGAAGAACCAGTAACCTTGGGGCTCAAGACATTCTTATCCAAGAGAAGGGTCCTAACAGTGCCTGGCAACATTTTCTGGCTCTATCAGTGTCATGTTCCAAAAATGCTAAATATCCAGCAATAGCACCCAAACAAAATTGGTGAGATAAGAAAGTTATTACTGGTCTGAAACCTCCCCAGGCTGTGCACTAAGAGCACCTGTCATGTGGGCAGAGAAAGTCTTCCAAGATATGGTTAGGGAACTTGTGGGGAGAGGCTGAAAGACCCGGGGCTTCTTTATCCTGGGGAAGGGGAGGCTGAGGGAAGCTCTTTTTGTGCTACCAGGAAAGAACATAAGAAAGGAAGCTCACTGCAACTGCTTCTTTGAAGGTCAGAGTGGACATGAGGATAAAGAAATGTCCTTCTGAGCACAGTGTTGTGGTGCAAAATGTCACACAGAGGAAGTGTGGGTGAGCTGGTGCCTTTGTGTTTGTGGGAACAGCTGGTGAGAAGGGAGAGACAGCAGAACAGGCAGGGACATCATGGGGTGACAACGAGGTGGGGAAGGGGTTTGGTGCCCTGCAGGCTACACTGAAACTAGCACAGCCAGTGTGGATGGGATATGGTGCAGATGGCCAAGGGTGCCAGACAGGCTAAAAGGGCCTGATAGAAACGAGGTCTTTACCCCCTTGGCAATGGCTGATGTCCCTGCTACAGAGGCCTCAGAGAAGACACATTGTCCTCAGGGCCATGAAGCATCATTGCCTCCCACCCCAGGGGATGCAACCATGTGTCATACCCCTGTCACAATCCCCACATCCCATGGAAATGCCCTGAGACACAGGTGGGGGTCAGGATCTCCCTGCCCAGGGTCTGGAGGTAAGCACTTGGCATTTCTGCTTCATCAGACCAAGTCAGGGTGTCCTCAGCATCAGAGCTGTCTGTGCTTTGCCTGTGTTTGTCCTCATGGTCTCCAGTTGTCTGCTCTAACGAGCCCCTAGGGAGGCTTTGTTAATAATGGCTCCCAGTGGGGCTTGTTAATGCTTCAAGGTACTTTGGGCATTACTCCTGACTTAACTTCTTGAGAGGTTTCATCATTCTACACTTGGTATCTGAGGTCTGTGGACTCAGAATAAAAGACACCGTGGGGCTCATTAACATCCAGAAAGCCCTTACAAGCATGGCTCTTCCAGTCATTTTCATTGAAAACCTCAAGATTTTATATAGGTCCTTAGTGATGAAGATTTCAAAGGAATTTTCCTGAAGGACCTTTTTTCAGACACGGGTATTTTCTGTCATGGCTCAGTTGATAGAAGAAGTGACAGCAGCATTCTGTGATGGATATCGGTCTCCTAAGGAGATCTGGACAGGCAGGAAAAGCAGTCACTTGAGATCCAAGGCTGTCTGGAGAACCTGAATCTTCCCCAAGCCCAACAGACACCAGGGAGCTGAGCGGCAGCTGGAATACCAAAGAGTAAGCAGACGTGTAAAGCTGTGAGTAAAGTGCATACATCCATCTAGTCTGCTGAAAAGATGTCCTTAGTCATGTCCATATCATCAGGAGAGGTGGAAACACCTGAATGATGAGGGAGATGACAGAGACAGACTGACAGTAATGCAGGTACAGGGGAAGTTATTTCTTCTGCTGCCAGTGGTTCCAATCCTGCAAATTCCCATTCTGTCATGGTGAGGAAGCATTGCCATTTCAGACAAGTAGTCAAATGATTCTACTGATGAAGATGTGCTTGGAAATTTTTTATAAATGTAAGGGAAGTAAAACAAAAAGATAGAAACATTATGGCCCATTGCAGGCAGACCTGATGCAAACAGAGCACAGCTCGTCAATAGGAAGTGTCTTGGTCTCACAAGACAAAGAGATACTGCATTTGGAAGGGGATAAACATGGAACAAGTTATTATAGCTTAGATTATCTAGAAGGGAAAAAAAAAAAAAGAAAATGTGAACTAAAATCCCTACTAACTAAGGACTGGTCATAATGTGGGTTACAGGGTTGGTGATATGAGTGGTTCATTGCTGCTAAAAACATCCAGTCATCAATTTCCACACAGCATCCTTGAGCTCCTGGTTCCTCATGCTGTAGATGAGGGGGTTCACTGCTGGTGGAACCACAGAGTAAAGAAATGACAATGCAAGTTCCAAAAATATCGAAGAGAGGGAGGGAGGCTTCAGGTTGGCAAACATGCCAGTGCTAAGAAACAGGGACACCACGGCCAAGTGAGGGAGGCAGGTGGAAAAGGCTTTGTGCCGTCCCTGCTGCGAGGGGATCCTCAGCACAGCCCTGAAGATCTGCACATAGGACACCACAATGAACACAAAACACCCAAAATACAAACAGGCACTGACCACAAGGACTACAGATTCCCTGAGGTAGGCATCTGAGCAGGAGAGCTTGAGGATCTGGGGGATTTCACAGAAGAACTGGCCAACAGCATTGCCATGGCAGAGGGGCAGTGAAAATGTATTGACTGTGTGCAGCAAAGAATAGACAAACCCACTGGCCCAGGCAGCTGCTGCCATGTGGACACAAGCTCTGCTGCCCAGGAGGGTCCCATAGTGCAGGGGGTGGCAGATGGCAACGTAGCGGTCATAGGCCATGACAGTCAGAAGACAGAACTCTGTTGAGATGAAAAATAGAAAGAAAAAGAGTTGAGCCACACATCCTGTGTAGGAAATGGCCCTGGTGTCCCACAAGGAATTGGCCATAGATTTGAGAACAGTGGTGGAGATGCAGCCAAGGTCAGTAACAGAGAGGTTGAGGAGGAAGAAGTACATGGGGGTGTGGAGGTGGTGGTCACAGGCTATGGTGATGATGATGAGGCCATTACCCAGGAGAGCAGCCATGTAGATGCCCAGGAAGAGGCAGAAGTGCAGGAGCTGCAGCTCCCGTGTGTCTGCAAAGGGCAGGAGGAGGAACTGGCTGATGGAGCTGCTGTTGGACATCTGCTGCTGTCAAGTGTGGAGACCTGTCCAAGGAGGAAAAGGCACAATGAGAAGTTAGGGCACTTTTCTTTGAAGGAAAAAGAAAATTCTATACTTCTAATTTAGTTCAGGAAAACTCTAGCAGGTCCCTTTTGAGAGGTCTGCTTTGTGCTGGCTTCAGCGTGCTACTTCTGGGAGAAGGGAAGTCCAAGTCCTACAGATGGGAGTCTTGAAGTGAAGGCCAGCTCAGTGCCAGCCCCACTAATGAATGTGTCCAGAGCCAGCAGAAGGACCAAACACTGACCTTCCATAGGTCACACTTTCCACCCACAGCTTCTTTCTGCAGTGCTGATAGAAGCCCACCAGGCAGGCTGAGTTGTGACCTTGGCAGCAGCAGAGTTCCTGCCCCAGCACACGGGGCAGGGACCCTGCTGGTAAGGACAGCCCTGGGCACCCCTGTGTGCACACTCTGCTTCACACCTCTGCAGCCATGCCCAGGAGAAGACACAATTCCTGCCCTGACTCTCTGATGGGGCAGAAGGGCATCCCTTCCAAGCAGCACTTTCTGGCCCTAGAGAGAACCTGTCCTCCTGACAGACCCCACACACTGCCCCATGTCCCAGCTTTAGGAGATCCCTCCAGGAACAGAACCTGCATTGTCCTGCACCCACAGACATACCAGGGAGAGTGCTGTGGAGATTTCTCCTCCAGTGAGCTCTCAGCATCCATCAGCTCTCTCAGCCTCACAGGTCTCTCCTCGGTGCCTATAGGCAGTGTCCCCAGCCCTGTGTGCTTGGCAGAGGAGCTACTCCTGGGCAGAGCTGTCTCTTGTCAGGGCTGCTGGGTTACCATGAGCTCCCACTGTCCCAGGAGTCCACCCCAGCCCAGCAAGAAAACAGCAGTTCTTCTAGGCTCCCTCCTGATGTCTCAGGCCTCATGGGGATCGCTCCATGATCTCATCTCTGATGTTCCCTCCCTCACTGGGGAGAAATCCCTGTGTGCAGCAGAGTCATTTCTCCTAATGTCACCAGAGCTGGGCAGGAGAATCACCTTTCCTTGTCTCCATGTGAGACAGGACCCACAGGCAGGGACAGGGAGGGGACTCTTTCCCCCTGCGAAAGGAAGGGAGTCAGGTGACTCACTCGAGGCACCTCATCCTTGCTTTGCAGCCCTGGGGCTGGAAGGGGCAGAGGGAATCCCTCTTGCTCCAGTTCTGATGGGCACAAAATAGGCACCTTCTGCCAGGGAGCTCCTGGTCCCAGCTCCCATGGGAATTATTGAGGGTGGAGTCAAGTTGCCAAGATCCGCTTCCCAATGAAAGTGTCTCTCATCTGATGGAGAATTTGTGTGTTTTTCACCCCCTTTTGCCCATACCCAAAACTGAAGACCAGGAATGACTCTTTGGTAGCCCAATGGAGAGGCTTCTGCTCCTGATGTACACC
The DNA here is from genome assembly GCF_964237585.1 of Gallinula chloropus. Classification (NCBI taxonomy): domain Eukaryota; kingdom Metazoa; phylum Chordata; class Aves; order Gruiformes; family Rallidae; genus Gallinula; species Gallinula chloropus. The sequence goes on from NC_140104.1 coordinate 12,041,902, forward strand.
TGGGAGTATGTGAGATAAATCAAGCATTTTAGTTTTCCTCTCCTAACTTCTCCCTTTTCCTCCTGCAACACTTTTCCATGCCGAGGCAGTAAATATCCAACAGCAGCTCAATGTCCAAATGTCCAACAGAGAGTCAATGTGAATTGGAAGAGGTTTCCCTCAAAAAAGAGTTCCTGAACTTCTCACTGGCTTTTCCTTCTTGGACAAGTCTCTACACTTGATGGCAGCAGATGTCCAACAGCAGCTCCATCAGCCAGTTCCTCCTCCTGCCCTTTGCAGACCCATGGGAGATGCAGCTCCTGCACTTTTGGCTCTCCCAGGGAATGAACCTGTCTGCCCTTCTGGTTTAATGACCATTACTGTAGCCTAGAACTCCAACATGAATCCTTCCCACATAGGTTCAGATCATCACCAACTGCTCCAGTGTGGGTCACTTTAATGGGCTGCCCTCCTTCAGCAACAGACTGCCCCAGCATGGGCCCTCCACAGCCCTGCCAGCAAACCTGCTCCAGCACAGGCTTCCTATGAGGTCACAGCCTCCTTCAGGTGCCTCCACCTGCTTGAACATGTGATTTTTCTCATCCTATTGCTTGTTATCTCAGATAAGAAACCAACCCCCACCTCTCTACACCCACTTGTAGGTCAAAAGCAATAAGGTCTCCCCTCAGCCTCTTTTTCTTAAGACTAAAATGCCTCGGTTCCCTCAAGCTGCTCCTCACAGGACTTGTGCTCCAAATCCTTCACCAGCTTCATTGCCCTTCTCTGGACACACTCCAGCATCTCAACGTCCTTCATGTAGTGAGGGGCCCAAAACTGGACACAGTACTTGAGGAGTGGCCTTACAAGAGCTGAGAATAATGGGAAATCACTTCCCTACTCAAGCTAGTTACACTATTCCTGATGCAGGCCATGGTGCTGTTGGCCTTTTTAGCCACCTGGGCACATTCCTGGCTCATGTTTAGCTGGCTTTACACTAATACCCACAGCTTTCCACTAACACCCCCAGGTCCTTTTCTCCTCTAAGGAGCTCTCCAACTACTCTGCCCCAGGCCTGTAGCATCACCTGGGGTTACTGTGACCAAAGTGCAGGACCCAGCACTTGGCCTTGTTGGACCCTGTCACTCTTGAGATGGACAAACGACACATACTAGAGGTCTCCTGGTGCACAAACTAAAAGGACCCGATTTATTTCTGTATCCTCATTTTATATGCTTCTACTACACGTGTCCTTTTGCTAATGGTCTCTCAGGCAGATGCTATCATGCAATTGGTTGACATTTTTAACTTCACTAACAAGGTTTAGCTCTTGACAGGTTCCTTTATCTGTGGTCAGCAAATTCCTTAAAAAGGTTTCCTTCTCTGGATGTTCTACACTTCCTCTTTCTCAAGGGTACACTTTAATATCTTCAAGACCCAGCTCTATATTCTCAACCAAGGGTTCTACAGGCCTGTCATAGTCCCCGACAACTCCCCCTTTTTGTATTTGTGCTACAGAAATCACCTTCATCGTCCGCTGCAGGGCCCTTTGTAGCAGAGAGATAATTCAGGGCAACATTATTAACACAACTACAATAACTACCACAACAATACAATCCAGCCTTGATTTCAGACAAAAATACCCCTCTAAGTAAAGCAACAGGAACATTGAAAGACCTTGATACCTTGTTTGAGGTATAATTACACCATGTGGTTTCCCAACACCCAGGTTTCCCACACACCTTGTTTCCCAGGTCACTGAAATTACAGGACACCAGTTTCCCAGCTCCAGGGTTTCCATGAGCTCCTGGCTTCCTGGGCCCTGGTTTCCCTGCGCACTGGTTTCCCTGGGCACTGATTTTCCATGTCACTGGTTTCCTGCATGCCCAGTTTTCCGGCTCCCCAGTTCCCTGGCACACTGGGGTCTCCTCACCCTGGTTTCCTGCACCTGCAGTTTCCTGGAACCCAGGTTACCTGTGTTCCTGTTTTCCCACACTCCCCTGTTCCAGTGCCACTGGTTTTTCACACCCCGTTTCCCGTGCCTCTTTTTTCCATTCACCCCAGTTTCCTGGCAGCCCTGGTTTCCATGACCCCTGGTTTCTAAGGCCCTGTTTTCCTGGGCCACTGGTTTTCTGGGACACTGATTTTCCAGGATGCTTGTGCCCTGTGACCTCAGTTGCCTGGCACCCTGGCTTAGCAGTTTTGAGTAGCTGTGCTGCTGAGATGGCTTCTGCATAAAGGATCTAGAAGCTCTCTGCAGGCCCCAGACTGTAAACATCGGCCAATTCAAGGCCAAAGTTGCTGCTAACCAGGGCCAAGCCAATTGGAGATGGTCACAGCGCATCTGTGAATCACATATAGGAGAAAAATAAACTGCAGGCAGGTGCATTTTGCCACTGGAGAAGGGAGTGAGAAGATGTAACAAGCTGAGTGACACCAAGGCCAGGCCCAAAGAAGAAGGGGGGAAGAATGAGGCACTCCAGTTGCTGGAAAGAGAGATTCCCCTGCAGCCCGTGGAGAAGACCATGGTGGAGCGGGTGTCCCATTGCAGCCCATGGATATGGATGGGGAGCAGAGACATCTATGGCCTGTGAAGAGATTGATCCACACCACAGCAGGATTGCCAGGGGACTTGTGACTTTGCATGGGACCAGGCTGGGGGAGTCTGGGCCCGAATGTCAGCACCCCATGGAAGGGAGTCCCCCTGAGGCCTGTGGTGAGGAGATGACTCCCCGATAGAGAGGAATCACACTACAGTAGTTTGTAGAGGACTCTCTCCCATGGGTGGGACCCCATGGTGCCACAGAGGAAGGGTGTGTGTGTGGAATGCCCCATCCCCGCCCCCCCACCAGCTAAGACGGAAGACAACTTGGGAGGAACAGATGAAAAACCCCTATTCCCCAATCCCTGCCCCTCCCTGTGCCATGACGGGGGGGAAGAAGGGAGAGTACTTATGATTCACAGAATCACAGAATTATCAAGGTTGGAAAAGACCTAAAAGATCATCCAGTCCAACCATTCACCTATTACTACTAGCTCCCACTAAACCATGTCCCTCAATACAACATCCAGTCTTTCCTTGAACACCCCCAGGGTCGGTGACTCCACCACCTCCCTGGGCAGTGCATTCCAGTGCCTGACTACCCTTTCCGAGAAGTAGTGCTTCCTAATGTCCAGCCTGAATCTCCCCTGGCGCAGCTTGATACCATTCCCTCTAGTTCTGTCACTGTCTACACGGGAGAAGAGGCCAACCCCCAGCTCACTACAACCTCCCTTCAGGAAGTTATAGAGAGCTATAAGGTCTCCCCTGAGCCTCCTCTTCTCCAGGCTGAACAATCCCAGCTCCCTCAGCCGCTCCTCGTAAGGCCTGTGTTCCAGACCCCTCACCAGCTTAGTAGCCCTCCTCTGAACGTGTTCCAGGGCCTCAATGTCTTTCCTGTAGTGAGGGGCCCAAAACTGAACACAGTACTCGAGATGCGGCCTCACAAGTGCTGAGTACAGGGGGACAATTACCTCCCTGTTCCTACTAGTAACACTATTTTTGATGCAAGCCAGGATGCCGTTGGCCTTCTTGGCCACCCGCGCACACTGTCGGCTCATGTTCAGCCGTGCATCAATCAGTACCCCCAGGTCCATTTCCTCCACACAGTCCTCCAGCCACTCCGCCCCAAGCCTATAGCGCTGCCTGGGGTTGTTGTGGCCAAAGTGCAGGACTCGGCATTTGCTCTTGTTGAACCTCATGCCATTGGCTTCAGCCCAGCTCTCCAGCCTGTCCATATCCCTCTGTAGGGCCTCGCTACCCCCAGGCAGATCCACACTCCCAGCCAATTTAGTGTCATCTGCAAACTTACTGAGGGTGCACTCAATGCCCTCATCTAGGTCATCAATAAAGATATTGAAGAGGACAGGCCCCAGCACCGACCCCTGGGGAACACCACTCGTGACCGGTCGCCAGCTGGATTTAACTCCATTTACTACCACTCTCTGAGCCCGGCCCTCCAGCCAGCTCCTTACCCAGCCGAGGGTGTACCCATCCAAGCCACGGGCTGCCAGCTTCTGCAGGAGACTACCGTGGGAGACAGTGTCAAAGGCTTTGCTGAAGTCTAGGTAGACCACATCAACAGCCTTTCCCTCATCCAGCAGATGGGTCACTAGATCATAGAAGGAGATCAGGTTGGTCAAACAGGACCTGTCCTTCATGAACCCATGCTGGCTAGGCCTGATCCCCCGGCCATCCCACACATGCTGCATGATCTCCCTCAAGACTATCTGTTCCATAACCTTCCCTGGAACCGAGGTCAGGCTAACAGGCCTGTAGTTCCCCGGGTCCTCCTTACAACCTTTCTTGTGAATGGGAGTCCCATTGGTGAGCCTCCAGTCTTCTGGGACCTCACCAGTCAACAAGGAGAGCTGATAGATAATGGAAAGCGGCTCGGCTACCACCTCTGCCAGTTCCCTCAGCACTCTCGGGTGGATCTCATCCAGCCCCATGGATTTGTGGCAGTCCAGTTGGAGTAGGAAGTCTCTGACCGTTTCTTCCAGAATCACAGGGGAGTTAGCATGCTCCCCAGACAAGACTACCAGGTCAGAGAGAGGAGTACCCTGAGGATAACTGGTCTGACCTTTAAAGACAGACGTAAAGAAGGCATTCAGAACCTCCGCCTTTTCCTTATCCTCAGTGATCACATTCCCAGCCTCATCCAGTAAAGAGTGGATATTCTCCTTTGTCCTCCTCTTACTGTTAATGTATTTATAAAAGAGTTTGTTATTCCTTTTCACCCCAGTGGCCAGGTTAAATTCAAGCTGGGCTTTTGCCTTTCTGATTTCACCTCTACACATCCTGACAACTTCCTTGAATTCATTCTCAGTTGCCCGTCCCTCCTTCCACAGGCGGTAGATTCTCTTTTTGTCCCGGAGCCTCAAGAATAACTCCCTATTCATCCACGCCGGTCTTCTTCCCCACCGACTCATTTTGCGGCTCAGGGGGACCGCCTGCTCCTGCACCCTTAAGACTTCCTTCTTGAAGAGCAACCAGCTCTCTTGTACCCCTTTGTTCGCTAAGACTAAATGCCAAGGGACTCCCCCTACCAGTCTCTTGAACAAATAAAAGTCCGCCCTCCGGAAGTCCAAGGTAGCAGTTTTACTATTCCCCCTCCAAGCTCCACCATGAATTGGGAAATGTATCATTTCATGGTCACTCTGTCCAAGGCAGCCCCCAACCTTCACATCTCCTACCAGACCTTCCCTGTTCACGAACAGCAGGTCTAGCGGGGCAGTTCCTCTTGTGGGCTCTCTGACCAGCTGCATCAGGAAGGCATCCTCTATGCACTCCAAAAACCTCCTAGACTGCTTCTTCTGTGCTGTGTTGTACTCCCAGCATATGTCAGGGAATGCTGCAACTGAGAGACGGGACACCGCTTAATGTAAGCAAGTGATCGGTTTATTGCACACATACAGCAGCTTATATATTTTCTAAATGCGTCAAGCTTAGCGAGCTTTAAATTGATTGGATAATATAAAGCCATCAGAAGGCTTTTTACAGGTTACTGATGTCGTCAGGGTTAAAGGTTATCTTCACACCACAGCTGCAGTTACACCGTCAACACAATGGAATGCTCCTCGCTTCATGATGTTTTGAGACGTCCCGTTCTTCGGGTCTCCCACAGCCTTCACAGCCTTCGCATTCTTAGTCCGACCAAGGCTATCAGGCCTCCCACAACTTTCGTCTGACCAAGGCTATCAGATCTTGGTCGCTTGCTCCACTGTGCAATTTCGCAGCTGCAGAATCATCGTCTGCTTTTCCCACATCTCCCCTGTTCTGTTGAACAATAAGAACCTTGTGAATAGCATTAGATATCATTGTCTGTACACACTGTAAAAAGCACGGCAAAAGTATTAAAAACAACAAAATAACAAGTACTACATATAGCATTGTTTTGATTAAGCTTCTTATCCACCCTGTAAAGCCCCAGCTAGAAAATAGCTGGTCTAGCCAGTCCCATCTATCGTCTTCTCGGAGTTTCATAACTCCGTTCTTAAGTTGTTGTATGCTGGCGTGGATTGATTCCGAGTGGTCTGAAAGATTCATACAACACATGCCTTCAAAATCCTCACAGCCATGTCCTTGAGCTAAAAGCAAAAAATCTATAGCAGCACGATTTTGTAAAGTTGCATGTCGTACACTATCTACATCAAGCAAAAGACCAGAAAGCGCTTTACTAGTAGCATTGGTCTGCTTTGCTAGCCAGCATCCCAATTTGTCCAAGGTGCCAAGTGCTTTTGCAGACGCGACACCAGGGGCAAGGAATGAAGCTGTAAAGCGTTGTCCAAAGTTCCAAAAATCTATTTTGTCATCACACTCAGAAGAAAATGCATGAGTTGCTCGTTTTTTCCGAGAGTGAGTCTTACGCATTTGTAAAATGCTAGATGTATTGGGGGTAAGGAGTGAAAGGCGTCCTAAACTACAAGGACCTCCTTTAATGTGTGAAGGTATGCTTGCCCATGCCCAATCCCCACAGATAAAGAATATGCCAGGTGGCAACGCTACGGGCGCATTTGCAGATCGTGATATAATGCGCGATGTATAATTACACCAAGCTGTTTCATTACGAAATATGGGATGCATGGGGGACACGTCCCATACCCGAGATTGATTCTTTCCTGTATAATTGAACTTAACACAAAAATCCATTTTTACTGATCCTAATAATTCAATCTCTTGGGGTTCTAAGCTAAGTCGTGGCCTATATGGTGTCCACCCATCCCAGTTGTCTGTGGGATTAGTCATCAGGGGCTGTTGGGCCGGATCGCACAATGTTGTCCAATTATCAAGTGGCAATCCTACCAGACAGGTAGAAAAGGGATTTTCTGGCAAGGCAGTAGCCAGACAAAGAGTATCTTGACCTGTTAGTTTGGCCAGTGTAACCCATATGTTAACCTTAGGGAAAAATGGGGGAAAAGGATTAGCTTTCACTGCGGCTCCAAACAAAAACAAAAGGAGTATCATGATAGTAGTTTTCAAGTAGGCAGTGAAACGTCTGCGTCCAGTTCTTCGGCTGGGGTCGTCGTCAGTGGTTCTCTAAAGGGTTTAACGTTCCTCGCCGGGATCCACCGCGGACCACGTTCTGTGGAAACACAAGCATAACCCCTTCCCCAAGTGACAAGCGGATAAGGGCCTAAAATTTTTCCTGTTTCTAGGTCTCTTATTAAAACTGGTGCCTTTTTTGATTCTGTAAATTCTTGGCTCATATTAAAGTGTCGAACAATAGGAGGATTTTGATCCATCAAGGAACAATTTAAAAAATTAAAAACATATAATGCTTTCTGTAATCTTTCTCCTGGGGTTGCCTGCTTCATTCCCCCCTTTTGTTTTTGCAAAATATTTTTTAAAGATTGGTGGGAGCGCTCAATGAGAGATTGACCGGTAGGGGAATGAGGTATTCCTGTAATGTGTGTAATGCCCCAGGTATTGAAAAAGTTTTGTATAGTAGCAGAAATATATGCAGGTCCATTGTCTGTTTTTATTTTTTGGGGTATGCCTAAAGTGGCAAAGGCTTGTAAAAAGTGGCGTTTAGCATCGTGAGCTTTCTCTCCCATATGACAGGATGCATACAAGGCTCCCAAAAAGGTGTCTATTGAAACATGTATATATTTTTGTTTTCCAAATTCTGGATAGTGTGTGACATCAGTTTGCCATAACTGTAAGGCTTGCAGTCCTCGGGGGTTAATTCCACCCGCGACTGATTGGAAAGACACTCGTTGGCAATCAGGACATGTAGCAATAATTTCTGTTGCCTGTTGTGTAGTGAGGTTGAAGGAGTGTTTTAATGCTCCGGCATTCTGGTGGAAAAAAGAATGGCTAAGCCTTGCTTGAGCAAAGAGATCTGGGAGAATTTGTGCAGTAAGGGTTAATAAGTCAGCTTGTCTATTTCCTTCTGCAATATAGCCTGGTAAGGTGGTATGTGAGCGGACATGCATAATAAAATAAGGAGTTAATCTAGAGTCCAACAAGGCAATAAGTTCCTGTAACAGATCAAATAAAAGAGAGTTAGAAACATCTTTCAAAACAGCGGCTTCTGCACGTTGAACTATTCCTGCAACATAGGCAGAATCAGTAATTATGTTAAGTGGTTCTGACCATTTACGAAAAACACGTACAACTGCTGCAAGTTCTACAATTTGAGGCGAGCCCGGTACTAGAGAAATGTCCGAGTTCCAGTTTTGGGTTTGTTGGTCCCACCAGATAATGACAGACTTATGAGTTTTTCCGGACCCATCTGTAAATACTGTGAAAGCTTCCAGAGGTGTCTCACTTCGCTTTGGTTTCTGTGACAGTTGAAAGTCAAGGTGTAAGAGTTTATGAGCTGGTAGGTGAGAAGAGATTTGTCCAGAGTAGTCTGCGAGGGCCATGGCAAAGACGTCTGATCGGTGGTATAGCCACGAAAGGTAAGCCTTGACCACTGGTAGGTATATGTGTACAAAGTCAATTCCTGCCAAGGCTAGTAGTCGTTGACGCGCTTTAAGAATCAGAGAGGCAAACATCTCATGTTGCGTAAGTATAGTTTTTGAGGGTTGGTGTGATAAAAATATCCATTCAATGATTATCAATGGGTCTTTTTGTGTAATATCCCATTGGAAAATGAGGGCGTATGGCTGTCGTGCAGGATTTAAAATTGCTAAATAAGAAGGAAGGTTTAAGTCACAACGGTGTGCCTGTCTAGACTCAATAGCCTCAGTCACCTTCGCAATAGCCATCTGAGATGGTTTGTCTAATGTTCTCGGAGCACGAATGTTAGTGTCTCCTTTCAAGAGTTTAAAAATAGGATCAAGATCAGAGTTTGTGATTCCCAATAGTGGACGAACCCAGTTTATGGTTCCCAGGAGTTTTTGCACATCATTCAGATTGGTAATTTTTGTGTTTAGGGTAAGTGGCTGAGGTGCTATGGTTTTTGATCGTATTAGCCAGCCCAAATATTTCCATGGGGATATTGATTGAACCTTTTCAGAGGCAACACAGAATCCAGCTGCATTTACAGCTTTAATGACAAGGGCTACGGCCTTCTGCATGTCTTCTTCATGAAGTGCGGCTACAAGGATGTCGTCCATATAATGGTATATTAAAATAGTAGACATGGACTTCCTTATTGGGCTTAAAATTTTTGCTACGTACCATTGGCAAATTGTTGGACTGTTTTTCATTCCTTGTGGCAGCACTACCCAATGGAATCGGCGTAAAGGCTCTTGTACATTGACGCTTGGAATTGAAAAGGCAAATTTGGGTGCATCCTGAGGGTGCAAAGGTATGTTAAAGAAACAATCTTTTAAATCAATCACTGTAAGATGCCAGTCCCGAGGTAACATGGTTGGTGAGGGGAGCCCCGGTTGGAGGGGTCCCATATCTTCCATAGCGTCATTAATTTTTCTAAGATCATGAAGTAGGCGCCACTTGCCATTTGATTTTTTGATAACAAAAACAGGAGAATTCCAGGGACTGACCGAGGGTACCACATGTCCCTTTTGTAATTGTTCCTCTACTAGGTCATTTAGACCACGCAATTTCTCAATAGGAAGGGTCTCATAGCTGCAAAGGCAGCGGCCATAGTCTCAAATTTATGATCCATTGTCCCTATGCGATTGCATGCCTCAATCATTTCAATTAGAGTAGGATTCCTGTTTGGTAAAGCCTGTAAGACTTGCTTACAGTCCGCGTTAGCATTCTCTACAGCCAGTTTTAAAAGTAATATTTCTTTTGCTTCCGTGTTGTCAATCTGTTTCTCTAACGCCATGCTCAGTCTATCTATAAATTGCATATAAGACTCGTGAGGTTCCTGTATTATAGCAGTAAAGGCTTTTTGTGGTCTTTGAGTATCAGGGGTCTTTAAAAGTGCCTTTTTTGCTTCCTCACGTACAGCTCTCAGAGCTTCCCTTGGGACCTCTCTGGCTTGGGTTACGGGGTCGGCGTACTGCCCCATCCCTGTTAAATGCTCCAAAGTTAATGCAGCCATATTAGGATCATTATGTCCTACATAGCTAGTCAGGAGGGTTTGTAACCCCTGTCTCCATTGAGATTCCCACAAGGTGTATTGTGTGGGTGTACACAGTAATTGTGCGAGAGCTTTGAGATCATGGGGTGTCATAGTATAAGTATCAAAAACTGATGATAGCATAGTAACAAAGTAGGGAGAAGATAAACCGTGCTCCGTAGCCGTACGACGCAATTCCTTAATCACAGAAAAAGACAGAGGTTCCCACTGAGCCCTGCGCCCGTGCCCTTGATACACGACTGGTGCTACGATTTTTTGTGCCATTTCCAAGTCCCCTTCCCGTAACGCTTGCCGTTTGATTTTGGTCCATACGTTGTGCGGGTCAGGGGGGAACAGATCAGGCTCATCCTCCGGGTCCGAAGGACCAGGATCAAAGGGGTCGTCTTCAGGAGGGTAATTTACTAATCCCCCTTTTTTTGAGGATGGCTTTGGCACTAATGAAGGGTTGGTTTCAGGGTAGGGAGGCAGTTCCGGTGGGGCTGAAGGAGCGACAGGGGAATCGTCCCCGTCAGAGTCTTTTCCAGGCGATTGATTCGCTCTATTAGAGCGCTCTTGCTCTTTTAAAGTTTCAAATATAATTCTCCACCAAGGGAGCAGTTTTTGTGCCTGGGGGTCACCCTTTGTGGCTCCGTCCCAAAGTTTAACACCCATGGAGTCCCATATATCCGTTGTAAAAATATTCGATGCAGTGACAGTGGGGATTTTAACCTGGACCCACTTCAAAGTGCATTTAAGATCATGACCCGAAATAGTCTTATCATGTTTAGCTAATAAAGCTTTCATAAGTTCATATACGTCTCTTTCTACGGGGGTCAAAACTTGCCCTCCCATCTGGATTACCCGCAGCTCACCTCTCTTCCCTGAGGGATTGTTTGCCGGCTCCTGCTTCCTTTCAGCAGCGTACTCTGTAGTTCTGCGGGAGTTGCGACCGGCTGCCAGATAGGCAGTTCTCCAGTTCCTTGGAGTGCCGAGTCGTCCGGTCCACTTCGGATCGAATCACGTCCTCCGGTCCGCTTAGGATCGAATCACGTCGTCCGGTCCGTTTTGGATCGAATCACGTCGGGGTCACCATTTGCCGCAACTGAGAGACGGGACACCGCTTAATGTAAGCAAGTGATCGGTTTATTGCACACATACAGCAGCTTATATATTTTCTAAATGCGTCAAGCTTAGCGAGCTTTAAATTGATTGGATAATATAAAGCCATCAGAAGGCTTTTTACAGGTTACTGATGTCGTCAGGGTTAAAGGTTATCTTCACACCGCAGCTGCAGTTACACCGTCAACACAATGGAATGCTCCTCGCTTCATGATGTTTTGAGACGTCCCGTTCTTCGGGTCTCCCACAGCCTTCACAGCCTTCGCATTCTTAGTCCGACCAAGGCTATCAGGCCTCCCACAACTTTCGTCTGACCAAGGCTATCAGATCTTGGTCGCTTGCTCCACTGTGCAATTTCGCAGCTGCAGAATCATCGTCTGCTTTTCCCACACGGGAAGTTGAAGTCCCCCATGAGGACAAGGGCTGATGACCGTGCAGCTCGTGCCAGCTGCTTGTAGAACACCTCATCTGTCTCTTCATCCTGGTTTGGTGGTCTATAACAGACGCCCACCAGGATGTCTGCCTTGTCAGCCCTTCCTCTGATCTTTACCCATAGGGATTCAATGTTATCATCCCCAGTCACAATCTCAGTAGCAGGAAAGGATTCCCTAACATATAGAGCCACACCACCACCCCTCCTTCCTTGCCTGTCTCTCCTGAAGAGTTTGTAGCCATCCATTGCAGCACTCCAGTCATGGGAGCAATCCCACCATGTTTCTGTTATGGCAACCAGGTCATAGTTTGCCTGCCGTACTATGGCTTCCAACTCTTCTTGCTTGTTGCCCATGCTGCGTGCATTAGTGTAGACGCACCTCAGCTGAGCCCCTTGCCTCTCTCCTAATCCCAATACCACTTCCCCAGGCCGATCTCTGGCAGACCTGGCTTTATCCCCTTCCCCCTTCCTATCTAGTTTAAAGCCCTTTCTACAAGTCCTGCCAGCTCCTGGGCAAGTATCCGTTTCCCTTTCGGAGACAGGCAATTCCCATCAGCTGTCCTCAGGCCAGGTGCCGAGTAGACCGCCTCGTGATCAAAGAATCCAAAATTTTTGCGTTTGCACCAGCCTCTCAGCCATGCATTTATAAGATGGCCTTTTCTGCTTATCTCCGTGTTTGCCCCTGCCACCAAAGGAATACTGGTAAACACAACTTGTATGCCCGCTCCATCGACTAACTTCCCCACCCTCCTAAAATCATTTTTTATAATCCTCAGGCTTCTGTCAGCAATCCCTTCACTGCCAGTCTGAACTACCAATAAAGGGTAATAATCGGAGGGGCGGATAAGGCTGGGGAGTTTAGGATGGTTCCCTTGCATAGGAATCCCGGAATCATAGAATCACAGAGTGTTAGGAGTTAGAAAGGATCTCAGAAGATCATCTAGTCCAACCTCCCCTGCCAGAGCAGGATCACCTAGACTGAATCACACAAGAATGCATCCGGGTGGGTTTTGAATGTCTTCAGAGAAGGAGACTTGTAGCAATGTATCTTTGTTGCAGAACGGCTTGAGAAGCAAGGCCATGAGCCTATGGAGCAGCTGTTCAAGCAGTCGCCTCTGTAACTTAATAAGACCAGGCCCCACGCCGTCTTGGTGAGAACAGAAGGGTCAACGATCGGTCAGCATACTCTTCAGTATCGTGCAGCAAGGCCACGGGATGTGGGAGCAGGAGGTGTGATAAGGATTCAGTGCTCCTGGGACTGAGAAAGAGACATGATTCCCAGGCTGCAAGATGGGTAGAGTGTGTAAATGTAACCTTTAGTTAAGAGCCAATTAGAATACAAGAAGTACAACCTGTGGAAGGAATCGTATAAAAGGAAGTGTGTGCTTGCAATGAAGTTGAAGTGCTTTATCAATCACATTGATTGGCAGCATT